>NC_092744.1:125431169-126631169 GCF_047496795.1 Chiloscyllium punctatum | reverse complement strand
AGTAGGAAAAGGTGTTACAGAGAGGGATGAGAGGTTTTACTGAGAGAGAGGGAGGAGTTACTAGGGGAGAGAAAGAGTGAGGATGGGTGTAACTGAGGGTGTTAGAGAGAGAGGAGTTTCAGAGAGAGGGGGAGGAGATGAGTTACTGAGGGAGATAGAAGAGTTACTCAGTGAGAGAGAGGAGATGAGGTACTGAGAGAGAAATGAGTTACCGAGAGAGGAAGGAGAGGAGTTACTGAGGGACAGAGAAAGAGAGAAAGGAGTTAGTGAGAGAGAGAGAGAGAGAGAGAGGAGTTACAGAGGGAGAGGAAAGAGAGAAAGGACTTACAGAGAGGAGTTACTGAGGGAGAGAAAGGAGTTAGTGGAAGAGAGGGATTACAAAGGGACAGGGGTTATAGAGGGAGACGGGTTACAAAAGAGTCATAGAGAGAGTGAGAGGAATTCCAGAGGGAGAGCAGTTCCGGGTGGAGAGGGAGTGAAAGTCGGAGTAATTCTTCGAATCTTGGGAAAAAGGGAAGAGAAGAGTTTAACAGGGAGAGGGGACTGGCTGGTGCGACGTCTCCAGCAAATTGCAGTCACTCCTTTCCCAAGGCCTGGTGGAGGCAGTGCTGCCCAGCACAGAGAGCATCCATTCTGCATTTGCCTATCGCCTGTAGACTGGGGATACTGCACACTGGAAAATGCTATGCCCAAGCTGAGCCAGCATTGTCCCCTCTGGTTGTGCCTCAGATCAGTGCTGTGTGTGCTCAGTGTCGTCTTGTTGTGTCAATGGCTGCTGGTCCAGAGAGGAGGGGGCCGGCTGACCCTCAGGCTGGTGAAACCAGGCACCAGTACAATGCAGGGACACCTCCTGCGGGTCGAGGAGAACTCCACCTGCTGGCAGATCATCCAGGGGGACAGGCAGGAGGTGGAAAGGGCCCTCGTCAACTCCATTACTAACTCCCTCAAGCACCAAGCCGCCACTGAGGTAGATTTTCTGAACATGACCCTAAATTGCAGATCATTTGAGCTTCCGCAAGTATATCACAATCCCCCTGAGCCCTGAGGAGGAACACTTCCCCTTGGCTTACTCCATAGTCATCCACCTGCCCCTCTTCCGCGGTTACGTTAGAGCACGGCTGGCTCTGGAAAAGGAGCATGCGGTGTCCACCAACACCATGGAGTTGTTCAGGGAGAGATGGGCACTGCAGGGAGTGGAGTGTATTATTTCCCACTCCAACTCTATTTTGATTTAATCCCTGCCCTCCCCTTCACTGTTTGATCACACAGCATTGCACTTTGATGTGAAGGGCACTGCTTGTCACTGGTCACTCGCGTGTTTCCTTTCTTTCTGGTGGTGGAAATTTGAATAAAGATTCGTGCACCTTGTGTCTTTCCCTGTGTCTCACACCTGCACACACACAACATGGGTGCTGGGGGAAAAATAAGCAATACCACAGTTAGGTGGTAGTGTGGGGAAAAAACAAAAAAAGAAGAAAAAATTTTTTAAAAAAACAAGAGTCAGGGGTTCAGTTCACTCTGACAGCTGGCTCTTGAGGAAGCTAGACCAGTGTGTGTGTGTGTGTGTGTGTGTGCAATGACTCTCCTTCTTGACTGTGTCAGAGAGGGAAAAAAATAAATGGGGGTGTGGGGCTGTGGAAAGATTGGTGGGATGGCATTAAGTGGATGCAGGGAGGAGGTGGCTGTGATTGGTCAGTGGGTAAGGTGGAGCAGATGGGTGGAAAGGAAGATAGTCAGGTGAAAGGGATGGGGTAGAAAGAATGGGCTGGGCCTGTGATGAGAAGAGTTATAAGGATATAGACTGATTACGAGAGTATGCAGGAATGTTGGTAGGTTAAAAGTGTAGGAGAAAGTGAGGACTACAGATGCTGGAGATCAGAGACAAGAGTGTGATACTGGAAAAGCACTGCGGGTCAGGCAGTATCTGAGGAGCAGGAGAATCAATATTTTGGACATAAGCCCTTCATCAAGAATGAGGCTTGTGGACCAGGTGCTGAGAGATAAGTGGGAGGGATGTGAGGCTGGGTGGGTGGGGGGAGGTATCTGGGAATGTGATAGATAGATGAAGGCATCCGGCGGGGGTGTTGTGGAAGGTGGAGTGGACAGATGGGAAGGACGATGGACTGGTCAGGAGGGTGGTGCTAAGTTGGAGGCTTGGGACTGCGATAAGTTGGGGTGGGCAAATGAGGAAACTAGTGAAGTCGACATTGATCCGCCTGGTTGCAGGGTTCCAAGGTTGAATATCCAGCCGTCAGCTGGAAAGGGTTTGGTGATGGAGGAGGCCCAGAACCTGCATGCCCTTGGTGGGAGGGGGAGTTGTAGTTTTCAGCCACGGGGCGGTGGGGTTGGTTGGTGGTTGTGAGTGTCCCAGAGATGTTCTCTGAAACAATCCACAAGTCAGAGTTCTGTCTCCCCGATGTAGGGGAGACCACAGCGGGTGCAATGGATGCAGTAGATGACATTGGTGGAGATACAAGTATATTTTTGTCAGATGTGGAAGGATCATTTGGAGCCTTGGACGGAGGTGAGGGGGGAGGTGTGGGTGCAGGTTTTGCACTTTCAGAGGCGGGGGAAGGTGCCAGGAGGGTAGGGTGGGTTGGTAGTGGGTGTGAATCTGACAAGGGAGTTGCAGAGGGGATGGTCTCTGAAATGCAGATGGAGTGCAGAAGGGAATATATCCCTAATGGTGCGGTCTGTTTGTAAGTGGCAGAAGTGGTGGAGGATAATGCAATTTATCCAGATGTTGGTGGGGTAGAAGGTGAGGATCGAAGGGTTCTGCCCCTGTTGCGTTGGAAGGGGTGTGGTTCAAGGGTGAAGGTACAGGAAATGGAGGAGATGCACTGGAGGGCATTGTCAACCACGTGGGAGAGGAAATTGTGGTCTTTGAGGTGGGACACCATCTGAGATGTTCTATGGTGGAACTGGTCCTCCAAGGAATAGATGCAGCAGAGGCAGTGAAGTTGGGAATAAGGGATAGGGTTTTTACAGGGGGCAGGGTGGGAGGTGGTGTATTCCAGGTAGCTGTGGGAGTTGGTGGGTTTGTAGTAGATGTCCACGGTTAGTCGGTCGCCAGAGATGGAGATGGAGAGGTCCAGGAAGGGAAAGGAGATGTCCAAATTGTTCAGGTGAATGTGAGGTCACGTTGGTTGGTGTTGCTAGAATTAATGAACTTTCCAACCACCTCATGCAAATACGAGGTAGTGCCAATCCAGTTATTGATGTAGTAGAGGAAAATGCGGGGAATGGTGCCGGTGTAGCAGTGAAAGATGGACTGTTCCATGTGCCCAACGAAGAAGCAGGCATAGCTGGAGCCCATGGCTACCCCTTAAGAGTTAAGAGTGTACAAAAGAATGTAAGTTTGTTTAAGAGCATGTAAAGGATTGTTCTTAGGTTGATAGTGAAATAACTTCACAGAACTGGGTACTGCAGATGCTGGAGATTTCAGTCAAGATTAGAACGGTGTTGGAAAAGCACAGCAGGTCAAGCAGCATCAGAGGAGCAGAAAAATCATTCATTAGGAAGAACTTCACAGAGGCCCTTATCCAGTCACCAACCTACCCTTTATTTCCACATGGTCCTCAACACCGATCCAGCTTCCTCAGAGCCAGCTCTGAGTGAACAGAACATCTGATAGTCCTGTTTATTAGTTTTTCAGAAGCAGCCCCAGGAGCAGCAGTGGAAGTGGACCCCAGGTGTACTTAGACCCAGGCAGCAGCAGTGCTGGGGTGCAGGTGAAGTCCAGGCTTCAGTAGCAGAAGCAGTCCCAGGTTGGAGCAGCAATGGTGTGAGTAGCTGTCTATGCAGCTGAGCACAGCTTCAAATTAACAGAAATAAGCAGAAAGATATCCCAGAAAACAAACTAAACAATAAAAAAAACAAAAATCAAAATAAACTCCTCAGTCGGAAGACATGAACAGCAGCAAATAAGACACACTGAGGCTATTCAGAAGTCAGTCTCCTCTCCTCCTTATCAAAGTGAAGAGTCCTTCATATGCTGATCCATCTCCCTTAGAGACAGCTCTCAGAGAGCAGAACCCTAGGCACACTTGCTTATTTTTTCTTACACTACCACCGAACAGCAGTCGTGCTGATATTTCACCAGCACCCATGTCATGTGAATGCACGCAGGTGTCAGATGCAGTGATAAACAACATCACCAGGAAGAAAGGAAACAGATAGTCCTACGATTTTTAGTAACCTCTGCTCGACCACCTAACTGCGTTAGTGTTTATATTTTCCCCAGCAACCATGGTGTGTGCGTGCAAGGGTGAGATAGTGAAAGACACAAGGTGTACAAATTCTTATTCAAATTCCAGCACCAGGAATAAAAGAAACACCCAATAGTCCTGTTTGTTTCTTTTTAAATTTAATAAATTCACAGTTTTAACAAACAATTAACACTTACAGCTGTATTCAGAGAAACAGCAATTTTACAAGTGAGGGAAATGGCAAAGTATTGTCAAACTTGACTAATTATTAGGAAAAGCAAAGAAAGGAGCTTTATTCCAAATTCTGCAGAATTTACTCCATTGCACTAAGCCAAATGCCTCAATGTAATGAGTACTGAGCATTGTTCAGATGCTTGCCTTACACTGTTTCTTAGCACGCTCTCAATGGCGAAGACAGGCAAAACTCAAGTTATCCTCTCATCCCCTGGTCTTCGACAAAACAGTTCAGCTTTCACTTAGTTCAACTATCACAAGGTCGAGTTGAATGTTTACAGAATTCAAACAGAGATAAGCTAACTGCAGACTTTCAAAAGTAGTCCTAGCCTTGGAGAACCAGGCCCACTCACAGGAACATGGTATATTTTAAAGGTGCAGTTAACTCACAGGGCTTTGGTCCACTCCTGAAGGAATGTTCACCTCCCAGCACACACACAGGTGCTGTGTCACTCCGGACACCGTACCTCCGGACACAATCACTCTGGACATTGTCACTCACTGTATGATACTGTCACTCCGGACACAATACCGCTGGCACAATAACTCTGGACATTGTCACTCTCTGTATGACACTGTCAGTCCGGACACCGTACCTCCGAGCACAATAACTCTGGACATTGTCACTCACTGTGTAACACTGTCACTGCGGACACCGTACGTCAGGGCACAATAACTCTGGACACTGTCACTTCCTGTGTGACACTGTCACTCCGGACACCGTACCACCGGACACAATTACTCTGAACATTGTCACTCCCTGTGTGACACTGTCACTCCGGACACCGTAACTCTGGACACAATAACTCTGGACATTGCCACTCTCTGTATGACACTGTCAGTCCGGACACCGTACCTCCGAGCACAATAACTCTGGACATTGTCACTCACTGTGTTACACTGTCACTGCGGACACCGTACGTCAGGGCACAATAACTCTGGACACTGTCACTTCCTGTGTGACACTGTCACTCCGGACACCGTAACTCTGGACACAATAACTCTGGACATTGCCACTCTGCATACCGTACCTCCTTGCAAAATAACTATGGACATTGTCAGTCCGGACACCGTACCTCCGGGCACAATAACTTGGAACATTGGCACTCCGGACAGCGTATCTTAGGGCACAATAACTCTGGACATTGTCATTCCCTGTATGACACTGTCACTCCGGACACCATACCTCCAGGCACAATAACTCTGGACATTGTCACTCCCTGCATGATACTGTCACTCCAGACACCGTACCTCCAGGCACAATAACTCTGGACACTGTCACTACCTGTGTGACACCGTCACTCCGGGCACTTTACCTCCGGGCACAATAACTCTGGACATTGTCACCCCTTGTATGACATTGTCATTCTGGACACCTTACCTCCGGGCACAATTACTCTGGATATTGTCACTCTGGACACCGTACCTCCGGGCAAAATAACTCTGGACATTGTCAGTCCTGACACCGTACCTCCGGGCACAATAACTATGGACATTTTCACTACTGACACCGTACCTCCGGGCACCATAAGTCTGGACATTGTCACTCTGGACACCGTACGTCCGAGCACAATAACTCTGAACATTGACACTCCCTTCAATGACACTGTCACTCCAGACACCATACCTCCAGGCACAATAATTCGGAACATTGGCAATCCGGACACCGTACATCCGGCACAATAACTCGGAACATTGGCGCTCTGGACACCGTACCTCAGGCACAATAACTTGAAACATTGGCACTCCGGACAGCGTATCTTTGGGCACAATAACTCTGGACATTCTCATTCCCTGTATGACACTGTCACTCCGGGCACCTTACCTCCGGGCACAATAACTCTGGACATTGTCACCACTTGTATGACACTGTCGGTCCGGACACCTTACCTCCGGTCACAATAACTCTGTATATTGTCACATTGGACACCATACCTCCGGGCAAAATAACTTTGGACATTGTCACTCCTGAAACCTTAAATCCGGGCACAATAACTCTGGACATTGTCACTCTGGACACCGTACCTCCGGGCACAATAACTCTGAACATTTTCACTACCTTCAATGACACTGTCACTCCAGACACCGTACCTCCAGGCACAATAACTCTGGACATTGTCACCACTTGTATGACACTGTCGGTCCGGACACCTTACCTCCGGGCACAATAACTCTGGATATTGTCACATTGGACACCGTACCACCGGGCAAAATAACTTTGGACATTGTCACTCCTGAAACCTTACCTCCAGGCACAATAAATCTGGACATTGTCACTCTGGACACCGTACCTCCGGGCACAATAACTCTGAACATTTTCACTCCCTTCAATGACACTGTCACTCCGGACACCTTACCTCCGGGCACAATAACTCTGGACATTGTCACTCTGGACTCCGTACCTCCGAGCACAATAACTCTGAACATTTTCACTCCCTTCAATGACACTGTCTCTCCGGACACCGTACCTCCAGGCACAATAACTCGGAACATTGGCACTCTGGACACCGTACATCAGGGCACAATAACTCAGAACATAGGCGCTGAGGACACCGTACCTCCAGGCACAACAGCTCTGGACATTGTCACTCCGAAAACCGTACCTCCAGCACAATAACTCGGAACATTGGCAGTCCGGACGCCGCACATCCGGTCTCAATAACTCAGAACATTCGCGCTCTGCACACCGTACCTCTGGCACAATAACTCTGGACACTGTCACTCCCTGTATGACACTGTCACTCCGGGCATCTTACCTCCAGGCACAATAACTCTGGACATTGTCACTCCTTGTATGACATTGTCGGTCCAGGCAACGTACCTCCGGGCACAATAACTCTGGATATTATAAGACCATAAGACCATAAGACATAGGAGTGGAAGTAAGGCCATTCGGCCCATCGAGTCCACTCCGCCATTCAATCATGGCTGATGCGCATTTCAGCTCCACTTGCCAGCGTTCTCCCCGTAGCCCTTAATTCCTCTAGACAACAAGAACCTATCAATCTCGGCCTTGAAGACATTTAGCGTCCCGGCTTCCACTGCACTCCGTGGCAATGAATTCCACAGGCCCACCACTCTCTGGCTGAAGAAATGTCTCCGCATTTCCGTTCTGAAATGACCCCCTCTAATTCTAAGGCTGTGTCCACGGGTCCTAGTCTCCTCGCCTAACAGAAACAATTTTCTAGCATCCACCTTTTCAAAGCCATGTATTATTTTGTACGTCTCTATTAGATCTCCCCTTAATCTTCTAAACTCCAACGAATACAATCCCAGTATCCTCAGCCGTTCCTCATATGCTAGACCTGTCATTCCAGGGATCATCCGTGTGAATCTCCGCTGGACACGTTCCAGTGCCAGTATGTCCTTCCTGAGGTGTGGGGACCAAAACTGGACACAGTACTCCAAATGGGGCCTAACCAGAGCTTTATAAAGTCACTCCGGACACCGTACCTCCAGCCACAATAACTCGGAACATTTTCACTCCGGACACCATACATCCGGGCACAATAACTTGGAACATTGGCGCTCTGGACACCGTACCTCCAGGCACAATAACTCAGAACATTGGCACTCCGGACACCGTGCATCCGGCACAATAACTCGGAACATTTGCGCTCTGGACACCGTACCTCAGGCACAATAACTTGGAACATTGGCACTCCGGACAGTGTATCTTTGGACACAATAACTCTGGGCATTGTCATTCCCTGTATGACACTGTCACTCCGGACACAGTACCTCCAGGCACAATAACTCTGGACATTGTCACTCCGGAAATGGTACCACCGGGTGCAATAATCCGAAACATTGGCATTCTGGACACCGTACCTCCAGGCACAATAACTCTGGACATTGTCACTCCCTGTATGATACTATCACTCCGGACACCGTAGCTCCAGGCACAATAACTCTGGACACTGTCACTACCAGTATGACACTGTCACTCCTGGCACCTTACCTCCGGGCACAATAACTCTGGATATTGTCACTCTGGACACCGTACCTCCGGGCAAAATAACTCTGGACATTGTCACTCCGGACACCGTACATCTGGCACAATAACTCGGAACATTGGCGCTCTGGACACCGTACCTCAGGCACAATAACTCTGGACATTGTCACTCCCTGTATGACACTGTCACTCTGGACACTTTACCTCCAGGCACAATAACTCTGGACACTGTCACTCCGTGTATGACACTGTCAGGCTGGAAACCATGCCTCCAGGCACAATAACTCTGGACACTGTCACTCCCTGTATGACACTGTCACTCCGGACACATTACCACCGGACACAATAACTCTGGACATTGTCACTCTGGACACCTTACCTCCGGGCAAAATAACTCTGGTCATTGTCAGTCCGGACACCATACTTCCGAGCACAATAATTTTGGACATTTTCACTCCTGACACCTTACCTCCGGGCACAATAAGTCTGGACATTTTCACTTCAGACACCTTACCTCCGGGCACAATAACTCTGGACATTGTCACTCTGGACACCTTACCTCGGGGCACATTAACTCTGTACATTGTCAATCCGGGCACCGTACATCCGGGCACAATAGCTCTGGACATTGTCACTCCCTGTATGTCACTCTCAGGCCGGACACCGTGCCTCCAGGCACAATAACTGTGGACACTGTCACTCCCTGTATGACTCTGTTACTCCGGGCACCTTACCTCCGGGCACAATAACTCTGGACATTGTCACACTTGACACCTTACCTCCGGGCACAATAACTCTGGACATTGTCACTCTGGACACCGTACCTCCGGGCAAAATAAATCTGGTCATTGTCAGTCCGGACACCGTACATCCGGGCACAATAACTCTGGACATCTTCACTCCTGACACCTTACCTCCGGCAAAATAACTCTGGACATTCTCACTCTGGACACCGTACCTCCGGGCACAATAACTCTGAACATTGTCACTCCCTTCAATGACACTGTCACTCCGGACACTGTACCTCCCATCACAATAACCCGGAACATTGGCACTCCGGACACCGTACATCCGGGCACAATAACTCAGAACATTGGCACTCCGGACACTGTACATCCGGGCACAATAACTCAGAACATTGGCGCTCTGGACACTGTACCTCCAGGCACAACAACTCTGGACATTGTCACTCCGGAAACCGTACCTCCTGCACAATAACTCGGAACATTGGCACTCCGGACACCGTACATCCGGGCACAATAACTCGGAACATTGGCGCTCTGGACACCGTACCTCTAGCACAATAACTCTGAACACTGTCACTCCCTGTATGACACTGTCACCCCGGATACCTTACCTCCAGGCACAATAACTGTGGACACTGTCACTCCCAGTATGACTCTGTCACTCTGGGCACTTTACCTCCGGGCACATTAACTCTGGACATTGTCAACCCTTGTATGACACTGTCAGTCCAGGCAACGTTTTTCCGGGCACAATAACTCTGGACATTGTCACTCTTGACACATTACCTCCGGGCACAATAACTCTGGACATTGTCACTCTGGACACCGTACCTCCGGGCAAAATAACTCTGGTCATTGTCACTCAGGACACCGTACCTCCGGGCATAATAACTCTTAACATTGTCACTCCCTTCAATGACACTGGCACTCTGGACACCGTACTCTAATCACAATAACACGGAACATTGGCACTCCGGACACCGTACATCCGGGCACAATAACTCGGAACATTGGCGCTCAGGACACCGTACATCCGGGCACAATAACTCTGGACATTGTCACTACTGACACCGTACCTCCGGGCACAATAACTCTGGACATTTTCACTCCTGACACCGTACCTCCGGGCACAATTACTCTGAACATTGACACTCCCTTCAATGACACTGTCACTCCAGACACCATAACTCCAGGCATGATAATTCTGAACAATGGCACTCCGGACACCGTACATCCGGGCACAATAACTTGGAACATTGGCGCTCTGGACACCGTACATCCGGGCACAATAATTCGGAACATTGGCGCTATGGACACCGTACCGCAGGCACAATAACTTGGAACATTGGCACTTCGGACAGTGTATCTTTGGGCACAATAACTCTGGACATTCTCATTCCCTGTATGACACTGTCACTCCGGGCACCTTACCTCCGGGCACAATAACTCTGGACACAGTCACTCCCTGTAAGACACTGTCGGTCCGGACAGCTTACCTCCGGTCACAATAACTCTGGATATTGTCACATTGGACACCGTACCTCCGGGCAAAATAACTTTGGACATTGTCACTCCTGAAACCTTAACTCCGGGCACATTAACTCTGGACATTGTCACTCTGGACTCCGTACCTCCGGGCACAATAACTCTGAACATTTTCACTCCCTTCAATGACACTGTCTCTCCGGACACCGTACCTCCAGGCACAATAACTCGGAACATTGGCACTCCGGACACCGTACATCAGGGCACAATAACTCGGAACATTGGCGCTGAGGACACCGTACCTCCAGGCACAACAACTCTAGACATTGTCACTCCGGAAACCGTACCTCCAGCACAATAACTCGGATCATTGGCATTCCGGACACCGCACATTTGGTCACAATAACTCAGAACATTGGCGCTCTTCACACCGTACCTCTGGCACAAAAACTCTGAACACTGTCACTCCCTGTATGACACTGTCACTCCGGGCATCTTACCTCCAGGCACAATAAATCTGGACACTGTCACTCCCTGTATGACACTGTCACTCCGGGCACCTAACCTCCAGGCACAATAACTCTGGACATTGTCACCCCTTGTATGACATTGTCGGTCCAGGCACCGTAACTCCGGGCACAATAACTCGGAATATTGTTACTCTGGACACCGTAACTCCGGGCACAATAACTCGGAATATTGTTACTCTGGACACCGTACCTCCGGGCAAAATAACTCTGGACATTTTCACTCCTGACACCTTACCTCCGGGCACATTAACTCTGGACATTGTCACTCTGGACTCCGTACCTCCGGGCACAATAACTCTGAACATTTTCACTCCCTTCAATGACACTGTCTCTTCGGACACCGTACCTCCAGGCACAATAACTCGGAACATTGGCACTCCGGACACCGTACATCAGGGCACAATAACTCGGAACATTGGCGCTGAGGACACCGTACCTCCAGGCACAACAACTCTGGACATTGTCACTCCGGAAACCGTACCTCCTGCACAATAACTCGGAACATTGGCATTCCGGACACCGCACATTTGGTCACAATAACTCAGAACATTGGCGCTCTTCACACCGTACCTCTGGCACAAAAACTCTGAACACTGTCAATCCCTGTATGACACTGTCACTCCGGGCATCTTACCTCCAGGCACAATAAATCTGGACACTGTCACTCCCTGTATGACACTGTCACTCCGGGCATCTTACCTCCAGGCACAATAACTCTGGACACTGTCACTCCCTGTATGACACTGTCAGGCCGGACACAATGCCTCCAGGCACAATAACTGTGGACTCTGAAACTCCCTGTATGACACTGTCACTCCGGGCATCTTACCTCCAGGCACAATAAATCTGGACACTGTCACTCCCTGTATGACACTGTCACTCCGGGCACCTAACCTCCAGGCACAATAACTCTGGACATTGTCACCCCTTGTATGACATTGTCGGTCCAGGCACCGTACCTCCGGGCACAATAGCTCGGAATAATGTTACTCTGGACACCGTACCTCCGGGCAAAATAACTCTGGACATTTTCACTCCTGACACCTTACCTCCGGGCACAATAACTCTGGACATTGTCACTCTGGACACCGTACCTCCGGGCACAATAACTCTCAACATTGTCTCTCCCTTCAATGACACTGTCACTCCGGTCACCGTACCTCCAGGCACAATAACTCGAAACATTGGCACTCCGGACACAATGCATCTGGGCACAATAACTTGGAACATTGGCGCTCTGGACACCGTACCTCCAGGCACAATAACTCGGAACATTGGCACTCCGGACACCGTGCATCCGGCACAATACCTCGGAACATTGGCACTCTGGACACCGTACCTCAGGCACAATAACTCGGAACACTGGCGCTCGGACACCGTGCCTCCCGGCACAATAACTCTGGACATTGTCACTCCCTTCAATGACACTGGCACTCCGGACACCGTACTCCAATCACAATAACATGGAACATTGGCACTCCGGACACCGTACATCCGGGCACAATAACTCGGATCATTGGCGCTCATTACACCGTACATCCGGGCACAATAACTCGGAACATTGGCGCTCATTACACCGTACATCCGGGCACAATAACTCGGAACTTTGGCGCTCATTACACCGTACATCCGGGCACAATAACTCGGAACATTGGCGCTCTGGACACCGTACCTCTGGCACAATAACTCAGAACACTGTCACTCCCTGTATGTCACTGTCACTCCGGCCATCTTACCTCCAGGCACAATAATTCTGGACATTGTCACCCCTTGTATGACACATGCGGTCCAGGCACCATAACTCCCGGCACAATAACTCTGGACATTGTCACTCTTGACACCTTTCCTCCGGGCACAATAAATCAGGACATTGTCACTCTGGTCACCTTACCTCCGGGCACAATAAGTCTGGACATTGTCACTCTGGACACCGTACGTCCGAGCACAATAACTCTGAACATTGACACTCCCTTCAATGACACTGTCACTCCGGACACCATACCTCCAGGCACAATAATTCGGAACATTGGCACTCCGAACACCGTACATCCGGGCACAATAACTTGGAACATTGGTGCTCTGGACTCCGTACATCCGGCACAATAATTCGGAACATTGGCGCTCTGGACACCATACCTCAGGCACAATAACTTGGAACATTGGCACTCTGGACAGCGTATCTTTGGGCACAATAACTCTGGACATTCTCATTCCCTGTATGACACTGTCACTCCGGACACAGTACCTCCAGGCACAATAACTTGGAACATTGGCGCTCCGGACACCGTACATCTGGCACAATAACTCGGAACGTTGGTGCTCTGGACACCGTACCTCAGGCACAATGACTTGGAACATTGGCATTCTGGACACTGTACCTCCAGGCACAATAACTCTGGACATTGTCACTCCCTGTATGATACTGTCACTCCAGACACCGTACCTCCAGACACAATAACTCTGGACACTGTCACTACCTGTATGACAATGTTACTCCGGGCACCTTACCTCTGGGCACAATAACTCTGGACATTGTCACCACTTGTATGACACTGTCGGTCCGTCACCTTACCTCCGGGCACAATAACTCTGGACATTGTCACCACTTGTATGACACTGTCGGTCCGGACGCCTTACCTCCGGGCACAATAACTCTGGATATTGTCACATTGGACACCGAATCTCCGGGCAAAATAACTTTGGACATTGTCACTCCTGAAACCTTACCTCCGGGCACATTAACTCTGGACATTGTCACTCTGGACTCCGTACCTCCGGGCACAATAACTCTGAACATTTTCACTCCCTTCAATGACACTGTCTCTCCGGACACTGTACCTCCAGGCACAATAACTCGGAACATTGGCACTCCGGACACCGTACATCAGGGCACAATAACTCGGAACATTGGCGCTGAGGACACCGTACCTCCAGGCACAACAGCTCTGGACATTGTCACTCCGGAAACCGTACCTCCAGCACAATAACTCGGAACATTGGCATTCCGGACACCGCACATTTGGTCACAATAACTCAGAACATTGGCGCTCTGCACACCGTACCTCTGGCACAAAAACTCTGAACACTGTCAATCCCTGTATGACACTGTCACTCCGGGCATCTTACCTCCAGGCACAATAAATCTGGACACTGTCACTCCCTGTATGACACTGTCACTCCGGGCATCTTACCTCCAGGCACAATAACTCTGGACACTGTCACTCCCTGTATGACACTGTCAGGCCGGACACAATGCCTCCAGGCACAATAACTGTGGACTCTGCCACTCCCTGTATGACACTGTCACTCCGGGCATCTTACCTCCAGGCACAATAAATCTGGACACTGTCACTCCCTGTATGACACTGTCACTCCGGGCACCTAACCTCCAGGCACAATAACTCTGGACATTGTCACCCCTTGTATGACATTGTCGGTCCAGGCACTGTACCTCCGGCACAATAGCTCGGAATAATGTTACTCTGGACACCGTACCTCCGGGCAAAATAACTCTGGACATTTTCACTCCTGACACCTTACCTCCGGGCACAATAACTCTGGAAATTTTCACTCTGGACACCGTACCTCCGGGCACAATAACTCTCAACATTGTCTCTCCCTTCAATGACACTGTCACTCCGGTCACCGTACCTCCAGGCACAATAACTCGAAACATTGGCACTCCGGACACAATGCATCTGGGCACAATAACTTGGAACATTGGCGCTCTGGACACCGTACCTCCAGGCACAATAACTCGGAACATTGGCACTCCGGACACCGTGCATCCGGCACAATACCTCGGAACATTGGCACTCTGGACACCGTACCTCAGGCACAATAACTCGGAACACTGGCGCTCGGACACCGTGCCTCCAGGCACAATAACTCTGGACATTGTCACTCCCTTCAATGACACTGGCACTCCGGACACCGTACTTCAATCACAATAACATGGAACATTGGCACTCCGGACACCGTACATCCGGGCACAATAACTCGGAACATTGGCGCTCATTACACCGTACATCCGGGCACAATAACTCGGAACATTGGCGCTCATTACACCGTACATCCGGGCACAATAACTCGGAACATTGGCGCTCTGGACACCGTACCTCTGGCACAATAACTCAGAACACTGTCACTCCCTGTATGACACTGTCACTCCGGCCATCTTACCTCCAGGCACAATAATTCTGGACATTGTCACCCCTTGTATGACACTGTCGGTCCAGGCACCATAACTCCCGGCACAATAACTCTGGACATTGTCACTCTTGACACCTTTCCTCCGGGCACAATAAATCAGGACATTGTCACGCTGGTCACCTTACCTCCGGGCACAATAACTCTGGACATTGTCACTCTGGACACCATACCTCCGGGCAAACTAACTCTGGACATTGTCAGTCCGGTCACCGTACATCCGGGCACAATAAATCTGGACATTGTCACTCTGGACACCGTACGTCCGAGCACAATAACTCTGAACATTGACACTCCCTTCAATGACACTGTCATTCCGGACACCATACCTCCAGGCACAATAATTCGGAACATTGGCACTCCAGACACCGTACATCCGGGCACAATAACTTGGAACATTGGTGCTCTGGACTCCGTACATCCGGCACAATAATTCGGAACATTGGCGCTCTGGACACCAAACCTCAGGCACAATAACTTGGAACATTGGCACTCTGGACAGCGTATCTTTGGGCACAATAACTCTGGACATTCTCATTCCCTGTATGACACTGTCACTCCGAACACAGTACCTCCAGGCACAATAACTTGGAACATTGGCGCTCCGGACACCGTACATCTGGCACAATAACTCGGAACGTTGGTGCTCTGGACACCGCACCTCAGGCACAATGACTTGGAACATTGGCATTCTGGACACCGTACCTCCAGGCACAATAACTCTGGACATTATCACTCCCTGTATGATACTGTCACTCCAGACACCGTACCTCCAGACACAATAACTCTGGACACTGTCACTACCTGTATGACAATGTCACTCCGGGCACCTTACCTCCGGGCACAATAACTCTGGACATTGTCACCACTTGTATGACACTGTCGGTCCATCACCTTACCTCCGGGCACAATTACTCTGGACATTGTCACCACTTGTATGACACTGTCGGTCCGGACGCCTTACCTCCGGGCACAATAACTCTGGATATTGTCACATTGGACACCGTACCTCCGGGCAAAATAACTTTGGACATTGTCACTCCTGAAACCTTACCTCCGGGCACATTAACTCTGGACATTGTCACTCTGGACTCCGTACCTCCGGGCACAATAACTCTGAACATTTTCACTCCCAACAATGATACTGTCTCTCCGGGCACCGTACCTCCAGGCACAATAACTCGGAAAATTGGCGCTCAGGACATCGTACTTCCAGGCACAACAACTCTGGACATTGTCACTCCGGAAACCGTACCTCCTGCACAATAACTCGGAACATTGGCATTCCGGAAACCGCACATCTGGTCACAATAACTCAGAACATTGGCGCTCTGCACACCGTACCTCTGGCACAAAAACTCTGAACACTGTCACTCCCTGTATGACACTGTCACTCCGGGCATCTTACCTCCAGGCACAATAAATCTGGACACTGTCACTCCCTGTATGACACTGTCACTCCGGGCATCTTACCTCCAGGCACAATAACTCTGGACACTGTCACTCCCTGTATGACACTGTCAGGCCGGACACCATACCTCCAGGCACAATAACTGTGGACACTGCCACTCCCTGTATGACTCTGTCACTGCGGGCACCTTACCTCCAGGCACAATAACTCTGGACATTGTCACCCCTTGTATGACATTGTCGGTCCAGGCACCGTACCTCCGGGCACAATAACACTGGAAATTGTCACGCTGGACACCGTACCTCCGGGCACAATAACTCTCAACATTGTCTCTCCCTACAATGACACTGTCACTCCGGACACCGTACCTCCAGGCACAATGACTCGGAACATTGGCACTCCGGACACCATACATCCGGGCACAATAATTTGGAACATTGGCGCTCTGGACACCGTACCTCCAGGCACAATAACTCGGAACATTGGCACTCCGGATACCGTGCATCCGGCACAATAACTCGGAACATTGGCGCTCTGGACACCGTACCTCAGGCACAATAACTTGGAACATTGGCACTCCGGACAGTGTATCTTTGGGCACAATAACTCTGGGCATTGCCATTCCCTGTATGACACTGTCACTCCGGACACAGTACCTCCAGGCACAATAACTCAGAACATTGGCGCTCCGGACACCGTACCTCCAGGCACAATAACTCTGGGCATTGTCACTCCGGAAATGGTACCACCGGGTGCAATAATCCGAAACATTGGCATTCTGGACACCGTACCTCCAGGCACAATAACTCTGTACATTGTCACTCTGGAGACCGTACCTCTGGGCACAATAACTCTGAAAATTGCCACACCCTTCAATGACACTGTCACTCCGGACACCGTACCTCCAGGCACAATAACTCTGGACATTGTCACTCTTGACACCTTTCCTTCGGGCAAAATAACCCGAAACATTGGCACTCTGGACACCGTACCTCCAGGCACAATAACTTTGGACATTGTCACTCCCTGTATGATACTGTCACTCCGGACACCGTAACTCCAGGCACAATAACTCTGGACATTGTCACTCTGGTCACCTTACCTCCGGGCACAATAACTCTGGACATTGTAACTCTGGACACCGGACCTCCGGGCAAAATAACTCTGGACATTGTCAGTCCGGTCACCGTACATCCGGGCACAATAACTCTGGACATTTTCACTCCTGACACCGTACCTCCGGGCACAATAAGTCTGGACATTGTCACTCTGGACACCGTACGCCCGGGCACAATGACTCTGAACATTGACACTCCCTTCAATGACACTGTCACTCCGGACACCATACCTCCAGGCACAATAATTCGGAACATTGGCACTCCGGACACCGTACATCAGGCACAATAACTTGGAACATTGCCGCTCTGGACACCGTACCTCAGGCACAATAACTTGGAACATTGGCACTCTGGACACCGTACCTCTAGGCACAATAACTCTGGACATTGTCACCACTTGTATGACACTGTCGGTCCGGGCACCTTACCTCCGGGCAAAATAACTTTGGACATTGTCACTCCTGAAACCTTACCTCCGGGCACAATAACTCTGGACATTGTCACTCTGGACACCGTACCTCCGGGCACAATAACTCTGAACATTTTCACTCCCTTCAATGACACTGTCATTCCGGACACCGTACCTCCAGGCACAATAACTCGGAACATTGGCACTCCGGACACCGTACATCAGGGCACAATAACTCGGAACATTGTCGCTCAGGACACCGTACCTCCAGGCACAACAACTCTGGACATTGTCACCCCGGAACCCATACCTCCAGCACAATAACTCGGAACATTGGCACTCCGGACACCGTACATCTGGCACAAAAATTCTGAACACTGTCACTCCCTGTATGACACTGTCACTCCGGGCATCTTACCTCCAGGAACAATAACTCTGGACACTGTCACTCCCTGTATGACACTGCCAATCCGGGCATCTTACCTCCAGGTACAATAACTCTGGACACTGTCACTCCCTGTATGACCCTGTCAGGCTGGACACATTACCTCCGGGCACAATAACTCTGGACACTGTCACTCCCTGTATGACACTGTCGGTCCGGACACCTTACCTCCGGCACAATAACTCTGGGTATTGTCACATTGGACACCGTAACTCCGGGCAAAATAACTTTGAACATTGTCACTCCTGAAACCTTACCTCCGGGCACAATAACTCTGGACATTGTCACCCTGGACACCGTACCTCCGGGCACAATAACTCTGGACACTGTCACTACCTGTATGACACTGTCACTCTGGACACCTTACCTCCGGGCACAATAACTCTGGATATTGTCACATTGGACACCGTACCTCCGGGCAAAATAACTTTGGACATTGTCACTCCTGACACCGTACCTCCGGGCACAATAACTCTGGATATTGTCACTCTGGACACCGTACCTCCGGGCAAAATAACTCTGGAGATTGTCAGTCCTGTCACCGTTCCTCCAGGCACAATAACTCTGGACATTGTCACTCCTGACACCTTACGTCCGGGCACAATAACTCTGGACGTTGTCACTCTGGACACCGTACCTCCGGGCACAATAACTCTGAACATTGTCACTCCCTTCAATGGCACTGTCACTCCGGACACCGTACCTTCAGGCACAATAACTCGCAACATTGGCTCTCCGGACACCGTACATCCGGGCACAATATCTTGGAACATTGCCGCTCCGGACACAGTACCTCCAGGCACAATAACTCGGAGCTTTGGCACTCCGGACACCGTACATCCGGCACAATAACTCGGAACATTGGTGCTCTGGACACTGTACCTCAGGCACAATAACTCTGGACATTGTCACTCCGGAAACCGTACCTCCGGGCATAATAACTCTGGATGTTGTCACTCCCTGCATGACACTGTCACTCCGGGCATCTTACCTCCGGGCACAATAACTCTGGACATTGTCACTCCCTGTATGACACTGTCACTCCGGGCATCTTACCTCCAGGCACAATAACTCTGGACAATGTCACTCCCTGTATGACGCTGTTACTCCGGGTATCTTACCTCCAGGCACTACAACTCTGGACATGTCATTCCCTGTATGACAATGTTACTCCGGACACCTTACCTCCAGGCACAATAACTCTGCACACTGTCACTCCCTGTATGACACTGTCAGGCCGGACACCATGCCTCCAGGCACAATAACTCTGGACACTGTCTCTCCCTGTATGTCTCTGTACTCCGGGCACCTTACCTACAGGCACAATAACTCTGGACACTGTCACTCCCTGTGTGACACTGTCAGGCTGGACACCTTACCTGCGGGCACAATAACTCTGGACATTGTCACTCTGGACACCGTACATCCGGGCACAATAACTCTGGACATTGTCACTCCTGACACCTTACCTCCGGGCACAATAACTCTGGACTTTGTCACTCTGGACACCTTACTTCCGGGAACAATAACTCTGAACATTGTCACTCCCTTCAATGACACTGTCACTCCGGACACCGTACATCCGGGCAATATAACTTGGAACATTGCCGCTCAGAACACCGTACCTCCAGGCACAACAACTCTGGACGTTGTCACTCCGGAAACCGTACCTCCAGCACAATTACTCGGAACATTGGCGCTCTGGACACCGTACCTCTGGCACAATAACTCTGGACACTGTCACTCCCTGTATGACACTGTCACTCCGGGCACATTACCTCTGGGCACAATAACTCTGGACATTGTCACTCCTTGTATGACACTGTGTGTCCGGACACCATACCTCCGGGCAAAATAACTCTGGACATTGTCACTCCTGACACCTTACCTCCGGGCACAATAATTCTGGACATTGTCACTCCCTGTATGTCACTGTCTCGCCAGACACAGTACCTCAAGGCATAATAACTCTGGCCACTGTCACTCCCTGTGTGACACTGTCAGTCCGAACACCATACCTCCGGGCTCAATTACTCTGGACACTGTCACTCCCTGTATGACACTGTCACTCCGGGCACCTTACCTCTGGACACAATAACTCTGGACATTGTCACTTCCTCTGTGAAACTGTCAGTCCGGACACTGTACCTCCGGCACAACAACTCTGGACACTGTCACTTTCTTTGTGATACTGTCACTCCGGACACCGTATCTCCGGTCACAATAATTCTGGACATTGTCACTCCCTGTATGGCACTGTCAGTCCGGACACTCCAACGCTTGACACTCTCAGTCCGGTTACAACACTGTCACTCTGGACACTATCACTAGAAACTGTGAGGTCTGACTGTGACACTGGACAGTGTAATGCTGAAAACTGCGATGTCTGATGTTTAAACTATAGACACTAACCCCAGAAATAGTGACACTGAATATCATTTAGATACAGATAGAAATGAAAACAGTCAAAAAGAAAACAAATGAGGTAGAATCTCCTTTTAGAAATGGGAACTAAATGGGACTGAGTGAGTTTGATTATGGCTGTTTAATGAACAGAAATCAGAAAACTGAAATAATGTCCACATTGAATTGAGGGTCTCGGGGTGTTTTACATAAAGAATACCAGATATGCGGGAGTGAGTTTCAGACTGGAATCCAATCGAGGGGTTCAGGGTGGTTTCTGTACAGAATGACGGAAGCTGACCTCTGTGTGTGAATGTCCCGTGTTAGTCTAACATCCAGGGATTGTTTAATGGAGCTTGCTTCATACTTCATACTTCCCCTTCACGAAGGACTCAAAGCCTTCCTCTTCTTCCTTTCTCGCTGTACCAACCAGTACCCTTCCACTGACGCCCTCCTTCGACTGACTGAACTGGTCCTCACCGTAAACAACTTCTCTTTCCAATCCTCCCACTTCCTCCAAACCAAAGGAGTAGCCATGGGTACCCGCATGGGCCCCAGCTATGCCTGCCTCTTCGTAGGATATGTGGAACAGTCCATCTTCCGCAGCTACACTGGCACCACCCCCCACCTTTTCCTCAACTACATCGATGACTGTATCGGCGCTGTCTCGTGCTCCCACGAGGTGGTTCAACAGTTCATCCACTTTACCAACACCTTCCACCCCGACCTCAAATATACCTGGACTGTCTCAGACTCCTCCCTCACCTTTCTAGACCTTTCCATTTCTATTTCAGGCGACCAAATCAACACGGACATTTACTATAAACCGACCGACTCCCACAGCTACCTGGACTACACCTCCTCCCACACTGCCCCCTGGAAAAACGCCATCCCATATTCCCAATTCCTTCATCTCCGCCGCATCTGCTCCCAGGAGGACCAGTTCCAAAACCGTACAACCCATGTGGCCTCCTTCTTCAAGGACCGCAATTTCCCACCTGACGTGGTCAATGATGCCCTCCACCGCATCTCTTCCACTTCCCGCTCCCCGCTCCTCCGCTCTTGAGTCCCGCCCCTCCAAACACCACCAGGACAGATCCCCACTGGTCCTCACCTACCACCATGTACAGCGTATCATCAGCCGTCATTTCCGCCACCTCCAAACGGACCCCACCACCAGGCATATATTTCCCTCCCCTCCCCTATCAGCGTTCCGAAAAGACCACTCTCTCCGTGACTCCCTCATCAGGTCCACACCCCCCACCAACCCAACCTCCATTCCCAGCACCTTCCCCTGCAACCGAAAGAAATGCAAAACTTGCGCCCACACCTCCCCCCTTACTTCCCTCCAAGACCCCAAAGGACACTTCCATATCCGCCACAAATTCACCTGCACCTCCACACACATCCTGTATTGCATCCGCTGCACCCGATGTGGCCTCCTCTATATTGGGGAGACAAGCCGCCTACTTGTGGAACGTTTCAGATAACACCTCTGGGACACCCGGACCAACCAACCCAACCACCTTGTGGCTCAACAATTCAACTCCCCCTCCCACTCCACCAAGGACATGCAGGTCCTTGGATTCCTCCATCGCCAGACCATGGCAACACGACGGTTGGAGGAAGAGCACCTTATCTTCCGCCTAGGAACCCTCCAAACACAAGGGATGAACTCAGATGTCTCCAGTTTCCTTATTTCCCCTCCCCCCCACCTTGTCTCAGTCAAATCCCTCGAATTTAGCACCGCCTTTCCAACCTGCAATCTTCTTCATGACCTCTCCGACCCCACCCCACTCTGACCTATCACCCTCACCTTGACCTCCCTCCACCTATCACATTTCCAACGCCCCTCCCCCAAGTCCCTCCTCCCTACCTTTTATATTAGCCTGCTGGACACACTTCCCTCATTCCTGAAGAAGGGCTTATGCCCGAAACGTCAATTCTCCTGTTCCTTGGATGCTGCCTGACCTGCTGCGCTTTTCCAGCAACCCATTTCAGCTCACACTTCAAGGACTCAGACATCTCCATTTTATCCATCTCCCACCAAAATTGACAGGGCAATGACAGCAGAAGCTATACAAAGAGAAATGTTGCCTCTGTAATGCCACATGTAATGCCAACTGTATACATCCAGGGCAGGAACAATCCTGGGATTGATAAGAATAGATCTCCCTCCACTCCATCCTCATCAAACACTCCCAGGACAGGGACAAAATAGTGTTAGGTATAGAGGAAGAACTCACCTCGACATTGTTCCCATCATTGTTCCTTTGGCCATGGGTTTGAAATGCCATCCCCACAGTGTCATATGACTATAGATCAGTCTCTGAATTTTGGTTCATCATTTAGGGATGTGTTCAGCCTAGTGAGCCCTCACAGCTCTCTCTCTCTCATAGGCATAGACAGTGTGTCTGTCCCTCCTCTTCTGTCTCTCTCTTCTCACTCTCTTTGCCTCTCACTTCTCTGCTCCCTCCCTCATCTCTGTTTGTCGTTTTCTATGGGTATGTGACACCATTGCAATGTTAAGAGAGATTGTATCATGAATGTAACGGTGTTTGCTGTGCCCTGGAGGGTGGAGGACTAGCTGGTGGGTAGTAAACAATGTCATTTCCAGCTTGGTGAGCTGGTACGAATTGGGGATGCATGGGTGGGAATCAGCTCGCTTCCCAGTTAGATCTGGAGCCAGGCAGGGCTGCCCTCCCTCTCCTGCCTAGTTTGTGTGCTGCATAGAGCCATTTGCCGAGTCCATCAGGAAGGATGCAAGCCCGAGAGGGGTGACTATTCCTGGCAGAAGGAAGCCTGCAGGTTAAGGCATCCCTGTACATGGATGATGTCGCCATTTTATGCTCGGATACTCTCTCTGTGCGCACACTCATGTGAATATGCGACCAGGTCGAACAGGCCTCAGGAGCCAAGGTAAACCGAGGCAAGAACGAGGCTATGCTCTTCGGCAACTGGGCCGACCAATCCTCAATCTCCTTCACCGTCAGGACTGACCACCTGAAGGTGCTGGGTATTTGGTTCAGGGGTGCTGGAGCGTGCGCCAAGTCTTGGGAGGAGCGTATCAGCAAAGTGAGGAAGAAACCAGTCCCTCTCCATCGCGGGAAAAAACCTGGTCATCAGGTGTGAGGCACTGTCATTGCTGTTCTACGTGGCCCAGGTCTGGCCTATTCCCAGAACCTGTGCCACTGCAGTCACCCGGACAATCTTCCAATTTATATGGAAGTCAAAGATGGACCGAGTCCGAAGGGACTCGCTGTACAAAGATCTGGGCAACGGCGGAGAAAATACACCCAATGCCATCCTCACCCTGATGGCCACCTTTGTGTGTGGCTGCATCAAGCTGTGTGTGGATCCCCGGTACACAAACACCAAGTGTCACTACATACTGAGATTCTGCCTGTCCCCAGTGTTGTGAAGGATGGGCCTGGCCTCGCTGCCGCGGAACGCTCCGAGTAGTTGGACCATTCCGTATCACCTCTCCTTCGTGGAGAAGTTTATGAAGAAAAACATCTTTAACCACAAGTCCATCAGGAAGTGGTCAGCACGCAGTGTCCATGAGACCCTTCGGGAAGAGGAGAGGGCGGATCCTATCGAGTGGCTCCCTGAACAGACTGTCAAAGCCATTTGGCAGAATGCCTCATCGCCAGAACATTCGAACAAGCACCAAGACATGGCTTGGCTGGTCGTGAGAAGGGCTCTGCCTAAGAGATCCTTTATGCTCGCCCGGACTCTCAGCCGCACCGCACGCTGCCCTCGAAGCGGTTGCGGGGAGGATGAGACTGTCACACACCTCCTTCTAGGATGTACCTCTGCAGAAGAAGTCTGGAGAAGAATGCAGTGGTGTTTGTTGAGGTTCATCCCGAGCAGCGCTGTGACGTGGGACTCCGTGCTCTACGGTCTGTTCCTCGAGACGCACACTGAGACGAGCATCAACTGTGCCTGGAGGATCATCAACTCGGTGAAGGACGCTCTCTGGGTGGTCCGAAACCTGTTGATCTTCCAGCTGAAGGAGCTGAACCCGACTGAGTGTTGCAGACTGGCACATTCCAAGGTCCAGGACTACGTGTTGAGGGATGCGCTGAAGCTTGGGGCAGCTGCCGCCAAGGCGCGGTGGGGAAAGACCACAGTGTAATATCTGCCTGCCTGAAGAAGAATGGGGACCCACCCAGTCATTTGGGCTCTGCTGACGCCTCAGCTAAATATATGGGCATATGATTGATAAACGTACAGACCTGTGTATGTAAGTGATAAATTCTGATTTCTGTATGTAAAGGCTTACGTATGCATGGCATAACCAACTGTACATACCATCAAATTATTTTATGAATAAAGTATATTTTTGAAATAAAAAAAAGGTGGGGCTGCCTGAAAAGTCACTGCTAAAGACACAGGCACTTACAATTAATAGCAGTGAGTAGCTGAAGGGAACAAATGTAATGTTTCCAGGTTCACTGAAGAGACCTACAATGGGTGGGAGAGAAAGCTGTGGGAACAACCAAAGAGGCTGTAAACAGATATGGACAACTTCACTGAGTGAGGAAGGAATTAGCAGATGGAATATAACGTGCAGCAGATACTTCCAGGCTAACGTAGTGACTGATTAAAATTCCCATTCCTTGCCCAGTCCATCCTTAGGTCAAACTGCCGGATATGAAGATGGTAACTGTGAAGTGTTCCCAGTCTGAGCCACAACATGAGGAGCACAAGGATTGAGATGATTATTCTGTCATGGAAGTTGGAGTATTGGAAACAGGGTCCCTGTGATTGACAACACTATAAACCTGGCAGCATCCAAAACCAAAGTAAGGCGTCAGATGAATCACAGATGGAAGTGGGAAGGGACCAGACAAGGGCAGAAAAAATTGAGTCAATGTTCTGGGGACATGAGTTTGAATCCTATCGTGGCAGATGGTGGGAATTGAATTCAATTTCAGGTGGAAAGGAAGGTGTCTTCCCCATTAAAACATTGTTATGAAAAGCCGTCTGATACACTAATGTGCTTTAGGTAAGGAAATTTGCCATTTGACCTGGTCTGGCTTACATGTGACTCCAGACCAACAGAAATGTGCTTGACCAATGTGCTTCTCCATCCACAGTTGCCTACCCTCGAGGCAACTGGGAATGGACAATAATGCCAGCCCAACCAATGATGTTCCCATTTGTGAACTAATTTAAATGAAGTTCTCCAGCTCTGCTACCCTCCTGGTAATCATCCTGTGCCAACTCTCCAAGATTGATGAATTATTTAACAATGCAGTTCAGCTCAGCTCCCAGTTCAACGTTTAGCTCAATTAACAGGGTTTGTGTAGCTCTAATTTTTAATGTTAAATTTAATGATAAATTGCATTAGGTACTTATCTGTGGTCATCACTCAACTTGTCAAAGATCATAGAATCCCTACACTGCAGAAAGAGACCATTTGGCCCATTATGTTTACATCGACCCTCCGAAGTGTTTCCCACCCAGACCCACTCCGTGCTTATAATCCTGCATTTCCCATAGCTCATGCAACTAACCTGCGTTTCTTTGGACTGTGGGAGGAAATCAGAACCACCCAGAGGAAACCCATGCAGACATGAGGAGAACATGCAAACTCCGCAGTCACCCAAGACAGAAATTGAACCCAGGTCACTGGCACTGTGAGGCAGCAGTGCTAATCACTGCACCACCGTGCCACCGAGTTCTGTTCCCCAAGATGCACATCGAGACAAACATTGACTGCATCAGGTTGACCACCAACTCAGGGAAAGATGTTGTTTGCTCTGCCCAAAACTTGTCGGTCTTCCAGAACAAGGAGTTGCCCTCAACCAAATATTGTGGACCGGCACATTCGAAGGTTCTGAGGAACTATGTACTGAGGGACGTATAGAAGCTTGGGGCAGCTGCTGCCAAGGTGCACTAGGAAAAGACTGAGACCTTTCTGCTGAAGTTAAATGGGGATTTGTCAGTTATTGGGCCCTCAATTACCTTCACCTAATCTCTTATTTCTACAAGTAAGAGATGCCTTTGTTTTTTTTTGTTGGATAGAGTCAAGCTCCAACGTTTTTTTGTTTCCTTGATAAGCTAGAGTACAGAACTGAACTGTGTTTGTGACTATGTATATAAAGATATTCTTTATGAATAAAGAAATTTATTTTTGAAGTGAAAGATGACGTTGAGAAGGTGGACCTTCAGGTATACAACAGCTGGTGCAGGAATTGAACTTGCGCTGTTGGCATCACAAATGCAGCTGTCCAGCAATGAGGTGACATATTCTCTCTGGTGGCACCGTGGTTGTGGCCCTAACACCGAATCAGATGGCGTGTTTTCAAGTTCCAGCAGTTCCATGGTGTCTAATAACATTTCTGGATAGGGAAAAATCAATATGAATACAAGGTTACAGCTGTGCTTAGGATTTCATGGTTAGGGCTGATGAGCAGGGTCTCTGGGTAGTCAGTCTCTGATACAGTTTCTTTATCTTAGTTGCATCCTGCCAGGTGATAGCGTAGGCTTTGCATTTCCCCAAAGTCCCCACCTAACCTGTCAATCAAAGTCTTCATCTGTCAACTTTATCAACCTCTCCCCACTAACCGCAGGAATATGAAGAAAATGTAACAGGTCGAGTAGTGCACTGTCTTCCTTTGGAAGCCAGGGTGTTGTTTAAGTCAATAACCCCCTCCCACTTTCTCCTCACCATGCATGATCACTTTCCATGGTCTATCATCTCCCCACCTTATCTATTAAGTTGTCCCCTTTCAGTATTGTAATTCCCTATGCATCACAGCCTTCTGCCGTCCAATCCCACAATCTAATTCTCATGTCGCTTTGTGCAGCATTAGCGCCTGATCACTCCCTCTTGACTTTTAGTGGCTGGAGCCCAAGATAGACCAGACTCCATTCTCTTGATAGACTGAGCTCCCTGAACCTGTGACAGTTTGTATATGAACCCACAGTGCAAACCGTGACCCACTTCCAGCACTGACCAGGTGCAATTCCCTCACTCTTGCCTGTTGTTGACCTTCTAGTTGTCTGACCACATCTAAACTGCTGGACAAATGTTGGATACTGCCTTTGACTTATTGTATACCTTGACTGAAAGGGGTCATCCCGGACTTCACTGAAGCCTACTCTTATGAGATTTCGTGATATGGCCAACTGCCCATTGGCGGCATTGGATGGAGTCGGTGGGCCATGTTGGATCGGGGCATGGGGCCGTGTTGGATCGGGACGAAAGGCAGTGTTGAATGGGGGCGGGGGCTGTGTTGGATGGGGCGGGGGGTCATGCTGCATGGGGGCAGTGGCCGTTTTTGATGGGGGCAGGGGGCTGTATTGAATGGGGGCAGGGGGCCATGTAGAAAGGGGGGGCGGTGTTGGATGTGGTGGGGGCCGCGTTGGATGGGGGCGTGTTAGAAGGGGCGGGAGACCGTGTTGGATGGGGTCGGGGGGCTGCATTGGATGTGGGTGAGGGGCCGTATTGGTTGGGATGGGGACCATGTTGGAGTGGGTGGGGGGCGCATTAGATGGGGGCGGGGGCCCGTGTTGGATGGGGTGGGGGCCGTGTTGTTTGGTGTGGGGGGCCATGTTGGATGGGGCAGTGGGGCCCTGTTGTATGGGGTCGGGGGGAACGTGTTAGATGGTGTGGGAGCAATGTTTAATGGCGCGGGAGCTGGGTTGTTTGGGACCCGGATGGGGAAGACAACATCGGGGTGCTGTGTTGGAAGGGTGGGGTAGACAGGGACGTGTGGGCAGTGTTGGATGGTGTTGGGGGGCCAGTGTTGGATGGGGGCGTAGGTAGTGTTGGATGGGGAGGGGGTGGTGTTGAATGGGCTGGGGGGGCCGTGTTGGTTGGAGGCGGGGGCGGTGTTGGATGGGGCGGGAGGTTGTGTTAACTGGGGGTGCGGTGTTGGATGCGGCGAGGGTCTGCGTTGGATTGGTTCGGGGGCCTTGTTGGATTGGGTGGGGGGCCGCATTGGATTGGGTGGGGGGCCGTGTTGGAGTAGAGTGGGGCATTGTTTGATGCGACGAGAGCCATGTTTGATGGGGTGGGGGTTGTGTTGGATGGGGCGGGGCAGTGTTGGACTGGCCGGGGGGCTGAGTTGGATGGGGGCGGGGGGGGCCGCGTTGGATGGGGTTGGGGCGTTGTTTGATGCGGTGAGAGCCATATTGGATGGGTCAGGGACTGTGTTTGATGGGTTCAGGGGCCATGTAGAAAGGGGGGGCGGTGTTGGATGGGGGTGGGTGGCTGCGTTGGATAGGGGCGTGTTGGAAGGGGCCGGGGTCCATGTTGGATGGGGGTGGGGGTGCCGTGTTGGTTGGGCTGGCGACCGTGTTGGAGTGGGAGGGGGGTTGCATTGGATGGGGGCGGGGACCATGTTGGATGAGGTGGTGGTGTTGTGTTGTTTGGGGTGGGGGGACTATATTGGATAGGGTCGGGGGAACATGTTGGATGGGGCGGGAGCGATGTTGTTGGGGTGGGAGCTGCATTGTTTGGGATGGGGATGGAGAAGATAGCAGCAGCGGGGATGTGTTTGGAGGGCGGTGTAGACGGGGACGGGTGGGCAGTGTGGGATGATGTTGGGGGGTCAGTGTTAGATGGGGCGAAGGTGGTATTGGATGGGGCAGAGGCGGTGTTGAATGGGCTGGGGGGACTTGTTGGTTGGAGGCTGGGGGCGGTGTTGGATGGGGCGTGAGGCTGTGTTACTGGGGGACGGTGTTGGATGGGGTGAGGGGCTGCGTTGGTTTGGGTGGGAGGCCACGTTGGATTGGGTGGGGGTCGCATTGGATTAGGTGGGGAGGCCGCGTTGGATTGTGTGTGGGGGCTGTGTTGGATTGGGTGGGGGGCTGCATTGGATGGGGTGGGGGACCTTGTTGGATGCGGGTGGGGGCCGTCTTGGATGGGGGCGGGGAAGCTGTGTTGAATGGGGCAGGGGACCGTGTTGAATGGCAGCGGTGTTGAATAGGGGTGGGGGCCATGTTGGATGGGGTGAGATCCATGTTTGATGGGGTAGGGGGTTGCATTGGATGTTGGCGGGGGAGTGGTGGGGCAGCATTAGATGGGGAGGAAGTGGTATTGGATGGGGTGGAGGCACATGTTGTTTGGGTCGGGGGTGCCATATTTGATAGGGTCGGGGTGGTGTTTAATGCGGCGAAGGCCGTGTTGGATGGGGAAGGGGGCGGTGTTGGATGGGGCGGGGCAGTGTTGGATGGGGCGGGAGGCTGTGCAACCTGGGGGGCGGTGTTGGATGGTGCGAGGCGCTGTGTTGGAGTGGGTGGGGGGGGCATGTTGGATTGGATGGGGGGCCGCATTGGATTGGGTGGGGGACCATGTTAAATTGTGTTGGGGGGCTGTGTTGGATTGGGTGGGGGGGCCACATTGGATGGGGATGGGGTCCACTTTGGATGCGGGTGGGGGCTGTCTTGGATGGGTGTGGGGAAGCTGTGTTGGATGGGACAGAGGACCGTGTTGAATGGGAGGCGGTGTTGGATGGGGCGGGGGGCGTGGTGGATGAGGCGGGGTCCATGTTGATTGGGGTGGGGGGCCACGTTGGATGTTGGCGGGGGAGTGGTGGGGCGGCATTAGATGGGGCGGGGGTGGTGTTGGATGTGGTTGAGGCCCATGTTGTTTGGGGGCAGGGGTCTGCGTTGGTTGGGGGCGGGGGTCAATATTGGATAGGGGCGGCGTGGTGTTTAATGGGGCGACGGCCGTGTTGGATGGGGAGTGGGGCTGTGTTGGTTAGGTCGGGGGTAGTTTTGGATGTGCCGGCGGCTGAGTTGGATGGGGTGGGCGTCGTGTTGGATGAGGGCGGGGCGGTGTTTGATGGGGTGAGAGCCATGTTGGATGGGGCAGGGGGCTGTGTTGGAAGAGGGCAGGGAACCGTGTTGGAAGGAGCAGGGGTGGTGTTGGATGGGGTGGGGGCAGTGTTGGATGGAACATGGGGCCGTGTTGGATGGGGCAGGAGGCTGTGTCGGATGGGGCTGGGTGGCCATGTTGGATTGGGCAGGGTGCTGTGTTGGATGGGGCTGGGTGGCCGTGTTGGATTGAGTGGGGGGCCGTGTTGTATGGGGTGGGGACCATATTAGATGTGGTGGGGGGGCCGCGTTGGATGTGGGCAGGGAAGCGCGTTGGATAGGGGCAGGGGAGTGGTGGGGTGACATTGGTTGGGGGTGGTGACAGTGTTGTTTGGGGGGGACCATGTTGATTGGGCAGGGGGCCTCATTGGTTGGGGGCGGGGTTGCCGCATTGTTGGATGGAGGCAGGGGTGGCATTGAATGGGGGCAGGTGTCGGAGTTAGATGGGGCAGCGGCAGTGTTGGCTGGGGCAGGGGCGGTGTTAAATGGAGCGGGGGTGTTCGATGGGGGTGGTTGCAGTGTTGAATGGGGCAGGGGCTTGTTGGATGGGGCGGGGGCATGTTGGATGGGTGGAGGAGTGTGTTGGATGGGGCAGGGGCCGTGTTGGATGGGGCGGGGGCAGTGTTGGATTGGGCGAGGGCTTGTTGGATGGTGGCGGGGGCGTGTTGGGTGGGTGGGGGATTGTGTTGGATGGGGGGATGCTGTATTGAATGGGGGCGGGGGCATGTTGGTTGGATGAGGGAGTGTTTTGGATGGGGCGGGGGTGGTGTTGAATGGAGAGGGGGCTTGTTGGATGGGGCAGGGAGCGGTGTTGCTTGTTGGCAGGGGGCCGGGTTGGATGGGGCAGGGGGCACTGTTGGATGGGGCGTGGGGCCATGTTGGATGGGGCGTGAGGCAGTGTTGGATGGGGCGGATGCGTGTGCAGGATGGGGCATGGGTCCGTGTTGAATGGGGGCCATGTTGGATTGGAGAAAGGGGCCACGTTGGATGGGTGTGGGGACCGTGTTGGATTGGGGTAGGGAACGGTGTTGGATGGGGAGGGGCTGTGTTAGATGTGTTGGATGGAGTCAGGGAGCAGTATGGATGGGGAAGGGGCCATGTTGGATGGGGGTTGGGGAGCTGTGTTGGAAGGGGGTGGGGGACCGCATAGGATGGGGTTACATTGGATGGGGACGGGGGGGCATACATGATGGGTGCAGGGGGCTTTATTGAATGGGACAGGAGCCTCATTGTTGGATGGGGTGGGGAATGCATAGGACGGGGTTGTGTTGGATGGTGGCGAGACCACGTTGGATGGGGCAGGTGGAGCCATGTTGGATGTGATCGGTGGGTGGTGGGGGAGCATTTGATGGAGCGGGAGTAGTGTTGATTTGAGAGGGGATCCATGTTGGTTGGGGACAGGCAGCCGCGTTGGTTGGGGCAGGGGGGAACGTTTTGGATGGGGTGGGGCGGTGTTTGATGGGGTGAGGGCCGTGTTAGATGGGGTCGCGAGGCCGTGTTGAATGGGAGAGGGGTGGTCTTTGATGGGCGAGGGCTGTGTTGGAAGGGTGGGGGGCTGTGTTGGATGGGGGTAGCTGTCGTATTTGGATGGGGCAGGCGGCAGAGTTGGATGGAACAGGGGCGCTGTTGAATGGGGTGAAGCTGTGTTGGATGGGGGCGGGGGTGGTGTTGGAAGCAGTGGGGGCTTGTTGAATGGGGGCGGTGCCGTGTTGTATGGGTGGAGGAGTGTGTTGGATGGGGGCGGAGAGCATGTACTATGGGGGGCGTGTTGGATGGGTGGGGGAGTGTTTCGATGGGGCGCAGGCGGTGTTGAATGGGGTGGGGCGTGTTGCATAGGGCAGGGGGCGGTGTTGCATGGGGGCAGGGTGTCGTGTTGGATTTGGTGGGGGGTGATGTGGGATGGGGCAATGTTGGATGGGGGTGTGGGGCCTTGTTGGATGGGGCAAGTGCGGTGCTAAATGGGGCGGGGGACGGGGTTGGATGGGGGTGGGGTGGTGTTAGATGGGGCGGCGGCTGTGTTGGATGGGGTGTGGGGCCATGTTGGATGGGGCAGGGGGCTGTGTTAGATGGGGCAGAGGCCTGTGTTGAAATGGGGCGGGGGCAGTGTTGGATCAGGGCGGGGGGGCAGTGTTGGATTGGGGCGGAGTCCTGTGTTGGATGGGGCATAGGCTGTGTTGAATGAGGGCCATGTCAGATGGGAGCAAGGGGCCATGCTGGATGGGTGTTGGGACTGTGTTGGATAAAGGCGGTGTTGGATGGGGACGGGCTGTGTTGGATGAGGGCGGGGGGCTCTGTTGGATGGGGTTGGGGAGCGGATTTGAATGGGGCAGGCGGCCGTGTTGGATGGGGGTTTAGGAGCTGTGTTGGAAGGGGGTGGGGGACCGCATAGGATGGGGGTGGGGGTGGAGATGGATGGGGAGGCGGCTGTGTTGGATGGGGTGTGGGGCCATGTTGGATTGGGCAGGGGGCTGTGTTAGATGGACCAGAGGCCTGTGTTGGATTGGGGCGGGGGCAGTATTGGAACAGTGGGGGGCAGTGTTGGATTGGGGCGGAGTCCTGTTTTGGAAGGGGCATAGGCTGTGTTGAAAGGGGGCCATGTTGGATGGGAGCAAGGGGCCATGCTGGATGGGGGTGGGGACCGTGTTGGATGAAGGCAGTGTTGGATGGGGAGGGGCTGTGTTGGATGAGGGTGGGGGGCGTGTTGGAAGGGGTTGGGGAGCGGTTTTGAATGTGTCTGGGGGCCGTGTTGGATGGGGGTTGGGGAGCTGTGTTGGAAGGGGGTGGGGGACCGCGTAGGATGGGTTGCATTGGATGGGGGTCGGGGGCCATGCTGAATGGGTGCAGGGGGCAGTATTGAATGGGGCAGATGGGGCCGTGTAGGATGTGGGCGGTGGGGTGGTATTGATGGGGCAGGGGCGTTGTAGAATTGGGAGGGGGCCCATGTTGGTTGGGGGCAGGCGGCCGCATTGGTTGGGGGCGAGGAGACCGTGTTGGAAAGAGAGGGAGCGGTGTTCGATGGGGGCCGTGTTGGATGGGGGCAGGGGCAGTGTTGCATGGGGGCAGGGGCAGTGTTGGATTGGGGCGGCAGGCGGTCTTGGATGGAGGCGGGGGCAGTGTTGGATTATGGCGGGGGCAGTATTAGATTGGGGTGGGGGCAGGGTTGGATGAGTGGGGGGGCAGTGTTGGATGGGGGCAGGGGCAGTGTTGGATTGGGGCGGCGGGCGGTCTTGGATGGAGGCGGGGGCAGTGTTGGATTATGGCGGGGGCAGTGTTGGATTGGGGTGGGGGCAGGGTTGGATGAGTGGGGGGGCAGTGTTGGATTGGGGCGGCAGGCGGTCTTGGATGGAGGCGGGGGCAGTGTTGGATTATGGCGGGGGCAGTATTAGATTGGGGTGGGGGCAGGGTTGGATGAGTGGGGGGGCAGTGTTGGATGGGGGCAGGGGCAGTGTTGGATTGGGGCGGCGGGCGGTCTTGGATGGAGGCGGGGGCAGTGTTGGATTATGGCGGGGGCAGTGTTGGATTGGGGTGGGGGCAGGGTTGGATGAGTGGGGGGGCAGTGTTGGATTGGGGCGGCAGGCGGTGTTGGATGAGTGGGGGCCAGTGTTGGATGGGGGCAGGGGCAGTGTTGGATTGGGGCGGCGGGCGGTCTTGGATGGAGGCGGGGGCTGTGTTGGATTGGGGTGGGGGCAGGGTTGGTTGAGTGGGGGGGCCGTGTTAGATGGGGGCAGGGGGCAGTGTTGGATGTGGGCGGGAGGCCGTGTTGGATGGGGGCGGTGGGGCCATGTTGGATGGGTGGGGGAGTGTTCGATCGGGACAGGGGACAGTGTTGGATGGGGCAGGGAGCTGTGTTGGATGGGGAGGAGGCATGTGTTGAATGGGGCATGGAGCTGTGTTGAATGAGGGCCATGTTGGATGGGGGCAAGGGGCCATGTTAGATGAATGTGGGGGGCCGTGTTGGATGGGGGCGGGGAGCGGTATTGGTTTGGGCCATGGGGCTGTGTTGGATGGGGCGGGGGACCATGTTGGATGGGGGTGGGGGCTGTGTTGGATGGGGCGGGGCAGTGCTGGATGGGGGAGGGGGGCCGTGTTGGATTGGACGGGGGGCCCTGTGGATGGGGGCGGGTCAGTGTTGGATTGGGCGGGGGAACAGTGTTGGATTGGGGTCTGGGGCAGTGTTGGATTGGGGCAAGGAGCTGTGTTGGATGAGTCGGGGCAGTGTTGGATTGGGGTGGGGGCAGAGTTGGATGGGGAGGAGGGCTGTGTTGGATGGGGGCAGGGGCAGTGTTGGATGGGGGCAGGGCACCATGTTGTGTGGGGGCGGGGGGCAGTGTTGGATAGGGGTGGAGTCAGTGTTGTATTGGGGTAGGGGCAGTGTTGGATTGGGGCAGGGGGCACTGTTGGATGGGGGCGTGGGCAGTGTTTGATTGGGGCGGGGACGGTCTTGGATGGGGTGGTGGGCAGTGATGGATTGGGGGGGCAGTGTTGGATGGGGGCGGGGGCAATATGGGATGGGGCCGGGTCATTGTTGGATCGGGCGGGGGGCAGTGTTGGATTGGGGCGTGGGGCAGTGTTGGATTGGGGCGGGGGGCAGTACTGGATGGTGGCGGGAGGCAGTGTTAGATTGGGGTGGGGAGCAGAGTTGGATGGGGTGGAGGGCCGTGTTGGATAGGGGCTGGAGCAGTGTTGGATGGGGGCAGGGTGCCATGTTGTATTGGGGCGTGGGGCAGTGTTGGATGGGGGTGGGGGTCAGTGTTGGATGGGGGCGGGGTCAGTGTTGTATTGAGGGAGGGGCATTGTTGGATTGGGGCAGGGGGCACTGTTGGATGGGGGCGGGGGCGGTCTTGGATGGGGGTGGGGGGCAGTATTGGATGGGGAGGGGCCAGTGTTGGATGGGGCGGGGAGCAGTGTTGGATTGGGGTGGGGGGCAGTGTTGGCTGGGGGCGTGGGCAGTGTCGGATTGGGGCAGGGGCAGTCTTGGATGGAGGCCGGGGCTGTGTTGGATTATGGCGGGGCCAGTGTTGGATTGGGGCGGGGGCAGTGTTGGATGAGGGCGGAGGCAGTGTTGGATGGTGGCGGGGAACTGTGATGGATGTGGGCAGGGGGCAGTGTTGAGTGGGGGCGGGAGGGCCGTGTTTGATGGGGTGGGGTGCTGTGTTGGATGGGGGCGGGGGGGCCGTGTTGGATGGGTGGGTGAATGTTGTATCGGGGCTGGGGGCTGTGTTGGATGGGGACCATGTTGGATGGGAGCAAGGGGTCACATTAGATGAATGTGGTGGCCATGTTAGATGGGGACAGGGAGCTGTTTTGGATTGGGGCATGGGCCCGTGTTGAATGTGGCAGGGACCATGTTGGATGGGGGTGGGGGCAGTGTTGGATGGGGGCAGGGGGAGTGTTGTATGGGAAGGGGAGGCCGTGTTGGATTGAGGCGTGTTACCCTGTTGGATGTGGGCAGGGGCAGTGTTGGGCCGGATGGGGGGCAATGTTGGATTGGGGCGGAGGCAATATTGGATTGGGGTGGGGGCATTGTTGGATTGGGGTGGGGGACAGTGTTGGATTGCGGCGGGGACAGTGTTGGATGGGTGTGGGGGCAGTGTTGGATTGGGGTGGGTGGCAATGTTGGAATGGGGCGGGGGCAGTGTTCGTTGGGGGCGGGGGCCATGTTGGATGGGGATAGGGGGCAGTGTTGGATGGGGGCGGGGGTGCCATGTTGGATGGGGGCAGGGTGCCATGTTGGATTGGAGCGGGGATAGTGTTGGATTGGGGCAGAGGGCAGTGTTGGATTGGGGCGGGGACTGTGTTGTATGGGGTGGGGGCGATTTTTGATGGGGTGGAGGGGCCGCATTTTTGGGAACAGGGCCGGGACAGATGGGAGCAGAGGGACAGTGTTGGAGGCAGGGATCATGTGCTGTGCGCTGCTGCAGTCTCCTTAACGAGGAGCAGACTTTAGAAACTCCGAGCCCCAGAGGAAAGACATTTAATCGATTAACCAATATTCGAAATAGTGCTCGCCCATCTCATTCCGATAGTCGAGGTTCCCCTGTGTATGGATTTCAGTCAGACGTTTGATAAGGTTCCCCATTGTTGGATACTACACAGAATATGGGGACATGGGATTGAGGCAACTTAGTAGTTTGTGTCAGAAACTGGCTCGCTGAAAGAAGACAGAGGGTGGTGTGTGATTGGGAATGTTCATCCTGGAGTTTAGTTACTAGTGGTGTACCACAAGGATCTACTGGATTCGTGGTGCTGGAAGAGCACAGCAGTTCAGGCAGCATCCAACGAGCAGTGAAATCGACGTTTCAGGAGGGCTTTTGCCCGAAACGTCGATTTCGCTGCTCGTTGGATGCTGCCTGAACTGCTGTGCTCTTCAAGCACCACTAATCCAGTATTTGCTTTCCAGCATCTGCAGTTATTGTTTTTACCACAAGGATCTGTTTAAGGGGCCACTGTTGTTTGTTATATTTATCAATGAACTGAATCAGGGCTTAGAATGATGGGTTAGTAAATTTGCAGATGAAACTAAGGTCGGTACAGTTGTGGATAGTATTCAAAAGATGTAGGTTGCAGAGGGACCTAGATAAACTGCAGAGTTTGGTTGAAAGGTGACAAATTGAGCTTAAAAACTGTGAGGTGATTCACTTTGGAAGAGGTAACAGGAATGCGGACTACTGGACGAATGGTAGTGCAGATGAGCAGAGGGATCTCGGTGTCCATATATATGAGATCCCTGCAAGTTGCTCCCCAGCTGATAGGGATGTTAAGAAGGCATAGGGTATGTTAGCTTTTATTGGTAGAGGGATTGAGTTTCGGAGCCACGAGGTCATGTTGCAGCTATACAAAACTCTGGTGCTGCCGCACTTGGAGTATTGTGTGCAGATCTGGTCACCAAATTATAGGAAGGATGTGGAAGCTTTGGAAAGGGTAATCAGAGGATTAGAACAGGAGGAAAGTGAGAGTCTTTTCTCTCAGATGGTGATGGCAAGCACAAGGGAGCAAAGCTTCAAATTGAGAGATGATAGATATAGGACAGATGTCAGAGGTAGTTTCTTTACTCTGAGTGTAGTCGGGGTGCAACAGTTGTAGACTCGCCAACTTTACGAGCATTTAAATGGTAATTGGATAAACAAATGGTTGATAATGGAATAGTGTCGGGCTTCAGATTGGTTTCACAGGGCAATGAAACATCGAGGGCCGAAGGGCCTGTACTGTGCTGTAGTGTTTGATGTTCTTCTATGTTCTAGTTGCTGCTAAAGCTGCTTGGCTTTGTGTTTTTGCTAAACAGCATAACAACACAACACACTGTGAACATCTGAGGTCTTATTGAGGGATCAAATTGCAAAAAGGCAAAACACCATGGAGGCAAAAGTATGTGAGCACGAAGACATCAACTGAGCAGCCTTAGATCCAGCCTAGTTTTGACTATGAGCTGAATACCTCTTCTGTGCAAATTGTCCTTGCAGTCTGACAATGTCGAGGGCCAGTGCTGTGCCATGACAATGCTGAAAGGTTGGGGTCACGTGTCGGATGTTACATGTTGGATACTAGTGTCACTAGTGGGGTGCATGAGGCTGTTGCCCTGACATGTTGATGCCAGGTCTCCAAGATATTTGCTAGAACTGTTCAGGAGGATTTAAACGAGTGAGGTGAGTGTTGGGACCCAGGGAGATCGTGAGGAATGAGATCAATCTGAGGCTGGTACAGTTGAGAACAGAAGCGAGTCAAACATTCGGGGCAGGAAGGGACAAGGTAGAACTAATAAATTATACTGTATTTTTTTCGATGCAAGGGGCCTAACAGAGAAGACGGATGAACTCAGGGCATGGTTAGGACTAGGAAGTCATAGCAATGACAGATATGTGGCTCAAGGATGGACAGAACTGGCACCTTAGTGTTCCAGAATACAATTGCTGCAGGAAGGATAGAAAGGGAGGCGAGAGAGGAGGGGGAGCGATGTTTTTGATAAGGGATGGCATTACAGCTGTACTGAGAGAGGATATTCCCGGAATTACATCCAGGGAATTTATTTGGGTGGAGCTGAGAAATAGGAAAGGGATGATCACCTTATTGGGATTGCATTGGGAAAGTGAGAAACTAGTTTGTAAGGAAATCTCAGTTATCTCTAAGAATATTAGGGTGGTTTTGGTAGGGGATTTTAACTTTCTAAACATAGACTGGGTTGTCATAAGGTGAAGGGCTTGAATGGAGAGAAATTTGTTAAGTGTGTAGAAGAACATTTTCTGATTCAGTAGGTGAATGTACTAACTAGAGAAGCTGCAAATCTTGACCCAATACTTTGGAAATAAGGCAGGGCATGTGACTGAGGTGTCAGTGGGAGGAGCACTTTGGGGCCAGCGACCATAATTCTATTAGTTTTAAAATAATGATGGAAAAGGACAGACAAGATCTACAACTTGAAGTTCTAAATTGGAGGAAGGCTTACTTTGTTGATATTCGGCAAGAACTTTCAAAAGCTGACTGGGGCAGATGTTCGCAGGTAAAGGGACGGCTGGAAAATGGGAAGCCTGCAGAAGTGAGATAACGAGAGTCCAAAGACAGTATATTCCTGTTAGGGTAAAAGGAAAGGCTGGTAGTTATAGGGACTACTTGATGACTAAAGAAATTGAGAGTTTGGAGAAGAAAAGGAAGGAAGCATATATCAGTTATAGACAGGATAGGTTGAGTGAATCCTTAGAAGATTATAAAGACAGTAGGGGTATACTTACGAAGGAAATCAGGAGGGAAGAAAGAGACATGATATAGCTTTGGCAAAAAGTGTTAAGGAAAATCCAAAGGGTTTTTCCAAATACATTAAGGACAAAAGGGTAACTAGGGAGTAAATAGGGCTCCTCAAAGATCAGCAAGATGGCCTTGGTGTGGAGCCGCAGGAGATGAGGGGGATATGAACGACTATGTGGAAAATGACATGGAAGATATAGAATGTAGGGATATAGATGGTGCCATCTTGAAAAATGTCCGTATTTCAGAGGAGGAAGTACTGGATGTCTTGGAGTGCATAAAGGTGGATAAATCCCCAGGACCTGATCAGGTGTATCCTAGAACTCTGTGGGAAGCTAAGGAAGTGGTTGCTCGGCCTCTTACTGAGATATTTGTATCATTGATAATCTCAGGTGAGGTGCTGGAAGGCGGGAGATTCGTTAACATGGTGTCACTGTTTAAGAGGGTGGTAAGGACACGCCAGAGAACGATGGACCAGTGAGCCTGAAGACGGTGGTGGGCAAATTGTTGGAGGGAATCCTGAGGGACAGGATGTACACGTATTTATGAAGGCATGGACTGATTAGGGATAGTTAACGTGACGTTTTGCGTTGGAAATCATGTCTCACAAACTTGATTACGTTTTTGAAGAACAAAGAGGATTGATGAAGTCAGAGCAGTGGATGTGATCTTTATGGATTTCAATAAGGCGTTCGGCAAGGTTCCCGATGGGAGACTGGTTAGCAAGGTTAGATTTCATGGAATACAGAGAGAACTAGCCATTTGGATACAGAACTGGCTCAAAGGTAGAAGACTTAGAAGAGGGTGGTGTTGGAGGGTTGTTTTTCAGACTGGAGGCCTGTGACCAGTGGGGTGCCACAAGGATCGGTGCTGGGTCCACTACTTTTCAACATTTATCTAAATGGTTTGGATGTGAGCATAAGAGGTTTTGTTAGTAAGTTTGCAGGTGACACAAAATTGGAGTAGTGGTCAGCGAATAAGGTTACCTCAGATAACAACGGATGTTGATCAGATGGGCCAATGGGCTGAGAAGTGGCAGATGGAGTTTAATTTAGATAAATGCGAGGTACTGCATTTTGGGAAAGCAAATCTTAGCAGAACTTATCCACTTAATTGCAAGGTTCTAGGAAGTGGTGCTGAACAAAGAGACCTTGGAGTGCAGGTTCGTAGCTCCTTGAAAGTGGAATCACAGATAGGATAGTGAGGAAAGTATTTGGTATGCTTTCCTTTATTGGTCGGAATATTGAGTACAGGAGTTGAAAGGTCATGTTGTGGCTGTACAGGTCATTGGTGAGGCTACTTTTGGAATATTGTGTGCAATTCTGAAAGGGTTCAGAAAAGATTTATAAGGATGTTGCCAGGGTTGGAGGATTTGAGCTATAGGGAGAGGTTGAATAGGTTGAGTCTGTTTTCCCTGGAGCATCAGAGGCTGAAGTGTGATGTTAGAGTTTTATAAAATCATGAGGGGCATGGATAGGACAAATAGACAAAGTGTCTTCCTTGGGGTGGGGGAGTCCAGGACATAGGTTTACGGTGAGAGGGGAAAGATATAAAAGAGACAGAAGGGGCACATTTTTTCATGCAGACGGTGTGATACATATGAAATGAGCTGCCAGAGGAACTGGTGGAGGCTAGTACAATTGCAACATTTAACAGATATCCAGATGGGTACATGAATAGGAAGAGTTTGGATGGACATGGGCCAGGTGCTGGCAGGTGGGACTTGATTGGGTTGGGATATCTGGTCGGTGTGGACAAGTTGGACAGAAGGGTCTGTTTCCACGCTGTACATCTGCGTGATTAAGTGATTCAAGATGTGTGGAGGAGCAAGTGGCCAGCTGGTGTCATACATACTCACTATCTTTTGTGTTGGGAATTCTCAGCGCCAATTCCTGCTCAGCAGGTGGGAGAATGGGAATCTATATATCTTTTTCTCAATAGCAGTTTCTTTTTAAAAATATTTATTACACCCCACACTGTCACCAAGCAACGGTATTGACAAGCATTGCCCTCCTCAACAAAGAGTGAAAAGGGGATTAGGGATTATATCAAAATAGAGTCAGAGGGGAAATAAAACAATCCACATCCTGCGGTGCCCACCTCTCTCTGAAACCCTTGAGGGTGTTGATAGCCAATGCATGCTCCTTCTCTCAGGATACCGGGGCCCAGACATATCCAGTGAAGAGGGCAAGAAATCAGCCATAATGACCTCCATGGCCTGGACCTGTTTAAGGCTAGTTTGGCCAAAATAAGAGTCCATATATTACTGATGTGAGATTATGTAATAACGAACACCATAATAAATAATAATAGTCTCCATTAATAGGTCTTATCTGAGCCTTCAGGATTTGCTTGGTAAATGTGACTTGTCAGTCTCAATGGCAAGAAAGGCCTCACTTGACATTAAACACAATTCTTCCAAATTATTCACTTGGTATTTTGGGGATTTACAGTCACAGTTATCTAATATTGACAGTCGACAATTTGTGAGTAATTTTCTCATGGTTTATTGAGTTTGCAAAGAAACACCAGTTTAGGTATGACACATGAGTTAATTAGATAGCTAAAATATTATAACTGACAATTGTTATCAGTGACTGATACCATGGGACAAACAGACTGTCAGCATGAAATACTTCAATCTTTAAAGTGGTAGGGGCAGCATCCTGCTCTCTCGCTGAGATGGCAGGGAACTCTCCCCTCGGTCTTCCTCCTCTTCTTCCGGTCTATCTTGCATCTGCCTGGTGAGGACTGCTCAATGAAGACTGCTCTCTGGGGACTGGTGAATGAGATCTGCTGCTGACAAGGTGTGCTTAATGAGAAGTGTCTTCTGAGACTCCTGCCCGATGCCACAATACATTATTATATCACATTTCCAGTGGCAAGTCTATCAATTGTCTCAGCTTTTTTGCCACTGGCCATTGGACAACGACATTTTAAGTGGTGGAAATGGTCTTTTGGATGCAGATGCTTGTGGAATGGAAAGTGAGGAGTAAAAGGATCCTATCAGTGTTGTGGGAGGGAGGAGAAGAGGGTAGGTGAGAGTAGAGGTTTAGGAAATGGATGGGACATGTTTAACAGCCCTGTCAGTCCCAGCAGAGGCCTCAGAAATGTCCACTTTTATCTCAAATGAGGATTCAACCAGTCTTCACTTTCCATACAGACAGATCATACCATACAAAATGGATTAGAGTAATATAACAAAGCAAAAAATTCAATGTTCCAGGTTCAGAGAGAAGGTGCACAGACAGGGAGGTCAATATTAAATTTGAAATTTGAGAGGTCCTTTCAAAAGTCTCAGAAGAGTGGGGAGGAGGCTGTTCTTGGATTTATACAAACTTTTGTATCTTCTGCCCAACAGAAGAGAGAATAACAGTGGTGGGAGGGGTCTTTGATTATGTCGGTTGTTTTCCCGAGGTGGTGGGATGTATAGATGAAATTAATGGATGGAAGCTTGGTTTGCAAGATGGACTGGGCTGTGTTTATGACTGCAGTTTCATGAGATCTTGGGAAGAGCAGTTGCCAAACCAAGCTGTGATGCATCCAGATAGGGATGCTTTCTATCTGTAGGGAAATGATCATTGGCTGCTATTTCCACCATCTGCAGTGCCATGTGTTACAATATGGAGGTCGAACCACTCTGTTAGTTCAAACCAAACACCCAGAAACACTCACCTTGCTTCATAATTTGTTAAAATGTGAGTGTTACATTTGTTAAAATTCCTAATTTCCACTATTTAAAGAAAAATAACAATTTATTTTTCTCATGCTAATCAAGAACACTAAACAAAACCTATTCACAAATCCTTTTCTTAACTGCTTACCATCTTACCCCAACTTAATAAAAATGCTGTTCCAATAACACACTTATTCAACATTAGATTTATTCATTCTCAATTCCAACAGTTATTGTCTTCTCCACTTGCTTCAGTCTTCCATCTGCTGACCTCCCTGGGTCATAGAACATAGAAGAATACAGCGCAGTACAGGCCCTTTGGCCCTCGATGATGCGCCGACCCAAGCCCACCTACCCGACACTAGCCCACTATCCACCATATGTCTATCCAATGCCCGCTTAAATGCCTATAAAGAGGAAGAGTCCACCACTGCTACAGGCAGCGCATTCCATGAACTCACGACTTGCTGAGTAAAGAACCTACCCCTAACATGTGTCCTATACCTACCACCCCTTAATTTAAAGCTATGCCCCCTCGTAATCGCTGAATCCATACGTGGAAAAAGATACTCATGGGAAACCCTATCTAAACCCCTAATCATCATGTACACATCTATCAAGTCACCCCAAACCTTCTTTTCTCCATTGAAAACAGCCCCAAGTGCCTCAGCCTTTCATCATACGATCTTCCTACCATACCAGGCAACATCCTGGGAAACCTCCTCTGCACCCGTTCCAGTGCCTCCACATCCCTCCTATACTATGGCGACCAAACCTGCACGCAATACTCCAGATGCGGCTGAACCACAGTCTTATACAACTGCATCATGACCTCAGGACCCCGGAACTCAATTCCTCAACCAATAAAAGCCATTACGCCATATGCCTTCTTCACCACACTATTTACCTGGGTGGCAACTTTCAAAGATCTGTGTACATGGACACCAAGATCCCTCTGCTCATCCACACTACCAAGTATCCGACCATTAGCCCAGTACCCCATCTTTTTGTTACTCTTACCAAAGTGAATCACCACACACTAAGCTACATTGAACTCCATTTGCCACCTTTCTGCCCAGCTCTGCAGCTTATCTATATCCCGCTGTAACCTGCCACATCCTTCCTCACTGTCAACAACTCCACCGACTTCCGTATCATCTGCAAACTTGCTCACCCAACCTTCTAACCCCTCCTCCAGGTCATTTATAATAATGACAAACAACAATGGTCCCAAAACAGATCCCTGCGGAACACCACTCGTAACGGCACTCCAAGATGAACCTTTACCATCAACTAATACCCTCTGTCTTCTTCCAGCCAGCCAATTCCTAATCCAAAACTCCAACTCACCCTCAATGCTATGCCTCCGTATTTTTTGCAGTAGCCTACCATGGGGAAACTTATCAAACGCCTTATTAAAATCCATATACACCACATCTACCGATTTCCCCTCACCCACCTCCTTAGTCACCTTCTCAAATAATTCAATAAGGTTTGTGAGATACGACCTGCCCTTCACAAAATCATGCTGACTATCCTTGATCAGATTATTCCTATCAAGATGTTCATATCCTATCCCTTACAATTCTCTCTAAGACTTTGCCCACAACAGAAGTGAGACTCACCGGCCTATAGTTACTAGGTTTATCCCTACTCCCCTTCTTGAACAAGGGAACCCACATTTGCTAGCCTCCAGTCTTCTGGCACTACTCCTGTAGACAACGAGGTCATAAACGTCAAGGCCAATGGCTCTTCAATCTTCTCCCTTGCTTCCCAGAGAATCCAAGGATAAATGCCATCAGGCCCAGGGGACTTATCTATTTTCACCCTTTCCAGTATTCCCCGGACCTCTTCCCTACATACCTCAAAGCCATCCATTCTAATTAATTGTGACTCAGTATTCAGATCGGCAACAATGTCCTGTTCCTGAGTGAATACTGACGAAAAGTATTCATTCAGTGTCTCCCCAATCTCTTCAGCCTCCACACGCAACTTCCCACTACTATCCTTGACTGGACCTATTCCTACCCTAGTCATTCTTTTCTTCCTGACATACCTATAGAAAGCTTTAGGGTTTTCCCTAATCCTACCAACTAAGGACCTTTCATGTCCTCTCCTTGCTTTTCTTAGCTCTCTCTTCAGGTTCTTCTTGGCTACCTTATAACTCTCAATCGCTCCAATTGAACCTTCACGCCTCATCTTTACATAGGCCGCCCTCTTCCATTTAACGAAGGATTCCAATTCCTTATTAAACCACGGCTCCCTCACACGACCCTTTCCTCCCTGCCTGACAGGTACAGACTTATCAAGGACACTCAATAGTTGCTCCTTGAACAAGCTCCACATATCAATTACGCCCTTGCATTGAAGCCTACTTTTCCAAGCCACGCATTCTAAGTCATGCCTCACCGCATCATAATTTCCCTGCCCCCAGCTATAACTCTTGCCCTGCAGTGCACACCTATCCCTCTCCATCACTAGAGTAAAAGTCACCGAATTGTGGTCACTGTCCCCAATGTGCTCACCTACCTCTAATTCTAACACCTAGCCTGGTTCGTTACCCAGAACCAAATCCAGTATGGCCTCACATCTTGTTGGCCTGTCTACATATTGTGTAAGGAAACCCTCCTGCACGCATTGGACAAACATCGACCCATCTAACGAATTCGAGGTATAGCTTTCCCAGTCAATATCAGGAAAGTTAAAGTCCCCCATAACAACCACTCGATTACTTTCACTCTTCTCCTGAATCATCCTCGCAATCCTTTCATCTACGTTTCTAAGACTATAAGGAGGGTGTAAATAACTCCTAACAGGGTGACCGCACCTTTCCTATTCCTAACCTCAGCCCAAACTACCTCAGATGGTGAGTCTTCATCCATTGTCCTTTCCAACGCTGTAATACTATCTTTGACAAGCAATGCCACACCTCCCCCTCTTTTATCCCCACCTCTGACCCTACTAAAACATTTAAACCCTGGAGGCTGCAACAGGCAATCCTGTCCCTGTTCTCCCCATGTCTCTGTAATAGCCACAACATCAAAATCCCAGGTACCAACCCACGCTGCAAGTTCACCTACCTTATTTTGTATACTTCTGGCATTAAAGTATACACACTTCAAGCAACTTTCTTGTTTAAAGGCACCCTCCTTTGAGATTGAGGCCATGTTCCTAACCTCCCTACACTCCAGGTCCTGCACCCTAAAGCTACAGTCTAGGTTCCAATGCCCCTGCAGAGTTGGTTTAAACTACCCCCCAAGAGCACTAGCAAACCTCCCCCCAAGGATACTGGTGCCCCTCAGGTTCAAGTGTAGACCATCCTGTTTATAGAGGTCCCACCTTCCCCAGAAAGAACCCCAGTTATACAAATACCGGAATACCTCCCTCCTGCACCATCCCTGTAGCCACGCATTTAACTGTTCTCTCTCCCCATTCCTCGATTCTCTATCACGTGGCACGGGTAACAAACCACAGACAACAACAATGTTTGTTCTAACTCTGAGCTTCCAACCTAGCTCCCTGAAAACCTACCTAACATCCTCAGCCCTCCTCCTACCTATGTCATTGGTGGCAATGTGGACCACGACTTCGGTCTGTTCCCCCTCCCCCTTCAGGACCCGGAAAACACGATCAGAGACATCACGTACCCTTGCACCTGGGAGGCAATATACCAAACGTGAGTCTCTCTCGCCCCCGCAAAGCCGCCTATCTGTGCCCCGAACTATCGAGACCCCAATTACTATTGCTCTGCTCTTCTCCACCCTTCCTTTCTGAGCAACGGGGACAGGCTCCGTGCCAGAGGCCTGAACCCCATTGCGTAACCCTGGTAAGTCGTCCCCCCCACACAAGTATCCAAAATAGTATACTTGTTCTTGTGGGGAACGGCCGCAGGGGGTCCCTGCGCTAGCTGCTAGCTGCTTCCTCCCAGTCCCCCATCTGTCTGCAATATTTGGAGTTATATCACATTGCATTCCAGTGTGGAAACAGGCCCTTCGGCCCAACAAGTCCACATCGCCCTGCCGAAGCACAACCCACCCATACCCCTACATCTACCCCTTACCTATACTACGAGCAATTTAGGATGGCCAATTCACTTGACCTGCACTGTGGGAGGAAACCCACCTAGACACAGGAAGGAAGAACGTGCAAACTCCACAAAGTCAGTCGCCTGAAGCGGGAATTGAACCCGGGTCTCTGGCGCTGTGAGGCAGCAGTGCTAACCACTGTGCCACCGTGCCGCCCACCGACCGTACCGCCCAATGTTACTACTTCCTTAAAGCTCGGATCTATGATCCCCTCTGCCTCCCGAATGATCCGAAGTTCATCCAACTCCAGCTCCAGTTCCCAAACACAGTCTTGGAGGAGCTGGAGATGGGTGCACTTCCTGCAAGTGTAATCAGCAGGGACGTCCATGGCATCCCTCACCTCAAACATGTTGCAAGAGGAACATTGCACTGCCTTCACTGCCATCCCTCTAAAAGTAACCTTTTTGACAAAAACTGGGTCTAAAGAATAGAACAAGCAAAATGCAGCACTTACCTACTTACCACAACAGGTCTTATTAGTAGGTTAGAGGAGGCACCTCTGTAGTGCTTCGGGTTCGTCTCTGCGTGCTTTTTCATCTTATTTCTTTTTACAGAAAGTATGTTTCACAGGAGAAGGTAAAAATTGCTTTCCTGTTTCCGTGAGAGCAAGATCTTGAATGGGCAATGAGCTTTCCAGCTCTGTAGCAGTTACCCAGCTATTCAGTGGAAATTGCTCTCTGACCAAATTTCAAAATAGCCGCAATTTTTATACCCCTGAGTATCCATCTCTGTCATTGGTCCAATTTTCTCAAAACAATAAATTCAAACTCGATTGGATTTTAATGAAGTATGGAAGAAGTAATTGCTAAACAGATTCTCCATATTTGTAAGATTCCGTTTTGTAATCTCCAAAAAGAACCTCCATATTTGCAAGACTTTATTTTGTACTATAACCTGACATTTAAAAAGGCGAAATGCAGTGACCGTAACAATGAATGAATCTTGGCACAAATTAACATCTGTCCTGGTTCCCAGACAGTTGCCATGGCAGTTGTCATGATGCCATGACACCACGACTAGGACAAGATTGTGTAGCCTAGCTATTATCTCACTGTTGTAGATGTCACTAATTAATTGGTTTGTTTAACATGTGTGAAACAATCAAAAAGAAGTAACATCACATTAACAGTATTGTTATTTAGAAGTGATTATCTTGTTCACATATATTAATGCAAATAAAAACACATCAGCAACTTTGTTTAACGATACTAAATTTATTAATTATCTAATGAGAACCTAACTAATAAAGAAACATTATATGGTGTGAAATAGAAAACATGAGAGAATATTGCATATTAAGGGTACAACTAATGCTGTCTCCTTACCAAGATTTAGAGATCAGTTATTAGCATAGTCAGGGATATCTATGATGGATACTCTGGCTTATTGACTACTGATATCGCGCCGGCTTCTTTACAGAAAATAATACTGTTTTGCTTACATGTGGTCTGAGAAATTCTGAGTCCACATTTGGCACCATGACTTGTTTCCTAACTTGCGAATGGTTCTATAGGAGAAAGTGAGGAGTGCAGATGCTGGAGATCAAAGCTGAAAATGTGTTGCTGGAAAAGCGCAGCAGGTCAGGCAGCATCCAAGGAGCAGGAGAATCGACATTTCGGGCATGAGCCCTTCTTCAGGAATGAGGACAGTGTGCCAAGCAGGCTAAGATAAAAGGTAGGGAGGAGGGACATGGCTGAGGGGCGTTGGAAATGCGATAGGTGGAAGGAGGTTAAGGTGAGGGTGATAGGCCGGAGTGGGGGCGGAGAGGTCTGGAAAAAGATTGCAGGTTTGGAAGGTGGTGCTGAGTTCGAGGTTTGGGACTGAGACAAGGTGGGTGAGGGGAAATGAGAAAACTGGAAAAATCTGAGTTCATCCCTTGTGGTTGGAGGATTCCTAGGCGGAAGGAGAGGCCCTCTTCCTCCAACCGTCGTGTTGCCATGGTCTGGCAATGGAGGAGTCCAAGGACCTGCATGACCTTGGTGGAGTGGGAATGGGAGTTGAAGTGTTGAACCACGGGATGGTTGGGTTGTTTGGTCCGGGTGTCCCAGAGGTGTTCTCTGAAACGTTCTGCAAGTAGGTGGCCTGTCTCCCCAATATAGAGGAGGCCACATCGGGTGCAGCGGATGCAGTAAATGATGTGTGTGGAGGTGCAGGTGAATTTGTGGCAGATATGGAAGGATCCCTTGGGGCCTTGGAGGGAAGCAAGGGGGGAGGTGTGGGCGCAAGTTTTGCATTTCTTGCGGTTGCAGGGGAAGTTGCCGGGAATGGAGGTTGGGTTGGTGGGGGGTGTCGACCTGACAAGGGAGTCACGGAGGGAGTGGTCTTTTCGCAATGCTGATAGCGGAGGAGGGGGAAGTATATCCTTGGTGGTGGGGTCCATTTTGAGGTGGATTGAATGGTTCTGTAGGCTGATTAAATGCTTGAAAATTTGAATTGAACTCAATATGTAGGGTTCCCTTAGGTATTTTACCTTAAGACCACTCCTTGTGCCCAACTAGACGAGTTTTCCTCGCCTAGTGAGACTTACACCTTGAAGGGATAGACCTAATCACACAGACTGGAAATATAAGGTTGGATTGCTTCTTTGCCTTTATGGTTGAAGTTACATTCAGGTTAACCTTGGGTCTGTGTTTTCAGGTTAGCCTTTTTTTTCTATATGGCTGGTTTGCAGTTTGTATTTCTCATTGACTTGGCTGGTGTCAATTTGAGTTTTTTTTTGGCTTGTGTCATTTTTAGGTTTTTTTACTCAGTCGGTGTCGATTTCATTTTGTTTTTGCTGATTTGGCTGGTGGCAATTTTACAGTTCTGCAGTTATAGGTCAGTCTTTAGATAGGAAAGGGAGAGGTACTCTCCTTCAGAGCATGTGTGAAAAACCTTCTGATCAGGAACAATGGTTTATCAGAGTTAGAAGTCCTTCATAGAAAGTGGACATTTGGTAAATTCTTTGTGTAAATTTGACAAATGGTAAATTTTAATATACAAATTAAGTAGGATAAGCTAAACTTTAAATTTCCAAGAATGCAATCCTTTTTGAAAAAGATTTTCTTCAAATTTCCAAATTTTTGAGAAAACTATTGTAGATGTGGGGGTGACGTTTGACAATATTTGGGTTTTGATGGAGATGTAGGGACACCTGTCCTTGTATGTGTTGTTGTAGATCTATAATCAGTTACATTACTATAATAAAAACCGCGTCAGGGTATTGATTAGATTAGATTCCCTACAGCCCAACAAGTCCACACCGACCCTACAAAGAGTAAGCCACTTCCCTCTGACTAATTTAGCATGGCCCATCCAGCTGACCTGCACACCTTTTGAACTGTGGGAGGAAACCCGAGGACCCAGTGGAAATCCTCACAGATACAGGGAGAATGTGCAAACTCCACACAGACAGTCACACAAGGCTGGAACTGAACCCGGGGCCCTAGCGCTGTGAGGATGCAGCGCTAGCCACTGTGCCACCCACAGATTTCATTTCTACGGTAAAACTCTCCCTTCTCTGGAATAAAATGTAGTCCTCTGCTGTGGTGTTAAGATGTCGGTATTTCGACCAGTATTCATGGATATGGATTCTTTTTTAAACTTGACCCTTTCAGTTTTTCTTTACATGCAAATAGTTCATCTACTCAAAATATTTAATTATGATGATTATGACAGCCATTTTGAATTTATTGGTATATTTATACAATTTAATTTATGTAATGGATAGATTGACCTGAAAGTTATAATTATAATCTATTTCGTCACTTGATTAGTTGGAGTTCAAATTTATTTGGTAAATAATTTTTTTTCAGTTTTGAGTTCTCTTTTTCTTAAAAAAAAAGACATGATTAATCGACCATCTCTAATGGAATTGGTTAGTTTGTTTGCACTCACATTCATTTCCTATTGGACTTTCTGTTTTTAATTTGGTTTTCAGGCTTTGGTGCCTTTTAAAATCTGTGAGATTAATAGGGATTTAATTAGATTTTCAGTCGTGTAATTCAGACCTACAGCACCTACAGCATTTCAGAATGTTTTACATTACTTTACATTTTTCTTTGAAGGCAGTGGAAAAAGAAAATGTGGATGTGCTTTAAAATGGGTTTTTAATTCTTTTCAACTATGCCTTGTGCACCGTTCAGTTCATCCACGATATGTTCGGTCGCTTAATTCACTAACTTGACTTATATTTGTTAACCACAGGAAGTATTGCACAAATCTTGGTTTACTTTTGCATTATTACATTTTTATGGGGAAAAAAACTTGTTTACTAATAGCTGAGTGGGAATTTAAGTTATTTTGATGCACTAATATTTGATACGATACTCTGAAAACAATTTGATAGTTTTTAAATATTTTGTGACATTTAAGTCTGTTTGTTATTCTTAATTGACAGGGCAATTTCTCAGTCACTTTTTCAACACCCATCTCTCTAATTTAGAATGTGGTTATTTTAGTATCTTTTAACCATTTATATTAGTCCTTAATTGCAAAATCAGAATTAATTTGCAAGTTCAATTGGTTTTTATGCAAATTGGGATTTGTACAAGCAATTGCCAATAGACATTAAGGCAATACGAGGGAAAGTGCAAGCAACATAGCAACAGAAGAAAGGTTAAGGGAAAGTGAGACTTTCTGTGTTCCTCATGTAAAGCACAGGCACTGACACAACAGGTTGAATAACCTTGTGTGCTGTAGTCATTTTTATTTTTATTTGATAAGCTTGCCTAAGAGTAGGTCAAATCTAATTGTTAGGATTTTGTACACTGCTATTTCTGAATAATATAGAGACATTGCTTCTCTCAGATGTTCAAAACTGAATGTATTAATGACAGTTCAAAAAGGAATATTTTATTAATTTACGTCAGAAGTTGCTAAAACAATGTCACTCTTTGGGAAATTGCATCAGTGGGCATTAACAAACAGATCAACGAACAAAAGCTGTGGGGGCATTGAAATTTTTATGACATAACAATACTTTGTAAACTTTCTTCGGATTTTTTAAAGTTTAAAATGGGCATGCTAAATGTGTTACTACTGACTTTAATTTATTTATTTGAATCTTTATTATACTCTGTATATGACGTGAAGTCTTGATACTGTACCCTCTGTATAGGTCAGTAAACTAGAGACCAGGATGAGGCCTCTTATGAACAGGCGGTAAACCTTTTTTGAATTAAAAATTGAGAGAAATACTTAGCTGTTAAAAAAATCAGGAAAATTAAACAGGACAGATTTAAAAACACGAAACCAGATGGATCCAACACACCATGCTTCTTTGGATTACCAAAAATACACAAACGTGGGACCCTCCTCAGGCCCATCGTCTTCCTACCTGGTACACCTACATACAGACTAGTCAGAGAACTCCACCAAAAACTAAAACAGCTAATTGAAGATGCACACCACTCCATCCACTCCACCCAAGAATTCCTGAACAACATCAAAAACACCAAGATATAAGAGGACAAAATATTGGTCTCCTTTGACATTACATCCCTTTCTCTCTCTCATACACATACGCATACGCATTCTCTCTCTCACAAACACACGCATTCTCTCTCTCTCTCTCTCTCTCACACACACACACACACACACATTGTTTCTCATGCACATATGCATTCTCTGTCTCTCACACATGCATTCTCTCTCTCTCTCACACACAATCTCTCTCTCTCATATGCATTCTCTCTCTCACATGCACACACATTCTCTCTCTCATACACGTATTCTCTCTCTTTCACGCTCACACGGATTCTCTTTCTCACACTCATGCATTCTCTCTCACATGCACACACGCATTCTCTCTCTCTCACACACATTCTCTTTCTGACATCACGCATTCTCTCTCTGTCATGCACACAAGCGTTCTCTTTGTCACACATGCACTCTCTCTCTCACGTGCACACACATTCTCTCTCACACACATATGCATTCTCTCCCTGTCACGCACACACGCATTCTCATTGTCACACATGCAATCTCTCTGTCATGCACACATGCATTCTCTCTCTCTTGCACACATGAATTCTCTCTCTCACACACACATTCTCTCGCATGCATACATTCTCTCTCACACACATATTCTCTCTCTCTCCCACATCCTCTCATGCACACACACATTCTCTTTCTCACGCACACAGGCATTCTCTCACTCTCACACACATGCATTCTATCTCTCTCACAAATGCATTCTCCGTATATCCCACACACGCATTCTCTCTCACGCACACAAGCATTCCCTCTTTCACGCACACAGGCATTCCCTCACTCTCCCACACACTTATTCTCTCTCTCATGCACACACGCATTCGCTCTCCATCTTACACTCATTCTCTCGCTCTCACTCACATATTCTCTCCATCATGCACACACGCATTCTCCCTCTCTCACACACGCATTCTCTCTCACACACACGCGCATTCTCTCTCACACGCACACACGCATTCTCTCTCTCACGTACAAGTGCATTCTCTTACGCACACAGGCAATCTCTCACTCTCGCAAATACGCATTCTCTCTGTCTCACACGCATTCTCTCTCTCACTCACACATTCTCTCTTTCACACATGCATTATCCGTCTCTCAAACACACGCATTCTCTCTCTCTCACACACGCATTCTGTCTCTCCCACACACGCATTGTCTCTCTCTTCCGCACACACGCATTCTTTCTTTCACACACACAGGCATTCCCACACTCTCGCCCACAAGCATTCTCCCTCTCACGCGCACATGCATTCTCTCTCCATCTCACACGCATTCTCTCTCTCTCACACACACATTCTCTCCATCATTCACACACGCATTCTCTCTCCCACACGCACACATGCATTATCTCTCTCACACAGACACACATTCTCTCTCTCACACGCACACACGCATTCTCTCTCTCACGTACAGATGCATTCTGTCATGCACTCAGGCATTCTCTCACTCTCGCACACACGCAGACTCTTTATCATACGCATTCTCTCTCTCACACACGCATTCTCTCTCACATACGCATCTTCTCTCTCATGCACATACGCATTCTCTCTCTCGCCCACATGCATACTCTCTCTTTCCCACACACGCATTCCCTCTCTCACTCACACACGCATTCTCTCTCTCTCACATACATTCTCTCCCTGTCACGCACACACACTTTCTCTTTCTCACACATGCACTCTCTCTCATGCACACGCATTCTTTCTCTCTCGCACACATAAATTGTCTCTCGCACACACACATTCTCTCTCTCACATGCACACATTCTCTCTCACACACATTCTCTCTCTCCCACATTCTCTCACGCACACAGGCATTCTCTTTCTCATGCACACAGGCATTCTCTCACTCTCACAAACACGCACTCTCTCTCTCATGCATTATCCGTCTCTCACACACGCATTCTCTCTCTCACACACACGCATTTTCTCTCTCTCATGCACATACACATTCTCTTTCTCACACACACTCACTTTCTCTCTCACACATGCATTCTCTCTCTCACGCAAACGCATTCTCTCTCACAAACAAACACATTCTCTCTCACACACGTGCATTCTCTCCAATCTACATACGCATTCTCTCTCACACACACGCATTCTCTCTCACACACACATGCATGCTCTCTCTCTCACACACACACATGCATACTCTCTCTCACACACGCAATCTCTCTCTCACACACACGCATTCTCTCTCTCTCACACATGCATTCTCTCTCTTGAACACATGCATTCTCTCTCTCACACACGCGCATTCTCTCTCTCATGCGCACACTCATCTCTCACACACACATTCTCTCGCGCACACACACACGCATTCTCATATATTTTCTCTCTCACTCACACACGCATTTTCTCTCTCACACACATGCATTCTCTCTCTCACACACGCAATCTATCTCTCTCACACACGCATTCTCTCTCACGCACACACATTCTCTCTCATGCGCACACCCATTCTCTCTCTCATGCGCACACCCATTCTCTCTCTCACACACACATTCCCTCTCGCACACACACGCATTCTCTCTCTCTCTCACATGCATTTTCTCTCTCACGTGCACAAACATTCTCTCACACACACACGCATTTTCTCTCTCACGCACACACGCATTCTCTCTCACGCACACACATCCTCTCTCTCATACACGCAATCTATCTCTCTCATGCACATACATATTCTCTGTCTCACGCACACTGATTCTCTCTTGCACACATGCATTGTCTCTCTCGCACACGCATTTTCTCTCCCTCACACACATACTCATTCTGTCTCTCACACTCACTCATTCATTCTCTCACACATGCATTTTCTCTCAAACACACATGCATTCTCTCTCTCACACACACGCATTCTCTCTCTCACACACATTCATTCTCTCTCTCACGCACATACGCATTCTCTCACGCACGCACACACACATTTTCTCTCTCTCTCACACAAACGCATTTTTTCTCTCACACACACGCATTCGGTCTCTCACACATCCATTCTCTCTCACACACTCATTCTCTCTCTCTCACACACGCATTTTCTCTCTCACACACACATTCTCTTTCTCACACACTCATTTTCTCTCTCACACGCGCATTCTATCCCTCTCACACATGCAATCATGCACACACATATTCTCTCTCTCTTACACATTCTCTCTCCCACGTGCACACACATTCTCTCTCATACACATGCGCATTCTCTCTCACACACACGCGCATTCTCTCTCTCACGCACACTTGCATTCTCTCTGAGAAACACACGCATTCTCTCTCTCACACGCATTCTCTCTCTCCCATGCACACACACATTTTGTCTCTCTCACACACACGCATTTTCTCTCTCACACAAACACACACATTCTCTTTCTCACACACTCATTTTCTCTCTCACACGCCCATTCTATCTCTCTCACACATGCAATCATGCACACACATATTCTCTCTCTCACACATTCTCTAAATAACGTGCACACACATTCTCTCTCACACACATACACATTCTCTCTCACACACACGCACATTCTCTTTCTCACACACACTTGCATCCTCTCTTACAAACACACGCATTCTCTCTCTCACATGCATTCTCCCTCTCACACGCACACACATTCTCTCTCACACACGTATTCTCTCTCTCACGCACATATGCATTCTCTTTCTCACACGCATGCGTTCTCTCCCTCATGCGCACACGCATTCTCTCTCTCCCGCATGCATGCATTCTGTCTCTCACACACACGCATTCTCTCACTCTCGCACACACACATTCTCTCTCTCTCACACACATTCTCTCTCTCACACACACAGACACATTCTCTCTCTCACGCACACACGCATTCTCTCTCGCACACGTACACACGCATTATCTCTCTCACTTACAGATGCATTCTCTCACACACACAGGCATTCTCTCACTCGCACGCATACATTATCTCTCTCTCTCACACGCATTATCTCTCCCACACACACATTGTCTCTCTCTCACACACACGTATTCTCTCAGTCTCACACACACACACATTCTCTCTCTCGCAAATGCATTCTCTCACGCACACAGGCATTCCCTCACTCGAATGCACGCATTCTCTCTCGCGCGCATTCTCTCTCTCTCACATGCATTCTCTCTCTCAAACATGCATTCTCTCTCTCACACACACACCCATTTTGTCTCTCAAGCACACACGCATTCTCTCTCTCTCACATGCATTCTACCTCACATGCGCACACGCATTTTCTCTCTCATACACACAAGCATTCTCTCCCTGTCACGCACACACGTATTGTTTTTCTCACACATGCACTCTCTCTCTCATGCACACACGCATTCTCTCTCTCTCTCACACATGAATTCTCTCTCACACACACACATTCTCTCTCTCGCATGCACACTTTCTCTCTCACACACATATTTTATCTCTCTCTCCCACATTCTCTCACGTACACACGCATTCTCTTCTCATATGCACAGGCATTCACTCACTCTTGCACACACGCATCCCTCTCTCTCACATGCATTATCCAACTCTCAAACACACACATTCTCTCTCTCTCACATACATGCATTCGCCCTCAATCACACATGCAATGTCTCTCTCTCTCCCACACATGCATTCTCTCTCTCATGCACACAAGCATTCTCTCTTTCACGCACACAGGCATTCCCTCACTCGCATACACGTCTTCTCCCTCCATCTCGCATGCATTCTCCCACACACACACACGCATTCTCTCTCCCACATGCACACACACGCATATTGTCTCTCACATGCACACATGCATTCTCCTTCTCTCACACAAACATTCTCTCACACACGCACACATGCATTCTGTCTCTCACATACAGATGCATTCTCTCACACACACAGGCATTCTCTCACTCTCGCACACATGCATTCTCTCTCACACGCATTCTCTCTCTCACGCACACACGCATTCTCTCTTTCATGCACACAGTATTCTCTCACTCTCGCACACACGCATTCTCTCTCCATTTCACATGCATTCTCTCTCATACACGCATTCTCTCTTTCTCACAGTCGCATTCTCTCTCTCGCACACATTCATTCTCTCCCCATCACACTCATTCCCTCTCTCGCGCACACATGCGTTCTCTCTCTCTCACGTGCATTCTCTCTCTCAAGCACACACACATTCTCTCCCTCACACACACGCATTCTCTCTGTCACGTACACACGCATTCTTTTTCTCACACATGCATTCTCTCACTCATGCACAAACGCATTCTCTTTCTCTCACCCACACGAATCGCCTATCGCACACACACATTCTCTCGATCTCCCACATTCTCTCTCGCACACACATGCATTCTCTCTCTCACACACACGCATTCTCTCTCTCACACACATGCACTCTCTCTCTCACATGCATTCCCTCTCTCACACACACTCATTCTCTCTCTCACGCACACGCATTCTCTCTGTCACGCACACACGCATTCTTTCGTGTACACAGGCATTCTCTCTTTCTCTCACACGCATTCTCTCTCTCTCACATGCATTCTCTCTCTTCCACACACACGCATTCTCTCTCTCTCCCACACACGCATTCACTCTTTCACGCACTCACGCATTCTCTCTCTCTCGCACACATGCATTCTCTCTCTCTCGCACACAAGCATTCCCTCTTTAACGCACACAGGCATTCCCTCACTCTCCCACACATGTATTCTCTCTCTCATGCACACACGCATTCTCTCTCCATTTCACACTCATTCTCTCGCTCTCACACACACATTCTCTCCATCATTCACAAACGCATTCTCCCTCTCTCACACACGCATTCTCCCTCCCACACATACGCATTCTCTCTCACACGCACACTCGCATTCTCTCTCTCACGTACAGATGCATTCTCTTACGCACACAGGCATTCTCTCACTCTCGCACACATGTATTCTCTCTTTCTGACACGCATTCTCACTCACTCACGCATTATCTCTTTCTCACATGCATTATTCATCTCTCACACACACGCATTCTCTCTCTCACGCACACACGCATTCTCTCTCCATTTCACACTCATTCTCTCGCTCTCACACACACATTCTCTCCATCATTCACAAACGCATTCTCCCTCTCTCACACACGCATTCTCCCTCCCACACATATGCATTCTCTCTCACACGCACACTCGCATTCTCTCTCTCACGTACAGATGCATTCTCTTACGCACACAGGCATTCTCTCACTCTCGCACACATGTATTCTCTCTTTCTGACGCGCATTCTCACTCACTCACGCATTATCTCTTTCTCACATGCATTATTCATCTCTCACACACACGCATTCTCTGTCTCACGCACACACGCATTCTCTCTCCATCTCACACGCATTCTCTCTCTCTCACACACACATTCTCTGCATCATTCACACACGCATTCTCTCTCCCACATGCACACATGCATTATCTCTGTCACACAGACACGCATTCTCACTCTCACATGCAGATGCATTCTGTCACGCACACAGGCACTCTCTCTCATGCACACGCATTCTTTCTCTCTCGCACACATAAATTGTCTCTCGCACACACACATTCTCTCTCACACATGCACACATTCTCTCTCACACACATTCTCTCTCTCCCACATTCTCTCACGCACACAGGCATTCTCTTTCTCATGCACACAGGCATTCTCTCACTCTTGCAAACACGCACTCTCTCTCTCTCATGCATTATCTGTCTCTAAAACACGCATTCTCTCTCTCACACACATGCATTTTCTCTCTCTCATGCACATACGCATTCTAATTCTCACACACACTCATTCTCTCTCTCACTCATGCATTCTCTCTCTCACACACACGTGCATTCTCTCCAATCTACATACACATTCTCTCTTACACACACATGCATTTTCTCTCTCTCACACACACACATTCTCTCTCTCACACATGCAATCTCTCTCGCACACATACACATTCTCTCTCACACACACTCATTCTCTCTCTCACACACATGCATTCTTTCTCTTGCACACAAGTGTTCTCTCTCTCACACATGCGCATTCTCTCTCTCATGCACACAATCATTCTCTCTCACACACACAAATTCTCACATATTTTCACTCTCGCTCACACACACATTTTCTCTCTCACACACACACATTCTCTCTCTCATGCACCCATTCTCTCTCTCACACACACGCATCCTCTCTCTCTCACATGCATTCTCTCTCTCACGCGCACACACATTCTCTCACAAACACACGCATTCTCTCTCTCACGTGCACACGCATTCTCTCTCAGGCACACACATCCTCTCTCTCATACACACGCATTTTCTCTCCCTCACGCACATACTCATTCTGTCTCTCACAGTCACTCATTCTCTCTCTCACACATGCATTTTCTCTCTCACACACATTCATTCTCTCTCACACACACTCATTCTATCTCTCACACACACGCATTCTCTCTCTCGCACACACGCATTCTCTCTCTCACGCACACACGCATTCTCTCACACATGCGCACACACATTTTCTCTCTCTCTCACTTGCATTTTCTCTCTCACACACACACGCATTCTCTCTGTCACGCATCCATTCTCTCTCACACACTCATTCTCTCTCACACACACGCATTCTCTCTCTCACACACACGCGTTCTCTCTCACGCACACAAGCATTCTCTCACACACGGACACACACATTTTCACTCTGTCACACACGCATTCTCTCACACACGCACACACACATTTTCTCTCTCTCTCTCACACTGATTTTCTCTCACACACTCATTCTATCTCTCTCACATATGCAATCATGCACACACATATTCTCTCTCTCTCACGCATTCTTTCCCTCATGCACACACGCATTCTCTCTCTCACACACACACGCATTCTCTCTCCCACTTGCACCCACACATTCTCTCTCTCACACGCAAACATGCATTCTCTCTCACACACACGCATTCTCTCTCTCACGCATACATGCATTGTCTCATGCACACAGGCATTCTCTCACTCTACCACACGCATTCTCTCTCACAAAGATGCACTCTCTCTCTCACTTGCATTCCCTCTCTCACACACACGCATTCTCTCGTGTACACAGGCATTCTCTCATTCTCTCACACATGCATTCTCTCTCATACACATTCTCTCTATCACGCACACACGCATTCTATCTCTCACATGCATTCTCCCTCTCACACGCACACACATTCTCTCTCACACACGTATTCTCTCTCTCTCACGCACACATGCATTCTCTTTCTCACACATGCATTCTCTCACTCATGCACAAACGCATTCTCTTTCTCTCCCCCACACGAATTGTCTATCGCACACACACATTCTCTCTATCTCCCACATTCTCTCATGCACACACGCATTCCCGTTCTCACGCACGCAGGAATACTCTCACTATCGCGCACATGCATTATCTCTCTCTCACATGCATTATCTGTCTCTCACACACACGCATTCTCTCTCTCACACACAAGCATTCTCTCTCTCATGCACACATGCATTCTCTCTCCATCTCACACGCATTCTCTCTCTCACACACACATTCTCTCCCTCATGCATACACGCATTCTCTTTCTCTCACACACACCCACACATTCGCTCTCTCACACGCAAACATGCATTTTCTCATGCAGACAGGCATTCTCTCACTCTCTCACACGCATTCTCTCTCACACACATGCACTCTCTCTTTCACATGCATTCCCTCTCTCACACACACATGCATTCTCTCTCTCACGCACACACACATTCTCTCGTGTACGCAGACATTCTCTCATTCTCTCACACGCATTCTCTCTCTCTCACATGCATTCTCTCTCTCACACACACTCATTCTCTCTTACACACCCACATTCTCTCTCTTCCACACACACGCATTCTCTCTCTTCCCACACACGCATTCACTCTTTCACGCACTCACGCATTCTCTCTCTCTCACACACATGCATTCTCTCTCTCTCAAACACAAGCATTCCCTCTTTAACGCACACAGGCATTCCCTCACTCTCCCACACATGTATTCTCTCTCTCATGCACACACGCATTCTCTCTCCATCTCACACTCATTCTCTCGCTATCACACACACATTCTCTCCATCATTCACAAACGCATTCTCCCTCTCTCACACACGCATTCTCCCTCTCTCACACACGCATTCTCTCTCACATGCACACTCGCATTCTCTCTCTCACGTACAGATGCATTCTCTTACGCACACAGGCATTCTCTCACTCTCGCACACACGTATTCTCTCTCACACACATTCTCACTCACTCACGTATTCTCTCTTTCTCACATGCATTATCCATCTTTCACACACACGCATTCTCTCTCTCTTACACACGCATTCTCTCTCTCTTACACACGCATTCTCTCTCTCCCACACCCGCATTGTCTCTCTCACGCACACACGCATTCTCTCTCAATCTCACACACATTCTCTCTCTCTCATGCATTATCTGTTTCTCACACACGCATTCTCTCTCTCACACACACGCATTTTCTCTCTCTCATGCACATACGCATTCTAATTCTCACACACACTCATTCTCTCTCTCACTCATACATTCTCTCTCTCACACAAACGCATTCTCTCTCACACACACTCGCATTCTCTCTCACAAACACACACATTCTCTCTCTCACACACACATGCATTCTCTCCAATCTACATACGTATTCTCTCTTACACACACATGGATTCTCTCTCTCACACACATACACATTCTCTCTCTCACACACGCAATCTCTCTCGCACACACATGCATTCTCTCTAACACACACTCATCCTCTCTCTCACACACATGCATTCTCTCTTTTGCACACGTGTTCTCTCTCTCACACACGCGCATTCTCTCTCTCAGGCGCACACTCATTCTCTCTCACACACACGCATTCTCACATATTTTCAGTCTCACTCACACACGCATTTCTCTCTCACACACACGCATTCTCTCTCTCACTCACCCATTCTCTCTCTCACATACGCATTCTCCCTCACGCACATACATTCTCTTTCTCATGCGCACACCCATTCTCTCTCTCTCACACACACATTCTCTCTCGCACACACATGCATCCTCTCTCTCTCACATGCATTCTCTCTCTCACACAAACGCATTCTCTCTCTCACACATCCATTCTCTCTCACACACTCATTCTCTCTCGCACACATGCATTCTCTCTCTCTCGCACACATGCATTCTCTCTCTCTCGCACACATGCATTCTCTCTCTCACGCACACACGCATTCTCTCTCACACACACACATTTTCTCTCTCTTTCACATGCATTTTCTCTCTCTCTCACACACGCATTCTCTCTCTCACACATCCATTCTCTCTCACACACTCATGCTCTCTCTCTCACACATGCATTCTCTCTCCCGCGCACATGCGTTCCCTCTCTCACACATGCATTCTCTCACACACGCACACACACAGTTTCACTCTCTCACACACGCATTTTCTCTCTCACACACACACATTCTCTTTCTCACACACTCATTTTCTGTCTCACACTCTCATTCTCTTTCTCACACACTCATTTTCTGTCTCACACTCTCATTCTCTTTCTCACACACTCATTGTCTGTCTCACACTCTCATTCTATCTCTCTCATACATGCAATCATGCACACACATATTCTCTCTCTCTCATGTATTCTCTCTCTCACGTGCACAGGCATTCTCTCTCACACACATACACATTCTCTCTCTCACACACACTTGCATTCTCTCTTACAAACACACGCATTCTCTCTCTCTCACACACACATGCATTCTCTCTCCCACATGCACACACACGCATATTCTCTCTCACATGCACACACGCATTCTCACTCTCTCACACACGCATTCTCTCTCACATGCACACATGCATTCTGTCTCTCACATACAGATGCATTCTCTCACTCTTGCACACATGCATTCTCTCTCACATGCATTCTCTCTCTCACATGCACAGACATTCGCGCTCTCACACACAAGCATTCTCTCTCTGTCACGCACACACACACATTCTCTTTCTCACACATGCACTCTCGTTCTCATGCACAAACGCATTCACTTTCTCTCGCCCACACGAATTGTCTATCGCACACACACATTCTCTCTATCTCCCACATTCTCTTACACACACACGCATTCTCTTTCTCATGCACACAGGCATTCTCTCACTCTCACGCACATGCATTCTCTTTCTCTCACATGCATTCTCTCTCTCACACACACACGCATTCTCTCTCCCACTTGCACCCACACATTCTCTCTCTCACACGCACACATGCATTCTCTCTCACACACACGCATTCTCTCTCTCACGCACACATGCATTCTCTCATGCACACAGGCATTCTCTCATTCTCACGCACATGCATTCTCTTTCTCTCACATGCATTATCTGACTCTCACACACGCATTCTCTCTCACACACACACGCATTCTCTCTCTCACGCACACATGCATTCTCTCTCCATCTCACACGCATTCTCTCTCACACACACACATTCTCTCCTTCATGCACACATGCATTCTCTCTCTCTCACACACACGCATTGTCTCTCCCACTTGCACCCACACATTCTCTCTCTCACACACACACACACGCATTCTCTCTCACACACATGCACTCTCCCTCTCACATGCATTCCCTCTCTCACACACACGCATTCTCTCTCTCACGCACACACGCATTCCCTCTTTCACGCATTCACGCATTCTCTCTCTCTCGCGCACATGCCTTCTCTCTCTCTCTTGCACACATGCAATCTTGTTCTCTAGCACGCACACATTTTCTCCATCGTGCACACGCATTCTCTCTCTCACAAGAGCATTCTCTCTCTCTGACACACGCATTCTCTCTGTCTCACACACATGCATTCTCTCTCTCTAGCACACACTCGTTCTCTTTCTCATGCACACGCATTATCTCACTTCTCACTCACGAGAGAATGCATGTGTGAGAGAGAGAATGCATGTGCGCGAGAGAGAATGCGTGTGTGTGTGTGAAAGAGAATGCCTGTGTGTGAGAGAGTGTGTGCATGAGATCGTGTGTATGCATGAGAGAGAGAAAACGTGTGCACGCGAGTGAGAGAGAGAGACAGTGAGTGTGTGTGAGATATGATGTGCATATGCATGAGCATGATTGTGAGTGTGAGAAAGAGAGTTTCAGAATGAGAGAGAGGAAGTGTGTGTGTATGTGAAAGAGTGAGTGCATGCGAGTGTGTGTGTGCATGTGAGAGAGTGTGTGTACAAGTGAACGAGAGTCAGTGTGCTCGTGAGAGAGAGGGCATGTGTGAGAGCAAGAGTGTCTGCATGTGTACGAGAGAATGTGTGTGTGCGTGCACAAGAGAAAACGTGTGCACATGTGAGAAAGTGTGTGAGAGCATGAGAGTGTGTGTGTCCAAGACAGAAAGAGAGTGCATGCATGTGAGTGAGTGTGTGTACATGCGAGAGAATCTTTGCATGTGAGACAAAGGATTTGTGTCGACACTTTCTGTGTGAGTGTGTGCCTGAGAGACGGGGTGGGAGAGAGAGAGATTGTTTGTGGGAGACAGAGTGTGTGTGAGAGTGAGGGGAGAAAGACAGTATGAGCCTGCATGAGAGAAATACAGATTGCACGTGTGAGAAAAAGTCTGTGTGTGTCAGGAGTGTGTGTTAGAGTGTGTGAGAGAGACTTTGCAAGTGTGTGTGAGAGAGACGGAGTTTTGGAGAGAGAGAGTGTGAGCATGTGAAAGTGAGAATATATGAGATAGAGAATGGGAGTCTCTGGTGGTGCGTGTGTTGGAAAGTGTGTATGAGAGTGTGTGTGTAAGAGTATGTGTAACTGAGAGAGTATGTGGAAGCGAGTGTGTGAGAGAGAGTGTAGAGAGAGAGAACGAGTGAGTAAAAGTGGATGCATGTGAGTGAGACAGAGAGAGAGTGTGTGCGTGTGTATGTTTGTGTGTGTGAGAGAGAGATTGTGATTGTGCGTGTGAAGATGTTTGAGCATTTTTGAGTGACTGCGTGTGTAAGTGTGTGCATGTCAGTGTGGATGTCTGCAAGTGTGTGAAAGTGCATGTATGTGAGGGACTGAATGTGGTGTGTGAGGGAGTGTGTGTGTTCACGTGTGAGAGAGTGAGTAAATGAGAGTGAGGGACAGTGTATGGTTTGTGGATCATTACTGGGACAGGGACATAAACACGTGGTTTATATGCAGTTACAGTATGGAGGGACAGCATTGACACGGAAACTGGGCACTCAGATGGAAACACACAGACACACACACACAGTTTCACACTCTCTCATACACACAGGCATGGTCTCACTATTTCATACACACAGAGGCATGGTCTCATTCTCACACACACACACACACACACACACAAAGAGGCATGGTCTGAGTCTGTCTGCCTCTGTGTCTGTGTGTCTGTGTGTATGTGTGTATGTGTCTGAGTCTCTGTCTCTGTGTGTGTCTGTGACTTTGCGTGTATGTGTCTCTCTGTGTGTGTCTGTGTATGTTTGTGTGAGTGTCTGTGTGGGACTGTGTGTGTGTGTGTGTCTGTGTCTGTGTCTGTCTGTCTCTCTGCGAATATGTCTGTGTCTTTAATAATGTTTCCAGCCTCTGGTTAATTGCTTTCTTAAGATTTGTTTGTATTTTGATGTTGCTGTGAGGTTATGAAATGCACTGGGGATGGGGGAAGGGAGTGGTGGGATTGTGCATAAACTGGGATCTTGCTGTGCAATTTTGCATAATACTGCTCCCGCTCCCCTGGCCTCCCACCAACTCATCTCTTCTCTCTTTTATCCCGAGGAACTTTTGTTGGGAAAGCAAGAAAGTGAAGGTCCAAACTACCTGGGGGCCAGGAAAGCCTTGGACAAGAACAACCTCCAGAGGGCGGGGGGCACACGCCTGAGGCCTGTTGGCCAGGCTGCAGCCTGTGGGGCCCAGGTGAGTGGGGGGTCTGTTTCTTCCCCCGAGTTTTCATCTCCTCTGTGGGTGGAGTGGGGTTTGACCCTGGTTTTTCGGGGTCTCTGGTTAACTGGGTCCTGTCAGATCATGGCCTTGTCGGTTTTAAAACGGGTTTGAAGCCTGGGGTTAAAGTAACCGGGGCATTGGTAACACTAACAGGTGAAAGCCCCAGGATCTGGGAGACGGGACTCCCTCAAGAGGGAATTCTAACCCAAAATATCTGACCCTCCGGAAAGAATTGTCACACTATCAGAGGAAAGTGGGTCATAGAGAGTGCAGGGTCATGGAATTCGACATGGAGAGAGTGAGAGTGAGAGAAAGAAATGGAAAATGGTGAGAGGAAGAGAAACAGGAGAGAGAGAGAGAGAGAGTGGGGGGTGGGGGGCAATGTGACATTGTGAAATTGCTGCAATATTTGATTCTGGAGTGACAGGAAATAATTAAACTAGAAATAAAAAGGATCAGATTTTTGAGCTTCTGCAGCACTGTCACTTGTGGGATCTTGATTTATGTCAATTGCCCTCATGCCATCATTGCAGGCAGTGAGTGATTTTAATCAGCTAACCCGTCATTTCAAGAACTTTTCAACATCAAGACTCAACTCATCACCCGACGTGTTTGTGTTTGGATGTTGCTGTCTCATTGAGAGGGGAAAAGCTGAGATCGCACTGTACTATTACCCTGTGAAAGATTTTCCTGCTCAGCCTTCCCACTAATGCTGCCTCTTTCCTCCAAAAGGGACCTTCCTGGCCACTTGAGGATTTGAAAAGTGTGCGTTTAGGAGCAGGAAAACCTCAAGCAAGAGATTCCTACATTGGCGGAACACAGAACTAAGGCCTGTTTGACAGGCTGCAGACTGTTGGGCCCAGGTGAGTTTTGTCTGTGTAACACCCCGAGGTTTAATCTCTCTCGGGGTGGGGGGGGGGGGGGCTTGCTTTTACCGGGACCTCTGGTTAACTGGGTCCTGTCAGATTGCGGCTTTGTTGTTTTTGAACAGGTTTGAAGCCTGGGGCTAAGGTAACTGTGGCTTGGGATTTGACACAAATACGTGAACCCCGAACCAGCATCACCCACGATGTGTGTGAGGTTGGATTGCTGCTTGTGGGATCTTGCTGTGTGCGTGTTTATTAATGTTTCTAGCGTCTAGTCAACTGCTCTGCCGTGATGTCTGTGTACTTCAATGTTGCTGTGATGGTCAGCAACTCATTAATACAGCAATAAATCAACTGAACCAGGGTCACAGGGTCACGTGGGAGATTGCGGAAGGCAGAGAGCTGTGGGATCTTGCTCTGCTTTTGGTGCTACTGTTGTATTTTATTTCTCAAAGTGTTTCCCCACCCCCATCCCACGTTCCCCTAACCCTGGGGGTGAGGAGAAGATTTGATCCAGGAGCTGAAACACTGAACGATGCAGAAACAGAGAATTAAATCACTTCTTCCGTGATGAATCGTCAGACAGAGAGAGAGAGAGAGAGAGAGAGAGAGAATAATCAGAAACAGTCCTGTCTCCTTGTTGTTCATTTACACGCACACAAACGGGGAAAAGAATGGTGGGGTTCTGGCTGTCATTGGAATTTTTACCACAAGGGGGCGTGTTCTGGTCTGGACTGGGGAGGACAAAGGGTGGAAAATATGGACGAGGAGCTGCTGCACAGTCTGATCCCACAGATGTCACTGTCTCCCTCTCTCACTCAAGCTCCAGATACAGAGAGAGAGGGATGGAGGGAGAATGGGAGTGTGAAGGGGCGGGAGAGACAGAGTGAGAGAGAGAGAGAAGTAAAGAGGAAGTAATGAAAGAGAGCGCTGACTGACCCAGTGGAAGGTTCATTGGTTTAAAGTGGATTTGACGCCTGGGGTTAAAGGACCCGGGGTCCTGGGATTGTGACACAAACAAGTTACACCCCCAGGATCTGGATGGAATGACTCCCGGCGGAGGGAATTAATACCTTATCATGAGAAACTATCTCCAAAGACCTATTCTAATGTCAGAGTCATGTGCATAGGCCAGGGGGATAAAATATGAGAAATCTGAGAGACAGAGAGAATGATCTTTGAGAAGGAGACAGCGAGAGGAAGGAAACACAGAGGAAGAGATTTCAGAGATAGAGGTAGAGAGGGGAGGAACAGAGACATCTCGGAGATGGAGAGAGTAAGAAGGGGAACAGAGAGAGGGAGGGAAGAGAGAACAGAGATGGAGACAGCGAGAGGGGGAACAGAGAGAGAGAGAAAAAAAAAACAGAGAGAGATCTCAGATGGAGAGAGCACAAGATGGGGATCAGAGCGTGCGGGGCACAGAGACGGAAGGGGGAAATGTTTGGAATTTGTTCAACAGGAGGATTGCTCTGTCTTGTCCAGGAGACAGGATCAAATCCTTAACCAGCATCAGGGACACAAACGATCTGTCCGTGGTTGTACTGCTGCTTGTGGGACCTTGCTGTGTGTGTTTCAAGCAAGCATCTGGTTAAAGGCTCGATGGTGATCTTTATATTTCAATGATGGAGATGATAGTGTTGGACTGGGTCAACACCAGGTTATAGTGTAACAGGATTCTCCAAAAGCTAGTGTTTCAAGGGAAACCTGTCGGGACTATAACCTGGGATTGTGTGATGTTTAACGTTATATATCGATATATATAGACACAGAGGGAGGGAGGAGAGGAGGGGCTTATGTGTTTTTTCGGGGGAGGTTATGTCAGTGTCCTGTTGTATGTGGATGGAGAAAAAACACTGCACTAAAAGAGATCCATTTTCAATCTGTTATTCAATCCCAATGCTGTCGGGGACAACATCGGGGGAAAGTCGAGGGAGGGGAAAGTCGATGGGGGAAAGTCGAGGGGGGAAAGTCGAGGGGGGAAAGTCGAGGGGGGAAAGTCGAGGGGGGAAAGTCGAGGCGGCAAAGTCGAGGCGGCAAAGTCGAGGCGGCAAAGTCGAGGCGGGAAAGTCGAGGGACAGAGAGAGAAAGAGAAAAAAGAGCCAAATGGAGGTAGAAAGAGAGAAAGGGAAGAAGAGAGAGGGAAAGAAAAAGGGACACACAGAGAAAGAACAGGGACAGAGAGAGAGAACGAAAAGGGACAGAGAGAGGGAGAGAAAAGGGACAGAGAGAGAGAGAAAAGGGACAGAGAGAGAGAAAAAAGGGACAGAGAGAGAGAGAATAGGGACAGATAGAGAGAGAGAAAAGGGACAGAGAGAGAGAGAAAAGGGACAGAGAGAGAGAGAGAAAAGGGACAGAGAGAGAGAGAGGAAAGGGACACAGAGAGAGAGAGAGAAAAGGGACACACAGAAAGAACAGGGACAGAGAGAGAGAACGAAAAGGCACAGAGAGAGAGAGAGAAAAGGCACAAAGAGATAGAGAGTAAAGGGACAGAGAGAGAGAGAGAAAAGGGACAGATAGAGAGAGAGAAAAGGGACAGAGAGAGTGAAAAGGGACAGAGAGAGAGAGAAAAGGGAAAGAAAGAGATAGAGAAAAGGGACAGAAAGAGAGAGAGAAAAAGGGACAGAGAGAGAAAAGGGACAGAGAGAGAGAGAGAAAAGGTACAGAGAGAGAGAGAAAAGGGACAGATAGAGAATGAAAAGGGACAGAAAGAGAGAGAGAAAAGGGACAGAGAGAGAGAAAAGGGACAGAGAGCGAGAGAAAAGGGACAGAGAGAGAGAGAAAAGGGACAGAGAGAGAGAGAAAAGGGACAGAGAGAGAGAGAGAAAAGGGACAATTAGACAGTGAAAAGGGACAGAAAGAGAGAGAGGAAAGATGGACAGAGAGAGAGAGTGAGAGAAAAAGGACTGATAGAGAGAAAGAGGAAAGGGACAGCGAGAGAAAAAAAGGGACAGATAGAGAGAGAAAAGGGACAGAGAGAGAGAGAGAGAAAAGGGACAGAGAGAGAGAGAAAAGGGACAGAGAGAGAGAGAGAAAAGGGACAGATAGAGAGTGAAAAGGGACAGAAAGAGAGAGAGAAAAGGGACAGAGAGAGAGAGAAAAGGGACAGAGAGAGAGAGAGAGAAAAGGGACAGAGAGAGAGAGAAAAAAGGGACAGAGAGAGAGAGAGAAAAGGGACATTTAGACAGTGAAAAGGGACAGACAGAGAGAGAGATAAAAGGGACAGAGAGAGAGAGTGAGAGAAAAAGGACTGATGGAGAGAAAGAGAAAAGGGACAGCGAGAGAAAAAAAGGGACAGATAGAGAGAGAAAAGGGACAGAGAGAGAGAGAGAAAAGGGACAGATAGAGAGTGAAAAGGGATAGAAAGAGAGAGAGAAAAGGGACAGAGAGAGAGAGAAAAGGGACAGAGAGAGAGAGAAAAGGGACAGAAAGAGAGAGAGAAAGGGGACTGAGAGAGAGAAAGAGAAAAGGGACAGCGAGAGAAGAAAGGGACAGATAGAGAGAGAAAAGGGACAGAGAGAGAGAGAGAGAAAAGGGACAGACAGAGAGAGAGAGAAAAGGGACAGATAGAGAGTGAAAAGGGACAGATACAGAGATAGAAAAGGGACAGAGAGAGAGAGTGAGAGAAAAGGGACTGAGAGAGAGAAAGAGAAAAGGGACAGCGAGAGAAAAAAAGGGACAGATCGAGAGAGAAAAGGGACGGAGAGAGAGAAAAGGGACAGAAAGCGAGAGAGAAAAGGGACGGAGAGAGAAAGAAAAGGGACAGAGAGAGAGAGAGTGAGAGAAAAGGGACAGAGAGAGAGAAAGAGAAAAGGGACAGCGATAGAAAAAAAGGGACAGATAGAGAGAGAAATGGGACAGAGAGAGAGAGAGAGAGAAAAGGGACAGATAGAGAGTGAAAAGGGACAGATAGAGAGACAGAAAAGGGACAGAGAGAGAGAGTGAGAGAAAAGGGACTGAGAGAGAGAAAGAGAAAAGGGACAGCGAGAGAAAAAAAGGGACAGATAGAGAGAGAAAAGGAACAGAAAGAGAGAGAGAAAAGGGACAGAGAGAGAGAGAGAAAAGGGACAGAGAGAGAGAGAGAGAAAAGGGACAGAGAGAGAGAGAGAAAAGGGACAGAAAGAGAGAGAGAAAAGGGACAGCGAGAGAGAGAGAAAAGGGACAGCGAGAGAGGGAGAAAAGGGACAGAGAGAGAGAGAGAGAAAAGGGACAGATAGAGAGTGAAAAGGGAGAAAAGAGAGAGAGAGAAATGGGACAGAGAGAGATTGAGAGAAAAGGGACTGAGAGAGAGAAAGAAAAGGGACAGCGAGATAAAAAAGGGACAGATAGAGAGAGAAAAGGGACAGAGAGAGAGAGAGACAAGGAACAGATAGAGAGTGAAAAGAGACAGAAAGAGAGAGAGAAAAGGGACAGAGGGAGAGAAAGAGAGAAAAGGGACAGCGAGAGAAAAAAAGGGACAGATAGAGAGAGAAAAGGGACAGAGTGAGAGACAGAAGAGTTTCGGAGAGAGAGAGAAGGGACAGAAAGAGTGACAGAAAAGAGACGGAGAGAGAAAAAAAAGGGACAGAGAGAGAGAGTGAGATAAAATGGACTGAGAGAGAGAAAGAGAAAAGGGACAGCGAGAGAACAAAAGGGACAGATAGAGAGAGAAAAGGGACAGAAAGAGAGAGAGAAAAGGGACGGAGAGAGAGAAAAGGGACAGAAAGCGAGAGAGAAAAGGGACAGATAGAGAATGAAAAGGGACAGAAAGAGAGAGAGAAAAGGGACAGAGAGAGAGTGAGAGAAAAGGGAACTGAGAGAGAGATAGAGAAAAGGGACAGTGAGAGAAAAAAGGGACAGATAGAGAGAGAAATGGGACAGAGAGAGAGAGAGAAAAGGGACAGATAGAGAGTGAAAAGGGACAGAAAGAGAGAGAGAAAAGGGACAGAGAGAGAGAGAAAAGGGACAGAAAGAGAGAGAGATAAAATGGACTGAGAGAGAGAAAGAGAAAGGGACAGCGAGAGAAAAAAAGGGACAGATAGAGAGAGAAAAGGGACAGAAATAGAGAGAGAAAAGGGACGGAGAGAGAGAAAAGGGACAGAAAGCGAGAGAGAAAAGGGACAGAGAGAGAAAGAAAAGGGACAGATAGAGAGAGAGAGAAATGGGACAGATAGAGAGTGAAAAGGGACAGATAGAGAGACAGAAAAGGGACAGAGAGAGAGAGTGAGAGAAAGGGGACTGAGAGAGAGAAAGAGAAAAAGGACAGCGAGAGAAAAAAAGGGACAGATAGAGAGAGAAAAGGGACAGAGAGAGAGAGAGAAAAGGGACAGAGAGAGAGAGAGAAAAGGGACAGAGAGAGAGAGAAAAGGGACAGAGAGAGAGAGAGAAAAGGGGCAGAAAGAGAGAGAGAAAAGGGACAGAAAGAGAGAGAGAAAAGGGACAGCGAGAAAGAGAGAAAAGGGACAGAGAGAGAGAGAGAAAAGGGACAGAGAGAGAGAGAAAAGGGACAGATAGAGAATGAAAAGGGACAGAAAGAGAGAGAGAAAAGGGACAGAGAGAGAGAGAAAAGGGACAGACAGAGAATGAAAAGGGAAAGAAAGAGAGAGAGAAAAGGGACAGAGAGAGAGTGAGAGAAAAGGGAACTGAGAGAGAGAAAGAGAAAAGAGACAGCGAGAAAAAAAAGGGACAGATAGAGAGAGAAAAGGGACAGAGAGAGAGAGAGAAAAGGGACAGATAGAGAGTGAAAAGGGACAGAAAGAGAGAGAGAAAGGGGACAGAGAGAGAGAGAGAAAAGGGACAGAAAGAGAGAGAGAAAAGGGACTGAGAGAGAGAAAGAGAAAAGGGACAGCGAGAGATAAAAGGGACAGATAGAGAGAGAAAAGGGACAGAAAGAGAGACAGAAGAGGGACGGAGAGAGAGAAAAGGGACAGAAAGAGAGAGAGAAAAGAGACGGAGAAGAAAGAAAAGGGACAGAGAGAGAGAGTGAGATAAAATGGACTGAGAGAGAGAAAGAGAAAAGGGACAGCGAGAGAAAAAAAGGGACAGATAGAGAGAGAAAAGGGACAGAAAGAGAGAGAGAAAAGGGACGGAGAGAGAAAAACGGGACAGAAAGCGAGAGAGAAAAGGGACGGGGAGAGAAAGAAAAGGGACAGAGAGAGAGAGAGAAAAGGAACAGAGAGAGAGTGAAAAGGGACAGAAAGCGAGAGAGAAAAGGGACGGGGAGAGTAGGAAAAGGGACAGAGAGAGAGAGAGAGTGAGATAAAAGCGACAGAGAGAGAGAGAAAAGGGACAGATAGAGAGTGAAAAGGGACAGAAAGAGAGAGAGAAAAGGGACTGAGAGAGAGAAAGAGAAAAGGGACAGCGAGAGAAAAAAAGGGACAGATAGAGAGAGAAAAGGGACAGAAAGAGAGAGAGAAAAGGAACAGAGAGAGAGTGAAAAGGGACAGAAAGCGAGAGAGAAAAGAGACGGGGAGAGAAAGAAAAGGGACAGAGAGAGAGTGAGAGAAATGGGACAGAGAGAGAGAGAGAAAAGGAACAGAGAGAGAGCGAAAAGGGACATTAAGCGAGAGAGAAAAGGGACTGGGAGAGAAAGAAAAGGGACAGAGTGAGAGAGAGTGAGAGAAAAGGGACAGAGAGAGAGAGAGAAAAGGGACAGAGAGAGAGAGAAAAGGGACAGATAGAGAGTGAAAAGGGAGAGAAAGAGAGAGAGAGAAATGGGACAGAGAGAGAGAGTGAGAGAAAAGGGACTGAGAGAGAGAAAGAAAAGGGACAGCGAGAGAAAAAAAGGGACAGATAGAGAGAGAAAAGGGAATGAAAGAGAGAGAAAAGGGACGGAGAGAGAGAAAAGGGACAGAAAGAGTGAGAGAAAAGGGACGAAGAGAGAACGAAAAGGGACAGAGAGAGAGAGAGAAAAGGGACACAGAGAGAGAGAAAAGGGACAGAGAGAGAGAGAGAAAAGGGATACACAGAAAGAACAGGGACAGAGAGAGAGAACGAAAAGGGACAGAGAGAGAGAGAGAAAAGGGACAGATAGAGAGAGAGAAAAGGGACAGAGAAGGGACAGAGAGAGAGAGAAAAGGGAAAGATAGAGATAGAGAAAAGGGACAGAAAGAGAGAGAGAAAAAGGGACAGAGAGAGAAAAGGGACAGAGAGAGAGAGAGAAAAGGGACAGAGAGAGAGAGAAAAGGGACAGATAGAGAATGAAAAGGGACAGAAAGAGAGAGAGAAAAGGGACAGAGATAGAGTGAGAGAAAAGGGAACTGAGAGAGAGAAAGAGAAAAGGGACAGCGAGAGAAAAAAAGGGACAGATAGAGAGAGAAAAGGGACAGAAAGAGAGAGAGAAAAGGGACAGACAGAGAGAGAGAAAGGGGACAGACAGAGAGAGAGAGAAAAGGGACAGAGAGAGAGTGAGAGAAAAGGGACAGAGAGAGAGAAAGAGAAAAGGGACAGCGATAGAAAAAAGGGACAGATAGAGAGAGAAATGGGACAGAGAGAGAGAGAGAAAAGGGACAGACAGAGAGAGAGAGAAAAGGGACAGACAGAGAGAGAGAGAAAAGGGACAGATAGAAAGTGAAAAGGGACAGATAGAGAGACAGAAAAGGGACAGATAGAGAGAGTGAGAGAAAAGGGACTGAGAGAGAGAAAGAGAAAAGGGACAGCGAGAGAAAAAAAGGGACAGATAGAGAGAGAAAAGGGACAGAAAGAGAGAGAGAAAAGGGACAGAGAGAGAGAAAAAGGACAGAGAGAGAGAGAGAAAAGGGACAGAGAGAGAGAGAAAAGGGACAGAAAGAGAGAGAGAAAAGGGACAGAAAGGGAGAGAGAAAAGGGACAGAAAGAGAGAGAGAAAAGGGACAGCGAGAGAGAGAGAAAAGGGACAGCGAGAGAGAGAGAAAAGGGGCAGAGAGAGAGAGGGAGAAAAGGGACAGAGAGAGAGAAAAGGGACAGAGAGAGAGTGAAAAGGGATAAAAAGAGAGAGAGAGAAATGGGTCAGAGAGAGAGAAAGAAAAGGGACAGCGAGATAAAAAAGGGACAGATAGAGAGAGAAAAGGGACAGAGAGAGAGAGAGAAAAGGGACGAAGAGAGAAAGAAAAGGGACAGAGAGAGAGAGAGAAAAGGGACAGAGAGAGAGAGAGAGAAAAGGGACAGAGAGAGAGAGAAAAGGGACACAGAGAAAGAACAGGGACAGAGAGAGAGAACGAAAAGGCACAGAGAGAGAGAGAGAAAAGGCACAAAGAGATAGAGAGTAAAGGGACAGAGAGAGAGAGAGAAAAGGGACAGATAGAGAGAGAGAAAAGGGACAGAGAGCGAGAGAAGGGACAGAGAGAGAGAGAAAAGGGACAGAGAGAGAGAGAGAAAAGGGACAGAGACAGAGTGAAAAGGGACAGAGAGAGAGAGAAAAGTGAAAGATAGAGATAGAGAAAAGGGACAGAAAGAGAGAGAGAAAAAGGGACAGAGAGAGAAAAGGGAGAGAGAGAGAGATAGAAAAGGGACAGAGAGAGAGAGAGAAAAGGGACAGATAGAGAATGAAGAGGGACAGAAAGAGAGAGAGAAAAGGGACAGAGATAGAGTGAGAGAAAAGGGAACTGAGAGAGAGAAAGAGAAAAGGGACAGCGAGAGAAAAAAAAGGACAGATAGAGACAGAAAAGGGACAGAAAGAGAGAGAGAAAAGAGACAGAGAGAGAGAGAAAGGGACAGATAGAGAGAGAGAAAAGGGACAGAGAGAGAGAGAAAAGGGACCGAGAGAGAGAAAAGGGACAGAGAGAGAGAGAAAAGGGACAGAGAGCGAGAGAAAAGGGACAGAGAGCGAGAGAAAAGGGACAGAGAGAGAGAAAAGGGACAGAGAGAGAGAGAAAAGGGACAGAGAGAGAGAGAGAAAAGGGACAGAGAGAGAGAGAGAAAAGGGACAGAGATAGAGTGAGAGAAAAGGGAACTGAGAGAGAGAAAGAGAAAAGGGACAGCGAGAGAAAAAAAAGGACAGATAGAGACAGAAAAGGGACAGAAAGAGAGAGAGAAAAGAGACAGAGAGAGAGAGAAAGGGACAGATAGAGAGAGAGAAAAGGGACAGAGAGAGAGAGAAAAGGGACCGAGAGAGAGAAAAGGGACAGAGAGCGAGAGAAAAGGGGCAGAGAGCGAGAGAAAAGGGGCAGAGAGAGAGAAAAGGGACAGAGAGAGTGAGAAAAGGGACAGAGAGAGAGAGTGAGAGAAAAAGGACTGATGGAGAGAAAGAGAAAAGGGACAGCGAGAGAAAAAAAGGGACAGATAGAGAGAGAAAAGGGATAGAGAGAGAGAGAGAAAAGGGACAGATAGAGAGTGAAAAGGGATAGAAAGAGAGAGAGAAAGGGGACTGAGAGAGAGAAAGAGAAAAGGGACAGCGAGAGAAAAAAGGGACAGATAGAGAGAGAAAAGGGACAGAGAGAGAGAGAAAAGGGACAGACAGAGAGAGAGAGAAAAGGGACAGATAGAGAGTGAAAAGCGACAGATACAGAGAGAGAAAAGGGACAATTAGACAGTGAAAAGGGACAGAAAGAGAGAGAGGAAAAAGGGACAGAGAGAGAGAGTGAGAGAAAAAGGACTGATAGAGAGAAAGAGGAAAGGGACAGCGAGAGAAAAAAAGGGACAGATAGAAAGAGAAAAGGGACAGAGAGAGAGAGAGAGAAAAGGGATAGAGAGAGAGAGAAAAGGGACAGAGAGAGAGAGAGAGAAAAGGGACAGATAGAGAGTGAAAAGGGACAGAACGAGAGAGAGAAAAGGGACAGAGAGAGAGAGAAAAGGGACAGAGAGAGAGAGAGAGAAAAGGGACAGAGAGAGAGAGAAAAGGGACAGAGAGAGAGAGAGAGAGAAAAGGGACATTTAGACAGTGAAAAGGGACAGAAAGAGAGAGAGATAAAAGGGACAGAGAGAGAGAGTGAGAGAAAAAGGACTGATGGAGAGAAAGAGAAAAGGGACAGCGAGAGAAAAAAAGGGACAGATAGAGAGAGAAAAGGGACAGAGAGAGAGAGAGAAAAGGGACAGATAGAGAGTGAAAAGGGATAGAAAGAGAGAGAGAAAAGGGACAGAGAGAGAGAGAAAAGGGACAGAGAGAGAGAGAGAAAAGGGACAGAGAGAGAGAGTGAGAGAAAAAGGACTGATGGAGAGAAAGAGAAAAGGGACAGCGAGAGAAAAAAAGGGACAGATTGAGAGAGAAAAGGGACAGAGAGAGAGAGAGAAAAGGGACAGATAGAGAGTGAAAAGGGATAGAAAGAGAGAGAGAAAGGGGACTGAGAGAGAGAAAGAGAAAAGGGACAGCGAGAGAAAAAAGGGACAGATAGAGAGAGAAAAGGGACAGAGAGAGATAGAAAAGGGACAGACAGAGAGAGAGAGAAAAGGGACAGATAGAGAGTGAAAAGGGACAGATACAGAGACAGAAAAGGGACAGAGAGAGAAAGAGAAAAGGGACAGAGAGAGAGAGAGAAAAGAGACGGAGAAGAAAGAAAAGGGACAGAGAGAGAGAGTGAGATAAAATGGACTGAGAGAGAGAAAGAGAAAAGGGACAGCGAGAGAAAAAAAGGGACAGATAGAGAGAGAAAAGGGACAGAAAGAGAGAGAGAAAAGGGACGGAGAGAGAGAAAAGGGACAGAAAGCGAGAGAGAAAAGGGACGGAGAGAGAAAGAAAAGGGACAGAGAGAGAGAGTGAGAGAAAAGGGACAGAGAGAGAGAAAGAGAAAAGGGACAGCGATAGAAAAAAGGGACAGATAGAGAGAGAAATGGGACAGAGAGAGAGAGAGAAAAGGGACAGACAGAGAGAGAGAGAAAAGGGACAGATAGAGAGTGAAAAGGGACAGAGAAGGAGAGAAAAGGGAAAGATAGAGATAGAAAAAAGGGACAGAAAGAGAGAGAGAAAAAGGGACAGAGAGAGAAAAGGGACAGAGAGAGAGAGAGAAAAGGGACAGAGAGAGAAAGAGAAAAGGGACAGATAGAGAATGAAAAGGGACAGAAAGAGAGAGAGAAAAGGGACAGAGATAGAGTGAGAGAAAAGGGAACTGAGAGAGAGAGAAAGAGAAAATGGACAGCGAGAGAAAAAAAAGGACAGATAGAGACAGAAAAGGGACAGAAAGAGAGAGAGAAAAGAGACAGAGAGAGAGAGAAAGGGACAGATAGAGAGAGAGAAAAGGGACCGAGAGAGAGATAAAAGGGACCGAGAGAGAGAAAAGGGACAGAGAGCGAGAGAAAAGGGACAGAGAGAGAGAAAAGGGACAGAGAGAGAGAGAGAAAAGGGACAATTAGACAGTGAAAAGGGACAGAAAGAGAGAGAGGAAAAAGGGACAGAGAGAGAGAGAAAAGGGACAGAGAGAGAGAGAGAGAGAAAAGGGACAGAGAGAGAGAGAAAGGGACAGAGAGAGAGAGAGAAAAGGGACATTTAGAAAGTGAAAAGGGACAGAAAGAGGGAGAGATAAAAGGGACAGAGAGAGTGAGTGAGAGAAAAAGGACTGATGGAGAGAAAGAGAAAAGGGACAGCGAGAGAAAAAAAGGGACAGATAGAGAGAGAGAAAAGGGACAGATAGAGAGTGAAAAGGGATAGAAAGAGAGAGAGAAAAGGGACAGAGAGAGAGAGAAAAGGGACAGAGAGAGAGAGAAAAGGGACAGAAAGAGAGAGAGAAAGGGGACTGAGAGAGAGAAAGAGAAAAGGGACAGCGAGAGAAAAAAAGGACAGATAGAGAGAGAAAAGGGACAGAGAGAGAAAGAGAAAAGGGACAGAGAGAGAGAGAGAAAAGAGACGGAGAAGAAAGAAAAGGGACAGAGAGAGAGAGTGAGATAAAATGGACTGAGAGAGAGAAAGAGAAAAGGGATAGCGAGAGAAAAAAAGGGACAGATAGAGAGAGAAAAGGGACAGAAAGAGAGAGAGAAAAGGGACGGAGAGAGAGAAAAGGGACAGAAAGCGAGAGAGAAAAGGGACGGAGAGAGAAAGAAAAAGGACAGAGAGAGAGAGTGAGAGAAAAGGGACAGAGAGAGAGAAAGAGAAAAGGGACAGCGATAGAAAAAAAGGGACAGATAGAGAGCGAAATGGGACAGAGAGAGAGAGAGAAAAGGGACAGACAGAGAGAGAGAGAAAAGGGACAGATAGAGAGTGAAAAGGGACAGATAGAGAGACAGAAAAGGGACAGAGAGAGAGAGTGAGAGAAAAGGGACTGAGAGAGAGAAAGAGAAAAGGGACAGCGAGAGAAAAAAAGGGACAGATAGAGAGAGAAAAGGGACAGAAAGAGAGAGAGAAAAAGGACAGAGAGAGAGAGAGAAAAGGGACAGAGAGAGAGAGAGAAAAGGGACAGAGAGAGAGAGAAAAGGGACAGAAAGAGAGAGAGAAAAGGGACAGAACGAGAGAGAGAAAAGGGACAGAAAGAGAGAGAGAAAAGGGACAGCGAGAGAGAGAGAAAAGGGACAGAAAGAGAGAGAGAAAAGGGACAGCGAGAGAGAGAGAAAAGGGACAGAGAGAGAGAGAAAAGGGACAGATAGAGAGTTAAAAGGGAGAAAAAGAGAGAGAGAGAAATGGGACAGAGAGAGATTGAGAGAAAAGGAACTGAGAGAGAGAAAGAAAAGGGACAGCGAGATAAAAAAGGGACAGATAGAGAGAGAAAAGGGACAGAGAGAGAGAGAAAAGGAACAGATAGAGAGTGAAAAGGGACAGAAAGAGAGAGAGAAAAGGGACTGAGAGAGAGAAAGAGAAAAGGGACAGCGAGAGAAAAAAAGGGACAGATAGAGAGAGAAAAGGGACAGAAAGAGAGAGAGAAAAAGGACAGAGAGAGAGAGAGAAAAGGGACAGAGAGAGAGAGAGAAAAGGGACAGAGAGAGAGAGAAAAGGGACAGAAAGAGTGAGAGAAAAGGGACGAAGAGAGAACGAAAAGGGACAGAGAGAGAGAGAGAAAAGGGACAGAGAGAGAGAGAGAAAAGGGACAGAGAGAGAGAGAGAAAAGGGATACGCAGAAAGAACAGGGACAGAGAGAGAGAACGAAAAGGGACAGAGAGAGAGAGAAAAGGGACAGATAGAGAGAGAGAAAAGGGACAGAGAGCGAGAGAAGGGACAGAGAGAGAGAGAAAAGGGAAAGATAGAGATAGAGAAAAGGGACAGAAAGAGAGAGAGAAAAAGGGACAGAGAGAGAAAAGGGACAGAGAGAGAGAGAGAAAAGGGACAGAGAGAGAGAGAAAAGGGACAGATAGAGAATGAAAAGGGACAGAAAGAGAGAGAGAAAAGGGACAGTGATAGAGTGAGAGAAAAGGGAACTGAGAGAGAGAAAGAGAAAAGGGACAGCGAGAGAAAAAAAGGGACAGATAGAGAGAGAAAAGGGACAGAAAGAGAGAGAGAAAAGGGACAGACAGAGAGAGAGAAAGGGGACAGACAGAGAGAGAGAGAAAAGAGACAGAGAGAGAGAGAGTGAGAGAAAAGGGACAGAGAGAGAGAAAGAGAAAAGGGACAGCGATAGAAAAAAGGGACAGATAGAGAGAGAAATGGGACAGAGAGAGAGAGAAAAGGGACAGACAGAGAGAGAGAGAAAAGGGACAGACAGAGAGAGAGAGAAAAGGGACAGATAGAAAGTGAAAAGGGACAGATAGAGAGACAGAAAAGGGACAGAGAGAGAGAGAGTGAGAGAAAAGGGACTGAGAGAGAGAAAGAGAAAAGGGACAGCGAGAGAAAAAAAGGGACAGATAGAGAGAGAAAAGGGACAGAAAGAGAGAGAGAAAAGGGACAGAGAGAGAGAAAAAGGACAGAGAGAGAGAGAGAAAAGGGACAGAGAGAGAGAGAAAAGGGACAGAAAGAGAGAGAGAAAAGGGACAGAAAGGGAGAGAGAAAAGGGACAGAAAGAGAGAGAGAAAAGGGACAGCGAGAGAGAGAGAAAAGGGACAGCGAGAGAGAGAGAAAAGGGGCAGAGAGAGAGAGGGAGAAAAGGGACTGAGAGAGAGAGAAAAGGGACAGAGAGAGAGTGAAAAGGGATAAAAAGAGAGAGAGAGAAATGGGACAGAGAGAGAGAAAGAAAAGGGACAGCGAGATAAAAAAGGGACAGATAGAGAGAGAAAAGGGACAGAGAGAGAGAGAGAAAAGGGACGAAGAGAGAAAGAAAAGGGACAGAGAGAGAGAGAGAAAAGGGACAGAGAGAGAGAGAGAAAAGGGACAGAGAGAGAGAGAAAAGGGACACTGAGAAAGAACAGGGACAGAGAGAGAGAACGAAAAGGCACAGAGAGAGAGAGAGAAAAGGCACAAAGAGATAGAGAGTAAAGGGACAGAGAGAGAGAGAGAAAAGGGACAGATAGAGAGAGAGAAAAGGGACAGAGAGCGAGAGAAGGGACAGAGAGAGAGAGAAAAGGAACAGAGAGAGAGAGAGAAAAGGGACAGAGACAGAGTGAAAAGGGACAGAGAGAGAGAGAAAAGGGAAAGATAGAGATAGAGAAAAGGGACAGAAAGAGAGAGAGAAAAAGGGACAGAGAGAGAAAAGGGACAGAGAGAGAGAGAGAAAAGGGACAGAGAGAGAGAGAGAAAAGGGACAGATAGAGAATGAAGAGGGACAGAAAGAGAGAGAGAAAAGGGACAGAGATAGAGTGAGAGAAAAGGGAATTGAGAGAGAGAAAGAGAAAAGGGACAGCGAGAGAAAAAAAAGGACAGATAGAGACAGAAAAGGGACAGAAAGAGAGAGAGAAAAGAGACAGAGAGAGAGAGAAAGGGACAGATAGAGAGAGAGAAAAGGGACAGAGAGAGAGAGAAAAGGGACCGAGAGAGAGAAAAGGGACAGAGAGCGAGAGAAAAGGGACAGAGAGCGAGAGAAAAGGGACAAAGAGAGAGAAAAGGGACAGAGAGAGAGAGAAAAGGGACAGAGAGAGAGAGAGAAAAGGGACAGAGATAGAGTGAGAGAAAAGGGAACTGAGAGAGAGAAAGAGAAAAGGGACAGCGAGAGAAAAAAAAGGACAGATAGAGACAGAAAAGGGACAGAAAGAGAGAGAGAAAAGAGACAGAGAGAGAGAGAAAGGGACAGATAGAGAGAGAGAAAAGGGACAGAGAGAGAGAGAAAAGGGACCGAGAGAGAGAAAAGGGACAGAGAGCGAGAGAAAAGGGGCAGAGAGCGAGAGAAAAGGGACAGAGAGAGAGAAAAGGGACAGAGAGAGAGAGAAAAGGGACAGAGAGAGAGAGAAAAGGGACAGAGAGAGAGAGTGAGAGAAAAAGGACTGATGGAGAGAAAGAGAAAAGGGACAGCGAGAGAAAAAAAGGGACAGATAGAGAGAGAAAAGGGACAGAGAGAGAGAGAGAAAAGGGACAGATAGAGAGTGAAAAGGGATAGAAAGAGAGAGAGAAAGGGGACTGAGAGAGAGAAAGAGAAAAGGGACAGCGAGAGAAAAAAGGGACAGATAGAGAGAGAAAAGGGACAGAGAGAGAGAGAAAAGGGACAGACAGAGAGAGAGAGAAAAGGGACAGATAGAGAGTGAAAAGGGACAGATACAGAGAGAGAAAAGGGACAATTAGACAGTGAAAAGGGACAGAAAGAGAGAGAGGAAAAAGGGACAGAGAGAGAGAGTGAGAGAAAAAGGACTGATAGAGAGAAAGAGGAAAGGGACAGCGAGAGAAAAAAAGGGACAGATAGAAAGAGAAAAGGGACAGAGAGAGAGAGAGAGAGAAAAGGGATAGAGAGAGAGAGAAAAGGGACAGAGAGAGAGAGAGAGAAAAGGGACAGATAGAGAGTGAAAAGGGACAGAAAGAGAGAGAGAAAAGGGACAGAGAGAGAGAGAAAAGGGACAGAGAGAGAGAGAGAGAAAAGGGACAGAGAGAGAGAGAAAAGGGACAGAGAGAGAGAGAGAGAAAAGGGACATTTAGACAGTGAAAAGGGACAGAAAGAGAGAGAGATAAAAGGGACAGAGAGAGAGAGTGAGAGAAAAAGGACTGATGGAGAGAAAGAGAAAAGGGACAGCGAGAGAAAAAAAGGGACAGATAGAGAGAGAAAAGGGACAGAGAGAGAGAGAGAAAAGGGACAGATAGAGAGTGAAAAGGGATAGAAAGAGAGAGAGAAAAGGGACAGAGAGAGAGAGAAAAGGGACAGAGAGAGAGAGAGAAAAGGGACAGAGAGAGAGAGTGAGAGAAAAAGGACTGATGGAGAGAAAGAGAAAAGGGACAGCGAGAGAAAAAAAGGGACAGATAGAGAGAGAAAAGGGACAGAGAGAGAGAGAAAAGGGACAGATAGAGAGTGAAAAGGGATAGAAAGAGAGAGAGAAAGGGGACTGAGAGAGAGAAAGAGAAAAGGGACAGCGAGAGAAAAAAGGGACAGATAGAGAGAGAAAAGGGACAGAGAGAGAGAGAAAAGGGACAGACAGAGAGAGAGAGAAAAGGGACAGATAGAGAGTGAAAAGGGACAGATACAGTGACAGAAAAGGGACAGAGAGAGAGTGAGAGAATAGGGACTGAGAGAGAGAAAGAGAAAAGGGACAGCGAGAGAAAAAAAGGGACAGATAGAGAGAGAACAGGGACAGAAAGAGAGAGAGAAAAGGGTCAGAGAGAGAGAGAGAAAAGGGACATAGAGAGAAAGAGAAAAGGGACAGAGAGAGAGAGAGAAAAGAGACGGAGAAGAAAGAATAGGGACAGAGAGAGAGAGTGAGATAAAATGGACTGAGAGAGAGAAAGAGAAAAGGGACAGCGAGAGAAAAAAAGGGACAGATAGAGAGAGAAAAGGGACAGAAAGAGAGAGAGAAAAGGGACGGAGAGAGAGAAAAGGGACAGAAAGCGAGAGAGAAAAGGGACGGAGAGAGAAAGAAAAGGGACAGAGAGAGAGAGTGAGAGAAAAGGGACAGAGAGAGAGAAAGAGAAAAGGGACAGCGATAGAAAAAAGGGACAGATAGAGAGAGAAATGGAACAGAGAGAGAGAGAGAAAAGGGACAGACAGAGAGAGAGAGAAAAGGGACAGATAGAGAGTGAAAAGGGACAGAGAGAGAGAGAAAAGGGAAAGATAGAGATAGAAAAAAGGGACAGAAAGAGAGAGAGAAAAAGGGACAGAGAGAGAAAAGGGACAGAGAGAGAGAGAGAAAAGGGACAGAGAGAGAAAGAGAAAAGGGACAGATAGAGAATGAAAAGGGACAGAAAGAGAGAGAGAAAAGGGACAGAGATAGAGTGAGAGAAAAGGGAACTGAGAGAGAGAAAGAGAAAATGGACAGCGAGAGAAAAAAAAGGACAGATAGAGACAGAAAAGGGACAGAAAGAGAGAGAGAAAAGAGACAGAGAGAGAGAGAAAGGGACAAATAGAGAGAGAGAAAAGGGACCGAGAGAGAGAGAAAAGGGACCGAGACAGAGAAAAGGGACAGAGAGCGAGAGAAAAGGGACAGAGAGAGAGAAAAGGGACAGAGAGAGAGAGAGAAAAGGGACAATTAGACAGTGAAAAGGGACAGAAAGAGAGAGAGGAAAAAGGGACAGAGAGAGAGCGAAAAGGGACAGAGAGAGAGAGAGAGAGAAAAGGGACAGAGAGAGAGAGAAAGGGACAGAGAGAGAGAGAGAAAAGAGACGGAGAAGAAAGAAAAGGGACAGAGAGAGAGAGTGAGAGAAAAGGGACAGAGAGAGAGAAAGAGAAAAGGGACAGCGATAGAAAAAAAGGGACAGATAGAGAGCGAAATGGGACAGAGAGAGAGAGAGAAAAGGGACAGACAGAGAGAGAGAGAAAAGGGACAGATAGAGAGTGAAAAGGGACAGATAGAGAGACAGAAAAGGGACAGAGAGAGAGAGTGAGAGAAAAGGGACTGAGAGAGAGAAAGAGAAAAGGGACAGCGAGAGAAAAAAAGGGACAGATAGAGAGAGAAAAGGGACAGAAAGAGAGAGAGAAAAAGGACAGAGAGAGAGAGAGAAAAGGGACAGAGAGAGAGAGAGAAAAGGGACAGAGAGAGAGAGAAAAGGGACAGAAAGAGAGAGAGAAAAGGGACAGAACGAGAGAGAGAAAAGGGACAGAAAGAGAGAGAGAAAAGGGACAGCGAGAGAGAGAGAAAAGGGACAGAAAGAGAGAGAGAAAAGGGACAGCGAGAGAGAGAGAAAAGGGACAGAGAGAGAGAGAAAAGGGACAGATAGAGAGTTAAAAGGGAGAAAAAGAGAGAGAGAGAAATGGGACAGAGAGAGATTGAGAGAAAAGGAACTGAGAGAGAGAAAGAAAAGGGACAGCGAGATAAAAAAGGGACAGATAGAGAGAGAAAAGGGACAGAGAGAGAGAGAAAAGGAACAGATAGAGAGTGAAAAGGGACAGAAAGAGAGAGAGAAAAGGGACTGAGAGAGAGAAAGAGAAAAGGGACAGCGAGAGAAAAAAAGGGACAGATAGAGAGAGAAAAGGGACAGAAAGAGAGAGAGAAAAAGGACAGAGAGAGAGAGAGAAAAGGGACAGAGAGAGAGAGAGAAAAGGGACAGAGAGAGAGAGAAAAGGGACAGAAAGAGTGAGAGAAAAGGGACGAAGAGAGAACGAAAAGGGACAGAGAGAGAGAGAGAAAAGGGACAGAGAGAGAGAGAGAAAAGGGACAGAGAGAGAGAGAGAAAAGGGATACGCAGAAAGAACAGGGACAGAGAGAGAGAACGAAAAGGGACAGAGAGAGAGAGAGAAAAGGGACAGATAGAGAGAGAGAAAAGGGACAGAGAGCGAGAGAAGGGACAGAGAGAGAGAGAAAAGGGAAAGATAGAGATAGAGAAAAGGGACAGAAAGAGAGAGAGAAAAAGGGACAGAGAGAGAAAAGGGACAGAGAGAGAGAGAGAAAAGGGACAGAGAGAGAGAGAAAAGGGACAGATAGAGAATGAAAAGGGACAGAAAGAGAGAGAGAAAAGGGACAGTGATAGAGTGAGAGAAAAGGGAACTGAGAGAGAGAAAGAGAAAAGGGACAGCGAGAGAAAAAAAGGGACAGATAGAGAGAGAAAAGGGACAGAAAGAGAGAGAGAAAAGGGACAGACAGAGAGAGAGAAAGGGGACAGACAGAGAGAGAGAGAAAAGGGACAGAGAGAGAGAGAGTGAGAGAAAAGGGACAGAGAGAGAGAAAGAGAAAAGGGACAGCGATAGAAAAAAGGGACAGATAGAGAGAGAAATGGGACAGAGAGAGAGAGAAAAGGGACAGACAGAGAGAGAGAGAAAAGGGACAGACAGAGAGAGAGAGAAAAGGGACAGATAGAAAGTGAAAAGGGACAGATAGAGAGACAGAAAAGGGACAGAGAGAGAGAGAGTGAGAGAAAAGGGACTGAGAGAGAGAAAGAGAAAAGGGACAGCGAGAGAAAAAAAGGGACAGATAGAGAGAGAAAAGGGACAGAAAGAGAGAGAGAAAAGGGACAGAGAGAGAGAAAAAGGACAGAGAGAGAGAGAGAAAAGGGACAGAGAGAGAGAGAAAAGGGACAGAAAGAGAGAGAGAAAAGGGACAGAAAGGGAGAGAGAAAAGGGACAGAAAGAGAGAGAGAAAAGGGACAGCGAGAGAGAGAGAAAAGGGACAGCGAGAGAGAGAGAAAAGGGGCAGAGAGAGAGAGGGAGAAAAGGGACTGAGAGAGAGAGAAAAGGGACAGAGAGAGAGTGAAAAGGGATAAAAAGAGAGAGAGAGAAATGGGACAGAGAGAGAGAAAGAAAAGGGACAGCGAGATAAAAAAGGGACAGATAGAGAGAGAAAAGGGACAGAGAGAGAGAGAGAAAAGGGACGAAGAGAGAAAGAAAAGGGACAGAGAGAGAGAGATAAAAGGGACAGAGAGAGAGAGAGAAAAGGGACAGAGAGAGAGAGAAAAGGGACACTGAGAAAGAACAGGGACAGAGAGAGAGAACGAAAAGGCACAGAGAGAGAGAGAGAAAAGGCACAAAGAGATAGAGAGTAAAGGGACAGAGAGAGAGAGAGAAAAGGGACAGATAGAGAGAGAGAAAAGGGACAGAGAGCGAGAGAAGGGACAGAGAGAGAGAGAAAAGGAACAGAGAGAGAGAGAGAAAAGGGACAGAGACAGAGTGAAAAGGGACAGAGAGAGAGAGAAAAGGGAAAGATAGAGATAGAGAAAAGGGACAGAAAGAGAGAGAGAAAAAGGGACAGAGAGAGAAAAGGGACAGAGAGAGAGAGAGAAAAGGGACAGAGAGAGAGAGAGAAAAGGGACAGATAGAGAATGAAGAGGGACAGAAAGAGAGAGAGAAAAGGGACAGAGATAGAGTGAGAGAAAAGGGAATTGAGAGAGAGAAAGAGAAAAGGGACAGCGAGAGAAAAAAAAGGACAGATAGAGACAGAAAAGGGACAGAAAGAGAGAGAGAAAAGAGACAGAGAGAGAGAGAAAGGGACAGATAGAGAGAGAGAAAAGGGACAGAGAGAGAGAGAAAAGGGACCGAGAGAGAGAAAAGGGACAGAGAGCGAGAGAAAAGGGACAGAGAGCGAGAGAAAAGGGACAAAGAGAGAGAAAAGGGACAGAGAGAGAGAGAAAAGGGACAGAGAGAGAGAGAGAAAAGGGACAGAGATAGAGTGAGAGAAAAGGGAACTGAGAGAGAGAAAGAGAAAAGGGACAGCGAGAGAAAAAAAAGGACAGATAGAGACAGAAAAGGGACAGAAAGAGAGAGAGAAAAGAGACAGAGAGAGAGAGAAAGGGACAGATAGAGAGAGAGAAAAGGGACAGAGAGAGAGAGAAAAGGGACCGAGAGAGAGAAAAGGGACAGAGAGCGAGAGAAAAGGGGCAGAGAGCGAGAGAAAAGGGACAGAGAGAGAGAAAAGGGACAGAGAGAGAGAGAAAAGGGACAGAGAGAGAGAGAAAAGGGACAGAGAGAGAGAGTGAGAGAAAAAGGACTGATGGAGAGAAAGAGAAAAGGGACAGCGAGAGAAAAAAAGGGACAGATAGAGAGAGAAAAGGGACAGAGAGAGAGAGAGAAAAGGGACAGATAGAGAGTGAAAAGGGATAGAAAGAGAGAGAGAAAGGGGACTGAGAGAGAGAAAGAGAAAAGGGACAGCGAGAGAAAAAAGGGACAGATAGAGAGAGAAAAGGGACAGAGAGAGAGAGAAAAGGGACAGACAGAGAGAGAGAGAAAAGGGACAGATAGAGAGTGAAAAGGGACAGATACAGAGAGAGAAAAGGGACAATTAGACAGTGAAAAGGGACAGAAAGAGAGAGAGGAAAAAGGGACAGAGAGAGAGAGTGAGAGAAAAAGGACTGATAGAGAGAAAGAGGAAAGGGACAGCGAGAGAAAAAAAGGGACAGATAGAAAGAGAAAAGGGACAGAGAGAGAGAGAGAGAGAAAAGGGATAGAGAGAGAGAGAAAAGGGACAGAGAGAGAGAGAGAGAAAAGGGACAGATAGAGAGTGAAAAGGGACAGAAAGAGAGAGAGAAAAGGGACAGAGAGAGAGAGAAAAGGGACAGAGAGAGAGAGAGAGAAAAGGGACAGAGAGAGAGAGAAAAGGGACAGAGAGAGAGAGAGAGAAAAGGGACATTTAGACAGTGAAAAGGGACAGAAAGAGAGAGAGATAAAAGGGACAGAGAGAGAGAGTGAGAGAAAAAGGACTGATGGAGAGAAAGAGAAAAGGGACAGCGAGAGAAAAAAAGGGACAGATAGAGAGAGAAAAGGGACAGAGAGAGAGAGAGAAAAGGGACAGATAGAGAGTGAAAAGGGATAGAAAGAGAGAGAGAAAAGGGACAGAGAGAGAGAGAAAAGGGACAGAGAGAGAGAGAAAAGGGACAGAGAGAGAGAGTGAGAGAAAAAGGACTGATGGAGAGAAAGAGAAAAGGGACAGCGAGAGAAAAAAAGGGACAGATAGAGAGAGAAAAGGGACAGAGAGAGAGAGAAAAGGGACAGATAGAGAGTGAAAAGGGATAGAAAGAGAGAGAGAAAGGGGACTGAGAGAGAGAAAGAGAAAAGGGACAGCGAGAGAAAAAAGGGACAGATAGAGAGAGAAAAGGGACAGAGAGAGAGAGAAAAGGGACAGACAGAGAGAGAGAGAAAAGGGACAGATAGAGAGTGAAAAGGGACAGATACAGTGACAGAAAAGGGACAGAGAGAGAGTGAGAGAATAGGGACTGAGAGAGAGAAAGAGAAAAGGGACAGCGAGAGAAAAAAAGGGACAGATAGAGAGAGAACAGGGACAGAAAGAGAGAGAGAAAAGGGTCAGAGAGAGAGAGAGAAAAGGGACATAGAGAGAAAGAGAAAAGGGACAGAGAGAGAGAGAGAAAAGAGACGGAGAAGAAAGAATAGGGACAGAGAGAGAGAGTGAGATAAAATGGACTGAGAGAGAGAAAGAGAAAAGGGACAGCGAGAGAAAAAAAGGGACAGATAGAGAGAGAAAAGGGACAGAAAGAGAGAGAGAAAAGGGACGGAGAGAGAGAAAAGGGACAGAAAGCGAGAGAGAAAAGGGACGGAGAGAGAAAGAAAAGGGACAGAGAGAGAGAGTGAGAGAAAAGGGACAGAGAGAGAGAAAGAGAAAAGGGACAGCGATAGAAAAAAGGGACAGATAGAGAGAGAAATGGAACAGAGAGAGAGAGAGAAAAGGGACAGACAGAGAGAGAGAGAAAAGGGACAGATAGAGAGTGAAAAGGGACAGAGAGAGAGAGAAAAGGGAAAGATAGAGATAGAAAAAAGGGACAGAAAGAGAGAGAGAAAAAGGGACAGAGAGAGAAAAGGGACAGAGAGAGAGAGAGAAAAGGGACAGAGAGAGAAAGAGAAAAGGGACAGATAGAGAATGAAAAGGGACAGAAAGAGAGAGAGAAAAGGGACAGAGATAGAGTGAGAGAAAAGGGAACTGAGAGAGAGAAAGAGAAAATGGACAGCGAGAGAAAAAAAAGGACAGATAGAGACAGAAAAGGGACAGAAAGAGAGAGAGAAAAGAGACAGAGAGAGAGAGAAAGGGACAAATAGAGAGAGAGAAAAGGGACCGAGAGAGAGAGAAAAGGGACCGAGACAGAGAAAAGGGACAGAGAGCGAGAGAAAAGGGACAGAGAGAGAGAAAAGGGACAGAGAGAGAGAGAGAAAAGGGACAATTAGACAGTGAAAAGGGACAGAAAGAGAGAGAGGAAAAAGGGACAGAGAGAGAGCGAAAAGGGACAGAGAGAGAGAGAGAGAGAAAAGGGACAGAGAGAGAGAGAAAGGGACAGAGAGAGAGAGAGAAAAGAGACGGAGAAGAAAGAAAAGGGACAGAGAGAGAGAGTGAGATAAAATGGACTGAGAGAGAGAAAGAGAAAAGGGACAGCGAGAGAAAAAAAGGGACAGATAAAGAGAGAAAAGGGACAGAAAGAGAGAGAGAAAAGGGACGGAGAGAGAGAAAAGGGACAGAAAGCGAGAGAGAAAAGGGACGGAGAGAGAAAGAAACGGGACAGAGAGAGAGAGAGTGAGAGAAAAGGGACAGAGAGAGAGAAAGAGAAAAGGGACAGCGATAGAAAAAAAGGGACAGATAGAGAGAGAAATGGGACAGAGAGAGAGAGAGAAAAGGGACAGACAGAGAGAGAGAGAAAAGGGACAGATAGAGAGAGAAAAGGGAATGAAAGAGAGACAGAAAAGGGACAGAGAGAGAGAGTGAGAGAAAAGGGACAGAGAGAGAGAAAGAGAAAAGGGACAGCGATAGAAAAAAAGGGACAGATAGAGAGAGAAAAGGGACAGAGAGAGAGAGAGAAAAGGGACAGACAGATAGAGAGTGAAAAGGGACAGAGAGAGAGAGAAAAGGGAAAGATAGAGATAGAAAAAAGGGACAGAAAGAGAGAGAGAAAAAGGGACAGAGAGAGAAAAGGGACAGAGAGAGAGAGAGAAAAGGGACAGAGAGAGAAAGAGAAAAGGGACAGATAGAGAATGAAAAGGGACAGAAAGAGAGAGAGAAAAGGGACAGAGATAGAGTGAGAGAAAAGGGAACTGAGAGAGAGAGAAAGAGAAAATGGACAGCGAGAGAAAAAAAAGGACAGATAGAGACAGAAAAGGGACAGAAAGAGAGAGAGAAAAGAGACAGAGAGAGAGAGAAAGGGACAGATAGAGAGAGAGAAAAGGGACCGAGAGAGAGAGAAAAGGGACCGAGAGAGAGAAAAGGGACAGAGAGCGAGAGAAAAGGGACAGAGAGAGAGAAAAGGGACAGAGAGAGAGAGAGAAAAGGGACAATTAGACAGTGAAAAGGGACAGAAAGAGAGAGAGGAAAAAGGGACAGAGAGAGAGAGAAAAGGGACAGAGAGAGAGAGAGAGAGAAAAGGGACAGAGAGAGAGAGAAAGGGACAGAGAGAGAGAGAGAAAAGGGACATTTCGACAGTGAAAAGGGACAGAAAGAGAGAGAGATAAAAGGGACAGAGAGAGAGAGTGAGAGAAAAAGGACTGATGGAGAGAAAGAGAAAAGGGACAGCGAGAGAAAAAAAGGGACAGATAGAGAGAGAGAAAAGGGACAGATAGAGAGTGAAAAGGGATAGAAAGAGAGAGAGAAAAGGGACAGAGAGAGAGAGAAAAGGGACAGAGAGAGAGAGAAAAGGGACAGAAAGAGAGAGAGAAAGGGGACTGAGAGAGAGAAAGAGAAAAGGGACAGCGAGAGAAAAAAAGGACAGATAGAGAGAGAAAAGGGACAGAGAGAGAGAGAAAAGGGACAGAGAGAGAAAGAGAAAAGGGACAGAGAGAGAGAGAGAAAAGAGACGGAGAAGAAAGAAAAGGGACAGAGAGAGAGAGTGAGATAAAATGGACTGAGAGAGAGAAAGAGAAAAGGGATAGCGAGAGAAAAAAAGGGACAGATAGAGAGAGAAAAGGGACAGAAAGAGAGAGAGAAAAGGGACGGAGAGAGAGAAAAGGGACAGAAAGCGAGAGAGAAAAGGGACGGAGAGAGAAAGAAAAAGGACAGAGAGAGAGAGTGAGAGAAAAGGGACAGAGAGAGAGAAAGAGAAAAGGGACAGTGAGAGAAAAAAAGTGACAGATAGAGAGAGAAATGGGACAGAGAGAGAGAGAGAAAAGGGACAGACAGAGAGAGAGAGAAAAGGGACAGATAGAGAGTGAAAAGGGACAGATAGAGAGACAGAAAAGGGACAGAGAGAGAGAGTGAGAGAAAAGGGACTGAGAGAGAGAAAGAGAAAAGGGACAGCGAGAGAAAAAAAGGGACAGATAGAGAGAGAAAAGGGACAGAAAGAGAGAGAGAAAAAGGACAGAGAGAGAGAGAGAGAAAAGGGACAGAGAGAGAGAGAGAAAAGGGACAGAGAGAGAGAGAAAAGGGACAGAAAGAGAGAGAGAAAAGGGACAGAACGAGAGAGAGAAAAGGGACAGAAAGAGAGAGAGAAAAGGGACAGCGAGAGAGAGAGAGAAAAGGGACAGAAAGAGAGAGAGAAAAGGGACAGCGAGAGAGAGAGAAAAGGGACAGAGAGAGAGAGAAAAGGGACAGATAGAGAGTTAAAAGGGAGAAAAAGAGAGAGAGAGAAATGGGACAGAGAGAGATTGAGAGAAAAGGGACTGAGAGAGAGAAAGAAAAGGGACAGCGAGATAAAAAAGGGACAGATAGAGAGAGAAAAGGGACAGAGAGAGAGAGAAAAGGAACAGATAGAGAGTGAAAAGGGACAGAAAGAGAGAGAGAAAAGGGACTGAGAGAGAGAAAGAGAAAAGGGACAGCGAGAGAAAAAAAGGGACAGATAGAGAGAGAAAAGGGACAGAAAGAGAGACAGAAGAGTTTCGGAGAGAGAGAGAAGGGACAGAAAGAGTGACAGAAAAGAGACGGAGAGAGAAAAAAAAGGGACAGAGAGAGAGAGAGTGAGCTAAAATGGACTGAGAGAGAGAAAGAGAAAAGGGAAAGACAGACAACAAAAGGGACAGATAGAGAGAGAAAAGGGACAGAAAGAGAGAGAGAAAAGGGACGGAGAGAGAGAAAAGGGACAGAAAGCGAGAGAGAAAAGGGACAGATAGAGAATGAAAAGGGACAGAAAGAGAGAGAGAAAAGGGACAGAGAGAGAGTGAGAGAAAAGGGAACTGAGAGAGAGAAAGAGAAAAGGGACAGCGAGAGAAAAAAGGGACAGATAGAGAGAGAAATGGGACAGAGAGAGAGAGAGAAAAGGGACAGATAGAGAGTGAAAAGGGACAGAAAGAGAGAGAGAAAAGGGACAGAGAGAGAGAGAAAAGGGACAGAGAGAGAGAGAGAAAAGGGACAGAAAGAGAGAGAGAAAAGGGACTGAGAGAGAGAGAGAAAAGGGCCAGCGAGAGAGAGAGAAAAGGGACAGAGAGAGAGAGAGAAAAGGGACAGAAAGAGAGACAGAAGAGGGACGGAGAGAGAGAAAAGGGACAGAAAGAGAGAGAGAAAAGAGACGGAGAAGAAAGAAAGGGGACAGAGAGGGAGAGTGAGATAAAATGAACTGAGAGAGAGAAAGAGAAAAGGGACAGCGAGAGAAAAAAAGGGACAGATAGAGAGAGAAAAGGGACAGAAATAGAGAGAGAAAAGGGACGGAGAGAGAGAAAAGGGACAGAAAGCGAGAGAGAAAAGGGACAGAGAGAGAAAGAAAAGGGACAGAGAGAGAGAGTGAGAGAAAAGGGACTGAGAGAGAGAAAGAGAAAAGGGACAGCGAGAGAAAAAAGGGACAGATAGAGAGAGAAATGGGACAGAGAGAGAGAGAGAAAAGGGACAGATAGAGAGTGAAAAGGGACAGAAAGAGAGAGAGAAAAGGGACAGAGAGAGAGAGAAAAGGGACAGAGAGAGAGAGAGAAAAGGGACAGAAAGAGAGAGAAAAGGGACTGAGAGAGAGTGAGAAAAGGGACAGCGAGAGAGAGAGAAAAGGGACAGAGAGGGAAAAAAAGGGACAGAGAGAGAGAGAAATGGGACAGAGAGAGAGAGAGAAAAGGGACAGACAGAGAGAGAGAGAAAAGGGACAGATAGAGAGTGAAAAGGGACAGATAGAGAGACAGAAAAGGGACAGAGAGAGAGAGTGAGAGAAAAGGGACTGAGAGAGAGAAAGAGAAAAGGGACAGCGAGAGAAAAAAATGGACAGAGAGAGAGAGAAAAGGGACAGAAAGAGAGATAGAAAACGGACGGAGAGAGAGAAAAGGGACAGAAAGCGAGAGAGAAAAGGGACGGAGAGAGAAAGAAAAGGGACAGAGAGAGAGAGTGAGAGAGAAAAGGGACAGAGAGAGAGAAAGAGAAAAGGGACAGTGAGAGAAAAAAAGGGACGGATAGAGAGAGAAAAGGGACAGAGAGAGAGAGAGAAAAGGGACAGATAGAGAGTGAAAAGGGATAGAAAGAGAGAGAGAAAAGGGACAGAGAGAGAGAGTGAGAGAAAAAGGACTGATGGAGAGAAAGAGAAAAGGGACAGCGAGAGAAAAAAAGGGACAGATAGAGAGAGAAAAGGGACAGAGAGAGAGAGAGAAAAGGGACAGATAGAGAGTGAAAAGGGATAGAAAGAGAGAGAGAAAAGGGACAGTGAGAGAGAGAAAAGGGACAGAGAGAGAGAGAGAGAAAAGGGACAGAAAGAGAGAGAGAAAGGGGACTGAGAGAGAGAAAGAGAAAAGGGACAGCGAGAGAAAAATGGGACAGATAGAGAGAGGAAAGGGACAGAGAGAGAGAGAAAAGGGACAGACAGAGAGAGAGAGAAAAGGGATAGATAGAGAGTGAAAAGGGACAGATACAGAGACAGAAAAGGGACAGAGAGAGAGTGAGTGAATAGGGACTGAGAGAGAGAAAGAGAAAAGGGACAGCGAGAGAAAAAAAAGGGACAGATAGAGAGAGAAAAGGGACAGAAAGAGAGAGAGAAAAGGGACAGAGAGAGAGAGAAAAGGGACAGAGAGAGAAAGAGAAAAGGCACAGAGAGAGAGAGAGAAAAGAGACGGAGAAGAAAGAAAAGGGACAGAGAGAGAGAGTGAGATAAAATGGACTGAGAGAGAGAAAGAGAAAAGGGACAGGGAGAGAAAAAAAGGGACAGATAAAGAGAGAAAAGGGACAGAAAGAGAGAGAGAAAAGGGACGGAGAGAGAGAAAAGGGACAGAAAGCGAGAGAGAAAAGGGACGGAGAGAGAAAGAAACGGGACAGAGAGAGAGAGAGTGAGAGAAAAGGGACAGAGAGAGAGAAAGAGAAAAGGGACAGCGATAGAAAAAAAGGGACAGATAGAGAGAGAAATGGGACAGAGAGAGGGAGAAAAGGGACAGACAGAGAGAGAGAGAAAAGGGACAGATAGAGAGTGAAAAGGGACAGATAGAGAGACAGAAAAGGGACAGAGAGAGAGAGTGAGAAAAGGGACTGAGAGAGAGAAAGAGAAAAGGGACAGCGAGAGAAAAAAAGGGACAGATAGAGAGAGAAAAGGGACAGAGAGAGAGAGAGAAAAGGGACAGATAGAGAGTGAAAAGGGACAGAAAGAGAGAGAGAAAAGGGACAGAGAGAGAGAGAGAAAAGGGACAGAAAGAGAGAGAGAAAAGGGACTGAGAGAGAGAAAGAGAAAAGGGACAGAGAGAGAGTGAGAGAAAAGGGAACTGAGAGAGAGAAAGAGAAAAGGGACAGCGAGAAAAAAAAGGGACAGATAGAGAGAGAAAAGGGACAGAGAGAGAGAGAGAAAAGGGACAGATAGAGAGTGAAAAGGGACAGAAAGAGAGAGAGAAAAGGGACAGAGAGAGAGAGAGAAAAGTGACAGAAAGAGAGAGAGAAAGGGGACTGAGAGAGAGAAAGAGAAAAGGGACAGCGAGAGATAAAAGGGACAGATAGAGAGAGAAAAGGGACAGAAAGAGAGACAGAAGAGGGACGGAGAGAGAGAAAAGGGACAGAAAGAGAGAGAGAAAAGAGACGGAGAAGAAAGAAAAGGGACAGAGAGAGAGAGTGACTTAAAATGGACTGAGAGAGAGAAAGAGAAAAGGGACAGCGAGAGAAAAAAGGGACAGATAGAGAGAGAAAAGGGACAGAAAGAGAGAGAGAAAAGGGACGGAGAGAGAGAAAAGGGACCGAAAGCGAGAGAGAAAAGGGACGGGGAGAGAAAGAAAAGGGACAGAGAGAGAGAGAGAAAAGGAACAGAGAGAGAGTGAAAAGGGACAGAAAGCGAGAGAGAAAAGGTACGGGGAGAGAAAGAAAAGGGACAGAGAGAGAGAGAGAGTGAGATAAAAGGGACAGAGAGAGAGAGAAAAGGGACAGATAGAGAGTGAAAAGGGACAGAAAGAGAGAGAGAAAAGGGACTGAGAGAGAGAAAGAGAAAAGGGACAGCGAGAGAAAAAAAGGGACAGATAGAGAGAGAAAAGGGACAGAAAGAGAGACAGAAGAGTTTCGGAGAGACAGAAAAGGGACAGAAAGAGAGAGGGAAAAGGGACGGAGAGAGAGAAAAGGGACAGAAAGCGAGAGAGAAAAGGGACGGGGAGAGAAAGAAAAGGGACAGAGAGAGAGAGTGCGAGAAAAGGGACAGAGAGAGAGAAAGAGAAAAGGGACAGCGAGAGAGAAAGAGAAATGGGACAGCGAGAGAAAAAAAGGGACAGATAGAGAGAGAAATGGGACAGAGAGAGAGAGAGAGAAGGAACAGAGAGAGAGTGAAAAGGGACAGAAAGCGAGAGAGAAAAGGGACGGGGAGAGAAAGAAAAGGGACAGAGAGAGAGTGAGAGAAATGGGACAGAGAGAGAGAGAGAAAAGGAACAGAGAGAGAGCGAAAAGGGACATTAAGCGAGAGAGAAAAGGGACGGGGAGAGAAAGAAAAGGGACAGAGTGAGAGAGAGTGAGAGAAAAGGGACAGAGAGAGAGAGAGAAAAGGGACAGAGAGAGAGAGAAAAGGGACAGATAGAGAGTGAAAAGGGAGAGAAAGAGAGAGAGAGAAATGGGACAGAGAGAGAGAGTGAGAGAAAAGGGACTGAGAGAGAGAAAGAAAAGGGACAGCGAGAGAAAAAAAGGGACAGATAGAGAGAGAAAAGGGAATGAAAGAGAGAGAAAAGGGACGGAGAGAGAGAAAAGGGACAGAAAGAGAGAGAGAAAAGGGACGAAGAGAGAAAGAAAAGGGACAGAGAGAGAGAGAGAAAAGGGACAGAGAGAGAGAGAGAAAAGGGACAGAGAGAGAGAGAGAAAAGGGATACACAGAAAGAACAGGGACAGAGAGAGAGAACGAAAAGGGACAGAGAGAGAGAGAGAAAAGGGACAGATAGAGAGAGAGAAAAGGGACAGAGAGCGAGAGAAGGGACAGAGAGAGAGAGAAAAGGGACAGAGAGAGAGAGAGAAAAGGGACAGAGAGAGAGTGAAAAGGGACAGCGAGAGAGAGAAAAGGGAAAGATAGAGATAGAGAAAAGGGACAGAAAGAGAGAGAGAAAAAGGGACAGAGAGAGAAAAGGGACAGAGAGAGAGAGAAAAGGGACAGAGAGAGAGAGAAAAGGGACAGATTGAGAAGGAAAAGGGACAGAAAGAGAGAGAGAAAAGGGACAGAGATAGAGTGAGAGAAAAGGGAACTGAGAGAGAGAAAGAGAAAAGGGACAGCGAGAGAAAAAAAGGGACAGATAGAGAGAGAAAAGGGACAGAAAGAGAGAGAAAATGGACAGACAGAGAGAGAGAAAAGGGACAGACAGAGAGAGAGAGAAAAGGGACAGAGAGAGAGAGAGTGAGAGAAAAGGGACAGAGAGAGAGAGAGAAAAGGGACAGACAGAGAGAGAGAGAAAAGGGACAGATAGAGAGTGAAAAGGGACAGATAGAGAGACAGAAAAGGGACAGAGAGAGAGAGTGAGAGAAAAGGGACTGAGAGAGAGAAAGAGAAAAGGGACAGCGAGAGAAAAAAAGGGACAGATAGAGAGAGAAAAGGGACAGAAAGAGAGAGAGAAAAGGGACAGAGAGAGAGAGAGAAAAGGGACAGAGAGAGAGAGAAAAGGGACAGAAAGAGAGAGAGAAAAGGGACAGAAAGGGAGAGAGAAAAGGGACAGAAAGAGAGAGAGAAAAGGGACAACGAGAGAGAGAGAAAAGGGACAGCGAGAGAGAGAGAAAAGGGGCAGAGAGAGAGAGGGAGAAAAGGGACAGAGAGAGAGAGAAAAGGGACGAAGAGAGAAAGAAAAGGGACAGAGAGAGAGAGAGAAAAGGGACAGAGAGAGAGAGAGAAAAGGGACAGAGAGAGAGAGAAAAGGGACACAGAGAAAGAACAGGGACAGAGAGAGAGAGAGAAAAGGGACAGAGAGAGAGAGTGAGAGAAAAAGGACTGATGGAGAGAAAGAGAAAAGGGACAGCGAGAGAAAAAAAGGGACAGATAGAGAGAGAAAAGGGACAGAGAGAGAGAGAGAAAAGGGACAGATAGAGAGTGAAAAGGGATAGAAAGAGAGAGAGAAAAGGGACTGAGAGAGAGAAGGAGAAAAGGGACAGCGAGAGAAAAAAGGGACAGATAGAGAGAGAAAAGGGACAGTGAGAGAGAGAAAAGGGACAGATAGAGAGAGAAAAGGGACGGAGAGAGAAAGAAAAGGGACAGAGAGAGAGAGAGTGAGAGAAAAGGGACAGAGAGAGAGAAAGAGAAAAGGGACAGAAAGAGAGAGAGAAAAGGGACAACGAGAGAGAGAGAAAAGGGACAGCGAGAGAGAGAGAAAAGGGGCAGAGAGAGAGAGGGAGAAAAGGGACAGAGAGAGAGAGGGAGAAAAGGGACAGAGAGAGAGAGAAAAGGGACAGAGAGAGAGTGAAAAGGGAGAAAAAGAGAGAGAGAGAAATGGGACAGAGAGAGAGAAATAAAAGGGACAGCGAGATAAAAAAGGGACAGATAGAGAGAGAAAAGGGACAGAGAGAGAGAGAGAAAAGGGACGAAGAGAGAAAGAAAAGGGACAGAGAGAGAGAGAGAAAAGGGACAGAGAGAGAGAGAGAATAGGGACAGAGAGAGAGAGAAAAGGGACGCAGAGAAAGAACAGGGACAGAGAGAGAGAACGAAAAGGCACAGAGAGAGAGAGAGAAAAGGCACAAAGAGATAGAGAGTAAAGGGACAGAGAGAGAGAGAGAAAAGGGACAGATAGAGAGAGAGAAAAGGGACAGAGAGCGAGAGAAGGGACAGAGAGAGAGAGAAAAGGGACAGAGAGAGAGAGAGAAAAGGGACAGAGAGAGAGTGAAAAGGGACAGAGAGAGAGAGAAAAGGGAAAGATAGAGATAGAGAAAAGGGACAGAAAGAGAGAGAGAAAAAGGGACAGAGAGAGAAAAGGGACAGAGAGAGAGAGAGAAAAGGGGCAGAGAGAGAGAGAGAAAAGGGACAGATAGAGAATGAAGAGGGACAGAAAGAGAGAGAGAAAAGGGACAGAGATAGAGTGAGAGAAAAGGGAACTGAGAGAGAGAAACAGAAAAGGGACAGCGAGAGAAAAAAAAGGACAGATAGAGACAGAAAAGGGACAGAAAGAGAGAGAGAAAAGAGACAGAGAGAGAGAAAGGGACAGCTAGAGAGAGAGAAAAGGGACAGAGAGAGAGAGAGAAAAGGGACCGAGAGAGAGAAAAGGGACAGAGAGCGAGAGAAAAGGGACAGAGAGAGAGAGAGAGAGAGAAAAGGGACAGAGAGAGAGAGAAAAGGGACAGAGAGAGAGAGAAGAAAAGGGACAGATAGAGAGTGAAAAGGGACAGAAAGAGAGAGAGAAAAGGGACAGAGAGAGAGAGAAAAGGGACAGAGAGAGAGAGAGAAAAGGGACATTTAGACAGTGAAAAGGGACAGAAAGAGAGAGAGATAAAAGGGACAGAGAGAGAGAGTGAGAGAAAAAGGACTGATGGAGAGAATGAGAAAAGGGACAGCGAGAGAAAAAAAGGGACAGATAGAGAGAGAAAAGGGATAGAAAGAGAGAGAGAGAAAAGGGACAGATAGAGAGTGAAAAGGGATAGAAAGAGAGAGAGAATAGGGACAGAGAGAGAGAAAAGGGACAGAGAGAGAGAGAGAAAAGGGACAGAGAGAGAGAGTGAGAGAAAAAGGACTGATGGAGAGAAAGAGAAAAGGGACAGCGAGAGAAAAAAAGGGACAGATAGAGAGAGAAAAGGGACAGAGAGAGAGAGAGAAAAGGGACAGATAGAGAGTGAAAAGGGATAGAAAGAGAGAGAGAAAAGGGACTGAGAGAGAGAAAGAGAAAAGGGCCAGCGAGAGAGAGAAAAGGGACAGATAGAGAGAGAAAAGGGACGGAGAGAGAAAGAAAAGGGACAGAGAGAGAGAGAGTGAGAGAAAAGGGACAGAGAGAGAGAAAGAGAAAAGGGACAGCGATAGAAAAAAAGGGACAGATAGAGAGAGAAATGGGACAAAGAGAGAGAGAGAAAAGGGACAGACAGAGAGAGAGAGAAAAGGGACAGATAGAGAGTGAAAAGGGACAGAGAGAGAGAGAAAAGGGAAAGATAGAGATAGAGAAAAGGGACAGAAAGAGAGAGAGAAAAAGGGACAGAGAGAGAAAAGGGACAGAGAGAGAGAAAAGGGACAGAGAGAGAAAGAGAAAAGCGACAGATAGAGAATGAAAAGGGACAGAAAGAGAGAGAGAAAAGGGACAGAGATAGAGTGAGAGAAAAGGGAATTGAGAGAGAGAAAGAGAAAAGGGACAGCGAGAGAAAAAAAAGGACAGATAGAGACAGAAAAGGGACAGAAAGAGAGAGAGAAAAGAGACAGAGAGAGAGAGAAAGGGACAGATAGAGAGAGAGAAAAGGGACAGCGAGAGAGAGAAAAGGGACCGAGAGAGAGAAAAGGGACAGAGAGCGAGAGAAAAGGGACAGAGAGAGAGAAAAGGGACAGAGAGAGAGAGAGAAAAGGGACAATTAGACAGTGAAAAGGGACAGAAAGAGAGAGAGGAAAAAGGGACAGAGAGAGAGAGTGAGAGAAAAAGGACTGATAGAGAGAAAGAGGAAAGGGACAGCGAGAGAAAAAAAGGGACAGATAGAGAGAGAAAAGGGACAGAGAGAGAGAGAGAGAAAAGGGACAGAGAGAGAGAGAAAAGGGACAGGTAGAGAGTGAAAAGGGACAGAAAGAGAGAGAGAAAAGGGACAGAGAGAGAGAGAAAAGGGACAGAGAGAGAGAGAGAGAGAAAAGGGACAGAGAGAGAGAGAAAGGGACAGAGAGAGAGAGAGAGAGAAAAGGGACATTTAGACAGTGAAAAGGGACAGAAAGAGAGAGAGATAAAAGGGACAGAGAGAGTGAGTGAGAGAAAAAGGACTGATGGAGAGAAAGAGAAAAGGGACAGCGAGAGAAAAAAAGGGACAGATAGAGAGAGAAAAGGGACAGAGAGAGAGAGAGAAAAGGGACAGATAGAGAGTGAAAAGGGATAGAAAGAGACAGAGAAAAGGGACAGAGAGAGAGAGAAAAGGGACAGAGAGAGAGAGAGAAAAGGGACAGAAAGAGAGAGAGAAAGGGGACTGAGAGTGAGAAAGAGAAAAGGGACAGCGAGAGAAAAAAAGGACAGATAGAGAGAGAAAAGGGACAGAGAGAGAGAGAGAAAAGGGACAGACAGAGAGAGAGAGAGAAAAGGGACAGGTAGAGAGTGAAAAGGGACAGATACAGAGACAGAAAAGGGACAGAGAGAGAGTTAGAGAATAGGGACTGAGAGACAGAAAGAGAAAAGGGACAGCGACAGAAAAAAAAGGGACAGATAGAGAGAGAAAAGGGACAGAAAGAGAGAGAGAAAAGGGACAGAGAGAGAGAGAGAAAAGGGACAGAGAGAGAAAGAGAAAAGGGACAGAGAGAGAGAGAGAAAAGGGACAGATAGAGAGTGAAAAGGGACAGATAGAGAGACAGAAAAGGGACAGAGAGAGAGAGAAAAGGGACAGAAAGAGAGAGAGAAAAGGGACGGAGAGAGAGAAAAGGGACAGAAAGCGAGAGAGAAAAGGGACGGAGAGAGAAAGAAAAAGGACAGAGAGAGAGAGAGTGAGAGAAAAGGGACAGAGAGAGAGAAAGAGAAAAGGGACAGCGATAGAAAAAAAGGGACAGATAGAGAGAGAAATGGGACAGAGAGAGAGAGAGAAAAGGGACAGACAGAGAGAGAGAGAAAAGGGACAGATAGAGAGTGAAAAGGGACAGATAGAGAGACAGAAAAGGGACAGAGAGAGAGAGTGAGAGAAAAGGGACTGAGAGAGAGAAAGAGAAAAGGGACAGCGAGAGAAAAAAAGGGACAGATAGAGAAAAGGGACAGAAAGAGAGAGAGAAAAAGGACAGAGAGAGAGAGAGAAAAGGGACACAGAGAGAGAGAGAAAAGGGACAGAGAGAGAGAGAAAAGGGACAGAAAGAGAGAGAGAAAAGGGACAGAAAGAGAGAGAGAAAAGGGACAGAAAGAGAGAGAGAAAAGGGTCAGCGAGAGAGAGAGAAAAGGGGCAGAGAGAGAGAGAAAAGGGACAGATAGAGAGTTAAAAGGGAGAAAAAGAGAGAGAGAGAAATGGGACAGAGAGAGATTGAGAGAAAAGGGACTGAGAGAGAGAAAGAAAAGGGACAGCGAGATAAAAAAGGGACAGATAGAGAGAGAAAAGGGACAGAGAGAGAGAGAAAAGGGACAGATAGAGAGTGAAAAGGGACAGAAAGAGAGAGAGAAAAGGGACTGAGAGAGAGAAAGAGAAAAGGGACAGCGAGAGAAAAAAAGGGACAGATAGAGAGAGAAAAGGGACAGAAAGAGAGACAGAAGAGTTTCGGAGAGAGAGAGAAGGCACAGAAAGAGTGACAGAAAAGAGACGGAGAGAGAGAAAAAAAGGGACAGAGAGAGAGAGAGAGTGAGATAAAATGGACTGAGAGAGAGAAAGAGAAAAGGGACAGCGAGACAACAAAAGGGACAGATAGAGAGAGAAAAGGGACAGAAAGAGAGAGAGAAAAGGGACATAGAGAGAGTGAGAGAAAAGGGAACTGAGAGAGAGAAAGAGAAAAGGGACAGCGAGAGAAAAAGGGACAGATAGAGAGAGAAATGGGACAGAGAGAGAGAGAGAAAAGGGACAGATAGAGAGTGAAAAGGGACAGAAAGAGAGAGAGAAAAGGGACAGAGAGAGAGAGAACAGGGACAGAGAGAGAGAGAAAAGGGACAGATAGAGAATGAAAAGGGACAGAAAGAGAGAGAGAAAAGGGACAGAGAGAGAGTGAGAGAAAAGGGAACTGAGAGAGAGAAAGAGAAAAGGGACAGCGAGAGAAAAAGGGACAGATAGAGAGAGAAATGGGACAGAGAGAGAGAGAAAAGGGACAGATAGAGAGTGAAAAGGGACAGAAAGAGAGAGAGAAAAGGGACAGAGAGAGAGAGAACAGGGACAGAGAGAGAGAGAGAGAGAAAAGGGACAGAAAGAGAGATAGAAAAGGGACTGAGAGAGAGAGAGAAAAGGGACAGCGAGAGAGGGAGAAAAGGGACAGAGAGAGAGAGAGAAAAGGGACAGAAAGAGAGACAGAAGAGGGACGGAGAGAGAGAAAAGGGACAGAAAGAGAGAGAGAAAAGAGACGGAGAAGAAAGAAAAGGGACAGAGAGGGAGAGTGAGATAAAATGGACTGAGAGAGAGAAAGAGAAAAGGGACAGCGAGAGAAAAAAAGGGACAGATAGAGAGAGAAAAGGGACAGAAATAGAGAGAGAAAAGGGACGGAGAGAGAGAAAAGGGACAGAAAGCGAGAGAGAAAAGGGACAGAGAGAGAAAGAAAAGGGACAGAGAGAGAGAGAGTGAGAGAAAAGGGACTGAGAGAGAGAAAGAGAAAAGGGACAGCGAGAGAAAAAAGGGACAGATAGAGAGAGAAATGGGACAGAGAGAGAGAGAGAAAAGGGACAGATAGAGAGTGAAAAGGGACAGAAAGAGAGAGAGAAAAGGGACAGAGAGAGAGAGAAAAGGGACAGAGAGAGAGAGAGAAAAGGGACAGAAAGAGAGAGAGAAAAGGGACTGAGAGAGAGAGAGAAAAGGGACAGAGAGAGAAAAAAAGGGACAGATAGAGAGAGAAATGGGACAGAGAGAGAGAGAGAAAAGGGACAGACAGAGAGAGAGAGAAAAGGGACAGATAGAGAGTGAAAAGGGACAGATAGAGAGACAGAAAAGGGACAGAGAGAGAGAGTGAGAGAAAAGGGACTGAGAGAGAGAAAGAGAAAAGGGACAGCGAGAGAAAAAAATGGACAGAGAGAGAGAGAAAAGGGACAGAAAGAGAGATAGAAAAGGGACGGAGAGAGAGAAAAGGGACAGAAAGCGAGAGAGAAAAGGGACGGAGAGAGAAAGAAAAGGGACAGAGAGAGAGAGAGTGAGAGAAAAGGGACAGAGAGAGAGAAAGAGAAAAGGGACAGCGAGAGAAAAAAAGGGACAGATAGAGATAGAAAAGGGACAGAGAGAGAGAGAAAAGGGACAGATAGAGAGTGAAAAGGGATAGAAAGAGAGAGAGAAAAGGGACAGAGAGAGAGAGTGAGAGAAAAAGGACTGATGGAGAGAAAGAGAAAAGGGACAGCGAGAGAAAAAAAGGGACAGATAGAGAGAGAAAAGGGACAGAGAGAGAGAGAGAAAAGGGACAGATAGAGAGTGAAAAGGGATAGAAAGAGAGAGAGAAAAGGGACAGAGAGAGAGAGAAAAGGGACAGAGAGAGAGAGAGAGAAAAGGGACAGAAAGAGAGAGAGAAAGGGGACTGAGAGAGAGAAAGAGAAAAGGGACAGCGAGAGAAAAAAGGGACAGATAGAGAGAGGAAAGGGACAGAGAGAGAGAGAAAAGGGACAGACAGAGAGAGAGAGAAAAGGGACAGATAGAGAGTGAAAAGGGACAGATACAGAGACAGAAAAGGGACAGAGAGAGAGTGAGTGAATAGGGACTGAGAGAGAGAAAGAGAAAAGGGACAGCGAGAGAAAAAAAGGGACAGATAGAGAGAGAAAAGGTACAGAAAGAGAGAGAGAAAAGGGACAGAGAGACAGAGAAAAGGGACAGAGAGAGAACGAGAAAAGGGACAGAGAGAGAGAGAGAAAAGAGACGGAGAAGAAAGAAAAGGGACAGAGAGAGAGAGTGAGATAAAATGGACTGAGAGAGAGAAAGAGAAAAGGGACAGCGAGAGAAAAAAAGGGACAGATAAAGAGAGAAAAGGGACAGAAAGAGAGAGAGAAAAGGGAGGGAGAGAGAGAAAAGGGACAGAAAGCGAGAGAGAAAAGGGACGGAGAGAGAAAGAAACGGGACAGAGAGAGAGAGAGTGAGAGAAAAGGGACAGAGAGAGAGAAAGAGAAAAGGGACAGCGATAGAAAAAAAGGGACAGATTGAGAGAGAAATGGGACAGAGAGAGAGAGAGAAAAGGGACAGACAGAGAGAGAGAGAAAAGGGACAGATAGAGAGACAGAAAAGGGACAGAGAGAGAGAGTGAGAGAAAAGGGACTGAGAGAGAGTGAGAGAAAAGGGACAGCGAGAGAAAAAAAGGGACAGTTAGAGAGAGAAAAGGGATAGAGAGAGAGAGAGAAAAGGGACAGATAGAGAGTGAAAAGGGACAGAAAGAGAGAGAGAAAAGGGACAGAGAGAGAGAGAGAAAAGGGACAGAAAGAGAGAGAGAAAAGGGACTGAGAGAGAGAAAGAGAAAAGGGACAGAGAGAGAGTGAGAGAAAAGGGAACGGAGAGAGAGAAAGAGAAAAGGGACAGCGAGAAAAAAAAGGGACAGATAGAGAGAGAAAAGGGACAGAGAGAGAGAGAGAAAAGGGACAGATAGAGAGTGAAAAGGGACAGAAAGAGAGGGAGAAAAGGGACAGAGAGAGAGAGAGAAAAGGGACAGAAAGAGAGAGAGAAAGGGGACTGAGAGAGAGAAAGAGAAAAGGGACAGCGAGAGATAAAAGGGACAGATAGAGAGAGAAAAGGGACAGAAAGAGAGACAGAAGAGGGACGGAGAGAGAGAAAAGGGACGGAGAAGAAAGAAAAGGGACAGAGAGAGAGAGTGACTTAAAATGGACTGAGAGAGAGAAAGAGAAAAGGGACAGCGAGAGAAAAAAAGGGACAGATAGAGAGAGAAAAGGGACAGAAAGAGAGAGAGAAAAGGGACGGAGAGAGAGAAAAGGGACAGAAAGCGAGAGAGAAAAGGGACGGGGAGAGAAAGAAAAGGGACAGAGAGAGAGAGAGAAAAGGAACAGAGAGAGAGTGAAAAGGGACAGAAAGCGAGAGAGAAAAGGTACGGGGAGAGAAAGAAAAGGGACAGAGAGAGAGAGAGAGAGATAAAAGGGACAGAGAGAGAGAGAAAAGGGACAGATAGAGAGTGAAAAGGGACAGAAAGAGAGAGAGAAAAGGGACTGAGAGAGAGAAAGAGAAAAGGGACAGCGAGAGAAAAAAAGGGACAGATAGAGAGAGAAAAGGGACAGAAAGAGAGACAGAAGAGTTTCGGAGAGAGAGAAAAGGGTCAGAAAGAGAGAGAGAAAAGGGACGGAGAGAGAGAAAAGGGACAGAAAGCGAGAGAGAAAAGGGACGGGGAGAGAAAGAAAAGGGACAGAGAGAGAGAGTGCGAGAAAAGGGACAGAGAGAGAGAAAGAGAAAAGGGACAGCGAGAGAGAAAGAGAAAAGGGACAGCGAGAGAAAAAAAGGGACAGATAGAGAGAGAAATGGGACAGAGAGAGAGAGAGAGAAAAGGAACAGAGAGAGAGTGAAAAGGGACAGAAAGCGAGAGAGAAAAGGGACGGGGAGAGAAAGAAAAGGGACTGAGAGAGAGTGAGAGAAATGGGACAGAGAGAGAGAGAGAAAAGGAACAGAGAGAGAGCGAAAAGGGACATTAAGCGAGAGAGAAAAGGGACGGGGAGAGAAAGAAAAGGGACAGAGTGAGAGAGAGTGAGAGAAAAGGGACAGAGAGAAAGAGAGAAAAGGGACAGAGAGAGAGAGAAAAGGGACAGATAGAGAGTGAAAAGGGAGAGAAAGAGAGAGAGAAATGGGACAGAGAGAGAGAGTGAGAGAAAAGGGACTGAGAGAGAGAAAGAAAAGGGACAGCGAGGGAAAAAAAGGGACAGATAGAGAGAGAAAAGGGAATGAAAGAGAGAGAAAAGGGACGGAGAGAGAGAAAAGGGACAGAAAGAGAGAGAGAAAAGGGACGAAGAGAGAAAGAAAAGGGACAGAGAGAGAGAGAGAAAAGGGACAGAGAGAGAGAGAGAAAAGGGACAGAGAGAGAGAGAGAAAAGGGATACACAGAAAGAACAGGGACAGAGAGAGAGAACGAAAAGGGACAGAGAGAGAGAGAGAAAAAGGACAGATAGAGAGAGAGAAAAGGGACAGAGAGCGAGAGAAGGGACAGAGAGAGAGAGAAAAGGGACAGAGAGAGAGAGAGAAAAGGGACAGAGAGAGAGTGAAAAGGGACAGCGAGAGAGAGAAAAGGGAAAGATAGAGATAGAGAAAAGGGACAGAAAGAGAGAGAGAAAAAGGGACAGAGAGAGAAAAGGGACAGAGAGAGAGAGAGAAAAGGGACAGAGAGAGAGAGAAAAGGGACAGATAGAGAGTGAAAAGGGACAGATAGAGAGACAGAAAAGGGACAGAGAGAGAGAGTGAGAGAAAAGGGACTGAGAGAGAGAAAGAGAAAAGGGACAGCGAGAGAAAAAAATGGACAGAGAGAGAGAGAAAAGGGACAGAAAGAGAGATAGAAAAGGGACGGAGAGAGAGAAAAGGGACAGAAAGCGAGAGAGAAAAGGGACGGAGAGAGAAAGAAAAGGGACAGAGAGAGAGAGAGTGAGAGAAAAGGGACAGAGAGAGAGAAAGAGAAAAGGGACAGCGAGAGAAAAAAAGGGACAGATAGAGATAGAAAAGGGACAGAGAGAGAGAGAGAAAAGGGACAGATAGAGAGTGAAAAGGGATAGAAAGAGAGAGAGAAAAGGGACAGAGAGAGAGAGTGAGAGAAAAAGGACTGATGGAGAGAAAGAGAAAAGGGACAGCGAGAGAAAAAAAGGGACAGATAGAGAGAGAAAAGGGACAGAGAGAGAGAGAGAAAAGGGACAGATAGAGAGTGAAAAGGGATAGAAAGAGAGAGAGAAAAGGGACAGAGAGAGAGAGAAAAGGGACAGAGAGAGAGAGAGAGAGAAAAGGGACAGAAAGAGAGAGAGAAAGGGGACTGAGAGAGAGAAAGAGAAAAGGGACAGCGAGAGAAAAAAGGGACAGATAGAGAGAGGAAAGGGACAGAGAGAGAGAGAAAAGGGACAGACAGAGAGAGAGAGAAAAGGGACAGATAGAGAGTGAAAAGGGACAGATACAGAGACAGAAAAGGGACAGAGAGAGAGTGAGTGAATAGGGACTGAGAGAGAGAAAGAGAAAAGGGACAGCGAGAGAAAAAAAAGGGACAGATAGAGAGAGAAAAGGGACAGAAAGAGAGAGAGAAAAGGGACAGAGAGACAGAGAAAAGGGACAGAGAGAGAACGAGAAAAGGGACAGAGAGAGAGAGAGAAAAGAGACGGAGAAGAAAGAAAAGGGACAGAGAGAGAGAGTGAGATAAAATGGACTGAGAGAGAGAAAGAGAAAAGGGACAGCGAGAGAAAAAAAGGGACAGATAAAGAGAGAAAAGGGACAGAAAGAGAGAGAGAAAAGGGAGGGAGAGAGAGAAAAGGGACAGAAAGCGAGAGAGAAAAGGGACGGAGAGAGAAAGAAACGGGACAGAGAGAGAGAGAGTGAGAGAAAAGGGACAGAGAGAGAGAAAGAGAAAAGGGACAGCGATAGAAAAAAAGGGACAGATTGAGAGAGAAATGGGACAGAGAGAGAGAGAGAAAAGGGACAGACAGAGAGAGAGAGAAAAGGGACAGATAGAGAGACAGAAAAGGGACAGAGAGAGAGAGTGAGAGAAAAGGGACTGAGAGAGAGTGAGAGAAAAGGGACAGCGAGGGAAAAAAAGGGACAGTTAGAGAGAGAAAAGGGATAGAGAGAGAGAGAGAAAAGGGACAGATAGAGAGTGAAAAGGGACAGAAAGAGAGGGAGAAAAGGGACAGAGAGAGAGAGAGAAAAGGGACAGAAAGAGAGAGAGAAAGGGGACTGAGAGAGAGAAAGAGAAAAGGGACAGCGAGAGATAAAAGGGACAGATAGAGAGAGAAAAGGGACAGAAAGAGAGACAGAAGAGGGACGGAGAGAGAGAAAAGGGACAGAAAGAGAGAGAGAAAAGAGACGGAGAAGAAAGAAAAGGGACAGAGAGAGAGAGTGACTTAAAATGGACTGAGAGAGAGAAAGAGAAAAGGGACAGCGAGAGAAAAAAAGGGACAGATAGAGAGAGAAAAGGGACAGAAAGAGAGAGAGAAAAGGGACGGAGAGAGAGAAAAGGGACAGAAAGCGAGAGAGAAAAGGGACGGGGAGAGAAAGAAAAGGGACAGAGAGAGAGAGAGAAAAGGAACAGAGAGAGAGTGAAAAGGGACAGAAAGCGAGAGAGAAAAGGTACGGGGAGAGAAAGAAAAGGGACAGAGAGAGAGAGAGAGAGATAAAAGGGACAGAGAGAGAGAGAAAAGGGACAGATAGAGAGTGAAAAGGGACAGAAAGAGAGAGAGAAAAGGGACTGAGAGAGAGAAAGAGAAAAGGGACAGCGAGAGAAAAAAAGGGACAGATAGAGAGAGAAAAGGTACAGAAAGAGAGACAGAAGAGTTTCGGAGAGAGAGAAAAGGGTCAGAAAGAGAGAGAGAAAAGGGACGGAGAGAGAGAAAAGGGACAGAAAGCGAGAGAGAAAAGGGACGGGGAGAGAAAGAAAAGGGACAGAGAGAGAGAGTGCGAGAAAAGGGACAGAGAGAGAGAAAGAGAAAAGGGACAGCGAGAGAGAAAGAGAAAAGGGACAGCGAGAGAAAAAAAGGGACAGATAGAGAGAGAAATGGGACAGAGAGAGAGAGAGAGAAAAGGAACAGAGAGAGAGTGAAAAGGGACAGAAAGCGAGAGAGAAAAGGGACGGGGAGAGAAAGAAAAGGGACAGAGTGAGAGAGAGTGAGAGAAAAGGGACAGAGAGAAAGAGAGAAAAGGGACAGAGAGAGAGAGAAAAGGGACAGATAGAGAGTGAAAAGGGAGAGAAAGAGAGAGAGAAATGGGACAGAGAGAGAGAGTGAGAGAAAAGGGACTGAGAGAGAGAAAGAAAAGGGACAGCGAGAGAAAAAAAGGGACAGATAGAGAGAGAAAAGGGAATGAAAGAGAGAGAAAAGGGACGGAGAGAGAGAAAAGGGACAGAAAGAGAGAGAGAAAAGGGACGAAGAGAGAAAGAAAAGGGACAGAGAGAGAGAGAGAAAAGGGACAGAGAGAGAGAGAGAAAAGGGACAGAGAGAGAGAGAGAAAAGGGATACACAGAAAGAACAGGGACAGAGAGAGAGAACGAAAAGGGACAGAGAGAGAGAGAGAAAAGGGACAGATAGAGAGAGAGAAAAGGGACAGAGAGCGAGAGAAGGGACAGAGAGAGAGAGAAAAGGGACAGAGAGAGAGAGAGAAAAGGGACAGAGAGAGAGTGAAAAGGGACAGCGAGAGAGAGAAAAGGGAAAGATAGAGATAGAGAAAAGGGACAGAAAGAGAGAGAGAAAAAGGGACAGAGAGAGAAAAGGGACAGAGAGAGAGAGAGAAAAGGGACAGAGAGAGAGAGAAAAGGGACAGATAGAGAGTGAAAAGGGACAGATAGAGAGACAGAAAAGGGACAGAGAGAGAGAGTGAGAGAAAAGGGACTGAGAGAGAGAAAGAGAAAAGGGACAGCGAGAGAAAAAAATGGACAGAGAGAGAGAGAAAAGGGACAGAAAGAGAGATAGAAAAGGGACGGAGAGAGAGAAAAGGGACAGAAAGCGAGAGAGAAAAGGGACGGAGAGAGAAAGAAAAGGGACAGAGAGAGAGAGAGTGAGAGAAAAGGGACAGAGAGAGAGAAAGAGAAAAGGGACAGCGAGAGAAAAAAAGGGACAGATAGAGATAGAAAAGGGACAGAGAGAGAGAGAGAAAAGGGACAGATAGAGAGTGAAAAGGGATAGAAAGAGAGAGAGAAAAGGGACAGAGAGAGAGAGTGAGAGAAAAAGGACTGATGGAGAGAAAGAGAAAAGGGACAGCGAGAGAAAAAAAGGGACAGATAGAGAGAGAAAAGGGACAGAGAGAGAGAGAGAAAAGGGACAGATAGAGAGTGAAAAGGGATAGAAAGAGAGAGAGAAAAGGGACAGAGAGAGAGAGAAAAGGGACAGAGAGAGAGAGAGAGAAAAGGGACAGAAAGAGAGAGAGAAAGGGGACTGAGAGAGAGAAAGAGAAAAGGGACAGCGAGAGAAAAAAGGGACAGATAGAGAGAGGAAAGGGACAGAGAGAGAGAGAAAAGGGACAGACAGAGAGAGAGAGAAAAGGGACAGATAGAGAGTGAAAAGGGACAGATACAGAGACAGAAAAGGGACAGAGAGAGAGTGAGTGAATAGGGACTGAGAGAGAGAAAGAGAAAAGGGACAGCGAGAGAAAAAAAAGGGACAGATAGAGAGAGAAAAGGGACAGAAAGAGAGAGAGAAAAGGGACAGAGAGACAGAGAAAAGGGACAGAGAGAGAACGAGAAAAGGGACAGAGAGAGAGAGAGAAAAGAGACGGAGAAGAAAGAAAAGGGACAGAGAGAGAGAGTGAGATAAAATGGACTGAGAGAGAGAAAGAGAAAAGGGACAGCGAGAGAAAAAAAGGGACAGATAAAGAGAGAAAAGGGACAGAAAGAGAGAGAGAAAAGGGAGGGAGAGAGAGAAAAGGGACAGAAAGCGAGAGAGAAAAGGGACGGAGTGAGAAAGAAACGGGACAGAGAGAGAGAGAGTGAGAGAACAGGGACAGAGAGAGAGAAAGAGAAAAGGGACAGCGATAGAAAAAAAGGGACAGATTGAGAGAGAAATGGGACAGAGAGAGAGAGAGAAAAGGGACAGACAGAGAGAGAGAGAAAAGGGACAGATAGAGAGACAGAAAAGGGACAGAGAGAGAGAGTGAGAGAAAAGGGACTGAGAGAGAGTGAGAGAAAAGGGACAGCGAGGGAAAAAAAGGGACAGTTAGAGAGAGAAAAGGGATAGAGAGAGAGAGAGAAAAGGGACAGATAGAGAGTGAAAAGGGACAGAAAGAGAGAGAGAAAAGGGACAGAGAGAGAGAGAGAAAAGGGACAGAAAGAGAGAGAGAAAAGGGACTGAGAGAGAGAAAGAGAAAAGGGACAGAGAGAGAGTGAGAGAAAAGGGAACGGAGAGAGAGAAAGAGAAAAGGGACAGCGAGAAAAAAAAGGGACAGATAGAGAGAGAAAAGGGACAGAGAGAGAGAGAGAAAAGGGACAGATAGAGAGTGAAAAGGGACAGAAAGAGAGGGAGAAAAGGGACAGAGAGAGAGAGAGAAAAGGGACAGAAAGAGAGAGAGAAAGGGGACTGAGAGAGAGAAAGAGAAAAGGGACAGCGAGAGATAAAAGGGACAGATAGAGAGAGAAAAGGGACAGAAAGAGAGACAGAAGAGGGACGGAGAGAGAGAAAAGGGACAGAAAGAGAGAGAGAAAAGAGACGGAGAAGAAAGAAAAGGGACAGAGAGAGAGAGTGACTTAAAATGGACTGAGAGAGAGAAAGAGAAAAGGGACAGCGAGAGAAAAAAAGGGACAGATAGAGAGAGAAAAGGGACAGAAAGAGAGAGAGAAAAGGGACGGAGAGAGAGAAAAGGGACAGAAAGCGAGAGAGAAAAGGGACGGGGAGAGAAAGAAAAGGGACAGAGAGAGAGAGAGAAAAGGAACAGAGAGAGAGTGAAAAGGGACAGAAAGCGAGAGAGAAAAGGTACGGGGAGAGAAAGAAAAGGGACAGAGAGAGAGAGAGAGAGATAAAAGGGACAGAGAGAGAGAGAAAAGGGACAGATAGAGAGTGAAAAGGGACAGAAAGAGAGAGAGAAAAGGGACTGAGAGAGAGAAAGAGAAAAGGGACAGCGAGAGAAAAAAAGGGACAGATAGAGAGAGAAAAGGGACAGAAAGAGAGACAGAAGAGTTTCGGAGAGAGAGAAAAGGGTCAGAAAGAGAGAGAGAAAAGGGACGGAGAGAGAGAAAAGGGACAGAAAGCGAGAGAGAAAAGGGACGGGGAGATAAAGAAAAGGGACAGAGAGAGAGAGTGCGAGAAAAGGGACAGAGAGAGAGAAAGAGAAAAGGGACAGCGAGAGAGAAAGAGAAAAGGGACAGCGAGAGAAAAAAAGGGACAGATAGAGAGAGAAATGGGACAGAGAGAGAGAGAGAGAAAAGGAACAGAGAGAGAGTGAAAAGGGACAGAAAGCGAGAGAGAAAAGGGACGGGGAGAGAAAGAAAAGGGACTGAGAGAGAGTGAGAGAAATGGGACAGAGAGAGAGAGAAAAGGAACAGAGAGAGAGCGAAAAGGGACATTAAGCGAGAGAGAAAAGGGACGGGGAGAGAAAGAAAAGGGACAGAGTGAGAGAGAGTGAGAGAAAAGGGACAGAGAGAGAGAGAGAAAAGGGACAGAGAGAGAGAGAAAAGGGACAGATAGAGAGTGAAAAGGGAGAGAAAGAGAGAGAGAAATGGGACAGAGAGAGAGAGTGAGAGAAAAGGGACTGAGAGAGTGAAAGAAAAGGGACAGCGAGGGAAAAAAAGGGACAGATAGAGAGAGAAAAGGGAATGAAAGAGAGAGAAAAGGGACGGAGAGTGAGAAAAGGGACAGAAAGAGAGAGAGAAAAGGGACGAAGAGAGAAAGAAAAGGGACAGAGAGAGAGAGAGAAAAGGGACAGAGAGAGAGAGAGAAAAGGGACAGAGAGAGAGAGAGAAAAGGGATACACAGAAAGAACAGGGACAGAGAGAGAGAACGAAAAGGGACAGAGAGAGAGAGAGAAAAGGGACAGATAGAGAGAGAGAAAAGGGACAGAGAGCGAGAGAAGGGACAGAGAGAGAGAGAAAAGGGACAGAGAGATAGAGAGAAAAGGGACAGAGAGAGAGTGAAAAGGGACAGCGAGAGAGAGAAAAGGGAAAGATAGAGATAGAGAAAAGGGACAGAAAGAGAGAGAGAAAAAGGGACAGAGAGAGAAAAGGGACAGAGAGAGAGAGAGAAAAGGGACAGAGAGAGAGAGAAAAGGGACAGATTGAGAATGAAAAGGGACAGAAAGAGAGAGAGAAAAGGGACAGAGATAGAGTGAGAGAAAAGGGAACTGAGAGAGAGAAAGAGAAAAGGGACAGCGAGAGAAAAAAAGGGACAGATAGAGAGAGAAAAGGGACAGAAAGAGAGAGAGAAAAGGGACAGACAGAGAGAGAGAAAAGGGACAGACAGAGAGAGAGAGAAAAGGGACAGAGAGAGAGAGAGTGAGAGAAAAGGGACAGAGAGAGAGAGAAAAGGGACAGACAGAGAGAGAGAGAAAAGGGACAGATAGAGAGTGAAAAGGGACAGATAGAGAGACAGAAAAGGGACAGAGAGAGAGAGTGAGAGAAAAGGGACTGAGAGAGAGAAAGAGAAAAGGGACAGCGAGAGAAAAAAAGGGACAGATAGAGAGAGAAAAGGGACAGAAAGAGAGAGAGAAAAGGGACAGAGAGAGAGAGAGAAAAGGGACAGAGAGAGAGAGAGAAAAGGGACAGAAAGAGAGAGAGAAAAGGGACAGAAAGAGAGAGAGAAAAGGGACAGAAAGAGAGAGAGAAAAGGGACAGCGAGAGAGAGAGAAAAGGGACAGCGAGAGAGAGAGAAAAGGGGCAGAGAGAGAGAGGGAGAAAAGGGACAGAGAGAGAGAAAAGGGACAGAGAGAGAGTGAAAAGGGAGAAAAAGAGAGAGAGAGAAATGGGACAGAGAGAGAGAAATAAAAGGGACAGCGAGATAAAAAAGGGACAGATAGAGAGAGAAAAGGGACAGAGAGAGAGAGAGAAAAGGGACGAAGAGAGAAAGAAAAGGGACAGAGAGAGAGAGAGAAAAGGGACAGAGAGAGAGAGAGAAAAGGGACAGAGAGAGAGAGGAAAGGGACACAGAGAAAGAACAGGGACAGAGAGAGAGAACGAAAAGGCACAGAGAGAGAGAGAGAAAAGGCACAAAGAGATAGAGAGTAAAGGGACAGAGAGAGAGAGAGAAAAGAGAAAGATAGAGAGAGAGAAAAGGGACAGAGAGCGAGAGAAGGGACAGAGAGAGAGAGAAAAGGGACAGAGAGAGAGAGAGAAAAGGGACAGAGAGAGAGTGAAAAGAGACAGAGAGAGAGAGAAAAGGGAAAGATAGAGATAGAGAAAAGGGACAGAAAGAGAGAGAGAAAAAGGGACAGAGAGAGAAAAGGGACAGAGAGAGAGAGAGAAAAGGGACAGAGGGAGAGAGAGAAAAGGGACAGATAGAGAATGAAGAGGGACAGAAAGAGAGAGAGAAAAGGGACAGAGATAGAGTGAGAGAAAAGGGAACTGAGAGAGAGAAAGAGAAAAGGGACAGCGAGAGAAAAAAAAGGACAGATAGAGACAGAAAAGGGACAGATAGAGAGAGAGAAAAGGGACAGAGAGAGAGAGAAAAGGGACCGAGAGAGAGAAAAGGGACAGAGAGCGAGAGAAAAGGGACAGAGAGAGAGAAAAGGGACAGAGAGAGAGAGAAAAGGGACAGAGAGAGAGAGAGAAAAGGGACAATTAGACAGTGAAAAGGGACAGAAAGAGAGAGAGGAAAAAGGGACAGAGAGAGAGAGTGAGAGAAAAAGGACTGATAGAGAGAAAGAGGAAAGGGACAGCGACAGAAAAAAAGGGACAGATAGAGAGAGAAAAGGGACAGAGAGAGAGAGAGAGAGAAAAGGGACAGAAAGAGAGAGAGAAAAGGGACAGAGATAGAGTGAGAGAAAAGGGAACTGAGAGAGAGAAAGAGAAAAGGGACAGCGAGAGAAAAAAAGGGACAGATAGAGAGAGAAAAGGGACAGAAAGAGAGAGAGAAAAGGGACAGACAGAGAGAGAGAATAGGGACAGACAGAGAGAGAGAGAAAAGGGACAGAGAGAGAGAGAGTGAGAGAAAAGGGACAGAGAGAGAGAGAGAAAAGGGACAGACAGAGAGAGAGAGAGAAAAGGGACAGATAGAGAGTGAAAAGGGACAGATAGAGAGACAGAAAAGGGACAGAGAGAGAGAGTGAGAGAAAAGGGACTGAGAGAGAGAAAGAGAAAAGGGACAGCGAGAGAAAAAAAGGGACAGATAGAGAGAGAAAAGGGACAGAAAGAGAGAGAGAAAAGGGACAGAGAGAGAGAGAGAAAAGGGACAGAGAGAGAGAGAGAAAAGGGACAGAGAGAGAGAGAGAGAAAAGGGACAGAAAGAGAGAGAGAAAAGGGACAGAAAGGGAGAGAGAAAAGGGACAGAAAGAGAGAGAGAAAAGGGACAGCGAGAGAAAAAAAGGGACAGATAGAGAGAGAAAAGGGACAGAAAGAGAGAGAGAAAAGGGACAGAGAGAGAGAGAAAAGGGACAGAGAGAGAGTGAAAAGGGAGAAAAAGAGAGAGAGAGAAATGGGACAGAGAGAGAGAAATAAAAGGGACAGCGAGATAAAAAAGGGACAGATAGAGAGAGAAAAGGGACAGAGAGAGAGAGAGAAAAGGGACAGAGAGAGAGAGAGAAAAGGGACAGAGAGAGAGAGAGAAAAGGCACAAAGAGATAGAGAGTAAAGGGACAGAGAGAGAGAGAGAAAAGAGACAGATAGAGAGAGAGAAAATGGACAGAGAGCGAGAGAAGGGACAGAGAGAGAGAGAAAAGGGACAGAGAGAGAGAGAGAAAAGGGACAGAGACAGAGTGAAAAGGGACAGAGAGAGAGAGAAAAGGGAAAGATAGAGATAGAGAAAAGGGACAGAAAGAGAGAGAGAAAAAGGGACAGAGAGAGAAAAGGGACAGAGAGAGAGTGAAAAGGGAGAAAAAGAGAGAGAGAGAAATGGGACAGAGAGAGAGAAATAAAAGGGACAGCGAGATAAAAAAGGGACAGATAGAGAGAGAAAAGGGACAGAGAGAGAGAGAGAAAAGGGACAGAGAGAGAGAGAGAAAAGGGACAGAGAGAGAGAGAAAAGGGACGCAGAGAAAGAACAGGGACAGAGAGAGAGAACGAAAAGGCACAGAGAGAGAGAGAGAAAAGGCACAAAGAGATAGAGAGTAAAGGGACAGAGAGAGAGAGAGAAAAGAGACAGATAGAGAGAGAGAAAATGGACAGAGAGCGAGAGAAGGGACAGAGAGAGAGAGAAAAGGGACAGAGAGAGAGAGAGAAAAGGGACAGATAGAGAATGAAGAGGGACAGAAAGAGAGAGAGAAAAGGGACAGAGATAGAGTGAGAGAAAAGGGAACTGAGAGAGAGAAAGAGAAAAGGGACAGCGAGAGAAAAAAAAGGACAGATAGAGACAGAAAAGGGACAGAAAGAGAGAGAGAAAAGAGACAGAGAGAGAGAGAAAGGCACAGATAGAGAGAGAGAAAAGGGACAGAGAGAGAGAGAAAAGGGACCGAGACAGAGAAAAGGGACAGAGAGCGAGAGAAAAGGGACAGAGAGAGAGAAAAGGGACAGAGAGAGAGAGAAAAGGGACAGAGAGAGAGAGAGAAAAGGGACAATTAGCCAGTGAAAAGGGACTGAAAGAGAGAGAGGAAAAAGGGACAGAGAGAGAGAGTGAGAGAAAAAGGACTGAGAGAGAGAAAGAGGAAAGGGACAGCGAGAGAAAAAAAGGGACAGATAGAGAGAGAAAAGGGACAGAGAGAGGGAGAGAGAAAAGGGACAGATAGAGAGTGAAAAGGGATAGAAAGAGAGAGAGAAAAGGGACAGAGAGAGAGAGAAAAGGGACAGAGAGAGAGAGAGAAAATGGACAGAGAGAGAGAGTGAGAGAAAAAGGACTGATGGAGAGTGAAAAGGGACAGAAAGAGAGAGAGAAAAGGGACAGAGAGAGAGAGAAAAGGGACAGAGAGAGAGAGAGAGAAAAGGGACAGAGAGAGAGAGAAAAGGGACAGAGAGAGATAGAGAAAAGGGACATTTAGACAGTGAAAAGGGACAGAAAGAGAGAGAGATAAAAGGGACAGAGAGAGAGAGTGAGAGAAAAAGGACTGATGGAGAGAATGAGAAAAGGGACATCGAGAGAAAAAAAGGGACAGATAGAGAGAGAAAAGGGACAGAGAGAGAGAGAGAAAAGGGACAGATAGAGAGTGAAAAGGGATAGAAAGAGACAGAGAAAGGGGACTGAGAGAGAGAAAGAGAAAAGGGACAGCGAGAGAAAAAAGGGACAGATAGAGAGAGAAAAGGGACAGAGAGAGAGAGAAAAGGGACAGACAGAGAGAGAGAGAAAAGGGACAGATAGAGAGTGAAAAGGGACAGATACAGAGACAGAAAAGGGACAGAGAGAGAGTGAGAGAATAGGGACTGAGAGAGAGAAAGAGAAAAGGGACAGCGAGAGAAAAAAAGGGACAGATAGAGAGAGAAAAGGGACAGAAAGAGAGAGAGAAAAGGGTCAGAGAGAGAGAGAGAAAAGGGACAGAGAGAGAAAGAGAAAAGGGACAGAGAGAGAGAGAAAAGGGACCGAGAGAGAGAAAAGGGACAGAGAGCGAGAGAAAAGGGACAGAGAGAGAGAAAAGGGACAGAGAGAGAGAGAAAAGGGACAGAGAGAGAGAGAGAAAAGGGACAAAATAGACAGTGAAAAGGGACAGAAAGAGAGAGAGGAAAAAGGGACAGAGAGAGAGAGTGAGAGAAAAAGGACTGATAGAGAGAAAGAGGAAAGGGACAGCGAGAGAAAAAAAGGGACAGATAGAGAGAGAAAAGGGACAGATAGAGAGAGAGAAAAGGGACAGAGAGAGAGAGAAAAGGGACCGATAGAGAGAAAAGGGACAGAGAGCGAGAGAAAAGGGACAGAGAGAGAGAAAAGGGACAGAGAGAGAGAGAAAAGGGACAGAGAGAGAGAGAAGAAAAGGGACAGAGAGAGAGAGAAAAGGGACAGAGAGAGAGAGAGAGAAAAGGGACAGAGAGAGAGAGAAAAGGGACAGAGAGAGAGAGAGAGAAAAGGGACATTTAGACAGTGAAAAGGGACAGAAAGAGAGAGAGATAAAAGGGACAGAGAGAGAGAGTGAGAGAAAAAGGACTGATGGAGAGAATGAGAAAAGGGACAGCGAGAGAAAAAAAGGGACAGATAGAGAGAGAAAAGGGACAGAGAGAGAGAGAGAGAAAAGGGACAGATAGAGAGTGAAAAGGGATAGAAAGAGAGAGAGAAAAGGGACAGAGAGAGAGAGAAAAGGGACAGAGAGAGAGAGAGAAAAGGGACAGAGAGAGAGAGTGAGAGAAAAAGGACTGATGGAGAGAAAGAGAAAAGGGACAGCGAGAGAAAAAAAGGGACAGATAGAGAGAGAAAAGGGACAGAGAGAGAGAGAGAGAAAAGGGACAGATAGAGAGTGAAAAGGGATAGAAAGAGACAGAGAAAGGGGACTGAGAGAGAGAAAGAGAAAAGGGACAGCGAGAGAAGAAAGGGACAGATAGAGAGAGAAAAGGGACAGAGAGAGAGAGAAAAGGGACAGACAGAGAGAGAGAGAAAAGGGACAGATAGAGAGTGAAAAGGGACAGATACAGAGACAGAAAAGGGACAGAGAGAGAGTCAGAGAATAGGGACTGAGAGAGAGAAAGAGAAAAGGGACAGCGAGAGAAAAAAAGGGACAGATAGAGAGAGAAAAGGGACAGAAAGAGAGAGAGAAAAGGGTCAGAGAGAGAGAGAGAGAAAAGGGACAGAGAGAGAAAGAGAAAAGGGACAGAGAGAGAGAGAGAAAAGAGACGGAGAAGAAAGAAAAGGGACAGAGAGAGAGAGTGAGATAAAATGGACTGAGAGAGAGAAAGAGAAAAGGGACAGCGAGAGAAAAAAAGGGACAGATAGAGAGAGAAAAGGGACAGAAAGTGAGAGAGAAAAGGGACGGAGAGAGAGAAAAGGGACAGAAAGCGAGAGAGAAAAGGGACGGAGAGAGAAAGAAAAGGGACAGAGAGAGAGAGAGTGAGAGAAAAGGGACAGAGAGAGAGAAAGAGAAAAGGGAAAGCGATAGAAAAAAAGGGACAGATAGAGAGAGAAATGGGACCGAGAGAGAGAGAGAAAAGGGACAGACAGAGAGAGAGAGAAAAGGGTCAGATAGAGAGTGAAAAGGGAAAGATAGAGATAGAGAAAAGGGACAGAAAGAGAGAGAGAAAAAGGGACAGAGAGAGAAAAGGGACAGAGAGAGAGAGAGAAAAGGGACAGAGAGAGAGAGAGAAAAGGGACAGATAGAGAATGAAAAGGGACAGAAAGAGAGAGAGAAAAGGGACAGAGATAGAGTGAGAGAAAAGGGAACTGAGAGAGAGAAAGAGAAAAGGGACAGCGAGAGAAAAAAAAGGACAGATAGAGACAGAAAAGGGACAGAAAGAGAGAGAGAAAAGAGACAGAGAGAGAGAGAAAGGGACAGATAGAGAGAGAGAAAAGGGACAGAGAGAGAGAGAAAAGGGACCGAGAGAGAGAAAAGGGACAGAGAGCGAGAGAAAAGGGACAGAGAGAGAGAAAAGGGACAGAGAGAGAGAGAGAAAAGGGACAATTAGACAGTGAAAAGGGACAGAAAGAGAGAGAGGAAAAAGGGACAGAGAGAGATAGTGAGAGAAAAAGGACTGATAGAGAGAAAGAGGAAAGGGACAGCGAGAGAAAAAAAGGGACAGATAGAGAGAGAAAAGGGACAGAGAGAGAGAGAGAGAAAAGGGACAGAGAGAGAGAGAAAAGGGACAGAGAGAGAGTGAAAAGGGACTGAAAGAGAGAGAGAAAAGGTACAGAGAGAGAGAGAAAAGGGACAGAGAGAGAGAGAGAGATAAAATGGACTGAGAGAGAGAAAGAGAAAAGGGACAGCGAGAGAAAAAAAGGGACAGATAGAGAGAGAAAAGGGACAGAAAGAGAGAGAGAAAAGGGACGGAGAGAGAGAAAAGGGACAGAAAGCGAGAGAGAAAAGGGACGGAGAGAGAAAGAAAAGGGACAGAGAGAGAGAGAGTGAGAGAAAAGGGACAGAGAGAGAGAAAGAGAAAAGGGACAGCGATATAAAAAAAGGGACAGATAGAGAGAAAAATGGGACCGAGAGAGAGAGAGAAAAGGGACAGAGAGAGAGAGAGAGAAAAGGGACAGATAGAGAGTGAAAAGGGACAGAGAGAGAGAGAAAAGGGAAAGATAGAGATAGAGAAAAGGGACAGAAAGAGAGAGAGAAAAAGGGACAGAGAGAGAAAAGGGACAGAGAGAGAGAGAGAAAAGGGACAGAGAGAGAGAGAGAAAAGGGACAGATAGAGAATGAAAAGGGACAGAAAGAGAGAGAGAAAAGTGACAGAGATAGAGTGAGAGAAAAGGGAACTGAGAGAGAGAAAGAGAAAAGGGACAGCGAGAGAAAAAAAAGGACAGATAGAGACAGAAAAGGGACAGAAAGAGAGAGAGAAAAGAGACAGAGAGAGAGAGAAAGGGACAGATAGAGAGAGAGAAAAGGGACAGAGAGAGAGAGAAAAGGGTCCGAGAGAGAGAAAAGGGACAGAGAGCGAGAGAAAAGGGACAGAGAGAGAGAAAAGGGACAGAGAGAGAGAGAGAAAAGGGACAATTAGACAGTGAAAAGGGACAGAAAGAGAGAGAGGAAAAAGGGACAGAGAGAGATAGTGAGAGAAAAAGGACTGATAGAGAGAAAGAGGAAAGGAACAGCGAGAGAAAAAAAGGGACAGATAGAGAGAGAAAAGGGACAGAGAGAGAGAGAGAGAAAAGGGACAGAGAGAGAGAGAAAAGGGACCGAGAGAGAGAAAAGGGACAGAGAGCGAGAGAAAAGGGACAGAGAGAGAGAAAAGGGACAGAGAGAGAGAGAGAGAAAAGGGACAATTAGACAGTGAAAAGGGACAGAAAGAGAGAGAGGAAAAAGGGACAGAGAGAGATAGTGAGAGAAAAAGGACTGATAGAGAGAAAGAGGAAAGGGACAGCGAGAGAAAAAAAGGCACAGATAGAGAGAGAAAAGGGACAGAGAGAGAGAGAGAGAAAAGGGACAGAGAGAGAGAGAAAAGGGACAGAGAGAGAGTGAAAAGGGACAGAAAGAGAGAGAGAAAAGGGACAGAGAGAGAGAGAAAAGGGACAGAGAGAGAGAGAGAGAAAAGGGACAGAGAGAGAGAGAAAGGGACAGAGAGAGAGATAGAGAAAAGGGACATTTAGACAGTGAAAAGGGACAGAAAGAGAAAGAGATAAAAGGGACAGAGAGAGAGAGTGAGAGAAAAAGGACTGATGGAGAGAAAGAGAAAAGGGACAGCGAGAGAAAAAAAGGGACAGATAGAGAGAGAAAAGGGACAGAGAGAGAGAGAGAAAAGGGACAGATAGAGAGTGAAAAGGGATAGAAAGAGAGAGAGAAAAGGGACAGAGAGAGAGAGAAAAGGGACAGAGAGAGAGAGAGAAAGGGGACTGAGAGAGAGAAAGAGAAAAGGGACAGCGAGAGAAAAAAAGGACAGATAGAGAGAGAAAAGGGACAGAGAGAGAGAGAGAGAAAAGGGACAGAGAGAGAAAGAGAAAAGGGACAGACAGTGAGAGAGAGAAAAGGGACAGATAGAGAGTGAAAAGGGACAGATACAGAGACAGAAAAGGGACAGAGAGAGAGTGAGAGAATAGGGACTGAGAGAGAGAAAGAGAAAAGGGACAGCGAGAGAAAAAAAAGGGACAGATAGAGAGAGAAAAGGGACAGAAAGAGAGAGAGAAAAGGGACAGAGAGAGAGAGAGAAAAGGGACAGAGAGAGAAAGAGAAAAGGGACACAGAGAGAGAGAGAAAAGAGACGGAGAAGAAAGAAAAGGGACAGAGAGAGAGAGTGAGATAAAATGGACTGAGAGAGAGAAAGAGAAAAGGGACAGCGAGAGAAAAAAAGGAACAGATAGAGAGAGAAAAGGGACAGAAAGAGAGAGAGAAAATGGACGGAGAGAGAGAAAAGGGACAGAAAGCGAGAGAGAAAAGGGACGGAGAGAGAAAGAAAAAGGACAGAGAGAGAGAGAGTGAGAGAAAAGGGACAGAGAGAGAGAAAGAGAAAAGGGACAGCGAGAGAAAAAAAGGGACAGATAGAGAGAGAAAAGGGACAGAAAGAGAGAGAGAAAAGGGACAGAGAGAGAGAGAGAAAAGGGACAGAGAGAGAGAGAGAGAAAAGGGACAGAGAGAGAGAGAAAAGGGACAGAAAGAGAGAGAGAAAAGGGACAGAAAGAGAGAGAGAAAAGGGACAGAAAGAGAGAGAAAAGGGACAGAGAGAGATGGAGAGAAAAGGGACTGAGAGAGAGAAAGAAAAATGACAGCGAGATAAAAAAGGGACAGATAGAGAGAGAAAAGGGAGAGAGAGAGAGAGAAAAGGAACAGATAGAGAGTGAAAAGGGACAGAAAGAGAGAGAGAAAAGGGACTGAGAGAGAGAAAGAGAAAAGTGACAGCGAGAGAAAAAAAGGGACAGATAGAGAGAGAAAAGGGACAGAAAGAGAGACAGAAGAGTATCGGAGAGAGAGAGAAGGGACAGAAAGAGTTACAGAAAAGAGACGGAGAGAGAAAAAAAAGGGACAGAGAGAGAGAGTGAGATAAAATGGACTGAGAGAGAGAAAGAGAAAAGGGACAGCGAGACAACAAAAGGGACAGATAGAGAGAGAAAAGGGACAGAAAGAGAGAGAGAAAAGGGACGGAGAGAGAGAAAAGGGACAGAAAGCGAGAGAGAAAAGGGACAGATAGAGAATGAAAAGGGACAGAAAGAGAGAGAGAAAAGGGACAGAGAGAGAGTGAGAGAAAAGGGAACTGAGAGAGAGAAAGAGATAAGGGACAGCGAGAGAAAAAAGGGACAGATAGAGAGAGAAATGGGACAGAGAGAGAGAGAGAAAAGGGACAGATAGAGAGTGAAAAGGGACAGAAAGAGAGAGAGAAAAGTGACAGAGAGAGAGAGAGAAAAGGGACAAAGAGAGAGAGAGAAAAGGGACAGAAAGAGAGAGAGAAAAGGGACTGAGAGAGAGAGAGAAAAGGGACTGAGAGAGAGAGAGAAAAGGGACAGAGAGAGAGAGAGAGAAAAGGGACAGAAAGAGAGACAGAAGAGGGACGGAGAGAGAGAAAAGGGACAGAAAGAGAGAGAGAAAAGAGACGGAGAAGAAAGAAAAGGGACAGAGAGGGAGAGTGAGATAAAATGGACTGAGAGAGAGAAAGAGAAATGGGACAGCGAGAGAAAAAAAAGGGACAGATAGAGAGAGAAAAGGGACAGAAATAGAGAGAGAAAAGGGACGGAGAGAGAGAAAAGGGACAGAAAGCGAGAGAGAAAAGGGACAGAGAGAGAAAGAAAAGGGACAGAGAGAGAGAGTGAGAGAAAAGTTACTGAGAGAGAGAAAGAGAAAAGGGACAGCGAGAGAAAAAAGGGACAGATAGAGAGAGAAATGGGACAGAGAGAGAGAGAGAAAAGGGACAGATAGAGACTGAAAAGGGTCAGAAAGAGAGAGAGAAAAGGGACAGAGAGAGAGAGAAAAGGGACAGAGAGAGAGAGAGAAAAGGGACAGAAAGAGAGAGAGAAAAGGGACTGAGAGAGAGAGAGAAAAGGGACAGCGAGAGAGAGAGAAAAGGGACAGAGAGAGATAAAAGGGACAGATAGAGAGAGAAATGGGACAGAGAGAGAGAGAGAAAAGGGACAGACAGAGAGAGAGAGAAAAGGGACAGATAGAGAGTGAAAAGGGACAGATAGAGAGACAGAAAAGGGACAGAGAGAGTGAGTGAGAGAAAAGGGACTGAGAGAGGAAGAGAAAAGGGACAGCGAGAGAAAAAAATGGACAGATAGAGAGAGAAAAGGGACAGAAAGAGAGAGAGAAAAGGGACGGAGAGAGAGAAAAGGGACAGAAAGCGAGAGAGAAAAGGGACGGAGAGAGAAAGAAAAGGGACAGAGAGAGAGAGAGTGAGAGAAAAAGGACAGAGAGAGAGAGAAAGAGAAAAGGGACAGCGAGAGAAAAAAAGGGACAGATAGAGAGAGAAAAGCGACAGAGAGAGAGAGAAAAGGGACAGGTAGAGAGTGAAAAGGGATAGAAAGAGAGAGAGAAAAGGGACAGAGAGAGAGAGTGACAGAAAAAGGACTGATGGAGAGAAAGAGAAAAGGGACAGCGAGAGAAAAAAAGGGACAGATAGAGAGAGAAAAGGGACAGAGAGAGAGAGAGAAAAGGGACTGATAGAGAGTGAAAAGGGATAGAAAGAGAGAGAGAAAAGGGACAGAGAGAGAGAGAAAAGGGATAGAGAGAGAGAGAGAAAAGGGACAGAAAGAGAGAGAGAAAGGGGCCTGAGAGAGAGAAAGAGAAAAGGGACAGCGAGAGAAAAAAGGGACAGATAGAGAGAGAAAAGGGACAGAGAGAGAGAGAAAAGGGACAGACAGACAGAGAGAGAAAAGGGACAGATAGAGAGTGAAAAGGGACAGATACAGAGACAGAAATGGGACAGAGAGAGAGTGAGAGAATAGGGACTGAGAGAGAGAAAGAGAAAAGGGACAGCGAGAGAAAAAAAAGGGACAGATAGAGAGAGAAAAGGGACAGAAAGAGAGAGAGAAAAGGGACAGAGAGAGAGAGAGAAAAGGGACAGAGAGAGAAAGAGAAAAGGGACAGAGAGAGAGAGAGAAAAGAGACGGAGAAGAAAGAAAAGGGACAGAGAGAGAGAGTGAGATAAAATGGACTGAGAGAGAGAAAGAGAAAAGGGACAGCGAGAGAAAAAAAGGGACAGATAGAGAGAGAAAAGGGACAGAAGGAGAGAGAGAAAAGGGACGGAGAGAGAAAGAAACGGGACAGAGAGAGAGAGAGTGAGAGAAAAGGGACAGAGAGAGAGAAAGAGAAAAGGGACAGCGATAGAAAAAAAGGGACAGATAGAGAGAGAAATGGGACAGAGAGAGAGAGAGAAAAGGGACAGACAGAGAGAGAGAGAAAAGGGACAGATAGAAAGTGAAAAGGGACAGATAGAGAGACAGAAAAGGGACAGAGAGAGAGAGTGAGAGAAAAGGGACTGAGAGAGAGAAAGAGAAAAGGGACAGCGAGAGAAAAAAAGGGACAGATAGAGAGAGAAAAGGGACAGAAAGAGAGAGAGATAAGGGACAGAGAGAGAGAGAGAAAAGGGACAGAGAGAGAGAGAGAAAAGGGACAGAGAGAGAGAGAAAAGGGACAGAAAGAGAGAGAGAAAAGGGACAGAAAGAGAGAGAGAAAAGGGACAGAAAGAGAGAGAGAAAAGGGACAGAAAGAGAGAGAGAAAAGTGACAGCGAGAGAGAGAGGAAAGGGACAGAGAGGGAGAGAAAAGGGACAGATAGAGAGTTAAAAGGGAGAAAAAGAGAGAGAGAGAAATGGGACAGAGAGAGATTGAGAGAAAAGGGACTGAGAGAGAGAAATAAAAGGGACAGCGAGATAAAAAAGGGACAGATAGAGAGAGAAAAGGGACAGAGAGAGAGAGAAAAGGAACAGATAGAGAGTGAAAAGGGACAGAAAGAGAGAGAGAAAAGGGACTGAGAGAGAGAAAGAGAAAAGGGACAGCGAGACAACAAAAGGGACAGATAGAGAGAGAAAAGGGACAGAAAGAGAGAGAGAAAAGGGACGGAGAGAGAGAAAAGGGACAGAAAGCGAGAGAGAAAAGGGACAGATAGAGAATGAAAAGGGACAGAAAGAGAGAGAGAAAAGGGACAGAGAGAGAGTGAGAGAAAAGGGAACTGAGAGAGAGAAAGAGAAAAGGGACAGCGAGAGAAAAAAGGGACAGATAGAGAGAGAAATGGGACAGAGAGAGAGAGAGAAAAGGGACAGATTGAGAGTGAAAAGGGACAGAAAGAGAGAGAAAAGGGACAGAGAGAGAGAGAAAAGGGACAGAGAGAGAGAGAGAAAAGGGACAGAAAGAGAGAGAGAAAAGGGACTGAGAGAGAGAGAGAGAAAAGGGACAGCGAGAGAGAGAGAAAAGGGACAGAGAGAGAGAGAGAAAAGGAACAGAAAGTGAGAGAGAAAAGGGACAGCGAGAGAGAAAGAGAAAAGGGACAGAGAGAGAAAAAAAGGGACAGATAGAGAGAGAAATGGGACAGAGAGAGAGAGAGAAAAGGGACAGACAGAGAGAGAGAGAAAAGGGACAGATAGAGAGTGAAAAGGGACAGCTAGAGAGACAGAAAAGGGACAGAGAGAGAGAGTGAGAGAAAAGGGACTGAGAGAGAGAAAGAGAAAAGGGACAGCGAGAGAAAAAAATGGACAGATAGAGAGAGAAAAGGGACAGAAAGAGAGAGAGAAAAGGGACAGAGAGAGAGAGAATAGGGACAGAGAGAGAGAGAGAAAAGTGACAGAGAGAGAGAGAAAAGGGACAGAGAGAGAGAGAGAGAGAAAAGGGGCAGAATGAGAGAGAGAAAATGAACAGATAGAGAGAGAGAAAAGGGACAGCGAGAAAGAGAGAAAAGCGACAGGGAGAGAGAGAAAAGGGACAGATAGAGAATTAAAAGGGACAGAAAGAGAGAGAGAAAAGGGAGAGAGCGAGAGAGAAAAGGGACAGAGAGAGAGAGAGAAAAGGGACAGAGAGAGAGAGAAAAGGGACAGATAGAGAGTGAAAAGGGACAGATAGAGAGACAGAAAAGGGACAGTGAGAGAGAGTGAGAGAAAAGGGACAGAGAGAGAGTGAGAGAAATGGGAACTGAGAGAGAGAAAGAGAAAAGGGACAGCGAGAAAAAAGGGACAAATAGAGAGAGAAAAGGGACAGAGAGAGAGAGAGAAAAGGGACAGAAAGAGAGAGAGAAAAGGGACAGAGAGAGAGAGAAAAGGGACAGAGAGAGAGAGAGAAAAGGGACAGAGAGAGAGAGAGAAAAAAGGGACAGAGAGAGAGAGAGAAAAGGGACTGAGAGAGAGAAAGAGAAAAGGGACAGCGAGAGATAAAAGGGACAGATAGAGAGAGAAAAGGGACAGAAAAAGAGACAGAAGAGGGACGGAGAGAGAGAAAAGGGACAGAAAGAGAGAGAGAAAAGAGACGGAGAAGAAAGAAAAGGGACAGAGAGAGAGAGTGAGATAAAATGGACTGATAGAGAGAAAGAGAAAAGGGACAGCGAGAGAAAAAAAAGGGACAGATAGAGAGAGAAAAGGGACAGAAAGAGAGAGAGAAAAGGGATGGAGAGAGAGAAAAGGGACAGAAAGCGAGAGAGAAAAGGGACGGGGAGAGAAAGAAAAGGGACAGAGAGACAGAGAGTGAGAGAAAAGGGACAGAGAGAGAGAAAGAGAAAAGGGACAGCGAGAGAAAAAAAAGTGACAGATAGAGAGAGAAATGGGACAGAGAGAGAGAGAGAAAAGGGACAGACAGAGATTGAAAAGGGACAGAAAGAGAGAGAGAAAAGGGACAGAGAGAGAGAGAGAAAAGGAACAGAGAGAGAGTGAAAAGGGACAGAAAGCGAGAGAGAAAAGGGACGGAGAGAGAGAAAAGGGACAGAAAGCGAGAGAGAAAAGGGACAGATAGAGAATGAAAAGGGACAGAAAGAGAGAGAGAAAAGGGACAGAGAGAGAGTGAGAGAAAAGGGAACTGAGAGAGAGAAAGAGAAAAGGGACAGTGAGAGAAAAAAGGGACAGATAGAGAGAGAAATGGGACAGAGAGAGAGAGAAAAGGGACAGATAGAGAGTGAAAAGGGACAGAAATGAGAGAGAAAAGGGACAGAGAGAGAGAGTGAGAGAAAAGGGAACTGAGAGAGAGAAAGAGAAAAGGGACAGCGAGAGAAAAAAGGGACAGATAGAGAGAGAAATTGGACAGAGAGAGAGAGAAAAGGGACAGATAGAGAGTGAAAAGGGACAGAAAGAGAGAGAGAAAAGGGACAGAGAGAGAGTGAGAGAAAAGGGAACTGAGAGAGAGAAAGAGAATAGGGACAGGGAGAGAAAAAAGGGTCAGATAGAGAGAGAAATGGGACAGAGAGAGAGAGAGAAAAGGGACAGATAGAGAGTGAAAAGGGACAGAAAGAGAGAGAGAAAAGGGACAGAGAGAGAGAGAAAAGGGACAGAGAGAGAGAGAGAAAAGGGACAGAAAGAGAGAGAGAAAATGGACAGAAAGAGAGAGAGAAAATGGACAGAAAGAGAGAGAGAAAAGGGACAGCGAGAAAGAGAGAAAAGGGACAGAGAGAGAGAGAAAAGGGACAGATAGAGAATGAAAGGGACAGAAAGAGAGAGAGAGAGAAAAGGGACAGAGAGAGAGTGAGATAAAATGGACTGAGAGAGAGAAAGAGAAAAGGGACAGCGAGAGAAAAAAAGGGGCAGATAGAGAGAGAAAAGGGACAGAAATAGAGACAGAAAAGGGACGGAGAGAGAAAGAAAAGGGACAGAGAGAGAGAGAGAAAAGGGGCAGAAAGAGAGAGAGAAAATGGACAGAAAGAGAGAGAGAAAAGGGACAGCGAGAAAGAGAGAAAAGGGACAGAGAGAGAGAGAAAAGGGACAGATAGAGAATGAAAGGGACAGAAAGAGAGAGAGAGAGAAAAGGGACAGAGAGAGAGAGAGAGAAAAGGGACAGAGAGAGAGAGAAAAGGGACAGATAGAGAATGAATAGGGACAGAAAGAGAGAGAGAAAAGGGACAGAGAGAGAGTGAGAGAAAACGGAACTGAGAGAGAAAGAGAAAAGGGACAGCGAGAAAAAAAAGGGACAAATAGAGAGAGAAAAGGGACAGAGAGAGAGAGAGAAAAGGGACAGATAGAGAGTGAAAAGGGACAGAAAGAGAGAGAGAAAAGGGACAGAAAGAGAGAGAGAAAAGGGACTGAGAGAGAGAAAGAGAAAAGGGACAGCGAGAGATAAAAGGGATAGATAGAGAGAGAAAAGGGACAGAAAGAGAGACAGAAGAGGGACGGAGAGAGAGAAAAGGGACAGAAAGAGAGAGAGAAAAGAGACGGAGAAGAAAGAAAAGGGACAGAGAGAGAGAGTGAGATAAAATGGACTGAGAGTGAGAAAGAGAAAAGGGATAGCGAGAGAAAAAAAAGGGACAGATAGAGAGAGAAAAGGGACAGAAAGAGAGAGAGAAAAGGGACGGAGAGAGAGAAAAGGGACAGAAAGCGAGAGAGAAAAGGGAGGGGGAGAGAAAGAAAAGGGACAGAGAGACAGAGAGTGAGAGAAAAGGGACAGAGAGAGAGAAAGAGAAAAGGGACAGCGAGAGAAAAAAAGTGACAGATAGAGAGAGAAATGGGACAGAGAGAGAGAGAGAAAAGGGACAGACAGAGAGTGAAAAGGGACAGAAAGCGAGAGAGAAAAGGGACAGAGAGAGAGAGAAAAGGGACAGAGAGAGAGAGAAAAGGGACAGATAGAGAGTGAAAAGGGACAGAAAGAGAGAGAGAAAAGGGACTGAGAGAGAAAAAAAGGGACAGATAGAGAGAGAAAAGGGACAGAGAGAGAGTGAGAGAAAACGGAACTGAGAGAGAAAGAGAAAAGGGAGAGCGAGAAAAAAAAGGGACAAATAGAGAGAGAAAAGGGACAGAGAGAGAGAGAGAGAAAAGGGACAGATAGAGAGTGAAAAGGGACAGAAAGAGAGAGAGAAAAGGGACAGAAAGAGAGAGAGAAAAGGGACTGAGAGAGAGAAACAGAAAAGGGACTGCGAGAGATAAAAGGGACAGATAGAGAGAGAAAAGGGACAGAAAGAGAGACAGAAGAGGGACGGAGAGAGAGAAAAGGGACAGAAAGAGAGAGAGAAAAGAGACGGAGAAGAAAGAAAAGGGACAGAGAGAGAGAGTGAGATAAAATGGACTGAGAGAGAGAAAGAGAAAAGGGATAGCGAGAGAAAAAAAAGGGACAGATAGAGAGAGAAAAGGGACAGAAAGAGAGAGAGAAAAGGGACAGAAAGCGAGAGAGAAAAGGGACGGGGAGAGAAAGAAAAGGGACAGAGAGACAGAGAGTGCGAGAAAAGGGACAGAGAGAGAGAGAGAGAAAAGGGACAGCGAGAGAAAAAAAGTGACAGATAGAGAGAGAAATGGGACAGAGAGAGAGAGAGAAAAGGGACAGACAGAGAGTGAAAAGGGACAGAAAGCGAGAGAGAAAATGGACAGAGAGAGAGAGAAAAGGGACAGAGAGAGAAATAAAGGGACAGATAGAGAGAGAAAAGGGACAGAAAGAGAGACAGAAGAGTTTCGGAGAGAGAGAAAAGGGACAGAAAGAGAGAGAGAAAAGGGACGGAGAGAGAGAAAAGGGACAGAAAGCGAGAGAGAAAAGGGACTGGAGAGAAAGAAAAGGGACAGATAGAGAGTGAAAAGGGAGAGAAAGAGAGAGAGAGAAATGGGACAGAGAGAGAGAGTGAGAGAAAAGGGACAGAGAGAGAGAAAGAGAAAAGGGACAGCGAGAGAGAAAGAGAAAAGGGACAGCGAGAGAAAAAAAGGGACAGATAGAGAGAGAAATGGGACAGAGAGAGAGAGAGAAAAGGAACAAAGAGAGAGTGAAAAGGGACAGAAAGCGAGAGAGAAAAGGGACGGGGAGAGAAAGAAAAGGGACAGAGTGAGAGAGAGTGAGAGAAAAGGGACAGAGAGAGAGAGAAAAGGGACAGATAGAGAGTGAAAAGGGAGAGAAAGAGAGAGAGAGAAATGGGACAGAGAGAGAGAGTGAGAGAAAAGGGACTGAGAGAGAGAAAGAAAAGGGACAGCGAGAGAAAAAAAGGGACAGATAGAGAGAGAAAAGGGAATGAAAGAGAGAGAAAAGGGACGGAGAGAGAGAAAAGGGACAGAAAGAGAGAGAGAAAAGGGACGAAGAGAGAAAGAAAAGGGACAGAGAGAGAGAGTGAGAGAAAAGGGACTGAGAGAGAGAAAGAGAAAAGGGACAGCGAGAGAAAAAAAGGGACAGATAGAGAGAGAAAAGGGACAGAAAGAGAGAGAGAAAAGGGACAGAGAGAGAGAGAGAGAAAAGGGACAGAGAGAGAGAGAGAAAAGGGACAGAGAGAGAGAGAAAAGGGACAGAGAGAGAGAGAGAAAAGGGACAGAAAGAGAGAGAGAAAAGGGACAGAAAGAGAGAGAGAAAAGGGACAGCGAGAGAGAGAGAAAAGGGACAGCGAGAGAGAGAGAGAAAAGGGGCAGAGAGAGAGAGTGAGAGAAAAGGGACTGAGAGAGAGAAAGAGAAAAGGGACAGTGAGAGAAAAAAGGGACAGATAGAGAGAGAAATGGGACAGAGAGAGAGAGAGAAAAGGGACAGACAGAGAGAGAGAGAAAAGGGACAGATAGAGAGTGAAAAGGGACAGATAGAGAGAGAAATGGGACAGAGAGAGAGAGAGAGAAAAGGGACAGACAGAGAGAAAGAGAAAAGGGGCAGAGAGAGAGAGGGAGAAAAGGGACAGAAAGAGAGAGAGAAAAGGGACAGCGAGAAAGAGAGAAAAGGGATAGAGAGAGAGAGAGAAAAGGGACAGATAGAGAATGAAAAGGGACAGAAAGAGAGAGAGAAAAGGGACAGAGAGAGAGAGAAAAGGGACAGAGAGAGAGAGAAAAGGGACAGATAGAGAATGAAAAGGGACAGAAAGAGAGAGAGAAAAGGGACAGAGAGAGAGTGAGAGAAAAGGGAACTGAGAGAGAGAAAGAGAAAAGGGACAGCGAGAAAAAAAAGTGACAGATAGAGAGAGAAAAGGGACAGAGAGAGAGAGAGAAAAGGGACAGATAGAGAGTGAAAAGGGACAGAAAGAGAGAGAGAAAAGGGACAGAGAGAGAGAGAAAAGGGACAGAGAGAGAGAGAGAAAAGGGACAGAAAGAGAGAGAGAAAAGGGACTGAGAGAGAGAAAGAGAAAAGGGACAGCGAGAGATAAAAGGGACAGATAGAGAGAGAAAAGGGACAGAAAGAGAGACAGAAGAGGGACGGAGAGAGAGAAAAGGGACAGAAAGAGAGAGAGAAAAGAGACGGAGAAGAAAGAAAAGGGACAGAGAGAGAGAGTGAGATAAAATGGACTGAGAGAGAGAAAGAGAAAAGGGACAACGAGGGAGAGAAAAGGGACAGAAAGAGGGGGAAAAGGGACAGAGAGAGAGAAAAGGGACAGAAAGAGAGAGAGAAAAGGGACAGAAAGAGAGAGAGAAAAGGGACAGAAAGTGAGAGAGAAAAGGGACAGCGAGAGAGAGAGAAAAGGGACAGAGAGAGAGAGAGAGAAAAGGGACAGAGAGAGAGTGAAAAGGGAGAGAAAGAGAGAGAGAGAAATGGGACAGATAGAGAGAGTGAGAGAAAAGGGACTGAGAGAGAGAAAGAAAAGGGACAGCGAGAGAAAAAAAGGGACAGATAGAGAGAGAAAAGGGACTGAAAGAGAGAGAGAAAAGGGACGGAGAGAGAGAATAGGGACAGAAAGAGAGAGAGAAAAGGGACAGAGAGAGAGAAAGAAAAGGGACAGACAGAGCGAAAAGGGACAGAAAGCGAGAGAGAAAAGGGACGGAGAGAGAATGAAAAGGGACAGAGAGAGAGTGAGAGAAAAGGGACTGAGAGAGAGAAAGAGAAAAGGGACAGCGAGAGAAAAAAAGGGACAGATAGAGAGAGAAAAGGGACAGAGAGAGATAGAAAAGGGACAGAGAGAGAGTGAAAAGGGAGAGAAAGAGAGAGAGAGAAATGGGACAGATAGAGAGAGTGAGAGAAAAGGGACTGAGAGAGAGAAAGAAAAGGGACAGCGAGAGAACAAAAGGGACAGATAGAGAGAGAAAAGGGACTGAAAGAGAGAGAGAAAAGGGACGGAGAGAGTGAAAAGGGACAGAAAGAGAGAGAGAAAAGGGACAGAAAGAGAGAGAGAAAAGGGACAGCGAGAGAGAGAGAAAAGGGACAGAGAGAGAGAGAGAAAATGAACAGAAAGAGAGAGAGAAAAGGTACAGCGAGAAAGAGAGAAAAGGGACAGGGAGAGAGAGAAAAGGGACAGAAAGAGAGAGAGAAAAGGGACAGAAAGAGAGAGAGAAAAGGGACAGCGAGAGAGAGAGAAAAGGGGCAGAAAGAGAGAGAGAAAATGAACAGAAAGAGAGAGAGAAAAGGGACAGCGATAAAGAGAGAAAAGGGACAGGGAGAGAGAGAAAAGGGACAGATAGAGAATGAAAAGGGACAGAAAGAGAGAGAGAAAAGGGAGAGAGCGAGAGAGAAAAGGGACAGAGAGAGAGAGAGAGAGAAAAGGGACAGAGAGAGAGAGAAAAGGGACAGATAGAGAGTGAAAAGGGACAGATAGAGAGACAGAAAAGGGACAGTGAGAGAGAGTGAGAGAAAAGGGACAGAGAGAGAGTGAGAGAAATGGGAACTGAGAGAGAGAAAGAGAAAAGGGACAGCGAGAAAAAAGGGACAAATAGAGAGAGAAAAGGGACAGAGAGAGAGAGAGAAAAGGGACAGAAAGAGAGAGAGAAAAGGGACAGAGAGAGAGAGAAAAGGGACAGAGAGAGAGAGAGAAAAGGGACAGAGAGAGAGAGAGAAAAGGGACAGAGAGAGAGAGAGAAAAGGGACTGAGAGAGAGAGAAAGAGAAAAGGGACAGCGAGAGATAAAAGGGACAGATAGAGAGAGAAAAGGGACAGAAAGAGAGACAGAAGAGGGACGGAGAGAGAGAAAAGGGACAGAAAGAGAGAGAGAAAAGAGACGGAGAATAAAGAAAAGGGACAGAGAGAGAGAGTGAGATAAAATGGACTGATAGAGAGAAAGAGAAAAGGGACAGCGAGAGAAAAAAAGGGACAGATAGAGAGAGAAAAGGGAGAGAAAGAGAGAGAGAAAAGGGATGGAGAGAGAGAAAAGGGACAGAAAGCGAGAGAGAAAAGGGACGGGGAGAGAAAGAAAAGGGACAGAGAGACAGAGAGTGAGAGAAAAGGGACAGAGAGAGAGAAAGAGAAAAGGGACAGCGAGAGAAAAAAAGTGACAGATAGAGAGAGAATTGGGACAGAGAGAGAGAGAGAGAAAAGGGACAGACAGAGAGTGAAAAGGGACAGAAAGAGAGAGAGAAAAGGGACAGAGAGAGAGAGAGAAAAGGAACAGAGAGAGAGTGAAAAGGGACAGAAAGCGATAGAGAAAAGGGACGGAGAGAGAGAAAAGGGACAGAAAGCGAGAGAGAAAAGGGACAGATAGAGAATGAAAAAGGGACAGAAAGAGAGAGAGAAAAGGGACAGAGAGAGAGTGAGAGAAAAGGGAACTGAGAGAGAGAGAAAGAGAAAAGGGACAGTGAGAGAAAAAAGGGACAGATAGAGAGAGAAATGGGACAGAGAGAGAGAGAAAAGGGACAGATAGAGAGTGAAAAGGGACAGAAAGAGAGAGAGAAAAGGGACAGAGAGAGAGTGAGAGAAAAGGGAAAAGAGAGAGAAAGAGAAAAGGGACAGCGAGAGAAAAAAGGGACAGATAGAGAGAGAAATGGGACAGAGAGAGAGAGAGAAAAGGGACAGATAGAGAGTGAAAAGGGACAGAAAGAGAGAGAGAAAAGGGACAGAGAGAGAGAGAAAAGGGACAGAGAGAGAGAGAGAAAAGGGACAGAAAGAGAGAGAGAAAAGGGACAGAGAGAGAGAGAGAAAAGGGACAGAGAGAGAGAGAAAAGGGACAGAGAGAGAGAGAGAAAAGGGGCAGAAAGAGAGAGAGAAAATGGACAGAAAGAGAGAGAGAAAAGGGACAGCGAGAAAGAGAGAAAAGGGAGAGAGAGAGAGAGAAAAGGGACAGATAGAGAATGAAAAGGGACAGAAAGAGAGAGAGAGAGAAAAGGGACAGAGAGAGAGAGAGAAAAGGGACAGAGAGAGAGAGAAAAGGGACAGATAGAGAATGAATAGGAACAGAAAGAGAGAGAAAAAAGGGACAGAGAGAGAGTGAGAGAAAACGGAACTGAGAGAGAAAGAGAACAGGGAGAGCGAGAAAAAAAAGGGACAAATAGAGAGAGAAAAGGGACAGAGAGAGAGAGAGAAAAGGGACAGATAGAGACTGAAAAGGGACAGAAAGAGAGAGAGAAAAGGGGCAGAAAGAGAGAGAGAAAAGGGACTGAGAGAGAGAAAGAGAAAAGGGACAGCGAGAGATAAAAGGGACAGATAGAGAGAGAAAAGGGACAGAAAGAGAGACAGAAGAGGGACGGAGAGAGAGAAAAGGGACAGAAAGAGAGAGAGAAAAGAGACGGAGAAGAAAGAAAAGGGACAGAGAGAGAGAGTGAGATAAAATGGACTGAGAGAGAGAAAGAGAAAAGGGATAGCGAGAGAAAAAAAAGGGACAGATAGAGAGAGAAAAGGGACAGAAAGAGAGAGAGAAAAGGGACGGAGAGAGAGAAAAGGGACAGAAAGCGAGAGAGAAAAGGGACGGGGAGAGAAAGAAAAGGGACAGAGAGACAGAGAGTGAGAGAAAAGGGACAGAGAGAGAGAAAGAGAAAAGGGACAGCGAGAGAAAAAAAGTGACAGATAGAGAGAGAAATGGGACAGAGAGAGAGAGAGAAAAGGGACAGACAGAGAGTGAAAAGGGACAGAAAGCGAGAGAGAAAAGGGACAGAGAGAGAGAGAAAAGGGACAGAGAGAGAGAGAAAAGGGACAGAGAGAGAGTGAAAAGGGACAGAAAGAGAGAGAGAAAAGGGACTGAGAGAGAGAAAGAGAAAAGGGACAGCGAGAGAAAAAAAGGGACAGATAGAGAGAGAAAAGGGACAGAAAGAGAGACAGAAGAGTTTCGGAGAGAGAGAAAAGGGACAGAAAGAGAGAGACAAAAGGGACGGAGAGAGAGAAAAGGGACAGAAAGCGAGAGAGAAAAGGGACGGGAGAGAAAGAAAAGGAACAGATAGAGAGTGAAAAGGGAGAGAAAGAGAGAGAGAGAAATGGGACAGAGAGAGAGTGAGAGAAAAGGGACAGAGAGAGAGAAAGAGAAAAGGGACAGCGAGAGAAAAAAAGGGACAGATAGAGAGAGAAATGGGACAGAGAGAGAGAGAGAAAAGGAACAAAGAGAGAGTGAAAAGGGACAGAAAGCGAGAGAGAAAAGGGACGGGGAGAGAAAGAAAAGGGACAGAGTGAGAGAGAGTGAGAGAAAAGGGACAGAGAGAGAGAGAAAAGGGACAGATAGAGAGTGAAATGGAAGAGAAAGAGAGAGAGAGAAATGGGACAGAGAGAGAGAGTGAGAGAAAAGGGACTGAGAGAGAGAAAGAAAAGGGACAGCGAGAGAAAAAAAGGGACAGATAGAGAGAGAAAAGGGAATGAAAGAGAGAGAAAAGGGACGGAGAGAGAGAAAAGGGACAGAAAGAGAGAGAGAAAAGGGACGGAGAGAGTGAAAAGGGACAGAAAGAGAGAGAGAAAAGGGACAGAAAGAGAGAGAGAAAAGGGACAGCGAGAGAGAGAGAAAAGGGACAGAGAGAGAGAGAGAAAATGAACAGAAAGAGAGAGAGAAAAGGGACAGCGAGAAAGAGAGAAAAGGGACAGGGAGAGAGAGAAAAGGGACAGAAAGAGAGAGAGAAAAGGGACAGAAAGAGAGAGAGAAAAGGGACAGCGAGAGAGAGAGAAAAGGGGCAGAAAGAGAGAGAGAAAATGAACAGGGAGAGAGAGAAAAGGGACAGATAGAGAATGAAAAGGGACGGAAAGAGAGAGAGAAAAGGGAGAGAGCGAGAGAGAAAAGGGACAGAGAGATAGAGAAAAGGGACAGATAGAGAGTGAAAAGGGACAGATAGAGAGACAGAAAAGGGACGGTGAGAGAGAGTGAGAGAAAAGGGACAGAGAGAGAGTGAGAGAAATGGGAACTGAGAGAGAGAAAGAGAAAAGGGACAGCGAGAAAAAAGGGACAAATAGAGAGAGAAAAGGGACAGAGAGAGAGAGAGAAAAGGGACAGAAAGAGAGAGAGAAAAGGGACAGAGAGAGAGAGAAAAGGGACAGAGAGAGAGAGAGAAAAGGGACAGAGAGAGAGAGAGAAAAGGGACAGAGAGAGAGAGAGAAAAGGGACTGAGAGAGAGAAAGAGAAAAGGGACAGCGAGAGATAAAAGGGACAGATAGAGAGAGAAAAGGGACAGAAAGAGAGACAGAAGAGGGACGGAGAGAGAGAAAAGGGACAGAAAGAGAGAGAGAAAAGAGACGGAGAATAAAGAAAAGGGACAGAGAGAGAGAGTGAGATAAAATGGACTGATAGAGAGAAACAGAAAAGGGACAGCGAGAGAAAAAAAGGGACAGATAGAGAGAGAAAAGGGACAGAAAGAGAGAGAGAAAAGGGATGGAGAGAGAGAAAAGGGACAGAAAGCGAGAGAGAAAAGGGACGGGGAGAGAAAGAAAAGGGACAGAGAGACAGAGAGTGAGAGAAAAGGGACAGAGAGAGAGAAAGAGAAAAGGGACAGCGAGAGAAAAAAAGTGACAGATAGAGAGAGAATTGGGACAGAGAGAGAGAGAGAGAAAAGGGACAGACAGAGAGTGAAAAGGGACAGAAAGAGAGAGAGAAAAGGGACAGAGAGAGAGAGAGAAAAGGAACAGAGAGAGAGTGAAAAGGGACAGAAAGCGAGAGAGAAAAGGGACGGAGAGAGCGAAAAGGGACAGAAAGCGAGAGAGAAAAGGGACAGATAGAGAATGAAAAAGGGACAGAAAGAGAGAGAGAAAAGGGACAGAGAGAGAGTGAGAGAAAAGGGAACTGAGAGAGAGAAAGAGAAAAGGGACAGTGAGAGAGAAAAGGGACAGGTAGAGAGAGAAATGGGACAGAGAGAGAGAGAAAAGGGACAGATAGAGAGTGAAAAGGGACAGAAAGAGAGAGAGAAAAGGGACAGAAAGAATGAGAGAAAAGGGACTGAGAGAGAGAGAGAAAAGGGACAGCGAGAGAGAGAGAAAAGGGATAGAGAGAGAGAGAGAAAAGGGACAGAGAGAGAGAGAGAAAAGAGACGGAGAAGAAAGAAAAGGGACAGAGAGATAGAGTGAGATAAAATGGACTGAGAGAGAGAAAGAGAAAAGGGACAGCGAGAGAAAAAAAGGGATAGAGAGAGAGAGAGAAAAGGGACAGAAATAGAGAGAGAAAAGGGACGGAGAGAGAAAGAAAAGGGACAGAGAGAGAGAGTGAGAGAAAAGGGACTGAGAGAGAGAAAGAGAAAAGGGACAGCGAGAGAAAAAAAGGGACAGATAGAGAGAGAAAAGGGACAGAAAGAGAGAGAGAAAAGGGACAGAGAGAGAGAGAGAAAAGGGACAGAGAGAGAGAGAGAAAAGGGGCAGAAAGAGAGAGAGAAAATGGACAGAAAGAGAGAGAGAAAAGGGACAGCGAGAAAGAGAGAAAAGGGACAGAGAGAGAGAGAAAAGGGACAGATAGAGAATGAAAAGGGACAGAAAGAGAGAGAGAGAGAAAAGGGACAGAGAGAGAGAGAGAAAAGGGACAGAGAGAGAGAGAAAAGGGACAGATAGAGAATGAATAGGGACAGAAAGAGAGAGAGAAAAGGGACAGAGAGAGAGTGAGAGAAAACGGAACTGAGAGAGAAAGAGAACAGGGAGAGCGAGAAAAAAAAGGGACAAATAGAGAGAGAAAAGGGACAGAGAGAGAGAGAGAAAAGGGACAGATAGAGAGTGAAAAGGGACAGAAAGAGAGAGAGAGAGAAAAGGGACAGAAAGAGAGAGAGAAAAGGGACTGAGAGAGAGAAAGAGAAAAGGGACAGCGAGAGATAAAAGGGACAGATAGAGAGAGAAAAGGGACAGAAAGAGAGACAGAAGAGGGACGGAGAGAGAGAAAAGGGACAGAAAGAGAGAGAGAAAAGAGACGGAGAAGAAAGAAAAGGGACAGAGAGAGAGAGTGAGATAAAATGGACTGAGAGAGAGAAAGAGAAAAGGGATAGCGAGAGAAAAAAAAGGGACAGATAGAGAGAGAAAAGGGACAGAAAGAGAGAGAGAAAAGGGACGGAGAGAGAGAAAAGGGACAGAAAGCGAGAGAGAAAAGGGACGGGGAGAGAAAGAAAAGGGACAGAGAGACAGAGAGTGAGAGAAAAGGGACAGAGAGAGAGAAAGAGAAAAGGGACAGCGAGAGAAAAAAAGTGACAGATAGAGAGAGAAATGGGACAGAGAGAGAGAGAGAAAAGGGACAGACAGAGAGTGAAAAGGGACAGAAAGCGAGAGAGAAAAGGGACAGAGAGAGAGAGAAAAGGGACAGAGAGAGAGAGAAAAGGGACAGATAGAGAGTGAAAAGGGACAGAAAGAGAGAGAGAAAAGGGACTGAGAGAGAGAAAGAGAAAAGGGACAGCGAGAGAAAAAAAGGGACAGATAGAGAGAGAAAAGGGACAGAAAGAGAGACAGAAGAGTTTCGGAGAGAGAGAAAAGGGACAGAAAGAGAGAGACAAAAGGGACGGAGAGAGAGAAAAGGGACAGAAAGCGAGAGAGAAAAGGGACGGGAGAGAAAGAAAAGGAACAGATAGAGAGTGAAAAGGGAGAGAAAGAGAGAGAGAGAAATGGGACAGAGAGAGAGAGTGAGAGAAAAGGGACAGAGAGAGAGAAAGAGAAAAGGGACAGCGAGAGAAAAAAAGGGACAGATAGAGAGAGAAATGGGACAGAGAGAGAGAGAGAAAAGGAACAAAGAGAGAGTGAAAAGGGACAGAAAGCGAGAGAGAAAAGGGACGGGGAGAGAAAGAAAAGGGACAGAGTGAGAGAGAGTGAGAGAAAAGGGACAGAGAGAGAGAGAAAAGGGACAGATAGAGAGTGAAAAGGAAGAGAAAGAGAGAGAGAGAAATGGGACAGAGAGAGAGAGTGAGAGAAAAGGGACTGAGAGAGAGAAAGAAAAGGGACAGCGAGAGAAAAAAAGGGACAGATAGAGAGAGAAAAGGGAATGAAAGAGAGAGAAAAGGGACGGAGAGAGAGAAAAGGGACAGAAAGAGAGAGAGAAAAGGGACGGAGAGAGTGAAAAGGGACAGAAATAGAGAGAGAAAAGGGACAGAAAGAGAGAGAGAAAAGGGACAGCGAGAGAGAGAGAAAAGGGACAGAGAGAGAGAGAGAAAATGAACAGAAAGAGAGAGAGAAAAGGGACAGCGAGAAAGAGAGAAAAGGGACAGGGAGAGAGAGAAAAGGGACAGAAAGAGAGAGAGAAAAGGGACAGAAAGAGAGAGAGAAAAGGGACAGCGAGAGAGAGAGAAAAGGGGCAGAAAGAGAGAGAGAAAATGAACAGAAAGAGAGAGAGAAAAGGGACAGCGAGAAAGAGAGAAAAGGGACAGGGAGAGAGAGAAAAGGGACAGATAGAGAATGAAAAGGGACGGAAAGAGAGAGAGAAAAGGGAGAGAGCGAGAGAGAAAAGGGACAGAGAGATAGAGAAAAGGGACAGATAGAGAGTGAAAAGGGACAGATAGAGAGACAGAAAAGGGACGGTGAGAGAGAGTGAGAGAAAAGGGACAGAGAGAGAGTGAGAGAAATGGGAACTGAGAGAGAGAAAGAGAAAAGGGACAGCGAGAAAAAAGGGACAAATAGAGAGAGAAAAGGGACAGAGAGAGAGAGAGAAAAGGGACAGAAAGAGAGAGAGAAAAGGGACAGAGAGAGAGAGAAAAGGGACAGAGAGAGAGAGAGAAAAGGGACAGAGAGAGAGAGAGAAAAGGGACAGAGAGAGAGAGAGAAAAGGGACTGAGAGAGAGAAAGAGAAAAGGGACAGCGAGAGATAAAAGGGACAGATAGAGAGAGAAAAGGGACAGAAAGAGAGACAGAAGAGGGACGGAGAGAGAGAAAAGGGACAGAAAGAGAGAGAGAAAAGAGACGGAGAATAAAGAAAAGGGACAGAGAGAGAGAGTGAGATAAAATGGACTGATAGAGAGAAAGAGAAAAGGGACAGCGAGAGAAAAAAAGGGACAGATAGAGAGAGAAAAGGGACAGAAAGAGAGAGAGAAAAGGGATGGAGAGAGAGAAAAGGGACAGAAAGCGAGAGAGAAAAGGGACGGGGAGAGAAAGAAAAGGGACAGAGAGACAGAGAGTGAGAGAAAAGGGACAGAGAGAGAGAAAGAGAAAAGGGACAGCGAGAGAAAAAAAGTGACAGATAGAGAGAGAATTGGGACAGAGAGAGAGAGAGAGAAAAGGGACAGACAGAGAGTGAAAAGGGACAGAAAGAGAGAGAGAAAAGGGACAGAGAGAGAGAGAGAAAAGGAACAGAGAGAGAGTGAAAAGGGACAGAAAGCGAGAGAGAAAAGGGACGGAGAGAGCGAAAAGGGACAGAAAGCGAGAGAGAAAAGGGACAGATAGAGAATGAAAAAGGGACAGAAAGAGAGAGAGAAAAGGGACAGAGAGAGAGTGAGAGAAAAGGGAACTGAGAGAGAGAAAGAGAAAAGGGACAGTGAGAGAGAAAAGGGACAGATAGAAAGAGAAATGGGACAGAGAGAGAGAGAAAAGGGACAGATAGAGAGTGAAAAGGGACAGAAAGAGAGAGAGAAAAGGGACAGAGAGAGAGTGAGAGAAAAGGGAACTGAGAGAGAGAAAGAGAAAAGGGACAGCGAGAGAAAAAAGGGACAGATAGAGAGAGAAATGGGACAGAGAGAGAGAGAGAGAAAAGGGACAGATAGAGAGTGAAAAGGGACAGAAAGAGAAAGAGAAAAGGGACAGAGAGAGAGAGAAAAGGGACAGAGAGAGAGAGAGAAAAGGGACAGAAAGAATGAGAGAAAAGGGACTGAGAGAGAGAGAAAAGGGACAGCGAGAGAGAGAGAAAAGGGATAGAGAGAGAGAGAGAAAAGGGACAGAGAGAGAGAGAGAAAAGAGACGGAGAAGAAAGAAAAGGGACAGAGAGATAGAGTGAGATAAAATGGACTGAGAGAGAGAAAGAGAAAAGGGACAGCGAGAGAAAAAAAGGGACAGATAGAGAGAGAAAAGGGACAGAAAGAGAGAGAGAAAAGGGACAGAGAGAGAGAGAAAAGGGACAGAGAGAGAGAGAGAAAAGGGACAGCGAGAAAGAGAGAAAAGGGACAGAGAGAGAGAGAAAAGGGACAGATAGAGAATGAAAAGGGACAGAAAGAGAGAGAGAGAGAAAAGGGACAGAGAGAGAGAGAGAGAAAAGGGACAGAGAGAGAGAGAAAAGGGACAGATAGAGAATGAATAGGGACAGAAAGAGAGAGAGAAAAGGGACAGAGAGAGAGTGAGAGAAAACGGAACTGAGAGAGATAGAGAAAAGGGAGAGCGAGAAAAAAAAGGGACAAATAGAGAGAGAAAAGGGACAGAGAGAGAGAGAGAAAAGGGACAGAAAGAGAGAGAGAAAAGGGACTGAGAGAGAGAAAGAGAAAAGGGACAGCGAGAGATAAAAGGGACAGATAGAGAGAGAAAAGGGACAGAAAGAGAGACAGAAGAGGGACGGAGAGAGAGAAAAGGGACAGAAAGAGAGAGAGAAAAGAGACGGAGAATAAAGAAAAGGGACAGAGAGAGAGAGTGAGATAAAATGGACTGAGAGAGAGAAAGAGAAAAGGGATAGCGAGAGAAAAAAAAGGGACAGATAGAGAGAGAAAAAGGACAGAAAGAGAGAGAGAAAAGGGACGGAGAGAGAGAAAAGGGACAGAAAGCGAGAGAGAAAAGGGACGGGGAGAGAAAGAAAAGGGACAGAGAGACAGAGAGTGAGAGAAAAGGGACAGAGAGAGAGAAAGAGAAAAGGGACAGCGAGAGAAAAAGAGTGACAGATAGAGAGAGAAATGGGACAGAGAGAGAGAGAGAAAAGGGACAGACAGAGAGTGAAAAGGGACAGAAAGCGAGAGAGAAAGGGGACAGTGAGAGAGAGAAAAGGGACAGAGAGAGAGAGAAAAGGGACAGATAGAGAGTGAAAAGGGACAGAAAGAGAGAGAGAAAAGGGACTGAGAGAGAGAAAGAGAAAAGGGACAGCGAGAGAAAAAAAGGGACAGATAGAGAGAGAAAAGGGACAGAAAGAGAGACAGAAGAGTTTCGGAGAGAGAGAAAAGGGACAGAAAGAGAGAGACAAAAGTGACGGAGAGAGAGAAAAGGGACAGAAAGCGAGAGAGAAAAGGGACGGGAGAGAAAGAAAAGGGACAGATAGAGAGTGAAAAGGGAGAGAAAGAGAGAGAGAGAAATGGGACAGAGAGAGAGAGTGAGAGAAAAGGGACAGAGAGAGAGAAAGAGAAAAGGGACAGCGAGAGAGAAAGAGAAAAGGGACAGCGAGAGAAAAAAAGGGACAGATAGAGGGGGAAAAGGGACAGAGAGAGAGAAAAGGGACAGAAAGCGAGAGTGAAAAGGGACAGAAAGCGAGAGAGAAAAGGGACGGGGAGAGAAAGAAAAGGGACAGAGTGAGAGAGAGTGAGAGAAAAGGGACAGAGAGAGAGAGAAAAGGGACAGATAGAGAGTGAAAAGGAAGAGAAAGAGAGAGAGAGAAATGGGACAGAGAGAGAGAGTGAGAGAAAAGGGACTGAGAGAGAGAAAGAAAAGGGACAGCGAGAGAAAAAAAGGGACAGATAGAGAGAGAAAAGGGAATGAAAGAGAGAGAAAAGGGACGGAGAGAGAGAAAAGGGACAGAAAGGGAGAGAGAAAAGGGACGAAGAGAGAAAGAAAAGGGACAGAGAGAGAGAGTGAGAGAAAAGGGACTGAGAGAGAGAAAGAGAAAAGGGACAGCGAGAGAAAAAAAGGGACAGATAGAGAGAGAAAAGGGACAGAAAGAGAGAGAGAAAAGGGACAGAGAGAGAGAGAGAGAAAAGGGACAGAGAGAGAGAGAGAAAAGGGACAGAGAGAGAGAGAAAAGGGACAGAGAGAGAGAGAGAAAAGGGACAGAAAGAGAGAGAGAGAAAAGGGACAGAAAGAGAGAGAGAAAAGGGACAGCGAGAGAGAGAGAAAAGGGACAGCGAGAGAGAGAGAAAAGGGGCAGAGAGAGAGAGTGAGAGAAAAGGGACTGAGAGAGAGAAAGAGAAAAGGGACAGCGAGAGAAAAAAAGGGACAGATAGAGAGAGAAATGGGACAGAGAGAGAGAGAGAAAAGGGACAGACAGAGAGAGAGAGAAAAGGGACAGAGAGAGAGAGAGTGAGAGAAAAGGGACTGAGAGAGAGAAAGAGAAAAGGGACAGCGAGAGAAAAAAAGGGACAGATAGAGAGAGAAATGGGACAGAGAGAGAGAGAGAAAAGGGACAGACAGAGAGAGAGAGAAAAGGGACAGATAGAGAGTGAAAAGGGACAGATAGAGAGAGAAATGGGACAGAGAGAGAGAGAGAGAAAAGGGACAGACAGAGAGAAAGAGATAAGGGGCAGAGAGAGAGAGGGAGAAAAGGGACAGAAAGAGAGAGAGAAAAGGGACAGCGAGAAAGAGAGAAAAGGGACAGAGAGAGAGAGAGAAAAGGGACAGATAGAGAATGAAAAGGGACAGAAAGAGAGAGAGAAAAGGGACAGAGAGAGAGAGAACAGGGACAGAGAGAGAGAGAAAAGGGACAGGTAGAGAATGAAAAGGGACAGAAAGAGAGAGAGAAAAGGGACAGAGAGAGAGTGAGAGAAAAGGGAACTGAGAGAGAGAAAGAGAAAAGGGACAGCGAGAAAAAAAAGGGACAGATAGAGAGAGAAAAGGGACAGAGAGAGAGAGAGAAAAGGGACAGATAGAGAGTGAAAAGGGACAGAAAGAGAGAGAGAAAAGGGACAGAGAGAGAGAGAAAAGGGACAGAAAGAGAGAGAGAAAAGGGACTGAGAGAGAGAAAGAGAAAAGGGACAGCGAGAGATAAAAGGGACAGATAGAGAGAGAAAAGGAACAGAAAGAGAGACAGAAGAGGGACGGAGAGAGAGAAAAGGGACAGAAAGAGAGAGAGAAAAGAGACGGAGAAGAAAGAAAAGGGACAGAGAGAGAGAGTGAGATAAAATGGACTGAGAGAGAGAAAGAGAAAAGGGACAACGAGGGAGAGAAAAGGGACAGAAAGAGGGGGAAAAGGGACAGAGAGAGAGAAAAGGGACAGAAAGAGAGAGAGAAAAGGGACAGAAAGAGAGAGAAAAAAGGGACAGAAAGAGAGAGAGAAAAGGGACAGAAAGTGAGAGAGAAATGGGACAGCGAGAGAGAGAGAAAAGGGACAGAGAGAGAGAGAGAGAGAGAAAAGGGACAGAGAGAGAGTGAAAAGGGAGAGAAAGAGAGAGAGAGAAATGGGACAGATAGAGAGAGTGAGAGAAAACGGACTGAGAGAGAGAAAGAAAAGGGACAGCGAGAGAAAAAAAGGGACAGATAGAGAGAGAAAAGGGACTGAAAGAGAGAGAGAAAAGGGACGGAGAGAGAGAATAGGGACAGAAAGAGAGAGAGAAAAGGGACAGAGAGAGAGAAAGAAAAGGGACAGACAGAGCGAAAAGGGACAGAAAGCGAGAGAGAAAAGGGACGGAGAGAGAAAGAAAAGGGACAGAGAGAGAGTGAGAGAAAAGGGACTGAGAGAGAGAAAGAGAAAAGGGACAGCGAGAGAAAAAAAGGGACAGAAAGCGAGAGAGAAAAGGGAGAGAGAGAGATAGAAAAGGGACAGAGAGAGAGTGAAAAGGGAGAGAAAGAGAGAGAGAGAAATGGGACAGATAGAGAGAGTGAGAGAAAAGGGACTGAGAGAGAGAAAGAAAAGGGACAGCGAGAGAACAAAAGGGACAGATAGAGAGAGAAAAGGGACTGAAAGAGAGAGAGAAAAGGGACGGAGAGAGTGAAAAGGGACAGAAAGAGAGAGAGAAAAGGGACAGAAAGAGAGAGAGAAAAGGGACAGCGAGAGAGAGAGAAAAGGGACAGAGAGAGAGAGAGAAAATGAACAGAAAGAGAGAGAGAAAAGGGACAGCGAGAAAGAGAGAAAAGGGACAGGGAGAGAGAGAAAAGGGACAGAAAGAGAGAGAGAAAAGGGACAGAAAGAGAGAGAGAAAAGGGACAGCGAGAGAGAGAGAAAAGGGACAGCGAGAGAGAGAGAAAATGCACAGAAAGAGAGAGAGAAAAGGGACAGCGAGAGAGAGAGAAAAGGGACAGGGAGAGAGAGAAAAGGGACAGATAGAGAATGAAAAGGGACAGAAAGAGAGAGAGAAAAGGGAGAGAGCGAGAGAGAAAAGGGACAGAGAGAGAGAGAGAGAAAAGGGACAGAGAGAGAGAGAAAAGGGACAGATAGAGAGTGAAAAGGGACAGATAGAGAGACAGAAAAGGGACAGTGAGAGAGAGTGAGAGAAAAGGGACAGAGAGAGAGTGAGAGAAATGGGAACTGAGAGAGAGAAAGAGAAAAGGGACAGCGAGAAAAAAGGGACAAATAGAGAGAGAAAAGGGACAGAGAGAGAGAGAGAAAAGGGACAGAAAGAGAGAGAGAAAAGGGACAGAGAGAGAGAGAAAAGGGACAGAGAGAGAGAGAGAAAAGGGACAGAGAGAGAGAGAGAAAAGGGACTGTGAGAGAGAAAGAGAAAAGGGACAGCGAGAGATAAAAGGGACAGATAGAGAGAGAAAAGGGATAGAAAGAGAGACAGAAGAGGGACGGAGAGAGAGAAAAGGGACAGAAAGAGAGAGAGAAAAGAGACGGAGAAGAAAGAAAAGGGACAGAGAGAGAGAGTGAGATAAAATGGACTGATAGAGAGAAAGAGAAAAGGGACAGCGAGAGAAAAAAAAAGGACAGATCGAGAGAGAAAAGGGACAGAAAGAGAGAGAGAAAAGGGATGGAGAGAGAGAAAAGGGACAGAAAGCGAGAGAGAAAAGGGACGGGGAGAGAAAGAAAAGGGACAGAGAGACAGAGAGTGAGAGAAAAGGGACAGAGAGAGAGAAAGAGAAAAGGGACAGCGAGAGAAAAAAAGTGACAGATAGAGAGAGAAATGGGACAGAGAGAGAGAGAGAAAAGGGACAGACAGAGAGTGAAAAGGGACAGAAAGAGAGAGAGAAAAGGGACAGAGAGAGAGAGAGAGAAAAGGAACAGAGAGAGAGTGAAAAGGGACAGAAAGCGAGAGAGAAAAGGGACGGAGAGAGAGAAAAGGGACAGAAAGCGAGAGAGAAAAGGGACAGATAGAGAATGAAAAGGGACAGAAAGAGAGAGAGAAAAGGGACAGAGAGAGAGTGAGAGAAAAGGGAACTGAGAGAGAGAAAGAGAAAAGGGACAGTGAGAGAAAAAAGGGACAGATAGAGAGAGAAATGGGACAGAGAGAGAGAGAAAAGGGACAGATAGAGAGTGAAAAGGGACAGAAAGAGAGAGAGAAAAGGGACAGAGAGAGAGTGAGAGAAAAGGGAACTGAGAGAGAGAAAGAGAAAAGGGACAGCGAGAGAAAAAAGGGACAGATAGAGAGAGAAATGGGACAGAGAGAGAGAGAGAAAAGGGACAGATAGAGAGTGAAAAGGGACAGAAAGAGAGAGAGAAAAGGGACAGAGAGAGAGAGAGAAAAGGGACAGAGAGAGAGAGAGAAAAGGGATAGAAAGAGAGAGAGAAAAGGGACTGAGAGAGAGAGAGAAAAGGGACAGCGAGAGAGAGAGAAAAGGGACAGAGAGAGAGAGAGAAAAGGGACAGAAAGAGAGACAGAAGAGGGACGGAGAGAGAGAAAAGGGACAGAGAGAGAGAGAGAAAAGAGACGGAGAAGAAAGAAAAGGGACAGAGAGAGAGAGTGAGATAAAATGGACTGAGAGAGAGAAAGAGAAAAGGGACAGCGAGAGAAAAAAAGGGACAGATAGAGAGAGAAAAGGGACAGAAATAGAGAGAGAAAAGGGACGGAGAGAGAAAGAAAAGGGACAGAGAGAGAGAGTGAGAGAAAAGGGACTGAGAGAGAGAAAGAGAAAAGGGACAGCGAGAGAAAAAAAGGGACAGATAGAGAGAGAAAAGGGACAGAAAGAGAGAGAGAAAAGGGACAGAGAGAGAGATAGAAAAGGGACAGAGAGAGAGATAGAAAAGGGACAGAGAGAGAGAGAGAAAAGGGGCAGAAAGAGAGAGAGAAAATGGACAGAAAGAGAGAGAGAAAAGGGACAGCGAGAAAGAGAGAAAAGGGACAGAGAGAGAGAGAAAAGGGACAGATAGAGAATGAAAAGGGACAGAAAGAGAGAGAGAGAGAAAAGGGACAGAGAGAGAGAGAGAGAGAAAAGGGACAGAGAGAGAGAGAAAAGGGACAGATAGAGAATGAATAGTGACAGAAAGAGAGAGAGAAAAGGGACAGAGAGAGAGTGAGAGAAAACGGAACTGAGAGAGAAAGAGAAAAGGGACAGCGAGAAAAAAAAGGGACAAATAGAGAGAGAAAAGGGACAGAGAGAGAGAGAGAAAAGGGACAGATAGAGAGTGAAAAGGGACAGAAAGAGAGAGAGAAAAGGGACAGAAAGAGAGAGAGAAAAGGGACTGAGAGAGAGAAAGAGAAAAGGGACAGCGAGAGATAAAAGGGACAGATAGAGAGAGAAAAGGGACAGAAAGAGAGACAGAAGAGGGACGGAGAGAGAGAAAAGGGACAGAAAGAGAGAGAGAAAAGAGACGGAGAAGAAAGAAAAGGGACAGAGAGAGAGAGTGAGATAAAATGGACTGAGAGAGAGAAAGAGAAAAGGGATAGCGAGAGAAAAAAAAGGGACAGATAGAGAGAGAAAAGGGACAGAAAGAGAGAGAGAAAAGGGACGGAGAGAGAGAAAAGGGACAGAAAGCGAGAGAGAAAAGGGACGGGGAGAGAAAGAAAAGGGACAGAGAGACAGAGAGTGAGAGAAAAGGGACAGAGAGAGAGAAAAAGAAAAGGGACAGCGAGAGAAAAAAAGTGACAGATAGAGAGAGAAATGGGACAGAGAGAGAGAGAGAAAAGGGACAGACAGAGAGTGAAAAGGGACAGAAAGCGAGAGAGAAAGGGGACAGAGAGAGAGAGAAAAGGGACAGAGAGAGAGAGAGAAAAGGGACAGATAGAGAGTGAAAAGTGACAGAAAGAGAGAGAGAAAAGGGACTGAGAGAGAGAAAGAGAAAAGGGACAGCGAGAGAAAAAAAGGGACAGATAGAGAGAGAAAAGGGACAGAAAGAGAGACAGAAAAGTTTCGGAGAGAGAGAAAAGGGACAGAAAGAGAGAGAGCATAGGGACGGAGAGAGAGAAAAGGGACAGAAAGCGAGAGAGAAATGGGACGGGAGAGAAAGAAAAGGGACAGACAGAGAGTGAAAAGGGAGAGAAAGAGAGAGAGAGAAATGGGACAGAGAGAGAGAGTGAGAGAAAAGGGACAGAGAGAGAGAAAGAGAAAAGGGACAGCGAGAGAGAAAGAGAAAAGGGACAGCGAGAGAAAAAAAGGGACAGATAGAGAGAGAAATGGGACAGAGAGAGAGAGAAAAGGAACAATGAGAGAGTGAAAAGGGACAGAAAGCGAGAGAGAAAAGGGACGGGGAGAGAAAGAAAAGGGACAGAGTGAGAGAGAGTGAGAGAAAAGGGACAGAGAGAGAGAGAAAAGGGACAGATAGAGAGTGAAAAGGGAGAGAAAGAGAGTGAGAGAAAAGGGACTGAGAGAGAGATAGAAAAGGGACAGCGAGAGAAAAAAAGGGACAGATAGAGAGAGAAAAGGGACAGAAATAGAGAGAGAAAAGGGATGGAGAGAGAGAAAAGGGACAGAAAGAGAGAGAGAAAAGGGACGAAGAGAGAAAGAAAAGGGACAGAGAGAGAGAGTGAGAGAAAAGGGACTGAGAGAGAGTGAAAAGGGACAGAAAGAGAGAGAGAAAAGGGACAGAGAGAGAGAGAGAAAAGGGACAGAGAGAGAGAGAGAAAAGGGATAGAAAGAGAGAGAGAAAAGGGACTGAGAGAGAGAGAGAAAAGGGACAGCGAGAGAGAGAGAAAAGGGACAGAGAGAGAGAGAGAAAAGGGACAGAAAGAGAGACAGAAGAGGGACGGAGAGAGAGAAAAGGGACAGAGAGAGAGAGAGAAAAGAGACGGAGAAGAAAGAAAAGGGACAGAGAGAGAGAGTGAGATAAAATGGACTGAGAGAGAGAAAGAGAAAAGGGACAGCGAGAGAAAAAAAGGGACAGATAGAGAGAGAAAAGGGACAGAAATAGAGAGAGAAAAGGGACGGAGAGAGAAAGAAAAGGGACAGAGAGAGAGAGTGAGAGAAAAGGGACTGAGAGAGAGAAAGAGAAAAGGGACAGCGAGAGAAAAAAAGGGACAGATAGAGAGAGAAAAGGGACAGAAAGAGAGAGAGAAAAGGGACAGAGAGAGATAGAAAAGGGACAGAGAGAGAGATAGAAAAGGGACAGAGAGAGAGAGAGAAAAGGGGCAGAAAGAGAGAGAGAAAATGGACAGAAAGAGAGAGAGAAAAGGGACAGCGAGAAAGAGAGAAAAGGGACAGAGAGAGAGAGAAAAGGGACAGATAGAGAATGAAAAGGGACAGAAAGAGAGAGAGAGAGAAAAGGGACAGAGAGAGAGAGAGAGAGAAAAGGGACAGAGAGAGAGAGAAAAGGGACAGATAGAGAATGAATAGTGACAGAAAGAGAGAGAGAAAAGGGACAGAGAGAGAGTGAGAGAAAACGGAACTGAGAGAGAAAGAGAAAAGGGACAGCGAGAAAAAAAAGGGACAAATAGAGAGAGAAAAGGGACAGAGAGAGAGAGAGAAAAGGGACAGATAGAGAGTGAAAAGGGACAGAAAGAGAGAGAGAAAAGGGACAGAAAGAGAGAGAGAAAAGGGACTGAGAGAGAGAAAGAGAAAAGGGACAGCGAGAGATAAAAGGGACAGATAGAGAGAGAAAAGGGACAGAAAGAGAGACAGAAGAGGGACGGAGAGAGAGAAAAGGGACAGAAAGAGAGAGAGAAAAGAGACGGAGAAGAAAGAAAAGGGACAGAGAGAGAGAGTGAGATAAAATGGACTGAGAGAGAGAAAGAGAAAAGGGATAGCGAGAGAAAAAAAAGGGACAGATAGAGAGAGAAAAGGGACAGAAAGAGAGAGAGAAAAGGGACGGAGAGAGAGAAAAGGGACAGAAAGCGAGAGAGAAAAGGGACGGGGAGAGAAAGAAAAGGGACAGAGAGACAGAGAGTGAGAGAAAAGGGACAGAGAGAGAGAAAAAGAAAAGGGACAGCGAGAGAAAAAAAGTGACAGATAGAGAGAGAAATGGGACAGAGAGAGAGAGAGAAAAGGGACAGACAGAGAGTGAAAAGGGACAGAAAGCGAGAGAGAAAGGGGACAGAGAGAGAGAGAAAAGGGACAGAGAGAGAGAGAGAAAAGGGACAGATAGAGAGTGAAAAGTGACAGAAAGAGAGAGAGAAAAGGGACTGAGAGAGAGAAAGAGAAAAGGGACAGCGAGAGAAAAAAAGGGACAGATAGAGAGAGAAAAGGGACAGAAAGAGAGACAGAAAAGTTTCGGAGAGAGAGAAAAGGACAGAAAGAGAGAGAGAATAGGGACGGAGAGAGAGAAAAGGGACAGAAAGCGAGAGAGAAATGGGACGGGAGAGAAAGAAAAGGGACAGACAGAGAGTGAAAAGGGAGAGAAAGAGAGAGAGAGAAATGGGACAGAGAGAGAGAGTGAGAGAAAAGGGACAGAGAGAGAGAAAGAGAAAAGGGACAGCGAGAGAGAAAGAGAAAAGGGACAGCGAGAGAAAAAAAGGGACAGATAGAGAGAGAAATGGGACAGAGAGAGAGAGAAAAGGAACAAAGAGAGAGTGAAAAGGGACAGAAAGCGAGAGAGAAAAGGGACGGGGAGAGAAAGAAAAGGGACAGAGTGAGAGAGAGTGAGAGAAAAGGGACAGAGAGAGAGAGAAAAGGGACAGATAGAGAGTGAAAAGGGAGAGAAAGAGAGTGAGAGAAAAGGGACTGAGAGAGAGATAGAAAAGGGACAGCGAGAGAAAAAAAGGGACAGATAGAGAGAGAAAAGGGACAGAAATAGAGAGAGAAAAGGGATGGAGAGAGAGAAAAGGGACAGAAAGAGAGAGAGAAAAGGGACGAAGAGAGAAAGAAAAGGGACAGAGAGAGAGAGTGAGAGAAAAGGGACTGAGAGAGAGAAAGAGAAAAGGGACAGCGAGAGAAAAAAAGGGACAGATAGAGAGAGAAAAGGGACAGAAAGAGAGAGAGAAAAGGGACAGAGAGAGAGAGAGAAAAGGGACAGAGAAAGAGAGAGAAAAGTAACAGAGAGAGAGAGAAAAGGGACAGAGAGAGAGAGAGAAAAGGGACAGAAAGAGAGAGAGAAAAGGGACAGCGAGAGAGAGAGAAAAGGGAGAGCGAGAGAGAAAGAAAAGGGGCAGAGAGAGAGAGTGAGAGAAAAGGGACTGAGAGAGAGAAAGAGAAAAGGGACAGCGAGAGAAAAAAAGGGACAGATAGAGAGAGAAATGGGACAGAGAGAGAGAGAGAAAAGGGACAGACAGAGAGAGAGAGAAAAGGGACAGATAGAGAGAGAAAAGGGACTGAGAGAGAGAAAGAGAAAAGGGACAGCGAGAGATAAAAGGGACAGACAGAGAGAGAAAAGGGACAGAAAGTGAGACAGAAGAGGGACGGAGAGAGAGAAAAGGGACAGAAAGAGAGAGAGAAAAGAGACGGAGAAGAAAGAAAAGGGACAGAGAGAGAGAGTGAGATAAAATGGACTGAGAGAGAGAAAGAGAAAAGGGACAACGAGGGAGAGAAAAGGGACAGAAAGAGGGGGAAAAGGGACAGAGAGAGAGAGAAAAGGGACAGAAAGAGAGAGAGAAAAGGGACAGAAAGAGAGAGAGAAAAGGGACAGATAGAGAGAGAGAGAAAAGGGACAGAGAGAGAGTGAAAAGGGAGAGAAAGAGAGAGAGAGAAATGGGACAGATAGAGAGAGTGAGAGAAAAGGGACTGAGAGAGAGAAAGAAAAGGGACAGCGAGAGAAAAAAAGGGACAGATAGAGAGAGAAAAGGGACTGAAAGAGAGAGAGAAAAGGGACGGAGAGAGAGAATAGGGACAGAAAGAGAGAGAGAAAAGGGACAGAGAGAGAGAAAGAAAAGGGACAGACAGAGCGAAAAAGGACAGAAAGCGAGAGAGAAAAGGGACGGAGAGAGAAAGAAAAGGGACAGAGAGAGAGTGAGAGAAAAGGGACTGAGAGAGAGAAAGAGAAAAGGGACTGCGAGAGAAAAAAAGGGACAGATAGAGAGAGAAATGGGACAGAGAGAGATAGAGAAAAGGGACAGACAGAGAGAGAGAGAAAAGGGGCAGAGAGAGAGAGAGAGAAAAGGGACAGCGAGAGAGAGGGTGAAAAGGGACAGAAAGAGAGAGAGAAAAGGGACAGCGAGAAAGAGAGAAAAGGGACAGAGAGAGAGAGAGAAAAGGGACAGATAGAGAATGAAAAGGGACAGAAAGAGAGAGAGAAAAGGGACAGAGAGAGAGAGAAAAGGGACAGAGAGAGAGAGAAAAGGGACAGATAGAGAATGAAAAGGGACAGAAAGAGAGAGAAAAAAGGGACAGAGAGAGAGTGAGAGAAAAGGGAACTGAGAGAGAGAAAGAGAAAAGGGACAGCGAGAAAAAAAAGGGACAGATAGAGAGAGAAAAGGGACAGAGAGAGAGAGAGAAAAGGGACAGAGAGAGAGTGAAAAGGGACAGAAAGAGAGAGAGAAAAGGGACAGAGAGAGAGAGAAAAGGGACAGAGAGAGAGAGAGAAAAGGGACAGAAAGAGAGAGAGAAAAGGGACTGAGAGAGAGAAAGAGAAAAGGGACAGCGAGAGATAAAAGGGACAGATAGAGAGAAAAGGGACAGAAAGAGAGACAGAAGAGGGACGGAGAGAGAGAAAAGGGACAGAAAGAGAGAGAGAAAAGAGACGGAGAAGAAAGAAAAGGAACAGAGAGAGAGAGTGAGATAAAATGGACTGAGAGAGAGAAAGAGAAAAGGGACAACGAGGGAGAGAAAAGGGACAGAAAGAGGGGGAAAAGGGACAGAGAGAGAGAGAAAAGGGACAGAAAGAGAGAGAGAAAAGGGACAGAAAGAGAGAGAGAAAAGGGACAGATAGAGAGAGAGAAAAGGGACAGAATGTGAGAGAGAAAAGTGACAGCGAGAGAGAGAGAAAAGGGACAGAGAGAGAGAGAGAAAAGGGACAGAGAGAGAGTGAAAAGGGAGAGAAAGAGAGAGAGAGAAATGGGCCAGATAGAGAGAGTGAGAGAAAAGGGACTGAGAGAGAGAAAGAAAATGGACAGCGAGAGAAAAAAAGGGACAGATAGAGAGAGAAAAGGGACTGAAAGAGAGAGAGAAAAGGGACGGAGAGAGAGAATAGGGACAGAAAGAGAGAGAGAAAAGGGACAGAGAGAGAGAAAGAAAAGGGACAGACAGAGCGAAAAGGGACAGAAAGCGAGAGAGAAAAGGGACAGAGAGAGAAAGAAAAGGGACAGAGAGAGAGTGAGAGAAAAGGGACTGAGAGAGAGAAAGAGAAAAGGGACAGCGAGAGAAAAAAAGGGACAGATAGAGAGAGAAAAGGGAGAGAGAGAGATAGAAAAGGGACAGAGAGAGAGTGAAAAGGGAGAGAAAGAGAGAGAGAGAAATGGGACAGATAGAGAGAGTGAGAGAAAAGGGACTGAGAGAGAGAAAGAAAAGGGACAGCGAGAGAACAAAAGGGACAGATAGAGAGAGAAAAGGGACTGAAAGAGAGAGAGAAAAGGGACGGAGAGAGTGAAAAGGGACAGAAAGAGAGAGAGAAAAGGGACAGAAAGAGAGAGAGAAAAGGGACAGCGAGAGAGAGAGAAAAGGGTCAGAGAGAGAGAGAGAGAAAAGGGACAGAGAGAGAGTGAAAAGGGAGAGAAAGAGAGAGAGAGAAATGGGACATATAGAGAGAGTGAGAGAAAAGGGACTGAGAGAGAGAAAGAAAAGGGACAGCGAGAGAAAAAAAGGGACAGATAGAGAGAGAAAAGGGACTGAAAGAGAGAGAGAAAAGGGACGGAGAGAGAGAAAGAAAAGGGAAAGACAGAGCGAAAAGGGACAGAAAGCGAGAGAGAAAAGGGACGGAGAGAGAAAGAAAATGGACAGAGAGAGAGTGAGAGAAAAGGGACTGAGATAGAGAAAGAGAAAAGGGACAGCGAGAGAAAAAAAGGGACAGATAGAGAGAGAAAAGGGACAGAGAGAGAGAGAAAAGGGACAGATAGAGAGTGAAAAGGGACAGAAAGAGAGAGAGAAAAGGGACTGAGAGAGAGAAAGAGAAAAGGGACAGCGAAAGAAAAAAAAGGGACAGATAGAGAGTGAAAGGGGACAGCGAGAGAGAGAGAAAAGAGACAGATAGAGAGTGAAAAGGGACAGAAAGAGACAGAGAAAAGGGACAGAGAGAGAGAGTGAGAGAAAAGGGACTGAGAGAGAAAGAGAAAAGGGACAGCGAGAGAAACAAAGGGACAGATAGAGAGAGAAAAGGGACAGAAAGAGAGTGAAAAGGGACAGAAAGAGAGAGAGAAAAGGGACAGAGAGAGAGAGAAAAGGGACAGATAGAGAGTGAAAAGGGACAGAAAGAGACAGAGAAAAGGGACAGAGAGAGAGTGAGAGAAAAGGGACTGAGAGAGTGTGAAAAGGGACAGAAAGAGAGAGAGAAAAGGGACAGAGAGAGAGTGAAAACGGACAGATAGAGAGACAGAAAAGGGACAGAGAGGGAGAGTGAGAGAAAAGGGACTGAGAGAGAGAAAGAGAAAAGGGACAGCGAGAGAAAAAAGGGACAGATAGAGAGAGAAAAGGGACAGAAAGAGAGAGTGAAATGGGACAGAGAGAGAGAGAAAATGGACAGAGAGAGAGAGAAAAGGGACAGAGAGAGAGGGAAAAGGGACAGAGAGAGAGAGAAAAGGGACAGAAAGAGAGAGAGAAAAGGGACAGAAAGAGAGAGAGAAAAGGGACAGAAAGAAAGAGAGAAAAGGGACAGCGAGAGAGAGAGAAAAGGGACACAGAGAGAGAGAGAAAAGGGACAGAGAGAGAGTGAAAAGGGAGAGAAAGAGAGAGAGAGAAATGGGACATATAGAGATAGTGAGAGAAAAGGGACTGAGAGAGAGAAAGAAAAGGGACAGCGAGAGAAAAAAAGGGACAGATAGAGAGAGAAAAGGGACTGAAAGAGAGAGAGAAAAGGGACGGAGAGAGAGAAAGAAAAGGGACAGACAGATCGAAAAGTGACAGAAAGCGAGAGAGAAAAGGGACGGAGAGAGAAAGAAAAGGGACAGAGAGAGAGTGAGAGAAAAGGGACTGAGAGAGAGAAAGAGAAAAGGGACAGCGAGAGAAAAAAAGGGACAGACAGAGAGAGAAAAGGGACAGAGAGAGAGAGAATAGGGACAGATAGAGAGTGAAAAGGGACAGAAAGAGAGAGAGAAAAGGGACTGAGAGAGAGAAAGAGAAAAGGAGCAGCGAGAGAAAAAAAGGGACAGATAGAGAGTGAAAGGGGACAGAGAGAGAGTGAAAAGGGACAGAAAGAGACAGAGAAAAGGGACAGAGAGAGAGAGTGAGAGAAAAGGGACTGAGAGAGAAAGAAAAAAGGTACAGCGTGAGAAAAAAAGGGACAGATAGAGAGAGAAAAGAGACAGAGAGAGAGAGAAAAGGGACAGAGAGAGAGAGAGAGAAAAGGGACAGATAGAGAGTGAAAAGGGACAGAAAGAGACAGAGAAAAGGGACAGGGAGAGAGTGAGAGAAAAGGGACTGAGAGGTAGAAAGAGAAAAGGGACAGCGAGAGAAAAAAAGAGGACAGATAGAGAGAGAAAAGGGACAGAAAAGAGAGAGAAAAGGGACGGAGAGAGAGAAAAGGAACAGAACGAGAGAGAGAAAAGGGACGGAGAGAGAAAGAAAACGGACAGAGAGAGTGAGAGAAAAGGGATTGAGAGAGAGAAAGAGAAAAGGGACAACGAGAGAAAAAAAGGGACAGATAGAGAGAGAAAAGGGACAGAGAGAGAGAAAAGGAACAGAACGAGAGAGAGAAAAGGGACAGATAGAGAGTGAAAAAGGACAGATAGAGAGTGAAAAGGGACAGAGAGAGAGAGAAAAGGGACAGAGAGAGAGAAAAGGTACAGATAGAGAGTGAAAAGGGACAGAAAGAGAGAGAGAAAAGGGACAGAGAGAGAAAGAAAAGGGACAGAGAGTGTGAGAGAAAAGGGACTGAGAGAGAGAAAGAAAAAAGGGACAGCGAGAGAAAAAAAGGAACAGATACAGAGAGAAAAGGGACAGAGAGAGAGAGAAAAGGGACAGAGAGAGAGGGAAAAGGGACGGATAGAGAGTGAAAAGGGACAGAGAGAGAGAGAGAGAGAGAAAAAAGGGACAGAGAGAGAGAGAAAAGGGACAGACAGAGAGAGAGAAAAGGGACAGAGAGAGAGAGAGTGAGAGAAAAGGGACTGAGAGAGAGAAAGAGAAAAGGGACAGCGAGACAAAAAAAGGGACAGATAGAGAGAGAAAAGGGACAGAAAGAGAGAGAGAAAAGGGACTGAGAGAGAGAAAGAGAAAACGGACAGCGAGAGAAAAAAGGGACAGATAGAGAGTGAAAAGGGATAGAAAGAGACAAACAAAGAGACAGAGAGAGAGAGTGAGAGAAAAGGGACTGAGAGAGAGAAAGAGAAAAGGGACAGCGAGAGAAAAAAAGGGACAGATACAGAGAGAAAAGGGACAGAGAGAGAGAGAAAAGGGACAGAGAGAGAGTGAAAAGGGACTGAGAGAGAGAAAAGGGACAGAGAGAGAGAGAAAGGGGACAGAGAGAGAGAGAGAAAAGGGACAGAGAGAGAGTGAAAAGGGACAGAAAGAGAGAGAAAAGGGACAGAGGGAGAGAGTGAGAGAAAAGGGGCTGAGAGAGAGAAAGAGAAAAGGGACTGTGAGACAAAATAAGGGACAGATCGAGAGAGAAAAGGGACAGAAAGAGAGAGAGAAAAGGGACGGAGAGAGAGAAAAGGGACAGAAAGAGAGAGAGAAAAGGGACGAAGAGAGAAAGAAAAGGGACAGAGAGAGGGAGTGAGAGAAAAGGTACTGAGAGAGAGAAAGAGAAAAGGGACAGCGAGAGAAAAAAAGGGACAGATCGAGAGAGAAAAGGGACAGAAAGAGAGAGAAAAGAGACAGAGAGAGAGAGTGAGAGAAAAGGGACTGAGAGAGAGAAAGAGAAAATGGACAGTGAGACAAAATAAGGGACAGATCGAGAGAGAAAAGGGACAGAAAGAGAGAGAGAAAAGGGACGGAGAGAGAGAAAAGGGACAGAAAGAGAGAGAAAAGTGACGGAGACAGAAAGAAAAGGGACAGAGAGAGAGTGAGAGAGAAAAGGTACTGAGAGAGAGAAAGAGTAAAGGGACAGCGAGAGAAAAAAGGTACAGATAGAGAGAGAAAAGGGACAGAAAGAGAGACAGAAAAGGGACTGAGGGAGAGAAAGAGAAAAGGGACAGCGAGAGAAAAAAAGGGACAGATACAGAGAGAAAAGGGACAGAAAGAGAGAGAGAAAAGGGAAGGAGAGAGAAAGAAAAGGGACAGAGAGAGAGAGAGTGAGATAAATTGGACTGAGAAAGAGAAAGAGAAAAGGGACAGCGAGAGAAAAAAAGGGACAGATAGAGAGAGAAATGGGACAGAGAGAGAGAGAGAGAAAAGGGACAGATAGAGAGTGAAAAGGGACAGTTGAGACAGAGAAAAGGGACAGAGAGAGAGAGTGAGAGAAAAGGGATTGAGAGACAAAGAGAAAAGGGACAGCGAGAGAAAGAAAGGGACAGATAGAGATAGAAAAGGGACAGAAAGAAAGAGAAAAAAGGGACAGCAAGAGAGTGAGAAAAGGGACGGAGAGAGAAAGAAACGGGACAGAGAGAGAGAGTGAGAGAAAAGGGACTGAGAGAGAGAAAGAGAAAAGGGACAGCGAGAGAAAAAAAGGGACAGATAGAGAGAGAAAAGGGACAGAAAGAGAGACAGAAAAGTTTCGGAGAGAGAGAAAAGGGACAGAAAGAGAGAGAGCATAGGGACGGAGAGAGAGAAAAGGGACAGAAAGCGAGAGAGAAATGGGACGGGAGAGAAAGAAAAGGGACAGACAGAGAGTGAAAAGGGAGAGAAAGAGAGAGAGAGAAATGGGACAGAGAGAGAGAGTGAGAGAAAAGGGACAGAGAGAGAGAAAGAGAAAAGGGACAGCGAGAGAGAAAGAGAAAAGGGACAGCGAGAGAAAAAAAGGGACAGATAGAGAGAGAAATGGGACAGAGAGAGAGAGAAAAGGAACAATGAGAGAGTGAAAAGGGACAGAAAGCGAGAGAGAAAAGGGACGGGGAGAGAAAGAAAAGGGACAGAGTGAGAGAGAGTGAGAGAAAAGGGACAGAGAGAGAGAGAAAAGGGACAGATAGAGAGTGAAAAGGGAGAGAAAGAGAGTGAGAGAAAAGGGACTGAGAGAGAGATAGAAAAGGGACAGCGAGAGAAAAAAAGGGACAGATAGAGAGAGAAAAGGGACAGAAATAGAGAGAGAAAAGGGATGGAGAGAGAGAAAAGGGACAGAAAGAGAGAGAGAAAAGGGACGAAGAGAGAAAGAAAAGGGACAGAGAGAGAGAGTGAGAGAAAAGGGACTGAGAGAGAGTGAAAAGGGACAGAAAGAGAGAGAGAAAAGGGACAGAGAGAGAGAGAGAAAAGGGACAGAGAGAGAGAGAGAAAAGGGATAGAAAGAGAGAGAGAAAAGGGACTGAGAGAGAGAGAGAAAAGGGACAGCGAGAGAGAGAGAAAAGGGACAGAGAGAGAGAGAGAAATGGGACAGAAAGAGAGACAGAAGAGGGACGGAGAGAGAGAAAAGGGACAGAGAGAGAGAGAGAAAAGAGACGGAGAAGAAAGAAAAGGGACAGAGAGAGAGAGTGAGATAAAATGGACTGAGAGAGAGAAAGAGAAAAGGGACAGCGAGAGAAAAAAAGGGACAGATAGAGAGAGAAAAGGGACAGAAATAGAGAGAGAAAAGGGACGGAGAGAGAAAGAAAAGGGACAGAGAGAGAGAGTGAGAGAAAAGGGACTGAGAGAGAGAAAGAGAAAAGGGACAGCGAGAGAAAAAAAGGGACAGATAGAGAGAGAAAAGGGACAGAAAGAGAGAGAGAAAAGGGACAGAGAGAGATAGAAAAGGGACAGAGAGAGAGATAGAAAAGGGACAGAGAGAGAGAGAGAAAAGGGGCAGAAAGAGAGAGAGAAAATGGACAGAAAGAGAGAGAGAAAAGGGACAGCGAGAAAGAGAGAAAAGGGACAGAGAGAGAGAGAAAAGGGACAGATAGAGAATGAAAAGGGACAGAAAGAGAGAGAGAGAGAAAAGGGACAGAGAGAGAGAGAGAGAGAAAAGGGACAGAGAGAGAGAGAAAAGGGACAGATAGAGAATGAATAGTGACAGAAAGAGAGAGAGAAAAGGGACAGAGAGAGAGTGAGAGAAAACGGAACTGAGAGAGAAAGAGAAAAGGGACAGCGAGAAAAAAAAGGGACAAATAGAGAGAGAAAAGGGACAGAGAGAGAGAGAGAAAAGGGACAGATAGAGAGTGAAAAGGGACAGAAAGAGAGAGAGAAAAGGGACAGAAAGAGAGAGAGAAAAGGGACTGAGAGAGAGAAAGAGAAAAGGGACAGCGAGAGATAAAAGGGACAGATAGAGAGAGAAAAGGGACAGAAAGAGAGACAGAAGAGGGACGGAGAGAGAGAAAAGGGACAGAAAGAGAGAGAGAAAAGAGACGGAGAAGAAAGAAAAGGGACAGAGAGAGAGAGTGAGATAAAATGGACTGAGAGAGAGAAAGAGAAAAGGGATAGCGAGAGAAAAAAAAGGGACAGATAGAGAGAGAAAAGGGACAGAAAGAGAGAGAGAAAAGGGACGGAGAGAGAGAAAAGGGACAGAAAGCGAGAGAGAAAAGGGACGGGGAGAGAAAGAAAAGGGACAGAGAGACAGAGAGTGAGAGAAAAGGGACAGAGAGAGAGAAAAAGAAAAGGGACAGCGAGAGAAAAAAAGTGACAGATAGAGAGAGAAATGGGACAGAGAGAGAGAGAGAAAAGGGACAGACAGAGAGTGAAAAGGGACAGAAAGCGAGAGAGAAAGGGGACAGAGAGAGAGAGAAAAGGGACAGAGAGAGAGAGAGAAAAGGGACAGATAGAGAGTGAAAAGTGACAGAAAGAGAGAGAGAAAAGGGACTGAGAGAGAGAAAGAGAAAAGGGACAGCGAGAGAAAAAAAGGGACAGATAGAGAGAGAAAAGGGACAGAAAGAGAGACAGAAAAGTTTCGGAGAGAGAGAAAAGGACAGAAAGAGAGAGAGAATAGGGACGGAGAGAGAGAAAAGGGACAGAAAGCGAGAGAGAAATGGGACGGGAGAGAAAGAAAAGGGACAGACAGAGAGTGAAAAGGGAGAGAAAGAGAGAGAGAGAAATGGGACAGAGAGAGAGAGTGAGAGAAAAGGGACAGAGAGAGAGAAAGAGAAAAGGGACAGCGAGAGAGAAAGAGAAAAGGGACAGCGAGAGAAAAAAAGGGACAGATAGAGAGAGAAATGGGACAGAGAGAGAGAGAAAAGGAACAAAGAGAGAGTGAAAAGGGACAGAAAGCGAGAGAGAAAAGGGACGGGGAGAGAAAGAAAAGGGACAGAGTGAGAGAGAGTGAGAGAAAAGGGACAGAGAGAGAGAGAAAAGGGACAGATAGAGAGTGAAAAGGGAGAGAAAGAGAGTGAGAGAAAAGGGACTGAGAGAGAGATAGAAAAGGGACAGCGAGAGAAAAAAAGGGACAGATAGAGAGAGAAAAGGGACAGAAATAGAGAGAGAAAAGGGATGGAGAGAGAGAAAAGGGACAGAAAGAGAGAGAGAAAAGGGACGAAGAGAGAAAGAAAAGGGACAGAGAGAGAGAGTGAGAGAAAAGGGACTGAGAGAGAGAAAGAGAAAAGGGACAGCGAGAGAAAAAAAGGGACAGATAGAGAGAGAAAAGGGACAGAAAGAGAGAGAGAAAAGGGACAGAGAGAGAGAGAGAAAAGGGACAGAGAAAGAGAGAGAAAAGTAACAGAGAGAGAGAGAAAAGGGACAGAGAGAGAGAGAGAAAAGGGACAGAAAGAGAGAGAGAAAAGGGACAGCGAGAGAGAGAGAAAAGGGAGAGCGAGAGAGAAAGAAAAGGGGCAGAGAGAGAGAGTGAGAGAAAAGGGACTGAGAGAGAGAAAGAGAAAAGGGACAGCGAGAGAAAAAAAGGGACAGATAGAGAGAGAAATGGGACAGAGAGAGAGAGAGAAAAGGGACAGACAGAGAGAGAGAGAAAAGGGACAGATAGAGAGAGAAAAGGGACTGAGAGAGAGAAAGAGAAAAGGGACAGCGAGAGATAAAAGGGACAGACAGAGAGAGAAAAGGGACAGAAAGTGAGACAGAAGAGGGACGGAGAGAGAGAAAAGGGACAGAAAGAGAGAGAGAAAAGAGACGGAGAAGAAAGAAAAGGGACAGAGAGAGAGAGTGAGATAAAATGGACTGAGAGAGAGAAAGAGAAAAGGGACAACGAGGGAGAGAAAAGGGACAGAAAGAGGGGGAAAAGGGACAGAGAGAGAGAGAAAAGGGACAGAAAGAGAGAGAGAAAAGGGACAGAAAGAGAGAGAGAAAAGGGACAGATAGAGAGAGAGAGAAAAGGGACAGAGAGAGAGTGAAAAGGGAGAGAAAGAGAGAGAGAGAAATGGGACAGATAGAGAGAGTGAGAGAAAAGGGACTGAGAGAGAGAAAGAAAAGGGACAGCGAGAGAAAAAAAGGGACAGATAGAGAGAGAAAAGGGACTGAAAGAGAGAGAGAAAAGGGACGGAGAGAGAGAATAGGGACAGAAAGAGAGAGAGAAAAGGGACAGAGAGAGAGAAAGAAAAGGGACAGACAGAGCGAAAAAGGACAGAAAGCGAGAGAGAAAAGGGACGGAGAGAGAAAGAAAAGGGACAGAGAGAGAGTGAGAGAAAAGGGACTGAGAGAGAGAAAGAGAAAAGGGACTGCGAGAGAAAAAAGGGACAGATAGAGAGAGAAATGGGACAGAGAGAGATAGAGAAAAGGGACAGACAGAGAGAGAGAGAAAAGGGGCAGAGAGAGAGAGAGAGAAAAGGGACAGCGAGAGAGAGGGAGAAAAGGGACAGAAAGAGAGAGAGAAAAGGGACAGCGAGAAAGAGAGAAAAGGGACAGAGAGAGAGAGAGAAAAGGGACAGATAGAGAATGAAAAGGGACAGAAAGAGAGAGAGAAAAGGGACAGAGAGAGAGAGAAAAGGGACAGAGAGAGAGAGAAAAGGGACAGATAGAGAATGAAAAGGGACAGAAAGAGAGAGAAAAAAGGGACAGAGAGAGAGTGAGAGAAAAGGGAACTGAGAGAGAGAAAGAGAAAAGGGACAGCGAGAAAAAAAAGGGACAGATAGAGAGAGAAAAGGGACAGAGAGAGAGAGAGAAAAGGGACAGAGAGAGAGTGAAAAGGGACAGAAAGAGAGAGAGAAAAGGGACAGAGAGAGAGAGAAAAGGGACAGAGAGAGAGAGAGAAAAGGGACAGAAAGAGAGAGAGAAAAGGGACTGAGAGAGAGAAAGAGAAAAGGGACAGCGAGAGATAAAAGGGACAGATAGAGAGAAAAGGGACAGAAAGAGAGACAGAAGAGGGACGGAGAGAGAGAAAAGGGACAGAAAGAGAGAGAGAAAAGAGACGGAGAAGAAAGAAAAGGAACAGAGAGAGAGAGTGAGATAAAATGGACTGAGAGAGAGAAAGAGAAAAGGGACAACGAGGGAGAGAAAAGGGACAGAAAGAGGGGGAAAAGGGACAGAGAGAGAGAGAAAAGGGACAGAAAGAGAGAGAGAAAAGGGACAGAAAGAGAGAGAGAAAAGGGACAGATAGAGAGAGAGAAAAGGGACAGAATGTGAGAGAGAAAAGTGACAGCGAGAGAGAGAGAAAAGGGACAGAGAGAGAGAGAGAAAAGGGACAGAGAGAGAGTGAAAAGGGAGAGAAAGAGAGAGAGAGAAATGGGCCAGATAGAGAGAGTGAGAGAAAAGGGACTGAGAGAGAGAAAGAAAATGGACAGCGAGAGAAAAAAAGGGACAGATAGAGAGAGAAAAGGGACTGAAAGAGAGAGAGAAAAGGGACGGAGAGAGAGAATAGGGACAGAAAGAGAGAGAGAAAAGGGACAGAGAGAGAGAAAGAAAAGGGACAGACAGAGCGAAAAGGGACAGAAAGCGAGAGAGAAAAGGGACAGAGAGAGAAAGAAAAGGGACAGAGAGAGAGTGAGAGAAAAGGGACTGAGAGAGAGAAAGAGAAAAGGGACAGCGAGAGAAAAAAAGGGACAGATAGAGAGAGAAAAGGGAGAGAGAGAGATAGAAAAGGGACAGAGAGAGAGTGAAAAGGGAGAGAAAGAGAGAGAGAGAAATGGGACAGATAGAGAGAGTGAGAGAAAAGGGACTGAGAGAGAGAAAGAAAAGGGACAGCGAGAGAACAAAAGGGACAGATAGAGAGAGAAAAGGGACTGAAAGAGAGAGAGAAAAGGGACGGAGAGAGTGAAAAGGGACAGAAAGAGAGAGAGAAAAGGGACAGAAAGAGAGAGAGAAAAGGGACAGCGAGAGAGAGAGAAAAGGGTCAGAGAGAGAGAGAGAGAAAAGGGACAGAGAGAGAGTGAAAAGGGAGAGAAAGAGAGAGAGAGAAATGGGACATATAGAGAGAGTGAGAGAAAAGGGACTGAGAGAGAGAAAGAAAAGGGACAGCGAGAGAAAAAAAGGGACAGATAGAGAGAGAAAAGGGACTGAAAGAGAGAGAGAAAAGGGACGGAGAGAGAGAAAGAAAAGGGAAAGACAGAGCGAAAAGGGACAGAAAGCGAGAGAGAAAAGGGACGGAGAGAGAAAGAAAATGGACAGAGAGAGAGTGAGAGAAAAGGGACTGAGATAGAGAAAGAGAAAAGGGACAGCGAGAGAAAAAAAGGGACAGATAGAGAGAGAAAAGGGACAGAGAGAGAGAGAAAAGGGACAGATAGAGAGTGAAAAGGGACAGAAAGAGAGAGAGAAAAGGGACTGAGAGAGAGAAAGAGAAAAGGGACAGCGAAAGAAAAAAAAGGGACAGATAGAGAGTGAAAGGGGACAGCGAGAGAGAGAGAAAAGAGACAGATAGAGAGTGAAAAGGGACAGAAAGAGACAGAGAAAAGGGACAGAGAGAGAGAGTGAGAGAAAAGGGACTGAGAGAGAAAGAGAAAAGGGACAGCGAGAGAAACAAAGGGACAGATAGAGAGAGAAAAGGGACAGAAAGAGAGTGAAAAGGGACAGAAAGAGAGAGAGAAAAGGGACAGAGAGAGAGAGAAAAGGGACAGATAGAGAGTGAAAAGGGACAGAAAGAGACAGAGAAAAGGGACAGAGAGAGAGTGAGAGAAAAGGGACTGAGAGAGTGTGAAAAGGGACAGAAAGAGAGAGAGAAAAGGGACAGAGAGAGAGTGAAAACGGACAGATAGAGAGACAGAAAAGGGACAGAGAGGGAGAGTGAGAGAAAAGGGACTGAGAGAGAGAAAGAGAAAAGGGACAGCGAGAGAAAAAAGGGACAGATAGAGAGAGAAAAGGGACAGAAAGAGAGAGTGAAATGGGACAGAGAGAGAGAGAAAATGGACAGAGAGAGAGAGAAAAGGGACAGAGAGAGAGGGAAAAGGGACAGAGAGAGAGAGAAAAGGGACAGAAAGAGAGAGAGAAAAGGGACAGAAAGAGAGAGAGAAAAGGGACAGAAAGAAAGAGAGAAAAGGGACAGCGAGAGAGAGAGAAAAGGGACACAGAGAGAGAGAGAAAAGGGACAGAGAGAGAGTGAAAAGGGAGAGAAAGAGAGAGAGAGAAATGGGACATATAGAGATAGTGAGAGAAAAGGGACTGAGAGAGAGAAAGAAAAGGGACAGCGAGAGAAAAAAAGGGACAGATAGAGAGAGAAAAGGGACTGAAAGAGAGAGAGAAAAGGGACGGAGAGAGAGAAAGAAAAGGGACAGACAGATCGAAAAGTGACAGAAAGCGAGAGAGAAAAGGGACGGAGAGAGAAAGAAAAGGGACAGAGAGAGAGTGAGAGAAAAGGGACTGAGAGAGAGAAAGAGAAAAGGGACAGCGAGAGAAAAAAAGGGACAGACAGAGAGAGAAAAGGGACAGAGAGAGAGAGAATAGGGACAGATAGAGAGTGAAAAGGGACAGAAAGAGAGAGAGAAAAGGGACTGAGAGAGAGAAAGAGAAAAGGAGCAGCGAGAGAAAAAAAGGGACAGATAGAGAGTGAAAGGGGACAGAGAGAGAGTGAAAAGGGACAGAAAGAGACAGAGAAAAGGGACAGAGAGAGAGAGTGAGAGAAAAGGGACTGAGAGAGAAAGAAAAAAGGTACAGCGTGAGAAAAAAAGGGACAGATAGAGAGAGAAAAGAGACAGAGAGAGAGAGAAAAGGGACAGAGAGAGAGAGAGAGAAAAGGGACAGATAGAGAGTGAAAAGGGACAGAAAGAGACAGAGAAAAGGGACAGGGAGAGAGTGAGAGAAAAGGGACTGAGAGGTAGAAAGAGAAAAGGGACAGCGAGAGAAAAAAAGAGGACAGATAGAGAGAGAAAAGGGACAGAAAAGAGAGAGAAAAGGGACGGAGAGAGAGAAAAGGAACAGAACGAGAGAGAGAAAAGGGACGGAGAGAGAAAGAAAACGGACAGAGAGAGTGAGAGAAAAGGGATTGAGAGAGAGAAAGAGAAAAGGGACAACGAGAGAAAAAAAGGGACAGATAGAGAGAGAAAAGGGACAGAGAGAGAGAAAAGGAACAGAACGAGAGAGAGAAAAGGGACAGATAGAGAGTGAAAAAGGACAGATAGAGAGTGAAAAGGGACAGAGAGAGAGAGAAAAGGGACAGAGAGAGAGAAAAGGTACAGATAGAGAGTGAAAAGGGACAGAAAGAGAGAGAGAAAAGGGACAGAGAGAGAAAGAAAAGGGACAGAGAGTGTGAGAGAAAAGGGACTGAGAGAGAGAAAGAAAAAAGGGACAGCGAGAGAAAAAAAGGAACAGATACAGAGAGAAAAGGGACAGAGAGAGAGAGAAAAGGGACAGAGAGAGAGGGAAAAGGGACGGATAGAGAGTGAAAAGGGACAGAGAGAGAGAGAGAGAGAGAAAAAAGGGACAGAGAGAGAGAGAAAAGGGACAGACAGAGAGAGAGAAAAGGGACAGAGAGAGAGAGAGTGAGAGAAAAGGGACTGAGAGAGAGAAAGAGAAAAGGGACAGCGAGACAAAAAAAGGGACAGATAGAGAGAGAAAAGGGACAGAAAGAGAGAGAGAAAAGGGACTGAGAGAGAGAAAGAGAAAACGGACAGCGAGAGAAAAAAAGGGACAGATAGAGAGTGAAAAGGGATAGAAAGAGACAAACAAAGAGACAGAGAGAGAGAGTGAGAGAAAAGGGACTGAGAGAGAGAAAGAGAAAAGGGACAGCGAGAGAAAAAAAGGGACAGATACAGAGAGAAAAGGGACAGAGAGAGAGAGAAAAGGGACAGAGAGAGAGTGAAAAGGGACTGAGAGAGAGAAAAGGGACAGAGAGAGAGAGAAAGGGGACAGAGAGAGAGAGAGAAAAGGGACAGAGAGAGAGTGAAAAGGGACAGAAAGAGAGAGAAAAGGGACAGAGGGAGAGAGTGAGAGAAAAGGGGCTGAGAGAGAGAAAGAGAAAAGGGACTGTGAGACAAAATAAGGGACAGATCGAGAGAGAAAAGGGACAGAAAGAGAGAGAGAAAAGGGACGGAGAGAGAGAAAAGGGACAGAAAGAGAGAGAGAAAAGGGACGAAGAGAGAAAGAAAAGGGACAGAGAGAGGGAGTGAGAGAAAAGGTACTGAGAGAGAGAAAGAGAAAAGGGACAGCGAGAGAAAAAAAGGGACAGATCGAGAGAGAAAAGGGACAGAAAGAGAGAGAAAAGAGACAGAGAGAGAGAGTGAGAGAAAAGGGACTGAGAGAGAGAAAGAGAAAATGGACAGTGAGACAAAATAAGGGACAGATCGAGAGAGAAAAGGGACAGAAAGAGAGAGAGAAAAGGGACGGAGAGAGAGAAAAGGGACAGAAAGAGAGAGAAAAGTGACGGAGACAGAAAGAAAAGGGACAGAGAGAGAGTGAGAGAGAAAAGGTACTGAGAGAGAGAAAGAGTAAAGGGACAGCGAGAGAAAAAAGGTACAGATAGAGAGAGAAAAGGGACAGAAAGAGAGACAGAAAAGGGACTGAGGGAGAGAAAGAGAAAAGGGACAGCGAGAGAAAAAAAGGGACAGATACAGAGAGAAAAGGGACAGAAAGAGAGAGAGAAAAGGGAAGGAGAGAGAAAGAAAAGGGACAGAGAGAGAGAGAGTGAGATAAATTGGACTGAGAAAGAGAAAGAGAAAAGGGACAGCGAGAGAAAAAAAGGGACAGATAGAGAGAGAAATGGGACAGAGAGAGAGAGAGAGAAAAGGGACAGATAGAGAGTGAAAAGGGACAGTTGAGACAGAGAAAAGGGACAGAGAGAGAGAGTGAGAGAAAAGGGATTGAGAGACAAAGAGAAAAGGGACAGCGAGAGAAAGAAAGGGACAGATAGAGATAGAAAAGGGACAGAAAGAAAGAGAAAAAAGGGACAGCAAGAGAGTGAGAAAAGGGACGGAGAGAGAAAGAAACGGGACAGAGAGAGAGAGTGAGAGAAAAGGGACTGAGAGAGAGAAAGAGAAAAGGGACAGCGAAAGAAAAAAAGCGACAGATAGAGAGAGAAAAGGAACATAGAGAGAGAGTGAAAGGGGACAGAGAGAGAGAGAGAAAAGAGACAGAAAGAGACAGAGAAAAGGACAGAGAGAAAGAGTGAGAGAAAAGGGACTGAGACAGTGAAAGAGAAAAGGGACAGCGATACAAAAAAATGGAAAGATAGAGAGAGAAAAGGGCGGAGAGAGAGAAAAGGAACAGAACGAGAGAGAGAAAAGGGACGGAGAGAGAAAGAAAAGGACAGATACAGAGAGAAAAGTGACAGAGACAAAGAAAAGGGACAGATAGAGAGTGAAAAGGGACAGAGAGAGAGAGAGAGAAAAGGACAGAGAGAAAGAGTGAGAGAAAAGGGACTGAGATAAAGAAAGAGAACAGGGACAGCGATACAAAAAAAAAGGACAGATAGAGAGAGAAAAGGGACAGAAAGAGAGAGAGAAAAGTGACGGAGAGAGAAAGAAAAGGGACAGAGAGAGTGAGAGAAAAGGGACTGAGAGAGAGAAAGAGAAAAGGGACAGCGAGAGAAAAAAAGGAACAGATCCAGAGAGAAAAGGGACAGAGCGAGAGAAAAAAGGGACAGAGAGAGAGAGAGAGAGAGAGAAAAGGGACAGAGAGAGAGAGAAAAGGGACAGACAGAGAGAGAGAAAAGGGACTGAGAGAGAGAGAAAAGGCACAGATAGAGAGTGAAAAGGGACAGAAAGAGAGAGAGAAAAGGGATAGAGAGAGAGTGAGTGAGAGAAAAGGGACTGAGAGAGAGAAAGAGAAAAGGGACAGCGAGACAAAAAAAGGGACAGATAGAGAGAGAAAAGGGACAGAAAGAGAGAGAGAAAAGGGACGGAGAGAGAGAAAAGGGACAGAAAGAGAGAGAGAAAAAGGACAACGAGAGAAAGAAAAGGGACAGAGAGAGAGTGTGAGAGAAAAGGGACCGAGAGAGAAAGAGAAAAGGGACAGCGAGAGAAAAAAAGGGACAGATAGAGAGAGAAAAGGGACAGAAAGAGAGAGAGAAAAGGGACTGAGAGAGAGAAAGAGAAAAGGGACAGCGAGAGAAAAGAAGGGACAGATAGAGAGAGAAAAGGCACAGAAAGAGAGTGATAAGCGACAGAAAGAGAGAGAGAAAAGAGACTGAGGGAGAGAAAGAGAAAAGGGACAGCGAGAGAAAAAAAAGGGACAGATAGAGAGAGAAAAGGGACAGAAATAGAGACAGAAAAGGGACGGAGAGAGAGAAAAGGGACAGAAAGAGAGAGAGAAAAGGGACGGAGAGAGAAAGAAAAGAAACAGAGAGAGAGAGTGAGATAAAATGGTCTGAGAGAGAGAAAGAGAAAAGGGACAGCGAGAGAAAAAAAGGGACAGATAGAGAGAGAAACGGGACATAAAGAGAGAGACAAAAGGGACGGACAGAGAGAGAGAGAAAAGGGACAGATCGAGAATGAAAAGGGACAGAAAGAGAGAGAGAAAAGGGACAGAGAGAGAGAGTGAGAGAAAAGGGGCTGAGAGAGAGAAAGAGAAAAGGGACTGTGAGACAAAATAAGGGACAGACAGAGAGAGAAAAGGGACAGAAAGAGAGAGAGAAAAGGGACGGAGAGAGAGAAAAGGGACAGAAAGAGCGAGAGAGAAAAGGGACGAAGAGAGAAAGAAAAGGGACAGAGGGAGAGAGTGAGAGAAAAGGGACTGAGAGAGAGAAAGAGAAAAGGGACAGCGAGAGAAAAAAAGGGACAGATCGAGAGAGAAAAGGGACAGAAAGAGAGAGAGAAAAGGGACAGAGAGAGAGAGTGAGAGAAAAGGGACTGAGAGAGAGAAAGAGAAAAGGGACAGTGAGACAAAATAAGGGACAGATCGAGAGAGAAATGGGACAGAAAGAGAGAGAGAAAAGGGACGGAGAGAGACAAAAGGGACAGAAAGAGAGAGAAAAGGGACGGAGAGAGAAAGAAAAGGGACAGAGAGAGAGAGAGAGTGAGAGAAAAGGTACTGTGAGAGAGAAAGAGAAAAGGGACAGCGAGAGAAAAAAAGGTACAGATAGAGAGAGAAAAGGCACAGAAAGTGATTGAAAAGTGACAGAAAGAGAGAGAGAAAAGGGACTGAGGGAGAGAAATAGAAAAGGGACAGCGAGAGAAAAAAAGGGACAGATAGAGATAGAAAAGGGACAGAAAGAAAGAGAGAAAAGGGACAGCAAGAGAGTGAGAAAAGGGACGGAGAGAGAAAGAAACGGGACAGAGAGAGAGTAAGAGAAAAGGGACAGCGAGAGAAAAAAGGAACAGATAGAGAGAGAAAAGGGACATAGAGAGAGAGTGAAAGGGGACAGAGAGAGAGAGAAAAGGGACAGAAAGAGACAGAGAAAAGGACAGAGAGAAAGAGTGATAGAAAAGGGTCTGAGATAGAGAAAGAGAAAAGGGACAGCGCTACAAAAAAGGAAAGTGAGAGAGAGAAAAGTGCGGAGAGAGAGAAAAGGAACAGAACGAGAGAGAGAAAAGGGACGGAGAGAGAAAGAAAACGGACAGAAGAATGAGAGAAAAGGGACTGAGAGAAAGAAAGAGAAAAGGGACAGCGAGAGAAAAAGGGAACAGATACAGAGAGAAAAGGGACAGAGACAGAGAGAAAAGGGACAGATAGAGAGTGAAAAGGGACAGAGAGAGAGAGAAAAGGACAGAGAGAAAGAGTGAGAGAAAGGGGACTGAGATAGAGAAAGAGAAAAGGGACAGCGATACACAAAAACGGACAGATAGAGAGAGAAAAGGGACAGAAAGAGAGAGATAAAAGGGACGGAGAGAGAAAGAAAAGGGACAGAGTGAGTGAGAGAAAAGGGACTGAGAGAGAGAAAGAGAAAAGGGACAGCGAGCGAAAAAAAGGAACAGATCCAGAGAGAAAAGGGACAGAGAGAGAGAGAAAAGGGACAGAGAGAGAGAGAAAAGGGACGGATAGAGAGTGAAAAGGGACAGAGAGAGAGAGAGATAAAATGGACAGAGAGAGAGAGAAAAGGGACAGACAGAGAGAGAGAAAAGGGACAGAGAGAGAGAGAGAAAAGGCACAGATAGAGAGTGAAAAGGGCCAGAAAGAGAGAGAGAAAAGGGATAGAGAGAGAGTGAGTGAGAGAATAGGGACTGAGAGAGAAAAAGAGAAAAGGGACAGCGAGACAAAAAAAGGGACAGATAGAGAGAGAAAAGGGACAGAAAGAGAGAGAGAAAAGGGACGGAGAGAGAGAAAAGGGACAGAAAAAGAGAGAGAAAAAGGACAACGAGAGGCAGAAAATGGACAGAGAGAGAGAGTGAGAGAAAATGGACTGAGAGAGAGAAAGAGAAAATGGACAGTGATAGAAAAAAAGGGACAGATAGAGAGAGAAAAGGGACAGAAAGAGAGTGAAAAGGGACAGAGAGAGAGAGAGAAAAGGGACAGAGAGAGAGAGAAAAGGGACAGAGAGAGCGAGAGAAAAGGGACAGAGAGAGTGAAAAGGCACAGAAAGAGAGAGAGAAAAGGGACAGAGAGAGAGAGTGAGAGAAAAGGGGCTGAGAGAGAGAGAGAGAAAGAGAAAAGGGACAGTGAGACAAAATAAGGGACAGATCTAGAGTGAAAAGGGACAGAAAGAGGGAGAGAAAAGGAACGGAGAGAGAGAAAGGGACAGAAAGAGAGAGAGAAAAGGGACGAAGAGAGAAAGAAAAGGGACAGAGAGAGAGAGAGAGAAAAGGTACTGAGAGAGAGAGAGAAAAGGTAGTGAGAGAGAGAAAGAGAAAAGGGACAGCGAGAGAAAAAAAGGGACAGATAGAGAGAGAAAAGGGACAGAAAGAGAGAGAGAAAAGGGACGGAGAGAGAGAAAAGGGACAGAAAGAGAGAGAGAAAAGGGACGGAGAGAGAAAGAAAAGGGACAGAGAGAGAGAGTGAGAGAAAAGGGACAGAGAGAGAGAAAGAGAAAAGGGACAGAGAGAGAGAGAGAGAAAAGGGACAGAGAGAGAGAGAGAAAAGGGACAGCGAGAGAGAGAGAGAGAAAAGGGACAGAGAGAGAGAGAGAAAAGGGACAGCGAGAGAAAAAAGGGACAGATAGAGATAGAAAAGGGTAGAAAGAAAGAGAGAAAAGGGACAGGAAGAGAGTGAGAAAAGGGACGGAGAGAGAAAGAAACGGGACAGAGAGAGAGAGTGAGAGAAAATGTACTGAGAGAGAGAAAGAGAAAAGGGACAGCGCGAGAAAAAAAAGGTACAGATAGAGAGAGAAAAGGCACAGAAAGAGAGTGAAAAGCGACAGAAAGAGAGAGAGAAAAGGGACAGAGAGAGAGAGAGTGAGAGAAAAGGGGCTGAGAGAGAGAAAGAGAAAAGGGACAGTGACACAAAATAAGGGACAGATCGAGAGAGAAAAGGGACAGAAAGAGAGAGAGAAAAGGGACGGAGAGAGAGAAAAGGGACAGAAAGAGAGAGAGAAAAGGGACGAAGAGAGAAAGAAAAGGGACAGAGAGAGACAGTGAGAGAAAAGGTTCTGAGAGAGAGAGAAAGAGAAAAGGGACAGCGAGAGAAAAAAAGGGACAGATAGAGAGAGAAAAGCGACAGAAAGAGAGAGAGAAAAGGGGCAGAGAGAGAGAGAGTGAGAGAAAAGGGACTGAGTGAGAAAGAAACGGGACAGAGAGACTGAGAGAAAAGGGACTGAGAGAGAGAAAGAGAAAAGGGACAGTGGGACAAAATAAGGGACAGATCGAGAGAGAAAAGGGACAGAAAGAGAGAGAGAAAAGGGACGGAGAGAGAGAAAAGGGACACAAAGAGTGAGAGAAAACTGACGCAGAGAGAAAGAAAAGGGACAGAGAGAGAGTGAGAGAAAAGGTACTGAGAGATAGAAAGAGAAAAGGGACAGCGCGAGAAAAAAAGGTACAGATAGAGAGAGAAAGGGCACAGAAAGAGAGTGAAAAGCGACAGAAAGAGAGAGAGAAAACGGACTGACGAAGAGAAAGAGAAAAGGGACAGCGAGAGAAAAAAGGGACAGATAGAGAGAGAAAAGGGACAGAGAGAGAGAGAGAAAAGGGACAGAGAGAGTGAAAAGGGACAGCGATAGAAAAATGGGACAGATAGAGATAGAAAAGGGTAGAAAGAAAGAGAGAAAAGGGACAGGAAGAGAGTGAGAAAAGGGACGGAGTGAGAAAGAAACGGGACAGAGAGACTGAGAGAAAAGGGACTGAGAGAGAGAAAGAGAAAAGGGACAGCGAGAGAAAAAAAGGGACAGATAGAGAGAGAAAAGGGACATAGAAAGAGAGTGAAAGGGGACAGAGAGAGAGAGAGAAAAGGAACAGATAGAGAGTGAAAAGGGACAGAAAGAGACAGAGAAAAGGACAGAAAGAAAGAGTGAGAGAAAAGGGACTGTGATAGAGAAAGAGAAAAGGGACAGCGATACAAAAAAAAGGACAGATAGGGAGAGAAAAGGGACAGAAAGAGAGAGAGAAAAGGGACGGAGAGAGAGAAAAGGAACAGAACGAGAGAGAGAAAAGGGACAGCGAGAGAAAAAAAGGGACAGATACAGCGAGAAAAGGGACAGATAGAGAGTGAAAAAGGACAGATAGAGAGTGAAAAGGGACAGAGAGAGAGAGAAAAGGGACAGAGAGAGAGAGAAAAGGGACAGATAGAGAGTGAAAAGGGACAGAAAGAGAGAGAGAAAAGGGACAGAGAGAGAAAGAAAAGGGACAGAGAGTGTGAGAGAAAAGGGACTGAGAGAGAGAAAGAAAAAAGGGACAGCGAGAGAAAAAAAAGAACAGATACAGAGAAAAGGGACAGAGAGAGAGAAAAGGGACAGAGAGAGAGAGAAAAGGGACGGATAGAGAGTGAAAAGGGACAGAGAGAGAGAGAGAGAGAGAAAAGGGACAGAGAGAGAGAGAAAAGGGACAGACAGAGAGAGAGAAAAGGGACAGAGAGAGAGAGAGTGAGAGAAAAGGGACTGAGAGACAAAAAAAGGGACAGATAGAGAGAGAAAAGGGACAGAAAGAGAGAGAGAAAAAGGACAGCGAGAGAAAGAAAAGGGAGAGAGAGAGAGAGAGTGAGAGAAAATGGACTAAGAGAGAGAAAGAGAAAAGGGACAGCGAGAGAAAAAAAAGACAGATAGAGAGAGAAAAGGGACAGAAAGAGAGAGAGAAAAGGGACTGAGAGAGAGAAAGAGAAAAGGGACAGCGAGAGAAAAAAGGGACAGATACAGAGAGAAAAGGGACAGAGAGAGAGAGAAAAGGGACAGAGAGAGAGTGAAAAGGGACAGAGAGAGAGTGAAAAGGGACAGAGAGAGAGAGAAAGGGGACAGAGAGAGAGAGAGAAAAGGGACAGAGAGAGAGTGAAAAGGGACAGAAAGAGAGAGAGAAAAGGGACAGAGGGAGAGAGTGAGAGAAAAGGGGCTGAGAGAGAGAAAGAGAAAAGGGACTGTGAGACAAAATAAGGGACAGATCGAGAGAGAAAAGGGACAGAAAGAGAGAGAAAAGGGACGAAGAGAGAAAGAAAAGGGACAGAGAGAGAGAGAAAAGGGACGGAGAGAGATAAAAAGGGACAGAGAGAGAGAGTGAGAGAAAAGGTACTGAGAGAGAGAAAGAGAAAAGGGACAGCGAGAGAAAAAAAGGTACAGATAGAGAGAGAAAAGGCACAGAAAGAGAGTGAAAAGCGACAGAAAGAGAGAGAGAAAAGGGACTGAGGGAGAGAAAGAGAAAAGGGACAGCGAGAGAAAAAATGGGACAGATAGAGAGAGAAAAGGGACAGAAAGAGAGACAGAAAAGGGACGGAGAGAGAAAAAAAAGGGGCAGAGAGTGAGAGTGAGATAAATTGGACTGAGAAAGAGTAAGAGAAAAGGGACAGCGAGAGAAAAAAAGGGACAGATAGAGAGAGAAATGGGACAGAGAGAGAGAGAGAAAAGGGACAGAGAGAGAGAGAGAGAAAAGGGACAGATAGAGAGTGAAACGGGACAGAAAGAGACAGAGAAAAGGGACAGAGAGAGAGAGTGAGAGAAAAGGGACTGAGAGAGAAAGAGAAAAGGGACAGCGAGAGAAAAAAAAGGGACAGATAGAGATAGAAAAGGGACAGAAAGAAAGAGAGAAAAGGGACAGAGAGAGAGAGTGAGAAAAGGGACGGAGAGAGAAAGAAACGGGACAGAGAGAGAGTAAGAGAAAAGGGACAGCGAGAGAAAAAAGGAACAGATAGAGAGAGAAAAGGGACATAGAGAGAGAGTGAAAGGGGACAGAGAGAGAGAGAAAAGGGACAGAAAGAGACAGAGAAAAGGACAGAGAGAAAGAGTGATAGAAAAGGGTCTGAGATAGAGAAAGAGAAAAGGGACAGCGATACAAAAAAGGAAAGAGAGAGAGAGAAAAGTGCGGAGAGAGAGAAAAGGAACAGAACGAGAGAGAGAAAAGGGACGGAGAGAGAAAGAAAAGGGACAGAAGAATGAGAGAATAGGGACTGAGAGAAAGAAAGAGAAAAGGGACAGCGAGAGAAAAAAGGGACAGATACAGAGAGAAAAGGGACAGAGACAGAGAGAAAAGGGACAGATAGAGAGTGAAAAGGGACAGAGAGAGAGAGAAAAGGACAGAGAGAAAGAGTGAGAGAAAGGGGACTGAGATAGAGAAAGAGAAAAGGGACAGCGATACACAAAAACGGACAGATAGAGAGAGAAAAGGGACAGAAAGAGAGAGAGAAAAGGGACGGAGAGAGAAAGAAAAGGGACAGAGAGAGTGAGAGAAAAGGGACTGAGAGAGAGAAAGAGAAAAGGGACAGCGAGCGAAAAAAAGGACCAGATCCAGAGAGAAAAGGGACAGAGAGAGAGAGAAAAGGGACGGATAGAGAGTGAAAAGGGACAGAGAGAGAGAGACAAAATGGACAGAGAGAGAGAGAAAAGGGACAGACAGAGAGAGAGAAAAGGGACAGAGAGAGAGAGAGAAAAGGCACAGATAGAGAGTGAAAAGGGACAGAAAGAGAGAGAGAAAAGGGAGAGAGAGAGAGAGTGAGTGAGAGAAAAGGGACTGAGAGAGAAAAAGAGAAAAGGGACAGCGAGACAAAAAAAGGGACAGATAGAGAGAGAAAAGGGACAGAAAGAGAGAGAGAAAAGGGACGGAGAGAGAGAAAAGGGACAGAAAAAGAGAGAGAAAAAGGACAACGAGAGAAAGAAAATGGACAGAGAGAGAGAGAGTGAGAGAAAATGGACTGAGAGAGAGAAAGAGAAAAGGGACAGCGATAGAAAAAAAGGGACAGATAGAGAGAGAAAAGGGACAGAAAGAGAGAGAGAAAAGGGACTGAGAGAGAGAAAGAGAAAAGGGACAGCGAGAGAAAAAAATGGACAGATAGAGAGAGAAAAGGCACAGAAAGAGAGTGATAAGCGACAGAAAGAGAGAGAGAAAAGAGACTGAGGGAGAGAAAGAGAAAAGGGACAGCGAGAGAAAAAAAGGGACAAATAGAGAGAGAAAAGGGACAGAAATAGATACAGAAAAGGGACGGAGAGAGAGAAAAGGGACAGAAAGAGAGAGAGAAAAGGGACAGAGAGAGAGAGTGAGATAAAATGGTCTGAGAGAGAGAAAGAGAAAAGGGACAGCGAGAGAAAAAAAGGGACAGATAGAGAGAGAAACGGGACAGAAAGAGAGAGACAAAAGGGACGTAGAGAGACAAAAGGGACAGAAAGAGAGAGAGAAAAGGGACGGAGAGAGAAGGAAAAGGGACAGCGAGAGAAAAAATGGACAGATAGAGAGAGAAATGGGACAGAGAGACAGAGAAAAGGGACAGAGAGAGAGGGAGAAAATGGACAGAGAGAGAGTGAAAAGGGACAGAAAGAGAGAGAGAAAAGGGACAGCGAGAGAGAGTGAGAGAAAAGGGACTGAGAGAGAGAAGGAGAAAAGGGACAGGGAGAGAAAAAAAGGGACTGATAGAGAGAGAAAAGAGACAGAGAGAGTGAGAAAAGGGACAGAGAGAGAGAGAGAGAAAAGGGACAGATAGAGTGTGAAAAGGGACAGAAAGAGACAGAGAAAAGGGACAGAGAGAGAGTGAGAGAAAAGGGACTGAGAGGGAGAAAGAGAAAAGGGACAGCGAGAGAAAAAAAGAGGACAGATGGAGAGAGAAAAGGGACAGAAAAGAGAGAGAAAAGGTACGGAGAGAGAGAAAAGGAACAGAACGAGAGAGAGAAAAGGGACGGAGTGAGAAAGAAAACGGACAGAGAGAGTGTGAGAAAAATGATTGAGAGAGAGAAAGAGAAAATGGACAGCGAGAGAAAAAAAATGGACAGATACAGAGAGAAAAGGGACAGAGAGAGAGAGAAAAGGGACAGAGAGAGAGTGAAAAGGGACAGAGAGAGAGAGAGAAAAGGGACAGAGAGAGAGAGAAAAGGGACAGAGAGAGCGAGAGAAAAGGGACAGAGAGAGTGAAAAGGCACAGAAAGAGAGAGAAAAGGAACAGAGAGAGAGAGTCAGAGAAAAGGGGCTGAGAGAGAGAGAGAGAAAGAGAAAAGGGACAGTGAGACAAAATAAGGGACAGATCTAGAGTGAAAAGGGACAGAAAGAGGGAGAGAAAAGGAACGGAGAGAGAGAAAGGGACAGAAAGAGAGAGAGAAAAGGGACGAAGAGAGAAAGAAAAGGGACAGAGAAAGAGAGAGAGAAAAGGTACTGAGAGAGAGAGAGAAAAGGTAGTGAGAGAGAGAAAGAGAAAAGGGACAGCGAGAGAAAAAAAGGGACAGATAGAGAGAGAAAAGGGACAGAAAGAGAGAGAGAAAAGGGACGGAGAGAGAGAAAAGGGACAGAAAGAGAGAGAGAAAAGGGACGGAGAGAGAAAGAAAAGGGACAGAGAGAGAGAGTGAGAGAAAAGGGACAGAGAGAGAGAAAGAGAAAAGGGACAGAGAGAGAGAGAGAGAAAAGGGACAGAGAGAGAGAGAGAAAAGGGACAGCGAGAGAGAGAGAGAGAAAAGGGACAGAGAGAGAGAGAGAAAAGGGACAGCGAGAGAAAAAAGGGACAGATAGAGATAGAAAAGGGTAGAAAGAAAGAGAGAAAAGGGACAGGAAGAGAGTGAGAAAAGGGACGGAGAGAGAAAGAAACGGGACAGAGAGAGAGAGTGAGAGAAAATGTACTGAGAGAGAGAAAGAGAAAAGGGACAGCGCGAGAAAAAAAATGTACAGATAGAGAGAGAAAAGGCACAGAAAGAGAGTGAAAAGCGACAGAAAGAGAGAGAGAAAAGGGACAGAGAGAGAGAGAGTGAGAGAAAAGGGGCTGAGAGAGAGAAAGAGAAAAGGGACAGTGAGACAAAATAAGGGACAGATCGAGAGAGAAAAGGGACAGAAAGAGAGAGAGAAAAGGGACGGAGAGAGAGAAAAGGGACAGAAAGAGAGAGAAAAGGGACGAAGAGAGAAAGAAAAGGGACAGAGAGAGACAGTGAGAGAAAAGGTTCTGAGAGAGAGAGAAAGAGAAAAGGGACAGCGAGAGAAAAAAAGGGACAGATAGAGAGAGAAAAGGGACAGAAAGAGAGAGAGAAAAGGGACAGAGAGAGAGAGAGAGTGAGAGAAAAGGGACTGAGAGAGAGAAAGAGAAAAGGGACAGTGGGACAAAATAAGGGACAGATCGAGAGAGAAAAGGGACAGAAAGAGAGAGAGAAAAGGGACGGAGAGAGAGAAAAGGGACACAAAGAGTGAGAGAAAACTGACGCAGAGAGAAAGAAAAGGGACAGAGAGAGAGTGAGAGAAAAGGTACTGAGAGATAGAAAGAGAAAAGGGACAGCGCGAGAAAAAAAGGTACAGATAGAGAGAGAAAGGGCACAGAAAGAGAGTGAAAAGCGACAGAAAGAGAGAGAGAAAACGGACTGACGAAGAGAAAGAGAAAAGGGACAGCGAGAGAAAAAAAGGACAGATAGAGAGAGAAAAGGGACAGAGAGAGAGAGAGAAAAGGGACAGAGAGAGCGAAAAGGGACAGCGATAGAAAAATGGGACAGATAGAGATAGAAAAGGGTAGAAAGAAAGAGAGAAAAGGGACAGGAAGAGAGTGAGAAAAGGGACGGAGAGAGAAAGAAACGGGACAGAGAGAGTGAGAGAAAAGGGACTGAGAGAGAGAAAGAGAAAAGGGACAGCGAGAGAAAAAAAGGGACAGATAGAGAGAGAAAAGGGACATAGAAAGAGAGTGAAAGGGGACAGAGAGAGAGAGAGAAAAGGAACAGATAGAGAGTGAAAAGGGACAGAAAGAGACAGAGAAAAGGACAGAAAGAAAGAGTGAGAGAAAAGGGACTGTGATAGAGAAAGAGAAAAGGGACAGCGATACAAAAAAAAGGACAGATAGGGAGAGAAAAGGGACAGAAAGAGAGAGAGAAAAGGGACGGAGAGAGAGAAAAGGAGCAGAACGAGAGAGAGAAAAGGGACGGAGAGAGAAAGAAACGGGACAGAGAGAGTGAGAGAAAAGGGACTGAGAGAGAGAAAGAGAAAAGGGACAGCGAGAGAAAAAAAGGGACAGATAGAGAGAGAAAAGGGACATAGAAAGAGAGTGAAAGGGGACAGAGAGAGAGAGAGAAAAGGAACAGATAGAGAGTGAAAAGGGACAGAAAGAGACAGAGAAAAGGACAGAAAGAAAGAGTGAGAGAAAAGGGACTGTGATAGAGAAAGAGAAAAGGGACAGCGATACAAAAAAAAGGACAGATAGGGAGAGAAAAGGGACAGAAAGAGAGAGAGAAAAGGGACGGAGAGAGAGAAAAGGAACAGAACGAGAGAGAGAAAAGGGACAGCGAGAGAAAAAAAGGGACAGATACAGCGAGAAAAGGGACAGATAGAGAGTGAAAAAGGACAGATAGAGAGTGAAAAGGGACAGAGAGAGAGAGAAAAGGGACAGAGAGAGAAAGAAAAGGGACAGAGAGTGTGAGAGAAAAGGGACTGAGAGAGAGAAAGAAAAAAGGGACAGCGAGAGAAAAAAAGGAACAGATACAGAGAAAAGGGACAGAGAGAGAGAAAAGGGACGGATAGAGAGTGAAAAGGGACAGTGAGAGAGAGAGAGAGAAAAGGGACAGAGAGAGAGAGAGAAAAGGGACAGCGAGAGAGAGAGAGAGAAAAGGGACAGAGAGAGAGAGAGAAAAGGGACAGCGAGAGAAAAAAGGGACAGATAGAGATAGAAAAGGGTAGAAAGAAAGAGAGAAAAGGGACAGGAAGAGAGTGAGAAAAGGGACGGAGAGAGAAAGAAACGGGACAGAGAGAGAGAGTGAGAGAAAATGTACTGAGAGAGAGAAAGAGAAAAGGGACAGCGCGAGAAAAAAAAGGTACAGATAGAGAGAGAAAAGGCACAGAAAGAGAGTGAAAAGCGACAGAAAGAGAGAGAGAAAAGGGACAGAGAGAGAGAGAGTGAGAGAAAAGGGGCTGAGAGAGAGAAAGAGAAAAGGGACAGTGAGACAAAATAAGGGACAGATCGAGAGAGAAAAGGGACAGAAAGAGAGAGAGAAAAGGGACGGAGAGAGAGAAAAGGGACAGAAAGAGAGAGAAAAGGGACGAAGAGAGAAAGAAAAGGGACAGAGAGAGACAGTGAGAGAAAAGGTTCTGAGAGAGAGAGAAAGAGAAAAGGGACAGCGAGAGAAAAAAAGGGACAGATAGAGAGAGAAAAGGGACAGAAAGAGAGAGAGAAAAGGGACAGAGAGAGAGAGAGTGAGAGAAAAGGGACTGAGAGAGAGAAAGAGAAAAGGGACAGTGGGACAAAATAAGGGACAGATCGAGAGAGAAAATGGACAGAAAGAGAGAGAGAAAAGGGACGGAGAGAGAGAAAGAGAAAAGGGACAGCGAGAGAAAAAAAGGGACAGATAGAGAGAGAAAAGGGACATAGAAAGAGAGTGAAAGGGGACAGAGAGAGAGAGAGAAAAGGAACAGATAGAGAGTGAAAAGGGACAGAAAGAGACAGAGAAAAGGACAGAAAGAAAGAGTGAGAGAAAAGGGACTGTGATAGAGAAAGAGAAAAGGGACAGCGATACAAAAAAAAGGACAGATAGGGAGAGAAAAGGGACAGAAAGAGAGAGAGAAAAGGGACGGAGAGAGAGAAAAGGAACAGAACGAGAGAGAGAAAAGGGACAGCGAGAGAAAAAAAGGGACAGATACAGCGAGAAAAGGGACAGATAGAGAGTGAAAAAGGACAGATAGAGAGTGAAAAGGGACAGAGAGAGAGAGAAAAGGGACAGAGAGAGAGAGAAAAGGGACAGATAGAGATTGAAAAGGGACAGAAAGAGAGAGAGAAAAGGGACAGAGAGAGAAAGAAAAGGGACAGAGAGTGTGAGAGAAAAGGGACTGAGAGAGAGAAAGAAAAAAGGGACAGCGAGAGAAAAAAAGGAACAGATACAGAGAAAAGGGACAGAGAGAGAGAAAAGGGACAGAGAGAGAGAGAGAGAGAGAAAAGGGACAGAGAGAGAGAGAAAAGGGACAGACAGAGAGAGAGAGAAGGGACAGAGAGAGAGAGAGTGAGAGAAAAGGGACTGAGAGAGAGAAAGAGAAAAGGGACAGCGAGACAAAAAAAGGGACAGATAGAGAGAGAAAAGGGACAGAAAGAGAGAGAGAAAAGGGACGGAGAGAGAGAAAAGGGACAGAAAGAGAGAGAGACAAAGGACAGCGAGAGAAAGAAAAGGGACAGAGAGAGAGAGTGAGAGAAAATGGACTAAGAGAGAGAAATAGAAAAGGGACAGCGAGAGAAAAAAAAGACAGATAGAGAGAGAAAAGGGACAGAAAGAGAGAGAGAAAAGGGACGGAGAGAGAAATAAAATAGACAGAGAGAGAGAGTGAGAGAAAAGGGACTGAGAGACAAAGAGAAAAGGGACAGCGAGAGAAAAAAAAGGACAGATAGAGAGAGAAAAGGGACAGAAAGAGAGAGAGAAAAGGGACTGAGAGAGAGAAAGAGAAAAGGGACAGCGAGAGAAAAAAAGGGACAGATAGAGAGTGAAAAGGGATAGAAAGAGACAGAGAGAGAGAGTGAGAGAAAAGGGACTGAGAGAGAGAAAGAGAAAAGGGACAGCGAGAGAAAAAAAGGGACAGATACAGAGAGAAAAGGGACAGAGAGAGAGAGAAAAGGGACAGAGAGAGAGTGAAAAGGGACAGAGAGAGAGAAAAGGGACAGAGAGAGAGAGAAAGGGGACAGAGAGAGAGAGAGAAAAGGGACAGAGAGAGAGTGAAAAGGGACAGAAAGAGAGAGAGAAAAGGGACAGAGGGAGAGAGTGAGAGAAAAGGGGCTGAGAGAGAGAAAGAGAAAAGGGACTGTGAGACAAAATAAGGGACAGATCGAGAGAGAAAAGGGACAGAAAGAGAGAGAGAAAAGGGACGAAGAGAGAAAGAAAAGGGACAGAGAGAGAGAGTGAGAGAAAAGGTACTGAGAGAGAGAAAGAGAAAAGGGACAGCGAGAGAAAAAAAGGGACAGATCGAGAGAGAAAAGGGACAGAAAGAGAGAGAGAAAAGGGACAGAGAGAGAGAGTGAGAGAAAAGGGACTGAGAGAGAGAAAGAGAAAAGGGACAGTGAGACAAAATAAGGGAAAGATCGAGACAGAAAAGGGACAGAAAGAGAGAGAGAAAAGGGACGGAGAGAGAGAAAAGGGACAGAAAGAGAGAGAAAAGTGACGGAGACAGAAAGAAAAGGGACAGAGAGAGAGAGTGAGAGAAAAGGTACTGAGAGAGAGAAAGAGTAAAGGGACAGCGAGAGAAAAAAAGGTACAGATAGAGAGAGAAAAGGGACAGAAAGAGAGACAGAAAAGGGACTGAGGGAGAGAAAGAGAAAAGGGACAGCGAGAGAAAAAAAGGGACAGATAGAGAGAGAAAAGGGACAGAAAGAGAGACAGAAAAGGGACGGAGAGAGAGAAATGGGACAGAAAGAGAGAGAGAGTGAGATAATTTGGACTGAGAAAGAGAAAGAGAAAAGGGACAGCGAGAGAAAAAAAGGGACAGATAGAGAGAGAAATGGGACAGAGAGAGAGAGAGATAAAAGGGACAGAGAGAGAGAGAGAAAAGGGACAGATAGAGAGTGAAAAGGGACAGATGAGACAGAGAAAAGGGACAGAGAGAGAGAGTGAGAGAAAAGGGACTGAGAGAGAAAGAGAAAAGGGACAGCGAGAGAAAGAAAGGGACAGATAGAGATAGAAAAGGGACAGAAAGAAAGAGAAAAAAAGGACAGCAAGAGAGTGAGAAAAGGGACGGAGAGAGAAAGAAACGGGACAGAGAGAGAGAGTGAGAGAAAAGGGACTGAGAGAGAGAAAGAGAAAAATCACAGCGAGAGAAAAAAAGGGACAGATAGAGAGAGAAACGGGACAGAAAGAGAGAGACAAAAGGGACGAGGGAGACAAAAGGGACAGAAAGAGAGAGAGAAAAGGGACGGAGAGAGAAGGAAAAGGGACAGCGAGAGAAAAAAATGGACAGATAGAGAGAGAAATGGGACAGAGAGAGAGTGAGTGAGAGAAAAGGGACTGAGAGAGAGAAGGAGAAAAGGGACAGGGAGAGAAAAAAAGGGACAGATAGAGAGAGAAAAGGGACAGAAAGAGAGAGAGACAAGGGACGGAGAGAGACAAAAGGGACAGTAAGAGAGAGAGAAAAGGGACGGAGAGAGAAAGAAAAGGAACAGAGAGAGAGAGTGAGATAAAATGGCTGAGAGAGAGAAAGAAAAAAGGGACAGCGACAGAAAAAAAGGGACAGATAGAGAGAGAAAAGGCACAGAAAGAGAGTGATAAGCGACAGAAAGAGAGAGAGAAAAGAGACTGAGGGAGAGAAATAGAAAAGGGACAGCGAGAGAAAAAAAACGACAGATGGAGAGAGAAAAGGGACAGAAATAGAGACAGAAAAGGGACGGAGAGAGAGAAAAGGGACAGAAAGAGAGAGAGAAAAGGGACGGAGAGAGAAAGAAAAGGAACAGAGAGAGAGAGTGAGATAAAATGGTCTGAGAGAGAGAAAGAGAAAAGGGACAGCGAGAGAAAAAAAGGGACAGATAGAGAGAGAAACGGGACAGAAAGAGAGAGACAAAAGGGACGGACAGAGACAAAAGGGACAGAAAGAGAGAGAAAAGGGACGGAGAGAGATAAAAAGGGACAGAGAGAGAGAGTGATAGAAAAGGTACTGAGAGAGAGAAAGAGAAAAGGGACAGCGAGAGAAAAAAAGGGACAGATAGGGAGAGAAAAGGGACAGAAAGAGAGACAGAAAAGGGACGGAGAGAGAAAGAAAAGGGACAGAGAGTGAGAGTGAGATAAATTGGACTGAGAAAGAGTAAGAGAAAAGGGACAGCGAGAGAAAAAAAGGGACAGATAGAGAGAGAAATGGGACAGAGAGAGAGAGAGAAAAGGGACAGAGAGAGAGAGAGAGAAAAGGGACAGATAGAGAGTGAAACGGGACAGAAAGAGACAGAGAAAAGGGACAGAGAGAGAGAGTGAGAGAAAAGGGACTGAGAGAGAAAGAGAAAAGGGACAGCGAGAGAAAAAAAGGGACAGATACAGATAGAAAAGGGACAGAAAGAAAGAGAGAAAAGGGACAGAAAGAGACAGAGAAAAGGACAGAGAGAAAGAGTGAGAGAAAAGGGTCTGAGATAGAGAAAGAGAAAAGGGACAGCGATACAAAAAAAGGAAAGAGAGAGAGAGAAAAGTGCGGAGAGAGAGAAAAGGAACAGAACGAGAGAGAGAAAAGGGACGGAGAGAGAAAGAAAAGGGACAGAAGAATTAGAGAAAAGGGACTGAGAGAAAGAAAGAGAAAAGGGCCAGCGAGAGAAAAAAGGGACAGATACAGAGAGAAAAGGGACAGAGAGAGAGAGAAAAGGGACAGAGAGAGAGATAAAAGGGACGGATAGAGTGTGAAAAGGGACAGAGAGAGAGAGAGACAAAATGGACAGAGAGAGAGAGAAAAGGGACAGAGAGAGAGAGAGAAAAGGCACAGATAGAGAGTGAAAAGGGACAGAAAGAGAGAGAGAAAAGGGATAGAGAGAGAGTGAGTGAGAGAAAAGGGACTGAGAGAGAAAAAGAGAAAAGGGACAGCGAGACAAAAAAAGGGACAGATAGAGAGAGAAAAGGGACATAGAAAGAGAGTGAAAAATGACAACGAGAGAAAGAAAATGGACAGAGAGAGAGAGTGAGAGAAAATGGACTGAGAGAGAGAAAGAGAAAAGGGACAGCGATAGAAAAAAAGGGACAGATAGAGAGAGAAAAGGGACAGAAAGAGAGAGAGAAAAGGGACTGAGAGAGAGAAAGAGAAAAGGGACAGCGAGAGAAAAAAAGGGACAGATAGAGAGAGAAAAGGGACAGAAAGAGAGAGACAAGGGACGGAGAGAGAAAGAAAAGGGACAGAGAGAGAGTGAGAGAAAAGGGACTGAGAGAGAGAAAGAGAAAAGGGACAGCGAGAGAAAAAAAGGGACAGACAGAGAGACAAAAGGGACAGAGAGAGAGAGAATAGGGACAGATAGAGAGTGAAAAGGGACAGAAAGAGAGAGAGAAAAGGGATTGAGAGAGAGAAAGAGAAAAGGAGCAGCGAGAGAAAAAAAGGGACAGATAGAGAGTGAAAGGGGACAGAGAGAGAGAGAGAAAAGGGACAGATAGAGAGTGAAAAGGGACAGAAAGAGACAGAGAAAAGGGACAGAGAGAGAGAGTGAGAGAAAAGGGACTGAGAGAGAAAGAGAAAAGGTACAGCGTGAGACAAAAAGGGACAGATAGAGAGAGAAAAGAGACATAGAGAGAGAGAAAAGGGACAGAGAGAGAGAGAGAGAAAAGGGACAGATAGAGAGTGAAAAGGGACAGAAAGAGACAGAGAAAAGGGACAGGTAGAGAGTGAGAGAAAAGGGACTGAGAGGTAGAAAGAGAAAAGGGACAGCGAGAGAAAAAAAGAGGACAGATAGAGAGAGAAAAGGGACAGAAAAGAGAGAGAAAAGGGACGGAGAGAGAGAAAAGGAACAGAACGAGAGAGAGAAAAGGGACGGAGAGAGAAAGAAAACGGACAGAGAGAGTGAGAGAAAAGGGATTGAGAGAGAGAAAGAGAAAAGGGACAACGAGAGAATAAAAGGGACAGATAGAGAGAGAAAAGGGACAGAGAGAGAGAAAAGGAACAGAACGAGAGTGAGAAAAGGGAGGGAGAGAGAAAGAAAACGGACAGAGAGAGTGAGAGAAAAGGGATTGAGAGAGAGAAAGAGAAAATGGACAGCGAGAGAAAAAAAGGGACATATACAGAGAGAAAAGGGACAGAGAGAGAGAGAAAAGGGACAGAGAGAGAGTGAAAAGGGACAGAGAGAGAGAGAAAAGGGACAGAGAGAGAGTAAGAGAGAGAGAGAGAGAAAGAGAAAAGGGACAGTGAGACAAAATAAGGGACAGATCGAGAGTGAAAAGGGACAGAAAGAGAGAGAGAAAAGGGTCGGAGAGAGAGAAAAGGGACAGAAAGAGAGAGAGAAAAGGGACGAAGAGAGAAAGAAAAGGGACAGAGAGAGAGAGAGAGAAAAGGTACTGAGAGAGAGAGAGAAAAGGTACTGAGAGAGAGAAAGAGAAAAGGGACAGCGAGAGAAAAAAAGGGACAGAGAGAGAGAGAACAGGGACTGAGAGAGAGAAAGAAAAGGGACAGCGAGAGAAAAAAAGGGACAGATAGAGAGAGAAAAGGGACTGAAAGAGAGAGAGAAAAGGGACGGAGAGAGAGAATAGGGACAGAAAGAGAGAGAGAGAGAAAAGGGACAGAGAGAGAGAAAGAAAAGGGACAGACAGAGCGAAAAGGGACAGAAAGCGAGAGAGAAAAGGGACGGAGAGAGAAAGAAAAGGGACAGAGAGAGAGTGAGAGAAAAGGGACTGAGAGAGAGAAAGAGAAAAGGGACAGCGAGAGAAAAAAAGGTACAGTTAGAGAGAGAAATGGGACAGAGAGAGATAGAAAAGGGACATAGAAAGAGAGTGAAAGGGGACAGAGAGAGAGAGAGAAAAGGAACAGATAGAGAGTGAAAAGGGACAGAAAGAGACAGAGAAAAGGACAGAAAGAAAGAGTGAGAGAAAAGGGACTGTGATAGAGAAAGAGAAAAGGGACAGCGATACAAAAAAAAGGACAGATAGGGAGAGAAAAGGGACAGAAAGAGAGAGAGAAAAGGGACGGAGAGAGAGAAAAGGAACAGAACGAGAGAGAGAAAAGGGACAGCGAGAGAAAAAAAGGGACAGATACAGCGAGAAAAGGGACAGATAGAGAGTGAAAAAGGACAGATAGAGAGTGAAAAGGGACAGAAAGAGAGAGAGAAAAGGGACTGAGAGAGAGAAAGAAAAAAGGGACAGCGAGAGAAAAAAAGGAACAGATACAGAGAAAAGGGACAGAGAGAGAGAAAAGGGACAGAGAGAGAGAGAGAGAGAAAAGGGACAGAGAGAGAGAGAAAAGGGACAGACAGAGAGAGAGAGAAGGGACAGAGAGAGAGAGTGAGAGAAAAGGGACTGAGAGAGAGAAAGAGAAAAGGGACAGCGAGACAAAAAAAGGGACAGATAGAGAGAGAAAAGGGACAGAAAGAGAGAGAGAAAAGGGACGGAGAGAGAGAAAAGGGACAGAAAGAGAGAGAGACAAAGGACAACGAGAGAAAGAAAAGGGACAGAGAGAGAGAGTGAGAGAAAATGGACTAAGAGAGAGAAAGAGAAAAGGGACAGCGAGAGAAAAAAAAGACAGATAGAGAGAGAAAAGGGACAGAAAGAGAGAGAGAAAAGGGACGGAGAGAGAAATAAAATAGACAGAGAGAGAGAGTGAGAGAAAAGGGACTGAGAGACAAAGAGAAAAGGGACAGCGAGAGAAAAAAAAGGACAGATAGAGAGAGAAAAGGGACAGAAAGAGAGAGAGAAAAGGGACTGAGAGAGAGAAAGAGAAAAGGGACAGCGAGAGAAAAAAAGGGACAGATAGAGAGAGAAAAGGGACAGAAAGAGAGAGAGAAAAGGGACAGAGAGAGAGAGTGAGAGAAAAGGGACTGAGAGAGAGAAAGAGAAAAGGGACAGTGAGACAAAATAAGGGAAAGATCGAGACAGAAAAGGGACAGAAAGAGAGAGAGAAAAGGGACGGAGAGAGAGAAAAGGGACAGAAAGAGAGAGAAAAGTGACGGAGACAGAAAGAAAAGGGACAGAGAGAGAGAGTGAGAGAAAAGGTACTGAGAGAGAGAAAGAGTAAAGGGACAGCGATAGAAAAAAAGGTACAGATAGAGAGAGAAAAGGGACAGAAAGAGAGACAGAAAAGGGACTGAGGGAGAGAAAGAGAAAAGGGACAGCGAGAGAAAAAAAGGGACAGATAGAGAGAGAAAAGGGACAGAAAGAGAGACAGAAAAGGGACGGAGAGAGAGAAATGGGACAGAAAGAGAGAGAGAGTGAGATAATTTGGACTGAGAAAGAGAAAGAGAAAAGGGACAGCGAGAGAAAAAAAGGGACAGATAGAGAGAGAAATGGGACAGAGAGAGAGAGAGATAAAAGGGACAGAGAGAGAGAGAGAAAAGGGACAGATAGAGAGTGAAAAGGGACAGATGAGACAGAGAAAAGGGACAGAGAGAGAGAGTGAGAGAAAAGGGACTGAGAGAGAAAGAGAAAAGGGACAGCGAGAGAAAGAAAGGGACAGATAGAGATAGAAAAGGGACAGAAAGAAAGAGAAAAAAAGGACAGCAAGAGAGTGAGAAAAGGGACGGAGAGAGAAAGAAACGGGACAGAGAGAGAGAGTGAGAGAAAAGGGACTGAGAGAGAGAAAGAGAAAAATCACAGCGAGAGAAAAAAAGGGACAGATAGAGAGAGAAACGGGACAGAAAGAGAGAGACAAAAGGGACGAGGGAGACAAAAGGGACAGAAAGAGAGAGAGAAAAGGGACGGAGAGAGAAGGAAAAGGGACAGCGAGAGAAAAAAATGGACAGATAGAGAGAGAAATGGGACAGAGAGAGAGTGAGTGAGAGAAAAGGGACTGAGAGAGAGAAGGAGAAAAGGGACAGGGAGAGAAAAAAAGGGACAGATAGAGAGAGAAAAGGGACAGAAAGAGAGAGAGACAAGGGACGGAGAGAGACAAAAGGGACAGTAAGAGAGAGAGAAAAGGGACGGAGAGAGAAAGAAAAGGAACAGAGAGAGAGAGTGAGATAAAATGGCTGAGAGAGAGAAAGAAAAAAGGGACAGCGACAGAAAAAAAGGGACAGATAGAGAGAGAAAAGGCACAGAAAGAGAGTGATAAGCGACAGAAAGAGAGAGAGAAAAGAGACTGAGGGAGAGAAATAGAAAAGGGACAGCGAGAGAAAAAAAACGACAGATGGAGAGAGAAAAGGGACAGAAATAGAGACAGAAAAGGGACGGAGAGAGAGAAAAGGGACAGAAAGAGAGAGAGAAAAGGGACGGAGAGAGAAAGAAAAGGAACAGAGAGAGAGAGTGAGATAAAATGGTCTGAGAGAGAGAAAGAGAAAAGGGACAGCGAGAGAAAAAAAGGGACAGATAGAGAGAGAAACGGGACAGAAAGAGAGAGACAAAAGGGACGGACAGAGACAAAAGGGACAGAAAGAGAGAGAAAAGGGACGGAGAGAGATAAAAAGGGACAGAGAGAGAGAGTGATAGAAAAGGTACTGAGAGAGAGAAAGAGAAAAGGGACAGCGAGAGAAAAAAAGGGACAGATAGGGAGAGAAAAGGGACAGAAAGAGAGACAGAAAAGGGACGGAGAGAGAAAGAAAAGGGACAGAGAGTGAGAGTGAGATAAATTGGACTGAGAAAGAGTAAGAGAAAAGGGACAGCGAGAGAAAAAAGGGACAGATAGAGAGAGAAATGGGACAGAGAGAGAGAGAGAAAAGGGACAGAGAGAGAGAGAGAGAAAAGGGACAGATAGAGAGTGAAACGGGACAGAAAGAGACAGAGAAAAGGGACAGAGAGAGAGAGTGAGAGAAAAGGGACTGAGAGAGAAAGAGAAAAGGGACAGCGAGAGAAAAAAAGGGACAGATACAGATAGAAAAGGGACAGAAAGAAAGAGAGAAAAGGGACAGAAAGAGACAGAGAAAAGGACAGAGAGAAAGAGTGAGAGAAAAGGGTCTGAGATAGAGAAAGAGAAAAGGGACAGCGATACAAAAAAAGGAAAGAGAGAGAGAGAAAAGTGCGGAGAGAGAGAAAAGGAACAGAACGAGAGAGAGAAAAGGGACGGAGAGAGAAAGAAAAGGGACAGAAGAATTAGAGAAAAGGGACTGAGAGAAAGAAAGAGAAAAGGGCCAGCGAGAGAAAAAAGGGACAGATACAGAGAGAAAAGGGACAGAGAGAGAGAGAAAAGGGACAGAGAGAGAGATAAAAGGGACGGATAGAGTGTGAAAAGGGACAGAGAGAGAGAGAGACAAAATGGACAGAGAGAGAGAGAAAAGGGACAGAGAGAGAGAGAGAAAAGGCACAGATAGAGAGTGAAAAGGGACAGAAAGAGAGAGAGAAAAGGGATAGAGAGAGAGTGAGTGAGAGAAAAGGGACTGAGAGAGAAAAAGAGAAAAGGGACAGCGAGACAAAAAAAGGGACAGATAGAGAGAGAAAAGGGACATAGAAAGAGAGTGAAAAATGACAACGAGAGAAAGAAAATGGACAGAGAGAGAGAGTGAGAGAAAATGGACTGAGAGAGAGAAAGAGAAAAGGGACAGCGATAGAAAAAAAGGGACAGATAGAGAGAGAAAAGGGACAGAAAGAGAGAGAGAAAAGGGACTGAGAGAGAGAAAGAGAAAAGGGACAGCGAGAGAAAAAAAGGGACAGATAGAGAGAGAAAAGGGACAGAAAGAGAGAGACAAGGGACGGAGAGAGAAAGAAAAGGGACAGAGAGAGAGTGAGAGAAAAGGGACTGAGAGAGAGAAAGAGAAAAGGGACAGCGAGAGAAAAAAAGGGACAGACAGAGAGACAAAAGGGACAGAGAGAGAGAGAATAGGGACAGATAGAGAGTGAAAAGGGACAGAAAGAGAGAGAGAAAAGGGATTGAGAGAGAGAAAGAGAAAAGGAGCAGCGAGAGAAAAAAAGGGACAGATAGAGAGTGAAAGGGGACAGAGAGAGAGAGAGAAAAGGGACAGATAGAGAGTGAAAAGGGACAGAAAGAGACAGAGAAAAGGGACAGAGAGAGAGAGTGAGAGAAAAGGGACTGAGAGAGAAAGAGAAAAGGTACAGCGTGAGACAAAAAGGGACAGATAGAGAGAGAAAAGAGACATAGAGAGAGAGAAAAGGGACAGAGAGAGAGAGAGAGAAAAGGGACAGATAGAGAGTGAAAAGGGACAGAAAGAGACAGAGAAAAGGGACAGGTAGAGAGTGAGAGAAAAGGGACTGAGAGGTAGAAAGAGAAAAGGGACAGCGAGAGAAAAAAAGAGGACAGATAGAGAGAGAAAAGGGACAGAAAAGAGAGAGAAAAGGGACGGAGAGAGAGAAAAGGAACAGAACGAGAGAGAGAAAAGGGACGGAGAGAGAAAGAAAACGGACAGAGAGAGTGAGAGAAAAGGGATTGAGAGAGAGAAAGAGAAAAGGGACAACGAGAGAATAAAAGGGACAGATAGAGAGAGAAAAGGGACAGAGAGAGAGAAAAGGAACAGAACGAGAGTGAGAAAAGGGAGGGAGAGAGAAAGAAAACGGACAGAGAGAGTGAGAGAAAAGGGATTGAGAGAGAGAAAGAGAAAATGGACAGCGAGAGAAAAAAAGGGACATATACAGAGAGAAAAGGGACAGAGAGAGAGAGAAAAGGGACAGAGAGAGAGTGAAAAGGGACAGAGAGAGAGAGAAAAGGGACAGAGAGAGAGTGAAAAGGCACAGAAAGAGAGAGAGAAAAGGGACAGAGAGAGAGTAAGAGAGAGAGAGAGAGAAAGAGAAAAGGGACAGTGAGACAAAATAAGGGACAGATCGAGAGTGAAAAGGGACAGAAAGAGAGAGAGAAAAGGGTCGGAGAGAGAGAAAAGGGACAGAAAGAGAGAGAGAAAAGGGACGAAGAGAGAAAGAAAAGGGACAGAGAGAGAGAGAGAGAAAAGGTACTGAGAGAGAGAGAGAAAAGGTACTGAGAGAGAGAAAGAGAAAAGGGACAGCGAGAGAAAAAAAGGGACAGAGAGAGAGAGAACAGGGACTGAGAGAGAGAAAGAAAAGGGACAGCGAGAGAAAAAAAGGGACAGATAGAGAGAGAAAAGGGACTGAAAGAGAGAGAGAAAAGGGACGGAGAGAGAGAATAGGGACAGAAAGAGAGAGAGAGAGAAAAGGGACAGAGAGAGAGAAAGAAAAGGGACAGACAGAGCGAAAAGGGACAGAAAGCGAGAGAGAAAAGGGACGGAGAGAGAAAGAAAAGGGACAGAGAGAGAGTGAGAGAAAAGGGACTGAGAGAGAGAAAGAGAAAAGGGACAGCGAGAGAAAAAAAGGTACAGTTAGAGAGAGAAATGGGACAGAGAGAGATAGAAAAGGGACATAGAAAGAGAGTGAAAGGGGACAGAGAGAGAGAGAGAAAAGGAACAGATAGAGAGTGAAAAGGGACAGAAAGAGACAGAGAAAAGGACAGAAAGAAAGAGTGAGAGAAAAGGGACTGTGATAGAGAAAGAGAAAAGGGACAGCGATACAAAAAAAAGGACAGATAGGGAGAGAAAAGGGACAGAAAGAGAGAGAGAAAAGGGACGGAGAGAGAGAAAAGGAACAGAACGAGAGAGAGAAAAGGGACAGCGAGAGAAAAAAAGGGACAGATACAGCGAGAAAAGGGACAGATAGAGAGTGAAAAAGGACAGATAGAGAGTGAAAAGGGACAGAAAGAGAGAGAGAAAAGGGACTGAGAGAGAGAAAGAAAAAAGGGACAGCGAGAGAAAAAAAGGAACAGATACAGAGAAAAGGGACAGAGAGAGAGAAAAGGGACAGAGAGAGAGAGAGAGAGAAAAGGGACAGAGAGAGAGAGAAAAGGGACAGACAGAGAGAGAGAGAAGGGACAGAGAGAGAGAGTGAGAGAAAAGGGACTGAGAGAGAGAAAGAGAAAAGGGACAGCGAGACAAAAAAAGGGACAGATAGAGAGAGAAAAGGGACAGAAAGAGAGAGAGAAAAGGGACGGAGAGAGAGAAAAGGGACAGAAAGAGAGAGAGACAAAGGACAACGAGAGAAAGAAAAGGGACAGAGAGAGAGAGTGAGAGAAAATGGACTAAGAGAGAGAAAGAGAAAAGGGACAGCGAGAGAAAAAAAAGACAGATAGAGAGAGAAAAGGGACAGAAAGAGAGAGAGAAAAGGGACGGAGAGAGAAATAAAATAGACAGAGAGAGAGAGTGAGAGAAAAGGGACTGAGAGACAAAGAGAAAAGGGACAGCGAGAGAAAAAAAAGGACAGATAGAGAGAGAAAAGGGACAGAAAGAGAGAGAGAAAAGGGACTGAGAGAGAGAAAGAGAAAAGGGACAGCGAGAGAAAAAAAAGGACAGATAGAGAGAGAAAAGGGACAGAAAGAGAGAGAGAAAAGGGACAGAGAGAGAGAGTGAGAGAAAAGGGACTGAGAGAGAGAAAGAGAAAAGGGACAGTGAGACAAAATAAGGGAAAGATCGAGACAGAAAAGGGACAGAAAGAGAGAGAGAAAAGGGACGGAGAGAGAGAAAAGGGACAGAAAGAGAGAGAAAAGTGACGGAGACAGAAAGAAAAGGGACAGAGAGAGAGAGTGAGAGAAAAGGTACTGAGAGAGAGAAAGAGTAAAGGGACAGCGAGAGAAAAAAAGGTACAGATAGAGAGAGAAAAGGGACAGAAAGAGAGACAGAAAAGGGACTGAGGGAGAGAAAGAGAAAAGGGACAGCGAGAGAAAAAAAGGGACAGATAGAGAGAGAAAAGGGACAGAAAGAGAGACAGAAAAGGGACGGAGAGAGAGAAATGGGACAGAAAGAGAGAGAGAGTGAGATAATTTGGACTGAGAAAGAGAAAGAGAAAAGGGACAGCGAGAGAAAAAAAGGGACAGATAGAGAGAGAAATGGGACAGAGAGAGAGAGAGATAAAAGGGACAGAGAGAGAGAGAGAAAAGGGACAGATAGAGAGTGAAAAGGGACAGATGAGACAGAGAAAAGGGACAGAGAGAGAGAGTGAGAGAAAAGGGACTGAGAGAGAAAGAGAAAAGGGACAGCGAGAGAAAGAAAGGGACAGATAGAGATAGAAAAGGGACAGAAAGAAAGAGAAAAAAAGGACAGCAAGAGAGTGAGAAAAGGGACGGAGAGAGAAAGAAACGGGACAGAGAGAGAGAGTGAGAGAAAAGGGACTGAGAGAGAGAAAGAGAAAAATCACAGCGAGAGAAAAAAAGGGACAGATAGAGAGAGAAACGGGACAGAAAGAGAGAGACAAAAGGGACGAGAGAGACAAAAGGGACAGAAAGAGAGAGAGAAAAGGGACGGAGAGAGAAGGAAAAGGGACAGCGAGAGAAAAAAATGGACAGATAGAGAGAGAAATGGGACAGAGAGAGAGTGAGTGAGAGAAAAGGGACTGAGAGAGAGAAGGAGAAAAGGGACAGGGAGAGAAAAAAAGGGACAGATAGAGAGAGAAAAGGGACAGAAAGAGAGAGAGACAAGGGACGGAGAGAGACAAAAGGGACAGTAAGAGAGAGAGAAAAGGGACGGAGAGAGAAAGAAAAGGAACAGAGAGAGAGAGTGAGATAAAATGGCTGAGAGAGAGAAAGAAAAAAGGGACAGCGACAGAAAAAAAGGGACAGATAGAGAGAGAAAAGGCACAGAAAGAGAGTGATAAGCGACAGAAAGAGAGAGAGAAAAGAGACTGAGGGAGAGAAATAGAAAAGGGACAGCGAGAGAAAAAAAACGACAGATGGAGAGAGAAAAGGGACAGAAATAGAGACAGAAAAGGGACGGAGAGAGAGAAAAGGGACAGAAAGAGAGAGAGAAAAGGGACGGAGAGAGAAAGAAAAGGAACAGAGAGAGAGAGTGAGATAAAATGGTCTGAGAGAGAGAAAGAGAAAAGGGACAGCGAGAGAAAAAAAGGGACAGATAGAGAGAGAAACGGGACAGAAAGAGAGAGACAAAAGGGACGGACAGAGACAAAAGGGACAGAAAGAGAGAGAAAAGGGACGGAGAGAGATAAAAAGGGACAGAGAGAGAGAGTGATAGAAAAGGTACTGAGAGAGAGAAAGAGAAAAGGGACAGCGAGAGAAAAAAAGGGACAGATAGGGAGAGAAAAGGGACAGAAAGAGAGACAGAAAAGGGACGGAGAGAGAAAGAAAAGGGACAGAGAGTGAGAGTGAGATAAATTGGACTGAGAAAGAGTAAGAGAAAAGGGACAGCGAGAGAAAAAAAGGGACAGATAGAGAGAGAAATGGGACAGAGAGAGAGAGAGAAAAGGGACAGAGAGAGAGAGAGAGAAAAGGGACAGATAGAGAGTGAAACGGGACAGAAAGAGACAGAGAAAAGGGACAGAGAGAGAGAGTGAGAGAAAAGGGACTGAGAGAGAAAGAGAAAAGGGACAGCGAGAGAAAAAAAGGGACAGATACAGATAGAAAAGGGACAGAAAGAAAGAGAGAAAAGGGACAGAAAGAGACAGAGAAAAGGACAGAGAGAAAGAGTGAGAGAAAAGGGTCTGAGATAGAGAAAGAGAAAAGGGACAGCGATACAAAAAAAGGAAAGAGAGAGAGAGAAAAGTGCGGAGAGAGAGAAAAGGAACAGAACGAGAGAGAGAAAAGGGACGGAGAGAGAAAGAAAAGGGACAGAAGAATTAGAGAAAAGGGACTGAGAGAAAGAAAGAGAAAAGGGCCAGCGAGAGAAAAAAGGGACAGATACAGAGAGAAAAGGGACAGAGAGAGAGAGAAAAGGGACAGAGAGAGAGATAAAAGGGACGGATAGAGTGTGAAAAGGGACAGAGAGAGAGAGAGACAAAATGGACAGAGAGAGAGAGAAAAGGGACAGAGAGAGAGAGAGAAAAGGCACAGATAGAGAGTGAAAAGGGACAGAAAGAGAGAGAGAAAAGGGATAGAGAGAGAGTGAGTGAGAGAAAAGGGACTGAGAGAGAAAAAGAGAAAAGGGACAGCGAGACAAAAAAAGGGACAGATAGAGAGAGAAAAGGGACATAGAAAGAGAGTGAAAAATGACAACGAGAGAAAGAAAATGGACAGAGAGAGAGAGTGAGAGAAAATGGACTGAGAGAGAGAAAGAGAAAAGGGACAGCGATAGAAAAAAAGGGACAGATAGAGAGAGAAAAGGGACAGAAAGAGAGAGAGAAAAGGGACTGAGAGAGAGAAAGAGAAAAGGGACAGCGAGAGAAAAAAAGGGACAGATAGAGAGAGAAAAGGGACAGAAAGAGAGAGACAAGGGACGGAGAGAGAAAGAAAAGGGACAGAGAGAGAGTGAGAGAAAAGGGACTGAGAGAGAGAAAGAGAAAAGGGACAGCGAGAGAAAAAAAGGGACAGACAGAGAGACAAAAGGGACAGAGAGAGAGAGAATAGGGACAGATAGAGAGTGAAAAGGGACAGAAAGAGAGAGAGAAAAGGGATTGAGAGAGAGAAAGAGAAAAGGAGCAGCGAGAGAAAAAAAGGGACAGATAGAGAGTGAAAGGGGACAGAGAGAGAGAGAGAAAAGGGACAGATAGAGAGTGAAAAGGGACAGAAAGAGACAGAGAAAAGGGACAGAGAGAGAGAGTGAGAGAAAAGGGACTGAGAGAGAAAGAGAAAAGGTACAGCGTGAGACAAAAAGGGACAGATAGAGAGAGAAAAGAGACATAGAGAGAGAGAAAAGGGACAGAGAGAGAGAGAGAGAAAAGGGACAGATAGAGAGTGAAAAGGGACAGAAAGAGACAGAGAAAAGGGACAGGTAGAGAGTGAGAGAAAAGGGACTGAGAGGTAGAAAGAGAAAAGGGACAGCGAGAGAAAAAAAGAGGACAGATAGAGAGAGAAAAGGGACAGAAAAGAGAGAGAAAAGGGACGGAGAGAGAGAAAAGGAACAGAACGAGAGAGAGAAAAGGGACGGAGAGAGAAAGAAAACGGACAGAGAGAGTGAGAGAAAAGGGATTGAGAGAGAGAAAGAGAAAAGGGACAACGAGAGAATAAAAGGGACAGATAGAGAGAGAAAAGGGACAGAGAGAGAGAAAAGGAACAGAACGAGAGTGAGAAAAGGGAGGGAGAGAGAAAGAAAACGGACAGAGAGAGTGAGAGAAAAGGGATTGAGAGAGAGAAAGAGAAAATGGACAGCGAGAGAAAAAAAGGGACATATACAGAGAGAAAAGGGACAGAGAGAGAGAGAAAAGGGACAGAGAGAGAGTGAAAAGGGACAGAGAGAGAGAGAAAAGGGACAGAGAGAGAGTGAAAAGGCACAGAAAGAGAGAGAGAAAAGGGACAGAGAGAGAGTAAGAGAGAGAGAGAGAGAAAGAGAAAAGGGACAGTGAGACAAAATAAGGGACAGATCGAGAGTGAAAAGGGACAGAAAGAGAGAGAGAAAAGGGTCGGAGAGAGAGAAAAGGGACAGAAAGAGAGAGAGAAAAGGGACGAAGAGAGAAAGAAAAGGGACAGAGAGAGAGAGAGAGAAAAGGTACTGAGAGAGAGAGAGAAAAGGTACTGAGAGAGAGAAAGAGAAAAGGGACAGCGAGAGAAAAAAAGGGACAGAGAGAGAGAGAACAGGGACTGAGAGAGAGAAAGAAAAGGGACAGCGAGAGAAAAAAAGGGACAGATAGAGAGAGAAAAGGGACTGAAAGAGAGAGAGAAAAGGGACGGAGAGAGAGAATAGGGACAGAAAGAGAGAGAGAGAGAAAAGGGACAGAGAGAGAGAAAGAAAAGGGACAGACAGAGCGAAAAGGGACAGAAAGCGAGAGAGAAAAGGGACGGAGAGAGAAAGAAAAGGGACAGAGAGAGAGTGAGAGAAAAGGGACTGAGAGAGAGAAAGAGAAAAGGGACAGCGAGAGAAAAAAAGGTACAGTTAGAGAGAGAAATGGGACAGAGAGAGATAGAAAAGGGACATAGAAAGAGAGTGAAAGGGGACAGAGAGAGAGAGAGAAAAGGAACAGATAGAGAGTGAAAAGGGACAGAAAGAGACAGAGAAAAGGACAGAAAGAAAGAGTGAGAGAAAAGGGACTGTGATAGAGAAAGAGAAAAGGGACAGCGATACAAAAAAAAGGACAGATAGGGAGAGAAAAGGGACAGAAAGAGAGAGAGAAAAGGGACGGAGAGAGAGAAAAGGAACAGAACGAGAGAGAGAAAAGGGACAGCGAGAGAAAAAAAGGGACAGATACAGCGAGAAAAGGGACAGATAGAGAGTGAAAAAGGACAGATAGAGAGTGAAAAGGGACAGAAAGAGAGAGAGAAAAGGGACTGAGAGAGAGAAAGAAAAAAGGGACAGCGAGAGAAAAAAAGGAACAGATACAGAGAAAAGGGACAGAGAGAGAGAAAAGGGACAGAGAGAGAGAGAGAGAGAAAAGGGACAGAGAGAGAGAGAAAAGGGACAGACAGAGAGAGAGAGAAGGGACAGAGAGAGAGAGTGAGAGAAAAGGGACTGAGAGAGAGAAAGAGAAAAGGGACAGCGAGACAAAAAAAGGGACAGATAGAGAGAGAAAAGGGACAGAAAGAGAGAGAGAAAAGGGACGGAGAGAGAGAAAAGGGACAGAAAGAGAGAGAGACAAAGGACAACGAGAGAAAGAAAAGGGACAGAGAGAGAGAGTGAGAGAAAATGGACTAAGAGAGAGAAAGAGAAAAGGGACAGCGAGAGAAAAAAAAGACAGATAGAGAGAGAAAAGGGACAGAAAGAGAGAGAGAAAAGGGACGGAGAGAGAAATAAAATAGACAGAGAGAGAGAGTGAGAGAAAAGGGACTGAGAGACAAAGAGAAAAGGGACAGCGAGAGAAAAAAAAGGACAGATAGAGAGAGAAAAGGGACAGAAAGAGAGAGAGAAAAGGGACTGAGAGAGAGAAAGAGAAAAGGGACAGCGAGAGAAAAAAAGGGACAGATAGAGAGAGAAAAGGGACAGAAAGAGAGAGAGAAAAGGGACAGAGAGAGAGAGTGAGAGAAAAGGGACTGAGAGAGAGAAAGAGAAAAGGGACAGTGAGACAAAATAAGGGAAAGATCGAGACAGAAAAGGGACAGAAAGAGAGAGAGAAAAGGGACGGAGAGAGAGAAAAGGGACAGAAAGAGAGAGAAAAGTGACGGAGACAGAAAGAAAAGGGACAGAGAGAGAGAGTGAGAGAAAAGGTACTGAGAGAGAGAAAGAGTAAAGGGACAGCGAGAGAAAAAAAGGTACAGATAGAGAGAGAAAAGGGACAGAAAGAGAGACAGAAAAGGGACTGAGGGAGAGAAAGAGAAAAGGGACAGCGAGAGAAAAAAAGGGACAGATAGAGAGAGAAAAGGGACAGAAAGAGAGACAGAAAAGGGACGGAGAGAGAGAAATGGGACAGAAAGAGAGAGAGAGTGAGATAATTTGGACTGAGAAAGAGAAAGAGAAAAGGGACAGCGAGAGAAAAAAAGGGACAGATAGAGAGAGAAATGGGACAGAGAGAGAGAGAGATAAAAGGGACAGAGAGAGAGAGAGAAAAGGGACAGATAGAGAGTGAAAAGGGACAGATGAGACAGAGAAAAGGGACAGAGAGAGAGAGTGAGAGAAAAGGGACTGAGAGAGAAAGAGAAAAGGGACAGCGAGAGAAAGAAAGGGACAGATAGAGATAGAAAAGGGACAGAAAGAAAGAGAAAAAAAGGACAGCAAGAGAGTGAGAAAAGGGACGGAGAGAGAAAGAAACGGGACAGAGAGAGAGAGTGAGAGAAAAGGGACTGAGAGAGAGAAAGAGAAAAATCACAGCGAGAGAAAAAAAGGGACAGATAGAGAGAGAAACGGGACAGAAAGAGAGAGACAAAAGGGACGAGGGAGACAAAAGGGACAGAAAGAGAGAGAGAAAAGGGACGGAGAGAGAAGGAAAAGGGACAGCGAGAGAAAAAAATGGACAGATAGAGAGAGAAATGGGACAGAGAGAGAGTGAGTGAGAGAAAAGGGACTGAGAGAGAGAAGGAGAAAAGGGACAGGGAGAGAAAAAAAGGGACAGATAGAGAGAGAAAAGGGACAGAAAGAGAGAGAGACAAGGGACGGAGAGAGACAAAAGGGACAGTAAGAGAGAGAGAAAAGGGACGGAGAGAGAAAGAAAAGGAACAGAGAGAGAGAGTGAGATAAAATGGCTGAGAGAGAGAAAGAAAAAAGGGACAGCGACAGAAAAAAAGGGACAGATAGAGAGAGAAAAGGCACAGAAAGAGAGTGATAAGCGACAGAAAGAGAGAGAGAAAAGAGACTGAGGGAGAGAAATAGAAAAGGGACAGCGAGAGAAAAAAAACGACAGATGGAGAGAGAAAAGGGACAGAAATAGAGACAGAAAAGGGACGGAGAGAGAGAAAAGGGACAGAAAGAGAGAGAGAAAAGGGACGGAGAGAGAAAGAAAAGGAACAGAGAGAGAGAGTGAGATAAAATGGTCTGAGAGAGAGAAAGAGAAAAGGGACAGCGAGAGAAAAAAAGGGACAGATAGAGAGAGAAACGGGACAGAAAGAGAGAGACAAAAGGGACGGACAGAGACAAAAGGGACAGAAAGAGAGAGAAAAGGGACGGAGAGAGATAAAAAGGGACAGAGAGAGAGAGTGATAGAAAAGGTACTGAGAGAGAGAAAGAGAAAAGGGACAGCGAGAGAAAAAAAGGGACAGATAGGGAGAGAAAAGGGACAGAAAGAGAGACAGAAAAGGGACGGAGAGAGAAAGAAAAGGGACAGAGAGTGAGAGTGAGATAAATTGGACTGAGAAAGAGTAAGAGAAAAGGGACAGCGAGAGAAAAAAAGGGACAGATAGAGAGAGAAATGGGACAGAGAGAGAGAGAGAAAAGGGACAGAGAGAGAGAGAGAGAAAAGGGACAGATAGAGAGTGAAACGGGACAGAAAGAGACAGAGAAAAGGGACAGAGAGAGAGAGTGAGAGAAAAGGGACTGAGAGAGAAAGAGAAAAGGGACAGCGAGAGAAAAAAAGGGACAGATACAGATAGAAAAGGGACAGAAAGAAAGAGAGAAAAGGGACAGAAAGAGACAGAGAAAAGGACAGAGAGAAAGAGTGAGAGAAAAGGGTCTGAGATAGAGAAAGAGAAAAGGGACAGCGATACAAAAAAAGGAAAGAGAGAGAGAGAAAAGTGCGGAGAGAGAGAAAAGGAACAGAACGAGAGAGAGAAAAGGGACGGAGAGAGAAAGAAAAGGGACAGAAGAATTAGAGAAAAGGGACTGAGAGAAAGAAAGAGAAAAGGGCCAGCGAGAGAAAAAAGGGACAGATACAGAGAGAAAAGGGACAGAGAGAGAGAGAAAAGGGACAGAGAGAGAGATAAAAGGGACGGATAGAGTGTGAAAAGGGACAGAGAGAGAGAGAGAGACAAAATGGACAGAGAGAGAGAGAAAAGGGACAGAGAGAGAGAGAGAAAAGGCACAGATAGAGAGTGAAAAGGGACAGAAAGAGAGAGAGAAAAGGGATAGAGAGAGAGTGAGTGAGAGAAAAGGGACTGAGAGAGAAAAAGAGAAAAGGGACAGCGAGACAAAAAAAGGGACAGATAGAGAGAGAAAAGGGACATAGAAAGAGAGTGAAAAATGACAACGAGAGAAAGAAAATGGACAGAGAGAGAGAGTGAGAGAAAATGGACTGAGAGAGAGAAAGAGAAAAGGGACAGCGATAGAAAAAAAGGGACAGATAGAGAGAGAAAAGGGACAGAAAGAGAGAGAGAAAAGGGACTGAGAGAGAGAAAGAGAAAAGGGACAGCGAGAGAAAAAAAGGGACAGATAGAGAGAGAAAAGGGACAGAAAGAGAGAGACAAGGGACGGAGAGAGAAAGAAAAGGGACAGAGAGAGAGTGAGAGAAAAGGGACTGAGAGAGAGAAAGAGAAAAGGGACAGCGAGAGAAAAAAAGGGACAGACAGAGAGACAAAAGGGACAGAGAGAGAGAGAATAGGGACAGATAGAGAGTGAAAAGGGACAGAAAGAGAGAGAGAAAAGGGATTGAGAGAGAGAAAGAGAAAAGGAGCAGCGAGAGAAAAAAAGGGACAGATAGAGAGTGAAAGGGGACAGAGAGAGAGAGAGAAAAGGGACAGATAGAGAGTGAAAAGGGACAGAAAGAGACAGAGAAAAGGGACAGAGAGAGAGAGTGAGAGAAAAGGGACTGAGAGAGAAAGAGAAAAGGTACAGCGTGAGACAAAAAGGGACAGATAGAGAGAGAAAAGAGACATAGAGAGAGAGAAAAGGGACAGAGAGAGAGAGAGAGAAAAGGGACAGATAGAGAGTGAAAAGGGACAGAAAGAGACAGAGAAAAGGGACAGGTAGAGAGTGAGAGAAAAGGGACTGAGAGGTAGAAAGAGAAAAGGGACAGCGAGAGAAAAAAAGAGGACAGATAGAGAGAGAAAAGGGACAGAAAAGAGAGAGAAAAGGGACGGAGAGAGAGAAAAGGAACAGAACGAGAGAGAGAAAAGGGACGGAGAGAGAAAGAAAACGGACAGAGAGAGTGAGAGAAAAGGGATTGAGAGAGAGAAAGAGAAAAGGGACAACGAGAGAATAAAAGGGACAGATAGAGAGAGAAAAGGGACAGAGAGAGAGAAAAGGAACAGAACGAGAGTGAGAAAAGGGAGGGAGAGAGAAAGAAAACGGACAGAGAGAGTGAGAGAAAAGGGATTGAGAGAGAGAAAGAGAAAATGGACAGCGAGAGAAAAAAAGGGACATATACAGAGAGAAAAGGGACAGAGAGAGAGAGAAAAGGGACAGAGAGAGAGTGAAAAGGGACAGAGAGAGAGAGAAAAGGGACAGAGAGAGAGTGAAAAGGCACAGAAAGAGAGAGAGAAAAGGGACAGAGAGAGAGTAAGAGAGAGAGAGAGAGAAAGAGAAAAGGGACAGTGAGACAAAATAAGGGACAGATCGAGAGTGAAAAGGGACAGAAAGAGAGAGAGAAAAGGGTCGGAGAGAGAGAAAAGGGACAGAAAGAGAGAGAGAAAAGGGACGAAGAGAGAAAGAAAAGGGACAGAGAGAGAGAGAGAGAAAAGGTACTGAGAGAGAGAGAGAAAAGGTACTGAGAGAGAGAAAGAGAAAAGGGACAGCGAGAGAAAAAAAGGGACAGAGAGAGAGAGAACAGGGACTGAGAGAGAGAAAGAAAAGGGACAGCGAGAGAAAAAAAGGGACAGATAGAGAGAGAAAAGGGACTGAAAGAGAGAGAGAAAAGGGACGGAGAGAGAGAATAGGGACAGAAAGAGAGAGAGAGAGAAAAGGGACAGAGAGAGAGAAAGAAAAGGGACAGACAGAGCGAAAAGGGACAGAAAGCGAGAGAGAAAAGGGACGGAGAGAGAAAGAAAAGGGACAGAGAGAGAGTGAGAGAAAAGGGACTGAGAGAGAGAAAGAGAAAAGGGACAGCGAGAGAAAAAAAGGTACAGTTAGAGAGAGAAATGGGACAGAGAGAGATAGAAAAGGGACATAGAAAGAGAGTGAAAGGGGACAGAGAGAGAGAGAGAAAAGGAACAGATAGAGAGTGAAAAGGGACAGAAAGAGACAGAGAAAAGGACAGAAAGAAAGAGTGAGAGAAAAGGGACTGTGATAGAGAAAGAGAAAAGGGACAGCGATACAAAAAAAGGGACAGATAGGGAGAGAAAAGGGACAGAAAGAGAGAGAGAAAAGGGACGGAGAGAGAGAAAAGGAACAGAACGAGAGAGAGAAAAGGGACAGCGAGAGAAAAAAAGGGACAGATACAGCGAGAAAAGGGACAGATAGAGAGTGAAAAAGGACAGATAGAGAGTGAAAAGGGACAGAAAGAGAGAGAGAAAAGGGACTGAGAGAGAGAAAGAAAAAAGGGACAGCGAGAGAAAAAAAGGAACAGATACAGAGAAAAGGGACAGAGAGAGAGAAAAGGGACAGAGAGAGAGAGAGAGAGAAAAGGGACAGAGAGAGAGAGAAAAGGGACAGACAGAGAGAGAGAGAAGGGACAGAGAGAGAGAGTGAGAGAAAAGGGACTGAGAGAGAGAAAGAGAAAAGGGACAGCGAGACAAAAAAAGGGACAGATAGAGAGAGAAAAGGGACAGAAAGAGAGAGAGAAAAGGGACGGAGAGAGAGAAAAGGGACAGAAAGAGAGAGAGACAAAGGACAACGAGAGAAAGAAAAGGGACAGAGAGAGAGAGTGAGAGAAAATGGACTAAGAGAGAGAAAGAGAAAAGGGACAGCGAGAGAAAAAAAAGACAGATAGAGAGAGAAAAGGGACAGAAAGAGAGAGAGAAAAGGGACGGAGAGAGAAATAAAATAGACAGAGAGAGAGAGTGAGAGAAAAGGGACTGAGAGACAAAGAGAAAAGGGACAGCGAGAGAAAAAAAAGGACAGATAGAGAGAGAAAAGGGACAGAAAGAGAGAGAGAAAAGGGACTGAGAGAGAGAAAGAGAAAAGGGACAGCGAGAGAAAAAAAGGGACAGATAGAGAGTGAAAAGGGATAGAAAGAGACAGAGAAAAGAGACAGAGAGAGAGAGTGAGAGAAAAGGGACTGAGAGAGAGAAAGAGAAAAGGGACAGCGAGAGAAAAAAAGGGACAGATACAGAGAGAAAAGGGACAGAGAGAGAGAGAAAAGGGACAGAGAGAGAGAAAAGGAACAGAACGAGAGTGAGAAAAGGGAGGGAGAGAGAAAGAAAACGGACAGAGAGAGTGAGAGAAAAGGGATTGAGAGAGAGAAAGAGAAAATGGACAGCGAGAGAAAAAAAGGGACATATACAGAGAGAAAAGGGACAGAGAGAGAGAGAAAAGGGACAGAGAGAGAGTGAAAAGGGACAGAGAGAGAGAGAAAAGGGACAGAGAGAGAGTGAAAAGGCACAGAAAGAGAGAGAGAAAAGGGACAGAGAGAGAGTAAGAGAGAGAGAGAGAGAAAGAGAAAAGGGACAGTGAGACAAAATAAGGGACAGATCGAGAGTGAAAAGGGACAGAAAGAGAGAGAGAAAAGGGTCGGAGAGAGAGAAAAGGGACAGAAAGAGAGAGAGAAAAGGGACGAAGAGAGAAAGAAAAGGGACAGAGAGAGAGAGAGAGAAAAGGTACTGAGAGAGAGAGAGAAAAGGTACTGAGAGAGAGAAAGAGAAAAGGGACAGCGAGAGAAAAAAAGGGACAGAGAGAGAGAGAACAGGGACTGAGAGAGAGAAAGAAAAGGGACAGCGAGAGAAAAAAAGGGACAGATAGAGAGAGAAAAGGGACTGAAAGAGAGAGAGAAAAGGGACGGAGAGAGAGAATAGGGACAGAAAGAGAGAGAGAAAAGGGACAGAGAGAGAGAAAGAAAAGGGACAGACAGAGCGAAAAGGGACAGAAAGCGAGAGAGAAAAGGGACGGAGAGAGAAAGAAAAGGGACAGAGAGAGAGTGAGAGAAAAGGGACTGAGAGAGAGAAAGAGAAAAGGGACAGCGAGAGAAAAAAAGGTACAGTTAGAGAGAGAAATGGGACAGAGAGAGATAGAAAAGGGACAGAGAGAGAGTGAAAAGGGAGAGAAAGAGAGAGAGAGAAATGGGACAGATAGAGAGAGTGAGAGAAAAGGGACTGAGAGAGAGAAAGAAAAGGGACAGCGAGAGAACAAAAGGGACAGATAGAGAGAGAAAAGGGACTGAAAGAGAGAGAGAAAAGGGACGGAGAGAGTGAAAAGGGACAGAAAGAGAGAGAGAAAAGGGACAGAAAGAGAGAGAGAAAAGGGACAGCGAGAGAGAGAGAAAAGGGACAGAGAGAGAGAGAGAAAAGGTACTGAGAGAGAGTGAAAAGGGAGAGAAAGAGAGAGAGAGAAATGGGACATATAGAGAGAGTGAGAGAAAAGGGACTGAGAGAGAGAAAGAAAAGGGACAGCGAGAGAAAAAAAGGGACAGATAGAGAGAGAAAAGGGACTGAAAGAGAGAGAGAAAAGGGACGGAGAGAGAGAAAGAAAAGGGAAAGACAGAGCGAAAAGGGACAGAAAGCGAGAGAGAAAAGGGACGGAGAGAGAAAGAAAATGGACAGAGAGAGAGTGAGAGAAAAGGGACTGAGATAGAGAAAGAGAAAAGGGACAGCGAGAGAAAAAAAGGGACAGATAGAGAGAGAAAAGGGACAGAGAGAGAGAGAAAAGGGACAGATAGAGAGTGAAAAGGGACAGAAAGAGAGAGAGAAAAGGGACTGAGAGAGAGAAAGAGAAAAGGGACAGCGAGAGAAAAAAAGGGACAGATAGAGAGTGAAAGGGGACAGAGAGAGAGAGAGAAAAGAGACAGATAGAGAGTGAAAAGGGACAGAAAGAGACAGAGAAAAGGGACAGAGAGAGAGAGTGAGAGAAAAGGGACTGAGAGAGAAAGAGAAAAGGGACAGCTAGAGAAACAAAGGGACAGATAGAGAGAGAAAAGGGACAGAAAGAGAGTGAAAAGGGACAGAAAGAGAGAGAGAAAAGGGACAGAGAGAGAGAGAAAAGGGACAGTTAGAGAGTGAAAAGGGACAGAAAGAGAGAGAGAAAAGGGACAGAGAGAGAGAGTGAGAGAAAAGGGGCTGAGAGAGAGAAAGAAAAGGGACAGCGTGAGAAAAAATTGGACAGATAGAGAGAGAAATGGGACAGAGAGAGAGAGAGAAAAGGGACAGAGAGAGAGAGAGAGAGAAAAGGGACAGATAGAGAGTGAAACGGGACAGAAAGAGACAGAGAAAAGGGACAGAGAGAGAGAGTGAGAGAAAAGGGACTGAGAGAGAAAGAGAAAAGGGACAGCGAGGGAAAAAAAAGGGACAGATAGAGATAGAAAAGGGACAGAAAGAAAGAGAGAAAAGGGACAGCAAGAGAGTGAGAAAATGGACGGAGAGAGAAAGAAACGGGACAGAGAGAGAGTAAGAGAAAAGGGACAGCGAGAGAAAAAAGGAACAGATAGAGAGAGAAAAGGGACATAGAGAGAGAGTGAAAGGGGACAGAGAGAGAGAGAAAAGGGACAGAAAGAGACAGAGAAAAGGACAGAGAGAAAGAGTGAGAGAAAAGGGTCTGAGATAGAGAAAGAGAAAAGGGACAGCGATACACAAAAACGGACAGATAGAGAGAGAAAAGGGACAGAAAGAGAGAGAGAAAAGGGACGGAGAGAGAAAGAAAAGGGACAGAGAGAGTGAGAGAAAAGGGACTGAGAGAGAGAAAGAGAAAAGGGACAGCGAGAGAAAAAAAGGGACAGATAGAGAGAGAAATGGGACAGAGAGATATAGAAAAGGGACAGAGAGAGAGTGAAAAGGGAGAGAAAGAGAGAGAGAGAAATGGGACGGATAGAGAGAGTGAGAGAAAAGGGACTGAGAGAGAGAAAGAAAAGGGACAGCGAGAGAACAAAAGGGACAGATAGAGAGAGAAAAGGGACTGAAAGAGAGAGAGAAAAGGGACGGAGAGAGTGAAAAGGGACAGAAAGAGAGAGAGAAAAGGGACAGAAAGAGAGAGAGAAAAGGGACAGCGAGAGAGAGAGAAAAGGGACAGAGAGAGAGAGAGAAAAGGGACAGAGAGAGAGTGAAAAGGGAGAGAAAGAGAGAGAGAGAAATGGGACATATAGAGAGAGTGAGAGAAAAGGGACTGAGAGAGAGAAAGAGAAAAGGGACAGCGAGAGAAAAAAAGGGACAGATAGAGAGTGAAAGGGGACAGAGAGAGAGAGAGAAAAGAGACAGATAGAGAGTGAAAAGGGACAGAAAGAGACAGAGAAAACGGACAGAGAGAGAGAGTGAGAGAAAAGGGACTGAGAGAGAAAGATAAAAGGGACAGCGAGAGAAACAAAGGGACAGATAGAGAGAGAAAAGGGACAGAAAGAGAGTGAAAAGGGACAGAAAGAGAGAGAGAAAAGGGACAATGAGAGAGAGAAAAGGGACAGATAGAGAGTGAAAAGGGACAGAAAGAGACAGAGAAAAGGGACAGAGAGAGAGTGAAAAGGGACAGAAAGAGAGAGAGAAAAGGGACAGAGAGAGAAAGTGAGAGAAAAGGGGCTGAGAGAGAGAAAGAAAAGGGACAGCGAGAGAAAAAAAGGGACAGATAGAGAGAGAAATGGGACAGAGAGAGGGAGAGAAAAGGGACAGAGAGAGAGAGAGAGAGAGAGAGAGAAAAGGGACCGACAGAGAGTGAAAACGGACAGATAGAGAGACAGAAAAGGGACAGAGAGGGAGAGTGAGAGAAAAGGGACTGAGAGACAGAAAGAGAAAAGGGACAGCGAGAGAAAAAAGGGACAGATAGAGAGAGAAAAGGGACAGAAAGAGAGAGAGAAATGGGACAGAGAGAGAGAGAAAAGGGACAGAGAGAGAGAGAAAAGGGACAGAGAGAGAGGGAAAAGGGACAGAGAGAGAGAGAAAAGGGACAGAAAGAGAGAGAGAAAAGGGACAGAAAGAGAGAGAGAAAAGGGACAGAAAGAAAGAGAGAAAAGGGACAGCGAGAGAGAGAGAAAAGGGACACAGAGAGAGAGAGAAAAGGGACAGAGAGAGAGTGAAAAGGGAGAGAAAGAGAGAGAGAGAAATGGGACTGAGAGAGAGAAAGAAAAGGGACAGCGAGAGAAAAAAAGGGACAGATAGAGAGAGAAAAGGGACTGAAAGAGAGAGAGAAAAGGGACGGAGAGAGAGAAAGAAAAGGGACAGACAGAGCGAAAAGTGACAGAAAGCGAGAGAGAAAAGGGACGGAGAGAGAAAGAAAAGGGACAGAGAGAGAGTGAGAGAAAAGCGACTGAGAGAGAGAAAGAGAAAAGGGACAGCGAGAGAAAAAAAGGGACAGACAGAGAGAGAAAAGGGACCGAGAGTGAGAGAATAGGGACAGATAGAGAGTGAAAAGGGACAGAAAGAGAGAGAGAAAAGGGACTGAGAGAGAGAAAGAGAAAAGGAGCAGCGAGAGAAAAAAAGGGACAGATAGAGAGTGAAAAGGGACAGAAAGAGACAGAGAAAAGGGACAGAGAGAGAGAGTGAGAGAAAAGGGACTGAGAGAGAAAGAGAAAAGGTACAGCGTGAGAAAAAAAGGGACAGATAGAGAGAGAAAAGAGACAGAGAGAGAGAGAAAAGGGACAGAGAGAGAGAGAGAGAAAAGGGACAGAAAGAGACAGAGAAAAGGGACAGGGAGAGAGTTAGAGAAAAGGGACAGGGAGAGAGTGAGAGAAAAGGGACTGAGAGGTAGAAAGAGAAAAGGGACAGCGAGAGAAAAAAAGGGACAGAAAAGAGAGAGAAAAGGGATGGAGAGAGAGAAAAGGAACAGAACGAGAGAGAGAAAAGGGACGGAGAGAGAAAGAAAACGGACAGAGAGAGTGAGAGAAAAGGGATTGAGAGAGAGAAAGAGAAAAGGGACAACGAGAGAAAAAAAGGGACAGATAGAGAGAGAAAAGGGACAGAGAGAGAGAAAAGGAACAGAACGAGAGAGAGAAAAGGGACGGAGAGAGAAAGAAAACGGACAGAGAGAGTGAGAGAAAAGGGATTGAGAGAGAGAAAGAGAAAATGGACAGCGAGAGAAAAAAAGGGACAGATACAGAGAGAAAAGGGACAGAGAGAGAGAGAAAAGGGACAGAGAGAGAGTGAAAAGGGACAGAGAGAGAGAGAAAAGGGACAGAGAGAGAGTGAAAAGGCACAGAAAGAGAGAGAGAAAAGGGACAGAGAGAGAGTAAGAGAGAGAGAGAGAGAAAGAGAAAAGGGAAAGTGAGACAAAATAAGGGACAGATCGAGAGTGAAAAGGGACAGAAAGAGTGAGAGAAAAGGGTCGGAGAGAGAGAAAAGGGACAGAAAGAGAGAGAGAAAAGGGACGAAGAGAGAAAGAAAAGGGACAGAGAGAGAGAGAGAGAAAAGGTACTGAGAGAGAGAGAGAAAAGGTACTGAGAGAGAGAAAGAGAAAAGGGACAGCGAGAGAAAAAAAGGGACAGAGAGAGAGAGAACAGGGACTGAGAGAGAGAAAGAAAAGGGACAGCGAGAGAAAAAAAGGGTCAGATAGAGAGAGAAAAGGGACTGAAAGAGAGAGAGAAAAGGGACGGAGAGAGAGAATAGGGACAGAAAGAGAGAGAGAAAAGGGACAGAGAGAGAGAAAGAAAAGGGACAGACAGAGCGAAAAGGGACAGAAAGCGAGAGAGAAAAGGGACGGAGAGAGAAAGAAAAGGGACAGAGAGAGAGTGAGAGAAAAGGGACTGAGAGAGAGAAAGAGAAAAGGGACAGCGAGAGAAAAAAAGGGACAGATAGAGAGAGAAAAGGGAGAGAGAGAGATAGAAAAGGGACAGAGAGAGAGTGAAAAGGGAGAGAAAGAGAGAGAGAGAAATGGGACAGATAGAGAGAGTGAGAGAAAAGGGACTGAGAGAGAGAAAGAAAAGGGACAGCGAGAGAACAAAAGGGACAGATAGAGAGAGAAAAGGGACTGAAAGAGAGAGAGAAAAGGGACGGAGAGAGTGAAAAGGGACAGAAAGAGAGAGAGAAAAGGGACAGAAAGAGAGAGAGAAAAGGGACAGCGAGAGAGAGAGAAAAGGGACAGAGAGAGAGAGAGAAAAGGGACAGAGAGAGAGTGAAAAGGGAGAGAAAGAGAGAGAGAGAAATGGGACATATAGAGAGAGTGAGAGAAAAGGGACTGAGAGAGAGAAAGAAAAGGGACAGCGAGAGAAAAAAAGGGACAGATAGAGAGAGAAAAGGGACTGAAAGAGAGAGAGAAAAGGGACGGAGAGAGAGAAAGAAAAGGGAAAGACAGAGCGAAAAGGGACAGAAAGCGAGAGAGAAAAGGGACGGAGAAAGAAAGAAAATGGACAGAGAGAGAGTGAGAGAAAAGGGACTGAGATAGAGAAAGAGAAAAGGGACAGCGAGAGAAAAAAAGGGACAGATAGAGAGAGAAAAGGGACAGAGAGAGAGAGAAAAGGGACAGATAGAGAGTGAAAAGGGACAGAAAGAGAGAGAGAAAAGGGACTGAGAGAGAGAAAGAGAAAAGGGACAGCGAGAGAAAAAAAGGGACAGATAGAGAGTGAAAGGGGACAGAGAGAGAGAGAGAAAAGAGACAGATAGAGAGTGAAAAGGGACAGAAAGAGACAGAGAAAAGGGACAGAGAGAGAGAGTGAGAGAAAAGGGACTGAGAGAGCCTGAGAAAAGGGACAGCGAGAGAAACAAAGGGACAGATAGAGAGAGAAAAGGGACAGAAAGAGAGTGAAAAGGGACAGAAAGAGAGAGAGAAAAGGGACAGAGAGAGAGAGAAAAGGGACAGATAGAGAGTGAAAAGGGACAGAAAGAGACAGAGAAAAGGGACAGAGAGAGAGTGAGAGAAAAGGGACTGAGAGAGAGTGAAAAGGGACAGAAAGAGAGAGAGAAAAGGGACAGAGAGAGAGAGTGAGAGAAAAGGGGCTGAGAGAGAGAAAGAAAAGGGACAGCGAGAGAAAAAAAGGGACAGATAGAGAGAGAAATGGGAAGAGAGAGAGAGAGAAAAGGGACAGAGAGAGAGAGTGAGAGAAAAGGGACTGAGAGAGAAAGAGAAAAGGGACAGCGAGAGAGAAAAAAGGGACAGATAGAGAGTGAAACGGGACAGAAAGAGACAGAGAAAAGGGACAGAGAGAGAGAGTGAGAGAAAAGGGACTGAGAGAGAAAGAGAAAAGGGACAGCGAGAGAGAAAAAAGGGACAGATAGAGATAGAAAAGGGACAGAAAGAAAGAGAGAAAAGGGACAGCAAGAGAGTGAGAAAAGGGACGGAGAGAGATAGAAACGGGACAGAGAGAGAGTAAGAGAAAAGGGACAGCGAGAGAAAAAAGGAACAGATAGAGAGAGAAAAGGGACATAGAGAGAGAGTGAAAGGGGACAGAGAGAGAGAGAAAAGGGACAGAAAGAGACAGAGAAAAGGACAGAGAGAAAGAGTGAGAGAAAAGGGTCTGAGATAGAGAAAGAAAAAAGGGACAGCGATACAAAAAAAGGAAAGAGAGAGAGAGAAAAGGGCGGAGAGAGAGAAAAGGAACAGAACGAGAAAGAGAAAAGGGACGGAGAGAGAAAGAAAAGGGACAGAAGAATGAGAGAAAAGGGACTGAGAGAAAGAATGAGAAAAGGGACAGCGAGAGAAAAAAGGGACAGATACAGAGAGAGAAGGGACAGAGACAGAGAGAAAAGGGACAGATAGAGAGTGAAAAGGGACAGAGAGAGAGAGAAAAGGACAGAGAGAAAGAGTGAGAGAAAGGGGACTGAGATAGAGAAAGAGAAAAGGGACAGCGATACACAAAAACGGACAGATAGAGAGAGAAAAGGGACAGAAAGAGAGAGAGATAAGGGACGGAGAGAGAAAGAAAAGGGACAGAGAGAGTGAGAGAAAAGGGACTGAGAGAGAGAAAGAGAAAAGGGACAGCGAGAGAAAAAAAGGGACAGATAGAGAGAGAAATGGGACAGAGAGAGATAGAAAAGGGACAGAGAGAGTGAAAAGGGACAGAAAGAGAGAGAGATAAGGGACAGAAAGAGAGAGAGAAAAGGGACAGCGAGAGAGAGAGAAAAGGGACAGAGAGAGAGAGAGAAAAGGGACAGAGAGAGAGTGAAAAGGGAGAGAAAGAGAGAGAGAGAAATGGGACATATAGAGAGAGTGAGAGAAAAGGGACTGAGAGAGAGAAAGAAAAGGGACAGCGAGAGAAAAAAAGGGACAGATAGAGAGAGAAAAGGGACTGAAAGAGAGAGAGAAAAGGGACGGAGAGAGAGAAAGAAAAGGGAAAGACAGAGCGAAAAGGGACAGAAAGCGAGAGAGAAAAGGGACGGAGAGAGAAAGAAAATGGACAGAGAGTGAGAGAAAAGGGACTGAGATAGAGAAAGAGAAAAGGGACAGCGAGAGAAAAAAAGGGACAGATAGAGAGAGAAAAGGGACAGAGAGAGAGAGAGAAAAGGGACAGAGAGAGAGAAAGAGAAAAGGGACAGCGAGAGAAAAAAAGGGACAGATAGAGAGTGAAAGGGGACAGAGAGAGAGAGAGAAAAGAGACAGATAGAGAGTGAAAAGGGACAGAAAGAGACAGAGAAAAGGGACAGAGAGAGAGAGTGAGAGAAAAGGGACTGAGAGAGAAAGAGAAAAGGGACAGCGAGAGAAACAAAGGGACAGATAGAGAGAGAAAAGGGACAGAAAGAGAGTGAAAAGGGACAGAAAGAGAGAGAGAAAAGGGACAGAGAGAGAGAGAAAAGGGACAGATAGAGAGTGAAAAGGGACAGAAAGAGACAGAGAAAAGGGACAGAGAGAGAGTGAGAGAAAAGGGACTGAGAGAGAGTGAAAAGGGACAGAAAGAGAGAGAGAAAAGGGACAGAGAGAGAAAGTGAGAGAAAAGGGGCTGAGAGAGAGAAAGAAAAGGGACAGCGAGAGAAAAAAAGGGACAGATAGAGAGAGAAATGGGACAGAGAGAGAGAGAGAAAAGGGACAGAGAGAGAGAGAGAGAGAGAGAGAGAGAGAAAAGGGACCGACAGAGAGTGAAAACGGACAGATAGAGAGACAGAAAAGGGACAGAGAGGGAGAGTGAGAGAAAAGGGACTGAGAGAGAGAAAGAGAAAAGGGACAGCGAGAGAAAAAAGGGACAGATAGAGAGAGAAAAGGGACAGAAAGAGAGAGAGAAATGGGACAGAGAGAGAGAGAAAAGGGATAGAGAGAGAGAGAAAAGGGACAGAGAGAGAGGGAAAAGGGACAGAGAGAGAGAGAAAAGGGACAGAAAGAGGGAGAGAAAAGGGACAGAAAGAGAGAGAGAAAAGGGACAGAAAGAAAGAGAGAAAAGGGACAGCGAGAGAGAGAGAAAAGGGACACAGAGAGAGAGAGAAAAGGGACAGAGAGAGAGTGAAAAGGGAGAGAAAGAGAGAGAGAGAAATGGGACATATAGAGAGAGTGAGAGAAAATGGACTGAGAGAGAGAAAGAAAAGGGACAGCGAGAGAAAAAAAGGGACAGATAGAGAGAGAAAAGGGACTGAAAGAGAGAGAGAAAAGGGACGGAGAGAGAGAAAGAAAAGGGACAGACAGAGCGAAAAGTGACAGAAAGCGAGAGAGAAAAGGGACGGAGAGAGAAAGAAAAGGGACAGAGAGAGAGTGAGAGAAAAGGGACTGAGAGAGAGAAAGAGAAAAGGGACAGCGAGAGAAAAAAAGGGACCGACAGAGAGAGAAAAGGGACAGAGAGAGAGAGAATAGGGACAGATAGAGAGTGAAAAGGGACAGAAAGAGAGAGAGAAAAGGGACTGAGAGAGAGAAAGAGAAAAGGAGCAGCGAGAGAAAAAAAGGGACAGATAGAGAGTGAAAGGGGACAGAGAGAGAGAGAGAAAAGGGACAGATAGAGAGTGAAAGGGACAGAAAGAGACAGAGAAAAGGGACAGAGAGAGAGAGTGAGAGAAAAGGGACTGAGAGAGAGAAAGAGAAAAGGTACAGCGTGAGAAAAAAAGGGACAGATAGAGAGAGAAAAGAGACAGAGAGAGAGAGAAAAGGGACAGAGAGAGAGAGAAAAGGGACAGATAGAGAGTGAAAAGGGACAGAAAGAGACAGAGAAAAGGGACAGGGAGAGAGTGAGAGAAAAGGGACTGAGAGGTAGAAAGAGAAAAGGGACAGCGAGAGAAAAAAAGAGGACAGATAGAGAGAGAAAAGGGACAGAAAAGAGAGAGAAAAGGGACGGAGAGAGAGAAAAGGAACAGAACGAGAGAGAGAAAAGGGACGGAGAGAGAAAGAAAACGGACAGAGAGAGTGAGAGAAAAGGGATTGAGAGAGAGAAAGAGAAAAGGGACAACGAGAGAAAAAAAGGGACAGATAGAGAGAGAAAAGGGACAGAGAGAGAGAAAAGGAACAGAACGAGAGAGAGAAAAGGGACGGAGAGAGAAAGAAAACGGACAGAGAGAGTGAGAGAAAAGGGATTGAGAGAGAGAAAGAGAAAATGGACAGCGAGAGAAAAAAAGGGACAGATACAGAGAGAAAAGGGACAGAGAGAGAGAGAAAAGGGACAGAGAGAGAGTGAAAAGGGACAGAGAGAGAGAGAAAAGGGACAGAGAGAGAGTGAAAAGGCACAGAAAGAGAGAGAGAAAAGGGACAGAGAGAGAGAGTAAGAGAGAGAGAGAGAGAAAGAGAAAAGGGACAGTGAGACAAAATAAGGGACAGATCGAGAGTGAAAAGGGAAAGAAAGAGAGAGAGAAAAGGGTCGAGGAGAGAGAAAAGGGACAGAAAGAGAGAGAGAAAAGGGACGAAGAGAGAAAGAAAAGGGACAGAGAGAGAGAGAGAGAAAAGGTACTGAGAGAGAGAGAGAAAAGGTACTGAGAGAGAGAAAGAGAAAAGGGACAGCGAGAGAAAAAAGGGACAGAGAGAGAGAGAACAGGGACTGAGAGAGAGAAAGAAAAGGGACAGCGAGAGAAAAAAAGGGACAGATAGAGAGAGAAAAGGGACTGAAAGAGAGAGAGAAAAGGGACGGAGAGAGAGAATAGGGACAGAAAGAGAGAGAGAAAAGGGACAGAGAGAGAGAAAGAAAAGGGACAGAGAGAGAGAAAGAAAAGGGACAGAAAGCGAGAGAGAAAAGGGACGGAGAGAGAAAGAAAAGGGACAGAGAGAGAGTGAGAGAAAAGGGACTGAGAGAGAGAAAGAGAAAAGGGACAGCGAGAGAAAAAAAGGGACAGATAGAGAGAGAAATGGGACAGAGAGAGATAGAAAAGGGACAGAGAGAGAGTGAAAAGGGAGAGAAAGAGAGAGAGAGAAATGGGACAGATAGAGAGAGTGAGAGAAAAGGGACTGGGAGAGAGAAAGAAAAGGGACAGCGAGAGAACAAAAGGGACAGATAGAGAGAAAAAAGGGACTGAAAGAGAGAGCGAAAAGGGACGGAGAGAGTGAAAAGGGACAGAAAGAGAGAGAGAAAAGGGACAGAAAGAGAGAGAGAAAAGGGACAGCGAGAGAGAGAGAAAAGGGACAGAGAGAGAGAGAGAAAAGGGACAGAGAGAGAGTGAAAAGGGAGAGAAAGAGAGAGAGAGAAATGGGACATATAGAGAGAGTGAGAGAAAAGGGACTGAGAGAGAGAAAGAAAAGGGACAGCGAGAGAAAAAAAGGGACAGATAGAGAGAGAAAAGGGACTGAAAGAGAGAGAGAAAAGGGACGGAGAGAGAGAAAGAAAAGTAAAAGACAGAGCGAAAAGGGACAGAAAGCGAGAGAGAAAAGGGACGGAGAGAGAAAGAAAATGGACAGAGAGAGAGTGAGAGAAAAGGGACTGAGATAGAGAAAGAGAAAAGGGACAGCGAGAGAAAAAAAGGGACAGATAGAGAGAGAAAAGGGACAGAGAGAGAGAGAAAAGGGACAGATAGAGAGTGAAAAGGGACAGAAAGAGAGAGAGAAAAGGGACTGAGAGAGAGAAAGAGAAAAGGGACAGCGAGAGAAAAAAAGGGACAGATAGAGAGTGAAAGGGGACAGAGAGAGAGAGAGAAAAGAGACAGATAGAGAGTGAAAAGGGACAGAAAGAGACAGAGAAAAGGGACAGAGAGAGAGAGTGAGAGAAAAGGGACAGAGAGAAAGAGAAAAGGGACAGCGAGAGAAACAAAGGGACAGATAGAGAGAGAAAAGGGACAGAAAGAGTGTGAAAAGGGACAGAAAGAGAGAGAGAAAAGGGACAGAGAGAGAGAGAAAAGGGACAGATAGTGAGTGAAAAGGGACAGAAAGAGACAGAGAAAAGGGACAGAGAGAGAGTGAGAGAAAAGGGACTGAGAGAGAGTGAAACGGGACAGAAAGAGACAGAGAAAAGGGACAGAGAGAGAGTGTGAGAGAAAAGGGACTGAGAGAGAAAGAGAAAAGGGACAGCGAGAGAAAAAAAAGGGACAGATAGAGATAGAAAAGGGACAGAAAGAAAGAGAGAAAAGGGACAGCAAGAGAGTGAGAAAAGGGACGGAGAGAGAAAGAAACAGGACAGAGAGAGAGTAAGAGAAAAGGGACAGCGAGAGAAAAAAGGAACAGATAGAGAGAGAAAAGGGACATAGAGAGAGAGTGAAAGGGGACAGAGAGAGAGAGAAAAGGGACAGAAAGAGACAGAGAAAAGGACAGAGAGAAAGAGTGATAGAAAAGGGTCTGAGATAGAGAAAGAGAAAAGGGACAGCGATACAAAAAAAGGAAAGAGAGAGAGAGAAAAGGGCGGAGAGAGAGAAAAGGAACAGAACGAGAGAGAGAAAAGGGACGGAGAGAGAAAGAAAAGTGACAGAAGAATGAGAGAAAAGGGACTGAGAGAAAGAAAGAGAAAAGGGACAGCGAGAGAAAAAAGGGACAGATACAGAGAGAGAAGGGACAGAGACAGAGAGAAAAGGGACAGATAGAGAGTGAAAAGGACAGAGAGAGAGAGAAAAGGACAGAGAGAAAGAGTGAGAGAAAGGGGACTGAGATAGAGAAAGAGAAAAGGGACAGCGATACACAAAAACGGACAGATAGAGAGAGAAAAGGGACAGAAAGAGAGAGAGAAAAGGGACGGAGAGAGAAAGAAAAGGGACAGAGAGAGTGAGAGAAAAGGGACTGAGAGAGAGAAAGAGAAAAGGGACAGCGAGAGAAAAAAAGGGACAGATAGAGAGAGAAATGGGACAGAGAGAGATAGAAAAGGGACAGAGAGAGAGTGAAAAGGGAGAGAAAGAGAGAGAGAGAAATGGGACAGATAGAGAGAGTGAGAGAAAAGGGACTGAGAGAGAGAAAGAAAAGGGACAGCGAGAGAACAAAAGGGACAGATAGAGAGAGAAAAGGGACTGAAAGAGAGAGAGAAAAGGGACGGAGAGAGCGAAAAGGGACAGAAAGCGAGAGAGAAAAGGGACGGAGAGAGAAAGAAAATGGACAGAGAGAGAGTGAGAGAAAAGGGACTGAGATACAGAAAGAGAAAAGGGACAGCGAGAGAAAAAAAGGGACAGATAGAGAGAGAAAAGGGACAGAGAGAGAGAGAAAAGGGACAGATAGAGAGTGAAAAGGGACAGAAAGAGAGAGAGAAAAGGGACTGAGAGAGAGAAAGAGAAAAGGGACAGCGAGAGAAAAAAAGGCACAGATAGAGAGTGAAAGGGGACAGAGAGAGAGAGAGAAAAGAGACAGATAGAGAGTGAAAAGGGACAGAAAGAGACAGAGAAAAGGGACAGAGAGAGAGAGTGAGAGAAAAGGGACTGAGAGAGAAAGAGAAAAGGGACAGCGAGAGAAACAAAGGGACAGATAGAGAGAGAAAAGGGACAGAAAGAGAGTGAAAAGGGACAGAAAGAGAGAGAGAAAAGGGACAGAGAGAGAGAGAAAAGGGACAGATAGAGAGTGAAAAGGGACAGAAAGAGACAGAGAAAAGGGACAGAGAGAGAGTGAGAGAAAAGGGACTGAGAGAGAGTGAAAAGGGACAGAAAGAGAGAGAGAAAAGGGACAGAGAGAGAGAGTGAGAGAAAAGGGACTGAGAGAGAGAAAGAAAAGGGACAGCGAGAGAAAAAAAGGGACAGATAGAGAGAGAAATGGGACAGAGAGAGAGAGAGAAAAGGGACAGAGAGAGAGAGAGAGAGAGAGAGAGAGAGAGAGAAAAGGGACCGACAGAGAGTGAAAACGGACAGATAGAGAGAGACAGAAAAGGGACAGAGAGGGAGAGTGAGAGAAAAGGGACTGAGAGACAGAAAGAGAAAAGGGACAGCGAGAGAAAAAAGGGACAGATAGAGGGAGAAAAGGGACAGAAAGAGAGAGAAATGGGACAGAGAGAGAGAGAAAAGGGACAGAGAGAGAGAGAAAAGGGACAGAGAGAGAGGGAAAAGGGACAGAGAGAGAGAGAAAAGGGACAGAAAGAGAGAGAGAAAAGGGACAGAAAGAAAGAGAGAAAAGGGACAGCGAGAGAGAGAGAAAAGGGACACAGAGAGAGAGAGAAAAGGGACAGAGAGAGAGTGAAAAGGGAGAGAAAGAGAGAGAGAGAAATGGGACATATAGAGAGAGTGAGAGAAAAGGGACTAAGAGAGAGAAAGAAAAGGGACAGCGAGAGAAAAAAAGGGACAGATAGAGAGAGAAAAGGGACTGAGAGAGAGAAAAGGAACAGAACGAGAGAGAGAAAAGGGACGGAGAGAGAAAGAAAACGGACAGAGAGAGTGAGAGAAAAGGGATTGAGAGAGAGAAAGAGAAAATGGACAGCGAGAGAAAAAAAGGGACAGATACAGAGAGAAAAGGGACAGAGAGAGAGAGAAAAGGGACAGAGAGAGAGTGAAAAGGGACAGAGAGAGAGAGAAAAGGGACAGAGAGAGAGTGAAAAGGCACAGAAAGAGAGAGAGAAAAGGGACAGAGAGAGAGAGTAAGAGAGAGAGAGAGAGAAAGAGAAAAGGGACAGTGAGACAAAATAAGGGACAGATCGAGAGTGAAAAGGGAAAGAAAGAGAGAGAGAAAAGGGTCGGAGAGAGAGAAAAGGGACAGAAAGAGAGAGAGAAAAGGGACGAAGAGAGAAAGAAAAGGGACAGAGAGAGAGAGAGAAAAGGTACTGAGAGAGAGAGAGAAAAGGTACTGAGAGAGAGAAAGAGAAAAGGGACAGCGAGAGAAAAAAAGGGACAGATAGAGAGAGAAAAGGGACTGAAAGAGAGAGAGAAAAGGGACGGAGAGAGAGAATAGGGACAGAAAGAGAGAGAGAAAAGGGACAGAGAGAGAGAAAGAAAAGGGACAGACAGAGCGAAAAGGGACAGAAAGCGAGAGAGAAAAGGAACAGATAGAGAGAGAAAAGGGACATAGAGAGAGAGTGAAAGGGGACAGAGAGAGAGAGAAAAGGGACAGAAAGAGACAGAGAAAAGGACAGAGAGAAAGAGTGAGAGAAAAGGGTCTGAGATAGAGAAAGAGAAAAGGGACAGCGATACAAAAAAAGGAAAGAGAGAGAGAGAAAAGGGCGGAGAGAGAGAAAAGGAACAGAACGAGAGAGAGAAAAGGGACGGAGAGAGAAAGAAAAGTGACAGAAGAATGAGAGAAAAGGGACTGAGAGAAAGAAAGAGAAAAGGGACAGCGAGAGAAAAAAGGGACAGATACAGAGAGAAAAGGGACAGAGACAGAGAGAAAAGGGACAGATAGAGAGTGAAAAGGACAGAGAGAGAGAGAAAAGGACAGAGAGAAAGAGTGAGAGAAAGGGGACTGAGATAGAGAAAGAGAAAAGGGACAGCGATACACAAAAACGGACAGATAGAGAGAGAAAAGGGACAGAAAGAGAGAGAGAAAAGGGACGGAGAGAGAAAGAAAAGGGACAGAGAGAGTGAGAGAAAAGGGACTGAGAGAGAGAAAGAGAAAAGGGACAGCGAGAGAAAAAAAGGGACAGATAGAGAGAGAAATGGGACAGAGAGAGATAGAAAAGGGACAGAGAGAGAGTGAAAAGGGAGAGAAAGAGAGAGAGAGAAATGGGACAGATAGAGAGAGTGAGAGAAAAGGGACTGAGAGAGAGAAAGAAAAGGGACAGCGAGAGAACAAAAGGGACAGATAGAGAGAGAAAAGGGACTGAAAGAGAGAGAGAAAAGGGACGGAGAGAGTGAAAAGGGACAGAAAGAGAGAGAGAAAAGGGACAGAAAGAGAGAGAGAAAAGGGACAGCGAGAGAGAGAGAAAAGGGACAGAGAGAGAGAGAGAAAAGGGACAGAGAGAGAGTGAAAAGGGAGAGAAAGAGAGAGAGAGAAATGGGACATATAGAGAGAGTGAGAGAAAAGGGACTGAGAGAGAGAAAGAAAAGGGACAGCGAGAGAATAAAAGGGACAGATAGAGAGAGAAAAGGGACTGAAAGACAGAGAGAAAAGGGACGGAGAGAGAGAAAGAAAAGGGAAAGACAGAGCGAAAAGGGACAGAAAGCGAGAGAGAAAAGGGACGGAGAGAGAAAGAAAATGGACAGAGAGAGAGTGAGAGAAAAGGGACTGAGATAGAGAAAGAGAAAAGGGACAGCGAGAGATAAAAAGGGACAGATAGAGAGAGAAAAGGGACAGAGAGAGAGAGAAAAGGGACAGATAGAGAGTGAAAAGGGACAGAAAGAGAGAGAGAAAAGGGACTGAGAGAGAGAAAGAGAAAAGGGACAGCGAGAGAAAAAAAGGGACAGATAGAGAGTGAAAGGGGACAGAGAGAGAGAGAGAAAAGAGACAGATAGAGAGTGAAAAGGGACAGAAAGAGACAGAGAAAAGGGACAGAGAGAGAGAGTGAGAGAAAAGGGACTGAGAGAGAAAGAGAAAAGGGACAGCGAGAGAAACAAAGGGACAGATAGAGAGAGAAAAGGGACAGAAAGAGTGTGAAAAGGGACAGAAAGAGAGAGAGAAAAGGGACAGAGAGAGAGAGAAAAGGGACAGATAGTGAGTGAAAAGAGACAGAGAAAAGGGACAGAGAGAGAGTGAGAGAAAAGGGACTGAGAGAGAGTGAAAAGGGACAGAAAGAGAGAGAGAAAAGGGGCTGAGAGAGAGAAAGAAAAGGGACAGCGAGAGAAAAAAAGGGACAGATAGAGAGAGAAATGGGACAGAGAGAGAGAGAGAAAAGGGACAGAGGGAGAGAGAGAGAAAAGGGACAGATAGAGAGAGAAATGGGACAGAAAGAGAGAGAGAAAAGGGACTGAGAGAGAGAAAGAGAAAAGGGACAGCGAGAGAAAAAAAGGGACAGATAGAGAGTGAAAGGGGTCAGAGAGAGAGAGAGAAAAGAGACAGAGAGAGAGTGAAAAGGGACAGAAAGAGACAGAGAAAAGGGACAGAGAGAGAGAGTGAGAGAAAAGGGACTGAGAGAGAAAGAGAAAAGGGACAGCGAGAGAAACAAAGGGACAGATAGAGAGAGAAAAGGGACAGAAAGAGAGTGAAAAGGGACAGAAAGAGAGAGAGAAAAGGGACAGAGAGAGAGAGAAAAGGGACAGATAGAGAGTGAAAAGGGACAGAAAGAGACAGAGAAAAGGGACAGAGAGAGAGTGAGAGAAAAGGGACTGAGAGAGAGTGAAAAGGGACAGAAAGAGAGAGAGAAAAGGGACAGAGAGAGAGAGTGAGAGAAAAGGGACTGAGAGAGAGAAAGAAAAGGGACAGCGAGAGAAAAAAAGGGACAGATAGAGAGAGAAATGGGACAGAGAGAGAGAGAGAAAAGGGACAGAGAGAGAGAGAGAGAGAGAGAGAGAGAGAAAAGGGACCGACAGAGAGTGAAAACGGACAGATAGAGAGACAGAAAAGGGACAGAGAGGGAGAGTGAGAGAAAAGGGACTGAGAGACAGAAAGAGAAAAGGGACAGCGAGAGAAAAAAGGGACAGATAGAGAGAGAAAAGGGACAGAAAGAAAGAGAGAAAAGGGACAGCGAGAGAGAGAGAAAAGGGACACAGAGAGAGAGAGAAAAGGGACAGAGAGAGAGAGAGAAAAGGGACAGAGAGAGAGTGAAAAGGGAGAGAGAGAGAGAGAAATGGGACATATAGAGAGAGTGAGAGAAAAGGGACTAAGAGAGAGAAAGAAAAGGGACAGCGAGAGAAATAAAGGGACAGATAGAGAGAGAAAAGGGACTGAGAGAGAGAAAAGGAACAGAACGAGAGAGAGAAAAGGGACGGAGAGAGAAAGAAAACGGACAGAGAGAGTGAGAGAAAAGGGATTGAGAGAGAGAAAGAGAAAATGGACAGCGAGAGAAAAAAAGGGACAGATACAGAGAGAAAAGGGACAGAGAGAGAGAGAAAAGGGACAGAGAGAGAGTGAAAAGGGACAGAGAGAGAGAGAAAAGGGACAGAGAGAGAGAGAAAAGGGACAGAGAGAGAGTGAAAAGGCACAGAAAGAGAGAGAGAAAAGGGACAGAGAGAGAGAGTAAGAGAGAGAGAGAGAGAAAGAGAAAAGGGACAGTGAGACAAAATAAGGGACAGATCGAGAGTGAAAAGGGAAAGAAAGAGAGAGAGAAAAGGGTCGGAGAGAGAGAAAAGGGACAGAAAGAGAGAGAGAAAAGGGACGAAGAGAGAAAGAAAAGGGACAGAGAGAGAGAGAGAGAAAAGGTACTGAGAGAGAGAGAGAAAAGGTACTGAGAGAGAGAAAGAGAAAAGGGACAGCGAGAGAAAAAAAGGGACAGAGAGAGAGAGAACAGGGACTGAGAGAGAGAAAGAAAAGGGACAGCGAGAGAAAAAAAGGGACAGATAGAGAGAGAAAAGGGACTGAAAGAGAGAGAGAAAAGGGACGGAGAGAGAGAAAGAAAAGGGACAGACAGAGCGAAAAGGGACAGAAAGCGAGAGAGAAAAGGGACGGAGAGAGAAAGAAAAGGGACAGAGAGAGAGTGAGAGAAAAGGGACTGAGAGAGAGAAAGAGAAAAGGGACAGCGAGAGAAAAAAAGGGACAGATAGAGAGAGAAATGGGACAGAGAGAGAGAGAGAAAAGGGACAGAGAGAGAGAGAGAGAGAGAGAGAGAGAGAGAAAAGGGACCGACAGAGAGTGAAAACGGACAGATAGAGAGAGACAGAAAAGGGACAGAGAGGGAGAGTGAGAGAAAAGGGACTGAGAGACAGAAAGAGAAAAGGGACAGCGAGAGAAAAAAGGGACAGATAGAGGGAGAAAAGGGACAGAAAGAGAGAGAAATGGGACAGAGAGAGAGAGAAAAGGGACAGAGAGAGAGAGAAAAGGGACAGAGAGAGAGGGAAAAGGGACAGAGAGAGAGAGAAAAGGGACAGAAAGAGAGAGAGAAAAGGGACAGAAAGAAAGAGAGAAAAGGGACAGCGAGAGAGAGAGAAAAGGGACACAGAGAGAGAGAGAAAAGGGACAGAGAGAGAGTGAAAAGGGAGAGAAAGAGAGAGAGAGAAATGGGACATATAGAGAGAGTGAGAGAAAAGGGACTAAGAGAGAGAAAGAAAAGGGACAGCGAGAGAAAAAAAGGGACAGATAGAGAGAGAAAAGGGACTGAGAGAGAGAAAAGGAACAGAACGAGAGAGAGAAAAGGGACGGAGAGAGAAAGAAAACGGACAGAGAGAGTGAGAGAAAAGGGATTGAGAGAGAGAAAGAGAAAATGGACAGCGAGAGAAAAAAAGGGACAGATACAGAGAGAAAAGGGACAGAGAGAGAGAGAAAAGGGACAGAGAGAGAGTGAAAAGGGACAGAGAGAGAGAGAAAAGGGACAGAGAGAGAGTGAAAAGGCACAGAAAGAGAGAGAGAAAAGGGACAGAGAGAGAGAGTAAGAGAGAGAGAGAGAGAAAGAGAAAAGGGACAGTGAGACAAAATAAGGGACAGATCGAGAGTGAAAAGGGAAAGGAAGAGAGAGAGAAAAGGGTCGGAGAGATAGAAAAGGGACAGAAAGAGAGAGAGAAAAGGGACGAAGAGAGAAAGAAAAGGGACAGAGAGAGAGAGAGAAAAGGTACTGAGAGAGAGAGAGAAAAGGTACTGAGAGAGAGAAAGAGAAAAGGGACAGCGAGAGAAAAAAAGGGACAGAGAGAGAGAGAACAGGGACTGAGAGAGAGAAAGAAAAGGGACAGCGAGAGAAAAAAAGGGACAGATAGAGAGAGAAAAGGGACTGAAAGAGAGAGAGAAAAGGGACGGAGAGAGAGAATAGGGACAGAAAGAGAGAGAGAAAAGGGACAGAGAGAGAGAAAGAAAAGGGACAGACAGAGCGAAAAGGGACAGAAAGCGAGAGAGAAAAGGAACAGATAGAGAGAGAAAAGGGACATAGAGAGAGAGTGAAAGGGGACAGAGAGAGAGAGAAAAGGGACAGAAAGAGACAGAGAAAAGGACAGAGAGAAAGAGTGAGAGAAAAGGGTCTGAGATAGAGAAAGAGAAAAGGGACAGCGATACAAAAAAAGGAAAGAGAGAGAGAGAAAAGGGCGGAGAGAGAGAAAAGGAACAGAACGAGAGAGAGAAAAGGGACGGAGAGAGAAAGAAAAGTGACAGAAGAATGAGAGAAAAGGGACTGAGAGAAAGAAAGAGAAAAGGGACAGCGAGAGAAAAAAGGGACAGATACAGAGAGAAAAGGGACAGAGACAGAGAGAAAAGGGACAGATAGAGAGTGAAAAGGACAGAGAGAGAGAGAAAAGGACAGAGAGAAAGAGTGAGAGAAAGGGGACTGAGATAGAGAAAGAGAAAAGGGACAGCGATACACAAAAACGGACAGATAGAGAGAGAAAAGGGACAGAAAGAGAGAGAGAAAAGGGACGGAGAGAGAAAGAAAAGGGACAGAGAGAGTGAGAGAAAAGGGACTGAGAGAGAGAAAGAGAAAAGGGACAGCGAGAGAAAAAAAGGGACAGATAGAGAGAGAAATGGGACAGAGAGAGATAGAAAAGGGACAGAGAGAGAGTGAAAAGGGAGAGAAAGAGAGAGAGAGAAATGGGACAGATAGAGAGAGTGAGAGAAAAGGGACTGAGAGAGAGAAAGAAAAGGGACAGCGAGAGAACAAAAGGGACAGATAGAGAGAGAAAAGGGACTGAAAGAGAGAGAGAAAAGGGACGGAGAGAGTGAAAAGGGACAGAAAGAGAGAGAGAAAAGGGTCAGAAAGGGAGAGAGAAAAGGGACAGCGAGAGAGAGAGAAAAGGGACAGAGAGAGAGAGAGAAAAGGGACAGAGAGAGAGTGAAAAGGGAGAGAAAGAGAGAGAGAGAAATGGGACATATAGAGAGAGTGAGAGAAAAGGGACTGAGAGAGAGAAAGAAAAGGGACAGCGAGAGAATAAAAGGGACAGATAGAGAGAGAAAAGGGACTGAAAGACAGAGAGAAAAGGGACGGAGAGAGAGAAAGAAAAGGGAAAGACAGAGCGAAAAGGGACAGAAAGCGAGAGAGAAAAGGGACGGAGAGAGAAAGAAAATGGACAGAGAGAGAGTGAGAGAAAAGGGACTGAGATAGAGAAAGAGAAAAGGGACAGCGAGAGAAAAAAAGGGACAGATAGAGAGAGAAAAGGGACAGAGAGAGAGAGAAAAGGGACAGAGAGAGAGAGAAAAGGGACAGATAGAGAGAGAGAAAAGGGACTGAGAGAGAGAAAGAGAAAAGGGACAGCGAGAGAAAAAAAGGGACAGATAGAGAGTGAAAGGGGACAGAGAGAGAGAGAGAAAAGAGACAGATAGAGAGTGAAAAGGGACAGAAAGAGACAGAGAAAAGGGACAGAGAGAGAGAGTGAGAGAAAAGGGACTGAGAGAGAAAGAGAAAAGGGACAGCGAGAGAAACAAAGGGACAGATAGAGAGAGAAAAGGGACAGAAAGAGTGTGAAAAGGGACAGAAAGAGAGAGAGAAAAGGGACAGAGAGAGAGAGAAAAGGGACAGATAGTGAGTGAAAAGGGACAGAAAGAGACAGAGGAAAGGGACAGAGAGAGAGTGAGAGAAAAGGGACTGAGAGAGAGTGAAAAGGGACAGAAAGAGAGAGAGAAAAGGGGCTGAGAGAGAGAAAGAAAAGGGACAGCGAGAGAAAAAAAGGGACAGATAGAGAGAGAAATGGGACAGAGAGAGAGAGAGAAAAGGGACAGAGGGAGAGAGAGAGAAAAGGGACAGATAGAGAGAGAAATGGGACAGAAAGAGAGAGAGAAAAGGGACTGAGAGAGAGAAAGAGAAAAGGGACAGCGAGAGAAAAAAAGGGACAGATAGAGAGTGAAAGGGGACAGAGAGAGAGAGAGAAAAGAGACAGATAGAGAGTGAAAAGGGACAGAAAGAGACAGAGAAAAGGGACAGAGAGAGAGAGTGAGAGAAAAGGGACTGAGAGAGAAAGAGAAAAGGGACAGCGAGAGAAACAAAGGGACAGATAGAGAGAGAAAAGGGACAGAAAGAGAGTGAAAAGGGACAGAAAGAGAGAGAGAAAAGGGACAGAGAGAGAGAGAAAAGGGACAGATAGAGAGTGAAAAGGGACAGAAAGAGACAGAGAAAAGGGACAGAGAGAGAGTGAGAGAAAAGGGACTGAGAGAGAGTGAAAAGGGACAGAAAGAGAGAGAGAAAAGGGACAGAGAGAGAGAGTGAGAGAAAAGGGACTGAGAGAGAGAAAGAAAAGGGACAGCGAGAGAAAAAAAGGGACAGATAGAGAGAGAAATGGGACAGAGAGAGAGAGAGAAAAGGGACAGAGAGAGAGAGAGAGAGAGAGAGAGAGAGAAAAGGGACCGACAGAGAGTGAAAACGGACAGATAGAGAGACAGAAAAGGGACAGAGAGGGAGAGTGAGAGAAAAGGGACTGAGAGACAGAAAGAGAAAAGGGACAGCGAGAGAAAAAAGGGACAGATAGAGAGAGAAAAGGGACAGAAAGAAAGAGAGAAAAGGGACAGCGAGAGAGAGAGAAAAGGGACACAGAGAGAGAGAGAAAAGGGACAGAGAGAGAGAGAGAGAAAAGGGACAGAGAGAGAGTGAAAAGGGAGAGAGAGAGAGAGAAATGGGACATATAGAGAGAGTGAGAGAAAAGGGACTAAGAGAGAGAAAGAAAAGGGACAGCGAGAGAAAAAAAGGGACAGATAGAGAGAGAAAAGGGACTGAGAGAGAGAAAAGGAACAGAACGAGAGAGAGAAAAGGGACGGAGAGAGAAAGAAAACGGACAGAGAGAGTGAGAGAAAAGGGATTGAGAGAGAGAAAGAGAAAATGGACAGCGAGAGAAAAAAAGGGACAGATACAGAGAGAAAAGGGACAGAGAGAGAGAGAAAAGGGACAGAGAGAGAGTGAAAAGGGACAGAGAGAGAGAGAAAAGGGACAGAGAGAGAGAGAAAAGGGACAGAGAGAGAGTGAAAAGGCACAGAAAGAGAGAGAGAAAAGGGACAGAGAGAGAGAGTAAGAGAGAGAGAGAGAGAAAGAGAAAAGGGACAGTGAGACAAAATAAGGGACAGATCGAGAGTGAAAAGGGAAAGAAAGAGAGAGAGAAAAGGGTCGGAGAGAGAGAAAAGGGACAGAAAGAGAGAGAGAAAAGGGACGAAGAGAGAAAGAAAAGGGACAGAGAGAGAGAGAGAGAAAAGGTACTGAGAGAGAGAGAGAAAAGGTACTGAGAGAGAGAAAGAGAAAAGGGACAGCGAGAGAAAAAAAGGGACAGAGAGAGAGAGAAAAGGGACTGAGAGAGAGAAAGAAAAGGGACAGCGAGAGAAAAAAAGGGACAGATAGAGAGAGAAAAGGGACTGAAAGAGAGAGAGAAAAGGGACGGAGAGAGAGAAAGAAAAGGGACAGACAGAGCGAAAAGGGACAGAAAGCGAGAGAGAAAAGGGACGGAGAGAGAAAGAAAAGGGACAGAGAGAGAGTGAGAGAAAAGGGACTGAGAGAGAGAAAGAGAAAAGGGACAGCGAGAGAAAAAAAGGGACAGATAGAGAGAGAAATGGGACAGAGAGAGATAGAAAAGGGACAGAGAGAGAGTGAAAAGGGAGAGAAAGAGAGAGAGAGAAATGGGACAGATAGAGAGAGTGAGAGAAAAGGGACTGAGAGAGAGAAAGAAAAGGGACAGCGAGAGAACAAAAGGGACAGATAGAGAGAAAAAAGAGACTGAAAGAGAGAGAGAAAAGGGACGGAGAGAGTGAAAAGGTACAGAAAGAGAGAGAGAAAAGGGACAGAAAGAGAGAGAGAAAAGGGACAGCGAGAGAGAGAGAAAAGGGACAGAGAGAGAGAGAGAAAAGGGACAGAGAGAGAGTGAAAAGGGAGAGAAAGAGAGAGAGAGAAATGGGACATATAGAGAGAGTGAGAGAAAAGGGACTGAGAGAGAGAAAGAAAAGGGACATCGAGAGAAAAAAAGGGACAGATAGAGAGAGAAAAGGGACTGAAAGAGAGAGAGAAAAGGGACGGAGAGAGAGAAAGAAAAGGGAAAGACAGAGCGAAAAGGGACAGAAAGCGAGAGAGAAAAGGGACGGAGAGAGAAAGAAAATGGACAGAGAGAGAGTGAGAGAAAAGGGACTGAGATAGAGAAAGAGAAAAGGGACAGCGAGAGAAAAAAAGGGACAGATAGAGAGAGAAAAGGGACAGAGAGAGAGAGAAAAGGGACAGATAGAGAGTGAAAAGGGACAGAAAGAGAGAGAGAAAAGGGACTGAGAGAGAGAAAGAGAAAAGGGACAGCGAGAGAAAAAAAGGGACAGATAGAGAGTGAAAGGGGACAGAGAGAGAGAGAGAAAAGAGACAGATAGAGAGTGAAAAGGGACAGAAAGAGATAGAGAAAAGGGACAGAGAGAGAGAGTGAGAGAAAAGGGACTGAGAGAGAAAGAGAAAAGGGACAGCGAGAGAAACAAAGGGACAGATAGAGAGAGAAAAGGGACAGAAAGAGTGTGAAAAGGGACAGAAAGAGAGAGAGAAAAGGGACAGAGAGAGAGAGAAAAGGGACAGATAGTGAGTGAAAAGGGACAGAAAGAGACAGAGAAAAGGGACAGAGAGAGAGTGAGAGAAAAGGGACTGAGAGAGAGTGAAAAGGGACAGAAAGAGAGAGAGAAAAGGGACAGAGAGAGAGAGTGAGAGAAAAGGGGCTGAGATTGAGAAAGAAAAGGGACAGCGAGAGAAAAAATGGGACAGATAGAGAGAGAAATGGGACAGAGAGAGAGAGAGAAAAGGGACAGAGAGAGAGAGAGAGAGAAAAGGGACAGATAGAGAGTGAAACGGGACAGAAAGAGACAGAGAAAAGGGACAGAGAGAGAGAGTGAGAGAAAAGGGACTGAGAGAGAATGAGAAAAGGGACAGCGAGAGAAAAAAAAGGGACAGATAGAGACAGAAATGGGACAGAGAGAGAGAGAGAGAAAAGGGACAGAGAGAGAGAGAGAGAGAGAGAGAGAGAGAGAGAGAAAAGGGACCGACAGAGAGTGAAAACGGACAGATAGAGAGACAGAAAAGGGACAGAGAGGGAGAGTGAGAGAAAAGGGACTGAGAGACAGAAAGAGAAAGGGGACAGCGAGAGAATAAAGGGACAGATAGAGAGAGAAAAGGGACAGAAAGAGAGAGAGAAATGGGACAGAGAGAGAGAGAAAAGGGACAGAGAGAGAGAGAAAAGGGACAGAGAGAGAGGGAAATGGGACAGAGAGAGAGAGAAAAGGGACAGAAAGAGAGAGAGAAAAGGGACAGAAAGAGAGAGAGAAAAGGGACAGAAAGAAAGAGAGAAAAGGGACAGCGAGAGAGAGAGAAAAGGGACACAGAGAGAGAGAGAAAAGGGACAGAGAGAGAGTGAAAAGGGAGAGAAAGAGAGAGAGAGAAATGGGACATATAGAGAGAGTGAGAGAAAAGGGACTAAGAGAGAGAAAGAAAAGGGACAGCGAGAGAAAAAAAGGGACAGATAGAGAGAGAAAAGGGACTGAAAGAGAGAGAGAAAAGGGACGGAGAGAGAGAAAGAAAAGGGACAGAAAGAGCAAAAAGTGACAGAAAGCGAGAGAGAAAAGGGACGGAGAGAGAAAGAAAAGGGACAGAGAGAGAGTGAGAGAAAAGGGACTGAGAGAGAGAAAGAGAAAAGGGACAGCGAGAGAAAAAAAGGGACAGACAGAGAGAGAAAAGGGACAGAGAGAGAGAGAATAGGGACAGATAGAGAGTGAAAAGGGACAGAAAGAGAGAGAGAAAAGGGACTGAGAGAGAGAAAGAGAAAAGGAGCAGCGAGAGAAAAAAAGGGACAGATAGAGAGTGAAAAGGGACAGAAAGAGACAGAGAAAAGGGACAGAGAGAGAGAGTGAGAGAAAAGGGACTGAGAGAGAAAGAGAAAAGGTACAGCGTGAGAAAAAAAGGGACAGATAGAGAGAGAAAAGAGACAGAGAGAGAGAGAAAAGGGACAGAGAGAGAGAGAGAGAAAAGGGACAGATAGAGAGTGAAAAGGGACAGAAAGAGACAGAGAAAAGGGACAGGGAGAGAGTGAGAGAAAAGGGACTGAGAGGTAGAAAGAGAAAAGGGACAGCGAGAGAAAAAAAGAGGACAGATAGAGAGAGAAAAGGGACAGAAAAGAGAGAGAAAAGGGACGGAGAGAGAGAAAAGGAACAGAACGAGAGAGAGAAAAGGGACGGAGAGAGAAAGAAAACGGACAGAGAGAGTGAGAGGAAAGGGATTGAGAGAGAGAAAGAGAAAATGGACAGCGAGAGAAAAAAAGGGACAGATTCAGAGAGAAAAGGGACAGAGAGAGAGAGAAAAGGGACAGAGAGAGAGTGAAAAGGGACAGAGAGAGAGAGAAAAGGGACAGAGAGAGAGAGAAAAGGGACAGAGAGAGAGAAAAGGAACAGAACGACAGGGAGAAAAGGGACGGAGAGAGAAAGAAAACGGACAGAGAGAGTGAGAGAAAAGGGATTGAGAGAGAGAAAGAGAAAATGGACAGCGAGAGAAAAAAAGGGACAGATACAGAGAGAAAAGGGACAGAGAGAGAGAGAAAAGGGACAGAGAGAGAGTGAAAAGGAACAGAGAGAGAGAGAAAAGGGACAGAGAGAGAGTGAAAAGGCACAGAAAGAGAGAGAGAAAAGGGACAGAGAGAGAGAGTAAGAGAGAGAGAGAGAGAAAGAGAAAAGGTACAGTGAGACAAAATAAGGGCCAGATCGAGAGTGAAAAGGGACAGAAAGAGAGAGAGAAAAGGGTCGGAGAGAGAGAAAAGGGACAGAAAGAGAGAGAGAAAAGGGACGAAGAGAGAAAGAAAAGGGACAGAGAGAGAGAGAGAGAAAAGGTACTGAGAGAGAGAGAGAAAAGGTACTGAGAGAGAGAAAGAGAAAAGGGACAGCGAGAGAAAAAAAGGGACAGAGAGAGAGAGAAAAGGGACTGAGAGAGAGAAAGAAAAGGGACAGCGAGAGAAAAAAGGGACAGATAGAGAGAGAAAAGGGACTGAAAGAGAGAGAGAAAAGGGACGGAGAGAGAGAATAGGGACAGAAAGAGAGAGAGAAAAGGGACAGAGAGAGAGAAAGAAAAGGGACAGACAGAGCGAAAAGGGACAGAAAGCGAGAGAGAAAAGGGACGGAGAGAGAGAAAGAGAAAAGGGACAGCGAGAGAAAAAAAGGGACAGACAGAGAGAGAAAAGGGACAGAGAGAGAGAATAGGGACAGATAGAGAGTGAAAAGGGACAGAAAGAGACAGAGAAAAGGGACAGAGAGAGAGAGTGAGAGAAAAGGGACTGAGAGAGAAAGAGAAAAGGGACAGCGAGAGAAAAAAAAGGGACAGATAGAGAGAGAAATGGGACAGAGAGAGAGAGAGAGAAAAGGGACAGAGAGAGAGTGAAAAGGGAGAGAAAGAGAGAGAGAGAAATGGGACAGATAGAGAGAGTGAGAGAAAAGGGACTGAGAGAGAGAAAGAAAAGGGACAGCGAGAGAACAAAAGGGACAGATAGAGAGAGAAAAGGGACTGAAAGAGAGAGAGCAAAGGGACGGAGAGAGTGAAAAGGGACAGAAAGAGAGAGAGAAAAGGGACAGAAAGAGAGAGAGAAAAGGGACAGCGAGAGAGAGAGAAAAGGGACAGAGAGAGAGAGAGAAAAGGGACAGAGAGAGAGTGAAAAGGGAGAGAAAGAGAGAGAGAGAAATGGGATATAGAGAGAGTGAGAGAAAAGGGACTGAGAGAGAGAAAGAAAAGGGACAGCGAGAGAAAAAAAGGGACAGATAGAGAGAGAAAAGGGACTGAAAGAGAGAGAGAAAAGGGACGGAGAGAGAGAAAGAAAAGGGAAAGACAGAGCGAAAAGGGACAGAAAGCGAGAGAGAAAAGGGACGGAGAGAGAAAGAAAATGGACAGAGAGAGAGTGAGAGAAAAGGGACTGACATAGAGAAAGAGAAAAGGGACAGCGAGAGAAAAAAAGGGACAGATAGAGAGAGAAAAGGGACAGAGAGAGAGAGAAAAGGGACAGATAGAGAGTGAAAAGGGACAGAAAGAGAGAGAGAAAAGGGACTGAGAGAGAGAAAGAGAAAAGGGACAGCGAGAGAAAAAAAGAGACAGATAGAGAGTGAAAAGGGACAGAAAGAGACAGAGAAAAGGGACAGAGAGAGTGAGTGAGAGAAAAGGGACTGAGAGAGAAAGAGAAAAGGGACAGCGAGAGAAACAAAGGGACAGATAGAGAGAGAAAAGGGACAGAAAGAGAGTGAAAAGGGACAGAAAGAGAGAGAGAAAAGGGACACAGAGAGAGAGAAAAGGGACAGATAGTGAGTGAAAAGGGACAGAAAGAGACAGAGAAAAGGGACAGAGAGAGAGTGAGAGAAAAGGGACTGAGAGAGAGTGAAAAGGGACAGAAAGAGAGAGAGAAAAGGGACAGAGAGAGAGAGTGAGAGAAAAGGGGCTGAGAGAGAGAAAGAAAAGGGACAGCGAGAGAAAAAAAGGGACAGATAGAGAGAGAAATGGGACAGAGAGAGAGAGAGAAAAGGGACAGAGAGAGAGAGAATAGGGACAGATAGAGAGTGAAAAGGGACAGAAAGAGAGAGAGAAAAGGGACTGAGAGAGAGAAAGAGAAAAGGGACAGCGAGAGAAAAAAAGGGACAGATAGAGAGTGAAAGGGGACAGAGAGAGAGAGAAAAGGGACAGAGAGAGTGAAAAGGGACAGAAAGAGACAGAGAAAAGGGACAGAGAGAGAGAGTGAGAGAAAAGGGACTGAGAGAGAAAGAGAAAAGGTACAGCGTGAGAAAAAAAGGGACAGATAGAGAGAGAAAAGAGACAGAGAGAGAGAGAAAAGGGACAGAGAGAGAGAGAGAGAAAAGGGACAGATAGAGAGTGAAAAGGGACAGAAAGAGACAGAGAAAAGGGACAGGGAGAGAGTGAGAGAAAAGGGACTGAGAGGTAGAAAGAGAAAAGGGACAGCGAGAGAAAAAAGAGGACAGATAGAGAGAGAAAAGGGACAGAAAACAGAGAGAAAAGGGACGGAGAGAGAGAAAAGGAACAGAACGAGAGAGAGAAAAGGGACAGGGAGAGAGAAAGAAAACGGACAGAGAGAGTGAGAGAAAAGGGTTTGAGAGAGAGAAAGAGAAAAGGGACAACGAGAGAAAAAAAGGGACAGATAGAGAGAGAAAAGGGACAGAGATAGAGAAAAGGAACAGAACGAGAGAGAGAAAAGGGACGGAGAGAGAAAGAAAACGGACAGAGAGAGTGAGAGAAAAGGGATTGAGAGAGAGAAAGAGAAAATGGACAGCGAGAGAGAAAAAGGGACAGATACAGAGAGAAAAGGGACAGAGAGAGAGAGAAAAGGGACAGAGAGAGAGTGAAAAGGGACAGAGAGAGAGAGAGAAAAGGGACAGAGAGAGAGAGAAAAGGGACAGAGAGAGCGAGAGAAAAGGGACAGTGAGACAAAATAAGGGACAGATCGAGAGTGAAAGGGGCAGAAAGAGAGAGAGAAAAGGGTCGGAGAGAGAGAAAAGGGACAGAAAGAGAGAGAGAAAAGGGACGAAGAGAGAAAGAAAAGGGACAGAGAGAGAGAGAGAGAAAAGGTACTGAGAGAGAGAGAGAAAAGGTACTGAGAGAGAGAAAGAGAAAAGGGACAGCGAGAGAAAAAAAGGGACAGAGAGAGAGAGAAAAGGGACAGAAAGAGAGAGAGAAAAGGGACGGAGAGAGAGAAAAGGGACAGAAAGAGAGAGAGAAAAGGGACGGAGAGAGAAAGAAAAGGGACAGAGAGAGAGAGTGAGAGAAAAGGGACAGAGAGAGAGAAAGAGAAAAGGGACAGAGAGAGAGAGAGAGAGAAAAGGGACAGAGAGAGAGAAAAGGGACAGCGCGAGAGAGAGAGAGAAAAGGGACAGAGAGAGAGAGAGAAAGAAAAGGGACAGCAAGAGAAAAAAGGGACAGATAGAGAGAGAAAAGGCACAGGAAGAGAGTGAGAAAAGGGACGGAGAGAGAAAGAAACGGGACAGAGAGACAGTGTGAGAGAAAAGGTACTGAGAGAGAGAAAGAGAAAAGGGACAGCGCGAGAAAAAAAAGGTACAGATAGAGAGAGAAAAGGCACAGAAAGAGAGTGAAAAGCGACAGAAAGAGAGAGAGAAAAGGGACAGAGAGAGAGAGAGTGAGAGAAAAGGGGCTGAGAGAGAGAAAGAGAAAAGGGACAGTGAGACAAAATAAGGGACAGATCGAGAGAGAAAAGGGACAGAAAGAGAGAGAGAAAAGGGACGGAGAGAGAGAAAAGGGACAGAAAGAGAGAGAGAAAAGGGACGAAGAGAGAAAGAAAAGGGACAGAGAGAGACAGTGAGAGAAAAGGTACTGAGAGAGAGAGAAAGAGAAAAGGGACAGCGAGAGAAAAAAAGGGACAGATAGAGAGAGAAAAGGGACAGAAAGAGAGAGAGAAAAGGGACAGAGAGAGAGAGAGTGAGAGAAAAGGGACTGAGAGAGAGAAAGAGAAAAGGGACAGTGGGACAAAATAAGGGACAGATCGAGAGAGAAAAGGGACAGAAAGAGAGAGAGAAAAGGGACGGAGAGAGAGAAAAGGGACACAAAGAGTGAGAGATAACTGACGCAGAGAGAAAGAAAAGGGACAGAAAGAGAGAGAGAAAAGGGACTGAGAGACAAAGAGAAAAGGGACAGAGAGAGAGAGAATACGGACAGATAGAGAGTGAAAAGGGACAGAAAGAGTGAGAGAAAAGGGACTGAGAGAGAGAAAGAGAAAAGGGACAGCGAGAGAAAAAAAGGGACAGATAGAGAGAGAAAAGGGACATAGAAAGAGAGTGAAAGGGGACAGAGAGAGAGAGAGAAAAGGAACAGATAGAGAGTGAAAAGGGACAGAAAGAGACAGAGAAAAGGACAGAGAGAAAGAGTGAGAGAAAAGGGACTGTGGTTGAGAAAGAGAAAAGGGACAGCGATACAAAAAAAAGGACAGATAGGGAGAGAAAAGGGACAGAAAGAGTGAGAGAAAAGGGACGGAGAGAGAGTAAAGGAACAGAACGAGAGAGAGAAAAGGGACGGAGAGAGAAAGAAAAGGGACAGAGAGAGTGAGAGAAAAGGGACTGAGAGAAAGAAAGAGAAAAGGGACAGCGAGAGAAAAAAAGGGACAGATACAGCGAGAAAAGGGACAGATAGAGAGTGAAAAAGGACAGATAGAGAGTGAAAAGGGACAGAGAGAGAGAGAAAAGGGACAGAGAGAGAGAGAAAAGGGATAGATAGAGAGTGAAAAGGGACAGGAAGAGAGAGAGAAAAGGGACAGAGAGAGAAAGAAAAGGGACAGAGAGAGTGAGAGAAAAGGGACTGAGAGAGAGAAAGAAAAAAGGGACAGCGAGAGAAAAAAAGGAACAGATACAGAGAGAAAAGGGACAGAGAGAGAGAGAAAAGGGACAGAGAGAGAGAGAGAAAAGGGACGGATAGAGAGTGAAAAGGGACAGAGAGAGAGCGAGAGAGAAAAGGGACAGAGAGAGAGAGAAAAGGGACAGACAGAGAGAGAGAAAAGGGACAGAGAGAGAGAGAGTGAGAGAAAAGGGACTGAGAGAGAGAAAGAGAAAAGGGACAGCGAGACAAAAAAAGGGACAGATAGAGAGAGAAAAGGGACAGAAAGAGAGAGAGAAAAGGGACGGAGAGAGAGAAAAGGGACAGAAAGAGAGAGAGAAAAGGGACGGAGAGAGAAATAAAATAGACAGAGAGAGAGAGAGTGAGAGAAAAGGGACTGAGAGACAAAGAGAAAAGGGACAGCGAGAGAAAAAAAAGGACAGATAGAGAGAGAAAAGGGACAGAAAGAGAGAGAGAAAAGGGACTGAGAGAGAGAAAGAGAAAAGGGACAGCGAGAGAAAAAAAGGGACAGATAGAGAGTGAAAAGGGATAGAAAGAGAGAGAGAGAGAAATGGGACAGAGAGAGAGAGTGAGAGAAAAGGGACTGAGAGAGAGAAAGAGAAAAGGGACAGCGAGAGAAAAAAGGGACAGATACAGAGAGAAAAGGGACAGAGAGAGAGAGAAAAGGGACAGAGAGAGAGTGAAAAGGGACAGAGAGAGAGAAAAGGGACAGAGAGAGAGAGAAAGGGGACAGAGAGAGAGAGAGAAAAGGGACAGAGAGAGAGTGAAAAGGGACAGAAAGAGAGAGAGAAAAGGGACAGAGGGAGAGAGTGAGAGAAAAGTGGCTGAGAGAGAGAAAGAGAAAAGGGACTGTGAGACAAAATAAGGGACAGATCGAGAGAGAAAAGGGACAGAAAGAGAGAGAGAAAAGGGACGGAGAGAGAGAAAAGGGACAGAAAGAGAGAGAGAAAAGGGACGAAGAGAGAAAGAAAAGGGACAGAGAGAGGGAGTGAGAGAAAAGGTACTGAGAGAGAGAAAGAGAAAAGGGACAGCGAGAGAAAAAAAGGGACAGATCGAGAGAGAAAAGGGACAGAAAGGGAGAGAGAAAAGGGACAGAGAGAGAGTGAGAGAAAAGGGACTGAGAGAGAGAAAGAGAAAAGGGACAGTGAGACAAAATAAGGGACAGATCGAGAGAGAAAAGGGACAGAAAGAGAGAGAGAAAAGGGACGGAGAGAGAGAAAAGGGACAGAAAGAGAGAGAAAAGTGACGGAGACAGAAAGAAAAGGGACAGAGAGAGAGAGTGAGAGAAAAGTTACTGAGAGAGAGAAAGAGTAAAGGGACAGCGAGAGAAAAAAGGTACAGATAGAGAGAGAAAAGGGACAGAAAGAGAGACAGAAAAGGGACTGAGGGAGAGAAAGAGAAAAGGGACAGCGAGAGAAAAAAAGGGACAGATAGAGAGAGAAAAGGGACAGGAAGAGAGTGAGAAAAGGGACGGAGAGAGAAAGAAACGGGACAGAGAGACAGTGTGAGAGAAAAGGTACTGAGAGAGAGAAAGAGAAAAGGGACAGCGCGAGAAAAAAAAGGTACAGATAGAGAGAGAAAAGGCACAGAAAGAGAGTGAAAAGCGACAGAAAGAGAGAGAGAAAAGGGACAGAGAGAGAGAGAGTGAGAGAAAAGGGGCTGAGAGAGAGAAAGAGAAAAGGGACAGTGAGACAAAATAAGGGACAGATCGAGAGAGAAAAGGGACAGAAAGAGAGAGAGAAAAGGGACGGAGAGAGAGAAAAGGGACAGGAAGAGAGAGAGAAAAGGGACGAAGAGAGAAAGAAAAGGGACAGAGAGAGACAGTGAGAGAAAAGGTACTGAGAGAGAGAGAAAGAGAAAAGGGACAGCGAGAGAAAAAAAGGGACAGATAGAGTGAGAAAAGGGACAGAAAGAGAGAGAGAAAAGGGACAGAGAGAGAGAGAGTGAGAGAAAAGGGACTGAGAGAGAGAAAGAGAAAAGGGACAGTGGGACAAAATAAGGGACAGATCGAGAGAGAAAAGGGACAGAAAGAGAGAGAGAAAAGGGACGGAGAGAGAGAAAAGGGACACAAAGAGTGAGAGATAACTGACGCAGAGAGAAAGAAAAGGGACAGAAAGAGAGAGAGAAAAGGGACTGAGAGACAAAGAGAAAAGGGACAGAGAGAGAGAGAATACGGACAGATAGAGAGTGAAAAGGGACAGAAAGAGTGAGAGAAAAGGGACTGAGAGAGAGAAAGAGAAAAGGGACAGCGAGAGAAAAAAAGGGACAGATAGAGAGAGAAAAGGGACATAGAAAGAGAGTGAAAGGGGACAGAGAGTGAGAGAGAAAAGGAACAGATAGAGAGTGAAAAGGGACAGAAAGAGACAGAGAAAAGGACAGAGAGAAAGAGTGAGAGAAAAGGGACTGTGGTTGAGAAAGAGAAAAGGGAAAGCGATACAAAAAAAAGGACAGATAGGGAGAGAAAAGGGACAGAAAGAGTGAGAGAAAAGGGACGGAGAGAGAGTAAAGGAACAGAACGAGAGAGAGAAAAGGGACGGAGAGAGAAAGAAAAGGGACAGAGAGAGTGAGAGAAAAGGGACTGAGAGAAAGAAAGAGAAAAGGGACAGCGAGAGAAAAAAAGGGACAGATACAGCGAGAAAAGGGACAGATAGAGAGTGAAAAAGGACAGATAGAGAGTGAAAAGGGACAGAGAGAGAGAGAAAAGGGACAGAGAGAGAGAGAAAAGGGATAGATAGAGAGTGAAAAGGGACAGGAAGAGAGAGAGAAAAGGGACAGAGAGAGAAAGAAAAGGGACAGAGAGAGTGAGAGAAAAGGGACTGAGAGAGAGAAAGAAAAAAGGGACAGCGAGAGAAAAAAAGGAACAGATACAGAGAGAAAAGGGACAGAGAGAGAGAGAAAAGGGACAGAGAGAGAGAGAAAAGGGACGGATAGAGAGTGAAAAGGGACAGAGAGAGAGAGAGAGAGAAAAGGGACAGAGAGAGAGAGAAAAGGGACAGACAGAGAGAGACAAAAGGGACAGAGAGAGAGAGAGTGAGAGAAAAGGGACTGAGAGAGAGAAAGAGAAAAGGGACAGCGAGACAAAAAAAGGGACAGATAGAGAGAGAAAAGGGACAGAAAGAGAGAGCGAAAAGGGACGGAGAGAGAGAAAAGGGACAGAAAGAGAGAGAGAAAAGGGACGGAGAGAGAAATAAAATAGACAGAGAGAGAGAGAGTGAGAGAAAAGGGACTGAGAGACAAAGAGAAAAGGGACAGCGAGAGAAAAAAAAGGACAGATAGAGAGAGAAAAGGGACAGAAAGAGAGAGAGAAAAGGGACTGAGAGAGAGAAAGAGAAAAGGGACAGCGAGAGAAAAAAAGGGACAGATAGAGAGTGAAAAGGGATAGAAAGAGAGAGAGAGAAATGGGACAGAGAGAGAGAGTGAGAGAAAAGGGACTGAGAGAGAGAAAGAGAAAAGGGACAGCGAGAGAAAAAAAGGGACAGATACAGAGAGAAAAGGGACAGAGAGAGAGAGAAAAGGGACAGAGAGAGAGTGAAAAGGGACAGAGAGAGAGAAAAGGGACAGAGAGAGAGAGAAAGGGGACAGAGAGAGAGAGAGAAAAGGGACAGAGAGAGAGTGAAAAGGGACAGAAAGAGAGAGAGAAAAGGGACAGAGGGAGAGAGTGAGAGAAAAGGGGCTGAGAGAGAGAAAGAGAAAAGGGACTGTGAGACAAAATAAGGGACAGATCGAGAGAGAAAAGGGACAGAAAGAGAGAGAGAAAAGGGACGGAGAGAGAGAAAAGGGACAGAAAGAGAGAGAGAAAAGGGACGAAGAGAGAAAGAAAAGGGACAGAGAGAGGGAGTGAGAGAAAAGGTACTGAGAGAGAGAAAGAGAAAAGGGACAGCGAGAGAAAAAAAGGGACAGATCGAGAGAGAAAAGGGACAGAAAGGGAGAGAGAAAAGGGACAGAGAGAGTGAGAGAAAAGGGACTGAGAGAGAGAAAGAGAAAAGGGACAGTGAGACAAAATAAGGGACAGATCGAGAGAGAAAAGGGACAGAAAGAGAGAGAGAAAAGGGACGGAGAGAGAGAAAAGGGACAGAAAGAGAGAGAAAAGTGACGGAGACAGAAAGAAAAGGGACAGAGAGAGAGAGTGAGAGAAAAGTTACTGAGAGAGAGAAAGAGTAAAGGGACAGCGAGAGAAAAAAGGTACAGATAGAGAGAGAAAAGGGACAGAAAGAGAGACAGAAAAGGGACTGAGGGAGAGAAAGAGAAAAGGGACAGCGAGAGAAAAAAAGGGACAGATAGAGAGAGAAAAGGGACAGAAAGAGAGACAGAAAAGGGACGGAGAGAGAGAAACGGGACAGAAAGAGAGAGAGAAAAGGGACGGAGAGAGAAAGAAAAGGGACAGAGAGAGAGAGAGTGAGATAAATTGGACTGATAAAGAGAAAGAGAAAAGGGACAGCGAGAGAAAAAAAGGGAAAGATAGAGAGAGAAATGGGACAGAGAGAGAGAGAGATAAAAGGGACAGAGAGAGAGAGAGAAAAGGGACAGAAAGAAAGAGAAAAAAGGGACAGCAAGAGAGTGAGAAAAGGGACGGAGAGAGAAAGAAACGGGACAGAGAGAGAGAGTGAGAGAAAAGGGACTGAGAGAGAGAAAGAGAAAAGGGACAGCGAAAGAAAAAAAGCGACAGATAGAGAGAGAAAAGGAACATAGAGAGAGATTGAAAGGGGACAGAGAGAGAGAGAGAAAAGGGACAGAAAGAGACAGAGAAAAGGACAGAGAGAAAGAGTGAGAGAAAAGGGACTGAGACAGTGAAAGAGAAAAGGAACAGCGATACAAAATAATGGAAAGATAGAGAGAGAAAAGTGCGGAGAGAGAGAAAAGGAACAGAACGAGAGAGAGAAAAGGGACGGAGAGAGAAAGAAAAGGGACAGAGAGAGTGAGAGAAAAGGGACTGAGAGAAAGAAAGAGAAAAGGGACAGCGAGAGAAAAAAAAGGACAGATACAGAGAGAAAAGTGACAGAGACAGAGAAAAGGGACAGATAGAGAGTGAAAAGGGACAGAGAGAGAGAGAGAAAAGGACAGAGAGAAAGAGTGAGAGAAAAGGGACTGAGATAAAGAAAGAGAATAGGGATAGCGATACAAAAAAAAAGGACAGATAGAGAGAGAAAAGGGACAGAAAGAGAGAGAGAAAAGGGACTGAGAGAGAGAAAGAGAAAAGGGACAGCGAGAGAAAAAAAGGAACAGATCCAGAGAGAAAAGGGACTGAGCGAGAGAGAAAAGGGACAGAGAGAGGGAAGAGGGACGGATAAAGAGTGAAAAGGGACAGAGAGAGAGAGAGAGAGAGAAAAGGGACAGAGAGAGAGAGAAAAGGGACAGACAGAGAGAGAGAAAAGGGACTGAGAGAGAGAGAAAACGCACAGATAGAGAGTGAAAAGGGACAGAAAGAGAGAGAGAAAAGGGATAGAGAGAGAGTGAGTGAGAGAAAAGGGACTGAGAGAGAGAAAGAGAAAAGGGACAGCGAGACAAAAAAAGGGACAGATAGAGAGAGAAAAGGGACAGAAAGAGAGAGAGAAAAGGGACGGAGAGAGAGAAAAGGGCAGAAAGATAGAGAGAAAAAGGACAACGAGAGAAAGAAAAGGGACAGAGAGAGAGAGTGAGAGAAAATGGACTGAGAGAGAGAAAGAGAAAAGGGACAGCGAGAGAAAAAAAGGACAGATAGAGAGAGAAATGGGACAGAGAGAGAGAGAGAAAAGGGACAGAGAGAGAGAGAGAAAAGGGACAGATAGAGAGTGAAAAGGGACAGAAAGAGACAGAGAAAAGGGATAGAGACAGAGTGAGTGAGAGAAATGGGGCTGAGAGAGAGAAAGAGAAAAGGGACAGCGAGAGAAAAAAAGGGACAGATAGAGAGTGAAAAGGCACAGAAAGAGAGTGATAAGCGACAGAAAGAGAGAGAGAAAAGAGACTGAGGGAGAGAAAGAGAAAAGGGACAGCGAGAGAAAAAAAAGGGACAGAGAAAGAGAGTGAGATAAAATGGTCTGAGAGAGAGAAAGAGAAAAGGGACAGCGAGAGAGAAAAAGGGACAGATAGAGAGAGAAACGGGACATAAAGAGAGAGACAAAAGGGACGGACAGAGAGAGAGAGAAAAGGGACAGATCGAGAATGAAAACGGACAGAAAGAGAGAGAGAAAAGGGACAGAAAGTGAGAGAGAAAAGGGACGGAGAGAGAAAGAAAAGGAACAGAGAGAGAGAGTGAGATAAAATGGTCTGAGAGAGAGAAAGAGAAAAGGGACAGCGAGAGAAAAAAAGGGACAGATAGAGAGAGAAACGGGACATAAAGAGAGAGACAAAAGGGACGGACAGAGAGAGAGAGAAAAGGGACAGATCGAGAATGAAAAGGGACAGAAAGAGAGAGAGAAAAGGGACAGAGAGAGAGAGTGAGAGAAAAGGGGCTGAGAGAGAGAAAGAGAAAAGGGATTGTGAGACAAAATAAGGGACAGACAGAGAGAGAAAAGGGACAGAAAGAGAGAGAGAAAACGGACGGAGAGAGAGAAAAGGGACAGAAAGAGAGAGAGAGAAAAGGGACGAAGAGAGAAAGAAAAGGGACAGAGGGAGAGAGTGAGAGAAAAGGGACTGAGAGAGAGAAAGAGAAAAGGGACAGCGAGAGAAAAAAAGGGACAGATCGAGAGAGAAAAGGGACAGAAAGAGAGAGAGAAAAGGGACAGAGAGAGAGAGTGAGAGAAAAGGGACTGAGAGAGAGAAAGAGAAAAGGGACAGTGAGACAAAATAAGGGACAGATCGAGAGAGAAATGGGACAGAAAGAGAGAGAGAAAAGGGACGGAGAGAGAGAAAAGGGACAGAAAGAGAGAGAAAAGGGACGGAGAGAGAAAGAAAAGGGACAGAGAGAGAGAGAGAGTGAGAGAAAAGGTACTGTGAGAGAGAAAGAGAAAAGGGACAGCGAGAGAAAAAAAGGTACAGATAGAGAGAGAAAAGGCACAGAAAGTGATTGAAAAGTGACAGAAAGAGAGAGAGAAAAGGGACTGAGGGAGAGAAAGAGAAAAGGGACAGCGAGAGAAAAAAAGGGACAGATAGAGAGAGAAAAGGGACAGAAAGAGAGACAGAAAAGGGACGGAGAGAGAGAAACGGGACAGAAAGAGAGAGAGAAAAGGGACGGAGAGAGAAAGAAAAGGGACAGAGAGAGAGAGTGAGATAAATTGGACTGAGAAAGAGTAAGAGAAAAGGGACAGCGAGAGAAAAAAAGGGACAGGTAGAGAGAGAAATGGGACAGAGAGAGAGAGAGAAAAGGGACAGAGAGAGAGAGAGAAAAGGGATAGATAGAGAGTGAAAAGGGACAGAAAGAGACAGAGAAAAGGGGTAGAGAGAGAGTGAGTGAGAGAAAAGGGGCTGAGAGAGAGAAAGAGAAAAGAGACTGTGAGACAAAATAAGGGACAGATCGAGAGAGAAAAGGGACAGAAAGAGAGAGAGAAAAGGGACGGAGAGAGAGAAAAGGGACAGAAAGAGAGAGAAAAGGGACGGAGAGAGATAAAAAGGGACAGAGAGAGAGAGAGAGTGAGAGAAAAGGTACTGAGAGAGAGAAAGAGAAAAGGGACAGCGAGAGAAAAAAGGTACAGATAGAGAGAGAAAAGGGACAGGAAGAGAGACAGAAAAGGGACGGAGAGAGAAAGAAAAGGGACAGAGAGTGAGAGTGAGATAAATTGGACTGAGAAAGAGTAAGAGAAAAGGGACAGCGAGAGAAAAAAAGGGACAGATAGAGAGAGAAATGGGACAGAGAGAGAGAGAGAAAAGGGACAGAGAGAGAGAGAGAGAAAAGGGACAGATAGAGAGTGAAACGGGACAGAAAGAGACAGAGAAAAGGGACAGAGAGAGAGAGTGAGAGAAAAGGGACTGAGAGAGAAACTGAAAAGGGACAGCGAGAGAAGAAAAAGGGACAGATAGAGATAGAAAAGGGACAGAAAGAAAGAGAGAAAAGGGACAGCAAGAGAGTGAGAAAAGGGACGGAGAGAGAAAGAAACGGGACAGAGAGAGAGTAAGAGAAAAGGGACAGCGAGAGAAAAAAAGAGACAGATAGAGAGAGAAATGGGACAGAGAGAGAGAGAGAAAAGGGACAGAGAGAGAGAGAGAGAAAAGGGACAGATAGAGAGTGAAAGGGGACAGAAAGAGACAGAGAAAAGGGACAGAGAGAGAGAGTGAGAGAAAAGGGACTGAGAGAGAAAGAGAAAAGGGACAGCGAGAGAAAAAAAAGGGACAGATAGAGATAGAAAAGGGACAGAAAGAAAGAGAGAAAAGGGACATAGAGAGAGAGTGAAAGGGGACAGAGCGAGAGAGAAAAGGGACAGAAAGAGACAGAGAAAAGGACAGAGAGAAAGAGTGATAGAAAAGGGTCTGAGATAGAGAAAGAGAAAAGGGACAGCGATACAAAAAAGGAAAGAGAGAGAGAGAAAAGTGCGGAGAGAGAGAAAATGAACAGAACGAGAGAGAGAAAAGGGACGGAGAGAGAAAGAAAAGGGACAGAAGAATGAGAGAAAAGGGACTGAGAGAAAGAAAGAGAAAAGGGACAGCGAGAGAAAAAAGGGACAGATACAGAGAGAAAAGGGACAGAGACAGAGAGAAAAGGGACAGATAGAGAGTGAAAAGGGACAGAGAGAGAGAGAAAAGGACAGAGAGAAAGAGTGAGAGAAAGGGGACTGAGATAGAGAAAGAGAAAAGGGACAGCGATACACAAAAACGGACAGATAGAGAGAGAAAAGGGACAGAAAGAGAGAGAGAAAAGGGACGGAGAGAGAAAGAAAAGGGACAGAGAGAGTGAGAGAAACGGGACTGAGAGAGAGAAAGAGAAAAGGGACAGCGAGCGAAAAAAAGGAACAGATCCAGAGAGAAAAGGGACAGAGAGAGAGAGAAAAGGGACAGAGAGAGAGAGAAAATCGACGGATAGAGAGTGAAAAGGGACAGAGAGAGAGAGAGACAAAATGGACAGAGAGAGAGAGAAAAGGGACAGACAGAGAGAGAGAAAAGGGACAGAGAGAGAGAGAGAAAAGGCACAGATAGAGAGTGAAAAGGGACAGAAAGAGAGAGAGAAAAGGGATAGAGAGAGAGTGAGTGAGAGAAAAGGGACTGAGAGAGAAAAAGAGAAAAGGGACAGCGAGACAAAAAAAGGGACAGATAGAGAGAGAAAAGGGACAGAAAGAGAGAGAGAAAAGGGACGGAGAGAGAGAGAGAAAAGGGACAGAAAGAGAGAGAGAAAAGGGACAGCGAGAGAGAGTGAGAGAAAAGGGACTGAGAGAGAGAAGGAGAAAAGGGACAGGGAGAGAAAAAAAGGGACAGATAGAGAGAGAAAAGAGACAGAGAGAGTGAGAAAAGGGACAGAGAGAGAGAGAGAGAAAAGGGACAGATAGAGAGTGAAAAGGGACAGAAAGAGACAGAGAAAAGGGACAGAGAGAGAGTGAGAGAAAAGGGACTGAGAGGGAGAAAGAGAAAAGGGACAGCGAGAGAAAAAAAAGAGGACAGATAGAGAGAGAAAAGGGACAGAAAAGAGAGAGAAAAGGGACGGAGAGAGAGAAAAGGAACAGAACGAGAGAGAGAAAAGGGACGGAGTGAGAAAGAAAACGGACAGAGAGAGTGTGAGAAAAGTGATTGAGAGAGAGAAAGAGAAAATGGACAGCGAGAGAAAAAAAGGGACAGATACAGAGAGAAAAGGGACAGAGAGAGAGAGAAAAGGGACAGAGAGAGAGTGAAAAGGGACAGAGAGAGAGAGAGAAAAGGGACAGAGAGAGAGAGAAAAGGGACAGAGAGAGCGAGAGAAAAGGGACAGAGAGAGAGTGAAAAGGCACAGAAAGAGAGAGAGAAAAGGGACAGAGAGAGAGAGTGAGAGAAAAGGGGCTGAGAGAGAGAGAGAGAAAGAGAAAAGGGACAGTGAGACAAAATAAGGGACAGATCTAGAGTGAAAAGGGACAGAAAGAGGGAGAGAAAAGGGACGGAGAGAGAGAAAAGGGACAGAAAGAGAGAGAGAAAAGGGACGAAGAGAGAAAGAAAAGGGACAGAGAGAGAGAGAGAGAAAAGGTACTGAGAGAGAGAGAGAAAAGGTAGTGAGAGAGAGAAAGAGAAAAGGGACAGCGAGAGAAAAAAAGGGACAGATAGAGAGAGAAAAGGGACAGAAAGAGAGAGAGAAAAGGGACGGAGAGAGAGAAAAGGGACAGAAAGAGAGAGAGAAAAGGGACGGAGAGAGAAAGAAAAGGGACAGAGAGAGAGAGTGAGAGAAAAGGGACAGAGAGAGAGAAAGAGAAAAGGGACAGAGAGAGAGAGAGAGAAAAGGGACAGAGAGAGAGAGAGAAAAGGGACAGCGAGAGAGAGAGAGAGAAAAGGGACAGAGAGAGAGAGAGAAAAGGGACAGCGAGAGAAAAAAGGGACATAGAGATAGAAAAGGGTAGAAAGAAAGAGAGAAAAGGGACAGGAAGAGAGTGAGAAAAGGGACGGAGAGAGAAAGAATCGGGACAGAGAGTGAGAGTGAGAGAAAATGTACTGAGAGAGAGAAAGAGAAAAGGGACAGCGCGAGAAAAAAAAGGTACAGATAGAGAGAGAAAAGGCACAGAAAGAGAGTGAAAAGCGACAGAAAGAGAGAGAGATAAGGGATAGAGAGAGAGAGAGTGAGAGAAAAGGGGCTGAGAGAGAGAAAGAGAAAAGGGACAGTGAGACAAAATAAGGGACAGATCGAGAGAGAAAAGGGACAGAAAGAGAGAGAGAAAAGGGACGGAGAGAGAGAAAAGGGACAGAAAGAGAGAGAGAAAAGGGACGAAGAGAGAAAGAAAAGGGACAGAGAGAGACAGTGAGAGAAAAGTTTCTGAGAGAGAGAGAAAGAGAAAAGGGACAGCGAGAGAAAAAAAGGGACAGATAGAGAGAGAAAAGGGACAGAAAGAGAGAGAGAAAAGGGACAGAGAGAGAGAGAGTGAGAGAAAAGGGACTGAGAGAGAGAAAGAGAAAAGGGACAGTGGGACAAAATAAGGGACAGATCGAGAGAGAAAAGGGACAGAAAGAGAGAGAGAAAAGGGACGGAGAGAGAGAAAAGGGACACAAAGAGTGAGAGAAAACTGACGCAGAGAGAAAGAAAAGGGACAGAGAGAGAGTGAGAGAAAAGGTACTGAGAGATAGAAAGAGAAAAGGGACAGCGTGAGAAAAAAAGGTACAGATAGAGAGAGAAAGGGCACAGAAAGAGAGTGAAAAGCGACAGAAAGAGAGAGAGAAAACGGACTGACGAAGAGAAAGAGAAAAGGCACAGCGAGAGAAAAAAGGGACAGATAGAGAGAGAAAAGGGACAGAAAGAGAGAGAGAAAAGGGACAGAGAGAGCGAAAAGGGACAGCGAGAGAAAAATGGGACAGATAGAGATAGAAAAGGGTAGAAAGAAAGAGAGAAAAGGGACAGGAAGAGAGTGAGAAAAGGGACGGAGAGAGAAAGAAACGGGACAGATAGAGTGAGAGAAAAGGGACTGAGAGAGAGAAAGAGAAAAGGGACAGCGAGAGAAAAAAAGGGACAGATAGAGAGAGAAAAGGGACATAGAAAGAGAGTGAAAGGGGACAGAGAGAGAGAGAAAAGGAACAGATAGAGAGTGAAAAGGGACAGAAAGAGACAGAGAAAAGGACAGAAAGAAAGAGTGAGAGAAAAGGGACTGTGATAGAGAAAGAGAAAAGGGACAGCGATACAAAAAAAAGGACAGATAGGGAGAGAATAGGAAAGAAAGAGAGAGAGAAAAGGGACGGAGAGAGAGAAAAGGAACAGAACGAGAGAGAGAAAAGGGACGGAGAGAGAAAGAAAAGGGACAGAGAGAGTGAGAGAAAAGGGACTGAGAGAAAGAAAGAGAAAAGGGACAGCGAGAGAAAAAAAGGGACAGATACAGCGAGAAAAGGGACAGATAGAGAGTGAAAAAGGACAGAGAGAGAGAGAAAAGGGACAGAGAGAGAGAAAAAAGGGACAGAGAGAGAGAGAAAAGGGACAGATAGAGAGTGAAAAGGGACAGAAAGAGAGAGAGAAAAGGGACAGAGAGAGAAAGAAAAGGGACAGAGAGAGTGAGAGAAAAGGGACTGAGAGAGAGAAAGAGAAAAGGGAGAGCGAGAGAAAAAAAGGAACAGATACAGAGAAAAGGGACAGAGAGAGAGAAAAGGGACAGAGAGAGAGAGAAAAGGGACTGATAGAGAGTGAAAAGGGACAGAGAGAGAGAGAGAGAGAAAAGGGACAGAGAGAGAGAGAAAAGGGACAGATAGAGAGAAAGAAAAGGGACAGAGAGAGTGAGAGAAAAGGGACTGAGAGAGAGAAAGAGAAAAGGGACAGCGAGACAAAAAAAGGGACAGATAGAGAGAGAAAGGGACAGAAAGAGAGAGAGAAAAGGGACGGAGAGAGAGAAAAGTGACAGAAAGAGAGAGAGAAAAAGGACAGCGAGAGAAAGAAAAGGGACAGAGAGAGAGAGTGAGAGAAAATGGACTAAGAGAGAGAAAGAGAAAAGGGACAGCGAGAGAAAAAAAAGACAGATAGAGAGAGAAACGGGACAGAAAGAGAGAGACAAAAGGGACGAGGGAGACAAAAGGGACAGAAAGAGAGAGAGAAAAGGGACGGAGAGAGAAGGAAAAGGGACAGCGCGAGAAAAAAATGGACAGATAGAGAGAGAAATGGGACAGAGAGAGAGAGAAAAGGGACAGAGAGAGAGGGAGAAAATGGACAGAGAGAGAGTGAAAAGGGACAGAAAGAGAGAGAGAAAAGGGACAGCGAGAGAGAGTGAGAGAAAAGGGACTGAGAGAGAGAAGGAGAAAAGGGACAGGGAGAGAAAAAAAGGGACAGAGAGAGAGACAAGGGACGGAGAGAGACAAAAGGGACAGAAAGAGAGAGAGAAAAGGGACGGAGAGAGAAAGAAAAGGAACAGAGAGAGAGAGTGAGATAAAATGGCTGAGAGAGAGAAAGAAAAAAGGGACAGCGACAGAAAAAAAGGGACAGATAGAGAGAGAAAAGGCACAGAAAGAGAGTGATAAGCGACAGAAAGAGAGAGAGAAAAGAGACTGAGGGAGAGAAATAGAAAAGGGACAGCGAGAGAAAAAAAGCGACAGATGGAGAGAGAAAAGGGACAGAAAGAGAGAGACAAAAGGGACGGACAGAGACAAAAGGGACAGAAAGAGAGAGAAACGGGACGGAGAGAGATAAAAAGGGACAGAGAGAGAGAGTGAGAGAAAAGGTACTGAGAGAGAGAAAGAGAAAAGGGACAGCGAGAGAAAAAAAGGGACAGATAGACAGAGAAAAGGGACAGAAAGAGAGACAGAAAAGGGACGGAGAGAGAAAGAAAAGGGACAGAGAGTGAGAGTGAGATAAATTGGACTGAGAAAGAGTAAGAGAAAAGGGACAGCGAGAGAAAAAAAGGGACAGATAGAGAGAGAAACGGGACAGAAAGAGAGAGACAAAAGGGACGGAGAGAGACAAAAGGGACAGAAAGAGAGAGAAAAGGGACGGAGAGAGATAAAAAGGGACAGAGAGAGAGAGTGAGAGAAAAGGTACTGAGAGAGAGAAAGAGAAAAGGGACAGCGAGAGAAAAAAAGGTACAGATAGAGAGAGAAAAGGCACAGAAAGAGAGTGAAAAGCGACAGAAAGAGAGAGAGAAAAGGGACTGAGGGAGAGAAAGAGAAAAGGGACAGCGAGAGAAAAAAAGGGACAGATAGAGAGAGAAAAGGGACAGAAAGAGAGACAGAAAAGGGACGGAGAGAGAAAGAAAAGGGACAGAGAGTGAGAGTGAGATAAATTGGACTGAGAAAGAGTAAGATAAAAGGGACAGCGAGAGAAAAAAAGGGACAGAGAGAGAGAGAAATGGGACAGAGAGAGAGAGAGAAAAGGGACAGAGAGAGAGAGAGAAAAGGGACAGATAGAGAGTGAAACGGGACAGAAAGAGACAGAGAAAAGGGACAGAGAGAGAGTGAGAGAAAAGGGACTGAGAGAGAAAGAGAAAAGGGACAGCGAGAGAAAAAAAAGGGACAGATAGAGATAGAAAAGGGACAGAAAGAAAGAGAGAAAAGGGACAGCAAGAGAATGAGAAAAGGGACGGAGAGAGAAAGAAACGGGACAGAGAGAGAGTAAGAGAAAAGGGACAGCGAGAGAAAAAAGGAACAGATAGAGAGAGAAAAGGGACATAGAGAGAGAGTGAAAGGGGACAGAGAGAGAGAGAAAAGGGACAGAAAGAGACAGAGAAAAGGACAGAGAGAAAGAGTGAGAGAAAAGGGTCTGAGATAGAGAAAGAGAAAAGGGACAGCGATACAAAAAAAGGAAAGAGAGAGAGAGAAAAGGGCGGAGAGAGAGAAAAGGAACAGAACGAGAGAGAGAAAAGGGACGGAGAGAGAAAGAAAAGGGACAGAAGAATGAGAGAAAAGGGACTGAGAGAAAGAAAGAGAAAAGGGACAGCGAGAGAAAAAAGGGACAGATACAGAGAGAAAAGGGACAGAGACAGAGAGAAAAGGGACAGATAGAGAGTGAAAAGGGACAGAGAGAGAGAGAAAAGGACAGAGAGAAAGAGTGAGAGAAAGGGGACTGAGATAGAGAAAGAGAAAAGGGACAGCGATACACAAAAACGGACAGATAGAGAGCGAAAAGGGACAGAAAGAGAGAGAGAAAAGGGACGGAGAGAGAAAGAAAAGGGACAGAGAGAGTGAGAGAAAAGGGACTGAGAGAGAGAGAAAGAGAAAAGGGACAGCGAGCGAAAAAAAGGAACAGATCCAGAGAGAAAAGGGACAGAGAGAGAGAGAAAAAGGACAGAGAGAGAGATAAAAGGGACGGATAGAGTGTGAAAAGGGACAGAGAGAGAGAGACAAAATGGACAGAGAGAGAGAGAAAAGGGACAGACAGAGAGAGAGAAAAGGGACAGAGAGAGAGAGAGAAAAGGCACAGATAGAGAGTGGAAAGGGACAGAAAGAGAGAGAGAAAAGTGATAGAGAGAGAGTGAGTGAGAGAAAAGGGACTGAGAGAGAAAAAGAGAAAAGGGACAGCGAGACAAAAAAAGGGACAGATAGAGAGAGAAAAGGGACAGAAAGAGAGAGAGAAAAGGGACGGAGAGAGAGAAAAGGGACAGAAAAAGAGAGAGAAAAAGGACAACGAGAGAAAGAAAATGGACAGAGAGAGAGATTGAGAGAAAATGGACTGAGAGAGAGAAAGAGAAAAGGGACAGCGATAGAAAAAAAGGGACAGATAGAGAGAGAAAAGGGACAGAAAGAGTGAGAGAAAAGGGACTGAGAGAGAGAAAGAGAAAAGGGACAGGGAGAGAAAAAAAGGGACAGATAGAGAGAGAAAAGGGACAGAAAGAGAGAGAGACAAGGGACGGAGAGAGACAAAAGGGACAGAAAGAGAGAGAGAAAAGGGACGGAGAGAGAAAGAAAAGGAACAGAGAGAGAGAGTGAGATAAAATGGTCTGAGAGAGAGAAAGAAAAAAGGGACAGCGACAGAAAAAAAGGGACAGATAGAGAGAGAAAAGGCACAGAAAGAGAGTGATAAGCGACAGAAAGAGAGAGAGAAAAGAGACTGAGGGAGAGAAATAGAAAAGGGACAGCGAGAGAAAAAAAGCGACAGATAGAGAGAGAAAAGGGACAGAAATAGAGACAGAAAAGGGACGGAGAGAGAGAAAAGGGACAGAAAGAGAGAGAGAAAAGGGACGGAGAGAGAAAGAAAAGGAACAGAGAGAGAGAGTGAGATAAAATGGTCTGAGAGAGAGAAAGAGAAAAGGGAGAGCGAGAGAAAAAAAGGGACAGATAGAGAGAGAAACGGGGCAGAAAGAGAGAGACAAAAGGGACGGAGAGAGACAAAAAGGACAGAAAGAGAGAGAAAAGGGACGGAGAGAGATAAAAAGGGACAGAGAGAGAGAGTGAGAGAAAAGGTACTGAGAGAGAGAAAGAGAAAAGGGACAGCGATAGAAAAAAAGGGACAGATAGAGAGAGAAAAGGGACAGAAAGAGAGAGAGAAAAGGGACAGAGAGAGAGAAAGAGAAAAGGGACAGCGAGAGAAAAAAAGGTACAGATAGAGAGAGAAAAGGCACAGAAAGAGAGTGAAAAGCGACAGAAAGAGAGAGAGAAAAGGGACTGAGGGAGAGAAAGAGAAAAGGGACAGCGAGAGAAAAAAAGGGACAGATAGAGAGAGAAAAGGGACAGAAAGAGAGACAGAAAAGGGACGGAGTGGGAAAGAAAAGGGACAGAGAGTGAGAGTGAGATAAATTGGACTGAGAAAGAGTAAGAGAAAAGGGACAGCGAGAGAAAAAAAGGGACAGAGAGAGAGAGAAATGGGACAGAGAGAGAGAGAGAGAAAAGGGACAGAGAGAGAGAGAGAAAAGGGACAGATAGAGAGTGAAACGGGACAGAAAGAGACAGAGAAAAGGGACAGAGAGAGAGAGAGTGAGAGAAAAGGGACTGAGAGAGAAAAAAAAGGGACAGATAGAGATAGAAAAGGGACAGAAAGAAAGAGAGAAAAGGGACAGCAAGAGAGTGAGAAAAGGGACAGATAGAGAGTGAAAAGGGACAGAGAGAGAGAGAAAAGGACAGAGAGAAAGAGTGAGAGAAAGGGGACTGAGATAGAGAAAGAGAAAAGGGACAGCGATACACAAAAACGGACAGATAGAGAGAGAAAAGGGACAGAAAGAGAGAGAGAAAAGGGACGGAGAGAGAAAGAAAAGGGACAGAGAGAGTGAGAGAAAAGGGACTGAGAGAGAGAAAGAGAAAAGGGACAGCGAGCGAAAAAAAGGAACAGATCCAGAGAGAAAAGGGACAGAGAGAGAGAGAAAATGGACAGAGAGAGAGAGAGAAAAGGGACGGATAGAGAGTGAAAAGGGACAGAGAGAGAGAGAGACAAAATGGACAGAGAGAGAGAGAAAAGGGACAGACAGAGAGAGAGAAAAGGGACAGAGAGAGAGAGAAAAGGCACAGATAGAGAGTGAAAAGGCACAGATAGAGAGAGAGAAAAGGGATAGAGAGAGAGTGAGTGAGAGAAAAGGGACTGAGAGAGAAAAAGAAAAAAGGGACAGCGAGACAAAAAAAGGGACAGATGGAGATAGAAAAGGGACAGAAAGAGAGAGAGAAAAGGGACGGAGAGAGAGAAAAGGGACAGAAAAAGAGAGAGAAAAAGGACAACGAGAGAAAGAAAATGGACAGAGAGAGAGAGTGAGAGAAAATGGACTGAGAGAGAGAAAGAGAAAAGGGACAGCGATAGAAAAAAAGGGACAGATAGAGAGAGAAAAGGGACAGAAAGAGAGAGAGAAAAGGGACAGAGAGAGAGAAAGAGAAAAGGGACAGCGAGAGAAAAAAATGGACAGATAGAGAGAGAAAAGGCACAGAAAGAGAGTGATAAGCGACAGAAAGAGAGAGAGAAAAGAGACTGAGGGAGAGAAAGAGAAAAGAGACAGCAAGAGAAAAAAAGGGACAAATAGAGAGAGAAAAGGGACAGAAATAGAGACAGAAAAGGGACGGAGAGAGAGAAAAGGGACAGAAACAGAGAGAGAAAATGGACGGAGAGAGAAAGAAAAGGGACAGAGAGAGAGAGTGAGATAAAATGGTCAGAGAGAGAGAAAGAGAAAAGGGACAGCGAGAGAAAAAAAGCGACAGATAGAGAGAGAAAAGGGACAGAAATAGAGACAGAAAAGGGACGGAGAGAGAGAAAAGGGACAGAAAGAGAGAGAGAAAAGGGACGGAGAGAGAAGAAAAAGGGACAGCGAGAGAAAAAAATTGGACAGATAGAGAGAGAAATGGGACAGAGAGAGAGAGAAAAGGGACAGAGAGAGAGGGAGAAAATGGACAGAGAGAGAGTGAAAAGGGACAGAAAGAGAGAGAGAAAAGGGACAGAGAGAGAGAGTGAGAGAAAAGGGACTGAGAGAGAGACGGAGAAAAGGGACTGAGAGAGAAAAAAATGGACAGATAGAGAGAGAAAAGGGACAGAAATAGAGACAGAAAAAGGACGGAGAGAGAGAAAAGGGACAGAAAGAGAGAGAGAAAAGGACAGAGAGAGAGAGTGAGAGAAAAGGTACTGAGAGAGAGAAGGAGAAAAGGGACTGAGAGAGAAAAAAATGGACAGATAGAGAGAGAAAAGGGACAGAAATAGAGACAGAAAAAGGACGGAGAGATAGAAAAGGGACAGAAAGAGACAGAGAAAAGGACAGAGAGAAAGAGTGAGAGAAAAGGGTCTGAGATAGAGAAAGAGAAAAGGGACAGCGATACAAAAAAAGGAAAGAGAGAGAGAGAAAAGGGCGGAGAGAGAGAAAAGGAACAGAACGAGAGAGAGAAAAGGGACGGAGAGAGAAAGAAAAGGGACAGAAGAATGAGAGAAAAGGGACTGAGAGAAAGAAAGAGAAAAGGGACAGCGAGAGAAAAAAGGGACAGATACAGAGAGAAAAGGGACAGAGACAGAGAGAAAAGGGACAGATAGAGAGAGAAAAGGACAGAGAGAAAGAGTGAGAGAAAGGGGACTGAGATAGAGAAAGAGAAAAGGGACAGCGATACACAAAAACGGACAGATAGAGAGAGAAAAGGGACAGAAAGAGAGAGAGAAAAGGGACGGAGAGAGAAAGAAAAGGGACAGAGAGAGTGAGAGAAAAGGGACTGAGAGAGAGAAATTTAAAAGGGACAGCGAGCAAAAAAAAACAGATCCAGAGAGAAAAGGGACAGAGAGAGAGAGAAAAGGGACAGAGAGAGAGAGAAAAGCGACGGATAGAGAGTGAAAAGGGACAGAGAGAGAGAGAGACAAAATGGACAGAGAGAGAGAAAAGGGACAGACAGAGAGAGAGAAAAGGGACAGAGAGAGAGAGAGAAAAGGCACAGATAGAGAGTGAAAAGGGACAGAAAGAGAGAGAGAAAAGGGATAGAGAGAGAGTGAGTGAGAGAAAAGGGACTGAGAGAGAAAAAGAGAAAAGGGACAGCGAGACAAAAAAAGGGACAGATAGAGAGAGAAAAGGGACAGAAAGAGAGAGAGAAAAGGGACGGAGAGAGAGAAAAGGGACAGAAAAAGACAGAGAAAAAGGACAACGAGAGAAAGAAAATGGACAGAGAGAGAGAGTGAGAGAAAATGGACTGAGAGAGAGAAAGAGAAAAGGGACAGCGATAGAAAAAAAGGGACAGATAGAGAGAGAAAAGGGACAGACAGAGAGAGAGAAAAGGGACAGAGAGAGAGAAAGAGAAAAGGGACAGCGAGAGAAAAAAATGGACAGATAGAGAGAGAAAAGGCACAGAAAGAGAGTGATAAGCGACAGAAAGAGAGAGAGAAAAGAGACTGAGAGAGAGAAAGAGAAAAGGGACAGCGATAGAAAAAAAGGGACAGATAGAGAGAGAAAAGGGACAGAAAGAGAGAGAGAAAAGGGACAGAAATAGAGACAGAAAAGGGACGGAGAGAGAGAAAAGGGACAGAAAGAGAGAGAGAAAAGGGACAGAAATAGAGACAGAAAAGGGACGGAGAGAGAGAAAAGGGAAAGAAAGAGAGAGAGAAAAGGGACAGAGAGAGAGAGTGAGATAAAATGGTCTGAGAGAGAGAAAGAGAAAAGGGACAGCGAGAGAAAAAAAGGGACAGATAGAGAGAGAAACGGGACAGAAAGAGAGAGGCAAAAGGGACGTAGAGAGACAAAAGGGACAGAAAGAGAGAGAGAAAAGGGACGGAGAGAGAAGGAAAAGGGACAGCGAGAGAAAAAAATGGACAGATAGAGAGAGAAATGGGACAGAGAGAGAGAGAAAAGGGACAGAGAGAGAGGGAGAAAATGGACAGAGAGCGAGTGAAAAGAGACAGAAAGAGAGAGAGAAAAGGGACAGCGAGAGAGAGTGAGAGAAAAGGGACTGAGGGAGAGAAATAGAAAAGGGACAGCGAGAGAAAAAAAAACGACAGATAGAGAGAGAAAAGGGACAGAAATAGAGACAGAAAAGGGACGGAGAGAGAGAAAAGGGACAGAAAGAGAGAGAGAAAAGGGACGGAGAGAGAAAGAAAAGGAACAGAGAGAGAGAGTGAGATAAAATGGTCAGAGAGAGAGAAAGAGAAAAGGGACAGCGAGAGAAAAAAAGGGACAGATAGAGAGAGAAACGGGACATAAAGAGAGAGACAAAAGGGACGGAGAGAGACAAAAGGGACAGAAAGAGAGAGAGAAAAGGGACGGAGAGAGAAGAAAAAGGGACAGCGAGAGAAAAAAATGGACAGATAGAGAGAGAAAAGGGACAGAGAGAGAGTGAAAATGGACAGAAAGAGAGAGAGAAAAGGGACAGAGAGAGAGAGTGAGAGAAAAGGGACTGAGAGAGAGAAGGAGAAAAGGGACTGAGAGAGAAAAAAATGGACAGATAGAGAGAGAAAAGGGACAGAAATAGAGACAGAAAAAGGACTGATAGAGAGAAAAGGGACAGAAAGAGAGAGAGAAAAGGACAGAGAGAGAGAGTGAGAGAAAAGGTATTGAGAGAGAGGAGAAAAGGGACTGAGAGAGAAAAAAATGGACAGATAGAGAGAGAAAAGGGACAGAAATAGAGACAGAAAAAGGACGGAGAGAGAGAAAAGGGACAGAAAGAGACAGAGAAAAGGACAGAGAGAAAGAGTGAGAGAAAAGGGTCTGAGATAGAGAAAGAGAAAAGGGACAGCGATACAAAAAAAGGAAAGAGAGAGAGAGAAAAGGGCGGAGAGAGAGAAAAGGAACAGAACGAGAGAGAGAAAAGTGACGGAGAGAGAAAGAAAAGGGACAGAAGAATGAGAGAAAAGGGACTGAGAGAAAGAAAGAGAAAAGGGACAGCGAGAGAAAAAAGGGACAGATACAGAGAGAAAAGGGACAGAGACAGAGAGAAAAGGGACAGATAGAGAGTGAAAAGGGACAGAGAGAGAGAGAAAAGGACAGAGAGAAAGAGTGAGAGAAAGGGACTGAGATAGAGAAAGAGAAAAGGGACAGCGATACACAAAAACGGACAGATAGAGAGAGAAAAGGGACAGAAAGAGAGAGAGAAAAGGGACGGAGAGAGAAAGAAAAGGGACAGAGAGAGTGAGAGAAAAGGGACTGAGAGAGAGAAAGAGAAAAGGGACAGCGAGCAAAAAAAAAACAGATCCAGAGAGAAAAGGGACAGAGAGAGAGAGAAAAGGGACAGAGAGAGAGAGAGACAAAATGGACAGAGAGAGAGAGAAAAGGGACAGACAGAGAGAGAGAAAAGGGACAGAGAGAGAGAGAGAAAAGGCACAGATAGAGAGTGAAAAGGGACAGAAAGAGAGAGAGAAAAGGGATAGAGAGAGAGTGAGTGAGAGAAAAGGGACTGAGAGAGAAAAAGAGAAAAGGGACAGCGAGACAAAAACAGGGACAGATAGAGAGAGAAAAGGGACAGAAAGAGAGAGAGAAAAGGGACGGAGAGAGAGAAAAGGGACAGAAAAAGAGAGAGAAAAAGGACAACGAGAGAAAGAAAATGGACAGAGAGAGAGAGTGAGAGAAAATGGACTGAGAGAGAGAAAGAGAAAAGGGACAGCGATAGAAAAAAAGGGACAGATAGAGAGAGAAAAGGGACAGAAAGAGAGAGAGAAAAGGGACTGAGAGAGAGAAAGAGAAAAGGGACAGCGAGAGAAAAAAATGGACAGATAGAGAGAGAAAAGGCACAGAAAGAGAGTGATAAGCGACAGAAAGAGAGAGAGAAAAGAGACTGAGGGAGAGAAAGAGAAAAGGGACAGCGAGAGAAAAAAAGGGACAAATAGAGAGAGAAAAGGGTCAGAAATAGAGACAGAAAAGGGACGGAGAGAGAGAAAAGGGACAGAAAGAGAGAGAGAAAAGGGACAGAGAGAGAGAGTGAGATAAAATGGTCTGAGAGAGAGAAAGAGAAAAGGGACAGCGAGAGAAAAAAAGGGACAGATAGAGAGAGAAACGGGACAGAAAGAGAGAGACAAAAGGGATGTAGAGAGACAAAAGGGACAGAAAGAGAGAGAGAAAAGGGACAGAGAGAGAGAGTGAGATAAAATGGTCTGAGAGAGAGAAAGAGAAAAGGGACAGCGAGAGAAAAAAAGGGACAGATAGAGAGAGAAACGGGACAGAGAGAGAGAGAAAAGGGACAGAGAGAGAGGGAGAAAATGGACAGAGAGAGAGTGAAAAGGGTCAGAAAGAGAGAGAGAAAAGGGACAGAGAGAGAGAGTGAGAGAAAAGGGACTGAGAGAGAGAAGGAGAAAAGGGACTGAGAGAGAAAAAAATGGACAGATAGAGAGAGAAAAGGGACAGAAATAGAGACAGAAAAAGGACGGAGAGAGAGAAAAGGGACAGAAAGAGAGAGAGAAAAGGACAGAGAGAGAGAGTGAGAGAAAAGGTACTGAGAGAGAGAAGCAGAAAAGGCACTGAGAGAGAAAAAAATGGACAGATAGAGAGAGAAAAGGGACAGAAATAGAGACAGAAAAAGGACGGAGAGAGAGAAAAGGGACAGAAAGAGACAGAGAAAAGGACAGAGAGAAAGAGTGAGAGAAAAGGGTCTGAGATAGAGAAAGAGAAAAGGGACAGCGATACAAAAAAAGGAAAGAGAGAGAGAGAAAAAGGCGGAGAGAGAGAAAAGGAACAGAACGAGAGAGAGAAAAGTGACGGAGAGAGAAAGAAAAGGGACAGAAGAATGAGAGAAAAGGGACTGAGAGAAAGAAAGAGAAAAGGGACAGCGAGAGAAAAAAGGGAAGATACAGAGAGAAAAGGGACAGAGAGAGAGAGAAAAGGGACAGATAGAGAGTGAAAAGGGACAGAGAGAGAGAGTGAAAAGGACAGAGAGAAAGAGTCAGAGAAAGGGGACTGAGATAGAGAAAGAGAAAAGGGACAGCGATACACAAAAACGGACAGATAGAGAGAGAAAAGGGACGGAGAGAGAAAGAAAAGGGACAGAGAGAGTGAGAGAAAAGGGACTGAGAGAGAGAAAGAGAAAAGGTACAGCGAGCGAAAAAAAGGAACAGATCCAGAGAGAAAAGGGACAGAGAGAGAGAGAAAATGGACAGAGAGAGAGAGAGAAAAGGGACGGATAGAGAGTGAAAAGGGACAGAGAGAGAGAGAGACAAAATGGACAGAGAGAGAGAGAAAAGGGACAGACAGAAAGAGAGAGAAAAGGGACAGAGAGAGAGAGAAAAGGCACAGATAGAGAGTGAAAAGGGACAGAAAGAGAGAGAGAAAAGGGATAGAGAGAGAGTGAGTGAGAGAAAAGGGACTGAGAGAGAAAAAGAGAAAAGGGACTGCGAGACAAAAAAAGGGACAGATAGAGAGAGAAAAGGGACAGAAACAGAGAGAGAAAAGGGACAGAGAGAGAGAAAAGGGACAGAAAAAGAGAGAGAAAAAGGACAGAGAGAGAGAGTGAGATAAAATGGTCTGAGAGAGAGAAAGAGAAAAGGGACAGCGAGAGAAAAAAGGGACAGATAGAGAGAGAAACGGGACAGAAAGAGAGACAAAAGGGACGTAGAGAGACAAAAGGGACAGAAAGAGAGAGAGAAAAGGGACGGAGAGAGAAGGAAAAGGGACAGCGAGAGAAAAAAATGGACAGATAGAGAGAGAAATGGGACAGAGAGAGAGAGAAAAGGGACAGAGAGAGAGGGAGAAAATGGACAGAGAGAGAGTGAAAAGGGACAGAAAGAGAGAGAGAAAAGGGACAGCGAGAGAGAGTGAGAGAAAAGGGACTGAGAGAGAGAAGGAGAAAAGGGACAGGGAGAGAAAAAAAGGGACAGATTGAGAGAGAAAAGGGACAGAAAGAGAGAGAGACAATGGACGGAGAGAGAGAGAAAAGGGACAGAGAGAGAGAGAGAAAAGGCACAGATCGAGAGTGAAAAGGGACAGAAAGAGAGAGAGAAAAGGGATAGAGAGAGAGTGAGTGAGAGAAAAGGGACTGAGAGAGTAAAAAGAGAAAAGGGACAGCGAGACAAAAAAAGGGACAGATAGAGAGAGAAAAGGGACAGAAAGAGAGAGAGAAATGGGACGGAGAGAGAGAAAAGGGACAGAAAAAGAGAGAGAAAAAGGACAACGAGAGGCAGAAAATGGACAGAGAGAGAGAGTGAGAGAAAATGGACTGAGAGAGAGAAAGAGAAAAGGGACAGAGATAGAAAAAAAGGGACAGATAGAGAGAGAAAAGGGACAGAAAGAGAGAGAGAAAAGGGACTGAGAGAGAGAAAGAGAAAAGGGACAGCGAGAGAAAAAAATGGACAGATAGAGAGAGAAAAGGCACAGAAAGAGAGTGATAAGCGACAGAAAGAGAGAGAGAAAAGAGACTGAGGGAGAGAAAGAGAAAAGGGACAGCGAGAGAAAAAAAGGGACAAATAGAGAGAGAAAAGAGACAGAAATAGAGACAGAAAAGGGACAGAGAGAGAGAGTGAGATAAAATGGTCTGAGAGAGAGAAAGAGAAAAGGGACAGCGAGAGAAAAAAAGCGACAGATAGAGAGAGAAACGGGACAGAAAGAGAGAGACAAAAGGGACCGAGAGAGACAAAAGGGACAGAAAGAGAGAGAGAAAAGGGACGGAGAGAGAAAGAAAAGGAACAGAGAGAGAGAGTGAGATAAAATGGTCTGAGAGAGAGAAAGAGAAAAGGGACAGCGAGAGAAAAAAAGGGACATAGAGAGAGAAACGGGACACAAAGAGAGAGAAAAGGGACAGCGAGAGAGTGTGAGAGAAAAGGGACTGAGAGAGAGAAGGAGAAAAGGGACAGGGAGAGAAAAAAAAGGGACAGATAGAGAGAGAAAATGGACAGAAAGAGAGAGAGACAAGGGACGGAGAGAGACAAAAGGGACAGAAAGAGAGAGAGAAAAGGGACGGAGAGAGAAAGAAAAGGAACAGAGAGAGAGAGTGAGATAAAATGGTCTGAGAGAGAGAAAGAAAAAAGGGACAGCGACAGAAAAAAAGGGACAGAGAGAGAGAGAAAAGGCACAGATAGAGAGTGAAAAGGGACAGAAAGAGAGAGAGAAAAGGGATAGAGAGAGAGTGAGTGAGAGAAAAGGGACTGAGAGAGAAAAAGAGAAAAGGGACAGCGAGACAAAAAAAGGGACTGATAGAGAGAGAAAAGGGACAGAAAGAGAGAGAGAAAAGGGACGGAGAGAGAGAAATGGGACAGAAAAAGAGAGAGAAAAAGGACAACGAGAGAAAGAAAATGGACAGAGAGAGAGAGTGAGAGAAAATGGACTGAGAGAGAGAAAGAGAAAAGGGACAGCGATAGAAAAAAAGGGACAGATAGAGAGAGAAAAGGGACATAAAGAGAGAGAGAAAAGGGACTGAGAGAGAGAAGGAGTAAAGGGACAGCGAGAGAAAAAAATGGACAGATAGAGAGAGAAAAGGCACAGAAAGAGAGTGATAAGCGACAGAAAGAGAGAGAGAAAAGAGACTGAGGGAGAGAAAGAGAAAAGGGACAGCGAGAGAAAAAAAGGGACAAATCGAGAGAGAAAAGGGACAGAAATAGAGACAGAAAAGGGACGGAGAGAGAGAGTGAGATAAAATGGTCTGAGAGAGAGAAAGAGAAAAGGGACAGCGAGAGAAAAAAAGGGACAGATAGAGAGAGAAACGGGACAGAAAGAGAGAGACAAAAGGGACGGAGAGAGACAAAAGGGACAGAAAGAGAGAGAGAAAAGGGACGGAGAGAGAAGGAAAAGGGACAGCGAGAGAAAAAATGGACAGATAGAGAGAGAAAAGGGACAGAAAGAGAGAGAGACAAGGGACGGAGAGAGACAAAAGGGACAGAAAGAGAGAGAGAAAAGGGACGGAGAGAGAAAGAAAAGGAACAGAGAGAGAGAGTGAGATAAAATGGTCTGAGAGAGAGAAAGAAAAAAGGGACAGCGACAGAAAAAAAGGGACAGATAGAGAGAGAAAAGGCACAGAAAGAGAGTGATAAGCGGCAGAAAGAGAGAGAGAAAAGAGACTGAGGGAGAGAAATAGAAAAGGGACAGCGAGAGAAAAAAAGCGACAGATAGAGAGAGAAAAGGGACAGAAATAGAGACAGAAAAGGGACGGAGAGAGAGAAAAGGGACAGAAAGAGAGAGAGAAAAGGGACGGAGAGAGAAAGAAAAGGAACAGAGAGAGAGAGTGAGATAAAATGGTCTGAGAGAGACAAAGAGAAAAGGGACAGCGAGAGAAAAAAAGGGACAGATAGAGAGAGAAACGGGACAGAAAGAGAGAGAAAAGGGACAGCGAGAGAGAGTGAGAGAAAAGGGACTGAGAGAGAGAAGGAGAAAAGGGACAGGGAGAGAAAAAAAGGGACAGATAGAGAGAGAAAAGGGACAGAAAGAGAGAGAGAAAAGGGACAGAGAGAGAGAAAGAGAAAAGGGACAGCGAGACAAAAAAATGGACAGATAGAGAGAGAAAAGGCACAGAAAGAGAGTGATAAGCGACAGAAAGAGAGAGAGAAAGGAGACTGAGGGAGAGAAAGAGAAAAGGGACAGCGAGAGAAAAAAAGGGACAAATAGAGAGAGAAAAGGGACAGAAATAGAGACAGAAAAGGGACAGAGAGAGAGAGTGAGATAAAATGGTCTGAGAGAGAGAAAGAGAAAAGGGACAGCGAGAGAAAAAAAGGGACAGATAGAGAGAGAAACGGGACAGAAAGAGAGAGACAAAAGGGACGGAGAGAGACAAAAGGGACAGAAAGAGAGAGAGAAAAGGGACGGAGAGAGAAGGAAAAGGGACAGCGAGAGAAAAAATGGACAGATAGAGAGAGAAAAGGGACAGAAAGAGAGAGAGACAAGGGACGGAGAGAGACAAAAGGGACAGAAAGAGAGAGAGAAAAGGGACGGAGAGAGAAAGAAAAGGAACAGAGAGAGAGAGTGAGATAAAATGGTCTGAGAGAGAGAAAGAAAAAAGGGACAGCGACAGAAAAAAAGGGACAGAGAGAGAGAGAAAAGGCACAGATAGAGAGTGAAAAGGGACAGAAAGAGAGAGAGAAAAGGGATAGAGAGAGAGTGAGTGAGAGAAAAGGGACTGAGAGAGAAAAAGAGAAAAGGGACAGCGAGACAAAAAAAGGGACTGATAGAGAGAGAAAAGGGACAGAAAGAGAGAGAGACAAGGGACGGAGAGAGACAAAAGGGACAGAAAGAGAGAGAGAAAAGGGACGGAGAGAGAAAGAAAAGGAACAGAGAGAGAGAGTGAGATAAAATGGTCTGAGAGAGAGAAAGAAAAAAGGGACAGCGACAGAAAAAAAGGGACAGAGAGAGAGAGAAAAGGCACAGATAGAGAGTGAAAAGGGACAGAAAGAGAGAGAGAAAAGGGATAGAGAGAGAGTGAGTGAGAGAAAAGGGACTGAGAGAGAAAAAGAGAAAAGGGACAGCGAGACAAAAAAAGGGACTGATAGAGAGAGAAAAGGGACAGAAAGAGAGAGAGAAAAGGGACGGAGAGAGAGAAATGGGACAGAAAAAGAGAGAGAAAAAGGACAACGAGAGAAAGAAAATGGACAGAGAGAGAGAGTGAGAGAAAATGGACTGAGAGAGAGAAAGAGAAAAGGGACAGCGATAGAAAAAAAGGGACAGATAGAGAGAGAAAAGGGGCAGAAAGAGAGAGAGAAAAGGGACTGAGAGAGAGAAAGAGTAAAGGGACAGCGAGAGAAAAAAATGGACAGATAGAGAGAGAAAAGGCACAGAAAGAGAGTGATAAGCGACAGAAAGAGAGAGAGAAAAGAGACTGAGGGAGAGAAAGAGAAAAGGGACAGCGAGAGAAAAAAAGGGACAAATGGAGAGAGAAAAGGGACAGAAATAGAGACAGAAAAGGGACGGAGAGAGAGAGTGAGATAAAATGGTCTGAGAGAGAGAAAGAGAAAAGGGACAGCGAGAGAAAAAAAGGGACAGATAGAGAGAGAAACGGGACAGAAAGAGAGAGACAAAAGGGAGGGAGAGAGACAAAAGGGAAAGAAAGAGAGAGAGTAAAGGGACGGAGAGAGAAGGAAAAGGGACAGCGAGAGAAAAAATGGACAGATAGAGAGAGAAAAGGGACAGAAAGAGAGAGAGACAAGGGACGGAGACAGACAAAAGGGACAGAAAGAGAGAGAGAAAAGGGACGGAGAGAGAAAGAAAAGGAACAGAGAGAGAGAGTGAGATAAAATGGTCTGAGAGAGAGAAAGAAAAAAGGGACAGCGACAGAAAAAAAGGGACAGATAGAGAGAGAAAAGGAACAGAAAGAGAGTGATAAGCGGCAGAAAGAGAGAGAGAAAAGAGACTGAGGGAGAGAAATAGAAAAGGGACAGCGAGAGAAAAAAAGCGACAGATAGAGAGAGAAAAGGGACAGAAATAGAGACAGAAAAGTGACGGAGAGAGAGAAAAGGGACAGAAAGAGAGAGAGAAAAGGGACGGAGAGAGAAAGAAAAGGAACAGAGAGAGAGAGTGAGATAAAATGGTCTGAGAGAGACAAAGAGAAAAGGGACAGCGAGAGAAAAAAAGGGACAGATAGAGAGAGAAACGGGACAGAAAGAGAGAGGAAAGGGACAGCGAGAGAGACTGAGAGAAAAGGGACTGAGAGAGAGAAGGAGAAAAGGGACAGGGAGAGAAAAAAAAGGGACAGATAGAGAGAAAAAATGGACAGAAAGAGAGAGAGACAAGGGACGGAGAGAGACAAAAGGGACAGAAAGAGAGAGAGAAAAGGGACGGAGAGAGAAAGAAAAGGAACAGAGAGAGAGAGTGAGATAAAATGGTCTGAGAGAGAGAAAGAAAAAAGGGACAGCGACAGAAAAAAAGGGACAGAGAGAGAGAGAAAAGGCACAGATAGAGAGTGAAAAGGGACAGAAAGAGAGAGAGAAAAGGGATAGAGAGAGAGTGAGTGAGAGAAAAGGGACTGAGAGAGAAAAAGAGAAAAGGGACAGCGAGACAAAAAAAGGGACAGATAGAGAGAGAAAAGGGACAGAAAGAGAGAGAGAAAAGGGACGGAGAGAGAGAAAAGGGACGGAAAAAAGAGAGAGAAAAAGGACAACGAGAGAAAGAAAATGGACAGAGAGAGAGAGTGAGAGAAAATGGACTGAGAGAGAGAAAGAGAAAAGGGACAGCGATAGAAAAAAAGGGACAGATAGAGAGAGAAAAGGGACAGAAAGAGAGAGAGAAAAGGGACTGAGAGAGAGAAAGAGAAAAGGGACAGCGAGAGAAAAAAATGGACAGATAGAGAGAGAAAAGGCACAGAAAGAGAGTGATAAGCGACAGAAAGAGAGAGAGAAAAGAGACTGAGGTAGAGAAAGAGAAAAGGGACAGCGAGAGAAAAAAGGGACAAATGGAGAGAGAAAAGGGACAGAAATAGAGACAGAAAAGGGACGGAGAGAGAGAGAATGGACAGAAAGAGAGAGAGAAAAGGGACAGAGAGAGAGAGAGAGATAAAATGGTCTGAGAGAGAGAAAGAGAAAACGGACAGCGAGAGAAAAAAGGGACAGATAGAGAGAGAAACTGGACAGAAAGAGAGAGACAAAAGGGACTGAGAGAGAGAAAGAGAAAAGGGACAGCGAGAGAAAAAAATGGACAGATAGAGAGAGAAAAGGCACAGAAAGAGAGTGATAAGCGACAGAAAGAGAGAGAGAAAAGAGACTGAGGGAGAGAAAGAGAAAAGGGACAGCGAGAGAAAAAAAGGGACAAATGGAGAGAGAAAAGGGACAGAAATAGAGACAGAAAAGGGACGGAGAGAGAGAGAAGGGACAGAAAGAGAGAGAGAAAAGGGACAGAGAGAGAGAGTGAGATAAAATGGTCCGAGAGAGAGAAAGAGAAAAGGGACAGCGAGAGAAAAAAAGGGACAGATAGAGAGAGAAACGGGACAGAAAGAGAGAGACAAAAGGGACGGAGAGAGACAAAAGGGACAGAAAGAGAGAGAGAAAAGGGACGGAGAGAGAAGGAAAAGGGACAGCGAGAGAAACAAATGGACAGATAGAGAGAGAAAAGGGACAGAAAGAGAGAGAGACAAGGGACGGAGAGAGACAAAAGGGACAGAAAGAGAGAGAGAAAAGGGACGGAGAGAGAAAGAAAAGGAACAGAGAGAGAGAGTGAGATAAAATGGTCTGAGAGAGAGAAAGAGAAAAGGGACAGCGAGAGAAAAAAAGGGACAGACAGAGAGAGAAACGGGACAGAAAGAGAGAGAGAAAAGGGACGGAGAGAGAAGAAAAAGGGACAGCGAGAGAAAAAAATGGACAGATAGAGAGAGAAATGGGACAGAGAGAGAGAGAAAAGGGACTGAGGGAGAGAAAGAGAAAAGGGACAGCGAGAGAAAAAAAGGGACAAATAGAGAGAGAAAAGGGACAGAAATAGAGACAGAAAAGGGACGGAGAGAGAGAAAAGGGACAGAAAGAGAGAGAGAAAAGGGACAGAGAGAGAGAGTGAGATAAAATGGTCTGAGAGAGAGAAAGAGAAAAGGGACAGCGAGAGAAAAAAAGGGACAGATAGAGAGAGAAACGGGACAGAAAGAGAGAGACAAAAGGGACGGAGAGAGACAAAAGGGACAGAAAGAGAGAGAGAAAGGGGACGGAAAGAGAAGGAAAAGGGACAGCGAGAGAAAAAAATGGACAGATAGAGAGAGAAATGGGACAGAGAGAGAGAGAAAAGGGACAGAGAGAGAGTGATAAGCGACAGAAAGAGAGAGAGAAAAGAGACTGAGGGAGAGAAATAGAAAAGGGACAGCGAGAGAAAAAAAGCGACAGATAGAGAGAGAAAAGGGACAGAAATAGAGACAGAAAAGGGACGGAGAGAGAGAAAAGGTACAGAAAGAGAGAGAGAAAAGGGACGGAGAGAGAAAGAAAAGGAACAGAGAGAGAGAGAGAGATAAAATGGTCAGAGAGAAAGAGAAAAGGGACAGCGAGAGAAAAAAAGGGACAGATAGAGAGAGAAACGGGACAGAAAGAGAGAGACAAAAGGGACGGAGAGAGACAAAAGGGACAGAAAGAGAGACACAAAAGGGACTGAGAGAGAAGAAAAAGGGACAGCGAGAGAAAAAAATGGACAGATAGGGAGAGAAATGGGACAGAGAGAGAGAGAAAAGGGACAGAGAGAGGGAGAAAATGGACAGAGAGAGAGTGAAAAGGGACAGAAAGAGAGAGAGAAAAGGGACAGAGAGAGAGAGTGAGAGAAAAGGGACTGAGAGAGAGAAGGAGAAAAGGGACTGAGAGAAAAAAATGGACAGATAGAGAGAGAAAAGGGACAGAAATAGAGACAGAAAAAGGACGGAGAGAGAGAAAAGGGACAGAAAGAGAGAGAGAAAAGGGACGGAGAGAGAAAGAAAAGGAACAGAGAGAGAGAGTGAGATAAAATGGTCTGAGAGAGAGAAAGAAAAAAGGGACAGCGACAGAAAAAAAGGGACAGATAGAGAGAGAAAAGGCACAGAAAGAGAGTGATAAGCGGCAGAAAGAGAGAGAGAAAAGAGACTGAGGGAGAGAAATAGAAAAGGGACAGCGAGAGAAAAAAAGCGACAGATAGAGAGAGAAAAGGGACAGAAATAGAGACAGAAAAGTGACGGAGAGAGAGAAAAGGGACAGAAAGAGAGAGAGAAAAGGGACGGAGAGAGAAAGAAAAGGAACAGAGAGAGAGAGTGAGATAAAATGGTCTGAGAGAGAGAAAGAGAAAAGGGACAGCGAGAGAAAAAAAGGGACAGACAGAGAGAGAAACGGGACAGAAAGAGAGAGAGAAAAGGGACGGAGAGAGAAGAAAAAGGGACAGCGAGAGAAAAAAATGGACAGATAGAGAGAGAAATGGGACAGAGAGAGAGAGAAAAGGGACTGAGGGAGAGAAAGAGAAAAGGGACAGCGAGAGAAAAAAAGGGACAAATAGAGAGAGAAAAGGGACAGAAATAGAGACAGAAAAGGGACGGAGAGAGAGAAAAGGGACAGAAAGAGAGAGAGAAAAGGGACAGAGAGAGAGAGTGAGATAAAATGGTCTGAGAGAGAGAAAGAGAAAAGGGACAGCGAGAGAAAAAAAGGGACAGATAGAGAGAGAAACGGGACAGAAAGAGAGAGACAAAAGGGACGGAGAGAGACAAAAGGGACAGAAAGAGAGAGAGAAAGGGGACGGAAAGAGAAGGAAAAGGGACAGCGAGAGAAAAAAATGGACAGATAGAGAGAGAAATGGGACAGAGAGAGAGAGAAAAGGGACAGAGAGAGAGTGATAAGCGACAGAAAGAGAGAGAGAAAAGAGACTGAGGGAGAGAAATAGAAAAGGGACAGCGAGAGAAAAAAAGCGACAGATAGAGAGAGAAAAGGGACAGAAATAGAGACAGAAAAGGGACGGAGAGAGAGAAAAGGTACAGAAAGAGAGAGAGAAAAGGGACGGAGAGAGAAAGAAAAGGTACAGAGAGAGAGAGAGAGATAAAATGGTCAGAGAGAGAGAAAGAGAAAAGGGACAGCGAGAGAAAAAAAGGGACAGATAGAGAGAGAAACGGGACAGAAAGAGAGAGACAAAAGGGACGGAGAGAGACAAAAGGGACAGAAAGAGAGAGACAAAAGGGACTGAGAGAGAAGAAAAAGGGACAGCGAGAGAAAAAAATGGACAGATAGGGAGAGAAATGGGACAGAGAGAGAGAGAAAAGGGACAGAGAGAGGGAGAAAATGGACAGAGAGAGAGTGAAAAGGGACAGAAAGAGAGAGAGAAAAGGGACAGAGAGAGAGAGTGAGAGAAAAGGGACTGAGAGAGAGAAGGAGAAAAGGGACTGAGAGAAAAAAATGGACAGATAGAGAGAGAAAAGGGACAGAAATAGAGACAGAAAAAGGACGGAGAGAGAGAAAAGGGACAGAAAGAGAGAGAGAAAAGGGACGGGGAGAGAAAGAAAAGGAACAGAGAGAGAGAGTGAGATAAAATGGTCTGAGAGAGAGAAAGAGAAAAGGGACAGCGAGAGAAAAAAAGGGACAGATAGAGAGAGAAAAGGGACAGAAAGAGAGAGAGACAAGGGATGCAGAGAGAAAGAAAAGGGACAGAGAGAGTGAGAGAAAAGGGACTGAGAGAGAGAAAGAGAAAAGGGACAACGAGAGAAAAAAACGGAGAGATACAGAGAGAAAAGGGACAGAGAGCGAGAGAGAGAAAAGGGACAGAGAGAGAGAAATGGTCGGATAGAGAGTGAAAAGGGACAGAGAGAGAGAGAGAGAGAAAAGGGACAGAGAGAGAGAGAAAAGTGACAGACATAGAGAGAGAAAAGGGACAGAGAGAGAGAGAAAAGGCACAGATAGAGAATGAAAAGGAGCAGAAAGAGAGAGAGAAAAGGGACAGAGAGAGAGTGAGTGAGAGAAAAGGGACTGAGAGAGAGAAAGAGAAAAGGGACAGCGAGAGAAAAAAAGGTACAGATAGAGAGAGAAAAGGCACAGAAAGAGAGTGAAAAGCGACAGAAACAGAGAGAGAAAAGGGACTGAGGGAGAGAAAGAGAAAAGGGACAGCGAGAGAAAAAAAGGGACAGATAGGGAGAGAAAAGGGACAGAAAGAGAGGCAGAAAAGGGACGGAGAGAGAGAAACGGGACAGAAAGAGAGAGAAAAAAGGGACAGAGAGAGAAAGAAAAGGGACAGAGAGAGTGAGATAAATTGGACTGAGAAAGAGTAAGAGAAAAGGGACAGCGATAGAAAAAAAGGGACAGATAGAGAGAGAAATGGGACAGAGAGAGAGAGAGAAAAGGGACAGAGAGAGAGAGAGAGAAAAGGGACAGATAGAGAGTGAAAAGGGACAGAAAGAGACAGAGAAAAGGGACAGAGAGAGAGAGTGAGAGAAAAGGGACTGAGAGAGAAAGAGAAAAGCGACAGCGAGAGAAAAAAAGGGACAGATAGAGAGAGAAACGGGACAGAAAGAGAGAGACAAAAGGGACGTAGAGAGACAAAAGGGACAGAAAGAGAGAGAGAACAGGGACGGAGAGAGAAGGAAAAGGGACAGCGAGAGAAAAAAATGGTCAGATAGAGAGAGAAATGGGACAGAGAGAGAGAGAAAAGGGACAGAGAGAGAGGGAGAAAATGGACAGAGAGAGAGTGAAAAGGGACAGAAAGAGAGAGAGAAAAGGGACAGCGAGAGAGAGTGAGAGAAAAGGGACTGAGAGAGAGAAGGAGAAAAGGGACAGGGAGAGAAAAAAAGGACAGATAGAGAGAGAAAAGGGACAGAAAGAGAGAGAGACAAGGGACGGAGAGAGACAAAAGGGACAGAAAGAGAGAGAGAAAAGGGACGGAGAGAGAAAGAAAAGGAACAGAGAGAGAGAGTGAGATAAAATGGTCTGAGAGAGACAAAGAAAAAAGGGACAGCGACAGAAAAAAAGGGACAGATAGAGAGAGAAAATGCACAGAAAGAGAGTGATAAGCGACAGAAAGAGAGAGAGAAAAGAGACTGAGGGAGAGAAATAGAAAAGGGACAGCGAGAGAAAAAAAAGCGACAGATAGAGAGAGAAAAGGGACAGAAATAGAGACAGAAAAGGGACGGAGAGAGAGAAAAGGGACAGAGAGAGAGAGTGAGATAAAATGGTCTGAGAGAGAGAAAGAGAAAAGGGACAGCGAGAGAAAAAAAGGGACAGATAGAGAGAGAAACGGGACAGAAAGAGAGAGACAAAAGGGACGGAGAGAGACAAAAGGGACAGAAAGAGAGAGAGAAAAGGGACGGAGAGAGAAGGAAAAGGGACAGAGAGAGAAGAAAAAGGGACAGCGAGAGAAAAAAATTGGACAGATAGAGAGAGAAATGGGACAGAGAGAGAGAGAAAAGGGACAGAGAGAGAGGGAGAAAATGGACAGAGAGAGAGTGAAAAGGGACAGAAAGAGAGAGAGAAAAGGGACAGAGAGAGAGAGTGAGAGAAATGGGACTGAGAGAGAGAAGGAGAAAAGGGACTGAGAGAGAAAACAAATGGACAGATAGAGAGAGAAAAGGGACAGAAATAGAGACAGAAAAAGGACGGAGAGAGAGAAAAGGGACAGAAAGAGAGAGAGAAAAGGGACGGAGAGAGAAAGAAAAGGAACAGAGAGAGAGAGTGAGATAAAATGGTCTGAGAGAGAGAAAGAGAAAAGGGACAGCGAGAGAAAAAAAGGGACAGATAGAGAGAGAAAAGGGACAGAAAGAGAGAGAGACAAGGGACGGAGAGAGAAAGAACAGGGACAGAGAGAGTGAGAGAAAAGGGACCGAGAGAGAGAAAGAGAAAAGGGACAACGAGAGAAAAAAACGGAGAGATACAGAGAGAAAAGGGACAGAGAGAGAGAGAGAGAAAAGGGACAGAGAGAGAGAAAAGGGTCGGATAGAGAGTGAAAAGGGACAGAGAGAGAGAGAGAGAAAAGGGACAGAGAGAGAGAGAAAAGTGACAGACAGAGAGAGAGAAAAGGGACAGAGAGAGAGAGAAAAGGCACAGATAGAGAGTGAAAAGGAGCAGAAAGAGAGAGCGAAAAGGGACAGAGAGAGAGTGAGTGAGAGAAAAGGGACTGAGAGAGAGAAAGAGAAAAGGGACAGCGAGAGAAAAAAAGGTACAGATAGAGAGAGAAAAGGCACAGAAAGAGAGTGAAAAGCGACAGAAAGAGAGAGAGAAAAGGGACTGAGGGAGAGAAAGAGAAAAGGGACAGCGAGAGAAAAAAAGGGACAACTAGAGAGAGAAAAGGGACAGAAAGAGAGGCAGAAAAGGGACGGAGAGAGAGAAACGGGACAGAAAGAGAGAGAGAAAAGGGACAGAGAGAGAAAGAAAAGGGACAGAGAGAGAGAGTGACATAAATTGGACTGAGAAAGAGTAAGAGAAAAGGGACAGCGAGAGAAAAAAAGGGACAGATAGAGAGAGAAATGGGACAGAGAGAGAGAGAAAAGGGACAGAGAGAGAGAGAGAGAAAAGGGACAGATAGAGAGTGAAAAGGGACAGAAAGAGACAGAGAAAAGGGACAGAGAGAGAGAGTGAGAGAAAAGGAACTGAGAGAGAAAGAGAAAAGGGACAGCGAGAGTAAAAAAAAGGGACAGATAGAGATAGAAAAGGGACAGAAAGAAAGCGAGAAAAGGGACAGCAAGAGAGTGAGAAAAGGGACGGAGAGAGAAAGAAACGGGACAGAGAGAGAGTGAGAGAAAAGGGACTGAGCGAGAGAAAGAGAAAAGGGACAGCGAGAGAAAAAAAGGGACAGATAGAGAGAGAAATGGGACAGAAAGAGAGAGAGAAAAGGGACTGAGAGAGAGAAAGAGAAAAGGGACAGCGAGAGAAAAAAATGGACAGATAGAGAGAGAAAAGGCACAGAAAGAGAGTGATAAGCGACAGAAAGAGAGAGAGAAAAGAGACTGAGGTAGAGAAAGAGAAAAGGGACAGCGAGAGAAAAAAAGGAACAAATGGAGAGAGAAAAGGGACAGAAATAGAGACAGAAAAGGGACCGAGAGAGAGAGAAGGGACAGAAAGAGAGAGAGAAAAGGGACAGAGAGAGAGAGTGAGATAAAATGGTCTGAGAGAGAGAAAGAGAAAACGGACAGCGAGAGAAAAAAGGGACAGATAGAGAGAGAAACTGGACAGAAAGAGAGAGACAAAAGGGACTGAGAGAGAGAAAGAGAAAAGGGACAGAGAGAGAAAAAAATGGACAGATAGAGAGAGAAAAGGCACAGAAAGAGAGTGATAAGCGACAGAAAGAGAGAGAGAAAAGAGACTGAGGGAGAGAAAGAGAAAAGGGACAGCGAGAGAAAAAAATGGACAGATAGAGAGAGAAAAGGCACAGAAAGAGAGTGATAAGCGACAGAAAGAGAGAGAGAAAAGAGACTGAGGGAGAGAAAGAGAAAAGGGACAGCGAGAGAAAAAAAGGGACAAATGGAGAGAGAAAAGGGACAGAAATAGAGACAGAAAAGGGACAGAGAGAGAGAGTGAGATAAAATGGTCTGAGAGAGAGAAAGAGAAAAGGGACAGCGAGAGAAAAAAAGGGACAGATAGAGAGAGAAACGGGACAGAAAGAGAGAGACAAAAGGGACGGAGAGAGACAAAAGGGACAGAAAGAGAGAGAGAAAAGGGACGGAGAGAGAAGGAAAAGGGACAGCGAGAGAAAAAATGGACAGATAGAGAGAGAAAAGGGACAGAAAGAGAGAGAGACAAGGGACGGAGAGAGACAAAAGGGACAGAAAGAGAGAGAGAAAAGGGACGGAGAGAGAAAGAAAAGGAACAGAGAGAGAGAGTGAGATAAAATGGTCTGAGAGAGCTAAAGAAAAAAGGGACAGCGACAGAAAAAAAGGGACAGATAGAGAGAGAAAAGGCACAGAAAGAGAGTGATAAGCGGCAGAAAGAGAGAGAGAAAAGAGACTGAGGGAGAGAAATAGAAAAGGGACAGCGAGAGAAAAAAAGCGACAGATAGAGAGAGAAAAGGGACAGAAAAGGGACGGAGAGAGAGAAAAGGGACAGAAAGAGAGAGAGAAAAGGGACGGAGAGAGAAAGAAAAGGAACAGAGAGAGAGAGTGAGATAAAATGGTCTGAGAGAGACAAAGAGAAAAGGGACAGCGAGAGAAAAAAAGGGAAAGATAGAGAGAGAAACGGGACAGAAAGAGAGAGAAAAGGGACAGCGAGAGAGAGTGAGAGAAAAGGGACTGAGAGAGAGAAGGAGAAAAGGGACAGGGAGAGAAAAAAAAGGGACAGATAGAGAGAAAAAATGGACAGAAAGAGAGAGAGACAATGGACGGAGAGAGACAAAAGGGACAGAAAGAGAGAGAGAAAAGGGACGGAGAGAGAAAGAAAAGGAACAGAGAGAGAGAGTGAGATAAAATGGTCTGAGAGAGAGAAAGAAAAAAGGGACAGCGACAGAAAAAAAGGGACAGAGAGAGAGAGAAAAGGCACAGATAGAGAGTGAAAAGGGACAGAAAGAGAGAGAGAAAAGGGAGAGAGAGAGTGAGTGAGAGAAAAGGGACTGAGAGAGAGAAAAGGGACGGAAAAAAGAGAGAGAAAAAGGACAACGAGAGAAAGAAAATGGACAGAGAGAGAGAGTGAGAGAAAATGGTCTGAGAGAGAGAAAGAAAAAAGGGACAGCGACAGAAAAAAAGGGACAGATAGAGAGAGAAAAGGCACAGAAAGAGAGTGATAAGCGGCAGAAAGAGAGAGAGAAAAGAGACTGAGGGAGAGAAATAGAAAAGGGACAGCGAGAGAAAAAAAGCGACAGATAGAGAGAGAAAAGGGACAGAAATAGAGACAGAAAAGGGACGGAGAGAGAGAAAAGGGACAGAAAGAGAGAGAGAAAAGGGACGGAGAGAGAAAGAAAAGGAACAGAGAGAGAGAGTGAGATAAAATGGTCTGAGAGAGAGAAAGAGAAAAGGGACAGCGAGAGAAAAAAAGGGACAGACAGAGAGAGAAACGGGACAGAAAGAGAGAGAGAAAAGGGACGGAGACAGAAGAAAAAGGGACAGCGAGAGAAAAAAATGGACAGATAGAGAGAGAAATGGGACAGAGAGAGAGAGAAAAGGGACTGAGGGAGAGAAAGAGAAAAGGGACAGCGAGAGAAAAAAAGGGACAAATAGAGAGAGAAAAGGGACAGAAATAGAGACAGAAAAGGGACGGAGAGAGAGAAAAGGGACAGAAAGAGAGAGAGAAAAGGGACAGAGAGAGAGAGTGAGATAAAATGGTCTGAGAGAGAGAAAGAGAAAAGGGACAGCGAGAGAGAAAAAAGGGACAGATAGAGAGAGAAACGGGACAGAAAGAGAGAGACAAAAGGGACGGAGAGAGACAAAAGGGACAGAAAGAGAGAGAGAAAGGGGACGGAAAGAGAAGGAAAAGGGACAGCGACAGAAAAAAATGGACAGATAGAGAGAGAAATGGGACAGAGAGAGAGAGAAAAGGGACAGAGAGAGAGTGATAAGCGATAGAAAGAGAGAGAGAAAAGAGACTGAGGGAGAGAAATAGAAAAGGGACAGCGAGAGAAAAAAAGCGACAGATAGAGAGAGAAAAGGGACAGAAATAGAGACAGAAAAGGGACGGAGAGAGAGAAAAGGTACAGAAAGAGAGAGAGAAAAGGGACGGAGAGAGAAAGAAAAGGAACAGAGAGAGAGAGATAAAATGGTCAGAGAGAGAGAAAGAGAAAAGGGACAGCGAGAGAAAAAAAGGGACAGATAGAGAGAGAAACGGGACAGAAAGAGAGAGACAAAAGGGACGGAGAGAGACAAAAGGGACAGAAAGAGAGAGACAAAAGGGACTGAGAGAGAAGAAAAAGGGACAGCGAGAGAAAAAAATGGACAGATAGGGAGAGAAATGGGACAGAGAGAGAGAGAAAAGGGACAGAGAGAGGGAGAAAATGGACAGAGAGAGAGTGAAAAGGGACAGAAAGAGAGAGAGAAAAGGGACAGAGAGAGAGAGTGAGAGAAAAGGGACTGAGAGAGAGAAGGAGAAAAGGGACTGAGAGAAAAAAATGGACAGATAGAGAGAGAAAAGGGACAGAAATAGAGACAGAAAAAGGAGGGAGAGAGAGAAAACGGACAGAAAGAGAGAGAGAAAAGGGACAGAGAGAGAGAAAATGGTCGGATAGAGAGTGAAAAGGGACAGAGAGAGAGAGAGAGAAAAGGGACAGAGAGAGAGAGAAAAGTGACAGACATAGAGAGAGAAAAGGGACAGAGAGAGAGAGAAAAGGCACAGATAGAGAATGAAAAGGAGCAGAAAGAGAGAGAGAAAAGGGACAGAGAGAGAGTGAGTGAGAGAAAAGGGACTGAGAGAGAGAAAGAGAAAAGGGACAGCGAGACAAAAAAAGGGACAGATAGAGAGAGAAAAGGGACAGAAAGAGAGAGAGAAAAGGGACGGAGAGAGAGAAAAGGGACGGAAAAAAGAGAGAGAAAAAGGACAACGAGAGAAAGAAAATGGACAGAGAGAGAGAGTGAGAGAAAATGGACTGAGAGAGAGAAAGAGAAAAGGGACAGCGATAGAAAAAAATGGACAGATAGAGAGAGAAAAGGCACAGAAAGAGAGTGATAAGCGACAGAAAGAGAGAGAGAAAAGAGACTGAGGTAGAGAAAGAGAAAAGGGACAGCGAGAGAAAAAAATGGACAAATGGAGAGAGAAAAGGGACAGAAATAGAGACAGAAAAGGGACGGAGAGAGAGAGAAGGGACAGAAAGAGAGAGAGAAAAGGGACAGAGAGAGGGAGTGAGATAAAATGGTCTGAGAGAGAGAAAGAGAAAAGGGACAGCGAGAGAAAAAAAGGGACAGATAGAGAGAGAAACTGGACAGAAAGAGAGAGACAAAAGGGACGGAGAGAGACAAAAGGGACAGAAAGAGAGAGAGAAAAGGGACGGAGAGAAAAGGAAAAGGGACAGCGAGAGAAACAAATGGACAGATAGAGAGAGAAAAGGGACAGAAAGAGAGAGAGACAAGGGACGGAGAGAGACAAAAGGGACAGAAAGAGAGAGAGAAAAGGGACGGAGAGAGAAAGAAAAGGAACAGAGAGAGAGAGTGAGATAAAATGGTCTGAGAGAGAGAAAGAAAAAAGGGACAGCGACAGAAAAAAAGGGACAGATAGAGAGAGAAAAGGCACAGAAAGAGAGTGATAAGCGGCAGAAAGAGAGAGAGAAAAGAGACTGAGGGAGAGAAATAGAAAAGGGACAGCGAGAGAAAAAAAGCGACAGATAGAGAGAGAAAAGGGACAGAAATAGAGACAGAAAAGGGACGGAGAGAGAGAAAAGGGACAGAAAGAGAGAGAGAAAAGGGACGGAGAGAGAAAGAAAAGGAACAGAGAGAGAGAGTGAGATAAAATGGTCTGAGAGAGAGAAAGAGAAAAGGGACAGCGAGAGAAAAAAAGGGACAGACAGAGAGAGAAACGGGACAGAAAGAGAGAGAGAAAAGGGACGGAGACAGAAGAAAAAGGGACAGCGAGAGAAAAAAATGGACAGATAGAGAGAGAAATGGGACAGAGAGAGAGAGAAAAGGGACTGAGGGAGAGAAAGAGAAAAGGGACAGCGAGAGAAAAAAAGGGACAAATAGAGAGAGAAAAGGGACAGAAATAGAGACAGAAAAGGGACGGAGAGAGAGAAAAGGGACAGAAAGAGAGAGAGAAAAGGGACAGAGAGAGAGAGTGAGATAAAATGGTCTGAGAGAGAGAAAGAGAAAAGGGACAGCGAGAGAGAAAAAAGGGACAGATAGAGAGAGAAACGGGACAGAAAGAGAGAGACAAAAGGGACGGAGAGAGACAAAAGGGACAGAAAGAGAGAGAGAAAGGGGACGGAAAGAGAAGGAAAAGGGACAGCGACAGAAAAAAATGGACAGATAGAGAGAGAAATGGGACAGAGAGAGAGAGAAAAGGGACAGAGAGAGAGTGATAAGCGATAGAAAGAGAGAGAGAAAAGAGACTGAGGGAGAGAAATAGAAAAGGGACAGCGAGAGAAAAAAAGCGACAGATAGAGAGAGAAAAGGGACAGAAATAGAGACAGAAAAGGGACGGAGAGAGAGAAAAGGTACAGAAAGAGAGAGAGAAAAGGGACGGAGAGAGAAAGAAAAGGAACAGAGAGAGAGAGATAAAATGGTCAGAGAGAGAGAAAGAGAAAAGGGACAGCGAGAGAAAAAAAGGGACAGATAGAGAGAGAAACGGGACAGAAAGAGAGAGACAAAAGGGACGGAGAGAGACAAAAGGGACAGAAAGAGAGAGACAAAAGGGACTGAGAGAGAAGAAAAAGGGACAGCGAGAGAAAAAAATGGACAGATAGGGAGAGAAATGGAACAGAGAGAGAGAGAGAAAAGGGACAGAGAGAGGGAGAAAATGGACAGAGAGAGAGTGAAAAGGGACAGAAAGAGAGAGAGAAAAGGGACAGAGAGAGAGAGTGAGAGAAAAGGGACTGAGAGAGAGAAGGAGAAAAGGGACTGAGAGAAAAAAATGGACAGATAGAGAGAGAAAAGGGACAGAAATAGAGACAGAAAAAGGAGGGAGAGAGAGAAAACGGACAGAAAGAGAGAGAGAAAAGGGACAGAGAGAGAGAAAATGGTCGGATAGAGAGTGAAAAGGGACAGAGAGAGAGAGAGAGAAAAGGGACAGAGAGAGAGAGAAAAGTGACAGACATAGAGAGAGAAAAGGGACAGAGAGAGAGAGAAAAGGCACAGATAGAGAATGAAAAGGAGCAGAAAGAGAGAGAGAAAAGGGACAGAGAGAGAGTGAGTGAGAGATTAGGGACTGAGAGAGAGAAAGAGAAAAGGGACAGCGAGAGAAAAAAAGGTACAGATAGAGAGAGAAAAGGCACAGAAAGAGAGTGAAAAGCGACAGAAACAGAGAGAGAAAAGGGACTGAGGGAGAGAAAGAGAAAAGGGACAGCGAGAGAAAAAAAGGGACAGATAGGGAGAGAAAAGGGACAGAAAGAGAGGCAGAAAAGGGACGGAGAGAGAGAAACGTGACAGAAAGAGAGAGAGAAAAGGGACAGAGAGAGAAAGAAAAGGGACATAGAGAGAGAGTGAGATAAATTGGACTGAGAAAGAGTAAGAGAAAAGGGACAGCGATAGAAAAAAAGGGACAGATAGAGAGAGAAATGGGACAGAGAGAGAGAGAGAAAAGGGACAGAGAGAGAGAGAGAGAAAAGGGACAGATAGAGAGTGAAAAGGGACAGAAAGAGACAGAGAAAAGGGACAGAGAGAGAGAGTGAGAGAAAAGGGACTGAGAGAGAAAGAGAAAAGGGACAGCGAGAGAAAAAAAGGGACAGATAGAGAGAGAAACGGGACAGAAAGAGAGAGACAAAAGGGACGTAGAGAGACAAAAGGGACAGAAAGAGGGAGAGAACAGGGACGGAGAGAGAAGGAAAAGGGACAGCGAGAGAAAAAAATGGTCAGATAGAGAGAGAAATGGGACAGAGAGAGAGAGAAAAGGGACAGAGAGAGAGGGAGAAAATGGACAGAGAGAGAGTGAAAAGGGACAGAAAGAGAGAGAGAAAAGGGACAGCGAGAGAGAGTGAGAGAAAAGGGACTGAGAGAGAGAAGGAGAAAAGGGACAGGGAGAGAAAAAAAAGGACAGATAGAGAGAGAAAAGGGACAGAAAGAGAGAGAGACAAGGGACGGAGAGAGACAAAAGGGACAGAAAGAGAGAGAGAAAAGGGACGGAGAGAGAAAGAAAAGGAACAGAGAGAGAGAGTGAGATAAAATGGTCTGAGAGAGACAAAGAAAAAAGGGACAGCGTCAGAAAAAAAGGGACAGATAGAGAGAGAAAATGCACAGAAAGAGAGTGATAAGCGACAGAAAGAGAGAGAGAAAAGAGACTGAGGGAGAGAAATAGAAAAGGGACAGCGAGAGAAAAAAAAGCGACAGAGAGAGAAAAGGGACAGAAATAGAGACAGAAAAGGGACGGAGAGAGAGAAAAGGGACAGAGAGAGAGAGTGAGGTAAAATGGTCTGAGAGAGAGAAAGAGAAAAGGTACAGCGAGAGAAAAAAAGGGACAGATAGAGAGAGAAACGGGACAGAAAGAGAGAGACAAAAGGGACGGAGAGAGACAAAAGGGACAGAAAGAGAGAGAGAAAAGGGACGGAGAGAGAAGGAAAAGGGACAGAGAGAGAAGAAAAAGGGACAGCGAGAGAAAAAAAATGGACAGATAGAGAGAGAAATGGGACAGAGAGAGAGAAAAGGGACAGAGAGAGAGGGAGAAAATGGACAGAGAGAGAGTGAAAAGGGACAGAAAGAGAGAGAGAAAAGGGACAGAGAGAGAGAGTGAGAGAAATGGGACTGAGAGAGAGAAGGAGAAAAGGGACTGAGAGAGAAAAAAAATGGACAGATAGAGAGAGAAAAGGGACAGAAATAGAGACAGAAAAAGGACGGAGAGAGAGAAAAGGGACAGAAAGAGAGAGAGAAAAGGGACGGAGAGAGAAAGAAAAGGAACAGAGAGAGAGAGTGAGATAAAATGGTCTGAGAGAGAGAAAGAGAAAAGGGACAGCGAGAGAACAAAAGGGACAGATAGAGAGAGAAAAGGGACAGAAAGAGAGAGAGACAAGGGACGGAGAGAGAAAGAACAGGGACAGAGAGAGTGAGAGAAAAGGGACCGAGAGAGAGAAAGAGAAAAGGGACAACGAGAGAAAAAAACGGAGAGATACAGAGAGAAAAGGGACAGAGAGAGAGAGAGAAAAGGGACAGAGAGAGAGAAAAGGGTCGGATAGAGAGTGAAAAGGGACAGAGAGAGAGAGAGAAAAGGGACAGAGAGAGAGAGAAAAGTGACAGACAGAGAGAGAGAAAAGGGACAGAGAGAGAGAGAAAAGGCACAGATAGAGAGTGAAAAGGAGCAGAAAGAGAGAGAGAAAAGGGACAGAGAGAGAGTGAGTGAGAGAAAAGGGACTGAGAGAGAGAAAGAGAAAAGGGACAGCGAGAGAAAAAAAGGTACAGATAGAGAGAGAAAAGGCACAGAAAGAGAGTGAAAAGCGACAGAAAGAGAGAGAGAAAAGGGACTGAGGGAGAGAAAGAGAAAAGGGACAGCGAGAGAAAAAAAGGGACAACTAGAGAGAGAAAAGGGACAGAAAGAGAGGCAGAAAAGGGACGGAGAGAGAGAAACGGGACAGAAAGAGAGAGAGAAAAGGGACAGAGAGAGAAAGAAAAGGGACAGAGAGAGAGAGTGACATAAATTGGACTGAGAAAGAGTAAGAGAAAAGGGACAGCGAGAGAAAAAAAGGGACAGATAGAGAGAGAAATGGGACAGAGAGAGAGAGAAAAGGGACAGAGAGAGAGAGAGAGAAAAGGGACAGATAGAGAGTGAAAAGGGACAGAAAGAGACAGAGAAAAGGCACAGATAGAGAGTGAAGAGGGACAGAAAGAGAGAGAGAAAAGGGATAGAGAGAGAGTGAGTGAGAGAAAAGGGATTGAGAGAGAGAAAGAGAAAAGGGACAGCGAGACAAAAAAAGGGACAGATAGAGAGAGAAAAGGGACAGAAAGAAAGCGAGAAAAGGGACAGCAAGAGAGTGAGAAAAGGGACGGAGAGAGAAAGAAACGGGACAGAGAGAGAGTGAGAGAAAAGGGACTGAGCGAGAGAAAGAGAAAAGGGACAGCGAGAGAAAAAAGGGACAGATAGAGAGAGAAAAGGGACATAGAGAGAGAGTGAAAGGGGACAGAGAGAGAGAGAAAAGGGACAGAAAGAGACAGAGAAAAGGACAGAGAGAAAGAGTGAGAGAAATGGGACTGAGATAGAAAAAGAGAAAAGGGACAGCGATACAAAAAAAAGGAAAGATAGAGAGAGAAAAGGGTGGAGAGAGAGAAAAGGAACAGAACGAGAGAGAGAAAAGGCACAGATAGAGAGTGAAGAGGGACAGAAAGAGAGCGAGAAAAGGGATAGAGAGAGAGTGAGTGAGAGAAAAGGGATTGAGAGAGAGAAAGAGAAAAGGGACAGCGAGACAAAAAAAGGGACAGATAGAGAGAGAAAACGGACAGAAAGAGATAGAGAAAAGCGACTGAGAGAGAGAAAGAGAAAAGGGACGAGAGAGAGAGAAAAGGGACACAGAGAGAGAGAGAAAAGGGACACACAGAGAGAGAGAGAAAAGGGACAGAGAGAGAGAGAAAAGGCACAGATAGAGAGTGAAGAGGGACAGAAAGAGAGAGAGAAAAGGGATAGAGAGAGAGAGTGAGAGAAAATGGACTGAGAGAGAGAAAGAGAAAAGGGACAGCGATAGAAAAAAAGGGACAGATAGAGAGAGAAAAGGGACAGAAAGAGAGAGAGAAAAGCGACTGAGAGAGAGAAAGAGAAAAGGGACAGCGAGAGAGAGAAAAGGGACAGAGAGAGAGAGAGAAAAGGGACAGAGAGAGAGAGAGAAAAGGGACAGAGAGAGAGAGAAAAGGCACAGATAGAGAGTGAAGAGGGACAGAAAGAGAGAGAGAAAAGGGATAGAGAGAGAGTGAGTGAGAGAAAAGGGATTGAGAGAGAGAAAGAGAAAAGGGACAGCGAGACAAAAAAAGGGACAGATAGAGAGAGAAAAGGGACAGAAAGAGAGAGAGAAAAGCGACTGAGAGAGAGAAAGAGAAAAGGGACGAGAGAGAGAGAAAAGGGACACACAGAGAGAGAGAAAAGGGACACACAGAGAGAGAGAAAAGGGACAGAGAGAGAGAGAAAAGGCACAGATAGAGAGTGAAGAGGGACAGAAAGAGAGAGAGAAAAGGGATAGAGAGAGAGTGAGTGAGAGAAAAGGGATTGAGAGAGAGAAAGAGAAAAGGGACAGCGAGACAAAAAAAGGGACAGATAGAGAGAGAAAAGGGACAGAAAGAGAGAGAGAAAAAGGACAACGAGAGAAAGAAAAGGAACAGAGAGAGAGAGTGAGAGAAAATGGACTGAGAGAGAGAAAGAGAAAAGGGACAGCGATAGAAAAAAATGGACAGATAGAGAGGGAAAAGGCACAGAAAGAGAGTGATAAGCGACAGAAAGAGAGAGAGAAAAGAGACTGAGGTAGAGAAAGAGAAAAGGGAGAGCGAGAGAAAAAAAGGGACAAATAGAGAGAGAAAAGGGACACAAATAGAGACAGAAAAGGGACGGAGAGAGAGAAAAGGGACAGAAAGAGAGAGAGAAAAGGGACAGAGAGAGAGAGTGAGATAAAATGGTCTGATTGAGAGAAAGAGAAAAGGGACTGCGAGAGAAAAAAAGGGACAGATAGAGAGAAAAACGGGACAGAAAGAGAGAGACAAAAGGGACGGAGAGAGACAAACGGGACAGAAAGAGAGAGAGAAAAGGGACAGAGAGAGAGAGAAAAGGGACAGAGGGAGAGGGAGAAAATGGACAGAGAGAGTGAAAAGGGACAGAAAGAGAGAGAGAAAAGGGACAGAGAGAGAGAGTGAGATAAAATGGTCTGAGAGAGAGAAAGAGAAAAGGGACAGCGAGAGAAAATAGGGACAGATAGAGAGAGAAAAGGCACAGAAAGAGAGTGATAAGCGACAGAAAGAGGGAGAGAAAAGAGACTGAGGGAGAGAAAGAGAAAAGGGACAGCGAGAGAAAAAAGGGACAGATAGAGAGAGAAAAGGGACAGAAATAGAGACAGAAAAGGGAGGAGACAGAGAAAAGGGACAGAAAGAGAGAGAGAAAAGGGACGGAGAGGGAAAGAAAAGGAACAGAGAGAGAGAGTGAGATAAAATGGTCTGTGAGAGAGAAAGAGAAAAGGGACAGCGAGAGAAAAAAAGAGACAGATAGAGAGAGAAACGGGACAGAAAGAGAGAGACAAAAGGGACGGAGAGAGACAAAAGGGACAGAAAGAGAGAGTGAAAAGGGACGGAGAGAAGGAAAAGGGACAGCGAGAGAAAAAAATGGACAGATAGAGAGAGAAATGGGACAGAGAGAGAGAGAAAAGGAAGAGAGAGAGAGGGAGAAAATGGACAGAGAGAGAGTGAAAAGGGACAGAAAGAGAGAGAGAAAAGGGACAGAGAGAGAGAGTGAGAGAAAAGGGACTGAGAGAGAGAAGGATAAAAGGGACAGGGAGAGAAATAAATGGACAGATAGAGAGAGAAAAGGGACAGAAAGAGAGACAGAAAAAGGACGGAGAGAGAGAAAAGGGACAGAAAGAGAGAGAGAAAAGGGACGGAGAGAGAAAGAAAAGGAACAGAGAGAGAGAGTGAGATAAAATGGTCTGAGAGAGAGAAAGAGAAAAGGGACAGCGAGAGAAAAAAGGGACAGATAGAGAGAGAAAAGGGACAGAAAGAGAGATAGACAAGGGACGGAGAGAGAAAGAAAAGGGACAGAGAGAGTTAGAGAAAAGGGACTGAGAGAGAGAAAGAGAAAAGGGACAACGAGAGAAAAAAAGGGACAGATACAGAGAGAAAAGGGACAGAGAGAGAGAAAAAGGGACAGATAGAGAGAGAAAAAGGACAAAAAGAGAGAGAGAAATGGGACTGAGAGTGAGAAAAGGGTCAGAAAGAGAGAGAGAAAAGGGACGGAGAGAGAAGGAAAAGGGACAGAGAGAGAAAAAAAGGGACAGATAGAGAGAGAAAAAGGACAGAGCGAGGGAGAGAAAAGGGACAAATAGAGAGTGAAAAATGACATGGAGAGAGAGAGAAAAAAGGGACAGAGAGAGAAAAAAAGGGACAGATAGAGAGAGAAACGTGACAGAACGAGAGACACAAAAGGGACGGAGAGAGACAAAAGGGACAGAAAGAGAGAGAGAAAAGGGACGGAGAGAGAAAGTAAAGGGACAGAGAGAGAGAGTGAGAGAAAAGGGACAGCGAGAGAAAAAAAGGGACAGATAGAGAGAGAAAAAGGACAGAGCGAGGGAGAGAAAAGGGACAGATAGAGAGTGAAAAGGGACATGGAGAGAGAGAGAGAAAAGGGACAGAGAGAGAGAGAGAGAAAAGGGACAGAGAGAGAGAGAGAAAAGGGACAGATAGAGAGTGAAAAGGGACAGATGGGGAGAGAAAATGTACATTGAGAGAGAGTGAGAGAAAAGGGACTGAGAGAGTGAAAGAGAAAAGGTACAGCGAGAGAAAAAAAGGGACAGATAGAGAGAGAAAAGGGACGGAGAGAGAGAGAAAAGGGACAGAGAGAGAGGGAGAAAATGGACAGAGAGAGAGTGAAAAGGGACAGAAAGATAGAGAGAAAAGGGACAGAGAGAGAGAGTGAGAGAAAATAGACTGAGAGAGAGAAGGAGAAAAGGGACAGGGAGAGAAAAAAATGGACAGATACAGAGAGAAATTGTACAGAGAGAGAGAGAAAAGGAACAGATAGAGAGAGAAAGGGGACAGATAGAGAGAGAAAAGGGACAGAAAGAGAGAGAGAAAAGGGACAGAGAGAGAGAGAGAAAAGGGACAGAGAGAGAGAGAAAAGGGACAGAGAGAGAGAGAAAAGGGACAGATAGAGAGTGTAAAGGGACAGAGAGAGAGACTGAAAAGTGACAAAAGAGAGAGAAAAAAGGGACAGAGAGAGAGAGAGAAAAGGGACAGAGAGAGAGAGAAAAGTGACAGAGAGAGAGAGAAAAGGCACAGATTAGAGAGAGAAAAGGGACAGAAAGAGAGAAAGAAAAGGGACGGAGAGAGAGAAAAGGGTCAGAAAGAGAGAGAGAAAAGGGACGGAGAGAGAAAGAAAAGGGACAGGAGAGAATGAGAGAAAAAGGACTGAGAGAGAGAAAGAGAAAAGGGACAGCGAGAGAAAAAAAGGGACAGATAGAGAGAGAAAAGCGACAGTGAGAGAGAGAGAAAAGGGACAGATAGAGAGTGAAAAGCGACAGAAAGAGAGAGAGAAAAGGGACAGAGCGAGAGAGAGAAAAGGGACAGATAGAGAGTGAAAAGGGACAGAAAGAGAGAGAGAAAATGGACTGAGAGAGAGAGAGAGAAAACGGACAGCAAGAGAAAAAAAGGGACAGATAGACAGTGAAAAGGGACAGAAAGAGACAGAGAAAAGGGACAGAGAGAGAGAGTGAGAGAAAAGGGACTGAGAAGAGAAAGACAAAAGGGACAGCGAGAAAAAAAAGGGACAGATAGAGATAGAAAAGGGACAGAAAGAAAGAGAGAAAAGAGACGGCGAGAGAGAAAAGGGACAGCAAGAGAGTGAGAAAAGGGACGGAGAGAGAAAGAAAAGGGACAGAGAGAGAGTGAGAGATAAAGGACTGAGAGAGAGAAAGAGAAAAGGGACAGCGAGAGAAAAAAAGGGACAGATAGAGAGAGAAAAAGGACAAAAAGAGAGAGAGAAAAGGGACGGAGAGAGAGAAAAGGGACAGAAAGAGAGAGAGAAAAGGGACGGAGAGAGAAGGAAAAGGGACAGAGAGAGAGAGTGAGAGAAAAGGGACAGCGAGAGAAAAAAAGGGACAGATAGAGAGAGAAAAAGGACAGAGCGAGGGAGAGAAAAGGGACAGATAGAGAGTGAAAAGGGACATGGAGAGAGAGTGAGAAAAGGGACAGAGAGAGAGAGAAAAGGGACAGAGAGAGAGAGAGAAAAGGGACAGAGAGAGAGAGAGAAAAGGGACAGAGAGAGAGAGAGAAAAGGGACAGAGAGAGAGAGAGAAAAGGGACAGACAGAGAGAGAGAAAAGGGACAGACAGAGAGGGAAAAGGTACAAATAGGGAGAGAAAAGGGACATTGAGAGAGAGTGAGAGAAAAGGGACTGAGAGAGAGAAAGAGAAAAGGGACAGCGAGAGAAAAAAAGGGACAGATAGAGAGAGAAAAGGGACGGAGAGAGAGAAAATGAACAGAACGAGAGAGAGAAAATGGACGGAGAGAGAGAAAAAGAAAAGGGACAGCGAGAGGAAGAAAGGGACAGATACATAGAGAAAATGGACAGAGCGAGAGAGAAAAGGGACAGAGAGAGAGAGAGAAAAGGGACAGAGAGAGAGAGAGAAAAGGGACAGAGAGAGAGTGAAAAGGGACAGACAGAGAGAGAGAAAAGGGACGGAGAGAGAAAAAAGGGACAGAAAGAGAGAGGGAAAAGGGACAGAAAGAGAGAGAGAAAAGGGACAGTGAGATAAAGAAAAGGGACAGAGAGAGAGAGTGAGAGAAAAGGGACTGAGAGAGAGAAAGAGAAAAGGGACAGAGAGAGAAAAAAAGGGACATTTAGAGAGAGAAAAGGGACAGAAATAGAGAGAGAAAAGGGACGGAGAGAGAGAGAAAAGGGACAGAGAGACAGAGAGAGAAAAGGGACAGAGAGACAGAGACAGAGAGACAGAGAAAAGGGACAGAGAGACAGAGAAAATGGAAGAAAGGCAGAGAGAGACAAAGAAAGTGGGTTAGAAGGAGAGAACACAAGACAGACAGAAAGGTGGATGGAGAGACACAGAGAGAGAGAGGGAAGGGGGAAAGTGAGGTCGTGAGAAAAGTGACGCAAGGGGAGACATGGAGAAGGTAAGGAGCCCCAGACTCACCATCTCAGCTGCTCTCGGCTCCATCTCCACAAGGTCTCTCTCTGTGTCCCATCAGGGACTGAGACTGCTTAAATGGTTAACCCTGGGATTGAGATTCAAACACAACTCATACATTTTCTCACTCACTCTCACGCTGAGAGACATAGAGACACTAACTCCCCAATACTCACCCCCGGGTACACCATTTGGTAAAAGGAATGATGGCTTCCTGAGCCTGGTTTAAGTAGCCCCAGGTCTGTCACTCAAACCCCATCTCCTCCCAAATCCCAGCTGATCCAGTCAGCTCCCAGCTCCATTGCCTGGAACACACCTTCCCCAGGGGTGAAACACACCAACTACCATTTTTGTGTGATTACAGCGGGGTCTGGGAGGAAACAGCAGGTCAATGGGTTAGACCAGGGCTCAACCAGTCTGTTTCTGTGTCTGTTCCACCCCACAATCCACCCACTCAGCCCAGCCTGGGAATACAGACACAGGCACACCTTACTGCTCCATGGGGAGTTTACAATAGTCTGCCCTCGAGTAGGGTCAGAGCACATAGCTGTGAGTCTGTCTGACTGGTCCATTGGGAGTTTTCAATAGACTGCCCTCTAGTGGGTTCAGAGCACATTGCTGTGAGTCTGACTGACTGCTCCATGGAGAGTTTACAAAAGTCTGCATTCTAGTGGGATCAGTGCACATTGCTGTGAGTCTGCCTGATTGCTCCATGGGGGGTTTACAATAGTCTGCCATCTGGCAGGGTCAGAGCAGACTTCAGAATCTTCACTGAAATCCCAGTGAAATTTAAAGGTTCCTTTCAGCTGTTCATTCAATTATTTCTAAATTGCAGTCCCTGTTCGCAATCCAAACATATCCAAACAACACTGAAGGAAACAGGATGGACATATACACTCCAGATTATTCTATCTTTCTAACTTTGTACAAAATTCTATTTTATTTGTTTGAACTGTAAATACATGTCGTTTCTTTAATCAATCACTTCTCAATGATATTGTGGAAGGTTTTAATTGAAATGTAACTACTCTCTCTGACACACAAGGCAAATGTGCTGTCGCTGATGTTACCAGGCCCAATCGAATTGAGAAAAAGGTATCAAGGGGACAGATGTCTTGATGCAGCGAGTTGTTGTGGTCTGGGATATAATTCATATCAATTCCAATACACAACAATATTTATGAAAAATCCTGACCCTCACCACCTTCCACACATCGCCCCCAGCCTGACACTCACCACCATTCAACACCGCCTCCAGCCTGACCCTCACTGCCGCCAACACACCACCCCCAGCCTGATATTCACTGCCGTCCACACACCACCCCAACCTGACCCTCAGTGTCGTCCACACACCAGATCCAGTCTGACCCTCACCACTCTCTCTCGCCCCTCTCTCTCTCTTGTCCCCTCACTCCACAATTATCACACATTGCCCCACACCACCCCCACCATCTCGCTCACCACCCAACACTCCCACACCATTACGCACCCTGCCCACACGACCCTAGCATTACGCTCACACCCACACACTTCACACACATTGACCCGCACCACCCTCACCATCACGCTCACACCCACACCCACATACACTACCATTACACACACAGCCCCACACCACTCCCACCGTCTCACTCACCACCACACAGTCCACCACCATCACACACACTGGCACACACCACCCTCACCATTACGCTCACCACCACACACTCAACCACCATTACATACACTGCCCCACAAAACCCCCACTGTCACTCTCACACACACGCACTCCACCACCATCACACACACTGCCCCACACCGCCCTATCAGTCACGCTCACCAACACACACTGCCCCACACCACCCTCACCATCACACTCACTCCCATAAACTCCACCACCATGAAACACACTGCCCCACACAATCCCCACCGTCATGCTCATCACCACATAGCCCAGCACCATCATACACACTGCCCCTCACCACCCTCATCATCACACTAACACGCACGCACTCCACCACCTTCACACAAACTGCACCACTCAACCCCCACCGTCATGCTCACACACTCCACCAACATCACACACACTCCCCCACATCACCCAAACTTCACGCTCACCCCCTCACACTCCACCAAAATGACACACAATGCACCACACCAAACGACCATCACACACACCGCCACACAGTACACCATTATCACACACACCACCCCACACCTCCCTCAGCACCACACCACACCACTGTCACACACACCCCTACACACCCCACCACTATCACACACACCACCCCACACTTCCCTCATCACGCTTACCACCACACACTCCACCACCATCACACACACTGCCCCACACCACCCCACCGTCACGCTCACCCCCCACTCTCCACCACCCTCACTCACACTGCCGCACACCACCCTCACTGTCACGCTCACCCCCACATACTCCATCACCATCACACACAATGACCCACACCACCTTCACCATCACCCTAACCCCACGCACCCCATCACCATCACACACACTGGCGCACACCACTCTCACCGTCTCACTCACCCCGACACAGTCCACCATTCTCCCATACACTCCCCTACCGTCACGTTCACTCTCCCGCTCAGTTGCCTACCATCACACTCACTCCACAAGAATGCCCCACTGTCATGCCCACTCACCCTGCACAAAGCCTCACCATCAGCCTCACTCAAATACACTCTCCCCCACGGTAATGCTCACTCCCCCACACACAGGCCCACCCTGATTGTCAGATCCAGTGCACTCCCCCACCATCACACGCACTCTCCCACACATTCCTATTGTCCCATTCACTCCCCTGCACATACACCCATCGTCACTCTTACTTCCGCAACTCTCCCACACAGTCACACTCTCTCCCCTACAAATTGCCCCACCGTCACGCTCACTCCCTCGCACCCTCCCCCAGCGCCACATGCCCACGCAGTCTCCCACCATCACACTCCTCAAACACGTTAAACTGAGCTCTGCCTGTGAAGAGTTGAAAAATGTGGTGCTGGAAAAACTCACCAGGCTAGGCAGCATCCGAGGAGCAGGAGAATCGATGTATCGGGCATAAGCCCTTCTTCAGGAAATCTGATGGTGGTGCAGTCCTCACTTTCGCCCTCCTGCCTATGAACACCTGCCCAGTTAATCCCCTCCAAATGGTCTTTGACCCCATCCCAATTCCAATTCCTTAGTAACAGACAGTATGTCCCACACAATGTGTTCTGTTTGTGATATCCTGTTGTACCAGTCTCAGCCACAGCCTATGGTGCCACTCCACCTGTTACCCCCTAGTAACGGCTCATGTTCGCACACTCAGTATGTCTCCAATCAATGGCGTTTGGCCCAAGCTCCATACGGTTGCCCTGGCAATGGACTGACGTGCCGTCCTAATCTCTGTTCCCTATCATCGGCCTGAAGATTGACAACCCTCTTCTGTTCCCCCAGCACCGAAGGATTCGAGGAAGGCAGGAACATTGGAAGGTTATCATCGCAAGATGTAGGGAGAGTGAATGAGATTGGGGAAGACAAGGATAGTGGAATTGAGTGTGTAAATATGAAAAGGAGAGAGAAATAGCAGCACAATATGAGATTGGGAGGGGTATATGGAGGGAGAGTGAATGAGATTGGGGAAGACAAGGATAGTGGAATTGAGTGTGTAAATATGAAAAGAAGAGAGAAATAGCAGCACAATATGAGATTGGGAGGGGTATATGGAGGGAGAGTGACAAAGGGAGCAAATTGAATTCTGCTGAGACCCAGAAGGTAAAGTAAGGACAAAGGGAGTTAAACCCAGCTCCTGCACTCAGGGCCCTATCCCCTCCCCTTCCCTGAGGAACAGGACTTGGGTCTGAGTCTGTCTCTCTCCAGCTCAGCTTCTCCAACGCAAAGACACACAACAACATAGGACACTCTGCTGCTCGGCACGCTTTAATCAACATTTTTATTGTTTACAAATGGAAGTGATGGATACAGTCAGTGGGATGGTGCCTTTTCTCATTGGCCCCTGAGTTGTGAGAAACATTGAAATGTTTCCCTGTAACCGCCCTGGGGGATAAGGATGGGCAAACCAGCGCTATCCTCAGTCTGTTACCATAGCGACAGGCTGCTCCATCGCTGAAACACTGAACAGAAATGAGAAAATCCCGGATAATTGATTAATGAGGGAATTTGATGAACGGATGGATTTGGGTGAAGGGATATTTCAGCACATTCTTCAGCTGCTGCCTGAACTTAGTCTGGGTCACGACATAAATCGCGGTGTTTGTGCAGCAACTGAGGAGTTGCAGCATGTAGCCCAATTCCACCACAAATGGATGGAGGTGTATAGGGGAATCCACAATCCAATACATCCGTGCCCATATAGAATACAGCATTAACGTTGACCATAACAGGATGAAATTGGCCGAGATCACAAACAGTAAAATGATGGATTTTTTTCGATTTCTCATTTCAGTGTCAGACTGAGTGTCCCCATTGGTGTGAACGCGGAGTCGCCTGCGGGCTCTGCTGGTCACTAAAATGTGTCTGACGGTGAGAACATTGAGCAGCAGAATCAGGAGAAGTGGGACACACGTGGTTAGAATGTGGTGGAGGAACTCAATTGTTTGCCAGACACTGGAGACTACAACAGCGCCGGTTATACCACAAAACCAGGGGCGGTTGCCCAGCAAATACTGAGCCGTGAGCATAAAATACCGGGAAATGTTCTTTAAGCAGCTCAGCACAGTCACTGCTCCCAGAACCACAGCCGCAGTTTTGTCACTGCAATATTTACTTTTCAGCTTCTGGCAACAAATGGCCACAAACCGATCAAAGGTGAAAGTGACGGTGAACCAGACAGAGCAGTCAGTGGCTGCATAAAGCAGGACGGCGTGAATATTACACACGGGGATGGAATTCATCAGGAAATAAAACTGTTCCTCAAAAACAGTGGGAATGTGTCTCAGTATCAGGTCGAGGATAATGACCAGGAGATCCGCCGCTGCCATGGCCCCCAGGTAACGTCTGACACATGGAGACAATCCACAATCTTTATAATTCAGGACGTAGATGGTCACCACGTTAACTGTGAGGAAGGAAAACAAACCCATCATCCATCAGCCTGGAGGCAAAGGGACCCATTTGATCGGGGACCCAGTGAGATTTTCAAATGTGTCCCTGTATTCAGGGATTTATTAAAATAATTGGAGCTGGAATAACAAATGGGAAGGTCTGATTACTGACACAAATGTGACATAAACCACAAGAAACCCTCCCTCCCCAAACACACAGAGACACATCCATAAGGACAGATGGTTTCTAGAACATTCCCACAGACTCGATCACTCGAGAGCAGACACAGGTAACTCCTTCCCAGTTCCTAATACAGAGGGTGGAATCGTTGCTGTCCTGAGGATTCTCTCCCAGTTTCCTGACGACAAACGGAGTTTGGGAATTTCTGTATTTTGGTCTAAATTGTGGTCGATCCTGTGTCGTGACTAAATGTAAATGCAGGGAAAACGTATTCACACCTTTCACTGCCTGACGGGCCTTTGGAACAGTGTCTCCTTCTCCCTGGAACGGGATCTCTTCCCTCGGGATCTTATCCTTGGTTCAATTCACTAACGTCCGGCCGTTCACAAACAATGTTAGGGACAGAACGTTCCGGGGAATGTCTGTTATAGAATGTTGGGTGCAGAATGTTCCGGGGAACTCCTTGACCTGTCCATCTCCTTTCCCCTCTATCCACCCCACCAACATAATATACTATGCACAGGCTACATACTTGTGCACCGGGAGCTGCACTGACCACATCATTGCATTATCTATAAACCTCAACCAGATAGTCTGTTCAGCACAGAGACCTGTGCAGTGATCACCCGTGAATTAATCTGTGTACCAGGAGCAGTTATCCTCCCAACATGTAGGACTGTGTACATCACCCCAGTGCATTGACTTGTAAACCAGGAGCAGTTACACTCCGAGCATGTAGGACTGTGTACGCCATCCCACTGCATTGATCTGTAACCCAGGAGCAGTTACACTCCCAGCATGTAGGACTGTGTACATCATCCCAGTGCATTGACCTGTAACCCAGGAGCAGTTAGACTCCCAGCTTTTAGGACTGTGTACATCACCCCAGCACATTGATCTGTAAACCAGGCGCAGTTCCCTTCCCAGCATGTAGGGCTGTGTACATCACGCCAGTGCATTGACCTGTAATTCAGGAGCAGTTACCCTCCCAGCATGTAGGACTATGTACATCACCCTACTGCATTGTTCTGTAAACCAGGAGCAGTTACCCTCACAGCATGTAGGACTGTGTACACCACCCCAATGCATTGCTCAGTAACACTGTGTTAGATCACTGCCCAGCGTGGGGAAACGTGCAACCCATGCTGGAAGTGACAGGATGTGCAGCTCCCACCCATTTACAGCTACATCTCTCCATTGTGCCATGACAAGGGTGCTGTGGGTATGAACATCACTACCAGAGAGACCAGGCGGGGGAATCAGTTTAAATATCACCACATGGGCGGGGTTTGGGGTATAGACGGTGAGGGGGAGACTGAGAGACAGTGTCATGGAAGGATGTCTTCCCAGGTTTCAGAATGCTGAAATGTAGACACTTCCATAGCATCCTGTAACATGAGCCAGTCTTCACAGAAAAGATGGGAAAAAGGGATATTGGTGTGAGGTCAGATGAGCATTTGTTCTGCATTTTTGTAACTGGAATTGGTTTCAACAGAAACTGACTCATTGGGCAGATTCTAACTATAATTTATCTTTGCTTGATTTTCATTGAGTGTGACAGAGGGATTATCTGCACGAGGCTGAGCTAGTTTCCTGGTGCTATCACATCGAACTCAGCTCATGAACTACTCAGCCCACCCCATGGTGTCCCTCTCATTTAATACCATTCCGATTCTCCCACCCATCATGGCTGGAGGCACTCACTATCGCCCGGGTGCCCCTGGATGTTCCGTGATCCCTAGCACTGGTGACATCTTTGAAAGGCCAAAGGGCATATGGTTGAGCTTTCTCAGCTTGAACCTGCTCTGAACAGTTTACCCTTAGCATGGCAGATCAGGGACAATTACAGCATGGTTTGTTGACAGGGGCACGGAGGTCCTGGTGGATGGGCTAGAAGAGAGGGGGACCATTCTCTTCCCAGAGGGGGCCACACTACCAGACCCACCAAGCATGGTCTGAGCTCACCACCCAACTCAGTGCAGTGTCTGCGTTCTGAAGAAATGCCCAGCAATACAGGACAAGCAGCAATAACCTTCCCCGCTCTGTCAGGATAAGGGTCACCGTGTTCTCTCTGCTCCTTCACACGCACTATATATCTGTTATAGCACCGAGCCCCGTACAAGGCTCATGATCCAACACTGTCACTGCTGCATGCAGCACCTTGTCTCTGTCTCTCTCACACTCTCTCTTCACCCCCTCTCTCCCTCTACTTTACCCTACCCCCTCCACACTAATAGCACTGCATGGATGCAACACCGTGGACTGACTCCCTCTGGACACCTCATCATGAACCTGTCCCCCACCTACACCAGCACTAACAGCAGGGCCACCCATACACACCCACCCACCCTCCCTCCCTCCCTTTATCCCATTCCAGGAGAAACAGCCTGGAATAGGACAGAAAAGGCAAAGCCGGGCGGTGGAGTGCCCGATATCCGTTCCCTCCCCCCTCGCCTGGCCATGTGGGGAGGACCCTGGTACGTGCTGGAGAGGACCGGGACGCCTCGTGTGGAGATTCTGAAACATCCATGTCCCACGGACAAAGTAAGGAGCAATGTTCAGTGAAGGGCAATTCTCGCTTTACACCCACTGGCAGTTCAGTTTCCTCGTCCAATTTAGAAGCCATTGTCCTGATGACATCTCCCTTTTGTGTCGAGCTGGTACAAATTCGCCGTTGCAGGTTCCAGGGTTTAAATGTTTTAGTAGGGTCAGAGGTGGTGGTAAAAGAGGGCGAGGTGTGGCATTGCTTGTCAAAGATAATATTACAGCGGTGGAAAGGTCGGTGGATGAAGACTCGCCATCTGAGGTAGTTTGGGCTGAGGTTAAGAATAAGAAAGGTGAGGTCACCCTGTTAGGAGTTTTCTACAGGCCTCCTAATAGTCCTAGCAACGGAGAAGAAAGGATTGCGATGATTATTCAGGAGAAGAGTGAATGTAATCGGGTGGTTGTTATGGGGTACTTTAACTTTCATGATATTGACTGGGAAAGCGACAGCTTGAGTTCGTTAGATGTGTCGGTGTTTGTCCAATGTGTGCAGGGGGGTATCCTGACACAATATGTAGACAGGCCAACAAGATGTGAGGCTATACTGGATTTGGTTCTGGGTAACGAACCACGCCAGGTGTTAGAATTAGAGGTAGGTGAGCACTCTGGGGTCAGTGACCACAATTCGGTGACTTTTAACTCGTGATGGAGAGGGACAAGTGTGCACCGCAGGGCAAGAGTTATAGCTGGGGGCACGGAAATTATGATGTGGTGAGGCATGACTTAGAATCCGTGGCTTGGGAAAGTAGGCTTCAATGCAAGGGCGTAATTGATATGTGAAGGTTGTTCAAGGAACAACTATTGAGAGTACTTGATAAGTATATACCTGTCAGGCAGGGAAGAAACGGTCGTGTGAGGGAGCCGTGGTTTAATAAGGAATTGGAATCCCTTGATAAAGGGAAGAGGGCGGCCTATGTAAAGATGAGGCGTGAAGGTTCAATTGGGGAGATTGAGAGTTATAAGGTAGTCAGGAAAGACCTGAAGAGAGAGCTAAGAGCAGCAAAGAGAGGACATGAAAGGTCCCTAGTTGGTAGGATTAGGGAAAACCCTAAGGCTTTCTATAGGTATGTCAGGAATAAAAGAATGACGATGGTAGGAATATGTCCAGTCAAGGATAGTAGTGGGAAGTTGCGTGTGGAGGCTGAAGAGATTGGGGAGACATTGAATGAACACTTTTCGTCAGTATTCACTCAGGAACAGGACATTGTTGCCGATGTGAATACTGAGTCACAATTAATTAGAATGGATGGCTTTGAGGTATGTAGGGAAGAGGTGTTGGAAATTCTGGAAAGGGTGAAAATAGATAAGTCCCCTGGGCCTGATGGCATTTATCCTAGGATTCTCTGGGTAGCAAGGTAGAAGATTGCAGAGCCATTGGCCTTGATTTTTATGTCCTCGTTGTCTACAGGAATAGTGCCAGAAGACTGGAGGCTAGCAAATGTGGTTCCCTTGTTCAAGAAGGGGAGTAGGGATAAACCTAGTAACTATAGGCCGGTGAGTCTCACTTCTGTTGTGGGCAAAGTCTGAGAGAGAATTGTAAGGAATAGGATTTATGAACATCTGGATAGGAATAATGTGATCAAGGAAAGTCAGCATGGTTTTAGCGAAGGGCAGGTCGTGCCTCACAAACCTTATTGAATTCTTTGAGAAGGTGACTAAGGAGGTGGACGAGGGGAAAGCGGTAGATGTGGTGTATATGGATTTTAATAAGGTGTTCCGCAAGGGTCTGTTTTGGGACCATTGCTGTTTGTCATTTTTTTAAAGGACCTGGAGGAGGGGCTAGAAGGTTGGGTGAGCAAGTTTGCAGATGATACAAATGTCGGTGGAGTTGTTGACAGTGAGGAAGGATGTGGCAGGTTACAGCGGGATATAGATAAGCTTCAGAGCTGGGCAGAAAGGTGGCAAATGGAGTTCAATGTAGCTAAGTGTGAGGTGATTCACTTTGGTAAGAGTAACAAAAAGATGGGGTACTGGGCTAATGATCGGATACTTGGTAGTGTGGATGAGCAGAGGGATCTTGGTGTCCATGTACACAGATCTTTGAAAGTTGCCGCCCAGATAAATAGTGCGGTGAAGAAGGCATATGACGTAATGGTTTTTATTGGTAGAGGAATTGAGTTCCGGAGTCCTGAGGTCATGTTGCAGTTGTATAAGACTCTGGTGCGTCCGCATCTGGGGTATTGTGTGCAGTTTTGGTCGCCATAGTATAGGAAGGATGTGGAGGCACTGGAACGGGTGCAGAGGAGGTTTACCAGGATGTTGCCTGGCATGGTAGGAAGATCGTATGATGAAAGACTGAGGCACTTGTGGCTGTTTTCATTGGAGAAAAGAAGGCTTAGGGGTGACTTGATAGAGGTGTACAAGATGATTAGGGGTTTAGATAGGGTTGACCACGGGAACCTTTTTCCACGTATGGAGTCAGCTATTACGAGGGGGCATAGTTTTAAATTAAGGGGTTGTAGGTATAGGACAGATGTTAGGGGTAGATTCTTTACTCAGCGAGTCGTGAGTTCATGGAATGCCCTGCCAGTAGCAGTGGTTGACTCTCCCTCTTTATGGGCATTTAATTAGGCATTGGATAGGCATGTGGACAATAGTGGGCTAGTGTAGGTTAGGTGGGCTTGGATCAGCGCAACATCGAGCGCCAAAGGGCCTGTACTACACTGTATTCTTCTATGTTCTATGTTCTATATAAATGGAATCCCCACGGTCTCGGTTGGCAGAAGGGTGGGCTCAGAACACATCTTCACCACCACCGCCCAGAAAGGCAGCATGGACGCTCCCTCATACCCATCCTTCTGTAAACAGCTCAGATACTGAAACTATTCTGTGATAGTTAGTGTTCTCGCCACTTGTCCTGATATCATCAACAATCTGTGCTCATATACGGCCAGGGCTCTCTGCTCTAAATGTCATGTTGAGATTGTTCAGGAATACTCGAATACTGTGTCTAGCTCTAACTGATCTAAATGTCATTTAAACTGTATAACTGTCCCTGCATTCACCAATTTCTCTGGAAGTTCATTCCACACACAAGCCAGTTTCTGGCTAAAATAATTACCACACTCTCATGACTTCTGTAAATCGTTTTCCTCGCACCTTAAAATATCCCTCAGTTTTGAATCCCCAACTCTCTGGAAAAGACATCGGCCCTTCAGCTTATCTGCAACCCTCATGATTTTATAAACCTCTGTAAAGTTATCCCTTACTCTCATACTGTCCAGTGAAAAAAGTCCCTGCCTATCCAGCCTCTCCTTCTAGCTCACTCCCTTCATTCCAAAACAACATCAGGTTAATCTCTTCTGAACCATCTGCAGCTTAATAATATCAACGTCAATAATATCAAAGTGAATAAACAAGGTATTTTCTAAGGGTAGGGGAAGTCCAAAACGAGAGGACGTATTTTTAAGGTGAGAGGGGAAACATTTAAAAGCAACCTAAGGGGCAGCTTTTTCACACAGAGGTTGGTGTGCCTATGGAATGAGCGGGCAGGTTGACCAGGCTAAACCCAGTATTCCAGAAGAGGTCTCACCAATGCCCTGTACGACCTGAACATGACATCCAAATTCCGATACTCAAAGCTTTGACCATTGAAGAAAAGTGTGCTAAACACCTTCTTAACCACACTATCTATATGAGATGCAAATTTTAAAGAATTATACCAAACGGACTAAGTCTCTGTTCTACAATACCACCCTACTTTTAATTGTATAGGTACTCCTCTTGTTTGATTTACAAAATCCAATACCTCGCATGAATCAAAACTAAACTCCACCTGCCATCCCTCAGCCCAGTGTGTGATATTACTGCCACCTCACCCTCCCCCTTCAATTTTAAAATGCCCATCCCCTCTCCCGGAGGCCTGTGTACTCCGGCCTTGATTTTCACAAAGACCCTGAGCTTGGTTTGCCTTGTGTTGTTAGGAGGAGGAGGGACAGATTGTAGACACAGTCAGTGGGGAGGAGATGCTGGACAGTCATCACCGGTCAGGTGTCACTTCATGGTTTTAGGAAGAGTGCAGTCGCACGTGATTGATGGTTAATACTGATCGGTGTTTTGGGGCCAGGAATTATGCTCTTTCTCCGTCTCTGGTGTTCAGTAATAAATATCTATTCGAGACCCTTCATTGTGCAGAGTGTCTCTGCAGGATTTCTTTCGCTAATATTGCAAACTACAGATAATAGCGATTAAAGATGTTCAAAGTTAATTTTGATGGCACAGCATTTACACTCAACATCCTACAGTTGAAATAAATATTTTGTATTTGTTTAACAATACGAAGTGTTTTGTGTAGTTCAGTAATGATGACCTGATTATAATAAATCCACACAGATCTGCAAGCTGAAATACTTAAAATATGATCCAAAATCTTGGTATGGTAGTGTCGTGGGTAATGTCCCTGCCTCTGAGCCAGAGGTCTGGATTTGATTCCAATTCCTGAATATGTGTGGTCGTGTTCCTTGCTCTGGACTCTAAGTTCTGAATTCAAGTACTGCTTGCTGCAGAGGTATGTAACAGCATGTCAGAACAGGCTAGTGAACAAAAACATAGGAGAATACTGTTACCGCATTATGGGTATTGTCGAGTGATGCTACTGTCCCTACCTCCGGGCACAAAGGTGTAGGTGTAAATCCCACAGAAGTGTCTCATGATTTATCTAAACAAACTGATTAAAATGGATTTAGAATTGTGATTCTTGGAGAGGGAGGAGGTGTCAGCATTGAATTTCAGAATTTAGGCCCAGGATAATTGAAATCACAGCTATTCATGACTGGAGTCACATTTTGCCGCAGTAAAGGTTTGTAAAATCAGAATGCTCATGAATAGGGTGAGTAGTCAGGGTTTTTCCCCAGGTTAGGGACATCCAAAACAGGAGAGCATTTGTTGAAAGTGAGAGGGGAAAGGTTTTGAAGAGGCCTAAGGGGCACATTTTCATGCAGAGGGAGGTGTACATATGGAATGAGCTGCCAGAGGAAGTGGTGGAGGCTGGTACAACTACAACATGTAAAAGGCATCTGGATGCTAACAGACCTGCCGAGCTTTTCCAACAATTTCTGTATTTCTTAAAAAATGCATTCATTTTAACAAAGGTATTCTGAATAAATTAAACATTTTAATTTTAAAGACGCAGTGCCATGTAAACATATTTCAAATCGGCTGAGATCATTTTCTGCTAAGAGTATGGTTCTGTGCATGACAACAATAATGCACCTACATGGAGCAGGGAATGTGATGGAGACATAGTTTGCACAATGTAAAAGGAGACCTCATATGGTCGAGTTTGTCGGGAGGGGGCGGGGATGACATTACTGTGTGATTCATCTCAGAGAGGGAGAAAATGTAACCTGCCCAAGAAGGAACGGCCTATTGCACTCTCTCTCTTTCCTTGTTCCTCATCACAGCATTGTGTGCGAGCTAAAAAAGAAACAAACTCTACAATCATCGTTGCCATTCTTATTTTGGTAGAAATCCTGCAGTGTTGAAAAGTCCCTTCGGCCCAACAAGTCCATACCAAACTTCCCAGACCCGTTCCCCAACATTTACCCCTGACTAATGTATCTAACTTAGAAACCTCTGAACACTATGCATAATTTAGCATGAACAATCCACCTAACCTACACAGTTTTAACTGTGTGAGGAAACTGGAGCACCCATTAGAAGCTCACACAGACAGGGGGAAAATGTGCAAACTCCGCGCAGATAGTCACACAAGGCTGGAATCAAACCTAAGTCCGTGGTGCTGTGAGGCAGCAGTGCTAACCACTGAGCCACTGTGCCACCTCTTGGGAGATCCCTGAACCGAGCTCATTTGAATCTCCTCACTGCCGAATGCAAAGGGAACTCAGCAAAATCCAACTGTTCCAGGTTGAAATCCCATTGCTAGCAGCTCTGTGAGTAGAATATCTTCAGAAGCAGAATAATATTTCGGACAATCTCTCAATTTTTCGTTGTGTCATGGGTTACACTAATACCTGGACAAAGTTCTTTCGAGTTAAAATTGCAGAGATTTTGTTTGTGTGTGTGTGTGTGTGTATGTGTGTGTTAGTGTTTTTAGAAAGGCAAATATTCATTATATTTTTGCAATATCCAAACACTTCGCAATTCTTCTTTCCATCATAGCTTGAGTAACATTGCTCTGGATCATAAACGTGTTGTTTTAGCATTTTAAATAAACTAGCCTGACTCATTCCTAGAACTGACCCTGACCCATTCTGGGACCGATATCATTGGCCATATCATCAACCTGGTTACATTTAACATTTGTTGTGAGCAGCGGAGCAGTGGGACTAGAAAGGAAACAGTGACCCAAAAAGTCGGGGAACTATCGACCGGTGAGCCTGATGTCAGTAGTGGGTAAGTTGTTGGAGGAGATTGTGAGGGAAAGCATTTACATACGTTTGGGAAGTCAAGGGCTGATCGGAGGAGACAACGTGGCTTTCTGCATGGGAACTCATGTCTCATTAATTTGGTTGAGTTTTTTGAAGAGGTGACAAAGGAGAATGATGACGGCTGTTTGTTAGACGTTGTCTATGTGGACTTCAGCAAGGTGTTCATTTAAAGAACAAAGAGCAAAGAAAATTTACAGTCCAGGAACAGGCCCTTCGCCCTCCAAGCCTGAGCCGATCCAAATGTACAGTCTAAATCTGTCGCTCAATTCCTAAGCATCGGTATCCCTCTTCTCCCCACCGACTCATGCATCTTTCCAGACGCATCTTAAGTGAATCTACCGTGCTTGCCTCTACCACCTCTGCTAGCAACGCGTTCCAAACGCCCACCAGCCTCTGTGAGAATTACTTACCGCATGTATCTCCCTTAAACTTTCCACCTCTCACTTTGAAAGCACGACCTCTCGTTTTTGAATCCTTCACACTGGGAAAAAAGGTGTCTAGATCCACCCTGTCAAAACCTTTCATGATTTTGCAAACCTCAATCGGGTCCCGTCTCAATCTCCTTTTTTCCTCGTGAAAATAAACAACCTACTCAGCCTCTCTTCGTCGCTAGTATTTCATACTGATTGGTAGACAGATTAGTATGTTTCAGTCACATGGGATAGAGAAGAACGTAGTCGCAATTGTCTTGAAGGAAGAGAAATATTTTTCAGACTGGAGGCTTGTGAGCAGCAGTGTGCTGCAAGAATCAGTACTGAGTTCACTATATTTCATCATTTATGTAAAAGATTTGGATGTGAATATCGGTGCAATTGTTAGTAAGTTTACAGATGCCATTAGAAAGGTGGTGTAGTAGATTATCTCAGAGTACAACGAGACCACAACTAAATGGGACTAGGGTCAAGGAGTGATAGATGAAGTTTAATTTAGATAAATACGAGGTTTTGCATTTTGGGAATGCAAATCAGGGCAGAAATTATACACTTAATGGTACGGTTCTGGGGAGTGTTGTGAAACAAAGGGACATAGAGCTGCAGGCGCATTGTTCCGTGAAAGTGGAGTCGCAGGAAGACAGAGTGGTGTTGAACACATTTGGCACATTTGCCTTAATCAGTCAGAGCATTGAGTATAGGAGTTGTGGTGGTATGTTGTATCTGTACAGGATGTTGGTGAGGCAACTTTAATAATATTGCATACAACCTGGTTGTCTGCAGAAAAGATTTACACATATGCCCCAGGACGAGATGTTTGAGTTTTAGGGAGAGCTTGATTAGGCTGAGAGTGTTTCCCCTGGAGTGTCAGAGGTTGAGGAGTGACATTATTGAGGTTTATAAAACCATCAGGGGAATGGATATTCTAAATAGCCACGTTCTGCTCCAAAGGGTGGGGGCGGGGGTCCAAAACAAGAGGGCATAGGCTGAAGGCGAGAGGGCGAATGATTTAGAAGGGACCTGAAGATAAATGTTTCACACAGAGAGAAGTGTGTGTGCAGAAAGTGCTGTCAGAGGAAGTGGTGAAGGCGGTTGCAATTGCACACTGAAAAGTATCTGAAAGAGGAGGGATATTGGCCAAATGCTGGCAAATGGGACTACATCAGATTTGATATCTGATCGGAGTGAACAGATTGGACTAATGAGTCTGTTTCTGTCCTGCATGACTCTGATTCTATAAGAGGGATGATGAAAAGTTCTGAAAGGACATTTCAAGTCGGAATTTTCTTCACTGGAAGTTTATCGTGCCTCTATGTTCACATTGATTGAAAGCTGCATTAGTTAAATATTTGACAGAGAAGTGAGTCACGCATAATGGGATATAGACAGGAAAGTGGGGCTGAGACCCCCAACCTGACCAGCCACAATCTTATTGCTTGGTGGAGAAGGCTCAAAGTATCTAATGACCCATTCCTGCTCCTCAGTCCCATGTTTCTGTGTTCCATTCAACCCCTCAAACCTTCTAGACATGAGTATTTGGAGGCCACTTACTGCTATAATCTGGTGCTCAGAAACAGAGGAGACAATTCAGCCTCTCAAGACTGTCACACACGCTTTGAAGTGATTTGGGAAATGTATTTGGAATATCCAGGCACGGTTATGAAAGAGGCCCCTCATCTCTCTTCACAGGGCTTCCCCTCTCTGCAACTTGTGCTTCATTTGTTGGTCATGTTGTAGACCCAGATTCACTGAGAATACAGCCCACATACCTCACCAGGCAATGGCTCACAAAATTAAAATAAATCCAAGGCGTCCCTAGCTATTTACTCAAGTGGTCTTAACTAGCCAGCTTGGTAACAATTGTTCAATCTCTCACTAAAAGAATCCAAAACAACATAACATCTTAAAGCTGCAGCATCATAACACTTGTCAGCACATCGAGCTGTCAAATAGGAACCAGGGGTAACCCAATCAGGCCCTTGGCCCTGTCCAATTGGACGAGGAAGAAGTCAGTCAGTCCGTTGAGTCACTAACACAGCAATAGGATGAGGCCATTTAGCCCTTTGAGTCAATTACACAGGAATAAGAGGAAGCCATTCAGCCCCTTGAGCCACTTATACAGGAACAGGAGGAGGCTATTCCCCCTCAACGCACTTACACAGGGACAGAATGAGATAATTGAAACTGATTCCTGATGCACAGCTTATGCCCGAAACATCAATTCTCCTGCTCCTCGGATGCTGCCTGACCTGCTGTGCTTTTCCAGCAATCCATTCTCTACTCTGATCTCCAGTATTAGCAGTCCTCACTGTCTCCTAATAGATGCTCTAACATGATGAGCAAGCGGAGCAGAGGCTGCACAGACAGATTGTTCCACGTTGTTCCTTTTGGCTCCATTTCTCATGACACACACGTGGGACTTTAACGTGGTTTTCTCGCGGTGAGGAGGGAAGCCTTGTGTCTTGTGTGAAGTCTCAAGAAGGCAACTTTCATCTCCGAGAAGACAGCCTGGTGTTCTCTATGTAGGGCAAATGGAATGGCTACCTGTTTCAGATGGAAGATATTGTGGCTTCTGCCTGGGATTTTAGAACAACATGGCGTTCATTATGGGTTCACAAGCCGACTGCATAATAACATGGGGAGAGTTAATTTAGGCATATAAACTATTAGGAAAGCCATGTTAGACTGATCAATGGACTCTCTAAGTTCAGATAATGCTGATCTTGTTCATGTTGATCTTGTCTAGTGCATGTCCTGTGCGTGTAACCTGTATGCCTTATTCTGTCCAAGCCCATTTCCAAGCAATGATCTGCCTGTCCGTGCTTACTATGATCTGCCTCCACTGCTCATAAATAAAGTTTACCTGTACTGAGGTACACGTGAAAATAAATCAAACCAATCAATCCTGGGTAAAGTATTGAATTTTTCACCCTATCAATGTCTCTTTTGAAAATAAGTAATCGCTGCCAGTCCTCGTGTTTCAGCATCAGCATTTCTTCGTCTCTCACATCTCTACAGATTAAACACTCAGCTTCTTTACTCTATCCTCATGTTACCATCATCCGTGTCTGTGGTAAGGGGGTCATTCCTTACAAAGGGGATCAAATCTGTAGAGAGTGCCCCAAATGCTCTCTCAGCAAAGCTCTACAACAGCAGGAAGATGGCTTTACTTATGTACTCGGATCATCTTACAATGAAGGACAGCATACCATTGACTGCACCTATTACTTACACAGAGTTTGATTCGGAGCAGTCAGCATAGACTTGTGAGTGAGAGATCATGCTTCCCAACTTTGTTAGAGTTCTTTGATGAAGTGACCAAGATGTTTGATGAGGGCAGAGTGATAGACGTAGTCTCTATGGGTTTCAGTAAGGCATTTGATAAAGTTCCACATGGCAGGATGCTCTGGAAGGTTACATCGCGTGGAATGCTGGGGGAACTGACCAGTTGGATACACAGTTGGGTTGATGGTACGAAGTACAGGGATTAGTGGAAGGCTGCTTGTCAGACCGGAGACTGGGTCCATAGCTGTTTGTTATCTATGATTTGGTTAAGAATGTACAAGGCATGATTTTTAAGTTTGCAGATGACACTAAAATAAGTGGTAGCATGATCAGTGTGGAAGATTGTCATAAATTGCAGCAGGACCTCAGTCAGGTGGGCAAGTGGGGCGAGAAATGGCAAAAAGAATTTAATATCAATGTCTGAGGTCTTGCATTTTGAAAACTCAAATCAAGGTAGGAGTTCCATGGTGAATGGGAGGGCCATAAGGGGTGTAGTGGGCAGAGGGATCTTGGCGTTCAGGTGCATGGTTCTCTGAGAGTGGAGTCACAGGCAGACAGGACAGTGAAGAAGGCTTTTGGTACACTGGCCTTCGTCAATCAGGGCATTGAGTATAGAAGTTGGGAAGTTATGTTACAGTTACACAGGACTTTGATAAGGTCGCACTGGAATATTGTGTTCCGTTTTTGTCAACTTGTTAGAGGGAGGATGTTATGAATTTAGAAAGAGTGCAGAAGACATTTACAAGGAGCCAATGGTCTGAGTTATAGGGAGAGGTTAGATAAGCTAGGACCTTTTCATTAGAGTGTAAGAGACCGAGTGGGGACCTTATAGAGCTGTATAAGATCATGAGGGGTATGGATAGGGTTAATGCTCCCTGTCTTTTTCCACGGTTTAGAGAATCGAGGACGAGAAGGGATCAGTTTACATTGAGAGGGGAAGGAATAAAAGAGAACCTGAGGGGCCACTTCTTTACACAGAGGATAGTACACGGATAAGCTTCCAGCAGATGTGGTTGAAGGTGGTGCATTAACAACGTTTCAAAAGCAATTGGATAAATATGTGGATAGGCAAGGTCCAGAAGGATATGGGCCAACTGCAGGGAAATCGGGTTAAAGGAGATGGATATTTACAAGCTAGAGTCGTACCCCTCTGTTAATTAAACCCAAACACCCAGAAAAGCTCCCCTCACCTCGTAATCTGTTAAAATATGAGCGACACAGATCTCCTACATTCCACGATTTAAACAAAAAATAATAAGTTATTTTCTTAACTTTAATAGTGAACACTAAACAACAACTATTGCTAAATACAAGCCGCTGTTTTTCATAGCTACTTACTATCTGACTCCAACTCTGTAAAAATATGCTATTCCATCGGTTAAACTTTGCAATCTCAAGACCACGCAGTCTCTAACCTTCCCACTGTGTTCACTCTTCCAGCTGCTGATCTCCTTGGGTCATGTTTTGTTTTACTGCAAGGAGGTTTTAAATGAACATGTATCATTGACAGAGAGTGTAAGAGATGGCCTGTTATCACTCCTGCTGTTGGATTGTTTTGACTCTCCCTCTAGTGTTCAAAATGCTGGGTTTATATACTCCCCATGATACAATAATTCTCATAATTTGATTGCTTTCCAGGTGTCCAAACAATAATATTCAAATTCTGTTGGCTTCTGGTATCCTGAGCGTTATTTAAACTCTTTGGTTGTATTTGAATTGCTGTCAAAACAGGAACCAAAACTCAAGTATCCATTTCCCAGGTAATGGCGACATGTGGAAAAGTCTGACCTTTAGCTGGCATCTGTGGCTATATTTTTTTATTCAGCAAAACACGTTCTGTCTTAAAGTGACCAGAATGTTTTCGGCGTCATAACACCTCCCTCCTTCGGAAAATAAAATGAACCATCAGACCAAAAATATGGTTTCATTTCTTTTCCTCTAATTCTTAATCCAAGTATTATGAAATCCAAAAGTATTAATTTCAGTTATACCATTCATATTAATTCTGCACACATATATAACACTGGAATAAGTCAGATCTTATCTTCACTATTTCCTTTAAATCCGTGATAGCACATCTGCTATCACATTTTTTGGACCCACAGCATGTACATTTTGTAAGTTTAAAGTTGGTAACATAAGACTCCAATGAAATAGTCTCATATTCTGCTCTTTAAATATTCCAAAAATGCGAGAGGATTGTCGCTGTTGTCCACAACCGTCTCCAACAATTTGTTTATCATATAATCGTTAAAATGTTGTCAGGTCAGTACCAAACTCAATCATTCTTTTTCAATAATGGAGACGTTGTTTTATTTTCTGGTGGATATTGAGTTTTTTTCGCTAAGTGGACAATGGGCCATTCAATTCCATCATCATCTTTCTGTTTCAATACATCTCCGAACTCTATATCCTGAGTATCAGACACAATTTTCAAAGGGTTTCAAATTATTTGGTGCAGATAAAACTAGTGCAATGCTTAATACGGATTTTAAATTCTCAAATGCCTCCTGGCATTGTTCTGTCCACCAAAATTTTGTGTTCTTCTTTAGTAAATCCATCAGTGGTGCCAATATGCTGCTGAAATTTGGAACAAACTTCAGATAGAATCCACTCAGTTCTAAAAACTGAAACACCTCTTTCTTCGAGGACGGTCGTGGCGATTCCTCAAAGCCCTTCGTCTTTGTGTTCCATAGGGTCAACCTTCAATGTCCAATGTAATGTCCCAAGAATATCACCTCTGCCTTCGTGAATTCTGTTTTCTTTAAGTTATTACCAAGTTTGCGTCTTGTATCGTTCAACATGCTCAGCCAACTGCAACATGTGAGCTTTCAATCACTTGCTAAAAATCACTACATCATACAGATAAACTGCAGAATTTATACATCTGGTCATAACTCTGTTTCTGATTCTTAAATGTTGCTGGTGCATTATTCATTCACATGATATGCTCAATAACGTTTTTGTCATATCGGGTATCTTTACCAGATAGTTTAACTGACATAACTTTTTTTTAAATTCGAAATGGGGCACTAAACCTGGCTTTGAAGGGATTTCCTACCACTGGTGGCAATACTAATATTTCATCCCAACAGGAAATCGTGAAAGTTTCAGAGTTTTTATCTGTCCCCTGCTTCATTCTATGCTGTGTCCTCTTCAGGTGCTGTTTAGCTAACTCACCGACTCGATCTAATCGCTCACTCACCTCACAAACATAATCCAAGTATGAGATCTCCGACTTTGGCCCTGTCAATTTATATTTGATTAATTTCAAAGGACCTCTCACTTCATGTACGAATATTAACTCAAAGGAGGTAAAGTGAGGAGATTTATTGGGGGCATCTCCCATGGCAAGCAATTTAATGGGACACTCCAATAATGGAATTGTCCCTGGCAATCTGGTGGACACATCAATTATGGTCAGAAAATATTGGTTCCACATTTATTTTATAAAGGAGAGTGAAACAATTAATCATAACCCAAGTGAAATGTTCTTCAAATGCAAGAATTGGCATCAAAGGTGCTGGTTTTATTACTACCTTTGACTTACCTACCATTTGGTATGCATGATGTACGACAAAAAATAATCACGTCCTTGTGCATTCCAGGCCACTAGAAATGCTTCTGTACCTTAGCCTGAGTCTTCTGTACACCTCGGTGACCACCTGCAGTTAGTTATTGTGCTACCCGTAATATTGTATGCTACCAGTAACACAATCTGGTGCACTTCAGTCCATTTCCCTTCTGCACTGACCAAGCGTGGTCTCCATTTTAATTTTAGGATTCTATCTTGAAGTTATTAACGTTTGACAATACATTCTGATTCCTTCTCTCCCTCTCTCTCGCTCGCTCTCTTTCTCTCTCTCTCTGTCTCTCTCTCTGTATATGTGTGTGTGTGTGTATGTGTATCTGAAGTAAGTCCATAAGCCTTTCTGGACTAAACACCCCTGCCTGACCCACTGCCTGTTCAGATTTTTCCTGCACCGTTACATCAATCAGGGTGTCAGTTCATTTAACATCAATTTCTTTGTCTTTTTAATTCGTTTTTCCTTCCTGCCGTAACTTATGATAGTGAGATCTTGTTACTACACAGTCTGGAAACATTCCTGGGTATTTTTGCTTTCAACTCCCCAGTTCCCTCGTATTCCTTTAACTTCTCCACCACAAGGGGTGCATTTCCCACCTTGGATCCTGCTAAATCTTTCCCAAGAACAAACTGTATTCCTGGAACTGACAGTGTGTCACTCACCCTCACTGTTACTTCTCCAAACTTGATTCGGCACTCCAACCTGTTTTTTTCTGTCCTCCAACCTTAATTTCTGTCTCCATTCTACAAATTATTTCACTCTTGAGTAACGTGTCAGAAAGTGTGAAAATGCTTCCATCTCTTACTATTAGGGGCTGAGAGAAAGTGAGGGCTGCAGATGCTGGAGATCAGAGTTGAAAACTGTGGGGCTGGAAAAGCACAGCAGGTCAGGCAGTATGCGGGAGGCAGGAGAGTTGACGTTTCAGGCACAAGTTCTTCATCAGGAAACTGGGGGGTAAAGGAGGGGGAAGGGGGCTGAGAAATAAGTAGGAGGGTGGGGGTGGAGCTGGGTGAAACGTAGCTTGGAAGGTGATACGTATATGCAGGTGTGGTGTGGTGGTGATAGGTCTGAGAGGAGGGTGAAGTGGATAGGTGGTAGGACAGCTGGACGCCTGAAACTATACAGCATCAACATCGACTTCACCAATTTCCAAATCTGCCCTCTCCCAACCTCATCCCAGATCCAACCGTTCAAATTAGCACCGCCCTCTTGAACTGTCTTAATTGTCCATCTTCCTTCTCACCTATCGACTCCACCCACCCCTTGGACATATCACTATCACACGAACCCACATCTTCATATAGCCTTCCCAGTGACCCTCCAGCCAGCCCAGCTCCTACCGTCCTATTTATCTTTCAGCCCCCTTGTCCCCCCCGTCACGTTCCTGATGATGGGTTTATGCCTGATACGTCAATTGTCCTGCTCTTCAGATGCTGCCCGATCTGTTGTGCTTTTCGGGCGTCTCACTTCTCAACTATTGGAGACTGAGCAGATCTCGCAGATCACAAAATTATAATATTTCTTGTCCTTCCCTTAATCACCCCCCCCCCCCACCCCTGGCCCGCCATTTCTGAATAAAGTTTATCCACAGAGGCAAATTCTATAGAGAGAGATCAGGTACTAACTCCATACCTAGCCCCTGCCTCGGCTGCAGTTCCTTGGCACCACTTGGGGTCTCTTTTACCAGTTTCACTAATGCCACTGGCTTAGCGTCTTTTACCACATCTTTTCCCAAAGTGTCTTCCTCCAACGCGCAGCACTGTGTGTCCCAGCTTACTGCAGTGAAAATACCTTTCTCCCAGTGCCCTTCTTAAACCATCGGCACTGTAATTTTATGTGTTCCACTCCTTTATAGTGAGAACACCTGAAGCCTTTCACCTCCTTTCAACCCTCTTGGGCTTCTTTTTTCACCTGTGCTAAACTATTCTCAGTGTGCTCTACTGTTCACTTTGTCGTGTAGGATCTCACCTTCTCCAAATTTTTATCACTCACAGGATGAAAATCTTCCCAGAAGCTACACTTCATCTCATGCACCAACGCATATTGACCTGCCATTTCTTCAGCACTTCTCAGCACTTGAACTTTCTGTTCATTCACATGAATTCTTACCATCTCTGGAAGTACGTCTTTAAACTTACCCAGCAGAATAATCTCCCTTCGAGCCTCACAGGTCTTATCCACTTTTAAGGCCAGCACCCATCTATCAAAATGACTGTGGTTAACCCTTTCAAATGCAACATAAGTCTGACCTGGTTTCCTCTCTATATTTCTGAACCACTGTCTGTATTCTTCTTGTACCAATGGAAAACCACTCAAAATAGCCAGTTTGACATCTGCATAATCCCTTGACCCTTCATCTGACAGCGCTGCACATACCTCACCAGCTGTGCCCACCCGCTGAATCTGAAGGAGCATTACCCACAAGTTCACTGAGCCATTTTTTTTTTCAAATGAAATAAAAACAGATTTTGACATTTTTCTCAGCGAAATATGGCAATGTATTAACATAGCTCTATACATCCCGACGTTCTCCCTTCATCCCTATTCTGTTAATTTAACTTTCTTGTCTAATTCTCAACTTCGGAATTTCAAATTTTCTCTCTTTTTCCTCTCTTTCCCTTTCTCTCTATTCTCTCTCTGTTTCCATCCTTATTTTAACCTTCTAACTCCAGTTGCCATATTTGTAATTTAAGTTTTTTCTAACTCTAATGCAGTTGCCTATTTCTCTGACACACCAAAGTGCTTGACCAGTTCCATTACAATTTCAGCTTTCCTTTTGTCCATGATTAAACCTAATTCCAACCTATTTGCTAATTCTAACAATATTCCTTCTTCTGTCTTTGTAACCTGCCTTGGCACATTTGGGAACCTCTTTAGTAATGTTAAAAAAAACATTTCTCACACTTTTAATTTAACCAACCACATTTAACAAATTTAAATGTATTTTCCCACCGGTTTTATTTGAAGATCTAGGTCACAAATTGTTACGTGTTGGAATCTGCTGAGACCTTTTGTATCCCACTTCTGTCCAAATCCCATACGGCAAGGCTGCAAACTGTTATGACATCAATATCAAACCCCTCTGTTAATTAAAACCGCACACCTAGAAAGGATCACCTCACATCATAGTCTGTTAAAATATGGGTGACAGAGAACTCCGAAATTCCACTAATTAACGAAAAATTCCAATTTATATGTATGCAAGGTAGCTCGCTGAACATGAAGGTGTGTTTTCAGACATTTCATCACCATGCCTAGGTGACGTCATCATTGAGAGTCTCCACTGAGGTGCTGGTGGTATGTCCCGTCTCTCTATTCATGGGTCTTGGTTTATTAAGGTGGGTGATGTCATTTCTAGGTTTTCTTATTACAAGTGAAGGTAGATAGGATCTAAATTGATGTGTTTCTTGATGAACCTTTGGTCAGAATGCCATTCCTCTAAGAACGTCCTTGTGTGTCTTAATATGTGCGTGTGTTGTTCCAGTCAAAGTGGTGTCCTTCTTTGTCTGTATGTATGGAACATAGTGATAGTGGGTCATATCTTTTGGGGGGCAGTTGGTGTTCATGTATCCTGGTAACACGACAATAGGACCATTTCAATGGCGGAAAAATGATTTTGTATACATTGTTAAATCAATGTGTATGTGCAGATTTTTTCATATGTGCACAACACATTCTAAATAAATAACATAGACACAGTTATCGAAAGATTATGCACATGATGTATAAAATTTATAAAACATTGTTTGATGCTCATCTAAAGTGATATGTTTCCCTTCTCTCAATGTTCACTTCTCTTCTGGAATTCTATACTGTAATCTCTTATTCTTATCAGGATGTGTGTTGTAAACTCTTGTTTCTGGTATCCCAACTTATTTCAGTGAATTCCCTTTCTACCGGGCATTCAACATACTGACCTGCTGGGTTCTTTCCAAAGCTGTTGTCTGTCATATTACTGGACATTAAAATTCTGGCATCAGACCCAGCATTTGAATACATTATTCTGTTGTAATTGCACTGTACAAAAATGACCACAGCACACAGGAATTGACAAGATATTGAGGGATGTGCATCTACTTCTTATAATAATCTAGTTTTCTCATTTTTCATATTTCCTCATCTATATCCTCTCTCCCGTTCTCTCTTTGTATCTAGTTAAGAAATCTGCCAATTATTCTTTATGTCCCATCTCTCAAAGCTCCTTTCGGTTTATATGTATTGCTGTCTTCTTGATGTAATGTGATTATAATTGAGCAATGTAACTACAAAGACATGCTGGAGGAGCTGCCAGAGTTAATTGGAAGGGGAAACGAGTAGGGAAGACCATGGAGCAGCAAAGGCAAGAATTTCTGCGGATGATTCGGAGGAGAGAAGAAATTCATCCCAAAGGAGTTTAAACATACTCATGGGAGGACAAGGCAGCCATGAGCGATAAGGCATTAAATCAAAAGAGGAAACATACGATGTGGTGAAGACGTTTGGGAATCCAGAGAATTCATTGGCTCTGAAACTACATAAGGCTGGCATCACTGACACGACAGAGCTCTTAATCATCGTCAGGAAGAGAAACAGAGGGAAAGACATCCCTTTAAACACAGAAGATGACATTACTCAAGGAAAAAGATAAAGATGAATTGAACAATTGAATTAAAATCAGTTAAATGCTTTTATGGAATGTGTCAGATTGGGAGCATGACCTCAGCAGAATGAGAATATGAAAATGAAAGTGTTACCACATCAGAAACCAGAGTAGGACACTGAGTACAGGGTTGATGGTTGAAAGGGTATCGATGTGAACTACGGGACAGACAGCAGAATTGTATTTCAGATAGTACAGCTCGAAATTGCGTATTTATGTAGTGCTGCAGACCACAGCAGCATGAGAAGCAGACCTGCATTAAAGAAAAACTGCAACATTTTGCTCGGGATAATCTCCTCAGTCTGCCATTATCATCAACACGATCCATGTTTCAGTGACGAGTTTGGGTGAACATGTCAGGGTCAGAACCATGTGAGCCTAAATCTGATGCTAACTCATTAAAGCTACCGCACTTGACCAACAGATTTGATCGAAGCCCTGCAGTCCTGTCACATTCAATCATAAATGGTGATGGATGATTAAACAAATGACTGGAGGAAAGGGCTCAACAAACATCCCCATCCTAAATAATCGAACAGAGTAAGACACATCAGAGTAAAAGACAAGGATGTAGTATCTGTACCATCCTGAGCCAGAAGTGTTGAGTCGATGATCCACCTCACCCTCATCATGATCCCCACAGAATCACAGATGCGAGATTTCATCAAATTCGATTCGCTGCACGTGACATGAAGAAACAGCTGAACACAGTAGATATGACAAAGGCAATGGGCCCTGACCCCATTCCTGCAATGGGACTGAAGACTTGTGCTGCACAGCAAGCCGTGTCCCTGGGGAAGCTGTTTCATTTCAGCTCCAACTCTGACATCTCTCTGGTAATGTGGAAAAGTACTCAGCTATGTTCAGTTCCCTAAGAGTAGAATAATTACAATCTGGCCAATTACCACTCCCTCAGTACAATCACGAACGTCAAATTGGTGGGAGTTATTTCTGACAGAGCTGTAAATCAGCACAGAAATAACCTGCTCAGTGTGGTTTCTGATCGGTCCCCATGTGGAGATGGTGCTGTTGTGGAAATGTCACTGGATTACTAATCCAGAGCAGGCTAATGCTCTGGCAGTTTGTGGAAGTTAAAAATAATTAATAAAATATTAAGATGCAAAATCTGGTGTCAGTAATAATACCCTTGAAGCCAATGTCGATTGTAAACACCAATTTCCTTCCCCGATGTACTTTCAGGAAGTGACTCTCCCGTGCTTTCCTGGTGTGGCCTAAAATTGACTGCAGACACACAGACATGTGATAAACTCTTCAATGGTCTTTGAATCGGCCAAGCAAGACAGTCAATTGCATCAAACTGTTCCGAGCTCTTTAAGGATAAAACCAGACAGAACACCAAGCACCAACCTCAGTATCAGAAAAGAGAACGGTAAACACAATCCTGTTGACCCTGCAGAGACCTCCTTCCCAACATCTGAGAGTTTGTGACAACTTTCCCACAGACTACACAGAAACACCGGTAAAGAAGGAGGTCGTACAACACATTGAGCCTCCCCCATTCGAGTTCATATTCAAACATGTCCTCAATGCACTTACCCCACACAATGAATATATCCGTTAATGTGATTAACCTTGGAAAGCTATAAATAGGAAGTACAGTAGTCCCTTTCGTCCATCGAGTTTGCTACCCAATTCAGCATAATTATGGCTGGCATTTTATTTCCATTCCGTACTCTTGCTCTACCCTCATCCCTTTAGTGCCTCGAAATCCTTATTTATATTCAGTGCCTTGGCTTCCAGGTGTAAACGAATTCCCCAGGGTCACCAGCGTCGGAGTGGTGACCCTGGGGAATTTATTCTCATCTCAATGCAGAATGTCCTGCCAGTAGCTAATACTGTGGCCCCTTGTTTTAGACGTCCCAGCCTGGGGAATTATCATTCCTGCTTCCAATCTGTCACACCCTGTCAGAGTTTTATACATTTCACTGATTTCTCCACTCATTTTCCTAAAGCCCATGGAATACAGGCCCAGTCGCCCCAAACTCTGCTTTCACAACAAGCCTGTCATCCCAGAGATCAGTCTGGTCATCCTTCGCTGCTCTCCCTCAATGTCAGGTTTGTCCTTTGTAAGTTAAGGAGACCAAAACTGCATACAATACTGCACAATGTTCGAGACTGGTCCTCTCCAAAGGCCTGTACAGTTGCAGTAAGACACCCTTATTCCTGGACTCAAATCCTCCTGAAATGAAGGTCAACGCACCATTTAACTTCCTAACTGCTTTTTGTTCCAGCAGTATTGCTTTCAGTGACTGGTGTACAGGGAAATCCAGATCCTTTTCAATGTTACAACTCCTGCCTTGGAGGGTCGATGTACACTGGTCAGCGTGACAATGCCATTCCCAGTATTGACCTCTGGGTTGAGAACTCACTGCGCTGCAGGGAGCTCGGAGGCTTGCTCAGAAGGAAACAACAAAAACAAACTTACATCGCTTTGTAGATCAACATGGTTCAAACAATCCCTTTTCAAACATTGGCTGCCAATCTCTTGTTCCCACCAAAGGGCATACCATCACCTCTACCCACCTTGCTCTCCATCTGCTACATATTTGCCCATTCACTCCACTTGTCTTAGACAACTTGGAGCTTTATTACAATGTCCTTACCCACTCACAATCCAACATCCTTTAGTGCAGTCAGCAGGTTGCGATATATTGTATTTGATTCCTGCAACCAAATGTTTAATGGGTATTGTGAACAGCTGGGGCCTGACCACCAATCCCTGCGATACCTCAGCACCCTTCCTCTGTTAAATGTGTTTTTTTCCAATTTCTTTATTTCGTGAATCTGGGTGTCTCTGGCTGGGCCAGCATTTTTTGCCTGTCACGAGTTTTCCTTGAGAATGTGGTGGTGGCCTTGTTGTACCGCTGTAGTCCACCTGTGCAGTTAACCCACAATGCCATTAGGGAGGGAATCCCAGGATTCTGACCCAGCGACTGTTAAGGTATAGTGATATATTTCCAAGTCAGGATGGTGAATGGCTTGGAGGGGAACTTGAAGATGGTGATGTTCCCACACATCTGCTGCCCGAGTCCTTCTGAATAGACGTGGTTGTGTGTTGCGAAGATGGTGTCTGAGGGTCTGTGGTGAATCATTTCAGTGCAGCATGTAGATAGTAAAAGTTTGCTGCTGCTGAGCATTGATGGTGGAGCATTGTGGATGAAACGAAACTCAAACTGGCTGCTTTGTCCAGGATGTTATCAAGCTTTTTGAGTGATGTTGGGGCTACAATCATCCAGGAAAATGGGGAGTACGCTATCACACTTCTGTCTTATGCATTGTAGATAATGGACAGGTTTTGGAAGTCAGAATGTGAGTTACTCGTCGCAGTTCCCCTAGCTTCTGACCTGCTCTTGTAGTTACTGTGTTTATATGGTGAGTCCAGTGAGCTTCTGAGCAACAATTACCCCCCAAAATTTTGATACTGGGGAATTCAGTAGTGGTACCACCATTGAATGCCAAGGGACAGTGATTAGATTGTATTTTAGTGGTGATGGTCACCACACATTTGTGTGGTGTGAATATTACTTGCCACATGTCAGCCTGAATACTGTCCAGATCTTGTCGCATTTGGATATGGCCTGATACAGTGTCTGAAGAGCCACAAATATTGCTGAACATTGTGCAACCATTTGCAAACCTCCCCACCAATTCTGACATTATAATAGAGGGAAAGTCATTGATGCAGCAGTCCTGAAGACGCTTGGGCCTAGGCCACGGCCCGAGGGACTCATACAGACTTGTCCTGGAGCTGAGTTGACTGACCTTCATCAACCATGACCATCCTACGTGTCAGATATGATTGTAACCAGCGGGGTGTTTGCTCCTGATGCCAACTGAATCTGGTTTTGGTAAGGCCCTTTGATACCACACTTGGTCGAAGGAGCCTTGATTTAAAGGTCTGTCACTCTTACCTCACCTCTGGAATTCAGTTCTTTTGTCCATGTTTGAACCAAGGAAATTAGATCAGGAGCTGAATGACCCTGCTGGAGTCCAAACTGACGTCATTGACCAGGCTATTGCTGAGCAAGTGCTGCTTGAAAGCACTAACACCTTCCATCACTTTACTGATGATCGAGAGTAAACTGATGGGGTGGTAATCGGCTGGATTGGATTTTTTCTACATTTTATGTACAGGAGATACTTGGGAAATTTTCCACATAATCGGGTAAATGTCATTGTTGTAACGATATTGGAACACCTTGGCAAGGGCAGTGACAAGTTCTGGAGCACAGGTTTTCAGTACTATTGCCAGAATGCTTTCAGGGTATGTCCCCTTTGGAGTATCCCTTGTCTCCAACTGCATCTGGATAACATGTGGAGAGAATCAAATTGGTTGATGACTGGTAACTGAATTACTGAGGACCATTGGAGGAGGCTGAGATGGATCATCCACTCAGCATTTCTGACTGAAGGTTGTTGCAAATGCATCAGCATTATCTTTTACACTGAAGTGCTGGGCTCTTCCACCAAGAAGGATGGGGATATTTGTGGAATCTCTTCCTCCAGTGAATTGTTTAATTGTCCGCAGCGTTTTTCGACAAGAAGTGGAAAGACTGCAGCGCTTAAAGCTGAACCGTTGCTTGTGGGATCACTTAGCTCTGTCTATCACTTACTGCTTCTGCTGTTTAGCACACATGTAGTCCTGTTTGGTGATTTCACTAGGCTTACATCTCAATGTCAAGTGTACCCAGTGCTGCTCCTCCCCTCCTGCACTCTCCATTGGACCAAGGTTGATCCTCTGGCTTGATGGTATTTGTTGAGAGGGGTATGTGTCAGGCCATGTGATTGTGCAGGCGTACAATTCTGCTACTATTGCTGACCTTATGGAAACCCAGACTTGAGCTGCTAGATCTGTTCGAAGTCTGTCTTAATTAGCACGTGGATATTGCCACTCAAAATGATGGAGCTTATTCTCAATGTGAAGGTGTGACTTTGTCTCTACTTATGCATTATGCATTAATCATTCTTACCAATATTGTCTTGGGCAGATACTTCTGCAATTGGCAGAATAGTAAGGCAGTGGTCAAGTATATATTTTCCTCTAGTTGGTTCCTTCACCACCTGCGACAGATCCAGTCTTGCTGTTACATCATTTAGAATCTGACCAGCTCGATCAGTAATGCTGCTGCAGCGACACTCTTGATGATGGACATTGAAATTCCACACCCAGAGTACATTTTGCGCACTTACCACCATGAGTGTTTCCTTCAAGCGTTGATCAGCATGGAGGAGTACTGATTCATCAGTTGAAAGAGGCCGGTGCATGATAATCAGCAGGGGGTTTCCTTTCCTATGTGTAAACTAACGCCATGAGACTTCATGGTTAACAGAGTCACAATTGAGGACTCCAACAATTCCCTTCCAACTGTATCGCACTGTGCCACCAGTTCTGCTGTGTCTGTCCTGCTGATGAGACAAGAGATATCCAGAGAAGGTGATAGAGTGTCTGGGACATAGTCATATTCACAGAATCATAACTTACAGATAATGTCAGGCTGTTGCTTGTCAAATCTGTTTATTTCTATTCACTGTTTCCTGCCAGCTGTCCCATTCTAGAAACATGGCCATATATTAGCCTCAATCCACTAAGATTTGATTTTGCAAACTAGGTTTGGCGATTTTCCAAAGTTTTGCTGAAAATCCAAATGTATTACCTCTATTGCTTCTCTTTCATTTGTCTCCCAGTCTGTTTCTCAATCATAATTCCCATTTCATAAATCTATGTTAATGTTGTCTATGACCATTATTTTCACTACAAATAATTTCTCCTAAACTATTTACTTACTATGTTCTATGTTCCGTGTACTATGTCATTTTCCCACACTAGACTTGGTTTCCCAAGTATTGTTAGAAAATTCTGTGAAGACAGAACTGAAGTAATGGCTTCATAGTTCTGCCATTTCCCTGTTCCCCATTACCCATTCTCTGGTTTCAGATTGCAAGGAAGCTGCACTTATTTTCTCATACTTCTCACATTCGCATGATTTAACAAGCTATTACAATTCACTCTGATAACCCTTGTGAACATACTCTTCAGAAACCGATCAATTTCTGCCTTCAGCTGCTCAATAATTGACCTTCGCCACCATACACTCCCAGGAGTATAGACTCTGTGCCAAAAGAAATACAACACGATCTATATTAGTCCCACTTTCCAACACCAACCCTGTAGCCAGGAATGCTATGACACTTCTAAGTGTTCGTCCAAGCACTTTTTAACGGTTGTGGGGTTAGCCATGATAACTCCCCTGTCAGCAAGTGCATTCCAGACCCCAACACCCTCTGTGTGAAAAAAATATAAATCCTCTCTGTACCTCAAACCCGTCACTTTAAAAGTGTGCTCCCTTGTTCTTGACCCTCTGACTAAAAGGAAGAGCTACTCTCTATCCACCCATCCATGTCCTTCATTATCTTATCCTTCTGAATCCCCCCCCCACCCCCAGCTTTCTCTGCTCCAAAGTATGCAACCCGAGCTTATCCAGCCTCTCTCCATGGCTGATATGCTCCATCCCAGGGAACATCCTGGTGAATCTCCTATGCAGACCCTTCAGTGCAAACACTTCCTTCCTGTAATGTGGCTCCCAGAACTCCACACACTATTCCATCTTGGCCAAACCAAATCCCTGTATAGCTCTTATACTCTACGCACTGCTTAATAAATGCTGCACCCAAGTTCAAATTCTTAACTAGTCCATTACCCTGTCCAGTCACATTCAGGGATGTGAGGAGGAGCACACTCTGAACTTCCTAGTGTGCTGCCATTCATTGAGTACTCCCCTGTCTGGTTCCTTCTTCCAAAGTGCATCACCTCATATTTATCAGGTTTACATTTCATCTGCCATCGATCCACCCATCTGACCATTCCTTCTGTATCTTCCTGCAACAGAAGGCCTTCCTGCTCACTGCCAACCACCCAGCCAATCATTGTATCAAACGCAAACTTTCTTATCACAACTCACACTTCCTCTACTCACCCCCTGCAGATTCACAGCTACACCATTTATGAATAAACACAAACAATAAGGGACACAGCACGAATCGCTGTGGTACACCAGGGGACACTGGTCTCCAGTCACACAAACAGCCGTCTCCCACCACGCTCTATCTCCTGACACTAAGACATCTTTCATTATAACTTGCCAAGTTATCCTTGATACTGTGAGATTGTACTTTATTTTTCAGTTTCCCATGTGGAACATTTTCAAAGGCATTGCTGCAAAACTAAATAAGCGACCTCCTCAAATTCAATCAAATTCATTAGATGTGACTTCCCTCTGATAAATTCATGATGATTATCCATGGTCAAACCTTGCCATTCTGATTGGAGTTCAATTTTCTCCTTTGCTATTTTCTCCAGTAGTTTCCCCAACAGTGATCTAACACTCGCTCCTCTGTAATTCCCTGGTCTATCTCTAACACCCCTACTGTAAAGTGAAATCATGTTAGCAGTTCTCCAGTTCTCTGGCACCTCCCCTATGGTCAGATTCTAATTAAAATTTTCATTCAGGGTCTTTCCTCCTTTGACCGCGACAACAGCCTGTGATACAACTCATCCAGACTGAGGGATTGGTCCAATTTTATACCGGACAAAGCCTCAAATCCCTACTCGTATTTTACATCAATCCGTTCAAGAGCTTTCCAGACCATCTTCTCGAATTCTGTACCTGCTCCTCCTTCTCCCAAGTAAAACAGATGTGAATGTCTCAAGTAACAATCCATCAATGTTCACCAGCTTCACACACAGATTGTCACCTTTGGTTTCTAATGGACACTAACTGTTTACTGATTATTCTGTTCTACTTGTACGTGTAGAATATTGTGGGATTCTCGCTCAGTTCGCCTGTTTGCACTTCTCCATGTCCCTCTGTTATTCAGTCCCCTCGTTGTCTCTAAGTTTCACCATATGAAACTAAAGATCACAGGCTGAATTTCCCCATCAGACAATCTTGCCACCTTATGGATTAATCTAGATAATACCTTTTGCAGTTCCTATGTAGTCAGTATATTCTATCTTGGATTGGGACTCCAAATGGTACACAATACTTTAAATTTAGTCTCATCAACACTCTATGCAACTGGTGCACGACATCTTCTACATTGCAATTACATTCACATGAATGTAAACCTAATTTATACTGTTCCATTTGCATATATTCTTCGCAATACCTTGCGCTTTAATTTTTCTTATGAGCTTACGTGTCAGTACTTAATAACATTAGGTTTAGGTTTAGGTTACTTACAGTGTGGAAACAGGCCCTTCGGCCCAACAAGTCCACACCGCCCCGCCGAAGCGAAACCCACCCATACCCCTACACCTAACACTATGGGCAATTTAGCATGGCCAATTCACCTGACCTGCACATCTTTGGACTGTGGGAGGAAACCGACACAGACACGGGGAGAATGTGCAAACTCCACACAGTCAGTCGCCTGAGGTGGGAATTGAACCCGGGTCTGTGGTACTGTGAGGCAGCAGTGCTAACCACTGAGCCACCGTGCCGCCCATAGCTCCACTGGCCTACTACAATTGCTCCTGAATATTCAACTATAAGTTATCCATTGGTTCTTCATTGCCCATGTCTACAAGAATCATGTTCAAACTATTAAAAAAAATATTTGCCACTTGTGGCTTTCATTTCATCGATGTATTATCATACTTCCGAGTTTTGCCATTTCTTTCTCTATATCTAGCAGCACGTTCTTTGTAATAGAGTCCAACAGACACCCAACCACGATGACAAGTTAACCGGTCTGTAGCTCACCGCTCTCTATCCTCATTCTTTCTTAAACTGTCGATAATATTTATAACCTTCACCTTATTCAGCTTGGGTAAATGCCTTTCAGTCATTGATATGAATGACCTCAGACTTTACTTACACAAGTCCCATTGTCTCTTGGTATTTCTGGGAGAATTTCTGGATATTTTTACTTGAAGATGGACACAAAAATTACTGTTTCTTTTTCCTGTGATTTCTCTGTTCTCTACAATAAATGATCCTGCCTGCACACTAACTGTCCCACATTTGACCTTGTTTTTGTTTTTATTTCATATATTGATAGAAGCTTTTTAGCAGTCTTTATGTTTTTCTTTTATTTGCATGCTTTGCGTTTTTGATTTTCTGCTCAGTTTCTTGATCATGCTTTACTGGGTCTTACATTTCTCTAAATCCACTGGCCTACTGCAACACTTGGCATTTTTCTAAGCTGCCTCCTTTGATCTAATAAGTAGACGAAGGTGGGGCTGATGGAATGGAAGGTGGACACATAGGAACGTTCAAAAGGGCGGTGCTGAGTTGGAGGTTTGGACTGGTATAAGGTGGGGTTTGGGGAAGTGGGGAAGCTGGTGAAATCCACATTGACCCCTGTGGTTGGATGATCCCAAGGCAGAAGTTTCGCAACTCGGCGAACAGAACCACAACAACGAGCACCCGAGCTACAAATCTTCGCACAAATTATGAGGCTTTCTTCCTCCAGGCCTCTGGTGGTTAGGGAGTGGAGATGGAGCAGGCCCAGAAAACTCATGTCCTTGGCAGAATGGGAAGGGGAGCTAAAGTGCTCAGCCACAAGACTGTGGAGTTGGTCAATGTGGATGCCCCAGGGATATTCTCTGAAATGATCCACAAGTTGGCGTCCTGTCTCTCCAAATGAGAGAAGATCACATTGGGTGTAATGGGTGCAGTAGATGAGGCGTTCTTTCTCCATTCATCACCTTTCACTTTCAGCCCCACCTTCATCTACCTATCACATTCCCAGCTACCTCCCCCCTACCACACTCCTTTCTCATTTATGCCTCCGCCCCCTTGGCCCACAAGCCTCATTACTGACGAAGGGCTTATGACCAAAACATCTGTACTCCTACACCTAGTATTCTGCCTGTCTATGCTTTTCCAGCACCATACTCTTCAACTCTGATCTCCAGCATCTGTAGTCTCCACTTCCTCCTCACATCTTCATGGCTTGCATGACTCATATTTATAACGGTTACTTCAAATAAAACAAAAATTGTCGAGTACTCAACCATCATTAAAAAAAACAAATGTGTGGTGGTCACTGTTCCCAAAAGGTCATTTACAGCAAAGTTTTCAATGAAGTCTACTGATCACCCAACACCAATTCCTCAATAACCTGATCTCGAGCTTGGTGCTCGACATAATGTTAATACAAGCCATCTAATACATGCTCATGAAATCCATTTTTCCCAGCATTAGCATTCAGTTGGGTTAACACAGCTTAGATATAATTTAAACAGTACATTTTTGCTGCAGTAGACACAGACGTGTATATCTCATTTTCCTGTTTTATAACATATCCAGCATTTGTATTACAGTTTTCACTTTGATATATAACTCCCATCAATGTTTGCTTCTCCTTGCTGTTTCTGAGCTCCACCTTATCAGATTCTGTCGAATCTGAGCGACGTGGGATCTGGGTAAATTAATGTTAGAGATCATCTCGCCAAATCATTTATGCGCTTCTTCAGGTCTACTGTTATGCTGTGGAGTAGAGAAGGACAATAATCTTTCAACAATGCTGTGTATTTCCCCTGAGAATGCTCTAACCTAGGTGGGAGCCGTACAGCAGGCTGATGAAGTGTTGCTGCTGCTGTGCAGGGTCTTAGTGAGATCACATCTGGAGTAGTGCGTACAAATGTAATCTCCTCACTGAGGAAAGGATATTGTTACATTGGCAGCAGCTCAGAGATGGTTCCCTCAACTGATTACTGTAATGAAGGTATTAACCCATAAGGAAAGGATGACCAGGTTGAGTTTAGAAGAATGAAAAATGATCATATTTTTACATCGAACACCGGATGGAGTCAGCAATAGAAGTCAATTACACAATAAATGGAGGAATCCATTCCACTTCTCCAGCTTGATACACAGGAACAGCAGAAGGATATTCACGCCTTCGACCCTTTTACACCAGAACAGGACAAGGGTATTCAGCCCTGGAGCCTGATGTAAGGTTACAGGACGAGGCCAATCAGCCCCTCGAGTCAAATCACTGGACTCAGAATAGGCCATGCTGCACCAGTAGCATGTCATACAGCAAGAGGATCAGTCCATTCAGCCTCCTCAAGTCTCTAACACAGGAACTGGAAGAAGCCACACATTGACTGGAGATTTGGTACACTGGGATAGCAGGAGGTCATTCAGCCCTTCTGATCCTTTGTAGGGAAATTGGATAAGGATACAAAGTATCTGAGGCAGTTTTTAATAAGAAAGTTGGAGGAAATTCAGATACGTGTCTGTTGTGTGAGAACAGGAGAAAACCAATCACTCCCTCAGTCCAATCTCAGGGATGCATGAGGAGAATGTCCAGTACCTCCAGCCTGATACGGAAGAATATGAGACGACCCATCATCCCCTCCAAATGTTAGACAGCAAAAGGAAGATTTCATAATCTCCCAACCGTCTAACACATCAACAAGAGGAGGTCATTCTGGCCATAGAGATGAGATTATCGGAAAACCGGAAAGACGTCAGCCCATCGAGTTTGTACACCAGCAGGATGATGAGTCCATTCAGCCACACATGGCTCTTACACAGCAATTGGAGCAGATCGCTTAAAAACATGTGCCCGTTAAACAGGATTTCAAAGAAAACGTAAAGGTTTTCAAAAGGGAAGAACTTGTAATAACTGTATACATTAGGGAGTAAAACATCACGAAAAAAACTATTTTAATTCAAGGCATATTATTGGAAACGGTTGTTGAGGACATTTGCAAAGTTAAACCACAATCCATCAGAGTCACTATGGTTTTACGAAGGATAAACCAAGAATAAATTGTTTTCTTTAGTTACTTAAGGATGTGACAAACAAGGTAGATAGGAGGATTCCTGGAGATGAAATGTCTTGTCTTCCTGAAAGCATTGGATATGTCGCTTCTCCAGAGTAAGTGGTAAGATCAGACAACATCGGTTTAGGAGTAATTTATTAGCTTGGATGGAGGATTGGTTAACCAACAAAATTCAGTCAGATGGATTAAATCTGCCATTTTCTTTTGGCAAATGCAACTTGTGGGGTGCCACAGATTTCAGTACTCGTGCCTCAACTATTTGCGTTCGATATTATTACTCATTTGACGGGATAGAAAATACTACTTTCAGAGGACACTGACAGTGATGGGAAATTACTTCGGAAAGAAGATGGAAGAGATATTATAATAAATATGGATAGATTGGTTGAATCGGTGAAAATTTGGCAATGAAAATTAAAGTGGATAAATATGGGGTTATTCAAGTAGGCCAGCGTAATAGAAAGGCAAATTATTATCTAACTGGAGAGAAACTTCAAAGTGCTTAGGAACAGAGGGATATGGGGGTCCGCTTGCTTATCACAGAAATGCGGGTACTGCAGGTAATGAGAAATGCAAGCATAATTTCAGTGTTTATTTGGAAAATGACAGAGTAGAAAGGTGGGGTGTGTTCGTGTAGCTATGCAAGGCATTCACGACTCTGCAACTGGAGTACGGTTTGGGTGCGCTGACTTGTGGAAGGATGCATTTGCATTGGAGGCAATTCAGAAGAAGTTCATTAGATTGATTCCAGAGATGAACCGATTGTCTAATGAAGAGAAATTGAGCAGCTCAGGCCTATATTCTCAAGTTCATAAGAATGAAAGGACATCTCTTTGAGATCTGCAAAATGTTAAGAGTAATTGCAAGTGTAGATGTGGAGTGGATATATTTTCATGTGGCGCTATCTATAGCAAGAGACCAGAGTTTTCGGATTGAGAGATGGCAGGAAAGTGGAACACAGGCCGCGATGACATCAGTCATGATTGTATTCAATGGAGGAACAGAGATGACATCAGCCATGATTGTATTCAATAGTTGTTTTGGTTCTGTTGGCTGAGCTGGGAATTTGTGTTGCAGAAGTTTCATCCCCTGTCTAGTTGACATCATCAATGCTTGGGATCCTCCTATAAAGCGTTTCTGCGATGTTTCCTCCGGCATTTATAGCGGTTTGTATCTGCCACTTCTGGTTGTCAGTCCGCTGCAGTGGCTGGTATATTGGGTTCAGGTCGATGTGCTTAAAAACGGCACTTTAAAAAATGGCCAAAATAACACACAACAGAGAGGTCACCACAACACACTCCTGGGTTAGAAACCTCTCCCACAGACAGCTCACAGACACGGAAAGAATAATACTGGCCAATGGGCTCAACTACAACCACAGGGATGCCAAGACAGCAGACTTCCTAGCAGAACTAGAATGCACACTCAGGAACAATGGACTGACAGAAAAGACACAGCAAGCAGTGAGACAAAGTATCGTACGGCTGATAACAAGGAAAAGACAAACACATAACCTCAATACCAAGGAGAGGGAAGCACTAAAAGCACTAAGAAACGATAAGAACATAATCATACTACCAGCAGATAAAGGCAGAATGACGGTCATCCTGGACAATGCAGAGTACATACAAAAAGCACAAGAACTACTTGCAGATGCCATCACCTACCAAAAGAGGGAGTTTGACGCCACCACACAGCTCACCAACAGGATAAACAACACACAGAGGAACCAACAAAAAAACGGACAGATAACCAGGTTTGACCTACAGAGAATGAAACCTGAAAACAACAACACCCGCAGATTCTGTGGAATATCTAAAGTGCACAAACCAGACATCCCACTCAGACCCATAGTATCACTACCAGGGACACCATCACACAAATTGGCTAAAGAATTACAGCAGAAACTGAAACACCTGATCTGCGGTTCCAGACACTCTACACAGATATCACAGGAATTCTTGGACATCATCAGAAATATACACATAGACAAGGAAGAAATTATGGTCTCATTCGATGTAACAGTACTGTTCACCTCTTCGACAAAACCCTAGCCATAAAAACAACAGCCAACCTGCTGGACATACAGAACAAACAACAAGATGGGGAACCTATCAACAAAGACGGCATACTCAAACTACTGGACCTGTGCCTCACAACACCCTTAACATTCCACAAACAAATACATGAACAAATCACCGGCACACCCATGGGCTCACCCATCTCTGGACTCATAGCAGAACGGTAATGCAAAGATTAGAACAAACAGTCTTGCCTCAAATTCAACGCAAACTTTGGGTCAGATATGTGGATGACACCTTTGTAATAATTAAAAACACAGAAATAGAGAACACACACCAGATCATCAACGCTACACTCACAGGAATCCGATTCACTAGAGACGAAGAAAATGACAACCAACCCCCATTCCTCGACGTGATGATACAGAGAACACTGAATGGAGAATTCACCACAAAGGTTTACAGGAAAGCCACACACACAGACCAAGTGCTAAACTACGAAAGCAACCACCCCAACACACACAAAAGAAGTTGCATCAAGACACTGTTCAAAAGGGCCACAACACACTGCTGCACACCAAAACTGCAAAAAGAGGAAGAAGAACACCTGTACAATGTATTCGCCAAAAACGGATACCTACGCAATTTCATCAACAGATCCCTAAGTGAAAGAAAACGAAATGAGGAGATGCCACAACACAAAGGACTAGCCACAATATCATACATCAGAAGCATTTCTGAACTGACAGCCAGACTACTGCGACCATTAGGACTCATTACAGCAAACAAACCAACAACCGTTCTCAGACAACAACTCACCAGGACGAAGGACCCGATACCCAGCATGAGCAAAACCAATGTAGTGTACAAAATCCCATGCAAGGACTGCACAAAACGCTACATTAGACAAACAGAAAGGCAGCTAACGATCCGCATCCATGAACACAAACGAGCCACGAAACGACATGACCAGCTATCCTTAGTAGCCACACACGCAGATCACATGCAACATGAGTTCGACTGGGACAACACTACTGCTATAGGACAAGCCAAACAGAGAACAGCCAGCGAATTCCTCGAGGCATGGCACTCATCCACTGATTCAATCAATAAGCACATCGACCTGGACCCAATATACCGGCTACTGCAGCGGAAAGCTGGAACTGACAACTGGAAGCGGCAGATACAAACCACTGTAAATGCCAGAGGTAACATCACATAAGCGCTGCACAGGAGGCTCCCAAGCACTGAGGATGTCACCTGGACAGGGGACGAAATGTCTGCACCACAAATTCTCAGCTCAGTGAACAGAACAATAACAAGCACCCGAGCTACAAATCTTCTCCCAAACTTTGTATTCAATATCGCAGTGGAAATGACATCAGCCATGATTGTATTCAATGGCAGAGCAGAGATGACATCAGCTATGATTTTATTCAAGAGCGGAGCAGTCTCTAGGAGCTGAATAGCCGACTGGTGCTCATCGTTGTTATTCAGCCCTTTTATGTGTTACACAGGAATGGGGAGGACTTGGTATCAAACAGGAATCAGGCATTCCAGATAAGTGAGTCTTAATCAGTTGGACGGGTCGTAAAATATTGAGTCATATAGCGACCAACGCTGAGTCTTCAACAATACACAATCTATATTAATGATCAGTGGGATTGAACAGATATACTGAAACTGCATTTGGTGATGTCGTTGTGATAAGGAAGAGATTATATTATCAAGACAGGTTAGAGAGTCTGCAAATATATACAGAGTGGTAAAAGCAATGGATAATCGTTTGGCAGGTGGAATATAACATGATATAAACTGTAATATCATTTACAGAAATAATGGAAGGCAGTACGTTACTGAAATAGAGAGGGATTACAGGACTTAATGATGCTGTATACTGGGGGGTTCACTAAGACTCGTTCAGACATGGGAGGTTTTGTTCCATCCCTGATCGTCTGCTCCTTGGTGCTCCAAGTGACGCCATGGAATATTTTGATGTGGTTGGTTGGTGACGCGATGATGTTTTGAAATGTGTATCAACGGGTTCAGTCTTCCTCCAAGATGCATTCATTCCTTTCTAAATGGACGATGGGAATGGCTGCCTGCTTCTGAATGAAGGAACTGTGGCTGCTTTCAGGACAGGACACAATATAACATAAATAGAGAGAGAGCTCCTTGAGTTCCTCTACCTCTCCCCATTGACATGCATACTCTGAAGATGCCATGTACACCAACGGGAAGCCCACTGTACTGGGAAAATAAGGATACACCCGGCAGTTTCCTGCTGTGGGAGAAACGATGTATTTACCTCATCCACCATATATATCCATATCACCAAATGGTGACATTGATGTTGAGATACTGGGAGATGATGGATATCTCACACACACCTGCCTGGAAAGTTCCAGATCATAGAAGCTGAATGAAACTGTGAACCTAACAGCCACTGGCAGCACTGTCCTCTCCCTGGTGTGAAGCTGCAGATCATGTTTCATGAAGTGACACCATTCTGTTACCAGCTACTTGTTCAATGACGATCTCCTCACATTCTGTTCCTGGGTTAAGTGGAGCTTGGGAAGCTATTCCTGGAAATCCCGGGATGGATACAGCAGATCCCTTTCCCAACACACTCACAGTGTTGATCCAGAGCTTCCCCTCTCTGCAGCCACTGCTCCATTTGTTGTTCATGTTACAGAGCCAGATGCTGTAACTGGAGTCCCCATGCTCCATCCAGAGTTGGGTCGCCAAATCCTCAGGTCTCCCTGAACGTCTCAGGCAACTCACAACACAACCTCCATCAAACCATCCCCAGCCCCTTCACTAACTTTTTGTTAACATGAGCCAGTCTCAGTTCCCTCAAAATATTTTAAGAAGGCTGCTTAGACCCAAACCCTTCCTTATTTTGAATATAGATGTGAAGTGTGCCTTACAGATATGTTGTGACTGGTCAAACCACTCAACATTAAGCAAACTGCATTCTATTCAAATGCTTTATTTAAAATACAATCAAAGAAAATAATATTTTGGGAGAGCTTATATGTTGGAACACTTAAACAAACAATAGATACCGTACCTTCTTGGTATACACCGCTTGGCACAAAGATATATTCAAATACAGATCCTTACTGCAGTTTTCCAATCCAGGAGGAAACAACATCAACAGAGATCTCAGAGTGAAAAGCAGCTATGGATAATGTATTAAAACCTCCCACCCTTCTGTGGTCCCCAGCTGCTTCTGAATGCTGCAGCTAAAAACAAAACTAGGGGAAACCTGGTCTGGGAGTGCTGGCCACCGCCCTTCCATTGTTACCACTGTTTTAATGAAATCTAAAGGCTTTCTCAGTTATTTACTTAAACTGTTTTCAGACAGCAGTTCTGCACCTCTGCCTTGAAAACCTCTCTTCAAAAAAAAAACCAAGAGAAAATAACCTTTTTACATTGATAGTATCTTCACGACTCCACCTTCAATAAAATGATCCATCAATATACAAAGATGGATTCATTTTAGACCTCCTAATCTTCCACTATTAGTAGACTGAAATGCATATATATTACATTGACTGTGAGCATACAAATGCTCACAACTAGTTTCAATTTTAGTCATTTTACTCCTGCCACAGAATGCCTTTGTCTTTCTTCATCCGAGTCTTCACAACGTATCAAACTTGTTTTTTTCTCGCCCTGCCACCTGTACAATTTCAAATTGAATGGCAGCAATAATAAGCTCAATCGAAACAGACTGGTATTTTTCTTCCTAAACTTCGCCAAAAACTTTAAGGAATCACGATCAGTGACTCAGAGATCTGACTCTCTGAGATTTGTCTCAGGCACGTTATTCACAATTTTAATATTGTAACGCCAACACCAAGCTCAAGGCCTCCTTCCCCATTTTGGAATAAATCTCTCGATGTTTCCACTGGACACTCCAACCACACGTTACATAATGGAACACTCCTTATTTCTCCAATACACCCTCTGAATGACATAGCTCCTCATGTCTCAGCATAAAAGAATTACATACTTCTGTACCTCTTAATGCTGTAACTTCTTTACCTGCTACTCCTTGCCTATGCCAGTAAACCTAACTCTCACAAGTAAATGTTTTAAATAGATCTCGTACATTCTCCTCAATATATCACAGAAACTTTGATTTCTGAACGCAATCATCAGCAGCAGCCATTTCAGCTTCTAATCTTGCAGTTTTAACACTCTGCTCTTCCACACGAATTCTCACGACTGCAGGAAATGAATTGTTGAACTTCTCCAAAATAAGAATCTCTCTAAGAGTGTCATAGGTTTGTTCTGCTTTTACCTACTTTTCAAAATTAATTTGTTTGATCCTTTCAAAATCAATGTGCGTTAAACCAAGGACCCTTTTTTAGATTCCTGAAATGCTGTCTGTCAGCTTCTGGCACAAGCTCATATTCACTTCAGATGGCGTTCTTCACCACCCCATACTGGCCAGATACCTCCTTCGATAGGGATGCAAATACATATCAGCTTTGTTTGGATAAATTAAATCGACATGGTCACTGGTCACTGCATTTGTTTCGCCACTTTCTCAACTGAAATACAAAAGCCTCTCCCATCCTTCTCATCAAATTTATATAATGCCTGGACGCATTTAAACAGAACCCCTTTAGGCCATTGTCTACTGTAGAGTTGCTCATCCTCACTATCCTCCTCATCCCACCGACCGTCTACCTTCATCTCCACTTTCTATGTCAACTTCCCTCTCTAATTGCTAACTGTTTAAGTTGAAACTCTCTGCTGTTCTTCTGTCTTTTTCTCTCTTTCTTCTTCATTTCCCTTTCGTTTATTTCTACTTGTCATCATAATTCAAACTGTTCCAATTCCTTCTCTTGTTCAAAGTGTCTCATTTGAAATTAAATTCCAGCCATTTCCAAAGAGTGTGATGGCGGCTCTTCCAAATGTAATTGCCGAGCTATAGCTGTAATATCTCTCATTTTCTCACAGATAAACACAACCCCAATTCCAGCTTATCTGTTAATTCCTACAGCTTTGCCTTCCTTACCTTTTGTAAGACCCTCACCTTCATTTTTCCACATCCAGAGAACTCGTAGTGTCTGAATCTTTATACACAAAACACTGTTTAAACCAACCGAATTCAACATCCGGAAAAAAAGACACTAACAACTATCATATGCGACCTTTTAACCCTCTAGCCTCCTGGTGCATACTCTCCAGTGTCTGCATGAGTTTATTCTGGATGTTTTGGTTTCCTCACACAATCCAAAGATGTGCATGTCAGGTGAATTGGCCATGATAAATTATTCATAGTTTTCAGGGATGTTTGCGTTAGGAGTCTTTGTCGGGGTAAGTGCGTAATAATAGGGGACAGGAATGGATCTGGGTAGGTTACTTCTCGTAGGGTCGGTGCGGACTTGTTGGGTCAAATGCCCTGTTTGCACACTGTAGGGATTGTAATTCTAAACCCAATTTGCTATTATCGATTTAGAACCGGACAAGAGTCCCCAATTTGCTATAGACGAACCAGACTGACTCAAACTAGTTTAAGAATCTAGCTTGGATGCCAACCTTTTCTTATTTTAAATGGAGATGTGAGCTGGGAGTTCCAGATGTGATGCTACTAGTCAAACCACTCACCATTAAGCAAAACGCAACATATTTAAACACTGTAATGAAAATCCATACAAAATGAAGAGGAATTTCGAATAACTTAACAGTTGGAAACCTGAAGCGAATAATGGATACAGTACCTTCTATAAATGAACTGTCCCAATATACTAAAATCACCTAAACACACCCCTTGGCAAAAAGGAACATTCAGGCATGCATTCTTGCATACAGTTCTCCAACCCAGGAGGAAATAGCATCAAGTTAGGTTCCAGAGAGAATAGCAACTGGGGACAATTTACTAAAACTCCCAACACTTCTGGGACCCACCTGGTGATTGTTATAGCTACAATAAAAAGAAACCTAGAAAGCCTGGTCTATGCGAGCTGGCCATTGTTACTATTATTTATTAAAAACCCTAAAAGCCCCGTAAGTTATTTACTTGAACCGTTTTCAGTTGGCAGTTTGGCCTTTAAGATCTCTTACTAAAAAAAGGAGAAAATAAACTTTTGTTTAAAAATTGACAGCATTGTCAGGCAATTTAGATGCCTGGTCCTTTACTCTAGGGGTTTCCTCGTGTTACTGATCGCAAGGTCACCTGAGAGGGACAACCACAGGTACAGACCAAGTTATAAGGATGTATCTCATAACTTCTGAAACACGCCTGTCCATGGACCATCACATGGGACATACCTGGAAGTGAACAATAGCCTGACACACCCCATTCATTATTTCTGAACTACACAATGCCAGCACTCGATACACTAGGGAGCCAAAACCGAAGGCCAGGGAAAGATACAAAGGGACAGAGAGATTCACATTAAAGACAGAAACAGACAGTTAATTAACTGAAAAGATGTTGTGGAAATATGTGGAAAAAGACAGGGTAATGGGACTAGCTGGAGAAGTGAGATCTTTGTGAGTAAAATTACAAGAATGAGAACATTTTATTAAGGCATTGTCAGATTAGCTGAAATGGTTTGTTACATCAAATTCTGAATCTGCTTCACAGAACACCACAAACAACAAGAACTTGAACACGATGACAGCCCAGCATGGACAGCTTTGCAGACCATGCGAGTGTGTTGCTCAGTAAACTGCACTTTCTGCCCAGCATTGGAGAGTATTACCAATTTTACTATCATATGCTAACTATACTCGCATCGGATGACTGCCGACAATGGGAAGGTTTGCTCTCTCTGCCTGTGTGTGTGTGTTCATCAGAGACTGAGAGAGAGAGAGTGTGTGTGTGTGTGTGCGTAATAGGCGTGGTTGAATACGAAACTCATTGTTTGAAAAGGAAAGAACATGGAGGAAACTATTTTCAGTAAAAACAGCTGGCAGGCTTTTTGTTAATCAACAGAGTGAGATCGAGAGACGTTTCATGGGCAGATATGGTAAAGTGTTTGAGAATGCTAAAATAAAGACATTGCCAGACACAATAGCAATATATATCCGCAGAGGGATGGGAGGTTGGTGTGAGTTCGAATCAGATTTGCTTCAGCAGGTTTTTAAAGCAGGGAGCGCCAGCAGCAAATTATTGGCTTCATTAAGACTGTATTTTATAGCTCAAGGTTCAAACAGCAGATGAAATAAACCAGTGAGATATATTCTGGAGTGGTGAATATTTCAAATTAGAAATGGTCAGGGAATGGTGTCAAGAATGAGTCCATAATCAAAGGGATCCCCCACAGTTGTGACTTGTCTGCTTCATCCGCAGATATTGGCCAGGGATGGGATTGAATCAATGGAAGGAAGTGGAGTTTGTAACCAGAACAGTAGACAGTGACTTCCATGCTGTTAATATTTAAATAACAAAGGCCATGATGCAATAAATTGCAGTTCTCCACTGAAACTGGGTAGGTCAACATAGACAGTAACAATGCCAGCACAGAGACGGAGACAGTAATTGAACACATTCATTGATGTAGTTAGTAGTGGTCTGTGGAGTGAATATGTGGATTGAGAGTTTCAATAGGAAAATAATAGTGACAAGAAGTGTAGACTATATAAAAGAACAGTAATACAGTCATAACCAGTTTATAGAAAAAAAATCTGGACAGTTACTCTTACCAGAAACACCAACGATAGCTAGGAAAGGATAATAAAAATATTGAATAATGAGAAAAGCACAATAGATCCGTGATGATAATGACTACCGATAAAATGCAGAAAGACGCCAAACATAATCTGATAAACTCATGTCTATTATTGGTGCATGTCAGTCTAATGTTCCCAGACTCTGATACATTTTTGGAACATTCCAGTCTCATGTTCTCAGATTCTGATCAATTGTAGGAGAATTCCAGTCGAATATTTCTCAGATTCTGATCTCTCCTCCCCCTCTCTCTGCATCTGTTGATCCCTGTCAGTGCTGTGATGCTCCCGCTCATGTTATGGGATAACACATTGAACGGCGCCCATTTATCATTAAAAGATGGAAACCCTCAACTGGGTTAATTGGAATCCATCGAGATTGGCATTAATCACTGTCACTGAACAAACACTGGGAAACCGAGCAAAGGCTACCACAACGGATGAATGGGCACTGCACAACAATCAACAGACAGGAGTATTCCCTCCCTGTTGGAGAACACTTCAGTGTTGCAGGACAATAAACCTCGGACCTTTTGGTGACCATCCTTCAAGGTGGACTTCGGGACAGGCAGCAGCGAACAGTGGTCGAGCAGAGGCTGATAATTAATTTCGGTCCCCATAGGTAGGGCCTCAACGGGGACATTGGGTTCATGTCACATTACAGGTGACCACCATTGCACTGTATATACACACGCACACACACCCACACACACACCCACACACAGGCACTGCTATACACTCACAGACATACGGACACACATGTACAGACACGCACACAGACAGTCACACACACCCTTACAGACACCCACACTCACACAGGCATTCGATCACAGATTTAGACCACTTTACACTCATGCACACACGTATACACTTTCTCTCTCACTGATACTCAACCCCACCCCCACCCCAGACACGCACACACACTCCCACACTCACATGCACCCCCTCACAGACTTAAGACACTCTGCACTCACTACACACACATATGCACTCCCTCGCACACTCACAACCCCCAACCAAGACAGCCACACAGACAGACAGACAAACACCCACATGCACACATATATTTTGTGGGGTGAAATTGTACTTGCAGAGTTACATTGTACTTTGCTCAAAAACTACATGAATTCATGTAAAACTCTGTTATCTCAGTTTTCAGATTAAAATCAATCTAAACATCATGGTATAGACAGAGAACACAGGGGGCGAACACCCTCAACATATTTTCCCGCTATTACTCAATGTTACAGCTAACCTGGGAATGCAACTTAAAAGAAAACGTTTTTTTGTGATTTACACATGAAAGAAGTGAAACTCATGGTATTCGAACAGATGAACGACTCAACAGACAATGAAGGTATTTTTCAATGTATAATTTCAGTTACATGAAGACCTGTGACCTTTGGGAGGTTAGTTGTGATATCTTGGTACAGTCCATGTTACAGTAGAGGTGCTGAAGGACATATTAGAATGCATAATGTCAGGTAAATCTCTTGGTCCTGAGAGATATATCCAAGAGCACAGCAAGAGGCGAGAGAAGACAGTTCAGGCGCCAAGGACCTGGAAGACTGTGTGGTAACAAATGTGCCCTAATTCAAGAAGGTCTGTCAAGAAAAGCCTGGGAAATATAGAGCAGTAAGCTTCACATCTATTTCAGAAACCACTTGAGAAGGTTCGGAGATATAAGATATGCATGCATTTGGAAAGACAGAGTTTAACTAGGAGCTCTCAGCATGGCACTGTGCGTGGCAGATCATGCCATACAAATTTTGTTCGAGTTTCTGAGGGAGTGACCGGGAAGATTTAAGAGGGCAGGGTAGTGGACATAGTCTATATGGATTTCAGTAAGGCCTTTGATCAGGTTCCACATGGTCGGCCGCTGTAGAAAGTTACATCGCATGGACTCCAATGTAAACTGGCAAATTGGCGACACAATTGGCTTGACATTATGAAGCAAATGACTATGGTGGAGGTATCCTTTCGGACTGGAGACCTGTGACTAGTGGAGTGCCTCAGTGGTATTTTCTGGGCCCATTGCTCTTTGTTATCTATGATTTAGTCCAGAGTGCACAACGCAAGGTTTATAAGATTGCAGATGACTCTAAATTAGGAGTCATCATTTACAACATTACCAGAAATTTCAGCAGCTACTTGGTCAGCTGAGGAAGTGGGCTGAGAAATAGCAAATGGTGTTTAATATAGATAAGTGTGAAGTCTTGCATTTTGGAAATTCAAATCCAGGTAGGAGTTTAATTATGAATGAAAGGGTCTTAAGGAGTGTAGTGGAACAAAAGAATGTTGGTGATCAGGTGCGCAGTTGTCTGAAATTTGAGTCACAGATGCACAGGACAGTGAAGAAGGCTGTTGGCACACTGGCCTACATCAGCACATTGAGTTTAGAAGTTGGGGCGTTATGTTGCAGTTGTACAGGATGTTGGTAAGGCTGCAGTTGGAGTATTGTGCTCAGTGGTGTTCACCTTGCTCTAGAAAGGATATTATTGAACGCGAAAGAGTGTAGAACAAATTTACAAAGATGTTTCCTGGGCTAAAGGCTCTAAGTTAAAGGCAGAGGTTGAACAGGTTAGAACATATTTCTTGACAGTGTAGGAAACTGAGAGGGTTCTTATAGAAGTGTAACTCTTATGAGAGGCGTACATGGGGTGAATACTTCAAATGTTTTCCCAAGGATGGGGAATCGAGGACTGGAGGACATCCATTAATGTTTGGAAAGGAAATAAAATATGAAAATGGAACCTGAGGGGCAACTTTTTTACACAGAGTGTGGTCCGCATATGGACTGGGCTGCCAGTGGAAGTGATTTAGGTGGGTACAATAACAACATTGAAAAGGCATTTGGACAAATGCACAGATAGAAAAGGATTAGAGGGTTACAGAGCATTGGCAGGGAAATGGAGTGAGTGTGGATGAACATTTTGGTTGGCATGGACCAACTGGGCCAAATGGCCAGTCATACTGGCAGTCTCGTGCAGTATCACTGTAAATGAGTGTGTTTTGGAGTGGAGAGAGACGGGGATGGTGGGGGGGGGGGGGGTGGTGGAGACTGAGAAAATATGTCATGGAATAGTATGTTCACAGGTTGCAGAATGCTGAAATGAAGACATTTCAATAATATCATGCAATACTGGTCAGTATTATGAAGAATTTTGAGTGAAAGGACTATTGCTGTGTGTTAAGGCGATGGAGAGTTTCGGATGAGTATTTGCTCTGCAACTTAGTAACTTGCAGTGAGGACAGCAGAGTCTTCGCCTCATTGGGCTGAATCTAACAAAGAACTGTCTCAGTGACATTTTCATTGAGTGTGACAGAGGGGTAGTTTGCACGAGGCCGACCTAGTTTCCTGGTGCAATCTTACCAAACTCTCTCATTAACTAACCACCCCACTCCATGGTGTCCCTCTTATAAAATGCCAGCCCGATTCTGCCACCCATCATGGCTGGAGGTACTCACCATTGCCCGGATGCCCCTGGATATTCCGTGGTCCCTGACACTGGGGCCATCTTTAAAAGGCCAATGGGCACACGATTGAGCTTTCTAAGATTGGAGCTGCCCTGCACAGTTTACCCCGAGCATGGCAGCTAAGGGGAAATTACACGTCAGTTTGTCGATAGGGGCACAGAGGTCCTCGTGGATGGTTTAGTACAGAGAGGGACCATTCTCTTCCCAGAGAGATCACACCACCAGACCAACATGGTCTGATCTCACCATCCACTTCAATGCAGTATCTGCGGTCTGAAGAAATGTCCAGCAAAACTGGACAAGCATCAATAACCTTTCCTGTTCCGTCAGTATAAGGGTCGCCGTATTCTCTCTGCTCCCTCACACTCACTGTATATCTCTTATCGCACCGACCCTCGAACAAGGCTCATGCTCTACCACTCTCACTATTGCATGCAACACCTTCCTTCAGTTTCTCTCTTGCATTTCTAATGCCTCCCCCCCACCCCCCTCCCCCCCAACATACACACACAGTTATAATATATTCTGGAGAATGCCAATTATGGGATGTTCCAGATAATGTTCCAACTTATTCCAAATTTCAGTAAAGCAGCAGTGCCCATGTGTGTAACATGTAAGAGGATGGAGTAGAGATGTATTTTTTTCAAATCTCACACAATTAAAATCCATCGTGAGGCCATTCAGTACTTCAAATATGCTCCAACATTCAATACGTTTGGGGGTGATCTGATGATTTTCTCAGCTCCATGTTACAGGAACTTTGAGTCATTCAACCCCCAGGTTCCTGTTACCGAGCAGACGATTCTCAGACACTTCATACCCCGGGTTTCTTCTAGCATGTGTTCAGAAGGCATTTCCCATGTGGATGGACTCTCCTTTCAATATATTTCATCTGATTTATAAATTCATGCAACAGTCAGCAAGCTTTCCACAGACCAATCAAAAACATGGACTTATTTTATGGTTATCGATATCCAATCACAATTAGTCATTCTGGTTATTTCACTTGTCTCACCTTATTGTATTCAGCCAAAGGCAGCTTCCAACCACTTGTCTCATTATAAAATACAATTTCTAGCAGAGAACATTTTTATCTTCAGCCGTTATCCTGACCGTTATCTCAAATATACCTTTTTCCTTGTCATGAATGTTTCTCTTGCCCTTTGTCTGCGACTGATTCTGTGTGTAACAGTTACAAACACTACCACTCAGTTGGCTGGATGATTGGTTTGTGATGCAGAGGGAGGCCACCAGCGCAGGTTCATTTCCCCACACTGACAGAGGTTACCATGAAGGGGATGCTTTGTCAACCTCACCCCATCACCGGTGTGGGGAACTTCAACATAAACCACCAGTAGTGGTCTCTCTAATGAGAGTTTGGTCTCTAATCTATCAATGTTAGTATTTTAATTTTTTAACAAAATGTGTTATTGAAAAAGATATTTTTATTATTATATTAAACAAGTAACAAAACAATTCAAATAACTGAACAAAATTACACCCATGTGCATGTATATACAAAATAAGTTAAAGTCTCAAAACGGACAGAAGAAAAACAAAAATAAACAATTAATAATAAATAAATAATACAGCTCAGCATAACAAAGTGACAGCTCTCATTCTTCGAGACCATTAACTGATACACATTCATACGTTCATAATTCTTCATATGTGATTCATTAGACAATATCATCATGGCTATATATAAGCCCTTTTTAGAGTGGCAGATAAGCCTGTATCGCGGTAATCCAAAAAGGGTTGCCATATCTTATATAAATCTCTGCTTTTCGGTGCACCATACTGGTGAGAAAGTCCAAAGGTATATTCTCCATGACGAGCTTACAACGAATCAACAGACCCGAGGGGTTTTCAGAAATCCAACATAGCAGAATGTTTTTCCTAGCACAGGAAGTATGGCGGAGATACTAAACGAGTATTGTGCATCAGTATTTACTGTGGAAAAGGATATGGAAGATATAAAATGTAGAGAAATAGATGGTTACACCTTGCAAAATGTCCATATTACAGAGGAGGAAGTGCTAGATGTCTTGAAACGGGTAAAGGTGTTTAAATCTCCAGGACCTGATCAGGTGGACCCTATAACTCTGTGGGAAGCTAGAGAAGTGATTGCTGAGCCTTTTACTGAGAAATTTGTAATATGGATCGTCACAGTTGAGGTGCCAGAAGACTGGAGGTTAGCAAACGTGGTGCCACTGTTTAAGAAGGGTGTTAAGGACAAGCCAGGGAACTATAGACCAGTGAGCATGACGTTGGTGGTGGGCAAGTTGTTGGAGGGAATCCTAAGGGACAGGATGTTCATGTATTTGGAAAGGCAAGGACTGATTAGGGATAGTCAACATGGCTTTGTGCGAGAGAAATCATGTCTCACAAACTTGATTGAGTTTTTTGAAGAAGTGATGAGGACAGAGGGATAGATGTGATATCATGGAATACATTTGGATACAGAACTGGCTCAAAGGTAGAAGACAGTGGGTGGTGGTGGAGGGTTGTTTTTCATTTTGGAGGCTTGTGACCAGTGCTGCACCACAAGGATCGGTGCTGGATTCACTTTTTTTTGTAATTGACATAAATATTTGGATGCGAGCATAAGAGATACAGTTAGTAAGTTTGCAGATGACACCAAAATTGGAGGTGCAGTAGTGAGTGAATAGGGTCACCTCTGATTTATCAAAAGGTCAATGGGCTGAGAAGTGGCAGATGGAGTTTAATTCAGATAAATGCGAGGTGCTGAATTTTGAGAAAAAAAATCTTAGCAGGACTTTTACACTAAATGGTAAGGTCGCAGGGAGTGTTGCTGAACAAAGAGAACTTGGAGTGCAGGTTCATAGCTCCTTAAAAGTGGAGTTGTCGGTGGATAGGATAGTGAATAAGGCGTTTGATATGCTTTCCTTTATTGGTCAGAGTATTGAGTACAGGAGTTGGAACATCATGTTGCGGCTCTACAGGACACTGGTTATGCCAATGTTGGATTGGATTATTGCTTGCAAATCTGGTCTCCTTCCTATCGGAAAGATGTTGTAAAACTTGAGATGGTTCAGAAAATATTTCAAGGATGTTGCCAGGGTTGGAGCATTTGAGCTATAGAGAGAAGCTGAACAGACTGGGACTGTTTTCCCTGGAGCGTCGGAGGCTTAGGGCTGACATTATAGGGGTTTACAAAATTATGAGGGGCATGTATAGGGTAATTAGGTAAAGTCGCTTCTCAGTTGTCGGGGAGTCCAGAACGAGAGGGTACAGGTTTAGGGTGAGAAGGGAAATGTGTAATAGAGAACTACGGGGCAACTATTTCACATAGAGTATGGTACATGTATGGAATGAACTGCCAGGTGATCTCGGGGAGTCTGATACAAGTGCAAGAGGCATTTGGATGGGTAAATGAATCAGAAGGATTTGGAGGGTTATGGGCCGGATGCTGGCAGGTGGGACTAGATTGGTTTGGGATATGTTGTCGGTATGGATGGGTTGGACCGAGGGGTCTGTTTCCATGCTGTACATCTTAGGACTCCATGACTCATATTAATCTCTGTTTTTTGGTGAGCATGTTGGTGAGAAAGTCCAAAGGGACATTCTCCGTGATGAGCTTACAAAGACCCAACAGACCTGGGGGGTTTTCAGACATCCAACACAACAGAATATTTATCGTTGTACAGTAAGGATTTTTTTCCCATTTGCATCTGCGTAAGATACTCTGGGCAGGCCCAGGAAAAGACAAACCGGGTCCATCTCCAATTTGGTCCCCAAGACCCACTCTAACACACCGAAAACAGTACTGTAATGTATACAAAGCCTGCAGCAGGACCACATGCGATGATTAAGAGTGCCTGTAGACATCTGCATTGAGGACATGCTGAAGGTTAACCCACATGGAATTTTGAGAGAAAAACTGGGTTCAGATAGAACCTATGAACAAATTGTAACTACATGGAATGGGTCCTATTCGAAATCAAAATCCTTCGAGCATTTTCACAAATATCCTCCCATGTCTCCGAAAAGATCTAAACCCCTAACACTGTCTCACAGACATCACAAAGCTGTACAGTCTTCTCTGAGGGGGCACTCTCCAACAAATGATAAAGGGTACTGACAGAGAAAGTACTCTTTACAATAATAACCTGCTTCTCTGTAACGGATCTATAAGTGTCTGTTAAAATTTTGTTTTTTAATCAAATCTCTAATCTGGAAAGAAAACAGAGGACATCTCTACTAGGTAGTCCATACTTACGAGTTATTTGATCAAATAATATCTTTGTTTCTCCATCAAGTAACATGTCATAGCTCAGTTGTTTGAACTGCTGACTCACCGCACCATGGTCACGGGTTTGGTTCCAGCTTTGGGTGACAGGCTGTGTGGCGTTAGTATATTCTCAACTGTGTCTGCGTAGGTTTCCTCCCACAGTCACAAACATGTGCAGGTTAGATGACTTGGCTATTGCTAAATCGCTCAAAGTGTTCCACGATCTGTAAGTTGTGGCATTAGTCAGGGTAAATATAGGATGGTCAGGGAATGGTTCTGGGTGGGTTACTCTTCAGAGGGTCGAAGTGGACTTGCTGGGCCCAAGGACCTGTTTCCACACTGTAGGGATTCTACTAATTCTAAATCACCCAAGAAAGGTACACCCCTCGCTGCCAACAGTTTAAAACTGGAATCCATTATCCCCGGTTGACAACCTGGTATACCAATTATAGGGGTAAGAAACATGGTTTTGGCTGTATTGCCCTCGATCTGACGCATTGTCCTTCAAGTTTTAACAGTATTAATATCATTAGTTTATGACAATATTCCATAAATGCTGTCATTTTATCGAAGAACAACAATCTAATAACGGTTCACTTTGTATGAGAGGGCTCAATGTCTAGCCATATTGATGCCGAGGTCTCTGCGGCCCAGGCACTAACATACTTTGGAAAAAAAACTTAATTGATTGCTTTTATTCGGGGAGATCTACTCCCCACAATCTGTGGGGCAGTTGCAATTTTGTTAGCTTTATAAAGAATCGCTTATGGTGCCAAATAAAAGAGCTAAATCAGCCATTACATTTCCGAAATATCTGTCTGGGAAACATCAAAGAAAGCATTTCCTACAGCGAACGAGGTGTAGGAAATGAGAAAGGACATTCATTTTACTAACAGCTATCCGACCGAGCCAGGATATTGGAAATGCCTCCCATCTTTGAAGGTCTTGTTTAATTTTATCAAACAAATGGACATAGTTCACGTTAAATAAACGATCAAAGACAAATAAACTGAACTAGGAAAATCACCCCCGTGACCATTTAAAAGGAAACCAGGATTTAGCCTCAGTATCAGGTATTTCCCTAAGACCTCCCATAGGCATGGCCACCAACTTTGTAAAATTAATCTTATCGCCCGGAGAGGCAACAACCGAATTAATACATTGCATCACATGAACAACCGAAATTGTGGGATTTGAAAAAAACATAAGACCCTCATCTGCATACAATGCAATCTTTCATGACTTCTATCTCAATTTTGGGGAAGATATGTTGGCATCGCGATGGATGGCCTCCGCCAGTGGCTCAATCCCCAATGTAAACAACAATGGTGAAAGGTGACAAACTTTGTGGCTGCCTGGAGAAATATTAATATTACTGGTTGGCACACCATGAGTGAGAACCGCAGACAGAGGATTGCGGTAAAGGACCCTCACTTACTTGATAAAAACTTTGTGTAGACCAAACCGTTCTAATGTACAGAAGAGATCCGGCCACTCAACCCAATCAAATGTCTTCTCTCATCCAAAGAGATCAACAATCCATGGACAGATTGTTGTTGACACTCTTGGAACATATTGAGTAAGTTCTTAACATTGTAGGAACATCTGTGGCCCTCTATAAAGCCTGTTTGGTCCTCTTTGGTAACGGAAGGCAGCCTTAATGCACGGGTCTCAGACAGGATTTTGAAACCAACATTTAAATGTGAGATTGGCGTGTAAGAAGCACAATCCTCCAGGGTCTTCCTTTCTTCAGCATCAGAGAGATATGAGCCTCTCTTAAGGATGGAGGGAGATGTTCGTGACTGTATGAGTGACGGAACACGTTAAACATCAGCCCTGACAATAGGTTTATAAAGTATTTATAAAATTCACTGGGAAATCCGTCAGCAACCTGCACCTTTAAATTCTGAAGCTGCTTCACACCTTGCTGCGCTGACAATGGTGCATTAGGGCACAACCCTTATTCAGGGGTTACTCCTGGAAGACCCAGGTTCTTGAAAAATGACTCCATCTTAATTCATCTATCCTCAAAATGTTCAGGCTGAAGTAATTCGGTGAAAAATCTCGGACAGGAGGCATTAATCTTTTTGGAATTGAAGACAAGGATCCCAGTACCTTCCCTAATTGAGGTAATGGCTTAAGAGGGGCGATCGTTTTCCTGGCAAGATAGAATATATACCTGCCTGACTTATCACCATGATCAAACAGCCTTTGTTTTGCAAAAGTAAGTCCCTTCTTGGCTGTCTGTGTGAGCGTGGAATTCACTGTAGACCGGAGCGTTGTGATCCTCTGCAGCTTAGCCACTGAGCGTCTATCACAGTATGCATTCTCAGCTGGCCGCAGCTGTGCCTCAAACCAGCGTTCCTGCTCCCCCTTCAGCTACATCCTAAGGATTAATTATTCCCTCGGCATGAGCCTTAGCAATTTCCCTCAGGTTTACTGGTTAAATCTGAAGTAATGGCTAAGAAAGATCTGAATTCATTGCAGTGGGTGGCACAGTGGCACAGTGGCATAGTGGTTAGCACTGCTACCTCACAGCGCCAGAGACCCGGGTTCAATTCCTGTATTAGGTGACAGCCTGTGTGGAGTTTATGCATTCTCCCTATGTCTGCGTGGGTTTGCTCCGGGTACTCTGGTTTCCTCCCATAGTCCAAACATGTGCAGGTGAGGTGAGTTGGCCATGCGAAATTGCCTGTCGTGTTAGGTGAAGGGGTAAATGTCAGCGAATGGTTCTGGGTGGGTTGCTCTTCGGCGGGTCGGTGTGGACTTGTTGGGCCGAAGGGCCTGTTTCTACACTGTAAGTAACCTAATCTAAATACTAAATTAACGAGCTAGTCTTACGAATAAAGAGATACATTTGCTAGTGTTCCGAATCTGTTATATTGCCCTTAATCTTAATCAATAGGTATACTGCTTCATGGTCAGAAATAGTAATATTCCCAGTTGTGCAGGATGCCACCGAATCTAAGGTTGTTGCAGGAAGGGAAAAGATATCAACCCTCGTGTGGTATTTCTGCGGGTTAAAAAAGAAAATAAAATCCCTACTTGTGATGTGGATCTGCTTCCAGACATCCACCAGCTCTAGTTCTGCACACAAATCCACTAATTGCTTTATAACACATTATAACGAGGGTATTGGGGCACCTTAGGACATTCTGTCCACTGTGGGGTCCAGAAGACAGTTGATATCTTCTACAATAATGTGCCACGATGCAAGATAACTGAATTTGGAAAGTGCATCTACCAGGATTTTAAAATGGTGCGCCGGGGGTGGGGGTGTGCAATAAACATTCAAAATGCTATATTATTTACCATAGTTCAAAGCTTTGGGGATTATGAGCCTCCCGTGATTGTCAAATACAATCTAGTAGGTTAAATGGAAGATTCCTTTTATCCATTATGGCTTCTCCCCTATTCGTAGTATTAAAAGAGGAGAAATAAACCCGATCAAACACGACCTGCTGTAATGTCAAATGTTCCTTGTCATCAAGGTGCATCTCCTGCAATAGGACAACATCCACCCTCTCTTTTTAATACCAGAAAGTAAATTCTTCCTCTTTTCTGGGCAATGGCCCCCCTTAATGCTCCAGGTACACCATTTAAGCACATCATTACCCAGAACACACTGTAGCAACATTTCAACTCGAGAGACGAAGAACTCAAATTACTGATCATTAATAAACAAAATCTCATAGAGCTTAAAAACTACTCAAACTAAGACTACCACAACTGCCTACTCTCAAATCTTTCCAAAAGTAAGCATTTTAAGTAAACGGCTGGGATGGAGTGTGTTCAGGAACCACTTTGCCGGTACTGTGATGTGGAGCCCAACAAAGCAGATCACCACCATCTTGGATTTCCCCTTATCATTTTATCGATATTACCATTTCATTTTGCATTATATTCCTGGATGTTCTGTAGCAGTGTGCTTTTTACCACTGTCAGTATTTCCGCAACACTGCACATTCCTGCCATTCCCCGATAAACCTTGACTCCGTTATTATTTATGAACCTTCTGTCTGTGCCTCAAACAAATTCAATATCTCTGCCTCCAATGTTCTACAGGGAAGAGAGTTACAAATACTCTCACCACTGAGAAAACATAAACTAACTTCATCTGTCTGCGAGATTATTTTTGTCTCCTTACCTCAGAAAATATATAATTAAATTGGAAGCAGTTTGGAGATGTTTCACTTCATGTATTCCAGGAGTGAGTGTCTGAGTTTATGAAGGCTTTAACAGGTTACTCTTGGAATGAGAGGTGATCTTATTGAAACAATCCAAACCGAGAGGAGAGTGATCAGATAGATACCTACAGGGTGTTTGTATAGTCCAAACTTCTTGTTGTTATTATAGAAGAACATGCTATAAAATGTAGGACATTCCACCTCGTCCACATTGTCCTTCGGAACAGTATCCCCTACGGACCTGCCCCCCAACTCTATCCATGTAACCCTGCATTTCCCATGACGAACCTATTAAACGTACACATCCCTGGGCACTATGGGCAATTTATCATGGCCAATCCGCTCTAAGCTGCATACCTTTGGACTATGTGAGGAAACTAGAACACTGGCAGGAACCCCACACAGACATGGGGAGAATGTTCAAAATCCATATCGAGGGTTGCCCGAGGTTGGAATTGAACACAGTTTCTTTGTGATGGGAGGTAGCAGTGCTAACCACAGATCCACAATGCGCATCCGTTAGTTTTATTAGTTACTTTTGTGGCTGACTAAAGAAGTCTGCCTGACTTGTTCCTGTCACTGAACCTGACTCAGTCTGAGAACTTTATCATCAACCATTTCACCAACCTGGTTACATTTAAAATTTGGTGTCAGCAGTGGAGGAATGGGACGAGAAAATAAAACAGTGACACCCTACAACCTCCGTCAGAGCAGGCTTTAGGAGAACTGCACAAAGTGGGATTTCAGTCAAGTGGGAATTCTCTTTCCCAGAATTTTGGGGTGGCTGGACCTTCATATTACATCGAAGCTGGCTTTGTTTGATTTTCCATGGGCAGGTGTATCAGGGATAATGGTGCATGGAAAGTAAAATGCAACTGGGATCACAATGAGATGAATCATGAACTTATTTCGTGGTGGAGTAGTGTGAAAGGACCAAATTGCCCACTTGTGTCCCTCAGTCCTGTGTTCTGATGTTCCATTCAGCCCTCGGACATGCTAAACAGGGACAGATCGAGGCTACTCCGATGGTTAGGTGTAGTTTTGGAAATTTACTAGGAAGATCCAGGCTGGATCGGGAAGTGACCACCACCCCCACCCTCCTATTCCCTGTTTCCAGGCTTCCTCTCTCTGTAACTTCTGCTCCAGATGTGGGTCATGTTGCAGACCCAGATACGCTGGGAATACAGCCACATACCCACCCAGGGTTAAAACAACAAATCCTCTGCTCTACCTGAATGCAACATTGTGCAACACGATTTCCAGCAAAATAACCCGTTACTTTCCAAAAGCATAACATGTGAAATTAATAAATAGAAACAGGAGTAGGTCAATCGGCCCCTCAAGCTAGTCCTGTCATTTAATAAGAACATGACTGATTTACTCCAGAGCTCAACTCCACTTTCTTGCCGACTCATTGTATCCCTCCACACCTCTCTGGGTTTGGGAATTCCAGACATTCATTACCTTCGGAGAGAAGACATTACTCTGCATCTCCGATTGAAATCGATGTTCCTTATTCGGTATCTATATCCTCGAGTTCAACACTTTGCCCAAGAATGCAAACATCTACCTTCTCCAACCCCTTCTGTGTTTTGTATTTTTCAGCAGTATCACTCCTCATTCATTTAAATCCCAATGAATTATCGCCTCACCATTTTAGAGATTCTTAATAACTCAACCCTTTCATCCTAGGAAACCGCCTAATGTACCAACTGAGTTACTTGCTGCATCATCATGCTGACTTTATGTTTCATACACAGGAAGACTCCAAAGCCTTTGTACTGCTCCTTTTCTGGAAGTCCTCTCCATTAAATAACAGCCTGTCTTTTGGTACACAGTATCATCCATAAACTCGGATATATGTTGCACTCAAATCCCTCCTTCAGGCTGTCAGTATAGATTGTAAATAACTGATGCCATCGGACTCATAGCTTTGGTACTCTAGCTGATACACCTTTATCATGAAGATTCATTAATCCAGACTCTCCGATTTCTATGTGATCACCAATCATCATCCCATATTAATACATTATCAATCATCCTACGAGCTTCTGTCTTGTATAAGAACTTTTATTTTGTAATACCTTGTGGAAAATCTCTGGAAAGCCTGGTGTCTACCATATCCCCTTTACCAAATCCGGTTGTTACATTCTCAGGCATCTCCACAAATACTTTGCATAATTTTTGCAGAGCAAATTATTGTTTGCCTTTCACAAACACACACTGACTCTCCGTGAAACTTTTCTAAATGTCCATGCAGGCCAGGATTTCGAAATTAAGTTCCTCCCATCTGCTTTCTTTTGGCCCATATGCCTCTAACTGTTTCCCATTCATATGTTTGTCCAAATGAGTTTTAAACGTTGTAGCTCTACTGGCATCTACCACTCTTCCTCTGACAGCTCATTCAAATAACCACACCACTCTCTGTGTAAACAAATTGCCCCTTCGTTCATTTTAAATCTTTCCTCTTTCACCTTAAACCTATGCCTTCTATGGCTGAACTGCCCCATGCCGTTGGAATGATCTTGGCTATTCACCCTATCCATATCTCTCATGATTTTAGAAACCTTTACAATGTCACCACCCAACCTCCGACACTCCATCTGATACTAATTTCAAGAACAAGTATTTAAAGATAAGCACTGAAAATTTGAAACAATATTAAACATGACAGGTAAACAATACTCGGTCCAAACTTCGTATGGTGATTTGTTTTTCACCATATGACAATACTAAGGCAGCATGAAGTGCTTGCTAGTGCCAATAAGAAGTCAAGCACCTGGATTCTTTTGTCTAAAGGGGGCGATGATCTCAACAGTAAAAACGTATTTAAGGCCAGATCTATATAATACCACATAGTCAACATTCTCCATCCTGGCCTGCCTATAACCTTGTCTGGTTGTGTCTTCTTTATCTTGCACTCAAGAGAGAGAACAACTTTCCTCCATTCACACCTTAATTTACACACATTTTACATAATCCACTCGTTCACCAGTGCATTTATCTTTGCCACGCCCACTTTTCCCTCTCACCCATCCCCGACCTCTGCCAAGGGAACAAAAATCCCAGTTTCCAATCCTTTTCAGTTCTGAAGAATTGTCACACTGGGCTTAAAGTGCTAATGCTTTTTTTCTCTCTCTGCAGACGCTGACAGACCTCCTGAGTTTCTCCAGAAATGAATAGGCACAGAACAAATTTTCACTAAAACAAATAACTGTGGATACTGGAAATAAACATACAAACATTGTTGGAGAAACTGGGAGCCTTGTAAAGGGTCACAGGACCTGAAAGTTTCATTCTGCATTCAATCCAGAATATACTGAAACATTTCCAGTAAGTTCTTCAGCAACTTCTGTTTTTGGACAATTTCCAAAGAAGGATGTCAAAGATGCTCAAATATCCTGTCCAACATGGAGCGCCATATACTGGGAACTGAACAATAATGCATGCTGCACAAGTGCCTTGACTCTGAAACTGCATAAGACTGACATCACTGACACTACAGAACTTTTACTCATGGGGTCAGGGAGAAAAACAGAGTGAAACACATTCACTTCAAATACAGAAGTTGACATTGTGGAAAAGAAACGGTTTAGTTTAGTACCTGAAATGGATTGAGTTATAGTAACAAATTGGAGGCGAGACATCAGGGAGATGCTCTCAGCAGAATGAGAGTATGAAATTGGAAGTGTTACTGCATCAGAAACCAGGTTAGGTCACTGCATACAGGGCTGATGCCAAGATTGGAATCACGTGCACCTAAACCTGATGACAACCCATTAAAGCGACCACGCGTGACTGGCTGCATTCCAAATAGCACAAATAACTTCTGATGGAGAGGGGGAAATGATCCCAACACTAAAAGATCGGATCTAAGATCTATCGTCCTGCTAAATCCAAGCATAAATGTCGGTGGACTATGAGACAATTTACTGGAGGAGAGGACTCCACAAATATCCTCATCCTAAATATCGGAACAACTCTGTACATCAGTGAAAAAAAATTCAAAGATGTGGTGTCTGCACTACCCTCAGCCAGAGGTGTTGAGTGGATGATCCAACTCACACTCACCATGATGCTCACAGAATCACAGATGCCAGTCTTCAACCAATTCGATTTGCTGTACGTGACATGAAGAAACAGCTGAACATAGTAGATACGACAAAGGCAATGGGGCCTGACCCATTCCTGCAATGGGACTGAAGACTTGTGCTGCACAACAAGCCATCTCCCTGGGGAAGCTGTTTCATTCCAGCTCCAACTCTGACATCTCCCTGCTAATGTGGAAAATTACTCAGCTATGTCCAGTCCCCGAAGAGGAGAATAATTACAATCTGACCAATTGCCACCTCGAACTCCCATCATGACAGTCAAATTGGTGGGATTTTTTTTGACAGAGTTGTCAAGTCGCACCGAAATAATCAGCTCAATGTGGTTTCGGATAGGACCCCATGTGGAGATGGTGTTGTTGTGGAAATATCATTGTATTACTAATCCAGGCAAGGATAATGCGCTGGCAGCTGGTGGAAGTTAAAAATAATTAATACAGTATCGAGACATACAATCTGGTGTCAGTAATCGTGATCTTGTGTCCAATGTTAATTGTAAACATCGATCTCCTTCGCCAATGTACTTTCAGGAAGTGAATCTCCTGTGCATTCTATGTCTGGCCTAAAAGTGACTCCTGACGCACAGACATGTGATAAACATCTTCAATGGTCTCTGAATCGGCCAAGCAATACACTCAATTGTATCAAACTGCTCTGAGGTCTTAAAGGATAAAACCGGACAGAACACTTGGCACCAGCCTCGTTATCAGAAAATGGAACGGGGAACACAGTCCTATCGATCCTGCAGAGGCCTCCTTCCTAACATCTGAGAGCTTGTGACAACATTTACAGAGCTTTCCCATAGACTGCCCAGAATCATAGGGAAAGGAGGAGGTTATTTAATACATTGAGCTTTCCCCATACTTGTTAATGATCGAACATCTCCTCAATGCAGTTTTCCCCATAAAATGTTCAAAACATCCTATAATATGTTTAAACATTGTGAAATATAGACCGAGAATAGTTGTAGTGCTTTCGGCCCATCAGGTTTCCTCCTCTATTCAATATTCACGCGTTTCTTTGATAACGCTTGTGTATTAAATACGATTTGACTGTTTTCTATGAAGTGAACTATGAAGTGAAGTGCTTCCAATCTGTCTCACACTGTTAGAGTTTGATATATTTCAATGATATCTCCACTAATTTTCCTAATCCCTATGAAATACAGGCCCAGTCACCCCAAACCTCTGGTCCCACAACAAACCTGTCATCCCAGAGATCAGTCTGGTCATCCTCCATTGCTCTCCCTCAATGTCAGGTTTGTCCTTTACTAGGCAAGGAGACCAAAACTACATGCAATATTGCACAATGTTCGAGATGGGGTCCCACTAAGGCCCTGTATAGCTGCAGTAAATGACCCTTAATCCTGTATTCAAATCCCCCTGAAATGAAGGTGAATACACCATTTATCTGCCTACCTGCTTTCTGCTCCTGCACTATTACTTTAACTGACTGCTGTACAAGGAGATACAGATCGTTTTCAATGTTACAGCTCCCCACTTGCTGGGTCTATATACACTGGTCTGCGTGCCAATGCCATTCCCAGTATTGACTTCTGGCTTCAAAACTCACTGCCTTACATGGATCAGAGGGCTGCACAGAAATAATGCAAAAATGCAGCTTAATTTCCTTTATAGAGCAACATTTTTCAACCACTCCTTTTGCAAATGATAGGCTGCCATTCCATTGATCCCATCAAAGTGCACAACATCTCATCTCTCCCATTGCTCTCCATCTACCACGTATTTGCCCAGTCTCTCCACTTGTGCAAAAAAAAGACCTTGGAGTCTTTTTTTGCATCAACCTCATCCACTCACAAGCTAACATTGTTTAGTACTGTCAGCAGAATTCGGAATGTTGCATTTGAGCCCGTCAACCAAAGATATGATGTGTATTGGGAATAGCTGGATGCCAAATCTCGATCCCTGTTATATCCTCAAAGCCATTAAAAACAAACATGGTAGTATTCTTACTCACTATTTCCTGCCAGCTCTTCCATTCTCACACCATGACCATATATTAGCCCCAGTCGTTCAGGATTCAAATTTGCACAAAAGGCTTGAGGATTTATCAAAAATCTTCCTGACATTCCAATCGTATTGCTTTGATACCTTTTCCATAATTTTGCTGAAAGCCACTTTCCCAAATATGATTCCCATTTCATAATTCTCTGTTGCGTTTGTCTGTGCCCATTAATTTCAGTCCAATATTTTTCTCCAAAACTGTTTAGTTGGTAATTTAGTTGCCATTCCCTTTTTCTCACCAGACTAAAGTTCTCTAGTATTTCTGGAAAGTTTTCTTTGGTTTTTTTCTCTTCTGTGAATGCATAACTGAAGTATTTATTCCATAGTTCTGCTATTTCTCTGTCCTCAATTATCTGGTATGAGACTGTAAGAAAGCTGCAACTTTTTCTCTTAATTTTGCCATTGATATATTTTCAGAAGCTATTACAAGTTCACTCTTGTATACATTGATAAGATATTCTTCAGAAACCCATCAATTTCTATCTTACGCTACTCAATGATTGACCTCCCACATCCATACAATAACAGAAACACAGTCTCTGTTCAATCAGAAATACAGCACGACCTACATTAGGCCCACTTTCCGACACAAGGCCCGTAGCTGTGAATCTCATGGCATTTCAACTGCACAGCCATGTATTTTCTAAAGGTTTTGAGGTTACCATGACAACTCCCCTCTCAAGAAGTGCATTCCAGACCCCAATACACTCTGGGTGAAAAAACAGTCCTCAAATCCTCACTAAACCTTAAACCTTTCACTTTAAAACTGTGGCCTTTGACTAAAAGGTACAGCTGTTGTCTATCCACCCTGTCCATGTCCTTCGTAATCTTATCCATCTGATTCCTGGACCCCTCAGCCTTCTCTGCTCCACAGTAAACAACCAGAGCTTACCCAGCCTCTCTCCATACTGATATACTCCATCCCAGGGAACATCCTGGTTAATCTCCTCTGCACCCCCTCCAGTACAATCACATCCTTCCTGTAATGTTGCTCCTATAATTTTACACTGTATTCCATCTTGGCCTAACCAAAGTTCCGCATAGCTCTTATAATCTATGCTTTTATGTATAAAGGTTGTGCTTACGTTCCCCTATGCTTTCCCAAATTGTGCAATAACCTGTCCAGTCGCATTCAGGGATGTGTAAAGAAGCACCCTCTGAGCTACCTGGTGTGCTGTCATTCATCGAGACCTCCCCTGTCTGTTTCCTTCTTGCAAAGTGCATTACCTCATATTTATCAGGGCTATAGTCCATCTGCCATTAAATTCCCCATCTGACAATTCCACCTGTATCTTCCTGAAACATAAGGCCTTCGTTTTCACTGTCAACCACCCGGCCAATCCTCGTATCAATAACAAACTTACTTATGACAACCCCCACCCCCGTCCATATTCACAGCTGAATCCTTTATGATAAGGTTTAAAATCAGAAAACATTAGCTTATACTCCAACAGGTTTATTTGGAGGCACGAGCTTTCGAAGCGCTGCTTCTTTGATTAAGCGCTTCAAAAGCTAGTGCCACCGAATAAACCTTTTAGAGTATTACCTGGTGTTATGACATTTTTAGCTTTGTCCACCCCAGTCCAAAACCAATACCTATGAATCAGAAATAATAAGAGACACAGCACTGATCCCTGTGGTACACCATTAGACAGGAGCCTCCAATCACACAAACAGCCTTCTACCAATACCCTCTGTCTCCTACCAGTCAAGTTGATTTAGATGTAACTTGGCAAATCTCTAATGAGTCCGACCTGTTCCTGAGTTATTCTGTTCCGCTGGAGACACTTGTAGAATATCAGGACCTTCCCCCGAATCTTGCCTGCCAGTAGATTTCCATGACCCTGTGTTAGTCAGTCCCCTCCAAGTGATGAATTTTCTCTTTATTGCAGTTTTAACTGGCCTATCCCAGATCCTGCCATTATTTGCCTTGAATGTGGAATAGACAGCGAGGGAAGCGTTCTGTTAATTTCCAATGTTTCATATGTTTTATGAATTTTCTAAATGTCACTGTGACCCACCTCTCATTCTTTGAAACTCTAACGAACACAGGCCGAGTTTCCTCATCAGGCAATCTCACCATCTGAGGGATTAATCTGGAGAATGTCCAATTGCACTTTCTCTGTGGTCAGTATATTCTTTCTGAGATTCGGTCACCAAAGCTGTACACAATACTCCAGGTACAGTCCCACCAACACGCTGTGACACTGCTTCAACATGTCTTTGTATCGATGTTCTGATCTCTTATATGAAGGCGAACCAAACTTTAACTTTCCACTTACATATATTCCTCCAAACACGCGTCACATTCATTGCATTTACGACCTCGTTTTTTGAGTTCTTATAGAAACCCTTCGGAAACTCCAATCTATGCCACTTCTACTGATTCCCCATTATCTCTGCTGTAAGGAACAACTTCGAACAATTACGAAGTTTATCAAGTATGATTTCTCTGTCGGAAATGCATGCTGATTCTCTCCATTGTTGCTGTTAATTTCTAAATAGCAAAAATGCCATCCTGTGTAATAGATTCCAACAGTTTCCCTACAAATGTCAAGTTCACTGTTCTGCAGTTAGCCACACTATGTCTTTTTCCCTTTGTAGCTGTTTGGATCCCTTCCATTCGTCGGTCGTTTTTGGATCACGTTTATCCACAATAGTTTCGGGTCTCTGCAGAATGTACAGGAAAATAAAACACAGTCATCGACAGTGCAATTAATACTACTATTGGTGATTTATTTCCGACATTTTGATAGGACGTACATCTGTTTCGTCAGACTTAGCAATGCTCAATCCAGCTCCATGTTCAAGTACTACCTTGTTACTGAAATGAATTGACTTTGTCTTTACCTCCAGGAGTCCGATATGTTCACTTGGTCTTACTGGGCGATTTTCTGGCTCTTCCTCCATGAAGACAGATGCAAAGTAATTGGTTGTCTTCTTGGCCATTTCCCTGTTCTCCACAACGACCTCTCCCCTCCCGATTACAAATTTCCATATTTGACCTTGCTTTTATTTTGTTTCCTTTGAAATATCGATTGCAGATTGATGCAGTCTTTGTGTTCCTGTGTGTTAGCATGTATGTTCTCTTTTTGATTTCCTTTTTAGTTTCATGGCCTTCCCTTTTTGGATCGTTAATTTCTGAGAATTCTCAGGTTTTCACAATAGCTGGAATTCTTCTGAAGTCACTTCCCATGATTAACATATTTTCTAATTTGTTATGTTAACCATCATTGAGTCACTTTCTCACTCTTTGGTGTTTGTACCTGAAATAAATAGATGTATGTTGCAGACTTTGCAGTATTTCTAAAAACTCCTGGTCCTGACCAGTTTTTTCAGGAACAGCACAGGAGGATAAGAGGATGGAGAAGAAAATGCGGGAGCACTGCTTGGCTCTTTTCTATCATCGCTGGCCAACGAATGAGGTCCTGGACGACTAGACCATAGCGAATTCTGAGCCCTTGTTTAAGAAATGCTACAAAGATAAACCTGGGAACGAAAGACCAGTAACCCTAAATTCCAGTGGGTAGTTTACTTTAGAAGATTCGGAGAGATTGGATAGACATGCATTTGGAAAGACAGGGTGTGGTTCTGAGTAAGATTAGAATGTTGTTGGAAAAGCAGAGCAGGTCATGCCGCATCCGAGGAGCAGGAAAATCGTTGTTTCGGGCAAAAGCCCTTCATCAAATTCAGCACGGGAGTTTGTGCAAGGGAGATCATGGCTCACAACTTTGTTGGAGTTCGTTGATAAAGTGACCAGCAACGTTGAGGAGGTCCGAGTGGTACATATAGTCTAGATGATTCCAGTAAGGCTTTCAATAAAGTTCCACATTGTACGCCGCTCTGGAAGGGGGAGCTGGCAAATTAAGTAGAAAGTTGCCTTGTTGGTAGGAAGTAGAGATTAATACTGGATGCATGCTGGTCAGACTGGAGACCTGTGAATAGTGGAATGCCTCAGTGCTTGATGCTGGGACCACTACATATAACATATATCTATGATTTAAATGCGAATGTACCGGCATGATTTGTAAGTTTGAAGATGGCACTAAAACAGGCGGCATCACGGACAGTGAGAAAGGTTATCAGAAATTACAGCAGTATCTTGATCAGCTGGAGAAGTGGGCTGAGAAATAGCAAATGGATTTTAATATTGATCAGTATAAGTTCTTGCATTTTAGGAAGTCAAATCAAGTTTGGAGTTTCTTGGTGAATGGTTGGGTCCTAAGGAGTGTAGTTGAACAGAGGGAACTTGGAATTCAGGTGCATGGTTCTCTGGAAGTTGATTCAGAGGTAGACATTGAAGAAAGTTTCAGGCACACTGGCCTTTAATTGGTTTATTTCTTTGAGTATCAAAATTAGGGAGTTATGTTGCAGTTATACAGGATGCTGGTGAGGCCATATTGGTAGCATTATGTTCAGTTTTGTTCACTTTGCTATAGGAAGGATGACATTAAACTGGAAAGAGTGCAGAAAAAAATTACAAGGATATTGCCAAGGTCTCAATGGTCTGAGTTATAGAAAGAGGTTGCAGAAGCTAGGACTTTTTACTTTTGTGTGCATGAGGATGATGAGGATCATATTGTAGTTTATAAGATCATGTCAGGCATGGATAGAGTGAATGCACACAGTCTTTTTTCCCAGGGTTGGGAAATCACATACTAGAGAGCATCAGTTTAAGGTCAGAGGGGACACAATAAAAGTGAATTTGAGGAAATACTTTTCAACTCAGGAGCTGTTATGCATTGTAGCTCGGGTGCTCGTTGTTGTGGTTCTGTTCGCCGAGATGGGAATTTGTCTTGCAAACGTTTCGTCCCCTGTCTAGGTGACATCCTCAGTGCTTGGGAGGCTCCTGTGAAGCGCTTCTGTGATATTTCCTCCGGCATTTATAGTGGCCAGTCTCTGCCGCTTCCGGTTGTCAGTTCCAGCTGTCCGCTGTAGTAGCCGGTATATTGGGTCCAGGTCAATGCGTTTGTTGATAGAGTCTGTGGATGAGTGCCATGCCTCTAGGAATTCCCTGGCTGTTCTCTGTTTGGCTTGCCCTATAATGGTAGTGTTGTCCCAGTCGAATTCATGTTGCTTGTCATCTGCGTGTGTGGCTACTAAGGATAGCTGGTCGTGTCGTTTCGTGGCTAGTTGGTGTTCATGAATACAGATCGTTAGCTGTCTTCTTGTTTGCCCGATGTAGTGTTTTGTGCAGTCCTTGCATGGGATTTTTTAAACTACTTTGGTTTTGCTCATGTTGGGTATCGGGTCCTTCGTTCTGGTGAGTTGTTCTGAGCGTGGCTGTTGGTTTGTGTGTTGTTATTAGTCCTAGTGGTCACAGTAGTCTGGCTGTCAGTTCTGAAATGCTCCTGACGTACGGTAGTGTGGCTAGTCCTTTGGGTTGCGGCAAGTCCTCGTTCCATTGTCTTTCCCTTATGCATCTGTTGATGAAATTGCGAGGGTATCCGTTTTTGGTGAATACCTTGTATAGGTGTTCCTCTTCCACTTTTTTGCAATTCTGGTGTGCTGCAGTGTGTTGTGGCCCTTTTGAATCGTGTCTTGATGCAACTTCGTTTGTGTGTGTTGGGGTGGTTGCTTTCATAGTTTAGGACTTGGTCTTTGTTTGTGGCTTTCCTGTAAACCTTTGTGGTCAATTCTCCGTTCGGTGTTCTCTGTACCATCACATCTAGGAATGGGGGTTGGTTTTCCTTTTCTTCTTCTCTCGTGAATCGGGTTCCTGTGAATGTGGCATTGATGATCTGGTGTGTGTTCTCTATTTCTGTGTTTTTAATTATTACAAATACATCAACATATCTGACCCAGAGTTTGGGATTAATTTGCAGTAAGACTGTTTGTTGTGACTTTTGCATTACTGGTTCTGCTATGAGTCCAGAGACGGGTGAGCCCATGTGTGTTCCGTTTATTTGTTCGTATATCTGGTTATTGAATGTGAAGTGTGTTGTGAGGCACAAGTCCAGTAGTTTAAGTATGCCGTCTTTGTTGATAGGTTCAACGTCCTGTTGTCTGTTATGTCTGTGCAGCAGGATGGCTATTGTTTCTCTGGCTAGGGTTTTGTCGATAGAGGTGAACAGTGCCAATACATAGAATGATACCATAGATTCTTCCTTGTCTATGTGTATATTTCTGATGATGTCCAAGAATTCCTGTGTTGATTGTCTAGATTGTCTGGATCCGCTGATCAGGTGTTTCAGTTTCTGCTGTAGTTCTTTAGCCAGTTTGTGTGATGGTGTCCATGGGAGTGATACTATGGGTCTGAGTGGGATGGCTGGTTTGTGCACTTTGGGTAGTCCATAGAATCTGGGGGTGTTGTTGCTTTCAGGTTTCATTCTTTGTAGGTCAGACCTGGTTTTATGTCCATTCTTTTTTGTGTTTATCCTATTGGTGAGCTGTGGGGTGGGGTCAAACTCCCTCTTTTGGGAGGTGTTGGTATCTGCAAGTAGTTGTTGTGCTTTTTGGATGTACTCTGCTTTGTCCAGCATGAACGTCATTCTGCCTTTGTCTGCTGGTAGTATGATTATGTTCTTATCGTTTCTTAGTGATTTTAGTGCGTCCCTCCCCTTGGTGTTGAGGTTATGTGTTTGTCTTTTTCACAGACACGGAAAGAACAATACTGGCCAAGGGACTCAACTACAACCACAGGGACGCCAAGACAGCAGACTTCCTAGCAACACTAGAATGCACACTCAGGAACAATGGACTGACAGAAGAGACACAACAAACAGTGAGACAAAGTATCGTACCTCTGATAACAAGAAAAAGACAAAGACACGCAGACCCATAGTATCACTACCAGGGATACCATCACACAAACTGGCTAAAGTACTACAGCAGAAACTGAAACACCTGATCAGCGGATCCAGATACTCTATACAGTCAACACAGGAATTCTTGGACATGATCTGAAATATACACATAGACAAGGAAGAAACTATGGTCTCATTCGATGTAACGGCACTGTTCACCTCTATCGACAAAACCCTAGCCAGAGAAACGATAGCCAACCTGCTGGACAGACAATACAGACAACAGGACGTTGAACCTGTGAACAAAGACGGCATACTTAAAATACTGGACTTGTGCTTCACAATACACTTCACATTCAACAACCAAATATATGAACAAATCAACCGCACACCTATGGGCTCACCCATCTCTGGACTCATAGCAGAAGCAGTAATGCAAAAGTTAGAACAAACAGTCTTACCGCAAATTAAACCCAAACTCTGGATCAGATATGTTGATGACACCTTTGTAATAATTAAAAACACAGAAATAGAGAACACACACAAGATAATCAACGCCACACTCACAGGAATCCGATTCACTAGAGAAGAAGAAAAGGACAAACAACTCCCATTGCTAGACGTGATGGTACAGAGAACACCAAATGGAGAATTCACCACAAAGGTTTACAGGAAAGCCACACACACAGACCAAGTCCTAAACTATGAAAGCAACTACCCCAACACACACAAACGAAGTTGCATCAAGACACGATTCAAAAGGGCCAGAACACACTGCAGCACACCAGAACTGCAAAAACAGGAAGAGGAACACCTATACAAGGTATTCGCCAAAAACGGATACCCTCGCAATTTCATCAACAGATGCCTAAGGGAAAGACAACGGAACGAGGACATGCTGCAAAAAAAAGGACTAGCCACACTTCCGTACGTCAGGAGCATTTCATAACTGACAGCCAGACTACTGCGACCACGAGGACTAATAACAGCACACAAACCAACAGCCACTCTCAGAAAACAACTCACCAGAACGAAGGACCAAATATCCAACATGAGCAAAACCAATGCAGTGTACAAAATCCCATGCAAGGACTGCACAAAACACTACATAGGACACACAGGAATACAGCTAACGATCCGTATCCATGAACACCAACTCGCCACGAAACGACACGACCAGCTACCCTTAGTTGCCACACATGGATATGACAAGCAACGTGAATTCGACTGGGACAACACTACCATTATAGGGCAAGCCAAGCAGAGAACAGCCATGGAATTCCTAGAGGCATGGCACTCATCCACAGACTCTATCAACAAACAAATCGACCTGGATCCAACATACCTGCCACTACAGCGGACAGCTGGAACTGACAACTGGAAGCGGCAGAGACTGGCCACTATAAATGCCGGATGAAACATCACAGAAGCGCTTTACAGGAGGCTCCCAAGTACTGAGGATGTCACCGAGACAGGGGACGAAACGTTTGCAAGACAAATTCCCATCTCGGCGAACAGAGCTGTTATGCATATGGAATGAAAACTGTTTGAGGCAGATACATTCACAATATTTAAAAGGCATTTGAAAAATACATGGATAGTAAAATTTTAGATAGATACCGGACAATGGCAGGGAAATGGGTTTGCGTCGATGGGCATTTTTGTCAGAATGGACCAGTTTGGGCTGAAGGGCCTGTCTCCATGATGTCGGACTCTATGACTCTAACAACCATTGCTTGTCTCCCACTGAAAGTTATATTGTACTATTCAAATTCACTGTAGATATCTTGAACTCTCGCCTCCAATCTTCAATGATGTTGGACTGGACTATTCAAGAATTCTATATTGTATGCAGCCACCTTGTAAAATGCACCTTATAAATGCCATTATTCCTTAAAGGTTGCTTCATACCAAGGTTAATAATTCGTCCTTCTGACCACACAACATCAATTCCGAAATAACCTGCTCCCTAGTTTGCTTCGCAACATACGCTTCAACTCACCTCATATAAACTTACAGAACTTATTTTTCACAGCTTCAGCAGTCATTTACTTAACGCAGTTTAGATACAACTTGAGACCATTCAATGAGACTGCGGTATCCACAATACTTGCCTATCTAATTTCCAGAACATATAATGCTCAGATTTTCTGCTACCGTTTTGGTTTCGATATATAATGCACCAATATGTGCTTCTCCTTGCTATCTGTAAACTCTACCTCAAATGATACTGTGGAACCTGAGGGACATGTCTGTGTCGTTATTAGTGATAGACCTGGACAAGACATTCAGGTCGGCTCACCTCGACGCTGAGACGATCTGAAGAAATGTCCCACAATACTGGACAAGCAACAATATCCTCCTCGCTCTGTTAGGATAAGAGTTACCACATACTCTCTGCTCCCTCACACTCACTGTATATCTTTTGTAGCACCTAACCCCGAACAAAGTTCACGCTCTGTCTCCAAATAAGGCTCAGGCACTACCACTCTCACTATTGAATTCAGCAACTAATAATACCATATGGATTCAAAACTGTGGACTACTCATTAAAGACACCTAACAACTCCCCCCACCTATACCAGCACAAGTAGCAGGGTCACCCATTCCCACTCTCCCTCCATCCCTTTTGCCCATTCCAGAAGAAACAGCCTGGAATAGAATAGAAAGGGCCAAGCCGGGTAATGGAGTGCCTGCTATCCGTTCCCTCACTCATTTCCCCCCGTCATGTGGGAAGGACTCTTAAAGAGCTAGAGAGGACCAGGACGCCTCCTGTGGAGAATCTGAAACATCCACGTCCTACTGACAATGTTAAGGAGCAATGTTCAGTGAAAGACAATTCTCAGTTTAAACGCGCTGGCAGTTCCAACAACAGTCCTTCCACTTCCAAAAACAAACACAGTTACCTCACTGTACAGAGACGCAGACACAGAAATACACAGACGAACACACTCAATACTTTCAAGGATATAGGTATCCACACACGTATAAACACATAAATACATATACAGTCACATACAAATCGACATAAATACAGATAGAAACACAGCCTGAAACACAGACAGACAGATGTAGACATGCAAACACACAGATTACAAGCACATGGACACAAACACGCATTCACACAGGTACACACACATACATACAGACACACATAAACAGAGGCACAGACACACATAGACACAGACACACGCACAAACACTTACATGCAGATACGCAGATGCACAGACACTATTGTCATTAAGACACAAATCGATGTGTTTTGATTTGTAAGGGGATCAAGGATACTCGGTAGAAGGCAGAAGAATGAGGTCGAGGTACATATAAGAAATTATTGTCCGGAATTTCCGACTCGATAGGCTGAATGGCCTCAATTGGCTTATTTCCTTACTGCTCCTGCGGTCTTCTGCTATCAGGCATTCTCTTCCTAAGACAGCAGCAGAGGGTGGGTGCGATACATATTTGCTTGGAAATGGTCAGTGGGAATGTGGGATAGGTTTGGAGTCCAGAATGGATTATGTTCCTCATTATTCCAAATTATTCTGTTCTTATGTCTGAAAAGAGGTGGTGATTTGATGTTCAGTTAACACAGTTTTAAAATAACAGTCCTACAATGAAATAAGGATGACACTTTCACTTTAGTGTTGTGCTATTTGTGGTGTCCTCATCCTCAGGGAGCAGTGAAGACTCAGTTATTGAAGATATTCAAGGCTGAGATCGACTCATCTTTACTGGACAGAAGCGTCAGTGTTTATTGGGAGCAGACAGGAAATGGATGGTCAGACACAATAATCTGTATCAAAGATCTTGAGGAAAGGGAGAGAGTGACGTGGAGCTCAATTAGCTCATACACCAAGATGGTCATTCAATGTGTCGTCAAATGGAGGTAGTGAGTCTGCAAAGTGATACAGGCAGGGAAGGTTAGTGAGCAAAACTTCAGCAGAAATAACATAAGGTAAGTGGTCTATTTTGGCGTGAAAGATGAAACGAGGGTAAACAATTCAAATGGAGAGAGTTTCCAGAACTCTGTGATTCAGGAGGTTTACATGTTCTTGCGACATGAGTAGTGTGAAGTCAGTCTGCAGATGCAGCAAGTGATTTGGAAGGTAAGTGGAATGATGCAGTTTTTGGTAAAAGGTATCAGGTTTAGTTGCAGGAATGTTTTACTGCATCTGTACAGGACATTGCTGAGACCACACCTATGCACTGTGTGCAGGATTGATCCCCTAAACTAAAATAAAAATATATAATTATTTTCAAAGATTTTCAAAGAGGTTCCGCTTTCCTCATTCCTGGAAAGCCGGCCTTTTGTTATGGGGGATTATCAGTTTTGATCTCAGCTGAGAAATAGTATTGAACCATCCATGACTTTCTGAAAAGTGTATCAGCTGGATGCATATTATCTCATGTCAGGGAGACTAAAGCTAGAGAATAAACTTTAAGAAAAAGATGCATTGATATTAATACACATACTATGAAGACACCTACCAATATTTACAAATTACACTGACACATGTAAGCATGTCATCAAATTATAAAGTGGGGACAATTTTTTTTGTGATTGGAAGGAATTGTGTACAACAAGAGCAATGATGCACCTGCATATAATCCATAATCAGGTTTTCCAGAGAATGATTCAGTTAGATGTTCAGTTGACAAAATTATATGTTCCAACACAGAGAAGGAGAAAAATGTTCCCTGTCTGAGAAGGAGCAACCGATTGATCCCTCTCTCTTACTTTGATCCGCCAGATAGCAAAGTGTGAGACCATAAAATCCTTGCGTCATCTTTACCTCTTGTGAACGATTCCTGGTGACGACTCATTGGAATCTCTCCACTCCCTGAAACGAAGGTAATTCAGCCAAATCCCACTGTTCCAGAAAGAAATCCCACTACCAGTAGCTTGCGTGAGCAGAATGACTTCAAAGGCAGAATAACATTTGGGGCACTCATTTTACCATTTTGTTATGAGTTCAAATTTCTGTGTCTCACATTTTTCTAGCAAATGGCCTAGTCTAAGACCTAAATCATTGGCCACCTCACTAATCTGGTGCATTTAAGATGGGTGTAAACAATGGAGAAGTGGGAGTGGAAAAGGACATAGCGACCCTTCAACATTTGTTGGAACACAAATGAGAAATTATCAAAGAGCTGTTTAAGTGGAAATTCCCTTCCCCAGAGGATTGTGGTGCCTAGATATTTGCATTTATTCAAAGCTGTTTTTGTATGTAGCAAAATGGTATACAGACAGAAACGTGCTGCTGAGACCAAAAGCACATGGAGCAGTGACAAAATATCTAATGGCCCACTCCTGCTGCTCGGTCCTGTGTTGCAATGTTCTATTCAACTCCTCACACCTCCTGCAAGGAGCAGATGGAGGCCACTTGCTCCAATACCTGGTCAACAGTAACACAGGATCTCATTCAGTCCCTCAAGACTGTCACAGATGGTTTGGTGTCCGTTGGAAAATGTTATTTAGTTCGAAAGACGCCTCTGGTCTCTTGACAGTGTTTCCTCTCTGCAACTTGTGGTTCATTTGTTGGTGATATTACAGACACAGATTCACCGTGAGTACAGTCCCCATACCTCAACAAGAGCTGACTCACAAAATACTTTACCCTCTTTGATTGCAACACTCAATAAAAGAACATTCAGGAAAATTACAGCTTTTAACTTTGCAATTGCTGCATATGAGGACAAAAGGAACAGGACCAGGTAATTCGGATGATCAAGCCATTGCAGAACATCATGGCTGATCTACTGTTGTCATTAACTCCTCTTTAATGCCCAATTCTTCACCCCTTAGCTGTCTGACAGGTCAGAAAACCATCTAACCCCTCCTTAAATGCTTCCTTAGCTTCCTTAGGTCTCCAGCCCAGATCAGTCCTGACAGTGATTACCTTCTGTGAGAGGAAAGCACTCCCTACGCATACACCGTCATCTATTGATATGAACAAGAGGCGAAAACAGGGACTCAGAAAAGAGCGAATGGAATTGATACCAAATCAGTATTTGACTGAGGATGGCATCGGGACCACCTACTTATTTGAGCTGAATATGGATCAGGTGTAACTTTCCAACTGGACGGGGTCTTTCAGAACACAAATAAAGAGGTTTAGGAGTCAGTCACCAACAATCCTCTCAGTTCCAGGACATCTCTCCAGAAGTCCCTCAGGTTAGACTCCTCAGCACAAACATCTTCAGCTGCTCTATCAATGTCTTTTCCCATTATAAGATCAGAAGTGGGTATGATTACTGAAGATCACACAATGTTCAGAGCATTTTGTCCCCCATCAGCTCCTGAACCATTCTGTGTCCATGTGCAGCAAGACCCGGTCAGCATTCCGGTTTGTGTTGGTAAAGTGTCGGTAACATTTATGTAACAGCATGGCCCAGACACTGCAGATTTTCACAGTTAAAAGAGGAGCTCATTCAGCATCTCAAGATAGTTGAACACTGGTATGAGCTAGCATTCAGGAACAGGAAGAGTGACAGCAGGTTCAATACTCCTGCCTGTTACACAGGAAGAAGAGTGGTCTGTTCAGTACATCGAGCTCTTAAAAGGAGCAGGTAGAGCCCAATCAGACATTTAAACCTATCCCATGAGACCAGGAGAAGGCTATTCATCCCCACGAGACAGTTACACAGGAATAAGAGGGGGTCATTGATCTTCCAACATGAACAACCAATGAAACCGAGACTGCACTGATACAGGACTCCATGATGTAAATCATGGTTCCATTGTTTGTAGTACGTGTGCTGCTTTAATATAGTTTGCTGGCAATGAGGAAGGAAGCTAAATGATTTGTGCCAAGTTTCAAGGAGGTATTTTCCATCGCCGAGAAGACACACCCATGTTCTCCATGGAGGTCAGAATCTGGTGGGAAGAGATAACTGTTTTAGCATGAGGGTATTGTGGCTTCTGTAGGGATTGAGGATAACGTGACTTTCAGTGCAGGACCATACACCAAGTGCACTGTATTAATGTGGGGAGAGTTTATTCAAACACTGGCACTCTGTCTCTCTCGTGCGACAAAGGAATTTGGTGTGGAGTGAGGGTAATATTCTCAGAGGCTCTTATACTATCGACAATCATGCAACCAGAGTAAAAAAAGAAGCCATGGAATTTTTCTCCGTATCAGTGTCTATTTAGAACATCGTGAGTGACTGTCCGTCCACCTCAAGTTTCAAGGCAATCGCCTCTCATTCTGTGACAACGCCAGAGATTAATCTTCACTATCTCTTCATGGTACCAACATCCCAGGGATTAGTCTGCTGAAAGTCCATTGCACTCTCTCTGTGACAAGGCGATCATTCCTTATAAAGGAGAGAAAGTCTGTCCACAATATCCCAAATACTGGCTCAACAACACTCTCAGCGATGATCACAACAACACTTTTTCCTCTTAGACATCTCCGTTTCTTTCCTGTGGTGTAAAAAGACTTTCCTTCTCACTACAATGCTGGAAAGAGTTAACACTTTTATAATGAAGGTATTGTTGCTGCTGTCGGGATTATGGATAACACAACGTTCATTGCAGGATCACGCACCAATTGAACTGCATTAATGTTGGGAAAGTTTATTCAAAGCCTGAACCTCTCTCTTTCTCTCTCTCTCTCTCCTCTCTTTCTGCTCTCTTCCTTTTTCTGTCTCAGTTGAAATAGGGAGTCGGGGTGGTTGGGTGGAAAGTTCTCAGAGGCTCTTAAACTATCGAGAATCGTGCAATCTGAGAGAAAAAAAATCCATGGAACTTATCACGGTATCAGTGTCTGTATAGAACGTCATGATTGATTGTCCATCCGCCTTAACGTTCAATGCAATCGCCTCTTATTCTCTCACTGAGCTTCACTCACTGCTCATGGTGCCATCATCCCAAATATTAATCTAGTGAAACTTGAGGGAAAGTCTATCCACAGTACCCCAAATACTGCCTCAACAACACTCTCAGGGATTGCCAAAAAACATATTTCCTCTCACTTAGACCTCGCCATTTCTTTCCTGTGCCCGAAAAATCCAATCTTTCTCTATGCACCATGACTGACATGGAATTTATAAGTCCCTGACATCTGTACGTCAGCATCAATAAAGCCAGCACCAGAGATCCCAATGGAGATGTGCATCACTCTCAGGGAGAATGTCACTGAGATTGAACCTAAACTCGGGGATGGTCACGGACCTGAATGGGAATGAGATGGAGCAATACAGAAAACAGGCAGAGAAAGGGAGCTCTCTTTACTTCTGTTCTTCTCTCACAGGATGGATGAAGGCCTGGGCAGGGCAGCATGTTATGCAGATCTTGAACTGAGTGGCTGATTCAGCTGTTCCACAGGACAGTAAAGAGTAAATCACATAGCTATGGGTTTGTAGGGTTACAACACAGAATAAATCTTCCTGCTTAATTGCAACCAGCAACAGAGAAAAGATTTATACCATGCAGTAATCTGTGATAATTCTAGAGTCCAAATCTATTTAAAGTAAAAATTAACAACTTTATTACTTAAAGTATAACAGAGAATAATAAACGAACGACTATTTACAACTTCTTCCTCTAAACTGTCATTTACCTTCCCCCTCCATAATACTAGTCCGATAAGAATCCTAATTAAGATTTAGAAAACAAAGCTTCTTATCTCAAAGCCAGGAAGCTTTCGGTTCTTCTCCACATTCCTGCCTCCTTTTCTTCTTGGGGACTCTGCTTCACCAGTTACTAATCAATAAAGGTATCTACAGGAGAGCTATTTTTCAGGCAGTCTTAGGATGCTGGCAACTTGGAAGTTCTCCTCTCAACTGTTCAATTTTCAATATTTTTGTACCACCAAACTATTGGATTTTATCATTGGCTGTTAAGATTGTCAATATAATAAATTGAAACTTGGTAGGTGGGTATTTTGGGTTATAATTTAAAATGGTTTGCTGAATTTGTTTTCATACAATAAGCTAATCAGGTTGTTCGAACAAATGTTACATTATATCTATTTTTCAGAACTCTTGGTGCTGTCAGGTAGTTATTGTTGGTTTTTAATTCTCTAAAAGGTACAGTACACCCACCTGTTCATCACAGAAGTCACATGGAAACTTGACAATGGTAACATGACACATTGATTTCCCGAAAGGACTTGCGGAAGCAGATTGGTTTTTATAACAAATGATAATGGTTACTTTTAAACTCCCCAATTTCCTTCATGAGATATCAACAGGCCATTATTCTGTGGCTCCAGATTATGAGTAAATGGCTTGCCCACCATAAACTTTCTTCCCTTATGTGCAGAGAACAAGTTAAACATTCGCAACAGCAATTATTTATTGACGGACATGTGGTCACAAGGAGCGTGAAAATGTTGCATCTGGATTGAACAAAGGCACAAATGGTTTATTCAGATATCGCACTGAGACGGAGGACGTAACTGGGAAATCAAGTTGTTGATATTGGACAGGACTGTTGAGTGGGGAGGACATAGAGATGTAAATCTGTGAAGGACAAAATGGATTATGGAGTTTGAGAAGAGTCTGTTTCCTTCTCGCATATCAGTGAGTAATTTATAAATCGTAGTTTGATAGTTATAATATATAAGGAAATGAATTTTGGTTTGGAACTGAAGATATTGACTTACACTTTCCAAAATGTACATATCATGCGCAGAAATTCAGTTCAACCTGGTTTAGTAGGCAAATATAATGACTTACCAATAACACCAACTATTGCGAGGATGGGACAGTAACTACCTTGAATAATTCAAAGACTATTCTGGATCCGATATGCAAATGATATCCAAGGCTGAGAAAGCCATTAAAGACTCAAGGATAAAGTCCTGTCCATTGTTGGAGCATTTCCTTCTAATGTTCTCAGAATCTGATCCATTGTTGGAACATTCAAGTGTAATGTTGTCAGATTCTGATCCATTGTGGGAAAATTCCAGTGTAATGTTCTCAGATTCTGATACAGTGTTGAAACATTCCAATCCATGGTCCTCAGATTATGAACAATTATTGTAACACTCCTGCGTAGTGTTCTCAGATTCTGATCTCTCCTCCCCCTCTCTGGAGCTGCTGATCCCTGTTAGTGCTGTCATTGATGTTCCTACTCAAACTATGGGATAACACATTGAATAGAGTCCATTATCTTTCAACGATGGAAACTCTCCAATTGATAATTAGGATCCATGGAGGTGGACATTAATTACAGTCACTGAACAAATAGCTTCATTTAAGCCCTTTGAGTTCAATATTGATTTTATTAAAATTCAAAAGAATGTTTACTCATTTAGCTTAGGATATATTGGGGTTGATTGAGGGAAGGAATATTGGAGATGGTAGATTGATTAAGTGTAATCATTCAATCTGCCTTGGATATGGGAGTAATGTCAAAGGATTGTCAGGATAAACAAGTTTCTCCAAACCAAAATTCATTTCCTTATATATTATAACTATCAAACTACGATGGAAACAGGCAGTCTATAACTACTGATCAGAGATCATAATGTCAGTAAAGTATGGAGACAACTTTTCTAGTCCATAATCTGACAGGCAAATGTGCCTAGGACAACATGAGTTATAACAGACAAATGGAATGTATATTTTAACAGAGAATATGATGGTTAGTCGAGGATCAGAGAGGGCAGGTGAGGGTCATGCTGTTAATGTTGTCGATGTCAATCAGCGGTGATTAAGAACTATGCACTGGTTTTCAATTTGAGTGTGATTATGATATTGGGGACATGGCTGCAGAGACTGGAGGGAGGGAACATGATATTCCCAGTCATCAGTATTGGGATGTTACTCTTTATAAAGAATAAGAAGATCAAATTCCAGGATACATCGACAATGAGGAATGAGGAGAGCCAATATTAACCATAGAACCAGAAGACACTGGAGCAGAAATTTGACCTTTCAGCCCATTGAGCCTGCTCCGCCACTTAATGATGGCTGTTAAGATTCTCAACCCCTTTCTTCCGCTTTCTATCTGTAAACTTGCATCCCTTTTGCAATCAAGAACCGATCTGTCTTAAATATACTCAATTAACTGGCCTCAACAGCTTTCTGTAGTAGTGAATTCTCTAGATTTATCACTCTCTGGCTGAAGAGATTCGTCTTTATCTGTGTTTGAAAAGGTCTTCTCTTTACTCTGTCCCTTCTGGTCCTAGTCTCCACTCCGTTGGAAATATCTTCCCAAAATCCACCCTGTCCTGGTCATTCAATACGACTTCCTTCTGAATTCTATCAAATATAGACCCAGACCCCTCATAGGTTCTTCATATGTTAAGCTTTTCATTCCACAACCTGCAGGTTTGCGTTTCAAGATCCTTGGACTAGAACCCTCCCACTGCCCTCCCCGCCACCCCTCCCCCCGACAAGTCTTCTGAACTTGCTCGATATTTAGAAAATCGTCCATGATTTTATTTTTCCTGGCAAACTGCATGACCTCACACTTGCCCACGTTATACTCCACCTGCCACTTCTTTGCTCACTCCCCTAACCTGTGCAAATCCTTCAGCAGGAGAAAGTGAGGACAGCAGATGCTGGAGATCAGAGTCAAAAAGTGTGGTGCGAGAAAAGCACAGCCAGTCAGGCGGACTCTGAGGAGCAGGATATTCGACGTTTCCATCATAAAGCCTTTATCAGGAATGAAGTGGGTGGGTGGAAGGGGGTTGAGAGATGAATGGTAGGGGCTGGGAGGAAGGTAGCTTGGAAGGCGATGGCTAAATGAAGGTGAGTGGTGAGAGTGGAAGTTGGAGTGGATAGATGGGAAGGAAGATAGACAGGTAGAATAGCTCAACAGGCGCTGCTCAGTTTGAGGGTTAGATCTGGGATAAGGTGGAGGGGGGAGATGAGGAAACTGGTGACATTGCGCTGGATACCTTGTGGTTGAAGGGTCCCAAAGTAGAAGACGATGCGCTCTTCCTCCAGAGGTCTGGTGGCTAGAATGTGGCAGTGGAGGAGGCCAAGAACTTGTGTGTCCTTGTAGCGGGAGGCGAAGTATTCAGCCGCAGGGAAGTGGTGTTGTTGGGTTTGTGATGGAGACTGATCCCTGAACCATTCCCCAAGTTGACATCCAGTCTCCTCAGTGTAGAGGACACCAGGAGCAATGGAGAGAGTAGATGAGGTGTTTGGATTCACAGGATCTTCACTGGCTGATTGGAAGGATCCTTTGGGGCCTTGGATAAAGGTGTGGAGGATGTTGTTGGCACAGGCTTCATACCTCTTGCAATGGCAAGGAAAGGTGCCAGGAATGGAAGGTGGCTTGTTGGGGTGTGGGAGGGGGGACGTGTGAAACTAACGAGGCAGTCGTGAAGGGAATGGTCTCTGCAGAATGCTGATAGGAGTGGGGAGGGAAGGATATCTCTGGTGGTGTGGTCTGACTATTGGTGGCGGAGGGTGATGCATTGCATCCTGAGGTTGGTGGTCTGGAAGGCGAGCATCAGAGGGGTGCTACTGCACCCTTCTGCAGCCGAACAACCTCTTCGATGCCAACTATCCCTCTATTTCATCTTTGCACTGTTTGAAAACTTAGCCAGAATTCCCTCAGTGCCTTCATGTAGATCATTAATGCACAAAGTGAATTTTGTTCTTCCAACACTGAGTCTTGAGGTAAACCACTTGTCACTCGATATCATTCAGAGAAGGACACTTTTATCCCCACTCTCTGCTTTCTGTCATACAGCCATGCATCTATGCAAGCTAGCACCTTGCCTGTAACACCAGGGGCACTAATCTCTCTCAATAGCCTCCTGCATGGCACCTTATCAATGGAATTTAGAGAAGCAGGTGGATAACTTCTATTGGTTCTCCTTGGTCAAATCTGCTCGTTACATCCCATTAGTATTCCAGCAGTTTTGTCAGGCATGACCTCCCATTGATGAAACAATGCTGACTTTGCAAGATTTTACTAAATACTTCCAAGTATTCAGAAATCCCATCCTTCACGATGGATTCCAGGATGTTACTGACAACCAAGGTTAGGCTAATCAGTCTGTAATTTTCCATCTTCTGCTTAACTCCCTTATTAAATGGAATGTCACGTTAGCAATTTTCCAGCCTTTCCTGATTTTAGTCATTCCTGAAAGATTACCACTTTCACTTTCACTACCTCTTCAGCTCTCTCCCTTACAATGCTGGGGTATAGTCCATATGGTTCAGGTGATTTATCCAAATTCAGACTATTCAGTTTTCTACCATGTTATTCTTGGTGATGACCATCATACTCAGCTCTGCCCTCTCACTCTCTTCAATTTTTGGAAATTACTCGTGTCTTTCATCATGAACATTGATGCAAAGTTCCTCATTCATTTCTTTGTTTTCCGCTACTGTTTCTTCAGCATCATTTTCCAGTGATCCATATTCCGTTTTGCCTCTCATTTGCACTTTATGCATCGAAAGAACCTCTCCTAATAGAAAGTCTCCTTTCTATTACTGATTAGCTTACCTCCATATCGAATCTTCTCTGTCATTTTTTGCCCTCTGTTAATCTTTGTATGTTTTCCAATTCTCTAGTTTCCCACTCCCCCTCACCACATTATACGCTTGCTCTTTTGCTTGTATGCAATCCCTGACTTCCCTCGTCAGCCCTGAATGTCTCATCCTCCCTGTACTATGCCTCTATTCCTCGGCAAGAATTTCTGCTGTGTCTCCTGAATTAATCTTGGAATCTGCTGCCATTGCTGTTCCCCTGTCTTTCGTGCTTGACCACTCTCCCAGTCAATTCTGCCCAGCTTCTCCCTTATGCCTCTGCAGTTGCATTTATTCAGCTGAAATACTGTTATCTCTGATTCAATCTTTTCTCTGTCAAATTACAGAATAAATTCGTCCATGTTCTGATCATTGCTTCCGAAGTTTACCTTCACCCTAATCTCCCTTACGAATCCTACATCATTAAATGCAGTATCATCTGTTACCGAGTGGACTCCACTAGAAGTTGCTCCAACAAGCCATCTCATAAATATTCCTAAATTTCATTTTCTTGCGAACCACTACCAATCTGATGTTCCCAGTTCCGCTGCATACTGAAATCACCCATGCTTACTGCACTTTGCCTTTCCTAAACAGCTTTTCAACCTCCTGGTGTATCTTGTGCCCCAGCTCCTGACTACTCTGTGGAGCCCTGTACAAGACTTCAGTTTTGGTTGTCTTTCCTTTGTGGTTCCGCAATTCTACCCACGGAGGTTCGACACCATTTGACCTTCCTTCCTTTCTTACTCTTGATTTAATTTCATTTCTTACTAATAATGCAAATCCACTCCCTCTGCCCACCTGCCTCTCTTTTCGCTAGGATAAATATCCTTAAATATTCTAGTTCTAGTGCAGCGTTCTCTCAAGGTCAGATTGCAGGTTGAGGCAGTAGTTCGGAGGCAATTGCAATTATGATTGGGAGCATTTACTACGAGAAGAATTGAATATCAGAACTGACTGTATACGGCTCTGGTCAGACAACATTTGGAGTATTGTGCTCAATTTAGAGCTCCCAACCTCAGGAAGGATGTGCTAGCCCTGGTGCGTGTTCAGAAGATTTTCACGAGAATGGTCATAGGAATGAAATGCTTATTGCATGAGGAATGTTTGAGTACTCTGGGTCTATACTTGATAAAGTTTGAAAGAATGAGAGGGAATGTAATTGAAATAGACAGAATACTGACTGACCTGGAGTGAGTGGATATTGATAAGATGTTTCCATTGGATTAGAATCCGAGGGCACAGACTTAGATGAAAGGAAACACCTTTTAGGACCTTAAAAGGAGAAAGTTATTGAACCATAGAACGGTGAATCATTGAAATTTATTGCCACAAAAGTCTGTGGGGGTAGTTCATTGAGCATATTTGAAACGGAGATAGATAGTTTTTGATTATCCAGGGGATGAAGGGTTATGGGGAGAAGGTCGGAGAATGGGTTTGAGAAACCTATCAGCGATGATTGAATGACGGAGCAGACCCGATGGGCTAACTGTCCTAATGTATGCTCCAATGTCTTATAGACTTCTGGTCTAAACCTTAAGGAAGTAAAATGTATCTCTGAGAAGATAGATTCATGTTCTTCATGAAGGTCAGAAGTTGTTGGGCATAGTTAACTCTTTTAGAATGAATGTATTGTGGCTGCTGTCGGGGTGGTGGATAATATGACATTCAGTGCAGGATCACACACCAACTGCACTGTATTAATGTGGGGAGAGTTTATTCAAAACTTGGACTTCTCCTTCTCTCTCTCAATGGGGAGTAGGGGTTGGAGTGGGTGGACGTAACGTCCGCCCAGGCACTTAAGCTATCCTGAATCATGCATCCTGAGTGAAATAGCAGTCATGCAATTTATCACATTCACATTGTTTGTTTGGAATATGAGGAGTGATTGTCCATCCCTCTCAGGGTTCAATGCAATCACCTGTTATTCTCTCACAGTGCTACAGATCAACCTTCCCTCACTCCTCGTGGTGCCATCATCGCAGGGATTAATCTGGTGGAACTCCTGTTCAGTCTCTGTGGCAAGGAGATCACTCCATATAATGGAAAGAAAATCTGTCCGCAATACCCCAAATACTGCCTAAACAACACTCTAAGGTTTGATCACAATAATTCATTTCCCTCAATTAGCTGGCTCCATTTCTTTCGAGTGACACAGGAAAAAATTCATTTACAAGGCACTGCTACTGATGTAGAATTTAAAAACATCCTTACATCTGTCGGTCAGCATTAATAAAGGCAGCACCAGAGGTGCCCAAGGAGATGGACATCACTCTTGGGAGAGACTCAATCACAAAGAATACATCTAAAACAGTGAATGGTTACCTACCTGAATGGAAAGGAGCCGTTGGAATATGGAATGCAGGCAGAGGAAGGGAGCTGCCGTTCCTTTTGTTCATCCCTCACGGGATGTGTGCAGCCATGGTCAGATCAGCATGTTATGCCGATCTTGAACTGAGTGGCTGTTTCAGCTGTTCCACAGGACAATAAATAGTAAAACAAATTGCCGTAGGTTTGCAGTAAACAGTGACTTGACCAGAGAAGGATGACCAACTGCCTTCACTATTGGGCAAAAAGCAAGCTGATATCAACAGATTATCATTCTATGGTTCTAGAATACGATCCAAAGACGTGACCCACCATATACTCTCTGCCCATCTTTCAGATTTGTACTGAGAACAAGTTAAACATCTCAAGTGCAATTATTTTGCAATGGACAAAGGCACAAATGATGGTTTATTCAGGAATTCAGCTGAGGCTGAGGAGGAGACTGGGACGTCTTAATGGTGGTACTGGACAGGATTGATATGTGGGGAGGCTATGGAGATGTACACTTTGCAGAGAAAATGAACCAATGAGGTTGAGAACAGTGTGTTTTATCCTCGTGTATTGGTGAGTAATTTGTAGATACTAGTTTGCTCGTTATAATTTCTAAAGAATGGAATATTTGTTTGGAGCTGAAAACATTGACTTGCACCTTTCCAAATTCTGCATATAAGCATCGATTCAGCTCAGACCATTTCACTAAACAGACAGAGTGACTTACCAGGAGCACCAACTATAGCAAGGATAGGATAGTAACCAGCTTGAATCACCAGCAGTACATCTTCAATCCGCGATGTTAATGATATCCAAGGCTGGGAAAGCCAGTAAAGACCAGAGGATAAACTCCTATCCATTGTTCGAACATTCCAGGCTAATGTTTCCAGATTTACATCTCTTCTGCCCTTCTTTCTGAAGCTGCTAATCCCTCTTCCTGCTGTTGGACATGCTCCCGCTCACACTATGAGGTAAAACACTGAAAGCATTCCCTTATTGAAAGAAGAGAGAAACTCTCTAGGGAACACATACGATCCATGGAGACTAACATAATTACAATCGCTGAACAAATAGCTCCAGTTAACCCCTTTGAATTCAATGTTACTTGATTAAAATTCAAAATAATTTTGAACATTTATACATTCTAGGTGTGATATGTGAGTGTAACTGAAGGGAGGAATGTTGAAAATAGCAGATTGATTGTGTGTAATCATTCTTTCAGCCTTGGATATAGAAGTAATGCCAGACTTTTAACGGAACATAAACATGCTTCTCTGTTCATAAATACAACAATAAAATCCATAACTACTGATCAGTCATTGGAAATTCAGTAAAACATTGAGAAAACATCTGTCATCCATGATCTGAGAGCAAAATGTGCCCAAAAAACTTGGGTTACAACAAACAAACGGCATGGATACGTTAACAAAGAATTGCATATGGCAAAAACCGTTCAGAAATTTTACTCCAGGATTAGAGAGGGAAGGTGTGGGCCATGCTGTTGATGTTACCGATGTTAAGGAACTGCGATGAAGTGTCATTTAATGGACTTCAATTGCATTGTGATTCTGATATTGGGGAAAACATAGAAGACAGAGAGGACTGGGGCACAAGGCTGATTAGACTGGGTGGAGGGACAGTGATGTTCCCCATTTACCAGAATTGGAATTTTACTTTTTATAACTCAGATGAAGAACAGATTCAAGAATGCATCTACAATAAGGAATTAACAGAGACAATATTAATTAAATGCGTTTATGCAATATAAAATACAGGAACAAAACGATTTTCTGCACACACCAATATATGCAAAGTACAAAGAGATAAGGTTGTAAAAATACACTCCTGATATTTAGCTATATAAAGTGAAATGTGAATTACATTACTAGGAAAGTGGTGTGCAAACATTATCAATCATTACTTGACCCACAGCTAAGATCGTGCTTTCACCTCTGTCAGTGAGTCCCCTCACTGAGATTCTCTGGCCTCGTCTCTCATACAGTATTGGTGAGGGGGGTGTGTGGGGGCGTGTGTCGTGGAGGCGGGGTGGTGGTTATCATTTCCTGCTGCTCTTGGCACAGTCTATTTAAAAACTCTGCTTTCTCCATGGAACCAATCTATTGGCCTAATGAGTTCTGTTTAGCTGTCCGTAACCCAGCTCTCACTCCGTGTCAGTAAATCCATTAGTATTCATTTCACCCTATTATGTGGGTCTATGTCATAGACCAGTATAAGGTCTTTTACTGACCTTAAAAGGCCACACGTTTGAAGAAGGTCTCAAATTTTAGGGAACGATTAATAGTGCTGGGGAGTTGGCTGACAGTTAAAAGTATAGCAGCATGCAATAAAACAGGAAGCGGACAAGAAATACAAAAATTGGTATTGTGCGATCGGGGATAAGTTATTACATTTACTTCCAGTTATAGGTGAACATTGAAAAGCAAGGTTTGTGGTCCTTATCAAACACAACGGATATTGAGTGAGGATAAGTACTTGATAGGGACTCCAGAAAGAAATAAATCTCACAGCGCATGTCATGTGAATATGCTCAAAATGTACTTGGATAGGGAAGGAAAGCCAGAGGACAAGGTGTGAATGATTATGGCATAGAAGGAAGAACCATGTTCAGAGGATTCTGAAGTTGGAATTCCTCAAATTAAAGGGGAGCATAAGCTACTTGTCTAAAATTGTGATTATTTATTGGACACACTCATCTAATTGTGCATAGTGTATCTATAGGAAATGTTGTTACACTTAAACAACGTCCTTTTGGGCATAATCCTCTCAAGTTGGCACAGGTTCTGAAGGAGATTGAATGCGTGCCCTAAGATGACAAAATTAACATGCATTACTTTGACTTGAAATCACCCATAGTCATGGTGCCAAAGCCAAATGGTACCCAACGATTATGGGTGGACTATCGTAACGTCAATGCAGTTAAAGAGATTGATGTATACCCAGTTCCATGGTTGGAAGACTGCATTGAAAATGTGGGACAAGCAACTTACATTTGGTATGAAAAATGTTCCAGCCATATTTCATGGACTAACCAACAAGTTGCCGATTATCCAACCTGTGGTGTACATTGATGACCTTGTGATTTTTACTGACTCTTGGAAGGAACACGACAGCATCTATCGGACTTGTTTGATCGACTTCGGAAGGCAGGCTTGGTGGTAAACCTAGCGAAAAGTGAATTTGCCAAAGCAAAAGTCACCTTTCTTGGCTATGCTATTGGACATAGATAAACGATGCCATGAGTTTTAAAAGTGAAAGTAATTGGGGAATTTCTCATACTGTTGACAAAAAGAGCAGTTCTTGGGACTAAGTGGATTTTATCAAATGTTTGTGCCTCATTTTCTCAGTGTGACTGCTCCACTCACTAAATTGTTAAAGAAAGGCAAGAAGTTTCTGTGGACAGAGGACTGTCAAAAGGCATTTAACGGAATTTGAAATATGTTAACCACTGCCCACGATCAGACACAACTGAATATGCAAAACCATTCAAGGTGGATTTAAATGCGAATGTTGTGGATTTCAGTGGTGGGCTCCTGCAGGAAGACGACAAGAAGACACAAACACCTATTGGGTATTTCTCCAAGAAGTTAAATATTCATTAGTAGAAATATTCAACAGTTGAGAATGAGACTATGAGCTTTGTGTTACTACGACAACATTTCAGTGTTTACGTTACCAGCAACATATCAGAGACCACCATTTACATTGATCATAACCCAATGAAGACTTTCTGGAGGTCAAAAATGCGAGAATGTTTGGCTAGGGCCTGTTGTTACAGCCATTCAATTTGAAAATTGTGCACGTGGAGGTCTTGAAAACGTAATTGCCAACGCATTGTTGAGACTTGAGTGGCAAATGGATGCACGCAATTATGGAAATACAACACACTGAACCAGGATGCAGTTGTGCATGTTTGCATGTTTATAGTAAACGAATGTGCACGTGCATTTTAGAGTATGAAACACTATTTTTGGAGGTTTGCAAACTGAAGCCATCTTTGGATATTGAAGATCCGGTTTTATATTGGGGGAGTTGTCAAACAGGTGGTCTCTTTTTTAACGTTATGTTGTCCTTGATTGTTTTCAGAGAGGTTCTAAACGTTCCACGGTTCCAACATGTCTCAATATTGAATGCTTCATTGGGGTCCTTTGTTTTTTTGCCTCACAGATAATGCCTCGGACAGAGTGCTTTCAAGCCTTTTAAAAAAATGGTGCAATCAAGGGGATGTGGCCAGCTCTCCAGCCGCACAGGTCAGTTCAGTTCGAGTGTTAATTGAGTCAGGTTCAGTGTTGAAACGGGACGCCCTCCCCCTCATTCAGCCCTCTGACTTTGTAACCTACAAGCTTTTTTTGAGTTTTTTTTAACTCTTTGTGCTCAGGGATTTGTTTATTAGGATTGTTGCAAGTAATTAGGATCAGCATCATTAATTAGAGATAGCCTGTAAGTTTTGGACAGGATGAATTATTCGGGTACAGTATTTTCGGTTCGTTAAGTTTCATTCCTTATTTTTGCAAATACATTCTGTTTGTTTCAAAGTCAGCAATCAGACCAACTAATTCATTCTGGCAATATCCACTATGCAATTTCCTTCAACAAATGGCAACATTACAGACTGGACTACGTGATTAAGAATGTTGTGACGGGTCGGGCCTGGTCTATAACAATGTACAATAACCTTGTTTATTAAAAGTCACGAATTAATGAGTAAGGGATGGAATGAATATGATAATGGCGATGAGACAGAAAGGGCTGAGGCCAGTGCCTGAGGAGACCTGAGGGGAGTGCAGTAATATCTCCCAGTCACTAGTATTCAGCTATCACTATTTCTGACAAATGGAATGAAATGCAATGCAGAGCAAGATGAACCCTGATGTATGGAACAACAATGTGAATGGAATAGGGCTATTTTAAATGTGAAGTACATAGATATATTTTATATCGACTGTTTAATCACAGGTTATATAGGTTGTTAAGATTGTTGATATCTGGATGGGATATTCAGAAATAAAAATAGACACAGATAACCAAATGTATTTCATTACAGTGAGTTACAGCAGAGCAAGAGTGAGAATACAGCTCATACCGAGCTGGTGCAGAGATGATGGGCTGTATGACAACCACCTTTATTGTACGTATTCAGAGAAATATATTGAAAATGTTCAGAGACTGAGGAGACAAGTTTTGTCATAAAATGCACAGACAATATCATAATTAATAAACTATTCCTATTCTTCATCAAGTGAAGCTGGCTCTAAAAGGTCTTTTAAATCAAAATCGCTTTGATGAGATTCACGCATTTATTTTCAGAATTTAAAGGAGAAACAGACTATTTTGTAATATATGTGTCACTGGCACAAGTGATGGGAACAGGAATGGAGCATATTATCCAAATATAAACGGGTTCAACATCCCGAGCAATCAAGAAAAAGGAAAATATTAGAGATAGTGGAAATCTGAAATGCAAATGCAATATGCAGGAGGAATGCAGCAGATCATGCAGGATCTGGGCAGAGAAGCAGAGTTAACATATCGAGTCTTATATGAACCTGTTCTGAACAAGTTATGTTAGACTCCAAAAGCGTTAATTCCATTTTTCTCTGCTCCGATACTATCTGAACTGTGTGGTTTCTCTCCAGCAAACTCAATTGGTGCAAAGACAGGAGACAGAGAGTAATGGTGGGTGGTTGCTTTTTGGACTAAATACTTTTGCCCAGCAGTGTTCCACAGAGGTTGGTTCTGGGTTTTCATTGTTTGTCATTTATGTAAATAATTTGCGTGAGAATATCGAAGACATGGTTCATAAGTTTGCGGATGACACCAAAAGTGATGGCATCATGGACAGTGAAGAAGGTTTTCTAAAAATACAAAAGGTTCTTGAGTGAATGGGTCAAGAGACTGACAAATAGCACATAGAGTTCTCACTGGATGAATGTGAGGTGCAGGCAAAAATGTGTGTTTGCTGCTGTCTAGTGAACCAGGAATGGGATGATTTTATTCCCCAACATATGGGTGCAAAACATCGATATCCTTCATGATCTTTCAGAGGCCTTACCCTCTCTATGGTTACCCTCTTACTGTTAATGTGGTTGCACAATATCTTTGGATTATCCTTAACCTAATCTGCCCATACTATCTCATATCTCCTTTTTGCTTTCGTGCTTTCTCTCGAAATGATGCCCCAAACTCTTTATATTGACTAAGGGATGAAATTGAATAAAGTTGTCTATATCTAAAGTAAGGTTTTCTTTGATTCTTGAATAAAAGCTCAATAACTGCAGTTGTCCATTGTTCCTTAAGCTTCCCAGCATTAGCCTTCACTCTATCAGGGACATAATGACTCTCAACTCCTGTCATCACACTGTTGAATACCTCCCATTTGTCAAACATAGTTTTACCTGCTAACACTCGACTCCAATTAATCTTGGTAAGCCCTTGTCCCATGCCATTAAAATTTATGGTACTCCAGTTAAAACAAACGTTAATGAAAGGCTTATTATTTTCCATAACCATTATGAAACTAATATAGTTATGATTGCAAAACTCAAAATATTCCCTCACGTTTACTTCAGTCACTTGCGCTGCCTATTGCAAAAAAGAAGGCCTCGTTTTGCTCTGTCTCTGTTAGAATCATTCGCATATTGATGAAGAAAATTTTCGTGAACACATTTGACAAATTCTTCACCATCCAACCCGTTAACACGGTGGTAGTCCCAATCGATTTTTAGAAAATTAAAATGCCCCATTGTTACAACCTTATTCAGCTTACATATATCCGAGATCTCACTACATGTTTGTTTTTCAATTTCTTTCTTACTGTTGGAGAACATATGGTACAATACAATCAACGTGATCTTTCCTTTCTTATTTTTAATTTCAACCAATGTATTTTCACTGGACAATTTGTCACAAATGAGCATTTAGTGCAATCTGTTCAAAGTGAACTTTATTTTCTATTATTTATAATACTACTTGCATATTTTAAATGGATAACTTTTCAGAAATATCTTCCCCAGTTACAGCAATAATTTATTCCTTAATCAAAATCTGCAGACCTTCCACTCCCTGCTCTCTGCATGTCTGTTTACAACCTTTCTATGACACTTAACACCTGGAATATTGAATTGCCAGTCTTGAACATCTTTAAGGCGAAAGTGAGGACTGCAGGTGCTGGAGATTAGACTCAAGAGTGTGATGATGGAAAAGCACAGCAGGTCAAGCAGCATCCGAGGAGCAGGAAAATCGATGATTCATGCAAAGCCCTTCATGAGCCCATTCCTCATGAGCGGCTTTTGCCCAAAACATTAACTTTCCTGTTACTCACATGCTGCCTGACCTGCTGTGCTTTCCCAGAACTACAGTCTCGACTTGGACATCTGTCAATCAACTTTCTGTAATACATATGATGTCCCAATCCCATGTTCTTAAACATGCCTTGAGATCATCAGCCTTCGCTGTAAGACCCCTTACATTGAAATAAATGCAATTTCGTGCTTCACCATATAATCTTGACTCTCTCGTTTTTCTTTTCCAATTGACTTGCTCTCCTCACATTCATAAACGTCTTAAACATCCTGCCATTGTACTGCTACTTGGAATATTCCCCTTGCCGTCTCTATCAATATAAAGGTTCCCTACATAGAATGATCAAATCTCTCTGCTAAGATATTCGTTGCTTTCCAGTTTAGATTAAACAAATCCTTTCTGAACAGATCATTTCTATTCTAAAATACATTCCAATATCCCAAAAATCTAAATCCCTCAAGAACACAATAGCTCTTCAGTTGTTGATTTTTCTCCTTTAACCTTTTGTTCCTTCCCAGTTGAGTTTAGTATTGAGAGTGAACAAGAAAGTATTGCTTTAACGGGTTTTTTTTAATACTCTACCTCACCTCTTAAGTTCACTCTGTACTGTTTTAGTCTTTCCCTAAAACATGTCACTCCTGCCATTATCGATAATAATCTTTAGCTGACAATCTCACTTTTACCAACGTGCTTGATATGTTTCGAAACATTTCTTAATCCTAGCACAGGGAAAGCAACAAACCATCCTCAATTAATGGTCACTGGCCCAGAATCTCCTGTTGATGCCCCGATAGAAAAGTTCACTGAAGCACCAATTCTACTAACTCTTCTCAAACACTGCTGAACAGAAGAATCATTGCAATTGTCCAATAATTGATTGCTCTTCCGCTTTCCTCAGAGAGATAATCCCCTTCAGCTGTTCTAAAAGCTGAAAAACATTTTGATAGAGGAATAGCCATTGGAGACATTTGAACTAGCTTCTTATCTTTCCTAACCCAACTATATAACTGATTTGCTGGAATATTTGTGTTCTAAATCTTCTAGGCATCTATCTCTGTACCTTTTATGTGGCCTTAGTAACATTATGCCTAAAAGCAGGATTGTTTTGATAACTTATAGATATATATATGTTACCTTTCATTACCTACAGACAGTAACGCTTAAAAATGGTAAAATATATACATATGCATATCAAACATATAAACCTTAAACAAAATCAACCATTTAGCTAATTAAACCAATAAATATATTCCTCTTCAATAAATCCCGAGAAGAAAGTAGACTTCTCCAGAGTGGAAAATGTGTAGGACTGCCCGGAATGAAGGTGCAACTCCTTTTCTTAAAAAGAGCTGAATAATTTTTCAAAGCAAAAACACATTTGCAGCGTAATAAAAGAAACCTTTTAAAACATAAATTGACTTTTCTTTTTTTTTGTAAACCACTCTTAAAAAGCTCTTTTAAAACAAATTTTCATTTGAAAGAAAATTGTGAGTTTATTTATTTTTTTCGTTTTTATATGTTAATGAAACAAAATAGAAAAAATGATGTGAAATTAATCAACTATAATAGTCATGTCAACTGCAAAAAAGAATACATGAAATATTTAACTGCCTGCAATCCCAGGAGCAGCTGTAAGATCATGCTGCTCTAAGAACACTGTGTGAAACTGTTTTTACAATATGAAGAAAAGTGGGTGTGTGTTTTAATGATTTGCTCCCAATTCAAAGTGTCTTGACGATATGATTTAATCTCCTGCCACGATTCGTAATGTAGAATTTAATTGAATCTTTATCCTCATTACTCGAGCTCTTTCAAACAACATTGTGAATCTGTGTTCATCGTACAGACGGGAAGTTCCTTCAGCTCTGACTATTGCAGGTAAGATACAAAGAACATTACTCAGGTCCACATAAAACACAAAAGCCACCTAAACCAAATCCAATATTAATTACGTACAAGCCTTCTGAATAAAACAAAAAGGGGAGCGTGGTATAAAAGGTGAATTCAGCTCTACGTCCAAAATAAATTTCGTGGCTCTCTCAAAAAAAAACCTCAACTGCATTATGCCGTAACTTCACCAAAATAGGAATAACAAGAGAACGGGAAGAAAATCAAGGCTAAGTCGTGAACTTCATAAATGATGATGATGAGAATGGGAGGGATGGAGTTTGGGGGGAATGCTAAATAATGTTGTGGATGACACAATGATAAGCTGGTGGTTCACAGTGAGGAGGAACGTGTGAGTGTACAGGTGGATATAAACCAACTGTTCAGGTGGACAGATCAATCTCTGATGAAATTTAAGACATACAAATGTGATACATTTTCGAAGTGTCAAGACAACAGTGTACTCAAACTCAACAGAGGCTAGATTTACTTGATTTTACTTTTAAGCAAAGAAGGTTGAGAGGTGCCCCTGATGGAGGTGTTTAACAAAATGAGGGGTCTAGACAGGGTGATCAGAGAGCAGCTTTTCCCCTTACACGAAGGCTCAATAAAAAGGAGACACACTTATGAAGTAAAAGTGGTCTCACCATTAATCTGTAAACTGTAGAAAAACTTTCCTATTTCTAAATGTATTTGGTTTTAAAATATTTCAAGGTTTATATTGTATTCTGAAAAATGTGATCTTGATGCAGAGGTTTGTTTTGTGATCCAGATTCCCTATTCGTGCCTCTGTTTCGCAATCTGTTCATTGAAATAACACAATTGTTTCATTCAACTCTCCAACATTCTCAAATACAGACACAGTTTCTCAGCTATGATCCAAAGACCAATATTTGACCGTTCCCCGACCTCTTTAAAGACTTCTACCCTATTACACCTTCCTTTTCTAATCTTTTCAATGTTGTATTCTTTTATAATAATTCAAAATATTTTTCATAAGATATACAGTATGACACTTTCCAACAGTGTTGATAATGTAATATCTTTACTCAATATCTAAACTATAAAGTTGCAACAATGCTAAAGTGTTTTGCAGTCCCGTCACCCACTTCCCAGTCTGAAGTTGCAACCAATAGTCATTGAAATCTCTAAAGAATTGCCAAGTATTTACTTCTGATCGGAAAGGTAATTTGTCTCTTCACTATGAAATGGGCATGTGAATTATGGGCTGTCTATCTGACTGCAACATTTTGATGTGGTTTACTCCAGGCAATTAAAAATCAGGAATAAAGAACCAGTAGGCCAGCTAGGTGCCAGGCCTGCTGTGGGAATCAACAAAGATTGACTGCGGTATTTTCTCCACATTAATGTCTTGTTCCGGACACTCAGAGCAACCTGCACCTTCCTCAACCAAACCCCTCGACTCCTGTCACCCCAGCAACCAACAATGAATAAAATTCAACGAACTGCAGATGGAGCAACACAAGAACATAGAAATTAGGAGTGGCAGAATGATTAGCCACATTAAATACCATCTGCCAGATATAACAATCTGCCCCAATTTCCAATATTCATCTGTAAACTTTTTATTTCCTTATTACAGCCTGTTTACCACCTAGTTTAGTACCATCTGTAAATTTAGTTGCTACCCTCTGTCTCTCCTTCCAAGTCATTGGAATTGATTGTAAACAGTTGAGGGCTGAGAACCGAAACCTGCAGCACCTCACTAGTTTTAGTTCATCGGAGAAAGACCAGTTATCCCGATGCTTAGCTTTCTGTCAGTAAGCCAATCTTTTATACAATTCAATATTCTACCCGTAACCCCCTGGGATCTAACCTGCTAGGCCAGTCCTTTGTGCAGCACCTTATCAAATGCTTTCTGAAGTTTAGATGTACAGCAGTTGCTGTATCTCAATTATCCACATTGTTGGTTACATTCTCAAAGAACTCCAGCAGGTATGTGAAGCACAACCTACCCATCATGAAACCGTGCTGACAGTGGTGAACTGATCTTATTTTTTCCAAATGTTCAGTTATTTCCTACTTTATGGTTGACTGAAGAAACTTCCCCACCACAGAGTTAAAACTCACTGGTATAAAATTTGCCATTTTTTTTCCTATCTCTTGTTTTGAATACGAGTGTCACATTATTAATTTTGCAATAGTTCGGAATAGTTCCAGAATCAAAGGATTTTTTGAATATCGTAACTAACACGTTAGGTACCTCTGCTGTGACCTCCTTTATTATAATAGAGTGCAGGCCGAGAGCCTGACCTCCGTCTAATCCCATCAATGTATTTAATACATTTTTCCCACAGCATCGTACTTCCATCAAGATCCTTTGCAGTTTTTGTAAATTTTGGGAAGAAATTATCTTCCACTGCGAAAGCAAGACGTGTTGGCTTTACCTCTGCCCCTTCTGAGTTTCCCATTACTACCCCTCCGTTTTCATTCTCTAAAAGGCCAATATTTGCGTTCAGCATTCTTTTACTTTTTGTCTACTCGGAGAAGTGTTCTTTATCAATTCTTATGTTTTTGATGCATTTTCCTTCGTAGCCATTTTGAATTTATTTTTAGCAAACGTTTGCAAACAATTAAAGCGTTTTTCTTTATTCCACTCATACGAAGATGGCGTCGCTGGTTAGACAGCACTTATTGTCCTTCCCTAGTTGCCCAGAGGGCAGTTAAGCGTTAAGCAAATTTGTCTGGGTTTGAAGTCACATGTCGGTCAGACCAGGCAAGGATGGTAGTTTCCAGTCCTAAAGGACATTCATGAAATATATGGATGTTTCAAACAATAAGCAAAGGATTCATTACCATCAACTACTCTTAATTCCAGGTTCATATTGAATTTAAACTCCACCATCTGCCATGGCAGCATTTGAACCTGAGTCCCCAGAACATTACCTGGATCAGCAGTAGGTGCATGTTATTCCTTCATGTTATAATTACATTCCTTGTTAAGACATGGACCACTTTTCACCTTTTTAAATTTCCTCTTCCACTCAGGATTACACATTAATTAACGAGTTTGGACGATCTCCCGATGCAGTTGCCACTGTTCTTCAACTGTGCCGCCCTTAAATGTTTTTGCCAAGTCCACTCAGGCCAAGCCCTTCCTCAGGCCAGTAAAATTATCATTGTCCAATACTACACCTCACATCTGTGACTCTTTCTTCACTGTTTCAGTCTGAATGTGAAACTCTAGCACGTTGTGGTCACTCTTTCTAAGGTGATCCAGTACTACAGTGTGATTGATCACTCCTTCCTCATTACATAATAGCAAAGTCAGTTCTCTGTTTGGTTCCTTGAGATGATACTCGAAGAAATCATCCCTCCTACGTTCGACGAATCGTTCTTTGAGTCTCCCCTTGCCAAATCCATCAATCCAGTCAATATGCATGTTCAAATTACCCATAATCACTCTTGTGTCCTAGCCTCAAACCAACGTTATTCCCTGGTTCATGCTATCCCCTACTTTGAAAGTAGTTTGCTGGGGTGGGTGTTTGCGAGCTGGGAATGCTTCTACCAACGGATTTCTTTCAATGTAATTTATTTCGAACCGGATGGATTCATCATTTTTGTCCAACGTGCTAATATCATTTCTTATTACAGCCTTGACATCATCCTTAACCAATACAGACACTCCACCTGCTGTTCCTTCTTGTCTGAATACTGAGTACCCTTGTACATTTAACGCCCCAGTCCTGATCTTCCTGTAACCACATTTCAGTAATCCCCACCAGGCAATACCTAGTTATCTCTGTTTGAGTTGTCAGCTAATTAATTTTATTTCAAATACTGCACACATTTAGTTAAAAGTTTTTTTATGTAAGTTCTATTGATTTGTCTTTCTCTTTTATTAGTTTTGTGCACAGGCTCTCCATCTTTATTTATTGATCCCCGATAATAATGGGCCTATCATTTACTCCAACTTTCGACTTATTTTTTATGTTGTTACTGTTCCTTCCTTCAGCATGATCATGTACTGGCTCTGCCTTCACTTTCTGCTCAGTTTCGTACCTGCTGCTTTGGTTCCCAGCCTCCTGTATTATTAGGTTAAACCTACCCGAGATACACTATTACACCTCACTCACAGGATTTTGGGGCCACTCCAGTTAAGGTGCGCCCTGTCCTTTTTGCACTGCTCTCACCTGCCCTGGAAACTATCCGAATCATCCAAATATCAGAAAGCCTCCTCCAAGACCAGCTCTTCAGCCACGTATTCAACTATGGTATCTATCGCTTCCTAGTTTCAATTGTAGGTGGCACAGGGAGTAATCCCAAGATTACAATCCTGGAGATCCTGGTTTTAAACTCAAGCCTCGCTTCCTAAAATTCTTTGCAAGACTTTTCCGTCCTCCTACATATATCATTCGTATCAATGTGTACTACGACCGCTGGCTGTTCAATTTGCCCTGTACATGCTCGGAGACATCCCTGAGCCTCGCACCAATCGCCCTTTGTATGAAGAATTCATGTAATCGTACAATCGCTGCGGTGGGGAAACAGGCCATTTCACACAGCACGTCCATGCTGACCCTCCGAAGAGTAACGCACCCTAACCCATTCCCCTATTTTATTACTCTGCATTTACCCCTTACTAATGCATCTAACCGGCACATTGTTGAACAATTTTGGCAAAACGTCAGCAACCTTGACCAATTCCGATACCCTGTGTTAAATCTGCTTTCTCACAACAGATACTTCCAGAACTACTGAGCATTTCAAGCAATTTCTGATTTTGTCAGCGATGATCGTTGCATATTGATTGAAACATTTGAAACTCAGACTTGAAACAAAGCTGAATTTAAACTCACAGGAGAAAACTAAATAATTGGTCATTCTATGATCCCAGTTAAGTTTTATTAAATTATTCCTGTTCTCTCCGTGAACATCACTTGTTCACTTTCTCAATCCTGAATAAAGGAGATTTTTGCATTTTTTAAAAATATCAGAAACCTCGGAAATGTTGCACACTTACTTCTTCATATGGGAATGTAATTGCATCTCATTCTTTCGTCTCAGTTCAATTACAGAGGATTATTCACAACACACACACACACACACACACACACAGAGAAACTGGTCTTTTTTTGAAACAGAAAAAAAGTATTTATGTCAACGTAGATGATCGAATTTATGGAAAAGTATGTAGGGCTGACAAACGATATTGTGATGAAGGTGTAGAGGTGTACATTGTTCTGAAAGAAGTTAAAATGTAACATTTGACTGTGAAGCTAATCGTGAGTCTGCGTTGCCATGGAACAAAAACAAATTCAGTTGAAATTCTGCCCCAACGCACTGAAATCCAATCGCGTTTGAAATATATTGCAATGTGTTGAGGTGTAACATTTTGAATATTTAGGGGGAGAACTGTTAATGACATCCACAAAGATAGACTGCTGGCAGAAGAGCTTTCTGAAAGGTACCTGTCGAAAAGAAGTTTGCACAGCAGAACATCGAAGCCAACTGAGATAAAAATCTACAGTACAAAATCTACAAAGGAGAATTGACAAAGCTGACTGGTTTTGAAACCTGATTTTTTTTTTTGTAAATCTTAATCGCGGTGTTTTGTTTTATCAGACCAGTATTTTATCAGACCAGAGTGGGAGGTAAAAGATAGGTTTAACGAAACGAGTTCGAAGTAGTTACTCATTTTAATATTTTCTGTTGGAGTTAAATAGCAAAATTGTCAATTTTACTTTCAACAGTGACCAATGTAAATGGTTCTTTGCCCCTCGAAATTTAACAGATTCTGGCATGAGGTGAACTTTTTCTCTGTGGCTGGTTTAATTTAGGAAAGGGGTTTACTCTGTGTCATAACAGTTTGGGGCCCTTCGAATGCGATTTGAACAGGTTTAGACAGATTCAGTCTGGGATTCGAGCAGATTTAAATATGTTTAGGGTATGAAAACGCACAGTAGATTTAATCATTTGCACATTATTGTCCGAGAGCTTTACACAAAAGGTCGGTGAGATACTTTGTTTAATTTCGGTGACTTGTGGTTGGTTAAATTAAAGGTGAGAGAAATGGCTCTTAAAATGTTAAAGAAGTTCTGGCGTTTGAAGATGATTCTCACATTTGCCGAGGGCGTTTAGAAGGAAAGATAAAGGCAAAACTTTTAGAATTAGTACAGAACTTGGATTTGTGTTTCACCAAGAACAAGAGTAAAGCTAGAATTGTCAGGAAATACTCAAAAACAAAGTTATGTCAGAGAAACAATTACAATTCAAAAAAAAATTACAATTCAAGAAAATGCAGTTTAAAGATAAACGACAGGAAAGAGACAGAGAAAGAAGAAAGAGAAAGCAAGAGAGAAAAAAAGAGAGGAGTTTCGTAGCTGAGGAAAGAGAGAGAGAGAGATGAAAAGGCGAGAGATAGAGAAAGAAGGTACTTAGCTGAACAAAAAGAGAGCGAATTTGAACTTGAGAGGTTGCGATTTAGTTAGCAAAGTCAAGTTAACATGCTGGAGATTAAAAGGGACATTAGTGACATATACAACTATGTCAAAACTCTGCCACATTTTGATAAGAAAGATGTTGAAGCCTTCTTTATTTCATTTGAAAAATTGGCTAGGCAGATGGAGTGGTCTGTGGATTTATGGGTAATGCTACTTTGGACTAAGCTGTTCGGCAGAGCTAGAGAAGCATTCGCTGTGCTGTCAGATGAGAGGGTCATGAGATTATGAAGACGTCAAACAACGTGTTTTATGTGCTTACGAAATGGTACGGGAAGCATATAGATAGCAGTTCGGAAACATAAAGAAGGAACCAAATCAGCCTTATGTTGAGTTCGAAAGAATTAAACATAGGCATTTTGATAGATGGCTGAAGGCTTTAAAGACAGGTAAGACCTATGAGACTCTAAGGGAGATTATTCTGCTGGAGGAGTTTAAAAACTCACTTCCAGAGATGATAATAATTCACGTGAAGGAACAGAAGGTTCAGGAATTGAAAAGGGCAGGAGAATTATCAGATGAACACATGTTGCTGCATAAGACAGGCTTCCAGCCAGAATTTCGTCCTGTGAGGGATAGAATTTGGGAGAAGGGGAGATGATACACTATAAAAGAAAAAGTAGAAAATAAGAGTTTGCCACAGATTAAAGAAGATGCCCAAGAGAGTGGAAAGGAGACGGAAGGCCTGAACAGTTTTCATTGTAATGGAAGGGGACACAGAAAATTCCAGTGCCTGTGGTTTCAGATGGGCATTGGGAACGATGTTTCCACTGATAAGGAGGGATATGTATGAATACAATGCTCATCGTTAAGAAAAGGACTGTGGGAAAAGATGTGATAAAAGAATGTAAGCCAGTGGCATCAGTGAATGTCTTAAAGGAGACCCCAACTAGAGCCGAGGAGCTGCAGGAATGTGCACAGCCTAGGTAGGGGTTGGGTATGGAGTTAGTACCTAATCTCGATAAAGATTTCGCCTCAGTGACTAAAGTTTACTCAGAAATAAGTGGGGTAGAAGGGCAAGAAGTTATAATTTTGAGAGATGCATGAACTAACCAGTCGCTAATAGAAAGAGATGAACGAATTTGCAGGCTTTCTGATCTGTTACCAGAGAGTATAGTAATTTATGGGAAAGATGGACAGAAATTTAGCGTTCCCCCATGTAAGATCAGGTTGGAGTGCCTACTCAAGACTGGGGAAGTTACAGTGGGAATAATTGACAGAGTGCCGGATTCAGGAATCCAGTTTGTTCTTGGGAATGATTTAGCAGGATCCAAGTTGGGAGCGACACCTTTAGTTGTGGAGAAGCCCAAGGAAGACCAAGAACGTGACGAGTTAAATCAGAAATATCCTGGCATTTTCCCAGACTGTCCAGTAGCCAGATCCCACTATCATAAGTCACAGCATGAAACACAGCTAAAGACAAAGATTAAGGAGTTGAGGTTCAGTTAACGGACACTCTGTTTGCCTTAATGGTGCAGGGAAAACCTGAATGAGCAGAGGGTCAGACAGAGGTGTTTTGTCCTGAAAGGCAAAGGGACTTGCAACAGGCAGACAAGATGATAAAAGATATATATGTGGATGTGTACTCTGAAAAAGAGGCAGAGGATATTCTTGAGAGTTTTGAGATTAGATTACTTACAGTGTGGAAACAGGCCCTTCGGCCCAACAAGTCCATACCGACCCGCCGAAGCGTAACCCACCCATTTACCCCTTTACCTAACACTATGGGCAATTTAGCACGGCCAATTCACCTGACATGCACATCTTTGGACTGTGGGAGGAAACTGGAGCACCCGGAGGAAACCCACGCAGACACGGGGAGAATGTGCAAACTCCACACAGTCAGTCGCCTGAGTCGGGAATTGAACCCAGGTCTTTGGCGCTGTGAGGCAGCAGTGCTAACCACTGTGCCACCGTGCCGAAAGATCTATCCGAAAGATAGATCTTAAGATGGAAATGAAGATCACATCAGGTTAGTGCAGAGGAGACATGTGCCGAGGTGCACCAGATTGTGTTGCCGGTAGCAGAGAGACAGGAAGTTTTACGTGTAGCTCATGAACTACCTGTAAGAGGTCACCTAGGGGTATGAAAGACTCGGGCAAAGGGAGAAAACATTTTTATTGACCTGAAATGCACAAAGATGTGGTTAACTTTTGGCATACGTTTCATTCATGCCAAATAGTAGGTAGGCCACGGGCAGTAATGAAACGAGCACCTCAGTTGCCAATTTCCACATTCGAAGACTCTTTCATGTGGGTTATAAATGAGTGTGTATGTCCCCTCCTGAAAAGTAGAGGAGAGAAAGAATTGGAGAAACAGGTGGCAGGTACTGCCCCACATAGTGAGGAATCAAATTCAAATGTTTTGGATTTTGATGTGCCTCAAAATATGTTTAAATTGCAGAAGTCCTTGAGCAGTGGGTTAAGTTCGCAAGCTATCTGTCTCAGGAGCATAGAGTGCAGCTGAAAGGTTCAGTATGAGGACATAAGAATTATATGGAGGGGGAATAATGCTATTGTACATGAAGTAGACGTAGAGAATACTGTTCCTATAAAACAACGCCCATATCGTCTTAATTCTCTCAAAATCAGACAGGTTCAGAAGGAGTTGGAGGCTATGCTCGATGAGGATATAACCAAACAAAGCCAGAGCAAGTGGAATTCACCGATTAACTTAGTTCCCAAACTGAATGGGACTCAATGGTTGTGCTTGTTTGAGAATCGAACCCACTTAATCAATAATTTTCAGTCCGAGACAAAGAGTTCCGAAGTAGCACATTTATTCGAACAACTTTAAAGATGGGTGGCTATAGGAGGAGAGACACACCCGACAGTAAAATACAGAGCTTTTTATACTTTTCTGAGGGATCTCTCAACACCCCTACACTGAGCAATAAACCTATCAAAAGTGTCTATTTCATTCTATCACTATATTTGATTATTACTTGCGCCCGTTATTCTTTCATTTGGTAATTCCCTGCACCCAAACCTAAGCCTATCATACTTAATTAATTACCGCTCTTGTTTTTCTTTAAACCTGCCTTATTTGTCTGCCCTTGTTCGTTACAGCCTTCCTGTTATTTTGTCCAGTTCCTCTTTTCTTTTCTAACCTTCTTGCTTCTGCGATCATCCTTTACTATGTTAATAGTCCAAAAAGCAGACCTACAAACTATGAGCGTATTCCAAAATGCCCCTCCTGCATCTTTTTTTCTTTTGTGGTCAGCTACAACACTCAAAGTAATTTCTTAGCTTAAAACTATTTCGTAAAAGATCCTCTATATTCGTTAAAATCAACATACACCTAACAACCTGACATTTTTCTCTCTCAATCCCTCCTTTTCGTTTTGTCAGTGAATGTTGATGTTCTTCATTCTGGGACAATGAGGCCTCCAGGTTAGAGAGCATCAGACCTGAAAGTTTATCTACTTTGGAAATGCCTTCGGGGGTTTTCTCAACATCATAAATTCTTAAAAAGTAAAGGCCATCCCCCTGCATACCCTTCAGGGGCATCTGTTTGGTCAAGGCCGTCTCGATCATGCCCTGAGCGAGACCCCGAATACAAGGAATAATACAACAGCCCAGTGTTGCCAGAATCTAAACCACCACCAACAAGGAGGTTAGAATAGAAACCACAACTCCTTTCCATTTGCCGAACCAAGACTCCAACCAAACCCGTTATTGAAGTGTCCACTCCAGAATTTTCAGCCAATTAACGTGAGAGGCACGTCAATCCTTGTAAGGCTCGAGTAATCGAACCATCTGGGGCCGTGTTATTCGGAATAAAGGTACAGCATCTTCCCCCTAACATAACACAAACTCCCCCTTTTTTTCTGCCAACATCATATCTAAGGCCATCCTATTATCCCAGGTCATCCTGCTTGTGGCATCTAACTGTTCAGCTATTACTTTAACAGTGTTTCCGGTGCAATTTATAAATCCTTGTTTGTTATAAAAAATGTAATTAATCCAATCGACATTTTTATTAATCGTAACCCTCCAGAAAAGAGATTCAAATCCATCTGCTATTTTTGAGGATGTAACTCTGAAGATGGACGAGGGAGATCCAGAAGAAGTAGTGTACCTGGACTTGCAGAAAGCTATTGATAAAGTCCCAATTAGGAGGTTCGTGAGCAAAATGAGGGCGCATGGTATTGGGGGCAAAGTACTAACTTGGATTGAAAGTTGGTTGGCTGATAGGAAACAAAGAATAGTGATAAACGGCTCCCTTTCAGAATGGCAGGCAGTGACCAATGGGGTACCGCAGGGATCAGTGATGGGACCGCAGCTTTTTACAAATTATGTTAATGATATAGAAGATGGTATTAGTAATAACGTTAGCAAATTTGCTGATGATGTTAAACTGGCTGGTAGGGTGACGTGTGATGAGGATGTTAGGATATTACAAGGTGACCTGGACAAGTTAGGTGAGTGGTCAGATGCATGGCAGATGCAGTTTAATGTGGATACATGCATGGTTATCCATTTTGGTGGCAAGAACAGGATGGCAGATTACTACCTAAATGGAATGAATTTAGGTAAAGGGGTAGTACAGAGAGATCTGGGTGTTCTTGTACACCAGGCAATGAAGGTAAAAGTGCAGGTACAGCAGGTAGTGAAGAAGGCTAATAGCATTCTGGCCTTCATAACAAGAGGAATTGAGTATAGAAGCAAATAGGTTTTTCTACAGCTGTACAGGGCCCTGGAGAGACCACACCTGGAGTTCTGTGTGCAGTTCTGGTCTCCAAATTTGAGAAAATATATTCTGGCTATTGAGGGAGTGCAGCGTAGGTTCACGAGGTCAATTCCTGAAATGGCGGGATTACCTTACACTGAAAGACTGGAGCGACTGGGGCTTGTATACCCTTAAGTTTAGAAGACTGAGAGGGGATCTGATTGTGACATATAAGATTATGAAAGAATTGGACACTCTGGAGACAAGAAAACATGTTTCCAGTGATGGGTGAGTGCCAAACCAGAGGACACAGCTTAAAAATACGGGGTAGACCATTTAGGACAGAGATGAGGAGAAACGTCTTCACCCAGAGAGTGGTGGCTATGCGGAATGCTCTGCCCCAGAGGGCAGTGGAGGGCCAGTCTCTTGATTCATTTACGAAAGAGTTGGATAGAGCTCTCAAGGATTGTGGAATCAAAGGTTATGGAGATAAGACAGGAACAGGATACTGATTAAGGATGATCAGCCGTGATCATATTGAATGGTGGTGCAGGCTCAAAGGGCAGAATGGCCTACTCCTCCACCTATTGTCTATTGTCTATTGTCTATCTGGTTATGAGTCTTAAGTTCATCAGGCACAACTCTGGGAACCCCTATCCCGTCCAAATAAATATCATCATCAAAGAAGGTAGCAAACACTGACCGTGCACTCCTCGTTTTCCCCATTCCAGGAATCTCACGTTTTTCAAATGCTAGGTTGAATGGAATAGCCAATTGCACAATTGCACAATTGCACAAGTGCCTCGCCAGTCAGAGGGCATAGTAGGTTTTAGAATCTTTCCGCCACAGTACCACCACAAATCCACTTGGGGTATCTTTAAAGCTGAATAGTTTCCTCCGAACAGTGTCTCGCGAACCGATTCAATTTCCGAGCAGGACTTTAAGTCTCCTAGAAATCGGGAACAGCCCAACACCTGCCTTCACACACAGGAGGTGCGATTCCGACCACGTTCAAAAATGAAGGGGGACATTTTAAATCCTCCTTCAGGGGAGGGAACAACAACATCAAAGACCGACAGCCTGGGTCCCCCCTCACCGTCTCATCCAGGTACAGGGCTATCATACATATCATACCAGCCGTGTCCCACTTGCACCTGAGCGGAAAGGGAACCACGCGAGCCACCACTCTAACTGAGGCACATGCATAGCAAATGCCTTTATTCAGACTTTTCACAGCGAACTTCACCCATTCAACCCAGGCATTTGTATCCCCGTATACCGTTTCTATTTCAATAGACTGTTTCAAGTCTTTCAGCTCTACAATTGTGATCCCCTCCCCCCAACCTTGGTATTCGTACTTTCCACTATGGTCCCATTTGTCACCTGTAGGCGAAAACAACATCCCCAGAAAATCAAATTCTGCCTGCCAGTTGTCATTTCGATGCCAAATATTTCGTTGAGCTGGACCTGGTGAAAACGCCCCCACCCCCCACCCACCCACGCCACCGGTCATATATCCCTTCCTTCAACGAAGTGTTCTTTAATGTAATGTACACTGGTTTGCACCTTTGGTCTGGACAATCAGGGGGAGGCCGTACAGGACTTCGGTGTACTTGGATGAGTGGATTTTCAGAAGATTTTCCCTTACCATGAAATGTGTTCCTATCACCAAGAGCAGCCATCTCTGCCATGGGGCCCAGGAGGTCAGAGAGTTTGAGGTCTAATTTCTTTCTATTTTGTACTGAGTAACCTCCATAGGATTTGAGATGAATTGCTGAGTTACTATACTTCCTCTGACTTTCCACAGTCCCACAATCTACCAACTGCAAATATCGGCTTCTATGACATGGGGATTGGTACTCTCGGGGACCATTAGTACCACATAAGACGTTCTTCCTAAAATGTAATCAAGGAAGGGGAGCAAAAAGGATAAATTACACACTCTCTCCATTCGTGAAAAGGGCGTGCCGAGAGACTAAACCAACAATTTGACAGAAACTTATCCCGCGATCACGTTGCAACTGTACAAACAATCAATTATGAGTCCATTAAACGGTCCATTAAACAGTTCTCTTTAACTTGAGTTGAAGCAGTTCCGTTGTTGTCTCTGCTCTCCAACTTCCCTTGTCGTTCGGGGGCTTCACTGGCCCTTTGCTTCTTGTATCATGTGTCCAGCCCTTTTCAGCTGTCCTAATTGCCGTCTCTGTCATGAGGCGGGCTTGATACGGACCTTCCCAGTCTGGCAGAAGTTTCGTCTGCGACCACGATTTGATAAGTACCCAATCGCCCAGTCTGAGCGGTTGCACTGCAAAGTCAAGGGGGTGGCGTCTGGGCAAGCTGACTCTGAGTTTGAAGAAAAGATAGAGAACCAGACAGGGCTAGTATATGCTTCTTTAACTTCTGTTCATTAATTTGAACTATCCCTTTTGTGCCCAAATAAGGTGAGCCGAACAATAATTTCATTGGGGACAATCCCAAGTCGTTTCTCGGTGCTATTTGCACCTATAGGAGGGCCAAGGGTAGACACTTTGCCCACGGGAGTTTGGTCTCAAGTACTAATTTAGATAGTTGCTTTTTCAGCGCCTGATTCATTCTTTCAACCTTTCCTGATGGGGATGGGAGCCAAGGGCTCTGAAATTCCCAGGAGATTCCTAAACTCTTCATTGTCTCCTGTAATACTTTAGAAGTAAAATGGGTACCTTGATCTGAGTCTATATGTTCTACTACCCCTTACCTGGGAACTATCTGTTCAAGAATCACCTTGGATACCCCACTCACGGTGGCTGTAGCCAAGGGGTATGGTTCAACCCATCTGGACATATGGTCAACAAGCACCAACAGGTACTTCAACCTTCCCACGCGGGGTAACTCGGTATAATTTACCTGGATATTCTGAAATGGTCGTAGCCCAGGTGGTCGACCTCCCTAATATCTTTAAGTTCCTCCTCCTCCTTACTATTAAATAACGGAGTACTCGTAGGATCAGGGAGCGAAGGTATCAGGGGACATATTACTGCCTCTCGTGGACTCATGGCCACCACCCTAGCTGCCTCATCTGCCAATCTATTCCCACTTACTTCTAGGGTATCCCCAGTCCTCTACCATACCCTTGGTTTTTCTCATTTGGCCACATATTCCGTCGGTTATCGATTTCCTGTGTTTCAGTCTTTTTTGTCTATTGTTTCTGCTTTTCGTCCTCTCTCCTTACAAGTACTCTCTGAGCCTCCCTCAGCAATTCATGTCATGGTTTCTCACTCCATCTCAATATTTTCTGTATTTTCTTTTGAATATCTGGCCAAGACTTAGTCACAAAGTGTATTTTCAACAATCCTTCCCCTACTGGCCCCTCTAAATCCATCCCAGAATATTTGCGCATAGAGTCCTTCAGTCTTTGTAAAAACGCCGAAGGACTCTCTTCCTTTCCTTGACGTACCTCAAGTACATTCAATTGCTTCTCCATTGTTCTTATTAATAAACTTTTCATAATTTTCAGCTTTTCCCTATCTTCTTGTTTTGATGATCCCAATTGGGGTCTCTTAAGGGGAACTTGTCCTCTGCCTGACCTGCCCCTTCAGTTCCCATGGGGTGTTCCTGTCCCAGACCCCAAATGCTGCTTTCCTTATGAACCCTCTTTCTTCTCCACTAAATAAAATATTTAGTATGGACATCAATTCTGTCCAAGTATATAGATGTGGATCCAGGAATTGATCAATTTGTTCTGACAAACCTACCGGGTCTTCTATAAGTATTTTCATTTCTTTTCTAAAGGAACTTACGTTCCTACTAGTTAAAGAGACATGATCAAATCCAATTTCTCTTTCCCCGCTCGGGACATCTCTTCATGGAAGCATATTTTGGACTAACATTTCTTCCGCCTCCCCTTCACTTTCTTCTAATCTTTCCATTTGGCTTCTGGTGCTTTTAGCAATCGGCACCTGACTTTTATCTATTTCCTGTTCTGTCTCAGACATGGTGGGACCTTTATCCACCTGCCCCAGTCCCACTGCCTGCACTTGACTCGTACCAGAAACCGCCATGGGCTGTTGGATTCTTCCAAATGGTGGGGGGTAAATTATCTAATACTTCTCACGGGGATAGAGGTGATGCACAAGGGATTTTTTTCATCTATTTTTACAATGCACATACGTATTTTAGATCCACCCTTCCAACAGGGGGCATAATCATACTCCTCCTGACTGAAGGGTTCTTTTTCATTAACATATAAATTTAACTATTGACAAACCCAGTCTTTGTCCGACGCATACTTTGGCCAAAAGATGGCATAACGAAGAATAGATTCCTTAGTCCATACAAAACAACAATACTTAATCATCTTCTTTCTAGCTTTTTGTCGTGTGTGTTCATTTTGTTTCCAATTTCCCAACATCTTACCCAATGGACTTTGTCGAGGAATGTTGCCAGGAACGCCTCCCTTCTCAACGGAGGATTTTCCTTTACTACTTGTTGCACAACTTATTTCACCTTTGTTCACCATCCAGTGGCCTCAATCACCTCTCCCAATAGGGATCCAATCCCTACAGAATCTGAGGAATCTTTCCCTAGAAAATCCTTGAGTCCAACTCAAGTTAGGGCACGTTTTAGGGGTTAGCCTGACCCCTGTCAGGTGATTGTGGTGTCCTTGTAAATCGCGAAAAGGCAATCGAGTTAGGGTTCCCACCCCGATGAACCACAAACCTCGAGTCCAACTCGAGGTAGGTGTTTGGTCCTCCCGAACTCCCAGGTTACTTTCGTTAATTTCTCATAACTACTAAAACCCAAGACCCAGCCACCAAGGTAATACTTAAAAGTCAGTTTTCTTACCTTGGTGTGTGCACAGAGCTACCTGGCTATAAGACGTCTTCCGGTTGTGCCTTCCCCCTTGGGTCCCACCCAAGGACCCCTTGAGTCCAACTCAAAGTACACACACTCACTGCCAACTGGTTCGGAACGATTCTTAAAGGATTTAATTTAGACAATCACTCAAGCCATCCACCGCTGAAAAACGGGGAAAGGGGCGCACGTTCTCAGTTAGCGACTGTGGGAGCCTTTTCAGGAGCTGAAGTTCATCCCAGACGAGCCCCCAATTATGAGAAACGAACCCACTTAATCAATAATTTTCAGTCCCAGTCAAAGAGTTCCGAAGCAGTACATTTATTCGAACATCTTTAAAGATGGGTGACTCTACGAGGACTCTGAAAATGTGGACATCCCACAATCCTCCATGTCTGCGTAATCCGCTCAGGTCCCTGCAACGCCCCCGATCTGTAGAACCAACTCCAATGCTTGTCACTCTCCCGATCAGTTTCTATAAGCCTGGCTATCTATGTAACACCTTCCCGTCACTATCACCCACCCTGTCAATTTAAGCTCCTCAATTCTCCCCACCAATCTTATCATATCCATACTCTTCTCCAGCTCTTACACCCTTATCGATGTAAACGTTACATTCCCCGGCAACCATCCCTAAAGCAGAAACCTACTCGAGAGTGCCCAATGCTCCCTATCTGTGTTAGTGTCTCCAGGCACTATTGCTATTCCTGTCTCTGTAAGCTTTGACAGATTGTTCAGCTTTCCGGTACATTTAATTTCCAGAACCTCAGCATCCGACATTAACAAGTGTCTTCATTAACTACAGCCTTCTATATCTCTGTTCATTCATCAATTCTATACAACTCTCTTAATCTCTGTAAATAGCACAATTCCATAAAATACTCCCTGTCTGCATGAACTGCCCCAATCCTACACTGAGAAGCCTCACTGTCCTTTTGATCTCCCTGCATCTTTCCTGACTCCATTGAATACAGCTCATCTCACGTCATAACTCCTCTAACTCATATGTTACTCCACATCTTTGTGATATTCTTCAGTTACTGCAATTCTCATTACTTATCTCCAGAGCTTCCATTCCCCTGATCAATGTAAGGTTATTGATCCCTTGCAGCATGTTTAACACCTGTAGCAGTCTCCAACTCCTCAACGCATCCTGTCGCTGTAACCTCCTCAAATACTACAGCTCACTCTCTATGTAATATCTTCCAGTATCTGCAATCCTGTTGATTTCTGTAACCTCCTCCAGAACAGCACTCCAAATGTCTATTAACTATTGGGAATTCTTCAAACCTGCCTTCACAGTTCTCACTAGCTCTCTGAAATCCTGCAGCCCTACAACCCTCAGTATCTCTGGCTCCTCCAATCCCGACAATTCCCCCCGGCTGTGTGAACTGATCCAGCCCCTTCAACTCTCCCTATTTCACTCACTCCTGCAGTTCCAACTGTTATGCATGTCAGTGTAATCCCCAGCACCAATAATCATCCCGGACTCTATAAACTCCTGCAGCTTTAACTACCACCCCATCTATGTAATCTTCAGTTCCTCCAATCCTCTCTTTCTCTATAAATTCTGGTAGCTCCAAATACCAACCCAAAAATCCTCTCTTTCTCTAAAACCTTCTGTAGCTCCAACTGCCACCAATATCTATATAATCTCTACTCCCAACACATGTCCCAGTCTCTGTATCTCCTGAAGCTGCATCAACCATCCCTATCTGTTTAATCTCTAGTCCTTATATTCCTCCCAATCTCTGTAACTTTCTCAGGACTGATAACCCTGTATCTCTCCTTGATATCTTTCAGGCCAACAAACTAATTGATGCCAAACCACTAACAGTGATCTCCAATCACCCGAACTGTGTAACATCCTCCAGTCTCTCCAATCCAGCTTTTCTCTGGTAGTTTCTCTGGTGTCTGTATTCCCCTTTATCTCCGGTTACAGATCCCTGCTCAGGAAAACAATGTCTCAGTACCGAATCTGGAAGAACACAAGAATCTTCATTTTATCAATACTTTTGCCTCATTTTCTAAAATTTAACGACTGCAAGTTCAACCTTGTCCACCTCTTCTTATCAATGTCCCTCCATGTTGAAGAACAGCCTGGTGACCCTTCTCTGGGCTGCCTCTAATGCAAGGACATTTTCCCTCCAGTTATGGGACCAAACCTGTTTACAATGTTCTCGGTGTGGGCTGACTGGAGTCCTCTATAATTGTTACAAGCCTTCTCTATTTTTATTCTCCATTCTCTTTGGAATCAATGTCAGCAGCTTTCCATTTGCCTTTTCTATGACCTGCTGGCCCTGTATGCTACCTTTCTGAAATTTATACACAAGGATTCCCACGTTACTCTGTGATGTAGCTTTCTGCAGTTGATCTGAAACCAAGGGGTGACAGCAATAATCAGGAAGGTGCTGGAATGTATGGTAAACGACATGCTAAAAATGCTAACTACACACTTAGAAACCTATGGAAAAAGCGCAGTCCATAAGACCATCATGTATAGGTGCAGAATTAGGCCATTCGGTCAATCAGGTCTTTTCCACTATTTGATTATGGCTGAATTGTTTCTCAACTCTATTCTCTCACTTACCCCCATTACCCTTGATCTCCTTACTTATCAAGAACCTAGCTGTCTCTGAGTTAGACACATTGAATCACTTCGGACACACAGCCCCTTGAAGCAGTGAGTTCCACAGATCCATCACCCTCTGGCTGAATACATTCCTCCACATCTCTATTCTAAAGAGTCGTCCCTTCGCTCTGAAGCTGTGCCCTTGGCCCCTAGTATCTCCTCCTCGTGGAAACATCTTGCCCACGTCCACTCCATCCAGCCCCGCCCCCCCCCCCCCCCCCCGTTAATCTGTAAGTTTGAATGAGATTCTGCCGCTGCGTCTGAAACTACATCAAGTGCAGACCCAGAGACTTCACCTGCTCCTCATATGATACGAATTTCATCCCTGGAATCTTCCTTGGAAACATATTTCTCGTACCCCTTCACATCCTTTGTCCAGACTCTTAATGGTGCTGGGCAAGTTGTTGGAGGGAATCCTGAGGGACAGGATGTACATGTATTTGGAAAGGCAAGGATTGATTCGGGACAGTCAACATGGCTTTGTGCGTGGGAAATCATGTCTCACAAATTTGATTGAGTTGTTTGAAGAATTAACAAAGAAGATTGATGAGGGCAGAGCAGTAGATGTTATCTATATGGACTTGAGTAAGGCGTTTGACAAGGTTCCCCATGGGAGACTGATTATCAAGGTTAGAGCTCACGGAAAACAGGGAGAACTAGCGATTTGGATGCAGAACTGGCTCAAAGGTAGAAGACAGAGGGTGGTGGTGGAGGGTTGTTTTTCAGACTGGAGGCCTGTGACCAGTGGAGTGCCACAGGATCGGTGCTGGGCCCTCGATGTTTTTGCCATTGACATAAATAATTTGGATGCGAGCATAAGAGGTACAGTTAGTAAGTATGCAGAGGACACCAAACTTGGAGGTGTAGTGGACAGCGAAGAGGGTTACCTCAAATTACAAAAGGATCTGGACCAGATGGGCCAATGGGCTGTGAAGTGGCAGATGGAGCCCAATTCAGATAAATGCGAGATGCTGCATTTTGGGAAAGCAAATCTTAGCAGGATTTATACACTTAATGGTAAGGTCCTAGGGAGTATTGCTGAACAAAAAGTCCTTGGAGTGCAGGTTCATAGCTCCTTGAAAGTGGAGTCGCAGGTAGATAGGATAGTTAAGAAAGCCTTTGGTATGCTTTTCTTTATGGGTCAGAGTATTGAGTACAGGAGTTGGGAGGTCATTTTCGGGTGTACAGGACATTGGTTTGGCCACTGTTGGAAGATTGTGTGCAATTCTGGTCTCCTTCCTATCGGAAAGATATTGTGAAACTTGAAAGGGGTCAGAAAAGATTTCCAAGGATGTTGCCAGGGTTGGAGGATTTGAGCTACAGGGAGAGGCTGAACAGGCTGGGGCTGTTTTCCCTGTAGTGCCGGAGGCTGAGGGGTGACCTTATAGAGGTTTATAAAATTATGAGGGGCATGGATAGGATAGGATAAATAGACAAAATCTTTTCCCTGGGGTCAGGGAATCCATAACTTGAGTACATAGGTTATAGTGAGATAGGAGAGATATAAAAGAGACCTAAGGGGCAATTTTCTCACGCAGAGGGTGGAACGTGTATGGAATGAGCTGCCAGAGGATGTGGTGGAGGCTGGTGCATCTGCAACATTTAAGCGGCATTTGGATGGGTATATGAATAGGAAGTGTTTGGAGGTATATGGGCCGGACGTTGGCTGGTGGGACTAGATTGGGTTGGGATATCTGTTTGGCATGGATGGGTTGGACTGAAGGGCCTGTTTCCATCTGTACATCTCTCTATGACTATGTGTAGAGTGTAGTTCCAACTCTGACTCCTGCGGAGCTCCGCTCATCACCAGTTCCCAACGTGAAAAAGACCCCTTTCTTCACACTCTCTACCTTGGCCAGACAAATCCTCTATCCATGCTCAGCATGTTGTTCTGAAACGGAAATTTCATTTCACACACACTGCTGGATTTATTTTTTTCTGTCTGGCTGTCAACAGCAGAGTTTCACCATTACCTTCCCATCTGGGATTCCCTGGAGAAGGTGGTGGGGAGCTGCCTTCCTGACCCACTGCTGTCCTTTGGTTGTAGGGACAGACACAGTGCTGCGAGGATGGAGCGTGTCTTGGAGGGCACCTTGAAAATGCTGGTGTTCCCATGCACCTGGAACTCCTGTCCTTCCAGGGTATAGTGGTTCTGGGTTTATGAAATGCTGTTGAAAGGGCCTTCCTGAGTGACCTCAGTGCTACTTGTAGATCCTTCATTCATTGGTGAACATGAGCTTTGTTGGCTGAGCCAGCATTTATTGTTGATTTGGAGTTGTCCCTGAGAAGGTGGTGGTGAGCTGCCTTCCTGAGCCACTGCACCAGCTGTTTGAAATGTTGTTATCTGTGTAGCCACCAGCAAGCGCGACAACACTCCTCATGTCTGTAACTGCATACAGAGAATGCAGCTCTCCCTTTCATATCTGACATCCTCCCCGCCATATAAATGACAGTTCCTCACAATATCTCACCTCCTCCATTCCCATCTGTGCTATAGATCACTAAAATTTCTTTATTCTTGTTTAAACTTCTGATCACCAAAAAATTCTCCCTTTTTAAATTTGTAACCCCTTCAGTTTCTGTTACTCTCCATATAACTGTAATCGATGATAGCACAGATTCCCTTACTAAATCGCTGTAATTGCAATGGTTGCATGTGCTAAATTGGCAATTTTCTTCCTCCTTATTCATCTCAGGAGTTCCAGCTCCTACAATCCCACTTTGTGGAATGCACCAATTCTCTGCACCTCCTCATTTCCTTGAAAACCAACAGTGCCCCAAAGGCTTATATTCCCCCAATTACTGCAAGTCTTCTCACTCTGTGACATCCAAGTCTCTCACATCCAAGTCTCCATCCAAGTCTCCAGGACAAGACAACCCTTGCTGGATGTCAATTTGCATTTGTTGAAGTCTACACATATCTGTAAGCAGTTCGGAAAGACTCGACAAAGCTCCGTCATGAACACGCCACAATCTCTCTATTTCCTTTGCCTTCTTCAATGTCTGAAACTCTCACTGTATCTTCCAGTAAACTTCTTAAGTTGCTGCAGGTCTACGTAGCTCCCCAGAAAACCTGTTACATCCCATATAGTTCACTCAATCACTGTAACACCCTCTGCTCTGTCTAATCCTCCTCTTTTCCACAATCTTCCAGGCACAACAGCGATCCTGTAAGAGAGCAATGTGGAATGGGATGTTATAAATCTCAGCTGAGGCTTGAGGCCTACCATTACCTGGGAGTCACAATGGGACGGAACCTGAGAGAGAGCAGCACAGAGCGGGAGAACATACATTAGCAACGAGGATCGAGGCCGACTGGGACTTGGAGTTGGAGAAACAGCAGAGCAGGAGGCTCGAAATCAACACCGAATCACAGAGGGAGTGACCATGTGACCGAACAACTTGGAGTAGGAGCATGAGGCTAACTCACACCTGGGAGTTACAGAGGCAGCAAAGTGGGAGGATATAAATCAGCACTGAGGATCAAGGCCTAATCGTGCCTGGGAGTCACAGAGACGGTGACCCTGTGAGGGAGCAGAGTGGAGTGGGAGCTGGAGGATTACATGTCCCTGGGTATCACAGAGACGGTGACCCTGTGAGGGAGCAGAGTGGAGTGGGATCTGGAGGATTACAAGTTCATGGGAGTCACAGAGATAACTTTATACAACTGGGATCTGTCTGCGCTGAGTTTGAAAGACGTGCAAGAGCCATCACAGAAAAGGCTGTAAGTTCATTGGCTGATAAAAACACCGTTATTAGTCAGTTAATTGCTATACGTTAGCAATTTTTTTTTCAACTTCTGAAATAAGGGTTGAACACAGAAATAAGAAGGAGAAGTGAATTGTGAGCCAATATAATAAATTACCCTCAGTAAGCCACAGTTGAATAAGGGACTTAACAATATCGTTATTTCCCGAATGTTAACTTCATTCTAAGTAATTAATTAAGTTTCTCCAGACATATTACATTTTAAGACATGGCAAGACATATTCGTCAGATGGAAAATGTCATCTGTTACATTGGGAAATCATAGCCCCTGCTCGTGTCCTAGATGGACACTGGGTCATAGAGCTCAGATAGCGACTACAGACTCTGGGGCATCTGTGATGCTGAGAGGTAAGTGGATAGCACACACACACACACACACAGCAGACCACCCTGCAGACATGACTGCCTGGAAGGAGGAAGGGTCTGGGGGACTAGGCAATCGGAGGTAAACAGTCAGTGAATACAAGAATATCATGGTGTCTCCCTCCCAATACAATTTCCCAGTTTGGAAGCTGATGAAGGTGTAGGCTGCTCAAGGGAGGGCAGTCAGAGCCATGTCTGTGGCCCCACAAGCAGCCTGACTGTACAGGATCGGAGGGAGAAGGAAGGAGGAACAATAGTCACAGGGGAGACAGGAAAGTGAAGAAGGTGTCAGCGTGTCTGTAATTCCAGTGAAGTGGTGTTAAGAATGTTACTGTGTCTGCAGGACATTGGTCTGGGGGACAGTGAGCAGTCGAAGGTCATGTCCATGTTGGCAGGATTGACCTGGGTAGGAAGGGTGAAGTGGTCTGGGAGTCAGAATTTTGGGAGCTTGGTGGATGGTTAGCAAGCAGGTCTGAAAATGTAGCAATCCCTGGAATACTCGCAGTTCCGTGTAAAAGTGAGAACAGGACTCGGAGTTTTAGGTAGATGAGAGTGTGACTGAAACGATGGTGCAGCAGGACGGGCTTCAGATTCCTGGGACATTGGGACTAGTTCTGGGGAAGGCAGCAACTGTACAAGCTGGATGGGCTAACGTGACGGAGCTGGGATTGAATTTCTTACAGGGGTTTGGAAGGGATTGAAAATAACATGGTGTGTGCTTAGGATACAAAAAGGAATAGTAGAGGAGACTACCAGGATTCTCAAAATAATGGGAGATATAGTTGGTACTAATTTACAACAAGTTTAACACTGGAAGATGGAGTAAGAAAGAAAGCCTTAATCTGAGGTACTCTGCATGGACATGAATACTCGGAGTGTGGGGAGTTCCAGTTGCATATTGCTGTGTGGTAATCTGAAGTACTAATCACCTCGAGCTGGCTCAAGGAATGACATGACTGGGTGTTAAATACTGCTGAGTATAAAGGATTCCAAAATGATAAAAGGGAAGGAAAAGGATGAAGGTAGAAGTATTGGTTTAGATTAGCGTTAGTTAATGGGTCCAAGAGAAAGAGGATCCGTCCAAGGACACAATGAATTTGGCTGGAGCTACACAACAAGTATACAATTACACTTTGAGGTACAGTCTGTCGGGCAGCAACCAAAGAAATGATGGAGAATAAATATGCAGGATCATTTGAGGGCGATGACAATACTACAGGTTAGTTATACTGAGAAACCTAATGTTTCCAGATACAGACAGGGATACTGGTGGTGAGGGATCACGAGGGTCAAGTGTTCCTGGATTACATGAAAAAGAGTTCACTGCAGGAGTATGTGTCCAGCCCAAGAGAGCATGTACTGTTGGATCTGGTCCTTGGGAAAGAGGTGGGGCAAGTGGATCCAGTGTCAGTAGGGGAACGTTTTGGGGCAAAGCGATCATTTTATTGTAAAGTTCAGAATGATGGTACAGAATGATATGCAATAATTGAGAGTGAGAAATATTAGTTGACTAAGAACAACCTTCAATGGGGCAAGGATGAAGCTGGGAACATTTCAACAAGGCCAGTGAAATGGTAGCTTTAAATAGTGTGAACCAGGTCAGATGTAGCTGTCATTATGGAGATGGGGCTGCAGTGTGACCACGACAGATCTGGATAATCAAAGGTTTTCCCCATTTACACAGGAAGGGTAAATAGGCCAACACAGGGAAGTAGCATTGTGTATAAAGGATGGGATCAGTATTATTGTGATGCTCATCAATTTACACGCTGCTCCTCCCTGCCCTCACCACTCATCTCTGTGTATTGATCCTATCTGATGTTGGTAACCTTTGAAACCTTCGTGGGCGGCACGGTGGCACAGTGCTCAGCACTGCTACCTGACAGCGCCAGAGACCCGGGTTCAATTCCCACCTTAGGCGACTCTCTGTGCGGAGTTTGCACGTTCTCCCTGTGTCTGCGTGGGTTTACTCCGGGTGCTCCGGTTTCCTCCCACAGTCCAAAAATGTGCAGGTTGGTGAATTGGTCACGTTAAATTGCCCGTAGTGTTAGGTGAAGGGGTAAATGCAGGGGGATGGGTCTGGGTGGGTTGCGCTTTGGCGGGTCGGTGTGGACTTGTTGGGCAGAAGGGTCTATTTCCACACTATAAGTAATCTAATCTAATCTAAAACTTCAGAAAATAGCACAGTACAGAGGAGATCACACTGTCCGCATTGTAATGTTGTTTTTTAAAGTCCTCGTTCTGTCTCTCTGGATGCTGTCGGACTTCAGGTGCAGATCCGGGCACCTTTTTAAAATGGTTTGAGAGTTTCTGCCTCTACTCCATGTGTGACTCCCAGGTCTCGACCATAATCTGTGTGAAATAACAACCTTCCTCACTACTTTTACGATATTTCGATCAATTGGATTCAATATTCGCCACTGGTAACTGAGCTCTCCAACAGGAACGAGGTGTTCTCTCCCTTTCTACCCAGGGCCCTGACAATATGTGCACCACAATCAAATCTCCTCTCAGCATCCTCCGTTCCTGTCTTTTCTCATAACTGCACTTCAACTTTCACAGGATGAAGAATCTACTCTGTACCCTCTCCAGTCCAATTCCATCCTTCCATGTGATGGGGTGACCAGAACTGTACACAGTCCCCAAGCTGCTACTGAACTCATTATTTATACAGTTCCTGCATAGGCTTCCTGCTCTGAAGAGTATTTTTTCTGACAGACGAAATAATGCCATTTACTACAATAAAAAGATTATTGGTGTTTCTAGCTACCTTCATTTATCTGCCCACACTGACCATACTCTCATTTATTGTCCATTCCTCTCTATTGTTGATTACCCAAATGCCTTGCATTGCACTTCTCTGTGTTGTTTGCTTCATTCACCTGGACCCCATAGTTTCTGTTTTTAAACAGCCTGCCATGGGCTCTCTCGTCAACTCCAATAATTCACATGCAGTAACAAGTTACTGCCTCAAACCAACACAGTCAGATTAATTACACACAATCTTCCGTGAACAAATCCAGACTGACTGTCCTGGAGTCCCTGCGATTTCCTCAGTGACCGTTTACCCACTGAGTTAGAATTCCAGCCTCGAACTATTCAGTCAGTCCCTTGCTCCACATTAAACAAAGCTGCGGTATTAGCCGTTCTCCAGGTCTCCAGCATCATCCCTTCACCCAGGGAGGATTGGATAATGTAGGCAACTATAAGGCAGGGGATTTTCCACGGCTCCTTTTACGAGTCTGGAACATTGTGTTACCCCTATTTTAAGGATTTGAATCTCCTGTAAAATTCTCCGCTCCACGTTTATAGTTCCCAATATTTCATCCCTATTTTGATTCAGACAGACAGAAACCTAAACCATCTTATGATTTGGTCAAGTCCCATTTTAATCGAGTTTCATGAAGGATTACTCTCCACAAGGTGAAGTGCATTTTCTCATGATACCATCCCCAATCTGCCTCATTAACTACCTTCCCTGCCCACGTGGTCTTCCTGTCATCTGACATTAACCTGATGTTTTTTGCCTCTTTGTCATAACAACTGCCCACTGCCTGGATATCCCAGAATGCACTGGACTCCCTGTTAAAGTGCGCATCTTTAAAAACTCATTATACTCTTGGACTGTCAATCCGTAACTGCCCTGGACGTGGCAGAGGGGATAAAACTGGGGCCCCATTTTGTGGACAAGCCCCTGATATTCTGGTGATGACATGGTGCAGGAGAGGGACATTATTTTCCTCTAAGTCTGGCAGGAGAGGCCATGGCACCAGACCCTGCCACCTTCGCCCGTTGTTGACCCCTGTGTCAGTGAAGTGCCAGCCTTCTGGGTGAATGCCCAACATAGTAGGAAGGAGTTCGGTGACCTTCCCCACTCCACCAGGGTAAGTGCCACTATCTGCACTTCGTGCCCTCACCCTCACTCTCTCTGTTACTGCACCCACCTCCTACCAAGGCTCATGTTCTCCCACTGAATGCAGTACCTTCTCTCAGTCTCTCTCTAACTGCTTCTCTGTCCCTCTCCCCAACTCTGCCTGGTGTCTGTGCTGCCTACTCACTCACTTAGGACACCTCGCTACCTTTCCCCCAGCTGTACCAGCTATAACAAATAATTCCACCTCCCTTAATACTGTTGGTAATTCTCACATTTCGGAAGGTGCTGCCCCACACGAGAGCAGAAAGAGCCAAGAGGGATAAGTGGCTCCCCAACATTCAGCTCCTCACCCCATCACAGGGGAAGGATCCTGACCCTAACAACCACAAGAGGCTGACTGACCGTGTCCGAGCTCCTGGACTGGGATCTGAGACTCCCCCTGACTCACTGTGCTGGGCACCGTGACTGACCGTGTCCGAGCTCCTGGACTAGGATCTGAGACTTCCCCGACTCACTGTGCTGGGCACCGTGACTGACTGTGTTCAAGCTCCCGGACTGGGATCTGAGACTCCCCCTGACTCACTGTGCTGGGCACCGTGACTGACCGTGTCCAAGCTCGCTAAATGGGATCTGAGACTCTCCCTGACTCACTGTGCTGGGCACCGTGAATGACTATGGACAATGATACCAAACTTCCTGGGTTTGTGTCTGTGTGAAACACCAAGACAATACAGCAGGTGGGTGAGCCTGGTAGCTCTGGCCTAATTGTAACACTGCTAAAGGCTGGGTAAGGCAAGGCAATAATTCTGCGAGTATTCATGTCAGCTCAAAGTGAGTGTGTACAAGCACGGAGTGAGAAGACCAGAGGGACAGTCCATCAGCTGGGTGTGTGTCTCTGAGCTCAGTGTCCTCGCAGCAGTACTGAGCATGTACAAACACACAGTGAGCAGCCTAGAGGCACAGTCCATGAGTTGTGTGTGTATCTCTGAGCAGTGTCCTTACAATTAGAGTTGTCAGTGCACCCCTAGCTGCAGCATTGAAATACAGAAGTGTACTGTCAGTGGGTCGGATATGTGCTCGGAATGCATGGTGAGGCTGGCACGTGAAAAATGCCAGCATTGGTGGGTGTGGAGTACATGTAGTTTCTGTTCGTGCATTGTCACCCGAGACGTTGGTGTCCAAGAGAGAAGGCCGCATGAGCAAGAAGCAAGATGGAGTCACCAGTTACCAACTATGGCATCCATGTCAAATTCTCCGTATTGAGTTTCCCCACAGTGGGAGGGAGGATATGAAGGTGAAAATTGATGAGGAGAGATCTACAATAATGTGGCTGTTGATCATCAGTCATCATTCAGTCAGCACCTCGCCACTGCTGCACTCAAATCTTGACTTAAAGAACAGTCCAGCACAGGAACAGGCCGTTCCGACCAGCAAGCCCACACTGACACATGATGCCCTTCGAAAGTTAAAACGAAAGTTTTTGATTCTACACATTGTATGTCAATCCTTTCGCTGCTTTCTCTTCTCTGTGCCAAGATACCTCTTAATTCTTGCTATATTAGCTCCTTCCCCTCTGTCAGTACATCCCAGTCACTTGCACATTCTGTCTGGAAAAGCAAAAAGAAACTTACCTATCATGTCTCCTGAACTTTCTCCATTTTATCTAAAACCTATGGTCCCTAGTAATCGATATTTCTCCTCTGGGAAAAAGCCTCTAACTGTCCTTCTTTCTAACCTTTGACAGTTTTGTAAATGTCTATCAGGTTGCCCCATAGTCAATGATGCCCAGATGCAAATAAACCATGTTTGTTCAATTTCTCCTTCTGGCTAATACAGACCAGACAACATGCTGGTAAAACTTTTTCATATCCTCTCCAACACTTCCACATCGTGTGGCAAAGAGTACTCGACAGAATATTCCAATGTGCCCGAAATAAGTTTCTCTACAGCTGCAATATGACCTGGTAATTTTCATACTGCATGCTCCGATGCCTGTCTGCAAGTTTGCCGTCAGTCTTCTTGATCACCCTCTCCACCCGTGTTACCACTTTCCGGGAACTGTGGAGCTGTACACATAGATCTCTTTGGATGTTGATGCGGCCAGTAGTTTTTCCATCCACTTCTCTCCTGCATTAGACCTTCTAAACACATCACGTCACAGTTGTCCAAATATAGTTAGAATCTGTGTTTTCTCTGTCCAAGTCTGTAGCAGACCTATATCCTGCTGCATTTTCTGGCACTCATCCTCACAATCTGCAACTCCGCCAATCTATTTACAGGTCTCCAGTCACAAAAACACTGTTACATCACTACTCTCTACTCTATGACCAAGCAGTTCTCTATCCATCTTAATAACTGAGTGCAGATCCCATTTCACTTCACCTTCTGTAGGAGCCTGCCATAAGGAACCATATCAAAGGCTTTGCTAAGGCCCAAACGGCTAGCATCCAAGCCCTCATCAATCAATTTTCTCACTTCCTCAAAATAATTAATCAAGTTTGTGAGATAGGATCTTCCCCACACAACTGAGTTGCCTGTTGCTAGTAAGTCCATACTAGAGTACTGTTGGAGCTGCACTCATTCAGATAATTGACTATTCCATCATATTCCCGACTTGAACCTTGGAGATTAGATTAGATTCCCTGCAGTGCGGAAACAGGACCAGCGACCCAACCAGTCCACACCAACCTTCCAAAAAGTAACCCACCCAGAACCATTTCCCTCTGACTAAAGCACCTAACACTATGGGCAATTTAGCATGGCCAATTCACCTGACCTGCACATCTTTTACCTTTGGGAGGAAACCCACAAAGACAGTGGGACAACGTGCAAGCTCCACACATTCACCCTGAGTCCGTGGTGCTGTGAGGCAGCAGAGCTAACGACTGAACCACCATGCCGCTGTAGATGGTTACAGTAGAGAAGGAGGCATGTTGGACTGTGATGGTTACTGTACAGTGGGAGGTATGTCGGGCCGTGATGGTTACTGTACAGTGGGAGGTATGTCGGGCCGTGATGGTTACTGTACAGTGGGAGGTATGTCAGGCCATGATGGTTACTGTACAGTGGGAGGTATGTCGGGCCGTGATGGTTACTGTACAGTGGGAGGTATGTCAGGCCATGATGGTTACTGTACAGTGGGAGGTAAGTCAGACCGTGATGGTTACTGTACAATGGGAGGTATGTCGGGCTGTGATGGTTACTGTACAGTGGGAGGTATGTCGGGCCGTGACAGTTACTGAACAGTGGGAGGTTTGACAGGCCGTGATGGTTGCTGTGCAGTGGGAGATATGTCGGGCCGTGATGGTGTCTGTACAGTGGGAGGTATGTCAGGCCGTGATGGTTACTTTACCGTGGGAGGTATGTCAGGCCGTGACAGTTACTGTACAGTGGGAGGTTTGACAGGCCGTGATGGTTGCTGTGCAGTGGGAGGTATGTTGGACCGTGATGGTGACTGAGCAGTGGGAGGTATTTCGGGCCGTAATGGTTAATGTACAGTGAGAGGTATGTCGGTCAGTGATTGTTACTGTACATTGGGAGGTATGTCCCGTTGTGATGGTTACTGTACAGTGGGATGAATGTCGGACCATGATGGTTACTGTACAGTGGGAGGTATGTCGAGGTGTGACGGTTACTGTACAGTGGGAGGTATGTCGGGGTGTGATGGTTACTGTACAGTGGGGGGTATGTCGCGGTGTGATCGTTACTGTACAGTGGGAGGTATGTCAGGGTGTGATCGTTACTGTACAGTAGGAGGTATGTCGGGGGGTAATAGTTACTGTACAGTGAAAGGTATATCGTTGTGTGATGGTTACTGTACAGTGGGAGGTATGTCGGGCCGTGATGGTTACTGTATAGTGGGAGGTATGTAGGGGTGTGATGGTTACTGTACAGTGGGAGGTATGTCGGGGTGTCATAGCTTACTGTACAGTGGGAGGTATGTCAGGCCGTGATGGTTACTGTACAGTGGGGGGTAAGTCGGGGTGTGATGGTGACTGTACAGTGGGAGGTATGTCGGGTCGTGATGGTTTCTGTACAGTGGGAGGTATGTCGGGCCGTGATGGTTACTGTACTGTGGGAGGTCTGTCGAGCAGTGATGGTTACTGTCCAGTTGGAGGTATGCAGGGGTGTGATGGTTACTGTACGGTGGGAGGTATTTCGTGGTGTGACAGTTACTGTACAGTGGGAGGTATGTCAGGCCGTGATGGTTACTGTACAGTGGAAGGTATGTCGGGCTGTGATGATTACTGCACAGTGGGAGGTATGGCGGGGTGTGATGGTTACTGTACAGTGGGAGGTATGTCGGGTCGTGGTGGTTACTGTACAGTGCGAGGTATGTCGTGCCGTGATGGTTAATGCACAGTGGGAGGTATGTCGGGGTGTGATCGTTAGGTACAGTGGGAGGTATTTCGGGGTATGATTGTTACTGTACAGTGGGAGGTATGTCTGGGTGTGATGTTTACTGTACTGTGGGAGGTATTTTGGGACGTGATCGTTACTGTACAGTGGGAGATATGTCTGGCTGTGATGGTTACTGTACAGTGGGAGGAATGTCGGGCTGTGATGGTTACTGCACAGTGGGAGGTAAGTCTGACCTTGATGGTTACTTTACATTGGGCGGTATGTTAGGCCGTGATGGTTACTGTACACTGCTCCGCATATCGGGCTGTGATGTTTACTCTACAGTGGGAGGTATGCCGGGCCGTGATGGTTCCTGTGCATTGCGAGCTATGTCGGGGTGTTATGTTTACTGTACAGTGGGAGGTAGGTCGGGCTGTGATGGATACTGTACAGTGGGAGGTATGTCATACCGTGAAGGTTACTGTACAGTGGGAGGTATATCGTGCCGTGATTCCTACTGTACAGTGGGAGGTATGTCAGACCGTGATGGTTACTGTACTGTGGGAGGTATGTCACACCGTGACGGTTACTGTACAGTGGGAGGTATGTCGGGCTCTGATGGTGACTGTACACTGGGAAGTATGTAAGGCTCTGTTGGTTACTGTACAGTGGGAGGTATGTCGGGACGTGATGGCTACTGTACAGTGGGATTTATGTCGGTGCGTGATGGTTACTGTACAATGGGAGGTATGTCAGACCGTGATGGTTACTGTACAGTGGGAGGTATGTTGGGCCGTGATGGTTACTGCAGAGTGGGGGTTATGTCAGTGTGTGATGGTAACTGTACAGTGGGAGGTATGTCGGTCAGTGATGGTTACTGTACTTTGGGAGGTATGTCCGGTTGTGATGGTTGCTGTACAGTTGGAGGAATACCGGACCAGGATGGTTACTGTACAGTGGGAGGTATGTCGGGGTGTCGTAGTTACTGTAGAGTGGGAGGTATGTCGGGCTGTGATGGTTACTTTACAGTGGGAGGTATGTCGAGGTGTGATGGTTACTGTACAGTGAGAGTTATGTCGGGGTGTGATGGTTCCTGTACAGTGGGGGGTATGTCGGGGGGTAATAGTTACTGTACAGTGAAAGGTATATCGTTGTGTGATGGTTACTGTACAGTGGGAGGTATGTCGGGGTGTGATGGTTACTGTACAGTGGGGGGTATGTCGCGGTGTGATCGTTACTGTACAGTGGGAGGTATGTCAGGGTGTGATCGTTACTGTACAGTAGGAGGTATGTCGGGGGGTAATAGTTACTGTACAGTGAAAGGTATATCGTTGTGTGATGGTTACTGTATAGTGGGAGGTATGTAGGGGTGTGATGGTTACTGTACAGTGGGAGGTATGTCAGGCCGTGATGGTTACTGTACAGTGGGGGGTAAGTCGGGGTGTGATGGTGACTGTACAGTGGGAGGTATGTCGGGTCGTGATGGTTACTGTACAGTGGGAGGTATGTCGGGCCGTGATGGTTACTGTACTGTGGGAGGTCTGTCGAGCAGTGATGGTTACTGTCCAGTTGGAGGTATGCAGGGGTGTGATGGTTACTGTACGGTGGGAGGTATTTCGTGGTGTGACAGTTACTGTACAGTGGGAGGTATGTCAGGCCGTGATGGTTACTGTACAGTGGAAGGTATGTCGGGCTGTGATGATTACTGCACAGTGGGAGGTATGGCGGGGTGTGATGGTTACTGTACAGTGGGTGGTATGTCGGGTCGTGGTGGTTACTGTACAGTGCGAGGTATGTCGTGCCGTGATGGTTAATGCACAGTGGGAGGTATGTCGGGGTGTGATCGTTAGGTACAGTGGGAGGTATTTCGGGGTATGATTGTTACTGTACAGTGGGAGGTATGTCTGGGTGTGATGGTTACTGTACAGTGGGAGGTATGTCGGGGTGTGATGGTTACTGTACAGTGAGAGGTATGTCGGGGTGTGATGGTTCCTGTACAGTGGGGGGTATGTCGGGGTGTGATGGTGACTGTATAGAGGGAGGTATGTCGGGCCGTATGGTTACTGAACAGTGGGAGGTATGTCAGGGCTTGATGGTTACCGTACAGTGGGATGTATGTCACGCGGTGATGATTACTGTACAGTGGGAGGTATGTCGGGGTGCGATAGTTACTGTCCAGTGGGAGGTATGTCGGGGTGTCATAGCTTACTGTACAGTGGGAGGTATGTCAGGCCGTGATGGTTACTGTACAGTGGGAGGTATGTCGGACTGTGATGTTTACTGTACAGTGGTAGGTATGTCGGGGTGTGATGGTTACTGTACAGTGGTAGGTATGACGGGGTGTAATGGTTAATGTACAGTGGGTGGTATGTCGGGGTGTGATGGTTACTGTATAGTGGGAGGTATGTCGGCGTGTGAGGGTTACTGTACTATGGTAGGTATGTCGGGGTGTGATGGTTACTGTACAGTGGGAGGTATGTCGGGGTGTGAATGTTACTGTACAGTGGGAGGAATGTCGGGGTGTGATAGTTACTGTACAGTGAGAGGTATGTCGGGGTGTGATGGTTACAGTACAGTGGGAGGTATGTCGGGTCGTGGTGGTTACTGTACAGTGCGAGGTATGTCGGGCCGTGATGGTTAGTGTAAAGAGGGAGGTATGTCGGGCAGTAATGGTTACTGTACAGTTGGAGGTATGTCGGGGTGTGATCGTTACTGTACAGTAGGAGGTATGTCTGGGTCTGATAGTTACTGTACAGTGGAAGGTATGTCGTGGTGTAATGGTTTCTGTACAGTGGGAGGTATGTCGGGCCGTGATTGTTACTGTATATTGGGATGTATGTCGGGGCGTAATAGTTACTGTACAGTGGGAGGTATGTCGGGCAGTAAAGGTCACTGTACAGTTGGAGGTATGTCGGGGTGTGATCGTTACTGTACAGTAGGAGGAATGTCTGGGTCTAATAGTTACTGTACATTGGAAGGTATGTCGTGGTGTGATGCTTACTGTACAGTGGGAGCTATGTCGGTCCGTGATGGTTACTGTATAGTAGGATGTATGTCGGGGTGTAATAGTTACTGTACAGTGGGAGGTATGTCAGGCGGTGATGATTACTGTGCAGTGGGAGGTATGTAGGGGTGTGATGGTTACTGTACAGTGGGAGATATGTAGAGGTGTGATGGTTACTGTACAGTGGGAGATATTTCGGGCCGTGATGGTTACTGTCTTTTTGGAGGTATGCAGGGGTGTGATGGTTACTGAACAGTGGGAGGTATTTCGGGGTGTGACAGTTACTGTACATTGGGAGGTATGTCAGGCCGTGATGGTTATTGTACAGTGGAAGGTATGTCGGGCTGTGATGGTTGCTGCACAGTGGGAGGTATGTCGGGTCGTGGTGGTTACTGTACAGAGGGAGGTATGTCTATCTGTGATGGTTACTGTACAGTGTGAGGTATGTCAGGCGGTGATGATTATTGTACAGTGGGATGTATGTCGCGGTGTCATAGCTTACTGTACAGTGGGAGCTATGTCATGCCGTGATGGTTACTGTACAGTAGGAGGTATTTCGGGCCGTGATGGTTACTGTACAGTGGGGTGTATGCCTGGGTGTGATGGTGACTGTACAGTGGGAGGTATGTCGGGCCATGATGTTTTCTGTACAGTGGGAGGTATGTCGCGGTGTGATAGTTACTGTACAGTGGGAGGAATGTCGGCGTGTGCTGGTTATTGTACAGTGGGATGTATTTCGGGGTGTGACAGTTAATGCACAGTGGGAGGTATGGCGGGGTGTGATGGTTACAGTACAGTGGGAGGTATGTCGGGTCGTTGTGGTTACTGTACAGTGCGAGGTATGTCGTGCCGTGATGGTTACTGAACAGTGGGAGGCATGTCGGCGTGTGAGGGTTACTGTACAGTGGGAGGCATGTTGGAGTGTGATGGTTACTGTACAGTGGGGGTTATGTCGCGGTGTGATGGTTACTGTATAGTGGGAGGTATGTCGGGCCGTGATGGTTACTGTACAGAGCAGGTATGTCGGGCAGTAATGGTTACTGTACAGTGGGAGGTATGTAGGGCAGTAATGGTTACTGTACAGTTGGAGGTATATCGGGGTGTGATCGTCACTGTACAGTAGGAGGTATCTCTGTGTCTGATAGTTACTGTACAGTGGAAGGTATGTCGTGGTGTGATGGTTACAGTACAGTGGGAGGTATGTCGGGTCGTGGTGGTTACTCTACAGTGCGAGGTATGTCGTGCCGTGATGGTTACTGTACAGTGGGAGGTATGTCGGCGTGTGAGGGTTACTGTGCAGTGGGACGTATGTCGGGGTGTGATGGTTACAGTACAGTGAGAGGTATTTCGGGGTGTGAAAGTTACTGTACGTTGGGAGGTATGTCGGGTCGTGGTGGTTACTGTACAGAGGGAGGTATGTCTGGCTGTGATGGTTACTGTACAGTGGGAGGTATGTCGGGGTGTGATAGTTACTGTACAGTGGGAGTTATGTCGTGGTGTGCTGGTTATTGTACAGTGGGAGGTATTTCGGGGTGTGACAGTTACTGTACAGTGGGAGGTATGGCGGGGTGTGATGGTTACAGTACAGTGGGAGGTATGTCGGGTCATTGTGGTTACTGTACAGTGCGAGGTATGTCGTGCCGTGATGGTTACTGTACAGTAGGAGGTATGTCGGCGTGTGAGAGTTACTGGACAGTGGGAGGTATGTTGGGGTGTGATGGTTATTGTACAGTGGGGGGTATGTCGCGGTGTGATGGTTACTGTACAGTGAGAGGTATGTTGGGCCGTGATGGTTACTGTACAGAGCAGGTATGTCGGGCAGTAATGATTACTGTACAGTGGGAGGTATGTCGGGGTGTGATAGTTACTGCACAGTGGGAGCTATGTCGGGTTGTGCTGGTTATTGTACAGTGGGAGGTATTTCGGGGTGTGTCAGTTCCTGGACAGTGGGAGGTATGGTGGGGTGTGATGGTCACAGTACAGTGGGAGGTATGTCGGGTCGTTGTGGTTACTGTACAGTGCGAGGTATGTCGTGCCGTGATGGTTACTGTACAGTGGGAGGTATGTCGGCGTGTGAGGGTTACTGTACAGTGGGAGGTATGTTGGTGTGTGAGGGTTACTGTACAGTGGGGGGTATGTCGCGGTGTGATGGTTACTGTACAGTGGGAGGTATGTCGGGCCGTGATGGTTACTGTACAGAGCAGGTATGTCGGGCAGTAATGGTTACTGTACAGTGGGAGGTATGTCGGGCCGTGATGGTTACTCTACAGAGGGAGGTATGTCGGGCAGTAATGGTTACTGTACAGTTGGAGGTATGTCGGGGTCTGAAAATTACTGTACAGTGGAAGGTATGTCGTGGGTTGATGGTTACAGTTCAGTGGGATGTATGTCGTGCCGTGATGGTTACTGTACAGTGGGAGGTATGTCGGCGTGTGAGGGTTACTGTACTATGGTAGGTATGTCGGGGTGTGATGGTTACTGCACAGTGGGGGTTATGTCGGGGTGTGATAGTTACTGTACAGTGGGAGGTATGTCGGGGTGTGACAGTTACTGCACAGTGGGAGGTATGGCGGGGTGTGATGGTTACAGTACAGTGGGAGGTATGTCGGGTCGTTGTGGTTACTGTACAGTGCGAGATATGTCGTGCCGTGATGGTTACTGTACAGTGGGAGGTATGTCGGCGTGTGAGGGTTACTGTTCAGTGGGAGGTATGTTGGTGTGTGATGGTTACAGTACAGTGGGGGGTATGTCGCGGTGTGATGGTTACTGTATAGTGGGTGGTATGTCGGGCCGTGATGGTTACTGTACAGAGCAGGTATGTCGGGCTGTAATGGTTACTGTACAATGGGAGGTATGTCGGGCCGTGATGGTTACTGTACAGAGGGATGTATGTCGGGCAGTAATGGTTACTGTACAGTTGGAGGTATATATCGGGGTATGATCGCTACTGTACAGTAGGAGGTATGTCTGGGTCTGAAAATTACTGTACAGTGGAAGGTATGTCGTGGTGTGATGGTTACTGTACAGTGGGATGTATGTCGTGCCGTGATGGTTACTGTACAGTGGGAGGTATGTCGGAGTGTGAGGGTTACTGTACTATGGTAGGTATGTCGGGGTGTGATGGTTACTGTACAGTGGGGGGTATGTCGGGGTGTGATGGTCACTGTACAGTGGGAGGTATGTCGGGGTGTGATAGTTACTGTACAGTGGGAGGTATGTCGGGGTGTGATGGTTACTGTACAGTGGGACGTATGTCGGGCATTTATGGTTACTCTACAGTGGGAGATATTTCGGGCCGTGATGGTTACTGTCTTTTTGGAGGTATGCAGGGGTGTGATGGTTACTGTACAGTGGGAGGTATTTCGGGGTGTGACAGTTACTGTACATTGGGAGGAATGTCAGGCTGTGATGGTTATTGTACAGTGGAAGGTATGTCGGGCTGTGATGGTTGCTGCACAGTGAGAGGTATGTCGGTTCGTGGTGGTTACTGTACAGCGTGAGGTATGTCAGGCGGTGATGATTACTGTACAGTGGGAGGTATGCCGGGGTGTCATAGCTTACTGTACAGTGGGAGCTATGTCAGGCCGTGATGGTTACTGTACAGTAGGAGGTATGTCGGGTCGTGATGGTTACTCTACAGTGGGAGGTATGTCGGGCCATGATGGTTTCTGTACAGTGGGAGGTATGTCGGGATGTGATGGTTACTGTACAGTGGGAGGTATGCCGGTGTGTGATAGTAACTGTACAGTGGGAGGTATGTCCGGGTGTGCTGGTTATTGTACAGTGGGAGGTATTTCGGGGTGTGACAGTTACTGCACAGTGGGAGGTATGGCGGGGTGTGATGGTTACAGTACAGTGGGAGGTATGTCGGGCCGTTCTGGTTACTGTACAGTGCGAGGTATGTCGTGCCGTGATGGTTACTGTACAGTGGGAGGTATGTCAGCGTGTGAGGGTTACTGTACAGTGGGAGGTATGTTGGGGTGTGATGGTTACTGTACAGTGGGGGGTATGTCGCAGTGTGATGGTTACTGTACAGTGGGAGGTATGTCGGGCCGTGATGGTTACTGTACAGAGCAGGTATGTCGGGCAGTAATGGTTACTGTACAGTGGGAGGTATGTCGGGCCGTTCTGGTTACTGTACAGTGGTAGGTATGTCGGGGTGTGATGGTTACTGTACAGTGGGAGGTATGTCAGCGTGTGAGGGTTACTGTACACTGGGAGGTATGTTGGGGTGTGATGGTTACTTTACAGTGGGGGGTATGTCGCAGTGTGGTGGTTACTGTACAGTGGGAGGTATGTCGGGCCGTGATGGTTACTGTACAGAGGGAGGTATGTCGGGCAGTAATGGTTACTGTACCATTGGAGGTATATCGGGGTGTGATCGTTACTGTACAGTAGGAGGTATGTCTGGGTCTGATAGTTACTGTACAGTGGAAGGTATGTCGTGGTGTTGTGGTTACAGTATAGTCGGAGATATGTCGGGTCGTGGTGGTTTCTGTACAGTGCGAGGTATGTTGTGCCGTGATGCTTACTGTACAGTGGGAGGTATGTCGGCGTGTGTGGGTTACTGTACAGTGGGGGTATGTCGGGCCGTGATGGTTACTGTACAGAGGGAGGTATGTCGGGCAGTAATGTTTACTGTAAAGTGGGAGGTATGTCGGGCAGTAATTGTTACTGTACAGTAGGAGGTATGTCTGGGTCTGATAGTTACTGTACAGTTGAAGGTATGTCGTGGTGTGATCCTTACTATACAGTAGGAGGAATGTCTGGGTGTGATAATTACTGTACAGTGGAAGGTATGTCGTGGTGTGATGGTTACTGTAAAGTGGGAGGTATGTCGGTCCGTGATGGTTACTGTATAGTGGGATGTATGTCGGGGTGTAATAGTTACTGTACAGTGGGAGGTATGTCAGGCGGTGATGATTGCTGTACAGTGGGAGGTATGTAGGGGTGTGATGGTTACTGTACAGTGGGAGGTATGTAGAGGTGTGATGGTTACTGTACAGTGGGGGGTATGTCGGGGTGTCATAGCTTACTGTACAGTGGGAGGTATGTCAGGCCGTGATGGTTACTGTACAGTCGGGGGTATGCCGGGGTGTGATGGTGACTGTACAGTGAAGGTATGTCGGGTCGTGATGGTTTCTGTACAGTGGGAGGTATGTCGGGATGTGATGGTTACTGTACTGTGGGAGGTATGTCGGGATGTGATGGTTGCTGTACAGTGGGAGGTATGTCGGGGTGTGATAGTTACTGTACAGTGTGAGGTATGTCGGGTCGTGATGGTTTCTGTACAGTGGGAGGTATGTAGGGATGTGATGGTTACTGTACTGTGGGAGGTATGTCAGGATGTGATGGTTGCTGTACAGTGGGAGGTATGTCGGGGTGTGATAGTTACTGTACAGTGTGAGGTATGTCGGGGTGTGATGGTTGCTGTACAGTGGGAGGTATGTCGGGATGTGATGGTTACTGTACTGTGGGAGGTATGTCAGGATGTGATGGTTGCTGTACAGTGGGAGGTATGTCGGGGTGTGATAGTTACTGTACAGTGTGAGGTATGTCGGGGTGTGATGGTTGCTGTACAGTGGAAGGTATGTCGGTCTGTGATGGTTACTGTACAGGGGGAGGTATGTCGGGGTGTGATGGTTAATGTACAGTGGGAGGTATGTCGGGTCGTGGTGGTTACTGTACAGTGGGAGGTATGTCGGGTCGTGGTGGTTACTGTACAGAGGGAGGTATGTCTGGCTGTGATGGGTACTGTACAGTGTGAGGTATTTCGGGCAGTGATGGTTACTGTACAGTGGGAGGTATGTCGGGGTTTGATGGTTACTGTACAGTGGGAGGTATGTCGGGTCGTGGTGGTTACTGTACAGTGCGAGGTATGTCGTGCCGTGATGGTTACTGTACAGTGGGAGGTATGTCGGCGTGTGAGCGTTACTGTATAGTGGGAGGTATGTCTGGGTGTGATTGTTACTGTATAGTGTGAGGTATGTCCGGCCGGGATGGTTACTGTACTGTGGGAGGTATGTCGGGCCGTGATGCGTACTGTACAGTGGGAGGTGTGTCAGGGTGTGATAGTTACTGTACAGATGGAGATATGTCGGGGTGTGTTGGTTACTGTACAGTGGGAGGTAATTCGGGCCGTGATCGTTACTGTACAGTGGGAGGTATGTCGAGGCATGACGGTTACTGTACAGTGGGAGATATGTCTGGCCGTGATGGTTACTGTACAGTGGGAGGAATGTCAAGCTGTGATGGCAACTGTACAGTGGGAGGTAAGTCAGACCATGATGGTTAATGTACAGTGGGAGGTATGTTAGGCCGTGATGGTTACTTTCAGTGCGAGATATGTCTGGCCGTGATGGTTACTGTACAGTCGGAGGAATGTCGGGCTATGATGGTTACTGCACAGTGGGAGGTAAGTCAGACCATGATGGTTACTGTACAGTGGGAGGCATGTTAGGCCGTGATGGTTACTGCACAGTGCTCGGTATATCGGGCTGTGATGTTTACTGTATAGTGGGAGGTAGGTCGGGCTGTGATGGTTACTGTACAGTGGAAGGTACATGGTGCCGTGATTCCTACTATACAGTGGGAGGTATGTCAGACCGTGATGGTTACTGTACTGTGGGAGGTATGTCACACCGTGATGGTTACTGTAGAGTGGGAGGTATGTCGGCGTGTGAGGGTTACTGTACAGTGGGAGGTATGTTGGGGTGTGATGGTTAATGTACAGTGGGGGGTATGTCACGGTGTGATGGTTACTATACAGTGGGGGGTATGTTGGGCCGTGATGGTTACTGTACAGAGCAGGTATGTCGGGCAGTAATGATTACTGTACAGTGGGAGGTATGTCGGGGTGTGATAGTTACTGTACAGTGGGAGCTATGTCGGGGTGTGCTGGTTATTGTACAGTGGGAGGTATTTCGGGGTGTGACAGTTACTGCACAGTGGGACGTATAGCGGGGTGTGATGGTGACAGTACATTGCGAGGTATGTCGGGTCGTTGTGGTTACTGTACAGTGCGAGGTATGTCGTGCCGTGATGGTTACTGAACAGTGGGAGGTGTGTCGGCGTGTGAGGGTTACTGTACAGTGGGAGGTATGTTGGGGTGTGATGGTTACTGTACAGTGGGGGGTATGTCGTGGTGTGATGGTTACTGTACAGTGGGGGGTATGTCGTGGTGTGATGGTTACTGTACAGTGGGAGGTATGTCGGGCCGTGATGGTTACTGTACAGAGCAGGTATGTCGGGGTGTGATGGTTACTGTACAGTGGGAAGTATATCGGGGTGTGATCGTTACTGTACAGTAGGAGGTATGTCTGGGTCTGATAGTTACTGTACAGTGGAAGGTATGTCGTGGTGTGATGGTTACAGTACAGTGGGAGGTATGTCGGGTCGTGGTGGTTACTGTACAGTGCGAGGTATGTCGTTGTGTGATGGTTACTGTACAGTGGGAGGTATGTCGGCGTGTGAGGGTTATTGTACTATGGTAGGTATGTCGGGGTGTGATGGTTACTGAACAGTGGGGGGTATGTCGGGGTGTGATAGTTACTGTACAGTGGGAGGTATGTCGGGGTGTGATAGTTACGGTACAGTGGGAGGTATGTCGGGCCGTGATGGTTACTGTACAGTGGGAGGTATGTCGGGCAGTAATGGTTACTGTACAGTTGGAGGTATGTCGGGGTGTGATCGTTACTGTACAGTAGGGGGTATGTCTGGGTGTGATAGTTACTGTACATTGGAAGGTATGTCGTGGAGTGATCGTTACTGTACAGTAGGAGGTATGTCTGGGTGTGATAGTTACTGTACAATGGAAGGTATGTCGTGGTATGATGGTTACTGTACAGTGGGAGGTATGTCGGGTCGTGGTGGTTACTGTACAGTGCGAGGTATGTCGTGCCGTGATGGTTAATGTACAGTGGGAGGTATGTCGGCGTGTGAGGGTTACTGTACAGTGGGAGGTATGTTGGGGTGTGATGGTTACTGTACATTGGCGGGTATGTCGGGCCATGATGGCTACTGTACTGTCGGAGGTGTGTCGAGGTGTGATGGTTACTGTACAGTGGCGGGTATATCGGGGTGTGATCGTTACTGTACAGTGGCGGGTATGTCGGGGTGTGATGGTTTCTGTACAGTGGGAGGTATGTCGGGGTGTGACGGTTACTGTACAGAGGGAGGTACTTCGGGCCGTGATGGTTACTGTACAGTGGGAGGTATGTCGAGCCATGATGGTTACTGTACAGCTGGAGGTATGTCGAGCCATGATGATTACTGTACAGTGGGAGGTCTGTCGGGGTGTGTTGGTTACTGTACAGTGGGAGGTATGTCTGGGTGTGATCGAATCTGTACAGTAGGAGGTATGTCGGGGTCTGATAGGTTCTGTACAGTTGAACGTATGTCGTGGTGTGATGGTTACTCTACAGTGGGAGGTATGTCAGGCCGTGATAATTACTGTACAGTGGGAGGTATGTCGGCGTGTGAGGGTTACTGTATAGTGGGAGGTATGTCTGGGTGTGATTGTAACTGTATAGTGCGAGGTATGTCCGGCCGTGATGGTTACTGTACTGTGGGAGGTATGTCGGGCCGTGATGAGTACTGTACAGTGGGAGGTGTGTCAGGGTGTGATAGTTACTGTACAGATGGAGGTATATCGGGGTGTGTTGGTTACTGTAAAGTGGGAGGTAATTCGTGCCGTGATCGTTACTGTACAGTGGGAGGTATGTCGAGACATGACGGTTACTGTACAGTGGGAGATATGTCTGGCCGTGATGGTTACTGTACAGTGGGAGGAATGTCAAGCTGTGATGGCAACTGTACAGTGGGAGGTAAGTCAGACCATGATGGTTACTGTACAGTGGGAGGTATGTTAGGCCGTGATGGTTACTGTCCAGTGGGAGGTATGTAGGGCTGTGATGGTTACTGTACCGTATGAGGTATGTCGGGGTGTCATACCTTACTGTACAGTGGGAGGTATGTCAGGTGTGATAGTTACTGTACATTGGGAGGAATGTCGGGGTGTGATGGTTACTGTACAGTGGGACTTATGTCGGGCCGTGATGTTTGCTGTAGAGTGGGAGGTATGTCGGGGTGTGATGTTTACTGTCCAGTTGGAGGTATGAAGGGGTGTGATGGTTACTGTACAGTGGGAGGTATTTCGGGGAGTGATAGTTACCGAACAGTGGGAGGTACGTTAGGTCGTGATGGTTACTGTACAGTAGGAGGTATGTTGACATGTGAGGGTTACTGTACAGTGGGAGGTATGTCTTTGTGTTATAGTATTGTATAGTGGGAGGTATGTCGGGCCGTGATGGTTACTGTACAGTGGGAGGTATGTCGGGGTGTGATGGTTACTGTACAGTGGGAGGTATGTCGGGGTGTGATGGTTACTGTACTGTGGGATGTATGTCAGGCGGTGATGTGTACTGTACAGTGGGAGGTATGTCAGGGTGTGATAGCTACTGTACAGATGGAAGTATGTCGGGGTGTGATGGTTACTGTACAGTGGGAGGCATGTCGGCCCATGACGGTTACTGTACAGTGGGAGATATGTCTGGCCGTGATGGTTACTGTACAGTGGGAGGAATGTCGAGCTGGGATGGATACTGTACAGTGGGAGGCAAGTCAGACCATGATGGTTACTGTACAGTGGGAGGTATGTTAGGCCGTGATGGTTACTGTACAGTGGGAGATATGTCTGGCCATGCTGGTTACTGTACAGTGGGACGTATGTCGGACCGTGATGGTTACTGTACAGTGGGAGGTATGTCGGGGTGTGATGCTTACTGTTCAGTTGGAGGTATGCAGGGGTGTGATGGTTACTGAACAGTGGGAGGTATTTCGGGGTGTGATAGTTACTGTACAGTGGGAGGCATGGCAGGCCGTGATGGTTACTGTACAGTGGGAGGTAAGTCGGCGTGTGAGGCTTACTATACAGTGGGAGGTATGTCGGGGTGTGATAGTTCTGTACAGTGGGAGGTATTTCGGGGTATGATTGTTACTGTACAGTGGGAGGTATGTCTGGGTGTGATAGTAACTGTATAGAGGTATGTCGGGCCGTGATGCTTACTGTACTGTGGGAGGTTTGTCGGGCGGTGATGTGTACTGTACAGTGGGAGGTATGTCAGGGTGTGATAGCTACTGTACAGATGGAGGTATGTCGGGGTGTGATAGTACTGTACAGTGGGAGGCATGTCGGCCCATGACGGTTACTGTACTGTGGGAGGTAAGTCAGACCATGATGGTTACTGTACAGTGGGAGGTATGTTAGGCCGTGATGGTTACTGTACAGTGGGAGATATGTCTGGCCATGCTGGTTACTGTGCAGTGGGATGAATGTCGCGCAGTGATGATTACTGTACAGTGGGAGTTAAGTCAGACCATGATGGTTACTGTACAGTGGGACGTATGTCGGACCGTGATGGTTACTGTACAGTGGGAGGTATGTCGGGGTGTGATGTTTACTGTTCAGTTGGAGGAATGCAGGGGTGTGATGGTTACTGAACAGTGGGAGGTATTTCGTGGTGTGATAGTTACTGTATAGTGGGAGGTATTTCGCGGTATAATTTTTACTGTACAGTGGGAGGTATGTCCGGCTGTGAGGGTTACTGTACAGTGGGGGGTATGTCGCGGTGTGATGGTGACTGTACAGTGGGAGGTATGTCGGGTCGTGATTGTTAGTGTACAGTGGGAGTTATGACGGGCCGTGATGGTTTCTGTACAATGGGAGGTATGTCGGGGTGTGATGGTTACTGTACCGTGGGAGGTATGTCGGGGTGTGATAGTTACTGTACATTGGGAGGAATGTCGGGGTGTGATGGTTACTGTACGGTGGGACGTATGTCGGACAGTGATGGTTACTGTACAGTGGGAGGTATGTCGGGGTGTGATGTTTACTGTTCAGTTGGAGGTATGCAGGGGTGTGATGGTTACTGAACAGTGGCAGGTATTTCGGGGTGTGATAGTTACTGTACAGTGGGAGGCATGGCAGGCCGTGATGGTTACTGTACAGTGGGAGGTATGTCGGGATGTGATGGTTATTGTACAGTGGGAGGTATGTCGGGGTGTGATAGTTCCGTACAGTGGGAGGTATTTCGGGGTATGATTGTTACTGTACAGTGGGAGGTATGTCTGGGTGTGATAGTAACTGTATAGTGGGAGGTATGTCGTGCCGTGACGGTTACTGTACAGTGTGAGGTATGTCAGGGTGTGATGGTTACTGTACTGTGGGAGATATGTCTGGCCATGATGGTTACTGTACAGTGGGATGAATGTCGGGCAGTGATGGTTACTGTACAGTGGGAGGTAAGTCAGACCATGATGGTTTCTGTACAGTGGGAGGTATGTTAGGCCGTGATGGTTACTGTACAGTGCTAGGCGTATCGGGCTGTGATGTTTACTGTACAGTGGGAGGCATGCCGGGCCGTGATGGTTATAGTACATTGGGAGGTAAGTCGGGGTGTGATGTTTACTGTACAGTGGGAGGTAGGTTGGGCCGGGATGGTTACTGTACAGTGGGAGTTATGTCATACCGTGATGGTTACTGTACAGTGGGAGGTATATCGGGCCGTGATTCCTACTGTACAGTGGGAGGAATGTCAGACCGTGATGGTTACTGTACAGTGGGAGGTATGCCGGGTCGTGATGGTTACTGTACAGTGGGAGGTATGTCGGGCTCTGATGATTAATGTACAGTGGGAAGTATGTCACACCGTGATGGTTACTGTACAGTTGGAGGTATGTCGGGACGTGATGGCTATTGTAGAGTGGGAGTTATGTCAGTGCATGATGGTTACTGTACAGTGGGAGCTATGTCAGACCGTGATGGTTACTGTACAGTGGGAGGTATGTCAGACCGTGATGGTTACTGCAAAGTGGGGGTTATGTCGGTGTGTGATGGTTATTGTACATTGGGAGGTATGTCGGTCAGTGATGGTTACTGTACATTGGGAGGTATGTCCGGTTGTGATGGTTACTGTATAGCGGGAGGAATGTCGGACCATGATGTTTACTGTACAGTGGGAAGTATGCTGGACCGTGATGGTTACTGTACAGTGGGAGGTATTTCGGGCCGTAATGTTTAATGTACATTGGGAGCAATGTCTGGGTGTGATGGTTACTGTACAGTGGGAGGTATGTCGTGGTGTGATATTTACTGTAGAGTGGGAGGTATGTCGGGCTGTGATGGTTACTGTACAGTGGGAGGTATGTCGGGGTTTGATGGTTACTGTACAGAGGGAGGTATGTCGTGGTTTGATGGTTACTGTACAGAGGGAGGTATATCGGGCAGTGATGGTTACTGTACAGTGGGAGGTATGTCGGGCCGTGATGGTTTCTGTACAGTGGGAGGTATGTAGATGAGTGATGGTTCCTGTTGAGTGGGAGGTATGTCGGGGTGTGATGGTTACTGTACAGTGGGAGGTATGTCAAGCCATGATGGTTACTGTACAGTGGGAGGTCTGTCGGGGTGTGCTGGTTACTGTACAGTGGGAGGTATTTCGGGGTCTGATCGGTTCTGTACAGTTGAAGGTATGTCGTGGTGTGATGGTTAATGCATAGTGGGAGGTATGTCAGGCCGTGATGATTACTGTACAGTGGGAGTAATGTCATACCGTGATGGTTACTGTACAGTGGGAGGTATATCGCGCCGTGATTCCTACAGTACAGTGGGAGGTAAGTCAGACCGAGATGGTTACTGTACAGTGGGAGGTATGCCGGGCCGTGATGGTTACTGTACAGTGGGAGGTATGTCGGGGTGTGATGTTTACTCTTCAGTTGGAGGTATGCAGGGGTGTGATGGTTACTGAACAGTGGGAGGTATTTCGGGGTGTGATAGTTACTTTACAGTGGGAAGTATGTCGGACCGTGATGGTTACTGTACTGTGGGAGGTATGTCAGGCGGTGATGTGTACTGTACAGTGGGAGGTATGTCAGGGTGTGATAGATACTGTACAGAAGGAGGTATGTCGGGGTGTGATGGTTACTGTACATTGGGGGGCATGTCGGCCCATGACGGTTACTGTGCATTGGGAGATATGTCTGGCCGTGATGCTTACTGTACAGTGGGAGGAATGTCGAGCTGTGATGGCTACTGTACAGTGGGAGATAAGTCAGACCATGATGGTTACTGTACAGTGGGAGGTATGTTAGGCCGTGATGGTTACTGTACAGTGGGCGATATGTCTGGCCATGCTGGTTACTGTACATTGGGATGAATGTCGGGCAGTGATGGTTACTGTACAGTGGGAGGTAAGTCAGACCATGATGGTTACTGTACAGTGGGAAGTATGCCGGGCGGTGATGGTTATTGTACATTGAGAGGTATGTTGGGCTGTGATGTTTACTGTACAGTGGGAGATATGTCGGGGTGTCATAGCTTACTGTCCAGTGGGAGGTATGTCAGGCCGTGATGGTTACTGTACAGTGGGGGGTATGTCGGGCTGTGATGGTTACTGTACAGTGGGAATATGTCGCGGTGTGATGGTGACTGTACAGTGTGGGGTATGTCGGGCTGTGATGGTTACTGTACAGTGGGAATATGTCGCGGTGTGATGGTGACTGTACACTGGGAGGTTTGTCGGGTTGTGATTGTTAGTGTACAGTGGGAGGTATGACGGGCCGTGATGGTTTCTGTACAATGGGAGGTATGTCGGGGTGTGATGGTTACTGTACAGTGGGAGGTATGTCGGGCAGTGATGGTTACTGTAGAGTGGGAGGTATGTCGGGGTGTGATAGTTCCGTACGGTGGGAGGAATTTCGGGGTATGATTGTTACTGAACAGTGGGAGGTATGTCTGGGTGTCATAGTAACTGTATAGTGGGAGGTATGTCGTGCCGTGATGGTTACTGTACAGTGTGAGGTATGTCAGGGTGTGATGGTTACTGTACTGTGGGAGGTATGTCAGGGTGTGATAGCTACTGTACAGATAGAGGTAGGTCGGGCTGTGATGGTTACTGTACAGTGTGAGGTATGTCATACCGCAATGGTTACTGTACAGTGGGATGAATATCGGGCCGTGATTCCTACTGTACAATGGGAGGTATGTCAGACCGTGATGGTTACTGTACAGTGGGAGATATGTCTGGCCATGATGGTTACTGTACAGTGGGATGAATGTCGGGCAGCGATGGTTACTGTACAGTGGGGTGTATGTCGGGGTGTGATGGTGACTGTACAGTGGGAGGTATGTCGGGGTGTGATAGTTACTGTACATTGGGAGGAATGTCGGGGTGTGATGGTTACTGTACAGTGGGACGTATGTCGGACCGTGATGGTTGCTGTACAGTGGGAGATATGTCTGGCCATGATGGTTACTGTACAGTGGGATGAATGTCGGGCAGTGATGGTTACTGTACAGTGGGGTGTATGTCGGGGTGTGATGGTGACTGTACAGTGGGAGTTATGTCGGGGTGTGATAGTTACTGTACATTAGGAGGAATGTCGGGGTGTGATGGTTACTGTACAGTGGGACGTATGTCGGACCGTGATGGTTACTGTACAGTGGGAGATATGTCTGGCCATGATGGTTACTGTACAGTGGGAGGAATGTCGAGCTGTGATGGCTACTGTACAGTGGGAGGTAAGTCAGACCATGATGGTTACTGTACAGTGGGAGGTATGTTAGGCCGTAATGGTTACTGTACAGTGCTAGGCATATCGGGCTGTGATGTTTACTGTACTGTGGGTTGTATGTTGGGCTGTGATGTTTACTGTACAGTGGGAGGTATGTCGGGGTGTCATAGCTTACTGTCCAGTGGGAGGTATATCAGGCCGTGATGGTTACTGAACAGTGAGGGGTATGTCGAGCTGTGATGGTTACTGTACAGTGGGAATATGTCGCGGTGTGATGGTGACTGTACACTGGGATGTATGTCGGGTTGTGATTGTTAGTGTACAGTGGGAGGTATGACGGGCCGTGATGGTTTCTGTACAATTGGAGGTATGTCGGGGTGTGTTGGTTACTGTACAGTGGGAGGCATGTCGGGATGTGATGGTTACTGTAGAGTGGGAGGTATGTCGGGGTGTGATAGTTCCGTACAGTGGGAGGTATTTCAGGGTATGATTGTTACTGTACAGTGGGAGGTATGTCGTGCCGTGATGGTTACTGTACAGTGTGAGGTATGTCAGGGTGTGATGGTTACTGTACTGTGGGAGGTATGTAGGGCCGTGATGTGTACTGTACAGTGGGAGGTATGTCAGACCGTGATGGTTACTGTACAGTGGGATGAATGCCGGGCCGTGATGGTTACTGTACAGTGGGAGGTATGTCGGGGTGTGATAGTTACTGTACATTGGGAGGAATGTCGGCATGTGATGGTTAGTGTACAGTGGGACGTATGTCGGACCGTGATGGTTACTGTACAGTGGGAGATATGTCTGGCCGTGATGGTTACTGTACAGTGGGAGGTATGTCGGGGTGTGACAGTTACTGCACAGTGGGAGGAATGTCGAGCTGTGATGGCTACTGTACAGTGGGAGGTAAGTCAGACCGTGATGGTTACTGTACAGTGGGAGGTATGTCGGGCTGTGATGGTTACTGTACAGTGGGGGGTATGTCGCGGTGTGATGGTGACTGTACAGTGGGAGGTTTGTCGGGTTGTGATTGTTAGTGTACAGTGGGAGGTATGTAGGTGTGTGATGGTTACTGTACAGTGGGGTTTATGTCGGGGTGTGATGGTAACTGTACAGAGGGAGGTATGTCGGGCAGTGATGGTTACTGTACAGTGGGAGGTATGTCGGGCCGTGATGGCTACTGTACAATGGGAGGTATGTCGGGCCGTGATGGTTACTGTACACCGGGAGGTATGTCGGTGTGTGATGGTTACTGTACAGTGGGAGGTATGTAGGTGTGTGATGGTTCCTGTTGAGTGGGAGGTATGTCGGGCCATGATGGTTACTGTACAGTGGGAGGTATGTCGGGGTGTGATCGTTACTGTGCAGTGGGAGATATGTCGTGGTAAGATGGTTACTGTCCAGTGGGAGGTATGTCGGGCTGTGATGGTTACTCTACAGTGGTAGGTATGTCGGGGTGTGATGGTTACTGTAGAGTGGGGGGTAGGTCGGAGAGTGATAGTTACTGTACAGTGGGAGGTATGTCGGGCCGTGATGGTTACAGTACAGTGGTGTTAAGTCGGGGAGTGATGGTTAATGTATAATGGAAGGTATCTCGAGGTGTGATGGTTACTGCACAGTGGGAGGTATGTCGGGGTGTAAAAGTTACTGTACAGTTGGAGGTATGTCGGGGTACACTAGTTACGATACAGTGGGAGGTATGTCGGGGTGTGATGGTTACTGTACAGTGTGAGCTATATCAGACCGTGATGGTTACTGTACAGTGGGTGGTATGTCGAGCCGTGATGGTTACTGTAAAGTGGGAGGTATGTCGGGCTGTGATGGTTACTGTACAGAGGGTGGTATTTCGGGCCGTGATGGTTACTGTACAGTGGGAGGTATGTCAAGCCATGATGGTTACTGTACAGTGGGAGGTATGTCGGGGTGTAAAAGTTACTGTACAGTTGGAGGTATGTCGGGGTATACTAGTTACGATACAGTGGGAGGTATGTCGGGGTGTGATGGTTACTGTACAGTGGGAGGTATGTCGGGCCATGATGGTTACTGTACAGTGGGTGGTATGTCGAGCCGTGATGGTTACTGTACAGTGGGTGGTATGTCGAGCCGTGATGGTTACTGTACAATGGGAGGCATGTCGGGGTGTGATGGTTACTGTACAGTGGGGGCTATGTCCGGGTGTGATGGTTACTGTACAGAGGGAGGTATGTTGGGCTGTGATGGTTACTGTACAGTGGGTGGTATGTCGAGCCGTGATGGTTACTGTACAGAGGGAGGTATGTTGGGCTGTGATGGTTACTGTACAGTGGGTGATATGTCGAGCCGTGATGTTTACTGTACAGTGGGAAGTATGCCGGGCCGTGATGGTTGTTGTACATTGGGAGGTATGTCGAGGTGTGATGTTTACTGTACAGTGGGAGGTAGGTTGGGCCGTGATGGTTACTGTACAGTGGGAGGTATGTCATACCGTGATGGTTACTGTACAGTGGGAGGTATATCGGGCCGTGATTCCTACTGTACAGTGGGAGATATGTCTGGCCGTGATGGTTACTGTACAGTGGGAGGAATGTCGAGCTGTGATGGCTACTGTACAGTGGGAGGTAAGTCAGACCATGATGGTTACTGTACAGTGGGAGGTGTGTTAGGCCGTGACGGTTACTGTACAGTGGGAGATATGTCTGGCCGTGATGGTTACTGTACAGTGGGAGGAATGTCGGGCTGTAAGACCATAAGACCATAAGACATAGGAGTGGAAGTAAGGCCATTCGGCCCATCGAGTCCACTCCGCCATTCAATCATGGCTGATGCGCATTTCAGCTCCACTTGCCAGCATTCTCCCCGTAGCCCTTAATTCCTCTAGACAACAAGAACCTATCAATCTAATCAAGTGCACAGGTATGTCATACCGTGATGGTTACTGTACAGTGGGAGGTATATCGGGCCGTGATTCCTACTGTACAGTGGGAGATATGTCTGGCCGTTATGGTTACTGTACAGTGGGAGGAATGTCGAGCTGTGATGGCTACTGTACAGTGGGAGGTAAGTCAGACCATGATGGTTACTGTACGGTGGGAGGTATGTCGGGGTGCGCTGTTTACTGTACAGTGGGAGGTAGGTCGGGCTGTGATGGTTACTGTACAGTGGGAGGTATGTCATACCGTGATGGTTACTGTACAGTGGGAGGTATATCGGGCCGTGATTTCTACTGTACAGTGAGAGGTATGTCACACCGTGAAGGTTACTGTACAGTGGGAGGTATGTCGGGCTCTGATGGTTACTGTACAGTGGGTCGTAAGTCAGCCTTTGTTGGTTACTGTACAGTGGGAGGTGTGTCACACCGTGATGGTTTCTGTACAGTTGGAGGTATGTCGGGACGTGATGGCTGCTGTGCAGTGGGAGTTATGTCGCTCTTTCAGTGATGGTTACTGTACATTGGGAGCTATGTCCGGTTGTGATGGTTCCTGTACAGTGGGAGTTATGTCGGTGCGTGATGGTTACTGCACAGTAGGAGTTACGTCGGGGTGTGATGGTTAGTGTACAGTATGAGTTGTGCAGGGCAGTGATGGTTACTATACAGTAGGAGATGCGTTAGGCCATGATGGCTACTGTACAGTCGGAGGTGTATCGAGGTGTGATGGTTACTGTACAGTGGGAGGTATGTCGGGGTGTGATCGTTAATGTACAGTGGGGGGTATGTCGGGGTGTGATGGTTACTGTACGGTGGGAGGTATGTCGGGGTGTGATGGTTCCTGTACAGTGGGAGGTATGTCGGGCTGTGATGGTTACTGTACAGAGGGTGGTATTTCGGGCCGTGATGGTTACTGTACAGTGGGAAGTATGTCAAGCCATGATGGTTACTGTACAGTGGGAGGTATGTCGGGGTGGGATCGAATCTGTACAGTAGGAGGTATGTCGGGGTCTGATAGGTTCTGTACAGTTGAAGGTATGTCTTGGTGTGATGGTTACTGTACAGTGGGAGGTATGTCAGGCCGTGATAGTTACTGACCAGTGGGAGGTATGTAGGGCTGTGATGGTTACTGTACCGTATGAGGTATGTCGGGGTGTCATAGCTTACTGTACAGTGGGAGGTATGTCAGGCCGTGATGGTTACTGTACAGTGGGAGGTATGTCGGAGTTTGATAGTTCCGTACAGTGGGAGGTATTTCGGTGTATGATTGTTACTGTACAGTGGGAGGTACGTCTGAGTGTTATAGTAATGTATAGTGGGAGGTATGTCGGGGTGTGATGGTTACTGTACTGTGGGAGGTATGTCGGGCAGTGATGTGTACTGTACAGTGGGAGGTATGTCAGGGTGTGATAGCTACTGTACAGATGGAGGTATGTCGGGGTGTGATGGTTACTGTACAGTGGGAGGCATGTCAGCCCATGACGGTTACTGCACAGTGGGAGATATGTCTGGCCGTGATGGTTACTGTACAGTGGGAGCAATGTCGAGCTGTGATGGCTACTGTACAGTGGGAGGTAAGTCAGACCATGATGGTTACTGTACAGTGGGATGAATGTCGGGCAGTGATGGTTACTGTACAGTGGGAGGTAAGTCAGACTTTGATGGTTACTGTAGAGTGGGAGGTATGTTAGGCCGTGATGGTTACTGTACAGTGCTAGGCATATCGGGCTGTGATGATTTACTGTACAGTGGGAGGTATGCCGGGCCGTGATGATTATTGTACATTGGGAGGTATGTCGTGCTGTGATGTTTACTGTACAGTGGGAGGTATGTCGGGGTGTCATAGCTTACTGTACAGTGGGAGGTATGTCGGGGTGTGATGGTTACTGTACAGTGGAAGGTATGTATGGCTGTGATGGTTACTGTACAGTGGGGGGTATGTCGCGGTGTGATGGTGAATGTACAGTGGGAGGTATGTCGGGTCGTGATTGTAAGTGTACAGTGGGAGGTATGACGGGCCGTGATGGTTACTGTACAGTGGGAGATATGTCGGGGTGTGATGGTTACTGTACAGTGGGAGGTATGTCGGGGTGTGATAGTTACTGTAAATTGGGAGGAATGTCGGGGTGTTATGGTTAGTATACAGTGGGACCTATGTCGGACCGTGATGGTTACTGTACAGTGGGAGGTATGTCGGGGTGTGATGTTCACTGTTCAGTTGGAGGTATGCAGGGGTGTGATGGTTACTGAACAGTGGGAGGTATTTTGGGGTGTGATAATTTCTGTACAGTGGGAGGCATGGCAGGCCATGATGGTTACTGTACAGTGGGAGATATGTCAGCGTGTGAGGCTTACTATACAGTGGGAGGTATGTCGGGGTGTGATGGTTACTGTACTGTGTCAGGTATGTCAGGCGGTGATGTGTACTGTACAGTGGGAGGTATGTCAGGGTGTGATAGCTACTGTACAGATGGAAGTATGTCGGGGTGTGATGGTTACTGTACAGTGGGAGGCATGACGGCCCATGACGGTTACTGTACAGTGGGAGATATGTCTGGCCGTGATGGTTACTGTACAGTGGGAGGAATGTCGAGCTGTGATGGCTACTGTACAGTGGGAGGTAAGTCATACCATGATGGTTACTGTACAGTGGGAGGTATGTTAGGCCGTGATGGTTGCTGTACAGTGGGAGATATGTCTGGCCATGCTGGTTACTGTACAGTGGGATGAATGTCGGGCAGTGATGGTTACTGTACAGTGGGAGGTAAGTCAGACCATGACGGTTACTGTACATTGGGAGGTACGTTAGGCCGTGATGGTTACTGTACAGTGCTAGGCATATCGGGCTGTGATGTTTACTGTACAGTGGGAGGTATGCCGGGCCGTGATGGTTATTGTACATTGGGGGGTATGTCCGGGTGTGATGTTTACTGTACAGTGGGAGGTATGTCGGTGTGTCATAGCTTACTGTACAGTGGGGGGTATGTCGCGGTGTGATTGTGACTGTATAGTGGGAGGTATGTCGGGTCGTGATTGTGAGTGTACATTGGGAGGTTTGACGGGCCGTGATGGTTTCTGTAGAGTGGGAGTTATGTCGGGGTGTGATGGTTACTGTACAGTGGAAGGTATTTCGGGGTGTTATAGTTACTTACATTGGGAGGAATGTCGGGGTGTGATGGTTACTGTACAGTGGGACGTGTGTCGGACCGTGATTGTTACTGTACAGTGGGAGGTATGTTGGGGTGTGATGTTTACTGTTCAGTTGGAGATATGCAGGGGTGTGATGGTTACTGAACAGTGTGAGGTATTTCGGGGTGTGATAGTTACTGTACAGTGGGAGGCATGGCAGGCCGTGATGGTTACTGTACAGTGGGATGGATGTCGGCGTGTGAGGCTTACTATACAGTGGGAGGTATGTCGGGGTGTGATAGTTCTGTACAGTGGGAGGTATTTCGTGGTATGATTGTTACTGTACAGTGGGAGGTATGTCTGGGTGTGATAGTAACTGTATAGTGGGAGGTATGTCGGGCCGTGATGGTTACTGTACTGTGTCAGGTATGTCGGGCGGTGATGTGTACTGTACAGTGGGAGGTATGTCAGGGTGTGATAGCTACTGTACAGATGGAGGTATGTCGGGGTGTGATGGTTACTGTACAGTGGAAGGCATGTCGGTCCATGACGGTTACTGTACAGTGGGAGATATGTCTGGCCGTGATGGTTACTGTACAGTGGGAGGAATGTCGAGCTGTGATGGCTACTGTGCAGAGGGAGGTAAGTCAGACCATGATGGTTACTGTACAGTGGAAGGTATGTTAGGCCGTGATGGTTACTGTACAGTGGGAGGTATGTCTGGCCATGCTGGTTACTGTACAGTGGGATGAATGTCGTGCAGTGATGGTTGCTGAACAGTGGGAGGTAAGTCAGACCATGATGGTTACTGTACAGTGGGAGGGATGTTGTGGTGTGATGTTTACTGTTCAGTTGGAGGTATGCAGGGGAGTGATGGTTACTGAACAGTGGGAGGTATTTCGGGGTGTGATAGTTACTGTCCAATGGGAAGCATGGCAGGCCGTGATGGTTACTGTACAGTGGGAGGTATGTCGGCATGTGAGGGTTACTATACAGTGTGAGGTATGTCGGGGTGTGATAGTTCCGTACAGTGGGAGGTATTTCGGGGTATGATTGCTACTGTACAGTGGGAGGTCTGTCTGTGTGTGATAGTAACTGTATAGTGGAAGGTATGTCGAGCCGTGATGGTTACTGTACAGTGTGAGGTATGTCAGGGTTTGATGGTTACTGTACTGTGGGAGGTATGTCGGGCCGTGATGTGTACTGTACAGTGGGAGGTATGTCAGGGTGTGCTGGCTACTGTACAGATGGAGGTAGGTCGGGCTGTGATGGTTACTGTACAGTGGAAGGTATGTCATACCGCGATGGTTACTGTGCAGTGGGATGTATATCGGGCCGTGATTCCTTCTGTACAGTGGGAGGTATGTCAGACCGTGATGGTTACTGTACAATGGGAGATGTGTCTGGCCATGATGGTTACTGTACAGTGGGATGAATGTCGGACAGTGATGGTTACTGTACAGTGGGAGGTAAGTCAGACCATGATGGTTACTGTACAGTGGGAGGTATGTTAGGCCGTGATGGTTACTGTACAGTGCTAGGCATATCGGGCTGTGATGTTTACTGTACAGTGGGAAGTGTGCTGGGCCGTGATGGTTATTGTACATTGGGAGGTATGTCGGGGTGTGATGTTTACTGTACAGTGGGAGGTATGTCATACCGTAATGGTTACTGTACAGTGGGAGGTATATCGGGCTGTGATGGTTACTCTCCAGTGGGGGGTATGTCGCGGTGTGATGGTGACTGTATAGTGGGAGGTATGTCAGGTCGTGATTGTGAGTGGACATTGGGAGGTTTGACGGGCCGTGATGGTTTCTGTACAGTGGGAGGTATGTCGAGGTGTGATGGTTTACTGTACCGTGGAAGGTAGTACGGGGTGTGATAGTTACTGTACATTGGGAGGAATGTCGGGGTGTGATGGTTACTGTACAGTGGGACGTATGTCGGACCGTGATGGTTACTCTACAGTGGGAGGTATGTCGGGGTGTGATGTTTACTGTTCAGTTGAAGATATGCAGGGGTGTGATGATTACTGAACAGTGGGAGGTATTTCGGGGTGTGATAGTTACTGTACAGTGGGAGGAATGGCAGGCCGTGATGGTTACTGTACAGTGGGAGGTATGTCGGCATGTGAGGGTTACTATACAGTGGGAGGTATGTCGGGGTGTGATAGTTCCGTACAGTGGGAGGTATGTCGGGGTATGATTGCTACTGTACAGTGGGAGGTCTGTCTGTGTGTGATAGTAACTGTATAGTGGAAGGTATGTCGGGCCGTAATGGTTACTGTACAGTGTGAGGTATGTCAGGGTGTGATGGTTACTGTACTGTGGGAGGTATGTCGGGCCGTGATGTGTACTGTACTGTGGGAGGTATGTCAGGGTGTGATAGCTAATGTACAGATGGAGGTAGGTCGGGGTGTGACGGTTACTGTACCGTGGGAGGTACGTCATACCGCGATGGTTACTGTACAGTGGGATGTATATCGGGCCGTGATTCCTACTGTACAGTGGGAGGTATGTCAGACCGTGATGGTTACTGTACAACGGGAGATATGTCTGGCCATGATGGTTACTGTACAGTGGGATGAATGTCGGGCAGTGATGGTTACTGTACAGTGGGAGATAAGTCAGACCATAATGGTTACTGTACAGTGGGAGGTATGTTAGGCCGTGATGGTTGCTGTACAGTGCTAGGCATATCGGGCTGTGATGTTTACTGTACAGTGGGACGTATGTCGGGCCGTGATGGTTATTGTACATTGGGAGGTATGTCGGGGTGTGATGTTTTCTGTACAGTGGGAGGTAGGTTTGGCCGTGATGGTTACTGTACAGTGGGAGGTATGTCATACCGTGATGGTTACTGTACAGTGGGAGGTATATCGCGCCGTGATTCCTACTGTACAGTGGGAGGTATGTCAGACCGTGATGGTTACTGTACAGTGGGAGGTATGCCGGGCTCTGATGATTACTGTAGAGTGGGAGGTATGTCACACCATGATGGTTACTGTACAGTGGCTATTGTAGAGTGGGAGTTATGTCGGTGCGTGATGGTTACTGTACAGTGGGAGCTATGTCAGACCATGGTCGTTACTGTACAGTGGGAGGTATGTCATACCGTGATGGTTACTGTACAGTGGGAGATATTTCGGGCCGTGATGGTTACTGCAAAGTGGGGGGTATGTCGGGGTGGGCTGGTGACTGAACAGTGGGAGGTATGTCGGGGTGTGATGGTTACTGTACAGTGGGAGGTATGTCGGGCTGTGATGGTTACTGTACAGAGGGTGGTATTTCGGGCCGTGATGGTTACTGTACAGTGGGAGGTATGTCGGGTTGGGATCGAATCTGTACAGTAGGAGGAATGTCGGGGTCTGATAGGTTCTGTACAGTTGAAGGTATGTCGTGGTGTGATGGTTACTGTACAGTGGGAGGTATGTCAGGCCGTGATAGTACCTGACCAGTGGGAGGTATGTAGGGCTGTGATGGTTACTGTACTTTATGAGGTATGTCGGGGTGTCATAGCTTACTGTACATTGGGAGGTATGTCAGGCCGTGATGGTTACTGTACAGTGGGAGGTATGTCGGGGTGTGATAGTTACTGTACATTGGGAGGAATGTTGGGGTGTGATGGTTACTGTACAGTGGGACTTATGTCGGGCCGTGATGTTTACTGTACAGTGGGAGGTATGTCGGGGTGTGATGGTTACTGTACAGTGGGACTTATGTCGGGGTGTGATGTTTACTGTCCAGTTGGAGGTATGAAGGTGTGTGAAGGTTACTGTACAGTGGGAGGTATTTCGGTGTGTGATAGTTACTGTACAGTGGGAGGTATGTCAGGCCGTGATGGTTACTGTACAGTGGGAGGTATGTTGGCGTGTGAGGGTTACTGTACAGTGGGAGGTATGTCAGGCCGTGATAGTACCTGACCAGTGGGAGGTATGTAGGGCTGTGATGGTTACTGTACTGTATGAGGTATGTCGGGGTGTCATAGCTTACTGTACATTGGGAGGTATGTCAGGCCGTGATGGTTACTGTACAGTGGGAGGTATGTCGGGGTGTGATAGTTACTGTACATTGGGAGGAATGTTGGGGTGTGATGGTTACTGTACAGTGGGACTTATGTCGGGCCGTGATGTTTACTGTACAGTGGGAGGTATGTCGGGGTGTGATGGTTACTGTACAGTGGGACTTATGTCGGGGTGTGATGTTTACTGTCCAGTTGGAGGTATGAAGGTGTGTGAAGGTTACTGTACAGTGGGAGGTATTTCGGTGTGTGATAGTTACTGTACAGTGGGAGGTATGTCAGGCCGTGATGGTTACTGTACAGTGGGAGGTATGTTGGCGTGTGAGGGTTACTGTACAGTGGGAGGTATGTCGGGGTGTGATAGTTCCGTACAGTGGGTGGTATGTCGGTGTATGATTGTTACTGTACAGTGGGAGGAACGTCTGGGTGTTTTAGTAATGTATAGTGGGAGGTATGTCGGGGTGTGATGGTTACTGTACTGTGGGAGATAGGTCGGGCGGTGATGTGTACTTTACAGTGGGAGGTATGTCAGGGTGTGATAGCTACTGTACAGATGGGGGTATGTCGGGGTGTGATGGTTACTGTACAGTGGGAGGGATGTCAGCCCATGACGGTTACTATACAGTGGGAGATATGTCTGGCCGTGATGGTTACTGTACAGTGGGAGGAATGTCGAGCTGTGAGGTTTACTGTACAGTGGGAGGTATGCCGGGCCGTGATGGTTATTGTACATTGGGAGGTATGTCGTGCTGTGATGTTTACTGTACAGTGGGAGGTATGTCGGTGTGTCATAGCTTACTGCACAGTGGGAGGTATGTCGGGGTGTGATGGTTACTGTACAGTGGAAGGTATGCATGGCTGTGATGGTTACTGTACAGTGGGGGGTATGTCGCGGTGTGATGGTGACTGTACAGTGGGAGGTATGTCGGGTCGTGATTGTTAGTGTACATTGGGAGGTATGACGGGCCGTGATGGTTACTGTACAGTGGGAGATATGTCGGGGTGTGATGGTTACTGTACAGTGGGAGGTATGTCGGGGTGTGATAGTTACTGTACATTGGGAGGAATGTCGGGGTGTGATGGTTACTGTACAGTGGGACGTATGTCGGACCGTGATGGTTACTGTACAGTGGGAGGTATGTCGGGGTGTGATGTTTACTGTTCAGTTGGAGGTATGCAGGGGTGTGATGGTTACTGAACAGTGGGAGGTATTTCGGGGTGTGATAGTTACTGTACAGTGGGAGGTATGGCAGGCCGTGATGGTTACTGTACAGTGGGAGATATGTCAGCGTGTGAGGCTTACTATACAGAGGGAGGTATGTCGGGGTGTGATGGTTACTGTACTGTGTCAGGTATGTCGGGCGGTGATGTGTACTGTACAGTGGGAAGTATGTCAGGGTGTGATAGCTACTGTACAGATGGAGGTATGTCGCGGTGTGATGGTTACTGTACAGTGGGAGTCATGTCGGCTCATGACGGTTACTGTACAGTGGGAGATATGTCTGGCCGTGATGGTTACTGTACAGTGGGAGGAATGTCGAGCTGTGATGGCTACTGTACAGTGGGAGGTAAGTCATACCATGATGGTTACTGTACAGTGGGAGGTATGTTAGGCCGTGATGGTTACTGTACAGTGGGAGATATGTCTGGCCATGCTGGTTACTGTACAGTGGGATGAATGACGGGCAGTGATGGTTACTGTACAGTGGGAGCTAAGTCAGACCATGACGGTTACTGTACAGTGGGAGGTATGTTAGGCCGTGATGGTTACTGTACAGTGCTAGGCATATCGGGCTGTGATGTTTACTGTACAGTGGGAGGTATGCCGGGCCGTGATGATTATTGTACATTGGGAGGTATGTCGGGGTGTGATGTAACTGTACAGTGGGAGGTATGTCGGTGTGACATGGCTTACTGTACAGTGGGGTGTATGTCGCGGTGTGATGGTGACTGTATAGTGGGAGGTATGTCGGATCGTGATTGTGAGTATACATTGGGAAGTTTGACGGGCCGTGATGGTTTCTGTACAGTGGGTGGTATGTCGGGGTGTGATGGTTACTGTACAGTTGAAGGTATTTCGGGGTGTTATAGTTACTGTACATTGGGAGGAATGTCGGGGTGTGATGGTTACTGTACATTGGGACGTATGTCGGACCGTGATGGTTACTGTACAGTGGGAGGTATGTCGGGGTGTGATGTTTACTGTTCAGTTGGAGATATGCAGGGGTGTGATGGTTACTGAACAGTGTGAGGTATTTCGGGGTGTGATAGTTACTGTACAGTGGGAGGCATGGCAGGCCGTGATGGTTACTGTACAGTGGGATGTATGTCGGCGCGTGAGGCTTACTATACAGTGGGAGGTATGTCGGGGTGTGATAGTTCTGTACAGTGGGAGGTATTTCGTGGTATGATTGTTACTGTACGTTGGGAGGTATGTCTGGGTGTGATAGTAACTGTATAATGGGAGGTATGTCGGGCCGTGATGGTTACTGTACTGTGTCAGGTATGTCGGGCGGTGATGTGTACTGTACAGTGGGAGGTATGTCTGGGTGTGATAGCCACTGTACAGATGGAGGTATGTCGGGGTGTGATGGTTACTCTACAGTGGGAGGCATGTCGGCCCCTGACGGTTACTGTACAGTGGGAGATATGTCGAGCTGTGATGGCTACTGTAGAGTGGGAGGTATGTCAGACCATGATGGTTACTGTACAGTGGGAGGTATGTTAGGCCGTGATGGTTACTGTACAGTGGGAGATATGTCTGGCCATGCTGGTTACTGTAGAGTGGGATAAATGTCGTGCAGTGATGGTTGCTGTACAGTGGGAGGTAAGTCAGACCATGATGGTTACTGTACAGTGGGAGGGATGTCGGGGTGTGATGTTTACTGTTCAGTTGGAGGTATGCAGGGGTGTGATGGTTACTGAACAGTGGGAGGTATTTCGGGGTGTGATAGTTACTGTACAGTGGGATGCATGGCAGGCCGTGATGGTTACTGTACAGTGGGAGGTATGTCGGCATGTGAGGGTTACTATACAGAGGGATGTATGTCGGGATGTGATAGTTCCGTACAGTGCGAGGTATTTCGGGGTATGATTGCTACTGTACAGTGGGAGGTCTGTCTGTGTGTGATAGTAACTGTATAGTGGAAGGTATGTCGAGCCGTGATGGTTACTGTACAGTGTGAGGTATGTCAGGGTGTGATGGTTACTGTACTGTGGGAGGTATGTCGGGCCGTGATGTGTACTGTACAGTGGGAGGTATGTCAGGGTGTGCTGGCTACTGTACAGATGGAGGTAGGTCGGGCTGTGATGTTTACTGTACAGTGGGAGGTATGTCATACCGCGATGGTTACTGTACTGTGGGATGTATATCGGGCCGTGATTCCTTCTGTACAGTGGGAGGTATGTCAGACCGTGATGGTTACTGTACAATGGGAGATATGTCTGGCCATGATGGTTACTGTACAGTGGGATGAATGTCGGGCTGTGATGGTGACTGTACAGTGGGAGGTAAGCCAGACCATGATGGTTACTGTACAGTGGGGGTATGTTAGGCCGTGATGGTTACTGTACGGTGCTAGGCATATCGGGCTGTGATGTTTACTGTACAGTGGGACGTATGCCGGGCCGTGATGGTTATTGTACATTGGGAGGTATGTCGGGGTGTGATGTTTTCTGTACAGTGGGAGGTAGGTTTGGCCGTGATGGTTACTGTACAGTGGGAGGTATGTCGGCCTGTGATGGTTACTCTACAGTGGGGGGTATGTCGCGGTGTGATGGTGACTGTATAGTGGGAGGTATGTCGGGTCGTGATTGTGAGTGTACAGTGGGAGGTTTGAAGGGCTGTGATGGTTTCTGTACAGTGGGAGGTATGTCGGGGTGTGATGGTTACTGTACAGTGGAAGGTTGTTCGGGGTGTGATAGTTACTGTACATTGGGAGGAATGTCGGGGTGTGATGGTTACTGTACAGTGGGACGTATGTCGGACCGTGATGGTTACTCTACAGTGGGAGGTATGTCGGGGTGTGATGTTTACTGTTCAGTTGGAGATATGCAGGGGTGTGATGGTTACTGAACAGTGGGAGGTATTTCGGGGTGTGATAGTTACTGTCCAGTGGGAGGCATGGCAGGCCGTGATGGTTACTGTACAGTGGGAGGTATGTCGGCATGTGAGGGTTACTATACAGTGTGAGGTATGTCGGGGTGTGATAGTTCCGTACAGTGGGAGGTATTTCGGGGTATGATTGCTACTGTACAGTGGGAGGTCTGTCTGTGTGTGATAGTAACTGTATAGTGGAAGGTATGTCGGGCCGTAATGGTTACTGTACAGTGTGAGGTATGTCAGGGTGTGATGGTTACTGCACTGTGGGAGGTATGTCGGGCCGTGATGTGTTCTGTACTATGGGAGGTATGTCAGGGTGTGATAGCTACTGTACAGATGGAGGTAGGTCGGGCTATGACGGTTACTGTAAAGTGGGAGTTACGTCATACCGTGATGGTTACTGTACAGTGGGATGTATATCGGGCCGTGATTCCTACTGTACAGTGGGAGGTATGTCAGACAGTGATGGTTACTGTACAATGGGAGATATGTCTGGCCATGATGGTTACTGTACAGTGGGATGAATGTCGGGCAGTGATGGTTACTGTACAGTGGGAGGTAAGTCATTCCATGATGGTTACTGTACAGTGGGAGGTATGTTAGGCCGTGATGGTTACTCTACAGTGCTAGGCATATCGGGCTGTGATGTTTACTGTACAGTGGGAAGTATGCCGGGCCGTGATGGTTATTGTACTTTGGGAGGTATGTCGGGGTGTGATGTTTACTGTACAGTGGGAGGTAGGTTGGGCCGTGATGGTTACTGTAGAGTGGGAGGTATGTCATACCGTGATGTTTACTGTACAGTGGGAGGTATATCGCGCCGTGATTCCTACTGAACAGTGGGAGGTATGTCAGACCGTGATGGTTACTGACAGTGGGAGGTATGCCGGGCCGTGATGGTTACTGTACAGTGGGAGGTATGTCGGGCTCTGATGATTACTGTAGAGTGGGAGGTATGTCACACCGTGATGGTTACTGTACAGTTGGAGGTATGTCGGGACATGATGGCTTTTGTCGAGTGGGAGTTATGTCGGTGCATGATGGTTACTGTACAGTGGGAGCTATGTCAGACCATGGTCGTTACTGTACAGTGGGAGGTATGTCATACCGTGATGGTTACTGTACAGTCGGAGATATGTCGGGCCGTGATGGTTACTGCAAAGTGGGGGGTATGTCGGGGTGGGCTGATGACTGAACAGTGGGAGGTATGTCTGGTTAGTGATGGTTACTGTGCAGTGGGAGGTATATCGGGCCGTGATTGTTACTGCAAAGTGGGGGTTATGTCGGTGTGTGATGGTAACTGTACAGTGGGAGGTATGTCGGTCAGTGATGGTTACTGTAAATTGGGAGGTAGGTCCGGTTGTGATGGTTACTGTACAGTGGGAGGAATGTCGGACCTTGATGGTTACTGTACAGTGGGAGGTATGCCGGACCGTGATGGTTACTGTACAGTGGGAGGTATGTAGATGAGTGATGGTTCCTGTTGCGTAGGAGGTATGTCGGGGTGTGATGGTTACTGTACAGTGGGAGGTATGTCGAGCCATGATGGTTACTGTACAGTGGGAGGTATGTCGGGGTGTGATCGAATCTGTACATTAGGAGGTATGTCGGGGTCTGATAGTTTCTGTACAGTGTAAGGTATGTCGTGGTGTGATGGTTCATGTACAGGGGGAGGTCTGTCTGGGTGTGATAGTAATGTATAGTGGGAGGTATGTCGGGCCGTGATGGTTACTGTACAGTGTGAGGTATGTCAGAGTGTGATGGTTACTGTACTGTGGGAGGTATGTCGGGCGGTGATGTGTACTGTACAGTGGGAGGTATGTCAGGGTGTGACAGCTACTGTACAGATGGAGGTATGTCGGGGTGTGATGGTTACTGTACAGTGGGAGGCATGTCGGCCCATGACGGTTACTGTACAGTGGGAGATATGTCTGGCCGTGATGGTTACTGTACAGTGGGAGGTATTTAAGGCCGTGATGGTTACTGTACAGTGCTAGGCATATCGGGCTGTGATGTTTCCTGTACAGTGGGTGGTATGCCGGGCCGTGATGTTTATTGTACATTTGGAGGTATGTCGGGCTGTGATGTTTACTGTACAGTGGGAGGCATGTCGGGGTGTCATAGCTTACTGTACAGTGGGAGGTATGTCAGGCCGTGATGGTTACTGTACAGTGGGGGGTATGTCTGGGTGTGTTGGTGACTGTACAGTGGGGGGTATGTCGGGGTGTGATGGTGACTGTACAGTGGGAGGTATGTTGGGTCGTGATTGTTAGTTTACAGTGGGAGGTATGACGGGCCGTGATGGTTTCTGTACATTGGGAGGTATGTCAGTGTGTGATGGTTACTGTACAGTGGGAGGTATGTCGGGGTGTGATAGTTACTGTACATTGGGAGGAATGTCGGGGTGTGATGGTTACTGTACAGTCGGACGTATCTCGGACCGTGATGATTACTGTACAGTGGGAGGTATGTCGGGGTGTGATGTTTACTGTTCAGTTGGAGGTATGCAGGGGTGTGATGGTTACTGAACAATGGGAGGTATTTCGGGGTGTGATAGTTACTGTACAGTGGGAGGCATGGCAGGCCGTGAGGGTTACTATACAGTGGGACGTATGTCGGGGTGTGATAGTTCCGTACAGTGGGAGGTATTTCGGGGTATGATTGTTATGGTACAGTGGGAGGTATGTCTGGCTGTGATGGTAACTGTATAGTGGGAGGTATGTCGGGCCGTGATGTTTACTGTACAGTGGGAGGTATGTCAGGGTGTGATAGCTACTGTACAGATGGAGGTATGTCTGGCCGTGATGTTTACTGTACAGTGGGAGGAATGTCGAGCTGTGATGGCTACTGTACAGTGGGAGGTAAGTCAGAACATGATGGCTACTGTACAGTGGGAGGTATGTTAGGCCGTGATGGTTACTGTACAGTGGGAGATATGTCTGGCCATGCTGGTTACTGTACATTGGGATGAATGTCGGGCAGTGATGGTTACTGTACAGTGGGAGGTCAGTCAGACCATGATGGTTACTGTACAGTAGGGGTATGTTAGGCCGTGATGTTTACTGTACAGTGCTAGGCATATCGGGCTGTGATGTTTACTGTACAGTGGGTGGTATGCCGGGCCGTGATTGTTATTGTCCATTGGGAGGTATGTCGGGCTGTGATGTTTACTGTACAGTGGGAGGTATGTCGGGGTGTCATAGCTTACTGTACAGTGGCAGGTATGTCGGGGTGTGATGATTACTGTACAGTGGGAGGTATGTCGCGGTGTGATGGTGACTGTACAGTGGGAGGTATGTCGCGGTGTGATGGTGACTGTACAGTGGGTGGTATGTCGGGTCGTGATTGTTAGTGTACAGTGGGAGGTATGACGGGCCGTGATGGTTTCTGTACAGTGGGAGGTATGTCGGGGTGTGATAGTTACTGTACATTGGGAGGAATGTCGGGGTGTGATGGTTACTGTACTGTGGGACGTATGTCGGACCGTGATGGTTACTGTACAGTGGGAGGTATGTCGGTCCGTGATGGTTACTGTACTGTGGGAGGTATGTCGGGCGGTGATGTGTACTGTACAGTGGGAGGTATGTCAGGGTGTGATAGCTACTGTACAGATGGAGGTATGTCTGGCCGTGATGTTTACTGTACAGTGGGAGGAATGTCGAGCTGTGATGGCTACTGTACAGTGGGAGGTAAGTCAGACCATGATGGTTACTGTACCGTGGGAGGTATGTTAGGCCGTGATGGTTACTGTACAGTGGGTGATATGTCTGGCCATGCTGGTTACTGTACATTGGGATGAATGTCGGGCAGTGATGGTTACTGTACAGTGGGAGGTAAGTCAGACCATGATGGTTACTGTACCGTGGGAGGTATGTTAGGCCGTGATGGTTACTGTACAGTGGGAGATATGTCTGGCCATGCTGGTTACTGTACATTGGGATGAATGTCGGGCTGTGATGTTTACTGTACAGTGGGAGGTATGTCGGGGTGTCATAGCTTACTGTACAGTGGGAGGTATGTCAAGCCGTGATGGTTACTGTACAGTGGGAGGTATGTCGGGCTGTGATGGTTACTGTACAGTGGTAGATATGTTGGGCTGTGATGGTTATAGCACAGTGAGAGGTATGTTCGTTGGTGATGGTTACTATACAGTGGGAGGTATGCCAGGCCGTGATGGTTACTGTTCAGTGGGAGGTATGTTGAGGTTTGATGGTTACTGTACAGTGGGAGGTATGTCAGGCTATGATGGTTACTGTACAGTGGGACGTATGTCAGACTGTGATGGTTACTGTACAGTTGGAGGTATGTCGTGCCGTGATGGTTACTATACAGTGAGAGATATGTCGGGCTGTGATGGTTACTGTACAGTGGGAGGTATGACAGACCGTGATGGTTACTGTACAGTGGGAGTTATGTCGGGGTGCGATGGTTAGTATACAGTGGGAGGTATGTCAGACCGTGTTGGTTACAGTGGGAGGAAATTCGCGCTGTGATGGTCACTGTACAGTGCGAGGTATGTCGGGCCGTGATGTTTACTGTACAGTGGGAGGTCTGTCAGACCGTGATGGTTAATGTACAGTGGGATGTAAGTTAGACCATGATGGTTATAGCACAGTGAGAGGTATGTTCGTTGGTGATGGTTACTATACAGTGGGAGGTATGCCGGGCCGTGATGGTTACTGTTCAGTGGGAGGTATGTTGAGGTTTGATGGCTACTCTACAGTGGGAGGTATGTCAGGCTATGATGGTTACTGTACAGTGGGACGTATGTCAGACTGTGATGGTTACTGTACAGTGGGAGGTATGTCGTGGTGTGATGGTTACTGCACATTGGGAGCTCTGCCGAGCCGTGATGGTAACTGAACAGTGGGAGGTATGTCAGTCCGTGATGGTTACTCTACAATGGGAGGTATGTCGGGCCCTGATGGTTACTGTACAGTGGGAGGTATGTCGGGCTGTGATGGTTACTGTACAGTGGTAGATATGTTGGGCTGTGATGGTTACTGTACAGTGTGAGGTATGTCGTTGCGTGATGGTTACTGTACAGTTGGAGGTATGTCGTGCCGTGATGGTTACTATACAGTGAGAGATATGTCTGGCTGTGATGGTTACTGTACAGTGGGAGGTATGCCAGACCGTGATGGTTACTGTACAGTGGGAGTTATGTCGGGGTGCGATGGTTAGTGTACAGTGGAGGTATGCCGGGCCGTGATGGTTACTGTGCAGTGGGAAGTATGTCGGGCCGTGATGTTTACTGTGCAGTGGGAGGCATGTCTGGCCGTGATGGTTACTCTCCAGTGGGAGGTATGTCTCACCATGATGGTTAATGTACGGTGGGAGGTAAGTCAGTCCATGATGGTTTTAGTCAAGTGGGAGGTATGTTAGGCCGTGATGGTTACTGTACAGTGGGAGGTATGCCGGGCCGTGATGGTTATTGTACAGTGCGAGGTATGTTGTCGTGTTATGGCTACTGTACAGTGGGAGATATGTCGGGCTATGCTGGTCACTGTACAGTGGGAGGTATGTCAGATCGTGATGGTTACTGTACAGTGGGAGGTATGTCGGGGTGTGATGGTTACTGTTCAGTGGGTGGTATGTCGGGCTGTGATGGTTACTGCACATTAGTTAGTTTGCCGAGCCGTGATGGTAACTGAACAGTGGGAGGTATGTCGGTCCGTGCAGGTTACCGTACAATGGGAGGTCTGTCGTGCCGAGATGGTTACTGTGCAGTGGGAGGTATGTCTGCGTGTGATGGTTACTGTACAGAGGGAGGTATGTCGGGGTGTGATGTTTACTGTACAGTCGAGGTATGTCGGTGTGTGATGGTAACTGTACAGTGGGAGGTATGTCAGGCCGTGACGGTTACTGCACAGTGGGAGGTATGTCGGTGTGTGATGGTAACTGTACAGTGGAAGGTTTGTCGGGACGTGATGATTAACGAACACTGGGAGGTATGTCGTGGTGTTATAGTTACAGTACAGTGGGAGGAATGTCTGGGTCTAGTAGTTCCTGTACAGAGGGAGGTATGTCGGGGTGTGATAGTTACTGTACAGTGGGAGGTATGTCGGGGTGTGATAGTTACTGTACAGTGGGAGGGATGTCAGGCCGTGATGGTTACTGTACAGTGGGAGGTATGTTGGGCTGTGATGGTTACTGTACAGTGGGAGGTATGCAGGGGTGTGATGGTTACTGTACAGTGGTGGGTATGTCGGGCCGAGATGGTTACAGTACAGTGGGAGGTATGTCGGGAAGTGATGGTTTCTGTACAGTGGGAGGTATGTCGAGGTGTAATAGTTACTGTATCGTGGGAGGTATGTTGGGGTGTAATAGTTACTGTACAGTGGGAGGTATGTCGGGGTGTGATGGTTACTGTACAGTGGGAGTTATGTCGGTCCGTGATGTTTACTGTACAGTTGGAGGTATGTCTGGATGTGATAGTTACTGTACAGTGGGAGGTATGTCGGGGTGTGATGGTTTCTGTACAGTGGGAGGTATGTCGGTTCGTGATCGTTACTGTACAGTGGGAGGTATATCGGTCCATGACGGTTACTGTACAGTGGGAGATATTGCGGGCCGTGATGGTTACTGTACAGTGGGAGGAATTTCGGGCCGTGATTTTACTGTACAGTGGGACGTGTCTGGCCGTGATGGTTACTGTCCAGTGGGAGGTATGTCGGACCTTGATGGTTAATGTACAGCGGGAGGTAAGTCGGACCATGATGGTTATAGTACAGTGGGAGTTATGTTAGGCCGTGATGGTTACTGTACAGTGGGAGGTATATCGGGCTGTGATGGTTACTGTACAGTGGAGGGTATGTCAGGCTGTGATGGTTACTGTACAGTGGGAGGTATGTCGTGGTGTGATGGTTACTGTACACTGGGAGGTATGTCGGGGTGTGAATGTTACTATACAGTGGGAGGTATGTGAGACCGTGATGGTTAGTGTACATTGGGAGGTATGTCGGGGAGGGATCGTTACTGTACTGTGGGAGGTATGTCGGGATGTGATGGATACTGCACATTGGGAGCTCTGCCGAACCGTGATGGTAACTGAACAGTGGGAGGTATGTCGGTCCGTGATGGTTACTGTACAATGGGAAGTATGTCGGGCCGTGATGGTTACGGTACTTTGGGAGGGATGTCGGGCCGTGATGGTTACTGTACTGTGGGAGGGATGTCGGGCCGTGATGGTGAATGTACAGTGGGAGGTATGTCGGCGGGTAATGTTTACTGTAAAGTGGGAGGTATGTCGGTCCGTGATGGTTACTGTACAGTTGGAGGTATGTCGGTCTGTGATGGTTACTGTACAATGGTAGATATGTCGGGCTGTGATGGTTATTGTACAGTGGGAGATATGTCGGTCCGTGATGGTTACTGTACAGTGGGAGGTATGTCGGGCCGTGATGGTTACTATACAGTGAAAGATATGTCAGGCTGTGATGGTTACTGTACAGTGGGAGGTATGTCGGTCCGTGATGGTTACTGTACAATGGTAGATATGTCGGGCTGTGATGGTTACTGTACTGTGGGAGGGATGTCGTTCCGTGATGGTGAATGTACAGTGGGAGGTATGTCGGTCCGTGATGGTTACTGTACAGTTGGAGGTATGTCGGTCCGTGATGGTTACTGTAAAATGGTAGATATGTCGGGCTGTGATGGTTACTGTCCTGTGGGAGGGATGTCGTTCCGTGATGGTGAAAGTACAGTGGGAGGTATGTCGGGCCGGGATGGTTACTATTCAGTGAGAGATATGTCAGGCTGTGATGGTTACTGTACAGTGGGAGGTATGTCAGACCGTGATGGTTAATGTACAGTGGGAGGTATGCCGGGCCGTGATGGTTACTGTAATGTGGGATGTATGTCGGCTATGATGGTTACTGTACAGTGAGAGGTATGTCGGCGTGTGATGGTTACTGTAAAGTGGGAGTTATGTCGGTCCCTGATGGTTACTGAACAGTGGGAGGTATGTCAGACCGTGTTGGTTACAGTACAGTGGGAGGAAAGTCGGGTTGTGATGGTCACTATACAGTGCGAGGTATGTCGGGATGTGATAGTTACTGTACAGGGGGAGGTATGTCGGTTCGTGATCGTTACTGTACAGTGGGAGGTATGTCGGGCCATGACGGTTACTGTACAGTGGGATATATTGCGGGCCGTGATGGTTACTGTACAGTGGGAGGAATGTCGGGCCGTGATTTTACTGTACAGTGGGATGGATGTCTGGCCGTGATGGTTACTGTCCAGTGGGAGGTATGTCGGACCGTGATGGTTAATGTACAACGGGAGGTAAGTCAGACCATGATGGTTATAGTACAGTGGGAGGTATGTTAGGCCGTGATGGTTACTGTACAGCGGGAGGTAAGTCAGACCATGATGGTTATAGTACAGTGGGAGTTATGTTAGGCCGTGATGGTTACTGTACAGTGGGAGGTATATCGGGCTGTGATGGTTACTGTACAGTGGAGGGTATGTCAGGCTGTGATGGTTACTGTACAGTGGGAGGTATGTCGTGGTGTGATGGTTACTGTACACTGGGAGGTATGTCGGGGTGTGAATGTTACTATACAGTGGGAGGTATGTGAGACCGTGATGGTTAGTGTACATTGGGAGGTATGTCGGGGAGGGATCGTTACTGTACTGTGGGAGGTATGTCGGGATGTGATGGATACTGCACATTGGGAGCTCTGCCGAACCGTGATGGTAACTGAACAGTGGGAGGTATGTCGGTCCGTGATGGTTACTGTACAATGGGAAGTATGTCGGGCCGTGATGGTTACGGTACTTTGGGAGGGATGTCGGGCCGTGATGGTTACTGTACTGTGGGAGGGATGTCGGGCCGTGATGGTGAATGTACAGTGGGAGGTATGTCGGCGGGTAATGTTTACTGTAAAGTGGGAGGTATGTCGGTCCGTGATGGTTACTGTACAGTTAGAGGTATGTCGGTCTGTGATGGTTACTGTACAATGGTAGATATGTCGGGCTGTGATGGTTATTGTACAGTGGGAGATATGTCGGTCCGTGATGGTTACTGTACAGTGGGAGGTATGTCGGGCCGTGATGGTTACTATACAGTGAAAGATATGTCAGGCTGTGATGGTTACTGTACAGTGGGAGGTATGTCGGTCCGTGATGGTTACTGTACAATGGTAGATATGTCGGGCTGTGATGGTTACTGTACTGTGGGAGGGATGTCGTTCCGTGATGGTGAATGTACAGTGGGAGGTATGTCGGTCCGTGATGGTTACTGTACAGTTGGAGGTATGTCGGTCCGTGATGGTTACTGTAAAATGGTAGATATGTCGGGCTGTGATGGTTACTGTCCTGTGGGAGGGATGTCGTTCCGTGATGGTGAAAGTACAGTGGGAGGTATGTCGGGCCGGGATGGTTACTATTCAGTGAGAGATATGTCAGGCTGTGATGGTTACTGTACAGTGGGAGGTATGTCAGACCGTGATGGTTAATGTACAGTGGGAGGTATGCCGGGCCGTGATGGTTACTGTAATGTGGGATGTATGTCGGCTATGATGGTTACTGTACAGTGAGAGGTATGTCGGCGTGTGATGGTTACTGTAAAGTGGGAGTTATGTCGGTCCCTGATGGTTACTGAACAGTGGGAGGTATGTCAGACCGTGTTGGTTACAGTACAGTGGGAGGAAAGTCGGGTTGTGATGGTCACTGTACAGTGCGAGGTATGTCGGGATGTGATAGTTACTGTACAGGGGGAGGTATGTCGGTTCGTGTTCGTTACTGTACAGTGGGAGGTATGTCGGGCCATGATGGTTACTGTACAGTGGGATATATTGCGGGCCGTGATGGTTACTGTACAGTGGGAGGAATGTCGGGCCGTGATTTTACTGTACAGTGGGACGGGTGTCTGGCCGTGATGGTTACTGTCCAGTGGGAGGTATGTCGGACCGTGATGGTTAATGTACAACGGGAGGTAAGTCAGACCATGATGGTTATAGTACAGTGGGAGGTATGTTAGGCCGTGATGGTTACTGTACAGTGGAGGGTATGTCAGGCTGTGATGGTTACTGTACAGTGGGAGGTATGCCGGGCCGTGATGGTTACTGTACAGTGGGAGGTATGTCGGGGTGTGATGGTTCCTGTACAGTGGGAGGTATATCGGGCTGTGAATGTTACTGTACAGTGGGAGGTATGTCAGACCGTGATGGTACTGTACATTGGGAGGTATGTCGGGGTGGGATGGTTACTGTACAGTGGGAGGTATGCCGGGCGGTGATGGTTACTGTACTGTGGGAGGTAAGTCGGGATGTGATGTTTACTGCACATTGGGAGCTCTGACAAGCCATGATGGTAACTGAACAGTGGGAGGTATGTCGGTCCGTGATGGTTACTGTACAATGGGAGGTATGTCGGGCCGTTTTGGTTACTACACATTGAGAGATATGTCGGGCTGTGATGGTTACTGTACAGTGGGATATGTCAGACCGTGATGGTACTGTACATTGGGAGGTATGCCGGGGTGGGATGGTTACTGTACAGTGGGAGGTATGCCGGGCGGTGATGGTTACTGTATTGTGGGAGGTAAGTCGGGATGTGATGGTTACTGCACATTGGGAGCTCTGACGAGCCGTGATGGTAACTGAACAGTGGGAGGTATGTCGGGCCGTGATGGTTACTGTACATTGCGAGGTATGTCAGACCGTGATGGTTATTGTACAGTGGGAGTTATGTCGGGGTGTGATGGTTACTGAAAAGTGGGAGGTATGCCGGGCTGTGATGGTCACTGTACAGTGGGAGGTATGTCGGGCCGAGATGTTTACTGTGCGGTGGGAGGTATGTTAGACCATGATGGTTATAGCACGTTGGGAGGTATGTTAGGTGGTGATGGTTACAATACAGTGGGAGGTATGTCAGGCTATGATGGTTACTGTACAGTGGGACGTATGTCAGACCGTGATGGTTACTGTACAGTGGGAGGTATGTCGTGGTGTGATGGTTACAGTACAGTGGGAGGTATGTTGGGCCGTGATGGTTACTGTACAGTGGGAGTTATGTTGGCGTGTGATGGTTACTGTACAGTGCGAAATATGTAGGTCCGTGATGTTTACTGTGCAGTGGGAGGTATGTCTGGCCGTGATGGTTACTCTCCAGTGGGAGGTATGTCGGACCATGATGGTTAATGTACAGTGGGAGGTAAGTCAGTCCATGATGGTTATAGTACAGTGGGAGGTATGATAGGCCGTGATGGTTATTGTACAGTGGGAAATATGTCGGGCTATGATGGTTACTGTACAGTGGGAGGTATGTCAGATCGTGACGGTTACTGTACAGTGGGAGGTATGTCGGGCTTTGATGATTACTGCACATTAGGTAGTTTGCCAAGCCGTGATGGCAACTGAACAGTGGGAGGTATGTCGGTCCGTGCAGGTTACTGTCCAATAGGAGGTATGTCGGGCCGAGATGGTTACTGTACAGTGGGAGGTATGTCTGCATGTGATGGTTATGTACAGTGGGAGGTATGTCGGGGTGTGATGTTTACTGTACAGTCGAGGTATGTCGGTGTGTGATGGTAACTGTACAGTGGGAGGTATGTCAGGCCGTGACGGTTATTGCACAGTGGGAGGTATGTCGGTGTGTGATGGTAACTGTACAGTGGGAGGTATGTCGGGGTGTGATGGTTAACGAACACTGGGGCGTAAGTCGGGGTGTAATAGTTACAGTACAGTGGGAGGTATGTCGGGGTCTAATAGTTACTGTACAGTGGGAGGTATGTCTGGGTGTGATAGTTACTGTACAGTGGGAGGGATGATGGACCATGATGGTTACTGTAAATTGGGAGGTATGTCGGGCAGTGATAGTTACTATACAGTGGGAGGTAAGTCGGGGTGTGATGGTTACATTACAGTGGCAGGTATTTCGGGATGTGATAGTTACTGTACAGTGGGAGGTATGTCAGGCCGTGATGGTTACTGTACAGTGAGACGTATGTCGGTTTGTGATGGTAACTGTATAGTGGGATGTATGTCGGGGTGTGATGCTTACTGTACAGTGGGGTATATGTCGGGGTGTAATGGTTAATGTACAGTGGGAGGTATGACGAGTCGTGATGGTTACTGTACAGTGGGAAATATGTCGGGCCGTGATGGTTACTGTACAGTGGGAGGTATGTCGGTGTGTGATGGTTACTGTACAGTGGGAGGTATTTCGGGGTGTGATAGTTACTGTATAGTGGGAGGTATGTCGGGGTGCGATGGTTACTGTACAGAGGGAGGTATGTCGGACCGTGATGGTTAATGTACAGTGGGAGGTAAGTTAGACCATGATGGTTACTGTACAGTGGGAGGTATGCCGGGCCGTGATGGTTACTGTACAGTTGAAGGTATGTCGGGATGTGATAGTTACTGTACAGTGGGAGGTATGTCGGGTTGTGATGGTTACTGTACAGGGGGAGGCATGTCGGTTCGTGATCGTTACTGTACAGTGGGAGGTATGTCGGGCCATGACGGTTACTGTACAGTGGGAGATATTGCGGGCCGTGATGGTTACTGTACAGTGGGAGGAATGTCGGGCCGTGATTTTACTGTACAGTGAGACGTATGTCTGGCAGTGATGGTTACTGTCCAGTGGGAGGTATGTCGGACCGTGATGGTTAATGTACAGCGGGAGGTAAGTCAGACCATGATGGTTATAGTGCAGTGGGAGGTATGGTAGGCCGTGGTGGTTACTGTACAGTGGGAGGTATGTCGGGCTGTGATGGTTACTGTACAGTTGAAGGTATGTCGGGATGTGATAGTTACTGTACAGTGGGAGGTATGTCGGGTTGTGATGGTTACTGTACAGGGGGAGGCATGTCGGTTCGTGATCGTTACTGTACAGTGGGAGGTATGTCGGGCCATGACGGTTACTGTACAGTGGGAGATATTGCGGGCCGTGATGGTTACTGTACAGTGGGAGGAATGTCGGGCCGTGATTTTACTGTACAGTGAGACGTATGTCTGGCAGTGATGGTTACTGTCCAGTGGGAGGTATGTCGGACCGTGATGGTTAATGTACAGCGGGAGGTAAGTCAGACCATGATGGTTATAGTGCAGTGGGAGGTATGGTAGGCCGTGGTGGTTACTGTACAGTGGGAGGTATATCGGGCTGTGATTGTTACTGTACAGTGGAGGGTATGTCAGGCTGTGAAGGTTACTGTACAGTAGGAGATATGTCGTGGTGTGATGGTTACTGTACAGTGGGAGGTATGTCTGCTTGTGATGGTTACTGTACAGTGGGAGGTATGTCGGGGTGTGATGTTTGCTGTCCAGTCGAGGTATGTCGGTGTGTGATGGTAACTGTACAGTGGGAGGTATGTCAGGCCGTGACGGTTACTGCACAGTGGGAGGTATGTCGGTGTGTGATGATAACTGTACAGTGGGAGGTATGTCGGGCCGTGATGGTTAACGAACACTGGGAGGTATGTCGGGGTGTAATAGTTACAGTACAGTGGGAGGTAGGTCGGGGTCTAATAGTTACTTTACAGTGGGAGGTATGTCGGGGTGTGATAGTTACTGTACAGTGGGAGGGATGACAGACCATGATGGTTACTGTACATTGGGAGGTATGTCGGGCAGTGATAGTTACTGTACAGTGGGAGAAAGTCGGGGTGTGATGGTTACTGTACAGTGGGAGGTATTTCGGGGTGTGATAGTTACTGTATAGTGGGACGTATGTCGGTTTGTGATGGTAACTGTATAGTGGGCTGTATGTCGGGGTGTGAGGCTTACTGTACTTTGGGGTATATGTCGGGGTGTGATGGTTAATGTACAGTGGGAGGTATGATGGTTCGCGATGGTTACTGTAAAGTGGGAAGTATGCCGGGCGGTGATGGTTACTGTACTGTGGGAGGTATGTCGGAATGTGATGGTTACTGCACATTGGGAGCTCTGCCGAGCCGTGATGGTAACTGAACAGTGGCAGGTATGTCGGGCCCTGATGGTTACTGTACAGTGGGAGGTATGTCGGTCCGTGATGGTTACTGTACAGTGAGAGATTTGTCGGGCTGTGATGGTTACTGTACAGTGGGAGGTATGTCAGACCGTGGTGGTTACTGTACAGTGGGAGGTACGTCGGGGTGTGATGGTTACTGAACAGTGGGAGGTATGTCGGGCCGTGATGGTTACTGTAATGTGGAAGGTATGCCAGGCTGTGATGATTACTGTGCAGTGGGAGGTATGTCGGGCCGTGACGGTTACTGTACAGTGGGAGGCATGTCGGCGTGTGATGGTTACTGTACAGTGGGAGGTATGTCAGTCCGTGATGCTTACTGTACAGTGGGAGGTATGTCAGACCGTGTTGGTTACAGTACAGTGGGAGGAAGGTCGGGCTGTGATGGTCACTGTACAGTGGGAGGTATGTCGGGACGGGATGTTTACTGTGCGGTGGGAGGTATGTCGGACCATAATGGTTAATGTACAGTGGGAGGTAAGTTAGACCATGATGGTTATAGCACAGTGGGAGGTATGTTAGGTGGTGATGGTTACAATACAGTGGGAGGTATGTCAGGCTATGATGGTTACTGTACAGTGGGACGTATGTCAGACCGTGATGGTTACTGTACAGTGGGAGGTATGTCATGGTGTGATGGTTACAGTACAGTGGGAGGTATGCCGGGCCATGATGGTTACTGTGCAGTGGGAGGTATGTTGGGCCGTGATGGTTACTGTACAGTGGGAGTTATGTTGGCGTGTGATGGTTACTGTACAGTGCGAGGTATGTCAGGCCGTGATGTTTACTCTCCAGTGGGAGGTATGTCGGACCATGATGGTTAATGTACAGTGGGAGGTAAGTCAGTCCATGATGGTTATAGTACAGTGGGAGGTATGTCAGATCGTGACGGTTACTGTACAGTGGGAGGTATGTCGGGCTGTGATGGTTTCTGCACATTGGGTAGTTTGCCAAGCCGTGATGGTAACTGAACAGTGGGATGTATGTCGGTCCGCACAGGTTACCGTACAATAGGAGGTATGTCGGGCCGAGATGGTTGCTGTACAGTGGGAGGTATGTCTGCATGTGATGGTAACTGTACAGTAGGACGATGTCAGTCCGTGACGGTTACTGCACAGTGGGAGGTATGTCGGTGAGTGATGATAACTGTACAGTGGTAGGTATGTCGGGCCGTGATGGTTAACGAATCTTGGGAGGTATGTCGGGGTGTAATAGTTACAGTACAGTGGGAGGTATGTCGGGGTCTAATAGTTACTGTACAGTGGGAGGTATGTCGGGGTGTGATAGTTACTGTACATTGGGAGGGATGACGGACCATGATGGTTACTGTACATTGGGAGGTATGTCGGGCAGTGATAGTTACTGTACAGTGGGAGGTAAGTCGGGGTGTGATGGTTACATTACAGTGGGAGGTATTTCGGGGTGTGATAGTTACTGTATAGTGGGAGGTATGTCAGGCCGTGATGGTTACTGTACAGTGGGACGTATGTCAGTTTGTGATGGTAACTGTATAGTGGGATGTATGTCGGGGTGTGATGCTTACTGTACAGTGGGGTATATGTCGGGGTGTGATGGTTAATGTACCGTGGGAGGTATGACGGGTCGTGATGGTTACTGTACAGTGGGAAGTATGTCGGGCCGTGATGGTTACTGTACAGTGGGAGGTATGTCGGTGTGTGATGGTTACTGTACAGTGGGAGGTATGTCGGTGTGTGATAGTTACTGTACAGTGGGAGGGATGCCGGACCATGATGGTTACTGTACAGTGGGAGGTATGTCGGGGTGTGATGGTTAACAACAGTGGGAGGTAAGTCGGGGTGTGATGGTTACTGTACATTGGGAGGTTTGTCAGGCCGTGATGGTTACTGTACTGTGGGACGTATGTTGGTTTGTGATGGTAACTGTATAGTGGGATGTATGTCGGGGTGTGATGCTTACTGTACAGTGGGGTATATGTCGGGGTGTGATGGTTAATGTACAGTGGGAGGTATGACGGGTCGTGATGGTTACTGTACAGTGGGAAGTATGTCGGGCCGTGATGGTTACTGTACAGTGGGAGGTATGTCGGTGTGTGATGGTTACTGTACAGTAGGAGGTATGTCGGGGTGTGATGGTTACTGCACAGTAGGAGGTATGTCGGGGTGTGATGGTTACTGTATTTTGGAAGGTATGTCGTGGTGCGATGGTTACTGTACAGTGGGAGGTATGTCGAGCCGTGATGGTTAAAGAACACTGGGAGGTATGTCGGGGTGTAATAGTTACAGTAGCGTGGGTGGTATGTCAGGCAGTGATAGTTAATGTAGAGTGGGAGGTATGTCGGGGTGTGATGGTTGCTGTACAGTGGAAGGTTTGTCGGGCCATGATGGTTACTGTACAATGGGAGGTATGTCGGGCTGTGATGGTTACTGTACAGTGGGAGTTATGTCAGGCCGTGTTGGTTACTCTACAGTGGGACGTATGTCGGGCTGTGATGGTTACTGTAAAGTGGGAGGTATGTCGGGGTGTGATGGTTACTGTACAGTGGGAGTTATGTCAGGCCGTGTTGGTTACTGTACAGTGGGAGGTATGTCGGGCTGTGATGGTTACTGTAAAGTGGGAGGTATGTCGGGGTGTGATGGTTAATGTACAGTGGGAGGTATGTCTGACCGTGATGGTTTCTGAACGCTGGGAGATATGTCGGTGTGTAATAGTTACAGTACAGTGGGAGTTATGATTGGGTGTAATAGTTTCTGTACAGTGGGAGGTAGTCGGGGTGTGATAGTTACTGTACAGTGGGTGGTATGTCGGGGTGTGGTAGTTACTGTACGGTGGGAGGTATTTTGGGCCGTGATGGTTACTGTATAGTGGAAGGTATGTCGGGGTGTGATGGTTACTGTACAGTGGGTGGTATGTCGGGGTGTGGTAGTTACTGTACAGTGGGAGGTATGTCATGGTGTGATGGTTACAGTACAGTGGGAGGTATGCCGGGCCATGATGGTTACTGTGCAGTGGTAGGTATGTTGGGCCGTGATGGTTACTGTACAGTGGGAGTTATGTTGGCGTGTGATGGTTACTGTACAGTGCGAGGTATGTCAGGCCGTGTTGTTTACTCTCCAGTGGGAGGTATGTCGGACCATGATGGTTAATGTACAGTGGGAGGTAAGTCAGTCCATGATGGTTATAGTACAGTGGGAGGTATGTCAGATCGTGACGGTTACTGTACAGTGGGAGGTATGTCGGGCTGTGATGGTTACTGCACATTGGGTAGTTTGCCAAGCCGTGATGGTAACTGAACAGTGGGATGTATGTCGGTCCGCACAGGTTACTGTACAATAGGAGGTATGTCGGGCCGAGATGGTTGCTGTACAGTGGGAGGTATGTCTGCATGTGATGGTAACTGTACAGTGGGACGATGTCAGTCCGTGACGGTTACTGCACAGTGGGAGGTATGTCGGTGAGTGATGATAACTGTACAGTGGTAGGTATGTCGGGCCGTGATGGTTAACGAATCCTGGGAGGTATGTCGGGGTGTAATAGTTACAGTACAGTGGGAGGTATGTCGGGGTCTAATAGTTACTGTACAGTGGGAGGTATGTCGGGGTGTGATAGTTACTGTACATTGGGAGGGATGACGGACCATGATGGTTACTGTACATTGGGAGGTATGTCGGGCAGTGATAGTTACTGTACAGTGGGAGGTAAGTCGGGGTGTGATGGTTACATTACAGTGGGAGGTATTTCGGGGTGTGATAGTTACTGTATAGTGGGAGGTATGTCAGGCCGTGATGGTTACTGTACAGTGGGACGTATGTCGGTTTGTGATGGTAACTGTATAGTGGGATGTATGTCGGGGTGTGATGCTTACTGTACAGTGGGGTATATGTCGGGGTGTGATGGTTAATGTACCGTGGGAGGTATGACGGGTCGTGATGGTTACTGTACAGTGGGAAGTATGTCGGGCCGTGATGGTTACTGTACAGTGGGAGGTATGTCGGTGTGTGATGGTTACTGTACAGTGGGTGGTATGTCGGTGTGTGATAGTTACTGTACAGTGGGAGGGATGCCGGACCATGATGGTTACTGTACAGTGGGAGGTATGTCGGGGTGTGATGGTTACTGTACAGTGGGAGGTAAGTCGGGGTGTGATGGTTACTGTACAGTGGGAGGTTTGTCAGGCCGTGATGGTTACTGTACAGTGGGACGTATGTTGGTTTGTGATGGTAACTGTATAGTGGGATGTATGTCGGGGTGTGATGGTTAATGTACAGTGGGAGGTATGACGGGTCGTGATGGTTACTGTACAGTGGGAAGTATGTCGGGCCGTGATGGTTACTGTACAGTGGGAGGTATGTCGGTGTGTGATGGTTACTGTACAGTAGGAGGTATGTCGGGGTGTGATGGTTACTGTATGGTGGAAGGTATGTTGTGGTGCGATGGTTACTGTACAGTGGGAGGTATGTCGAGCCGTGATGGTTAAAGAACACTGGGAGGTATGTCGGGGTGTAATAGTTACAGTAGCGTGGGTGGTATGTCAGGCAGTGATAGTTAATGTAGAGTGGGAGGTATGTCGGGGTGTGATGGTTGCTGTACAGTGGGAGTTATGTCAGGCCGTGTTGGTTACTCTACAGTGGGACGTATGTCGGGCTGTGATGGTTACTGTAAAGTGGGAGGTATGTCGGGGTGTGATGGTTACTATACAGCGGGAGGGATGTCGGGGTGTGATGGTTACTGTACAGTGGGAGGTATGTCTGACCGTGATGGTTTCTGAACGCTGGGAGATATGTCGGTGTGTAATAGTTACAGTACAGTGGGAGTTATGATTGGGTGTAATAGTTTCTGTACAGTGGGTGGTATGTCGGGGTGTGGTAGTTACTGTACGGTGGGAGGTATTTTGGGCCGTGATGGTTACTGTATAGTGGAAGGTATGTCGGGGTGTGATGGTTACTGTACAGTGGGTGGTATGTCGGGGTGTGGTAGTTACTGTACAGTGGGAGGTATGTCGGGCCGTGATGGTTACTGTACAGTGGGAGCTATGTCAGACCGTGATGGTTACTGTACAGTGGGAGGTATGTCAGACCGTGATGGTTACTGTACAGTGGGAGATATGTCGGGGTGTAATAGTTACAGTACCGTGGGAGGTATGTCGGGCAGTGATAGTTACTGACCAGTGGGAGGTATGTCGGGGTGTGATGGTTGCTGTACAGTGGGAGGTATGTCGGGCTGTGATGGTTACTGTACAGTGGGAGTTATGTCAGGCTGTGATGGTTACTGTACAGTGGGACGTATGTCGGGCTGTGATGGTTACTGTACAGTGGGAGGTATGTCGGGGTGTGATGGTTAATGTACAGTGGGAGTTATGTCAGGTCGTGATGGTTACTGTACAGTGGGAGGTATGTCGGGGTTTGATAGTTACTGTACAGTGGGGTTATGTCAGTGTGTAATGGTTACTGTACAGTGGAAGCTATGTCGTGGTGTGATGGTTACTGTACAGTGGGAGGTAAGTCAGTCCATGATGGTTATAGTACAGTGGGAGGTATGTCAGATCGTGACGGTTACTGTACAGTGGGAGGTATGTCGGGCTGTGATGGTTACTGCACATTGGGTAGTTTGCCAAGCCGTGATGGTAACTGAACAGTGGGATGTATGTCGGTCCGCACAGGTTACTGTACAATAGGAGGTATGTCGGGCCGAGATGGTTGCTGTACAGTGGGAGGTATGTCTGCATGTGATGGTAACTGTACAGTGGGACGATGTCAGTCCGTGACGGTTACTGCACAGTGGGAGGTATGTCGGTGAGTGATGATAACTGTACAGTGGTAGGTATGTCGGGCCGTGATGGTTAACGAATCCTGGGAGGTATGTCGGGGTGTAATAGTTACAGTACAGTGGGAGGTATGTCGGGGTCTAATAGTTACTGTACAGTGGGAGGTATGTCGGGGTGTGATAGTTACTGTACATTGGGAGGGATGACGGACCATGATGGTTACTGTACATTGGGAGGTATGTCGGGCAGTGATAGTTACTGTACAGTGGGAGGTAAGTCGGGGTGTGATGGTTACATTACAGTGGGAGGTATTTCGGGGTGTGATAGTTACTGTATAGTGGGAGGTATGTCAGGCCGTGATGGTTACTGTACAGTGGGACGTATGTCGGTTTGTGATGGTAACTGTATAGTGGGATGTATGTCGGGGTGTGATGCTTACTGTACAGTGGGGTATATGTCGGGGTGTGATGGTTAATGTACCGTGGGAGGTATGACGGGTCGTGATGGTTACTGTACAGTGGGAAGTATGTCGGGCCGTGATGGTTACTGTACAGTGGGAGGTATGTCGGTGTGTGATGGTTACTGTACAGTGGGAGGTATGTCGGTGTGTGATAGTTACTGTACAGTGGGAGGGATGCCGGACCATGATGGTTACTGTACAGTGGGAGGTATGTCGGGGTGTGATGGTTACTGTACAGTGGGAGGTAAGTCGGGGTGTGATGGTTACTGTACAGTGGGAGGTATGTCGGTGTGTGATGGTTACTGTACAGTAGGAGGTATGTCGGGGTGTGATGGTTACTGTATGGTGGAAGGTATGTCGTGGTGCGATGGTTACTGTACAGTGGGAGGTATGTCGAGCCGTGATGGTTAAAGAACACTGGGAGGTATGTCGGGGTGTAATAGTTACAGTAGCGTGGGTGGTATGTCAGGCAGTGATAGTTAATGTAGAGTGGGAGGTATGTCGGGGTGTGATGGTTGCTGTACAGTGGAAGGTTTGTCGGGCCATGATGGTTACTGTACAATGGGAGGTATGTCGGGCTGTGATGGTTACTGTACAGTGGGAGTTATGTCAGGCCGTGTTGGTTACTCTACAGTGGGACGTATGTCGGGCTGTGATGGTTACTGTAAAGTGGGAGGTATGTCGGGGTGTGATGGTTACTGTACAGTGGGAGGTATGTCTGACCGTGATGGTTTCTGAACGCTGGGAGATATGTCGGTGTGTAATAGTTACAGTACAGTGGGAGTTATGATTGGGTGTAATAGTTTCTGTACAGTGGGTGGTATGTCGGGGTGTGGTAGTTACTGTACGGTGGGAGGTATTTTGGGCCGTGATGGTTACTGTATAGTGGAAGGTATGTCGGGGTGTGATGGTTACTGTACAGTGGGTGGTATGTCGGGGTGTGGTAGTTACTGTACAGTGGGAGGTATGTCGGGCCGTGATGGTTACTGTACAGTGGGAGCTATGTCAGACCGTGATGGTTACTGTACAGTGGGAGGTATGTCAGACCGTGATGGTTACTGTACAGTGGGAGATATGTCGGGGTGTAATAGTTACAGTACCGTGGGAGGTATGTCGGGCAGTGATAGTTACTGACCAGTGGGAGGTATGTCGGGGTGTGATGGTTGCTGTACAGTGGGAGGTATGTCGGGCTGTGATGGTTACTGTACAGTGGGAGTTATGTCAGGCTGTGATGGTTACTGTACAGTGGGACGTATGTCGGGCTGTGATGGTTACTGTACAGTGGGAGGTATGTCGGGGTGTGATGGTTAATGTACAGTGGGAGTTATGTCAGGTCGTGATGGTTACTGTACAGTGGGAGGTATGTCGGGGTTTGATAGTTACTGTACAGTGGGGTTATGTCAGTGTGTAATGGTTACTGTACAGTGGAAGCTATGTCGTGGTGTGATGGTTACTGTACAGTGGGAGGTATGTCTGGCCGTGATGGTTTCTGAACACTGGGAGGTATGTCGGGGTGTAATAGTTACAGTACAGTGGGAATTATGATTGGGTGTAATAGTTACTGTACAGTGGGAGGTAGTCGGGCTGTGATGGTGACTGCACAGTGGGAGGTATGTCGGGCCGTGATGGTTACTGTACAATGGGAGGGATGTCGGGTTGTGATAGTTACTGTACAGTGGGTGGTATGTCGGGGTGTGGTAGTTACTGTACGGTGGGAGGTATGTCGGGCAGTGATGGTTACTGTACAGTGGGTGGTATGTCGGGCCGTGATGTGTACTGAACAGTGGAAGTTATGTTAGGGTGCGATCGTTACTGTACTTTTGGAGGTATGTCGGGGTGTAATGGCTACTGTACTGTGGGAGGCATATCGGGCCATGACGGTTTCTGTACAGTAGGAGATATGTCTGTCCGTGATGGTTACTGTACAGTGGGAGGTATATCGGGCTGTGATGGTTACTGTACAGTGGAAGGTATATCGGGCTGTGATGGTTACTGTACAGTGGGAGGTATGTTGGGCCGTGATTGCTACTGTACAGTTCGAGGTATGTTGGTACGTGATGGTTCCTCTACAGTGGGAGATATGTCGTGCCGTGATGGTTACTGCACAATGGGAGGTATATCTGGGTGTGATGGTTACTGTACAGTGGGAGGTATGTCGTGGTGAGATGGTAACTGTACAGTGGTAGGTATGTCGTTCAGTGATGGTTACTGTACAGTGGGAGGAATTTCGAACCATGATGGTTACTGTACAGTGGGAGGTATGTCAGACCGTGATGATGACTGGACAGTGGGAGGTATGTCGGGCCGTGATGGCTACTGTACAGTGGGAGGTATGTCAGACCGTGATGGTTATTGTACAGTGAGAGGTATTTCGGGCCGTGATGGTTAATGTACAGTGGGAGGTTTGTCGGGCAGTGATGGTTACTGTACAGTGGGCGATATGTCGGGCAGTAATGGTTTCTGTACAGTCGGAGGTATGTCGGGGTGTGATAGTTACTGTACAGTGGGAGGTATGTCATGCCGTGATGGTTACTGTGCCATGGGAGGTATGTCGGGCTGTGATGGTTACTGTACAGTGGGAGGTATGTCGGGGTGTGATGGTTACTGTACAGTGGGAGGTATGTCGGGCAGTGATGGTTACTGTACAGTGGAAGGTATGTCTGGCCGTTTTGGTTACTCTTCAGTGGGAGGTATGTCGGGCCGTGATGGTTACTGTCCAGTGGGAGGTATGTTGGACCGTGATGGTTAATGTACAGTGGGAGGTAAGTCAGACCATCATGGTTATAGTACAGTGGGATGTATGTTAGGCCGTGATGGTTTCTGTACAGTGGGAGGTTTATCGGGCTGTGATGCTTACTGTACAGTGGAGGGTATGTCAGGCTGTGATGGTTACTGTAAAGTGGGAGGTATGTCCGTCCGTGTTGGTTACTGTACAGTAGGAGGAATGTCGGGCCATGATGGTTACCGTACAGTGGGAGGAATGTCGGGCTGTGATGTTTACTGCACGTTTGAAGGTATGCCGAGCCATGATGGTAACTGAACAGTGGGAGTTAAGTCAGACCATGATGGTTATAGTGGGAGGTATGTTAGGCCTTGATGGTTACTGTACAGTGGGAGGTATGCCAGGCTGAGATGGTTACTGTACAGTGGGAGGTAAGTCAGGCTACGATGGTTACTGTACAGTGGGAGGTATGTCGCGGTATGATGGTTACAGTACAGTGGGAGGTATGCCGGGCCGTGATGGTTACTATGCACTGGGAGGTATGTAGGGCCGTGATGATTACTGTACAGTGGAAGGTATGTCAGACCGTGATGATTACTGTACTTTGGGAGATATGTCGGGCTGTGATGGTTACTGTACAGTGGGTGGTATGTCAGACCGTGATGGTTACTGTACAGTCGGAGAAATGTCTGGCGGTGATGGTTACTGTATATTGGGAGGTATGTCGGGCCGTGATGGTTACTGTACAGTGGGAGGTATGTCGGGGTGTGATCGTTACTGTACAGTGGGAGGTATGTCAGACCGTGTTGGTTACTGTACAGTGGGAGATATGTCGGGCTGTGATGGTTCCAGTACAGTGGGAGGTATGTCGGTGCGTGATGGTTACTGTACAGTGGGAGGTATGTCGGGGTGTGATGGTTACTGTACAGTGGGAGGTATGTCGGGGTGTGATGGTTACTGTACAGTGGGAGGTATGTCGGGCAGTGATGGTTACTGTACAGTGGAAGGTATGTCTGGCCGTTTTGGTTACTCTACAGTGGGAGGTATGGCGGGGTGTGATGGTTACTCTTCAGTGGGAGGTATGTCGGGCCGTGATGGTTACTGTCCAGTGGGAGGTATGTTGGACCGTGATGGTTAATGTACAGTGGGAGGTAAGTCAGACCATCATGGTTATAGTACAGTGGGATGTATGTTAGGCCGTGATGGTTTCTGTACAGTGGGAGGTATATCGGGCTGTGATGCTTACTGTACAGTGGAGGGTATGTCAGGCTGTGATGGTTACTGTAAAGTGAGAGGTATGTCCGTCCGTGTTGGTTACTGTACAGTAGGAGGAATGTCGGGCCATGATGGTTACCGTACAGTGGGAGGAATGTCGGGCTGTGATGGTTACTGCACGTTTGAAGGTATGCCGAGCCATGATGGTAACTGAACAGTGGGAGGTAAGTCAGACCATGATGGTTATAGTGGGAGGTATGTTAGGCCTTGATGGTTACTGTACAGTGGGAGGTATGCCAGGCTGAGATGGTTACTGTACAGTGGGAGGTAAGTCAGGCTACGATGGTTACTGTACAGTGGGAGGTATGTCGCGGTATGATGGTTACAGTACAGTGGGAGGTATGCCAGGCCGTGATGGTTACTATGCACTGGGAGGTATGTAGGGCCGTGATGATTACTGTACAGTGGGAGGTATGTCAGACCGTGATGATTACTGTACTTTGGGAGATATGTCGGGCTGTGATGGTTACTGTACAGTGGGAGGTATGTCAGACCGTGATGGTTACTGTACAGTCGGAGAAATGTCTGGCCGTGATGGTTACTGTACATTGGGAGGTATGTCGGGCCGTGATGGTTACTGTACAGTGGGAGGTATGTCGGGGTGTGATCGTTACTGTACAGTGGGAGGTATGTCAGACCGTGTTGGTTACTGTACAGTGGGAGATATGTCGGGCTGTGATGGTTCCAGTACAGTGGGAGGTATGTCGGTGCGTGATGGTTACTGTACAGTGGGAGGTATGTTGGGGTGTGATGGTTACTGTACAGTGGGAGGTATGTCGGGGTGTGGTGGTTACTGTATAGTGGGAGGTATGTCGGGGTGTGATGGTTACTGTACAGTGGGAGGTATGTCGGGGTGTGATGGTTACTGTACAGTGGGAGGTATGTCGGGACGTGATGGTTACTGTACAGTGGGAGGTATGTCGGGACGTGATGGTTACTGTACAGTGGGAGGTATGTAGGGGTGTGGTGGTTACTGTACAGTGGGAGGTATGTCGGGGTGTGATGATTACTCTACAGAGGGAGGTATGTCGGGGTGTGTTGGTTACTTTACAGTGGGAGGTATATCGGGCAGTGATTGTTACTGTGCAGTGGGAGGGATGTCGGGGTGTGATGGTTACTGCACAGTGGGAGGTATGTTGGGGTGTGTTGGTTACTGTACTGTTGGAGGTATGTTTGGCCGTGATATTTACAGTACAGTTTAGGTATGTCGGTCCGTGATGGTTGCTCTACAGTGTGAAGTGTGTCTGAGTGTGAAGTTGCAGACTGCATGAGCTGTGCAGATTATGATTCTGCTGCTGCCGATGGGCCTCTGTACCTCATGGCTGCATCATCATCGTTTAGTCAATCTGTATAAAGTCTGTACCATTCAGCATGAAAGGGGCTACATATTATCGTGAGGAGGGTCTGCAAAATGTGAAGGTAGCCCTTGCCCCCCATTGTGCAGTGACCATTCTTACTGATATGTGAAATGGAGAGGTTTATCTGCAGCAGGCAGATCGATGACGATGTGGTCAATTATATATTTCGCTTGTATTAATTCCACCATAACCTGCCACAAAGCAGTCTAGCAGCCACAGGATCCAGCATCAATGCTGAGCACTAACATTAGACTGGATTCCCTACAGAATGGGAACTGGCCCTTCTGCCCAACCAGTCCACACCGACCCTCCGAAGAGCAACACACTCCTCTGACTAATGCACTGAACACTATGGGCATTTTACCATGGCCAGTTCACCCGAGCTGCATATCTTTGGACTGTGGGAGGAAACCCACGTCGACACAGGGAGAATGCGCAAACTCCACACAGGCAGTTGTCCACGGCTGGAACCGAACCTGGGACCCTGGTACTGTAAGGCAGCAGTACGAACCACTGAGCCACCATGCCATCCTATGGTGACTATATACCAAGGAGCTATCCCCCTCTGCCTGGCTGTGTCCTGTCAGTGGGACAGAACCTACCAGAGCGGGTGGTGATGTTGCCTGGGACATAATCCTGTTCACAGAATCCTGCTTTCCAGACAATATCTGACTGTTGCTCGATTAGTCCAAGGGTAATAGATATCAGGTCACTTTCACATTTTCTGTAATGAAGAGTTAATATCACTTTATTTCTTACATATTTTAAAATAAACCAAACATCATTGTTTTTCAGTTGAAAACAATTGAAATGAACAATAGTTGAATTACCAGAGCGCACACCTAACTATTAAACAATTCAGTGACTGTAGTAAACAGCCGATTCATGTTCAGATCAGTGAACACACCATCTTGCAGGCAGCAAAGCTGTTGGAATTGATTTTGAGGAAAAGCCTGAATTCAGACACAGTGTTATTGGGCCTCACCACGACCTCCAAAATACTGGCCATCTCCAAAATCTGTCCAGAAAGCTCCCAAAATGGAGCTGGGCAGTTACTCACACAATCCCTCACAATAGACTGGTTAGCGACATACCTGAACAACGGGGAGATGTGTCGGGGGCAGACTGATCAATGGACTAGCACATGGCGCTGGTCCAGATGCAGTTCAATATTTATAATAACGACCTGTAAACAACCATGTCTTGCAAGTATAGCTCTTCTTGTGTTCCACCTAAACTCTGTAATTGTGTACCTTGGAACCGATCCTGAATGAAGGTGTTATAAAGGTGATGGACTCCTGCAGCACATTGCATCTGACAATGAATCCCTCATAAACAATATCCAGTATATGTTAGCCCCACAATGTCAGTATCCAAACAGAATTGTGCAGCTCCATTGATGGCCAGCGTGATCCCAGCCCAACGACCTTGTGTGTGACTTGAGCTAGAAATTTCTGTTCTAACCATTAACAACCATTAAGTAAAGTCTATTTACTGAAGGTCCGATAGCCTTTCATAATACCAACTTTCAGATTGTCCAATAAGCACAAAATTCACCCATTTATTCAGTACACTGTTATAACAACAATATGATGTAAACACACAGTAAGTAGCATTGAAATAATGAGTCTCATTGCCACACCCAAGACCGTATTGTGATTAAGTACAAGGACTTTGAAAATACACAATTACTTTCCCTTGTATTAATATTGTTAACTAATACTCTATTCTCCTGCTCCTCAGATGCTGCCTGAACGTCCCAGTTTTTTTTTAAGCACCACACTTTTTGACTTTGATCTCCAGCATCTTCAGTCCTCACTTTCATCCTGCTCATATTCATCATAATCATTTTCGTGGCAACAATGTCACTGTGTGTTTAAACATGTTCCAGTCAGATATGAGTACGTTTTCAGTTGCTTCTGTCTATCTCAGAGCTCAGTAATGTGGGATGACAATGCCAGTGTCTGTGGTGCTTGGTATGTAGGCCATGCCTCTGAGAGACTGACAGATTGTTTCAAACATCATATCCCTTCAGCTGTTCACAACAAGCAATGTACTGCGTGGACCAAGCAGCCTGAACTCACAAAACCCAAAACCGTGTCCAGCATTGAACAGGTCTAGACAATACTTTTATGTTAATTTATTCATGAAATGTGATTGGGATGGCATTTATTGATCGATAGGGAACTTAAAACAGTGACACTGAAGGAACGGCAATATACTTCCCAATCAGGATAGTGGGTGGCTTGGAACAGAACGCGAACATGGTGGGGGTCCCGTGTGTCTGCTTCCCTTGTCCTTCTCGACGGTCGGGGGTTCAGAGGTCCGTTGTAAACAGCCTTGGTAAATTTCTGCAGAGCACCGTGTAGATGGCAGGTATTGCTGCTACTGAGAGTCAGTGGATGAGGGGTGAAGCTGCACCCACACGGGCAAATGGAAGCATTTAATCACACACACATTCAACATGTGTCTTAGCAATAGGGGACAGGCTTTCAGAAATTTTGTGGTGAGTTATTCCTGCAGAATCTTGTACCTAAAGAATTTATATGTGTCAAAAAGTGGCGCTGGAAAAGTAAAACAGGTCAGGCAGCATCTGAGGTACAGGAGAGTCAATGCTTCAGCATAAGCCCTTCACAGGAATGGGTAATGAAATCATATGGTTAGTCCAGTTCAGGTTAACGGTAATCCCCGCGATATTGCATGATGTGTGTTCAGTTATGGTGGTGGAATTGAACGTTAGAGGATGTGTTTCAATTTTTCTTTGTTAGAGGTAATCATTGTCTGGCACATGTGTAATGGAAATGGTATTGTCACCGTTAAGCACACACCGGCATATTTCCAGGTCCTGTTCCATTTGGACAAGGACTGCTTCAGTATCTGAGTAAATCACGAATGGTGTTGAATACTGTCCAGTCATTGGCAAACATCCCCACTTGTGATTTTACAGTTATTTATGAAGCAGCTGAAAATTATAGGGCCTAGGGCAGAGAGCACTCTTACAGCTCACTGATGCTGTCCCTCTGTCTGAGATAAAAAGCTTGCTTCTCGTTCCACTTGCTCCAGAGGTGTCTAATAACATATCTGAATGGAATAATATTTCAATATCTACCAGACAGAGCTGCGTGAGGAATAGGTTAGCTCAATCAGTTGGAGGGCTGGTTTGTAATGCAGATTAATGTCAACAGTGTGGGTTCAATTCCTGGGGTGACTAAAGGACTGTCCTACTCAATCTCTCCCTTACTTGAGGTATGATGACTGTCCAGTTAAACTACCGCCAGTTGTCTCCATCATCCTGTAGGAGTATGGTGCCCTACCTTTACATTGCTGATCTACAGGCTTACCAAGAAACCCCGCCCCTGGGGTACTGCGGCGAAGCTGTGATGACTGCTCTCCACCAACCCCAACCACCTTCCTTTGTACCAGGTGTAACTTCTACCAGTGCAGACGATTCCTGTTTCCCTTTAATCCTGGATACGACATTTGGTCAAATGCAGTTATGATCATGTAAAAAGTGCACTAACTGTCACCTCACCTCTCGAATTCAGCTGTGTGTTCTCTTGTTGTATATCATTAAATCAAGGCTTCAAAGAGCCTAACGGATGAGAACCCAAACTGAGCTTTAGCGAGCAGATTAGTACTGAGGAAGTGCTGCTTGATCCCACTGTAGATGACATCTTCCATCCCTTTATTAATGACAGGGATTAGAGCAATGGGGTTGTCACTGATTGTCCGATGTTTTGTCTGTGTGTGTACAGAACACACCCGGATAGTTTCCCACGTTGTCAGGTAGGTCCCAGTGCTGTATGCTGAATGGAATGTTATAATGGCCCACAGCCGTTGCATTCTCCAATCCCTGGAGCTGTTTGTAAATAAAACACAAAGTGAATCGGACTAGCTGAAGACTGCCATCTAGAGGAGACTAAAATAGATCATCCCATCGATATTTCTGTCTGAACATTGCTATGAATGTTTCAGCCTTAGATTTCGATTGTTGTTCATTCAGGAAGGTGGTATTGGTGGATTCTTCTCCTCCAGTGAGTTGTGTGATTGTCCACCACCACTCACGAGGATTGTAGAGATTAGGTCTGATTCACTGGTTACATTTGTGTCTCATTTGCTATTTATACCATGTGATGAGTAAGTGGCCCAATTTAGTAACTTCATCTCATTCTGAGGTTTATTTGGTGCTACTATAGTCAGGCCTTCCTGTTTTCTCCATTTAACAAGGCTGTATCCCTGGCTTGACGGCCAGGATAAAGTGGAGTATATGCCAGGCAGTGATAGTGAAAATTATACTGGAGTACAATTCTGCTGCTGTTGGTAATGACCCGAACCACCTCACACAGGTCAGTGCAAAATTCCAAAATCTATTGGAAATCTGCCCCGTTGAGCACAGTGATGGTGTCACATATACACAGGGGTCTTCACGATGTAAAAGTGGAAAATGTCTCCATAAATACTGTGTGCAGTAGTTCACCTTTCCCAATACAGTCATCGAACAATGTGTCTGCAGCCGGTAGGTTGGTGAGGATGAGGTCAAGGATGTTTCTACCTATCAGTCATTCCCCCGACCCGGTGCAGACGCAGTGAAGCAGTTGGGTCCTTATAAACTCAACCACCTCGAACAGCAACGCTGCTGCTGAACTCCTCTTGGTGGTGGTTTTGAAATGGCCCACCCAGTATACATCCGCCAGCTCTGTCAGTCTCTGTGCTTCCTCCGAGTGTTGGTCAATGTCGAGGGACACTGATCCACCAGCTCAGGCAGTGGAGTCATCAGGAGGTTTCCGTGCCAGTGTTTGATCTGACACCGTGAGGCTGAGGGGGTGGGGGGGGGTGTCAGCAGGAGGTTTCTGTGTCAGTGTTTGATCTGAGACCGTGAGGCTGAGGGAGGGGGTGGTCAGCAGGAGGTTTCCGTGTCAGTGTTTGATCTGACATCGTGAGGCTGAGGGGGGGGGGGGGTCAGCAGGAGGTTTCTGTGTCAGTGTTTGATCTGACACCGTGAGGCTGAGGGAGGGGGTGGTCAGCAGGAGGTTTCTGTGTCAGTGTTTGATCTGACACCGTGAGGCTGAGGGAGGTGGGGATCAGCAGGAGGTTTCCGTGTCAGTGTTTGATCTGACAACATGAGGCTGAGGGAGTGGGGTGGGGGGGGGGGGGGGGGGTCAGCAGGAGGTTTCTGTGTCAGTGTTTGATCTGACACCATGAGGCTGAGGGAGGGTGGGATCAGCAGGATGTTTCCATGTCAGTGTTTGATCTGACACCGTGAGGTTGAGGGAGGGGAGTCAGCAGGAGGTTTCCGTGTCATTGTTTGATCTGACACCGTGAAGCTGAGGGAGGGAAGTCAGCAGGTGGTTTCTGTGTCAGTGTTTGATCTGATACCGTGAGGCTGAGAGAGGGGAGTCTTCAGGAGGTTTCTGTGTCAGTGTTTGATCTGACACAATGAGCTTCAAACCGCCTCCAAACCTACCCCCTTCGCTATCTCTCTCCTTCCCCAAACCCTACGTTCTTCTCTATCTCTATAACCTCCTCCAAACCTTCCACCCATCCCATCTATATTACTTCCTCCAGCCCCCACTGCCTTTGCTATCTCTTTCACACCCTCCATACACTGTACCCCTTTTATATCTCTCTAACTTCCTCCAAACCCGACACCCCTCCCTATCTCCTTAACCCTTTCCAAATACTGCACCCCTTCCGAACTCTCTAAACTCCTCCAATCGCTACTCCCTTCCATATCTCTTCAACCTACTCTAGACCCTGCACCACACTCTATCTCCTTAGCCCATTCTAAACCCTGCTTCCTCCCTATAGTTCTGAACCCTCTAAACCCTATACATCTCCCTACTTACTCAACCCCACCAAACCTTTTCCCTATCTATCTAATCACATCCAATCCCTACACCCTTCCCTATCTCACTAACCTGTTCCAAACCCTATGCTACTCCGTATCTCTCTCAAACCCTGCACGCCTCCCTATCTCTCTAACCCCTCCAAACCTACACATTTCCCTATCCATCTAACCCCCTCCAATCCGTAACCCTACTCTATCTCTCCAACCTCCTTCAAACCCTATACTACTCCATAACTCTCTCAAACCCTGCACGCCTCCCTATATCTTTAAGTCCCTCCCAAATCATATGCTACTCCCTATCTCTCTCAACCCGCTCATACTACCGCTAAATGTTTTATCACGCCTCATATTTACGCTTCTACTTCCGTTTTAAGTTTAGCCTTACACATATGGTAGTTGTCTCCATTGATCTGCTCAATTTGTACCTGCTTTAAGCTTCTCTTTCCGATTTAATTCCCTTCTTACTGCAGCAACTGACTCCATAACTAATAATGCATCACCACCTCCTCCTTTACCCCTCTCCTGTGCTACCTATAGTTCTTGCACCGCAGAATATTGAGTTGTCAGCCCTGACCTCCCTCAAGCACATCTCTATAATGGCAAAAATGTCACAATTCCACGTGTCACCGCGTTCCCTTATCACATCTGTCTGTCCGATAACATACCCAACATTAAGGGAAATCACATCCACCCTGGAATATATCACCTAGAATACTCTGTACTTCGGAGTTCTTCAGTCATTGACTGCTCGTTATCAAGCTGCCTAATTCATGAACCAAAACTGTAACTCTGGGACTGAATGAATATTTGTTGAATAGTAATTTCGTTTTCAGTAAATGTATTCAACAAATGCAACTTTCCAGAACTGAACGGTCAGCTCTAAATACAGCGAGTTTCTGCTGATTAATTGCCTGCTCAGTGTGCAGAGGGGTCAGCCCTTTGTAATGGAGAAAGTGAGACCTGGAGATGCTGGTGATCAGAGTCGAAAAGTGTGGCGCTGGAAAAGCACAACATATCAGGTCCATTTGAGGAGCAGGAGAGTTAAAGCTTTGGGCATCAGCCTTTCATCAGGAAGGCATTGGTGCCTTCCCATGTTTTCCATTCCATGATTAACAGGTTATAGGGAACCATATGTGTTCAGGAAAGCAGCACTATATCGAGCCCTGAAATGGAAAGCAGTCAATCAGATAGTTGGACAGTGAGTAGACATGGTGAGGTGAAGTACAGACTGATTGAAATACAAACATAGGGATAGATAAATTTCCTAGGCGAGACGGGATCCACCCTGGCTTACTACAGGAAGAGAGCAAAGAGATTACTGTACCTTTGGAGATGATCTTTGCGTCCTCACTCTCCATTGGAGTAGTGCCAGACGATTGGAGGGTGGCAAATGTCACTCCCTTGTTCAGGAAATGGAATAGGGATAATCCTGAGAATTACAGACCAGTCAGTTTACATCAGCATTGGGCAAAGTTTTGGGAGAGGATTCTGAGAGACAGAATTTATGATTACTTGTAAATCATAGTTTGGTTAGAAATAGTCGGCATGGCTTTGTGAGGGGCAGGTCATGCCTCACAAACCTTACTGAATTCTTTGAGGATGGGATCAATCACATTGAAGAAGTGAGAGTAGTGAATGTGGAGTATATGGTTTTTAACCAGGCGTTTGGTAAATTTCCCCATGGTAGGTTCATTCAGAAAGTAAGGACGCATCGGATACAGGGAAAGCGGTCTGTCTGGACGCAAAATTGACTGACCCATAGAAGACAGAGGGAGGTGGCAAGCATTCTGTCTGGTGCTCGGTGACCATTGGTGTTCCATTGGGATCGTTTCTGGGGCCTCTGCTGTTTGTGATATTTATAAATGACTTCGATGAGGAAGAGTGTAGGTGGATTAGTAAGTTTTTCAATTTAACAAAGCATGGTGGAATTGTAGTGTGGAGGGCTATTGTAGTTTGCACAGGACATTGACAGGATGCTGAACTGGGCTGATAAGGGACAGTTGGAGTTCAACCTGGAAAGTTGTGAAGCGATTCAGTTTGGTTAAATGTAGGATTCATACATTGTGGAGTAACAGTGGGATCTGATGATCCATGTCATAGCTCCCAAGAAGTTGCCACCCAGGTTGAGAAAGTTCTTAAGAAGCCGGATGATGTTTTCATTAGCATGGGGGTTGAGTTTAAGCAGTGAGGTTGTGCTGCAGCTCTATGGAACCCTGGTGAGATCACACTTAAAATGTTGCGTTCCGTATGGTCGCCTCATTATATGAAAGATATGGAAGCATTGGTGAGTGTACTGAGGAAATTTATCAGGACGCTGCTTGGACTGGAGGGCAGGTCTTGCAAAGAAAATTCAGGGAACTAGGTTTTTTCTCGTTGGAACGAAAAAGAATGGAACATGACTTGATAGAGGTGGACAAGATGATTAGAGGCATAGATAGAGTGGATAGCCAGAAGCTTTCACCCAGGACGGAAATGGCTATGATGAGTGGGCACGATTGTAAGGTAATTGGAGGAATATTTATGGGAGATGTCCGAGGTAGGTTCTTTACGCAGAGCTTGTGGGTGTGTGGATAGGCACATGAATGATCGTATAATGACAGGTATGTAGGTTAGTCTGATCTTAGAACAGGATAAAATGTCGGCAGGACGTCAAGGGCTGAAGGGCCCGTACTATGATTCCTGTTTCACCAAGCTTGTAGGTGCTCATCAATTCTTGAGTGTGTGAGGGAGTGATGTGTGTGAGATCAGGAAGCTTTGACGAGGAGTTAGGTCAAAATTTACATTTACGTTGTGCATTGTTACAGTCACCTGAGTGCCAGTACAATATGTGTATGTCACCACACACCAAACAGAATCCGCTAAGTTCAGTTATGAACGTGCTTCTTGGCCTGCCGTTTGCTGCTGTTTTCTTCAGATATATTCTGTTTGGTGAACCGTGTATTAATCTCTGGCCATCCACAGAGATGTAAAATTTCATTTTGATACTGGTGATAATGAAGGTGACATTTATTGGGTATGGTTTCAGAGGTTTCTTTGTGAGACTCAAGATAGTGCATCAGACTGTCAACTTTTTAACGTCTTTTCCCAGCATCCGGTCCAGGGTGCAGATGTATGGAGTCTGGGAGGTAGGCCAGGTGTCAGCCCCATCAGTAAGTGGTGCGGTGTGATTCTGACACTACATGGCGACACATCTGCCCACCGGGCCAGGCTCTGACTGAAGATGGTTTTTTAAAACCTGGTTGCTGGTCAGCCATTGATTTGGACATTATTTGTAGCTACACTGAGACCAGTGATAGTCTGTTAGCGAGCTCCCACCTTTCCCAGGGTGGATTCCAAATTAATTGTTGTGAAGAAATGTTTGACTGACAGCCCTGACCCAGGTTAGAAACTCTTTGCACAGATTTAGGAGCAGGTCAGTGTGTCACTCAGCATCACATGCAACTGTGAATTCCAGTAACACTGTAAATGATTCAAAACCTTTTGGAAGCCATTTTTAGCGTTGCTCATTGCAAGGTGTTGAGTTTACTGACCCGAACAATCATCAGCTGTTAGCTATGTTTCGTGAATTGGGCAGAAATGAGATATGAAGTATGATTATTCAACTGAACCATAATCTCTGAAAACAATTAGGTCGATTCTACATTTATGGGAGTAAAGTATATACTCCTATCAATTTTTTGTAACGCAAAAATAAAGAATGCACATTTTATTTTACTTCGAATAAAGAACATGTTACCTAACTGTTGTGATCAGAATTATACATTCAATGTCAGGATTCAAAACAATGCATTGCTACCCCAACATTTTGAAAATGGTAGGCTCCTGAATGATTACATGTTCGGAGTGAGTAAACGATTGGACAATCAAATAGAATTAGATTTCATATACATTTATATATAATCAATCAGTTAAATTTCTCAGTGAAATGTACGAGCTTCAGCTAATAGCCAGCAATTTAGAAATAGCAATAATTCAACATGCACTGTGAATGATTACATTATCAAATTTTAGCAAACAATAATTTGAAAACTTCCGATTTTTAGAAAGAATGCGACTTAATATGAAATGTGGACAGTGAAAAAAAAAATGGACATATTTTGGCGTGAGGGAAAAGTCAGACCTTTTCAAAGAGATTTGTGCCAAAGCAATGAGATATTTGTTTTCGTTATCAGAACATAACATTTAAAATATTCATGTTCTGAGAAATAAATAGACTACATAATGAGACTGACCTTGCAATATTTGCATTTTAAATGTTTATCCTGAACCAAATAATCAGATATTTACGAGCACTTAAAACAGGAAATAATCCGATACTGACTTTTATTTGCATCAGACACATGATAGAGTACAAGCCTTTAAAGTACAGGAGGAGGCCATTGGCCACTGTGTGTGCATCAGCTCCAGTAATGTTTCCCAAGCACCTTCCATTTGCCAGCCCTATCTCTGTAGCCCATTAAATTTATAATTTACAAATATATATCCAATTCTTTATTGAATCGTCATCTACAACTCTCCCAGGCAGTCTAATCCAAATCCTAAGAACTCTCTCAATAAAGAAGTATTTATGTATCTCAGTCCCAGCTCTTTTGCTGACCATTTTGAAATTAGAACTCCTTGATGCTGTCATGCCAACTAACAGAAACAGAGTTTTCTGTTTTACTCTGCAACTTTCTTCAAACTTTATAAGTTCACATCTTTGTCTGTTCTGCTCCAGGAAGAATAAGCCTTGCAAGAACTGTAACAAACACTACGTCGGAAAAACAGGCAGAAAACGAGCCACCTGGATGCATGAACAACAACTAGCCAGAAAAAAGACATGACCCACGATCACTAGGTCCTTACGTACGGATGAGGAAGTATATCATTTTGACTGGGTCTGCACATCCATCTAGGACCAGCCAAAGAAAGACACGCACGAGAATTCCTAGAAGCATGGAAATCCAACCGGAACTCTACGAACAAACACATCGATTTTGATTCAATCGAACACTCTCTGAGGAAAAGGACCAGACATGAAATCACCAATACTGGAAATTACATCACTGACTCAAAGAAACCTAAACACTTAAAAAGCAAGTGGGACATAAAACTAGCATTTCACCGGAGACTCACTGATAATGTTCACTAGGATAGTGATGAACCATCGGAAAATGAACTCTCCAACTCAAACTGACATCCAGAAGAAATGCAATTTCTCTCGTCCTTTCTTTAACTAAATCCTTCATTCCAGTTATCATTCTGATTATTTATAAAGTTATTGGTATTCTTTTGCAAAGTAATATGGAGTCTGTCAGATTGTGTGTGTGAGTGCGTGTGTGTGTGTGAGAGAGAGAGAGACAGAACAATCCTCAGTAATCTCTGAATTACTCCCCGTGCCATATGGAAAAGAGGTAAGGATTAGGACGGCGGTATAGTTTAACATGTTGTTAAAAAGCTAGTTCAGGGTTGATGGTTTCAGATTTTTGGATTATTGGGAATTCCTCCAGGACAGGTGGGACCTGTACAAAAAAGACAGATTGCATCTTAACTGGAGAAGCAACAACATCCTTTTGGGGAGCTTTGCTAGTGCACGTCGAATGGATTTAAACTAATAAACCAGGAGTTTGGTAACCAAAGCAGCGGGTTAGAAACTGAGTAGAAGGTCGAGATGAATAGCACATCAGGCATGGCCAGTCTAATGACCATGCTGAGGGAAGGAATCCTATCAGTTCACATTGTGAGATGGAAGTTGGAATTAATGATAGAGATGAGGCTCAGGTTTATCAGGGATTCACAAATGAGGATGGAGAGTGTGGGGGGATGTGAGGGATTGAGGTGAGGGAGATCAGGAAGACAGTGCACAAGAAAATATTAAAGGGCAAATATTGAAGGGATGGAGTGGAGTGGGGAATTCTGTGATAAATAACTGGCAGCAAAACACAGGAAAACTTGTTTTTTATCAAAGTGAATATCTGGGAGGTAATTTATTATGCTTCAGAGAAATAGCACCCTCATAGCTAGAAGTCTGCATTATATTGAAGGAAAATCTGTGTCCATGACAGTGCTGTAGCTATAATAATGGTGGTAAACAGTTGGAAAAATGCTCGTGCTGTTGTTAGACAATGCTTGCACTGAGCATGTGAATTACCCTGGATGTTCCCAAAGATGGCTCGGATGCTGTAGGTGGAGAAAGTGCTGAAACTCCATGAGATGATTCTGGTTTGTAATCTCGCCACTTACTGAGTCCAGTCAAAGGAACAAACCAGCAACTGCCATTGCTTATTGCTTCAGTATATATCAGAGCATTCATGGCTGCCAACGCATAGAATCATGAAATGAATTAAAGGCCTTTCACGTCTGTGCCAGAAAGTGCACATCCAAAGGCTTTGTAAATGTTTGTGAGGTTACCTCCCTCAACGACCCTCCTAGACAATGCATTCCAGATTCATACCACCCTCTCAGTACGAAACACATTCCACAAATCCTCTCTCAAATCCCTGTCTTTCACTTCAAAAATGCGTTCCTTTGTTTTTGACCCTTTGACTAAGAGAAACAGCTTCTGTTTATTCATCTTCTCCATACCCATATACTCCAGTATACCTGTAGCAGATTCCTTCCTCAACCCCCGCCCCCCCAAATTTCCACATGCTCACCATCGTCATTTATGAATATCACAAACAAACCGTGATTTCCTTCCTGTTTTGCCCATATGTTATTCAGAGGAAGATTTGAGAATTCCAGTCTCTGTTTTTTTCTTATTTTGGTCAATTTACAAAGTGATTTGGTTAACATCTTTTATGAGTATGCCAGAAATAACAGTTTTGACACAGAGTTGAATTCATCTTTTGCACTTTGCATGTTTTATTCATAAAGCTTGCAAATAATTTAGGATGAACTAGATTTTGGCATCTTGCGCTGGAACATTAACCTTTTGGAGGCACTGCAATAGCCAGATCTGGAGACATTTTTCATCTGCAGGATGGACACAGACTAATTCATTGTTTGTTTAAATCAGCTGGTGTGATGAGGATAAATACTCAATGAAATTCTATGTTATGGACAAACTGAAGGAGATCAAATCATATTCTCATGTCTACCTTGAATTGGAAGCAAATACATACTGTAAAGAAAAATCAAAAATGTAGAAACACCACGCAAGACAAGAAAAAAAATCCTCTGCACTTGATACAGAAAGATAGAGTACATGTATCATCTTAACAAGAATCAAGTGATAGAAAAGAAAGAACATGAAATCTTTTCTTAATTTTGAATGGAAACCTGATCTCGATTTTCCTGAACAGTGATGTTTTCGCATCCAATCCCGCTTCCCCAAAAACAAGATTTTCCTTGTCACTAAAACTTCATCCGTCATTCTTCCTCCTTCGTCCTACTCTTTCCTCACACTCCTACTTCCCTTGCACTACCCCTTCTGCTGCTACATGCTCTTCCATTGATGATTTCCCTTTATACCCTCCTTCTGTCACTCCCACCGTAAGTTACACCAATTCCCCAATTGCTCCCACTTCATCTGGCCATCGCATTCCCGTTTTGCTTTCCAACTGGGATGATGGGAGCCGCTGGCTTCTGTTCTGCTATTGATCATCGGTGAATGTTGAGATTGGGATGATCAATGTCCAATCGGAACAGACAATAGTGTGTTTCTGTCACTGTCTGATGCACCGTGAACAGGATGGTTTTGTTCCCCATGGTCCAGAGTAGAGTATCTTTCTGTCTCTGTGTCACAGTGCATAACCAAACAGCCTCATCACAAATAGGATGAACCTTTCCTCAAAATCAGAAGTCCATGCATCATTTTTCCCTTAAACATTGTGAGTACAGTGAGCACATTGTTCAAACAAGCCGTGTTTTACACTTTTGCTTTTTATTATTTTAACGGTTTACCTCTTTTGAGGTGAGATCAGAGTAACTTCCCTTGCATCAAAGTAGTATTTGATTCATGTGGCATCACGGACCCTGAGTAAACAGGGGTCAATGGGAATCGGAGGAAATTCTCTCCTGGTAATTTCCTCACTGAACGATGACACCTTCCCCAGAGCTTTTGAGAATGACAAATAAACTCTGCCCTTGCTAATACCTTCCAAAGCTATGGATGACCTTGTCCTGTTAATAACATCAACATTTATTATGTTTTCACAGTTTTGTCTAAAATCTCAGAAAAGTAAGACTTTGCTGATTGAGTGTCACTCCAATGAAATCAGGGCATTACAATAAGATTACGTTCATTTTCATTCAGTTACTTCCTGAGGACTGATCATGTGATTGCAGTGCCAGTGATATCAACATTTTATCTGTGCAAAAGCATCACATCTCATTGGCTCAAGGCTGCACCACTCCCCAATTCTATTTCTTTCTCCAGCACATTCGCCATGCTCATCAGATATATGAGGCACACAAGATGCAATAACACAGAGATGTCTATGACCCCTTGGAACCTGCCTCCCCACCCGTGCCCTGCACTCTGACTGCATCCCCTCCCCCAAATGCAACTCCTGTCGTACCTTCAGCCTCCCTCCTACCCTTCCACACTCTGATGTTGAATGTTCTGGACTTAACAATGGTCTCAGCGTTATCCCGCTGTGCCCCGACTTTAATGAATTTCGGGTACGGCATGACGTTGAACTCTTCTCCCACCATCTTCTCCTCGGTGCCAATTTCTTTGGGCAAAGATTCTGCTCCCTGTTCCCCTAGCTCCAATACTCTTCCTCCACCTGGACCTCTCACTCTGCTGTTTGCTTGAACTCAATCTGTTCATTGAGAATGTTCGATGTGACATTGGTTGTCTTAATTTCTCTGCAGCCCCTCACCCAGTCCAACAAATCACCCTCTGAACAGGCCGTGTGCTTTGATACAACCCTGACTCTGTTATTCAGCCTGTGCTGGTAAGGGTGATTCTGCTGTAGTCTGGTGGACTGACCTCTACATTGCAGTGACTGAGGACCAGCTCTCAGTTATCTCCTCATATCACCTGCTGAACCATGACCCGACCATGGCACATCAGGCCATTGTATCAACTGTGATAATTGACCACATTTCATCAGGTCATTCACACCCTACTTACCCCCACCTAACGGTCCCCAAGCTGATGGTCCTCTGATAGCAGAGCTGACTTCGATCTCCTCCTGTAAATCCACAAACAGAACTGCCCGGTCAGACCCATTGCTTCAGCCCACTCCTGGCACACAGAGCGGGTGGATGGATACACACGTGGGCTCCAGTCATACCTGTTTCTTCAAGGGGTATGTAAACAATTCCCTGTTCCACTTCTATTCCAGACCCATCCACAACTCTTTCTCCAATGCATAGATTATATCATCGATTATGCTTCTCTCTCTTGTCCTGAATTTGAAAAAAATCATCAATCTCACTTCCAATTTGCATCCCTCCCTCACTTTCACCTCGTCTTTCTCTGACTCATCACTTCCTTTCCTCGGCATCTCTGTTTCTATTTCTGGGGATCGACAGGTCACTAATATCCAGTATTAACCAACCGACTGCCACTGCTACCTGGAGTATACACCCTCACAACCTGTTTCGTGATAATACTCCATTCCATTCCACCAATCTTTCTGTCTTCATCGCATTTCTTCTAATGATGTCAATTTCCAAAATGTCCATCTTCTTCCTCAACTGAGAATTTCCCTGCACTGTTCTTGAGAGGGCCCTCAACCAGGTCTGACCCACCTCTTGCATTTCTATTCTCACTGTCTCTCTACCCTCCTGCAACAGCGAGAGAATTCATCTTGTCCTGGCCTACCATCCCACCGGCATTCACATGAAGTGGATCATCAGCCGCCATTTCCCTCACCTCCAGCAAGATGCCATCACCAGATACATATTTTCCTCCTCAAAATTGTCCGCCTTCTGGAGGGACGAGGACACCCTGGTTCACTCTTTATTCACTCCCATTACCCCCCCCCCTCACCCCCACCACAGGCCCACTTCACTTGCCCCTGCCTGAAGTGTAACATGTTCGCACTTCTGTCCTCCTTTCTCACTATCCAAGGGCCCAACCACACCGTACCGATGAAGCAGCACCTTACCGACATTTCCCACAATTAGTCTACTCAATTCGCTTCTCACAATGTGGTCTCCTCTACATTGGGGAAACTAATGGTAGCTTGGGTGACCGCTTCACTGAACATCCAAAGTGTATCTATACAAATGAACCTGAGCTTCCAGTTGCCTGCCAGTTTAATACCGCATCCTGTTCCCTGGCTAATATCTCTATGTCAGGCTTGCTGCAGTGTTCCAGGAAAAGTCTATGCAAACTGGAAAAACAACGCCCCATTTACCGTGTGAGGACCCTACTCCCTTCAGACTCAAAATCAAGTTCAATAATTTTCGGCCCTGAACACCCCAATGTCCTCGCCCCGGATGAATAATACACCAGGTCTCGTTCTCACATCGCCTTCCATTACACACCCTCTATGTTTAGCTACTAACAATCTCCATTAACAGCTGTCCAGCCCCTTCTGCATATCAACCAACATTTTCCTAGCTACCATCAGTTCTGAGGAAGGGTCACTGAACCCGAAACGTTAACTGTGATTTCTCTTCACAGGTGCTGCCAGACCTACTGAGGTTTAGAAGCAACTTCTGTTTTAGTTTCAACATTTTCATGGCATGTTTTCGCACTCCAATACGTCATCAATATTTAGAGCCTTGTCAAACACAGGAACTTTGTAATTTTTCATTTAATGTCCATAACAAATTACTCGAGATCCAAGTGAGACAGGGGCTTTGCGGTTATCGTTCGGATCGGACAATTTGTCACAGTTCAGAAAGAAAAAGAAATCGAAAGAGCTGGAGCAAAACTCAACAAATTTGGCAAAATTTGAGCAGAGATGCACAGAATTAACCTTTGACTTTTCAGAAATTTCACATCATAATCAATATGTCAACTCTGTTTCTATCTGCAGATACTTCTTCATGTTTTTATTTCGTTTCTCCACCTTTTTCTATTTGTATCTCATGTTTGCATATCAGTTTATCTCATGTTTCTTGACAGGTCCATATGCTTACCTTGGTTGTGTTTGGATACTGTGGTCCTATTACAATTGGTGCGTCTGTGACACGTGTCTTAAGGCCGAAATCTGTTTCTTCTATAAGATTCAAAGAGAAAAAAAAACATGTTTCTGAATATCCTGTAAATCTCAGAAAACCACTTTATTTTAAAACACTTTTTATTGCAACTGAACTTCATGACATAATAAGAATCGATTTTTGTTGATGGAACAGTCTGTGTCCTTTATTGAAGAAGCTTGTCTCCACCCCTCCCCCCCCCCCCCACATAGGCTTTCAATACATATCTCAGAATTATTACAGCAAAGGTTGCGGAAACTCAACCCATTGTCTCTTCCAGCTTAGAATGAGCTGTATCTCTTACTGTTACTCTGCATACTGGCAACTGAAAGCATTCTATTCGTGTGACATGGTAACTGCTCTGCCCAGGACCATAAGAAACTACAGACGGTTGTGTGCACAGCACAGACCATCACGGAGGGAAACCTTCCATCCATTTATACTTCTTACTGTCACCGACAGGCTGATAACATTAAAAAGAAATCTCTCCCAAACTGGTAATGATCTCCGACAACCTCTTCCAACAGGATGAAGATAGAGAGACTTGAAAACATGTACCAGCATACTCAGGAACACTTTCTTCCCTACCGTAATTAGACTGACGAATTGACATCTCTAACATCAAATAATACTAGTCTTGCTAATAGCAATCTTGTTTTGCACATCTCCTGTGCAGCGGCAACCTTATATGCCTCACTCTGTTGAAGTACCTCATGAGCTGTGTGTTTTTGTCTACTATCATGTTCCTGCACTACTCACAAAACAAAGCTTTCCATTGTGCATTTGACTAAAATAAATCAAATCAAATAAAATAAAACACATGGACTACAGTGGCTCACCGTCTTCTCAAGAGCAGCTAGAAAAGTGAAGTAATGCTGGCCCAGCCAATGATACCCACATCCCATTAACGAATATAAGAAGATGACCACCGTTTAGGGCAGAGAGACAGGGAGATAAAATCGCTTTAAACATTGCCTTAGACATATACAGGTTTCCCTTTACTGAACAAGCTTGTCTCCCCCTCTCCATAGGCTTTCAATACATATCACAGAATTATTACAGCAAAGGTTGAGGAAACTCAACCCATTGTCTCTTCCAGCTTAGAATGGGCTGTATCTCTACTGTTATTCTGTATACTGGCAACTGAAAGCATTCTATTCGCGTGACATGGTAACTGCTCTGCGATTTTAATTACAGTGTTCCTTTCATAAGCCCATATGCTGTAAAGTGAAGAAGCATTAATTTGTATGGGAAAAATTTCGGCAATCTTCGTAAAAGTGAAAATCCTCTTTGGATTTCTTTTGATTTGCGAAAACAGGTCCTAATGTAGGTCATTTGGAAAGGGAAGCGGGGAAAAGCGAACTTTTGAAAAGCAGGGGATACCTGTATTTACGTGGGCATGTCATCAGCGAACTTGCAGCTGGCGTTGTTTGGAATTTGGCAACACAGCCGTGTGTGTACAAGGAGTACAGTAGGGGGCTGAGGGACACAGCCGTGTGTGGACAGGGAGTACAGTAGGGGGCTGAGGACGCATCCTTGGGGTATTCAGTGTTGAGTGTGATTGTGGTCGAGGTGCAGATACCTCTCTTCACAGATTATGGTCTGTGGGTCTGAAACTGGGGGATCAAGTTGCAGAGGGTGGAGCCGCAACTAAGGTCACGGAATTTTGAGATCAGTCTGGAGGGGATAGCGATGTTGAAGGTGGAGCTCTAGTCAGTGAGCAGGAGTCGGGTGTAAGTGTCCTTGTTGTCTCGATGTCCCAGGGATGAGTGCAGGAATTGGGGTATGGCTTCCTTTCTGGGCCTGTTACATCAGTAGGCAAATGATAAGGAATCAGGTCAGGCTGGGAGACTGGAGCTGATGTGGGCCATAACGAGCCTTTCAAATCACTCCATGTTTATTGAGGTCAGAGCCACTGGGCGGTAGTCATTAAGGCACGTTACATGTGCTTTCTCACTTACGAGGATGATGGTGGTCTTCTCGAAGCAGGTTGGGACTTCGGCTTGTAAGAGGGAGAAGCTGTAGTTGTATATGAATACCTCTACCAGTTGGTCCTCATAGGCTCTGAGTACACAGCCAGGAATATCGTCCAGAACTGTCGCTTCCCTTGCCTTGACTCTCAGGAAGACTGATCATGTCTGCAGCGGTGACAGCGGGCACAGATACGTCCGGGGCTGTCGGGGCAGGTTTTAACCTGGCAGTCACACAATCATTCATCACAGACATTCCTTCCCCCACCTCCCTCCATCGTCATCAACACACAGTTTGTCCAGACAGAATCCCATCAATAGACTGGGATTGTGCACAATAATGAAGTAAACTCACCACAAAATGGGGCAGGGTGTGCTTCTACTGAGAGTCAGTGGAGCAGGGAGTGAAGACTTTGCAGGTGTAATTCCACTCCAGCCATTGCTTCAACATGAATAGAATCAAGCACCTTGAGTGTTGTGCATTGTAGATGGTGGACAGTCCGTAGGGAGCCAGGAAATGTATTATATATGGACAAATTGGACAAAGGAGCTGAGGGCAGTTTTGCTAAGTTTGAAGATGATGCAGTGATGGTTTGCTGGGAAGATGATATTGAGGAAGTGGGGAGGCTAGAGAAAGACTTGGACAGTTTTGGACTGTGGGAAAACATGTGGCTGATGGAACACAATATGGAATCGTGTGAGATTATGCACTTTAATAGGCGGAATAGAGGCAGACACTATGTTCTAATATGATCCATTCAATCTGAAGCACAACAGGATTTGAAGCACTCATCCTCGCTTATGGTTAATGTGCAGATTCCGTTGGCAGTTATGAAAGCAAATGCAATGTTCACGTTCATTTCAAGAGAACAAGAATACAAGAGAGGAGACATACTGTTGAGAATGTAATGGGCAATGGTCAGACGGCATTTGGCATATTGTGAACTGCTGAGGGATGACGGCTTGTCATATGAGCGGCAGTGTGTGTACTCGAGGGAACTTAGAAGAATGGCGGAGGGGGGGACATCTGATTGAAACTGATCAATTACTGCAAAGATTGATACAGTCAGTGTGTAGAACATATTTCCACTAGACAGAGAGACAATGCTAAAACAGCACAGTGCAGAATTGTAAGTCTTTGATCTGCTCTTGTATTTATAAGTTGATTTGTCTTCACTTTCTGGTCAGTGGTAACCCCTGTGATATAGACGGTGGGAGGATTCAGTGTAGCCAGTAGTCCATTAATCTGTTGAATGTAAGCTACTATCTGTGAGTCTCACCTGGCGGGAGTACATTGTCTCTACTATGATTGTCATTTGTAATCTGGACATTTTGAAGGATTGAGCCTGTTACACCAGTATTGTTGATGTTAACTAAAAAGGTGCAATTTATCACAGCACTCAGCAACAATATGTCATCGAATACGGAACACCTTTCCAATAACAGAAAAAGTCTAAAATATTCACTATTAGAAACACTGTTTTCCTGTTCGTGTTCAAATCAGATAATCTGTCCCATCGAGATGCTCGACTTGGAAAAAATTATTTAAAAAAATATTTTCTGGATGTGGGCAACACTGGATGGGCCCAGCATTTCTTGCCCGTCCCAAGATGCCCTTGAGAAGGTGGTGGTGATCTACCTTCTCGAACTGGTGCAATCTACATGCTGTGCGTTGACTCACTAGTGATGAAGGAGGGAATTCTAGTGGTTTGAACCAGCAACAGGGAAGGAACTGCGATATATTTCCAAATCAGGATGTTGACTGGTTTGGAGGGGAATTTGAAGTTGGTGGTGTTCCCAAAAGTCTACTGCCCTTGTCATTCTACATGGAAGTGTTCGTAAAATTGGAATCAGCTCTCTGAGGATTTTTGTGGAATTTCTGCATTGTGTCTAGTAGTTAGTACGCACTGCTGTTCCTGAGCGACCGTGGTGAAGGGAGTGAATGCTTGTGGATGTGATGCAAATCAAATGGGCTGCTTTATCCTGGATGGTGTCAAGCTTCTTTAGTGATGTTGGGGCTGCACTCGGTCAGGCAAGTGAGGATTATTCCATCTTATTCCTGACTTGTGCCTTGTAAATGTTGGACAGGCTTTGGGAAGTCAGAAGGTGAGTTAATCGCGCAGCATTCCTAGCCTCTGATCTGCTCTTATCTGTGACGAGTCCAGTTATGTTTATGGTCAATAATACGCCCCAGGATTTTGATAGTGGGGAAGTTTAGTGGGGATAATGCTGCTGAAAAACAAATGGTTATGTTGTTTCTTATTCGTGATGGTCATTGACTGAATTTGTGTGGCACGAATGTTACTTGCAACTTGTAAGCCCAAGCCTGGATAATCCCCACTCCCGACCTTATGATGGAAGGAAGGTCGTTGTTGAAGCTGCTGAAGATGTTTGGACCTAGAACATTATCCTAAGGAACTACTGCAGAGATGTTCTGGAGCTGAGATGACTGTCCTCCAACAACAATGACCATCTTCCTATCTGTCAGGTATGACTCCAATAGTGCAGTGTTGGCCTGCGATACCGTTTTCGCTTGGGGTCCTTGATGTCACATTTGGCAGAATGCAGCCTTGATATCAAGGGCTTTAATTCAGTTCCTTTTCCTATGTTTGAACCAAGGCTGTGATGAGGTCAGGAGCTGAGTGACCCTGGTGGAACACAAAATGGGCGTCCCTGAGCAGGTGCTGCTTGATAACACTGTTGATGACACCTTCCATCACTTTACTGATGATGGAGAGTAGACTGATGAGGCGGTATTGGGTCGGGTTGAATTTGTCCTGCGTTTTATGTACAGAACATACTTGAGGAGTTTTCCCCATTGTGTGTTTGTAACCGTACTGGAACAGCTTGTCTAGGGAAGCGGGAAGTTCTGGAGTACAAGTCTTCAGGACTATTGTCGACATGTTATCAGGGTTATAGCCTTTGCCGTATACAGTACCTTTAACCGTATCTTGATATCAATCAATCGAATTTGCTGAAGACTGCTATCTGTAATGATGGGGACCACGGGAGGAGGCCTAAATGGATCATCGACTCAAAACCTCTGACTGAAGATTGCTGCGAAAGCTTCATCCTTAACTTTTGCACTGATGTTCTGGGATCTTCCATCATTGAGGATGGGGATAGTTGTGGAGACTCCTACTCCAGTGAGTTGTTTGATCATTCACCACCATCCATGATCAGATTAGGAGGACTGCAGAGCTTAAATCTGATGCATTCATTGTGGGATAGCGCAGCTCTGTCTGTCCCTTGCTGTTTAAGTTATTTGGCACGCAAGTATTTCTGTTTGGAAGCTTCAGCAGATTAACATTTTATCTTTGTATATTCCTGGTTCTGCTCGTGGCATGCCCTCCTGCACTCTCCATTGAACCAGAGTTGATCCTCTGCCTTGATGGCAATGGTTGAGTGGGGGGATATGATGGGTCGTGACATTACAGTTTGTGCTGGAGTACGGTGCTGCTGCTATTAATGATCCATAGTGTCTTATGGATGCTAGTCTTGAGTTGCTAGATCTCTTCGAAATCTGTGCCATTTAGCATAGTGATAGTGCCACACAACACAATAGAATTTATTCTGAACCTAACCACGAGACTTTTACCGATACTGTCATGGACAGATAAGTCTGCAGTTAGTAGATTGGTAAGGATGAGGTCAGGTATGTTTTTTCCCCTCCTGTTCTTTCCCTCACCACCTGCTGCAGACCCAATCTAGTAGCTATGTCCTTTCGGATCCGACCAGCGTGATCAATAGTACTGCTGCCAATCCATTCTTGGTGGTCGACTTTGAAATCTCCCAGCCAGAATACACTTTGTGCCCTTGCCTCCGTCAGTGCTTTCTCCAAGTGTTGTTTAACATAGAGGAGCACTGATTCAGATGAGGAATGACGTTACGTGGTAATCAGTAAGAGAATTCTTTGTCCATGTTTAATATGAAGCCATGGGACTTCATTAGGTCTGGAGTCAATTCTGGAGACTCCCAGAGCAACTACCGACCGACTATATCTCACTGAGCTGCCCCCTCTGCTGGATCGGTCCTGCCTTTGGGGCAGGACATATCCAGGGATGGTGATGGTGGTGGCTGGGTTATTTTTGTAAGGTATGATTCCGTAAGTATGACTATGTCAGGCTGTTGCTTGAATAACCTGTAAGGCAGTTGTCCCAATTTTGGCACTACCCCTTAGATGATAGTAAGGAAGGTTTTGGAGGTTCTATAGTGATGTTTCTAATGTTGACTTTTCCAGTGCATAGTTTGATGCCAGGTGGTCCAGCCGGTTTCATTTCTTTGAAACTTTGTAACCATTGGTACAAGTGAATGACTCACTGGACCATTTCAGGGGGCGATTGGGAGTCAATGACGTTGCTTTAGGTCTGGATTTGCATGTCAGCCAGACCAGGTGAGGATAGAAGATTCCTTCATTGAAGGATATTAATGATCCAGATGGATTTTTCTAAAAATCGGCAATGATTTTATTTTCATAGGTAGATTCATAATTCCAGGGATATTTTAAAATTATTTAATGGAATCTCCACCATCTGCAGTGGCGGGATTCGAACCTGGGTCCAAAGGACAGGAGCTGATTGTCTGGAATGATAATCTATCGGTAACACCATGAGGCCTGTTTGGAACCACATGTTGTACTCAACTGCTATTTCTTGTGTTGCCCTGTTTTTCATTCATTGATTATGTTATTCTGGAATTTCATCCATCATTAAATCCTGATTGAAATATACAGTCATGAACGTCGTCTCGACTGCTTGAATTTCATTCAACGTTTGGTTTGAACAGACATTTCAAGGCAGCTGCACATCAGTAAAGAACAGGAAGTAAGAATGGCTGACTGTGCACTGTACCTGTCACCGGACCAGCATGTCTGGGTATGTCAGTTAGTCTGATCTTCGAGTAGGATAAAAGATTGGCAGGACGTCAAGGATCGAAGGGTCTGCAATGTGTTGTACTGTTCTGTGTTTTATGTTACACCCAGCCTGTGGATTCTTATCAATTGTTGAATGTGTGAGGGAGTGATATGTGTAAAATCAGGAAGCTGGGGAGGGGCGTTAGTCCAAAACTTCCAGTTATGTTGTTCATTGTTCCATTCACCTGAATACCATTACAGTATGTGTGGTGTCCTACATCAGGCAGGCTCCGCCAAGTTCAGTTATTAACGTGATTCTTGACTTGTCATTTGCTGCTCTTTTCTTCAGATACAATCTGTTGGGTGACCCATGTATTAATCAGATGTTTACTAAGTTGAGTGAGTTAGGCAAAAATAAGACATCAACTATGATTATTCAACTGAACTATAATCTCTGAAAAGAATTAGGTTGATTCTATATTTATGGATCAAAAATATAAACTTCTGTCAAGATTTTCTCACACAGAAATAAAGCATGTACATTTTATTTTGTATCGAACAAACAACATGGATGTAACAATTTTGGCGATCAGAATTACATCCACAATGTCAGGATTCAAAATAATGCATTGTCACTCCAACATTTTGAAAGCGGTTGGCTTCTGAATGATTACATGTGCAGAGTGAGCAAACGATTGAATAATCAAATAGAATTAGTGTTCTTATACATTTATACATAATCAATCAGTTTAATTTCTCACTGAAATGTAAAAGCTTCAGCTATTTGCCAGCGAATTAGAAATGGCTATAATTCAACATGAACTGTGAATATTCAACTAAATAAATGATTTGTGTTATCAAACTTTAGTGAACAATAATTTGAAAACGTTTAATTTTTAGAAAAAATGTTATTTAATTTGAAATGCAGACTGTGAACAAAAACGATAAACATATTATCGTGTGAGTGAAAAATCAGACCTTTTCAAAGAGACTTGTGCCAAAGCAATGACAGATTTGTTTTCGTAATTGGATTTCAACATTTAAAATATTAATGTTCTGAGCAATAATTAGACTATATAATGAAAATGCTCTTGCAATACTTGCATTTTAAATGCTTACGCTGCACTAAATAATCAGATATGCGCGAACATTTACAACGGGAAATAATCGTATACTGACTTTTATTCACATCGGACACATGATAGAGTGTGTGCATCAGCTCCAGGAATGTCTCCAAAGCCCCTCCCATTTGCTAGCCTTATCTCTGCAGCCTGTTAAATTCATATTTCCAAATACTTATCCAGATCTCTTTTTGATCTTCATCCACAACTCTCCCAGGCAGTCCATTTCAAATCCTAACAACTCTCTCAATAAAGAAGTCTTTCCTTATCTCAAAGCTGGTGCTTTTGTTCACAATCTTGGAATTAGAACTCCTTGATGCTGTGATGCCAACTAACGGAACCAGAGTTTTCCTGTTTTACTCTACAACTTTATTTCATACTTTTCAGCACCGCAATAAATTCACATCTTTGTGTGTTCTCCTCCAGGAAGAATAAGCCTTACAAGAACTGTAACAAGCACTACCTTGGAAAAACAGGCAGAAAACTAGCCACCTGGATACATGAACAACAGCTATCCAGAAAAAAAGACATGACCTACTATCACTAGTATCTTTACAGACAGATGAGGAAGTACACCATTTTGTCTGGGTCCATCTAGGACAAATCAGAGACACGAACGAGAATTCCTAGAAGCAGAGCATTTCAACCGGAGCTCTATCAACAAACACATCGATTTTGATTCCATCGAACACTCTCTGAGAAAAAGAACCGGACATAAAATCACCAATACTGGAAATTATATCACTGACTCAAGGAAACCTAAACACATAAATAGCAAGTGGGACATAATACCAGCAATTTAACAGAGGCTTACCGAAAATGTTCCCTAGTACAGTGATGAACCATCTGAAAATGAACTCTCCAGCTCAGCGAGCAAACTGACATCCAGAAGAAGCGCAATTTCTCTCATCCTCCCTTTAAGTAAATCCTTCATTCCAGTTATCATTCCCATTATTATAAGGTTATTTGTATTCTTCAGCAAAGTAATTTGGCGTCGGTCTGTCTACTGAATGTGTGCGTTTTTTTTTTGGGGGGGGGCGGGTGCGAGAGAGAGAGAGAGAGAGCGAGAGAGACAGACGGAGAGAGAGGCAGAGACAGAGAGAGAAAACAATCCTCTATAATCTCTGGATTACTCCCCGTGCCATGTGGAAAAGAGGGATGGATGAGGAAGGCAGTATAGCTTAACACGTTGTTAACAAGCTCGTTCAAGGGTGGGGATTTCAGATTGTTGGATCATTGCGATCTCTTCCAAGACAGGCGAGGAACTTTACAAAGACTACAGGTTGTATCTTAACTGGACGAGCACCAACATCCTTATCGGGAGGTGTGCTAGTGCAAGTCAGATGGATTTGAATAAACCAGGAGAGTGAGAACCAAAGCAGCAGATCAGGAACTGAGCAGAAGGTCGAGGTGACTAGGACATCAGGCACGGCCAGTCTAATGATCATGCCGAGAGAAGGAATCAAATCAGTCCACAATGTGAGTTGGGAGTTGGAATAAATTATAGAGATTAGGCGCAAGTTTTTCAGGGATTAATAAATAAGGAGGCGGAGTGTGGGGGATGTGAGATAGTGAGGTGTCTGAGAGCAGAGAGACAGTGCACAATAAAATGATAAAGTAGAAAGAGGGTGGGTTGGGGAATTCTGTGAGAAACAACTGGCAGAAAAAAACACAGGAAAACTTGCTGTTTGTCAAAGTGAATAGCTGGGAAATAATTTGTTATGCTTCAGCGAAATAATATCCTTCTTTCTAGAGGTGCTTATTATAATGGAGGAAAAGCTGTGTTCAAATTATGGCTATAACTATAATAATGGTGGCAAACAGCTAGAATAGTGTCAGTGCTGTTGTTGGACAATGCTTGCACAGAGTATGTGAATTACCCTGGATGTTCCCAGAGATGGCTGGGCTGACTTTGGTTGAGTAAGTGCTGAAGCTGCATGAGATGCTGCTGCTTTGTAATACAGAAACTTACTGAGTAGCATCAAAGGAACAAAGCAGCAAATGCCATTGCTTATTGTTTCAGAATATACCAGAGTGTTCATGGCTGCCACTGCAAAGAATCATGCAATGAAAAACAGGCTCATCACGCCTGTGCCAGCAAGTGCACATCCAAAGGCTTTTTAAACGTTTGTGAGGTTACCTGCCTCAACCACCTTCCTAGACAACGCATTCCAGATTCAGGCTACCCTCTCAGTTCGGTACACATTCCACAAATTCTCTCTCAAACCCCTCCCTTTCTCTTTAAAAGTGTGTCCTTTATTTTTTGATCCTTTGACTCATGAAAACAGCTGTTGTCTGTTCATCCTCTCCAAACCCCTTATGCTCTTGTACATCTGTACCAGATTCCCTCCTCAACCTTTCCTGCTGCAAAGAAAAAACGAGCAATTTTAGCCCTCCTCTTTCATACTCACTTTCGAGTACTTAATTGTCTTGTTACTTCTGACTTGCATCTTCCCAATTTTTCGGTGTTAAATTTCATCAGGCCATTGATCTGGCTATCTGAACAATTTGTTTTTTCCTCCTGTAGCCTAACACTTCCCTCCTGACTGTGATCCACCCAGCCCATCTTGTATCATCCACAACATTGATCATCATTTCACTGATCCCCACCTCCACATTGTCACAATCGTCATTTCTGAATATCACAAACAAGCCGTGATTTCCTTCCTGTTCTCCCGATGTTATTCACAGGATTATTTGACAATTCCCGTTTCTTGCTTTCCCCATTTTGGTGAATTTATGACTGATGTAACTCATACATTTTATGAGGGAGCCACAAATAGCATTTTCGACACAGATTTGCATTCACTTTTTACACTCCGCCCCTCTGCATGTTTTATTTATCAACCTTGTAAATAAATTAGGATAAACTGGGTTTGGCATCTTGCGCTGGAACATCAGCATTTTGGGTGGCACTGTTCTTTGTAACATTCCCTACAATAGCCAGAGCTAACGAAATTTTTCATCTGCAGGATGGACGTGGACTCATGCATTGTTTGTTTAATTCAACGGGTGTGATGGGGATAAATATTCAATTAAATTCTATATTATGGGCAAACTGCAGAAGGTCAAGCCATGTTCTCATATCCACCTTGAATTAGAAGCAAATACATACTGGAAAATAATCAAAAATATTGAAACACGACAGTAAGGGAGAAAAAAAAACATGTCGTCTGCACTTGATATATTGATAAAATATATAGTACATGTACAACCTGAACAAGGACCAAGTGATAGAAGAGAAAGTACAAGAAATCCTTTCTTAATTTTGAATGAATTCCAGGTCCCGATTTTCTTGAATAGTGATGGTTTCTCATCCAATCTCACCATCCAGTCTTTTCTGCATATAAACCAACATTTTCCGTATTACCATCAGTTCTGAGGAAGGGGCACTGGACCTGAAATGTTAACTCTGATTTCTCGGCACAGATGCTTCCAAACCTACTGAACAGCAACTTCTGTTTTGTTTCAACATTTTCATTGCAAGTTCTCACAACACAATACGTCATCGATATTTAGAGCCCTGTCAAACAGAGGAGCTTTATAATTTCTCATTTAATGTCCATAACAAATTACTCAAGATTCAACTGAGATAACAACTTTGTTGTTATCATTCAGATCAGACACTTTGTCACAGTTCAGAAAGAAGAAAGAAATCAAAAGAGCTGGAGCGAAACTCAGTAGATCTGGCAAGATCTGAGCAGAGATGCAAAAAAAATTGACCTTTGATTTTTACGCTGTATTCCCAATGATTAAATGGTATGTATATAAAATATTAAATATCCTTGTTATGAACTATATTTAATTCTATCTGACGTTAAGAGTGTTGATGACATGTGGAATATCATTGTACTCCCCATGCAGTCTCCACAGCCACTGCCCCCATTCCGCCCTATCTCCCAGCCAAACGTGACTCATTAATTCAAAAGTCTTAATGAATAAGTTCACTTTTGGTTTGGGACTGAGGAGAAAAAGCGTAAAAATTACTGCTTTACAGCAAATAAAGCTGCATTAAAATGTTTGTCCATTTGTACAAATTAATTACTCAAGCATATTATAAATGGAAGGTCCAAAGTTTCTTTATTAGAGCAGGGAGAGGAACATTCAGAGAAGTCCACACTTCCTGTCTATGTGCAGAGCAACTGCATCCAGTGACAGTGTGTTGGCTGGCGTTTCTTCCCGTGGAGGAGAGATCAGCACAGTAACAACATCCTGATTGTGTTTTTTTTTGTGGAGCGGTGAAAATTTGGGGTAAGATGGTTACAGCATTGCAAACGTACAACCGAGCAGAATCATCTAGCCTGCGAAAAGAAAACATCCATCATTCTCCCACACAATGACTTCACGAGAGCAATTAGTGATGGGAGATGTGACCAATAGCCAGCGATGTCAGCATCCAGTCCAGTCCAGTTATATTGTGAACTGAATGTGCTGTATTGAAAGCTAGAACAGTTTGCTCAGTGACTGTGATTGATGTCAGTCTCCGTGCATTGTAACTGTGTCACTGGAGGGTTTCCCTCTCCTATTGGTGAGGGGCTTCACTCAGTGCGCTATCCCAGTGTAGGAGCAGATGCATCAGCTCCAACAATAACAAAGATCAGCAGCTGCACAGACGTGGAGAGGACAGATCTGAATCTGAGAATAATGGACTGGATAATTAAACCAATGGAGGGGAGGCTTTCCTTGGGACTTTTCAACATTTTTCTCTTTTGGGAATTTCTACCATATCGGATATTATCGGTACTGATCATTATTTTGGGCGGGGTGGAGGGTGTGTTACTAATCTATTCTCGCTATTGTTGGTGTTTTCTACCTCTGTCCATTCATTAATCCCATAAACAATTTTGAACTTCATGCAATTGCTGTTATCTATATTTGTCAAAGAAAGAAACTATTATCTTCAACTCAAATTGCAGTCTTCATTCATATGAAATGCAGATCACTCCCTTACAAACATCTGAGAACAGAACTGTGGGCAACCTCAAGATCCCTTTTAGCCCTGACTTGATTTATGTCTCGTGTTCTCTCTGTCACGAACCCTGTCCACTACCAGCTCATAATATCCCCAGTCTCCATCTCTGCGTCAGTGCTGTGACTGAACAAACCATTGTCTGCACGTTGGTAAAATTCAGACTTTATGTTTCAAGCTCTCTTCTGGCCACTTTTCCAGCTACAAGGATTTCAATCATAAAATTGTTCTTGTCTCGGACGTTACTTCATGATTAGGACAATGTATCAGAGTAGGAATGTCGCTGGATGTAATTCAGGAGCAAAGCTTATTAAACGAAAGACATTGTTTCAAGCGATTTGTTTCAAGTCCTACCACAGCTGATGGCAGAACTTCAATAAAAAATGATAAGAATTCGAATAAAGTGCATTGCACGAAAAACAACCATAAAACCCAGATTTTGTCTGAAAATCTTGCTCTTTCACTTTGACTTTAAAGATGTCTAATGTTACTACCCGGTCTGGGTTAAGTGTGACTTCAGACCCATATCAATGTGCTTTATTTTATATTGGCTTGTGGAATGGCCTCACAATCAGGACAATTAGTGATGATTAACAAATGCAGCCCTGGCAGAGATGCCGACTTCCCATGGAATAACAAATTTGAAGCTTAAACCAAATAAAAGAAGATGCTAGAGATCTGAAATTACATAAGAAATGCAAAGCAAAGAACAGAAAGTGCTGGGAGCTTTCCTGAACTGAAACCAGTTGGAAAATAGTGTGAATAATGCTGGGGACAGGAAAGTCTGCTTAGAAGGGCAGGAGGAGTGAGCTAAATCGATAGAGAAAGAGAGAGAGAGAACAAAAAGAGCAAACAAAGGGAATGATGATCAGCTGGGATGGAACTAAAATGTGAGATCCTCCTCATTTATTTTTGACTTTTCCCATCTTCCTGAATATCTTGCCCATGCCGGTACATGTATACCCCGCTTTTCAAAAGTTCGCTTTTTACCACTTCCTTTTCCGTAAAACCTCCATAACGTCCTGTTTTCGCTAACCAAAAGAAATCCGAAGAGGATTTTCACTTATACCAAGAAAGATGATTTATTTTCACACATAAATTTGGCTATTTCACTTAATGCCATATCAGCTTATGAAAGGTTTTGTAGGAACACTCTGCTTTCAGATACTCAGGGAAAATATATATATCTAAGATCATGTTTAAAGCGATTTGATCCCAACTGTCTGTCTTCCCTGAGTGTCGTCATCTTCTTATATTTATTAATGGGATATCGGTATCGCTGGCTGGGCCAGCATTAATTCACTTATTTGATTGCCCTTGAGAAGACCTTGAGCCTCAATGGCACTTAGACAGAGTGAGGCACACAAGGTGACAGTTGCACAGGATTTCGCAAAGCAAGAGCGACTTTCGCAAGATTAATATTATTTGAAATGTGAGAGACTTCAATTCGCCAGTGTAACTACGGTGGGGAGGAAGGTGTTCCTGAGCATACTGGTCCATGTTTTCAAGCCTCTGTATCTCCTCCCTTTTGGAAGAGGTTGTAGGAGATCATTACCGGTTTTGGAGATATATTTGATATTGCCAGCCTTTCACTGACAATGAGAAGTACAAATGGATGGGAGATTGTCTTCCATGATAGTCTGGGCTGTGCACACAACAGTCTGTAGTTTCTTCTGGTCCTGGGAAGCGCAGTTACCCTCACACTATTATGCACGTGAATAGAATGCTTTCAGTTGCCAGTATGCAGATCACTGGGAGAAGGCAGTTCCAAAATATTTAGATGTAAGAATTGGTTGTTCAATGGTGATCCAAGTTCTGGTTGCTGTTTTGACAACAATTGAAATTTAACCAATAAATTTCAATTATGTCCAAGACACCAAAACACAATTGAGTTTATTTTATTGCCAACATCCAACCAAAGAGCCATCACATGCTTCAAACGAATAGAGACGCCATCACCATCACAACAAGGGAGAAATAGACAGACACATATAAGGAGAGAGAGAACAAAGCGAGGGAAACAGAATGACAGTCAGTAAAACAGAGAAAGGAAACAAAACAAGAAACAAATAGTCACATGGACAGGGAGAAGGGGACATAGTAAGTTCAGGGAAAGAAACAAAAGACAGAGAAAAGGAAAAGACAGGGAAACAGATAGTGTGAGAGAAATAGTGGGAGACAAAGCACACAGGGAGCTGAGGATAGGGTCACAGTGAGCTGGGGTGGGGAATGGGAGGTGCTGGGGGTGAGGACCAGAGAGAGCTCGGAGTGAGCTGGGGGAAGGAAGATGAGCATGTACTATGACTTGTAACAAGGCAGATCATAGTAAGCAAGGATGTGCATAACGATGGCTATAAAACATGTCTGAGAGGCATATAGGTTACGCTGCACAGCGCATGCGCGAGGCAAGGTCAACATGAACAAGATCAGTATTATCTGAGATTAGAGAGTACATTCATCAGTCTCATAACAGTCAAGAAGAAACTTTTAATGAACCAACTGCTCAGTGTTTTCAAGCTTCCATATCTTTTAGCCTGATGGAAGAGGTTGTGGGAGAACATTACTTGGGTTGATGGGTCTTTGATAATGTTAGAACAAAACATTCCAGCACAGAAACAGGCCATTCGGTGGTCCAAGCCTGTGGCGATCCAAATCTTCTACCTAAACCTGTCGCCTATTTTCTAAGGATCTGTATCCATTTGCTCTCTTCCCATTCATGTATCTTTCCAGAAACATCTCAAATGAAACCACTGGTCATAGTTCACCATTTTGCGAAACTCCCTTCCCCTACTATTCTCTGCCTCCTGTTGCCCAGCCAGTTCTTTATCCATGTAGCTAGCACACCATGTGACTACACTTTCTCCATAACCCGACCGAGGGGAAACATACCAAAAGCCTTCCTGAAGTCCATGTACTTGACACCTACAGTCTCTCCCTCATCAGAGCTGAAAATGTGTTGCTGGAAAAGCGCAGCAGGTCAGGCAGCATCCAAGGAACAGGAGAATCGACGTTTCGGGCATCAGCCCTTTTTCAGGAAGGGCTTCTTCAGGGCCCGAAACGTCGATTCTCCTGCTCCTTGGATGCTGCCTGACCTGCTGCGCTTTTCCAGCAGCACATTTTCAGCTCTGATCTCCAGCATCTGTAGTCCTCACTTTCTCTCCCTCATAAATCAACTTTGTCACTTCCTCAAAGAATTCTATTGAGTTGGTAAGACATAACCTTCCCTGCACAAACACTTGTTGCCTATCACTGATAAGACTATTTTCATCCAAATGAGAGTAGATCCTATCCCTCAGTATCTTCTCTAGCAGGTTCCCTACCGCTGACATCAGTCTCACCGGTCTATAATTGACTGGATTATCCCTACTACCTTTCTTAAACAAGGGGATTAACAATTTTCCAGTCTTCCGGGACATCAGCCGTGTTCAAGGATATCTGTTAATGCCCCAGATATTTCCTGTCTCCCTTCCCTCAGTAATCTGGGGTAGATGTTGGCAGCCTTTCTGTGGCAACGAGCCATGTAAATGGAATCAATGGTTGGGATGTTAGAGTCCGTGTAGGTCAGAGCTGTGCACCCAACCTTCTGTAGTTTCTAACAATCCTGAGTAGAGCAGTTGCCATACCAGGCTGTTATCCACCGGGACAATACGCTCTCAATGGTGCATCTGTAGAAGTAGTGCATGCTGAATTTCCTGTATCACCTGAGGAAGGAGAGGCATTGTTGAACCTTCCCGACCGTCGGACCTATGTAAGAAGTTCAGGACAGGTTGTCAGTTATCATCACTCTGAGGCACTTGATGCTCTGCACTCCCACAAACCTTTGGTTTAGATGGGGTGTGTTCCCCTCCTTTCTTCTTAAAGTCAGTGATCAGTCCTTTAGGTTTACCGGATTAGAGAGAGAGGTCATTATCAACATATCATGCCACCAAGTTCTCTATCGCCTTTCTAGATTCTGACACGTTGTTTTTTAATATCCGTACTGCTATAGTGATGTCATCAGCGAACTTGTAGCTGGCGTTGTTTGGAATTTGGAAACTCAGCCGTGGCTGTACAGGGGGGTGAGGGCACGGCCGTGGTTGTACAGGGAGGACATTAGGGGGCTGAGGACACAGCCGTCGGTGTACATGGAGTAGAGCTGGGGGCTGAGGACACAGCCGTAGTTGTACAGGGAGTACATAGGGGGCTGAGGGCACAGCCGTGGTTGAACAGGGAGGACTTTAGTGGGCTGAGGTCACAGTCGTGGGTGTGCAGGGAGTGGAGTTGGGGGCTGAGGAAACAGCCGTGATTGTACAGGGAGGACATGAGGGGGCTGAGGAAACAGCCGTCGGTGTACAGGGAGAACGGTAGGGGGCTGCAGAAACAACGGTGGGTGTACAGGGAGTACAGTGGTTGGCTGATGACACAACCGTGGGTGTACAGGGAACACACTAAGGGGCTGAGGTCACAGCCGTGGGTGGAGCTGGAGTACTGTAGGGGGCTGAGGGTACAGCCGTGGGTGTACAGGGAGTATTGTTGGGTGTTGAGAACACAGCCTTCAGCAGCTTTAGTGTTGATTGTTATTGTGGAGGAGGTGATTTTACCGATCTCCACGATTGTGGGTCAAAAGCCTGAGGAGCCAGTTGCAAAGTATTGAACCGAGACCAAGGTCGTGGAATTTTGGGATTAGTCTGTAAGGGATCATGATTTTGAAGGTGGAGCTTTAGTCAATGAGCAGGAGTCTGGTGTAGGTGTCCTTGTTGTCCAGATGTTCTAGAGATGCGTGCAGGCTCGGGTATAGCATCTGTTGTGAACCTGTTACATCAGTCAGCACATTATAGGGCAGCAGGTCAGGCTGGGAGACTGGAGTTCGTGAAGGCCATAACTAGTCTCTCAAAGCACTTCATCGTCTATAAGGGCACGTTCCATGTGCTTTCTCACTTATGAGGATGATGATGGCCTTCTTGAATCAGGTTGGGACTTCGGCTTCTGGAGGGAGAGGCTGAAGTTGTATGTGAATACCTCTGCTAGTTGGTACAAACAGGATCTGAGTGCTCAGCCAGGAACACTCTCCAGGCCCATCACTTTCTTTGAGTTGACTCACTGAAAGACTGACCTTGCCTGCAGCGGTGACAACAGACACAAGTACATCTGGGGCTTTTGCGGCAGGTGTCAACCCTCAGTGACAGTCACACAGTCATTTATGATCGACATCCCCTCCCCCTACCTCGCTCTGCTGTCTTCAACACACAATGACATTAGTTGGTGTGAGCACCACACAGTCAGCGTTGAGACAGATTGCCATTAATAGACTGGGATCGTGCGCCATCAAGTTCTGCATCACCATAATGGGGTAAATTCATAATAAAATGGTGTGCAGGGTGCCAGTGCCAGTGGTGCAAGGAGTGAAGACTTTGCAGGTGTAAATCCAGTCAAGCCACTGCTAAAACCTAAATGGAGTCAAGCATCTTGAGCATTGTGCCTTTTCAATGGTGGACTGTCCTTAGGTAGTCAGGAAGTGCCATTTACGTGAACCATCTGACCTGACGGAAGTTTTGCGAGCTTTGCAGATGATACAATGATGATTGGATGGGCAGGTGATATTGAGGAAGTGGGGAGGCTGCAGAAATACTTGGACAGTTTAGGACACTGGGAAAACACATGGCTGATGGAACACCATATGGGAACATGTGAGATTATGCACTTCAGTAGGCGGAATACAGGCAGACACTATGTTCTAAAAGGCTTCATGAAATCTGAAGCACAACAGGAGTTGAGTCCTCGCCCTCTCTTACGGTTAATGCGCAGATTCAATTGGCAGTTAGGAAAGCAAATGCAATATTAACATTCATTTCAAGAGAGTGAGAGTGATGAGAATGTAATGGACTATGGTCAGACGGCATTTGGATTATTGTGAGCTGTTCTGGGGAAGGATCTACGGGTGTTGGACATGATCTATCCTGGGAATGATGGCTTGTCATATGAGCGGCAGTTCAGGGCTCTGTGTCTGTACTCAATGGAATTTAGAAGAATGGGGGGGGGGGCGCACCTGATTGAAGCTGACCGACTACTGCAAAGATTGATACATTTCGAGTTTCCATTCTTCTTAGAGATTACGACAAAATGGCACAGTTTCAGAGTGAAGAGATAGCCTGAATAGCCTAAATCTATTGCTATATCTCATGCCCTTATGGTCATACAGTCTATTATTCAGTGCAGAGTTGAAAGTCTCAGACCTGCTCTTGTAACCCTTGTATATGTACGTTGATTTGACTTCACCTTCTGGTCAATGGTAACCCCTGTAATATGGATGGTGGGAGAAATCAGTGCCAGTCAGTAGCGCAGTAATATGTTGAATATAAGCTGCTATCTGTGAGTCTCTATAATGATTGTCATTTTCAGTTTGGTATTTTTGAAGGATCGATCCTGTTACGCTAATGTTGTTGAACTTAACAAAACAGGTGCAATTTATCACAGCGCTCAGCAACAATACGTCATGGAACACTGAACACCTTTCTAATAACAGAATGGTCTAAAATGTTCATCATCAGAAACACTGCTTTCCTATTCATGTTCAAATCAGACAACCTGTCCCATCGAGGTGCTCAACTTGGAACTTTTTACATTTTTTTCGGATATGAGAATCGCTGGATGGGCCCACCATTTCTTGTCCGTCCCTAGTTGTCCCCTTGAGAAGGTGGTGCTGAGCTGCCTTCTTGTACCGCTGCAGTCCACCTGCTGTGCATTGACCCACAATGCTATGAGGGAGGGAGTTACAGGGTTTTGACCCAGCAACAGTGAAAGAATTGTGATATATTTCCAACTCAGGATGTTGACTGGTTTGGAGGGGAGTTTGTATGTGGTGGTGTTTGCAAAAGCCTGCTGCTCTTGTCATTCTAGATGGAAGTGCTTGTAGGATTGGAAGGTACTGTCTGAGGATCTTTGAAGAATTTCTGCAGTGCATCTTGTAGATAGTACACACTGCTGCTACTGAGCATTGGTCGTGGAGGCAGTGAATGCTTGTGGATGTGGTGCCAATCAAATGGGCTGCTTTGTCCTGGATGGTGTCAAGCTTCTTTCGTGTCGTTGTGGCTGCACTCATTCAGGCAAGTGGGAGAATTCCATCTCACTCCTGACTTGTGCCTTGTAGATGGTGAAAATGCTTTGGGAAGACAGGAGGTGAGTTACTCACGCAGTATTCCTAGCCTCTGATCAGCTCGCTGTGGCGAGTCCAGTTGAAGTTCTGGTCAATGATAACCCCAAGTGTATTGATAGAGGGTGTGGAGTGGGGAATGTAGTGACAAATATGCTGCTGAATACCAAGTGTTTATGTTGTTTCTTACTGGTGACGGTCATTGTCTGACATTTGTGTGACACGAATGTTACTTGCCACTTGTCAGCTCATGTCTGGAGATTGTCCAGATCTTATTGCATTTAGGCACGGACTGCTTCAGTATCTGAGCATTTGTTAATGGTTCTGAACATTGTGCAGTCATCATCGAATATCCCCATTCTGACCTTATGATGGAGAGAAGGTCATTGATGAAGGCACTGAAGATGTTTGGACCTAGGTTTCATCCGGAGGGCCACTGTAGATTTTACGTAGCATGGTGATGAAACGTCTGAAAATGAACATTCCAGTTCATGGAGCAAACCTGCAACAACATTATCCTGAGGGACTACTGCAGAGATGTTCTGGAACTGAGATGACTGATCTCCAATAACAATGACCGTTTTCCTATCTGTCAGTTATGACTCCAATGACAAGTGTTGGCCTGCGATATCCTTTTTGCTGGGGTTTCTTGATGCCTCATTTGAAAGAATGCAGCCTTGATTTCAAGGGTTGGAATTCAGTTCCTTTTTCTCTGTTGAACCAAGGCTGTGACTAGGTCAGGAGCAGAGTGTCTTTGGCAAAACCCAAAAGGGGCGTCACTGAGCAGGTTATTGCTGAGCAGGTGCTGCTTGATAACACGATTGATGACACCTTCCATCACTTTACTGATGATGGAGAGTACATTGATAAGGCGGTATTGGGATGGGTTGAATTTGTCCTGCGTTTTATGTACAGAACATACTTGAACAGTTTTATTTCCCATTGTCGGTTTGTAACTGTACTGGAACAGCTTGCCTAGGGAAGCGGGAAGTTCTGGAGTACAAGTCTTCAGGACTATTGCCGGCATATTATCAGTGGTTATAGCCTTTGCAGTACCCAGTACCTTCAATTGTTTCTTGACATCAGTCAATCGAATTTGCTGAAGACTGCTATCTGTAATGATGGGGACCACGGGAGAAGGCCGAAATGGACAATTCACTCGAAACTTCTGACTGAAGATTTCTGCGAAAGCTTCAGCCTTATCTTTTGCACTGATGTGCTGGGCTCTTCCATCATTGAGGATGGGGATATTTGTGGAGACTCCAGTGAGTTGTTTAATCATCCAGCACCATCCATGATCGGACTCAGAGGACTGCATTGTTTAAATCTGATGCATTCGTTGTGGGATAGCTCAGTTCTGTCTGTCCCTTGCTGCTTATGTTATTTGGCACGTAAGTACTTCATGCCGCTACCTTACCTCTAACACCAGGGGCCCTTATTATACTCAGTCATCTCCTGTGTGACACCTTGTCAAAGGCCTTCTTGAAATCCAGGTGGATAACATCCATTGGCTGTGCTTGGTCAAACCTGCTCATTTCCTCTTCAAAGAATTCCAACAGATTTGTCAGTCATGACCTTCCCTTGATGAAGAGATTTTGTTCCATTTTACCAAACACTTCCAAGTATTCAGAAATCTCATCCTTCCCAATGGATTCCAGGATCATACCCAAGACCGAAGTTAAGCCATTAATTGTGGATATTTTTTGTCTTTTTCCTCACTCCCTTGTTACAATGGGGTGTCACGTTCGAGGGTATCCAGTGCTCTGAGATCGTTCCTTACTCTAGTGATTCCTGAAAGATCACCACTGTCCCCCCACGCCTTCTGCATCTATCTTCTTTATATCTCTGTGATGTAGTCCATCCGGTCCAGGATAATTAACCACCTGCTGGTCATTCAGTTTTTTCTAGCACGCTCTCCATGTTGGTGGCCAGCATACTCAGCTCTGGCCCCTCACTGTCTTGAATGTTAAGGTATTACTCGTATCTTCCACCGTGACCAAATTTTTCAGTTCCTCAGCCTATTCTTGTTCACCACTACTACCTCTCCAGTATCATTTTCCAGCAGTTCAATGTCTACTTTTGCCTCTCTTTTGTACTTTATATATTGAAAGAAGCTCGTACAGACTTCCTTAATGTTAGTGGCTATCTTACCCCCATATTTAATAATCTCCCTCTTTATTTTATTTTGCTTGCTCTCCGTTTTGTCTTTGTAAGCTTCCCAATCCTCTGGTTTCCCAAACAGCCACTCGCCACATTATATGCGTTCTCCTTTGCTTCTATGCTGTCCCTGACTTCCCTAGTCAGCTATGGTTGCCTCATCCTCTCTATATCATGCCTCTTTTTTCCTCAAGATAAATCTCTGGTGCATCCTGAATTACTCCAAAAATCTCCTGTCATTGCTTGTCCATGGTCTTTCCTTCTGGACCTGTATCCCAGTTAATTCTACCAGCTCCTCTCTTATGCCTCTGTAATTGCCTTTATTCAGCTGTAATACCATTACCTCTGATTCTAACTTCTCCACCTGAAATTGCAGAGTAAGTTCAATCATATTATGCTCACTGCTTCCTATGACTTCTTTTATCCAAAGCTCCCCTCATCTAGTCTGCCTGTTCAATCTGCTACAAAAAGCCATCTCATAGACATTCCACAAATGCCTTTTCCTACAAATTATCAAACTGAATTCCCAGTCCACCTGCATAATGAAATCCCACATGATCACTGTAACGTTGCCTTTCCTACAGGTCTTTCTATCTCCTGTGTACCTTGCACCCCACCTCCTGACTACTGTTTGGCGGCCTGTATGTAACTGCAACAGCATTTTTTCAGCTTTTTGATTCCCCAGTTCTACCGACAAAGATTCTACACCATCTGAGATTATTTCATTTCTTCTAATTGATTCAATTCCATTTCTTGCGAATGAGACAAATCTGTCTCTCTCCCACATGCCTATCATTTCGACAGGATGAATACCCTTGAATATTCAGCTCCCACTCTTGATCCTCTTTCAGTAATGTCACTATGATGCCCTCCACGTCATATATGCTAATGTGTGTATGAGTCACAAGCTTATTTACATTATTTCTTCCTTGCATTCCAATATAACAGTTCAGTTCTGTATTTACCGACCTCTTCTCATTGTCATTTGCTTGCCCAGCCATTGGTACCTACACGAACCCTAGCCACTGACTCATTCCCCTCCCACTCCAAGTTCTTCTGCACCCCAGATGACATATCCCAAACGCAAGCACCAGGTAGGCAGCACAACCGTCAGGACTCTCAATCTTGGTCACAGAGAATATTCAAAGTTTGTGAGAAGATTTATAGCTCGTGTGTTCATTGTTGTGGTTCTGTTCGCCGAGCTGGGCATTTGTGTTGCAGACGTTTCATTCTCTGTCTTGGTGGCATTCTCATCCTCCTATGAAGCGTTTCTGTGATCTCCTCCGGCATTTATTGTGGTTTGAATCTGCCGCTTCCGGTTGTCAGTTCCAGCTGTCCGTTGCAATGGCCAGTATATTGGGTCCAGGTCGATGTGCTTATTGATTGAATCTATGGATGAGTTTTTTCATGCACAGACTGGTGTGTGTATGGAAACAACTGTGGGAGGAAGTGATGGACACTGGTCCCATTCCAATATTTAAAAGGCATCTGGATGGGTATGTAAATCGGAGGGGTACGAAAGATATAAGCCAAGTGCTGGCAAATGGGACTAGATTAAGTTGGGTAACCTGGTCGGCATGGACGAGTTGGACTGAAGGATCTGTTTCCATGCTGTACATCTCTCTGACTGTATAACATTCTGACTGAATGACATAAAGTAGGGTCAGATGGCACAAAATCAGTGTGGGTTGAATAGAGTATCCCGAAAGGTTGAATAAATGGCATTATGTTCAGGATTCCAAAAAGTAGTCAGGAGCTGCGTCACAATATACACCAGGAGATAGAAAAGATGCATAGAAAAGGCAAAGTACAGTAGTCATGTGAGATTTTAATACACTGGGTGGGGACTGGGAAAATCAGGGTGTTAGTGGTTTGCAAGAAAACTAATTTGTGGAGTATCTTCGATAGGGCTTTTTGGAGCAGCTTGTAGTGGAGCCCACTCAGGAATAGGCAATACTGGGTTTAGTGTTGTGCAATGAGGCAGACTATTTAAGAGAACTTAAAGTGAAGGAACACGAAGGAATCAGTAATCACAATATGATTGAATTTATTCTGCAATTTGAGAGGGAGAAGATAGCATCAGAGGTAATGGTATAGTTGGTGTTCCTAGTAAGTCATTCTCTGTGTTTCTGCTCATGTTAGGTAAATTTTGGAAAAGGGGAAATCAGTGTCTTCACTTCCAATCAAAAATTCCTTTCCTGATAAATTCTACAAAGCAAATTACTATTTATAAATTGCTCACTGATATGCGAGAAGGAATCAGACTGTTCTCAAACTCCATAATCCTTCTAGCCCTGCACAGATCTACATTTCCATATCCTCCCCACTCACCAATCCTGCCCAGTACCACCATTATGATGTCCCGGTCTAATCGTCAGCCTCAGTACAACTTCTGAATAAACTTCTTTATTTGTGCCAGTATGCAATCTGGATTCATCTGTTTCAAGTCCCTTCTAACCACATGTCCATGCGAAAAGAATTGTACTTGAGATGTTTAACTTGTTCTCTCCACAGAATCTGTCAGACAGGAAGATAGTGCGTGGTGCTCAAGTCATTGACTCTTCATGTAGAGGCACAGAATAATGATCTGTTGATGTCTCATGAAGCACGTTGATGGAATTTAAAAGAAACCATCATTATCTGTAATAAACAGAAGCCCATCTGCTTGTGTCATGTCCTTTCGAGAAGGCAATGGGATATCCTTCCTTGGTCAGGTCTCCGTGTAACTACAAACCCACAACAATGTGGTTTACTGTTTACTGTCCTATGGAACAGCTGAACCAGCCACTCAGTTCAAGATAGGGATAACATGCTGGTCTGACCAGGGCTTCATATGCCTCGTGAAAAAGAAGAAAATGAAAGATAACTCCCTCCTACTTCCTGTTTCCCATATTGCTACTGCTCATTTCCATCAGGTAGGCGACTATTCCTTATTTGAGGTGTATTCCATCTAATTGAGTCTGTCCCCGAGAGTGATGTCCATCTCGATCGGCACCTCTGATGCTGGTTTTATTGACACTGTCATACAGATGTAAGGAAGATGCAAATTTCGCATCAGTGGCAATATAAAGAGAATGATGCTTTTTATGCCATGAGAAAGAAATGGACACGGTGAAGTGAGGGAAAGTAATTAATGTGATCATCCCTGAGAGTTTTGTTGAGGCAGTATTTGGGGCATTGTCCACAGATTTTCTCTCCTTTATAAGGAATGATCTCCTTACCACAGAGAGAGTTCAAAGGTGTTCCACCAAACTAATCCCTGGGATGATGGTACCATGAGGAGTGAGTGAAGATTAATCTGTCGCACTGTGAGACAATAAGATGGGATTGTGTTGGAAGTTCAGGGGGATGGACAATCACACATGATGTTTTAAACAGACATTAATACAGTGATAGATCACACCGCATCTTTTTTTTACTAACTTTATTAAATTCTAGATACTTTTAGTACCTCTGAAAACATTCCCCCCAACCACCCCCACTCCCCACATCAATGAGAGAGCAGAAAATCCAGACTTTGAATAAAAACTCCACATATTAATGCAGTGCATTTGTTTAGTGATCCTGCACTGAATGTCATGTTATTCATAATCCCAACATTAGCCACAATACCTTCAATCTAAAACAGTTAACTATTCCCACCAGCTTCTGATCCCCACGGAGAACATGGGTCTGCCTTTTCAGAGATGGAAGATGTCTCCTTGAGACTTGACAGAAAACATCTCGCTTGCCTCCTCACTGCCAGCAAACCACGTTAAAGTAGCAATTGTTCCACAGACAATGGAGCCACGATAAACATCAAGATCTACTCCTGTGAATTGTCATGTTGGAGCATCAGTGACATCCTCCTGTTCCTATATAAGCCTTTGCAAGGCTGAATGGCCTCTTCCTGGTCCCGTGGAACAGTTTCGAGCGTGGAACAGGCTCCACCTGTTCCTGTTTAACAGTTCGATGTGCTGAGCAGACCCCTCCCCTTCCTATGTAACAGGCAGGAGTATTGAATGTATTGCCACTCTTCCTGTTCAGTAGATTTGATGGGCTGAATGCTAGCTCATATTCATGTGTAACCAGCTTGAGATGCTGAATGAGCTCCTCTTTTAACTATGGAAATGTGCAATGTCTGGCCCTACTATTACATAAATTTTACCAACACTTTAACAGCACAAACTGGAATGCTGCCCGGGCCTTGCTGCACATGGACACAGACTGCTTTAGGAGCTGAGGGGGGAAAATATTCTGAACATTGTGTGATCTTCAGTGATCATCCCCATTTCTGATGTAATGATGGGGAAGGACATTGATGACGCAGATGAAGATGATTGTGTCGAGGAAGTTACCCTGAGGATCTCCTGTAGGGATGTCCCGGGACTGAAAGGATTGATGTCCACAACCATGAGCATCTTCCTCTGTGCGATGGCAGACCCCCATTGGAGAGATTGTGGCTGGTTCCTATTAAATTTAATTTTGTCAACGTTTCTTGATCCCACCCTGAGTCAACTCCTGCCTTGATATCAGGGTCTGTCACTCTTACATGAGCTGCTGTGTTCACTCTTTTGAACATACAAATAGGTTGTTGTGTATGTTTGGGGCGTGTAACCTTCTCACAGAGTATAGAAAATATCAGAAATTATCTGGTAAAGAGAGTTCGGGGAGCTATATCACTAAAAGTATTCACAGATGTGGTAAGTGGGTTTTTGACCTGCCATGGAATTGAGGGATGTGAAAAATTGGGAAATAAAGCAGAGTAGATAACAACAGTGGATCATCATAATCTTATACAATGGCACGGCAGGCCTGACCATCCGAATTACCATCCGATCCTGTTCCTTATGCTCTCATATTCTGTAAGTAGGAAGTTAATGGTTGTAATTTTCCTGAACATTCCGTTATTGGATGTTACAGTTACAGAGAGCAAAGCATTTTATGAGTCATTTCAGGGTGAGGTATGGGGACTGTATTCACAGTGAATCTGGATCTGCACCATGACCAACAAATGAAGCACAAGTTGCAGAGAGGAGACACTCTATTAATAGACCAGAGGCGTCTTTTGAGCCCAGCCTGGGTTTTGAATTAACCTTTTTCAACCCACGCCAAACTTTGTGTGACAATTGTGAGGGACAGAAGGAGATCCAGTATTACTGTGGACCAGGTATTTCGAGCAATTGGCCTCTGTCTACTCCTGTGCAGGAGCTGTGAGGGGCTCAATGGAATATAGGAACATCGGACTGAGGAGTAGGATTGGGCCATTAGGCACTTTGTCTTAGTGCTCTGCCACGCACTAAGATCGTAGATGATCTGATTGTGGTCTCAGCAGTACTTCATCTGCAAGTGCACCATTTTCCTCCATTCACTTGTCTATCAAGTATTTAACAGACACAACTTTGAATAAATGTAAACATCCACAAACTTCTGGGAAAGGGAACTCCCACTTGAACAGCCCTTTTAGAATTTGTCATTCGTGGTCCAATCAATATTGCAGGGTCAGTGTTTCATTTTGCTGTCACACTGCTCCACTTTTTACAACAAATTTCAAAGTTTAGTGATATGGCTAATGATATAAATGTCAGCCTGGCTCATCTTCTAGAATAATGTGAAACACACACACACAGATCTTAATACAAACAGAAAAATGAAAGTTTTCCAAAGTTTCATAATAGTTGAACTCATAATAAATGGATAGATGATAGACTGTCCCAAATGTTATTCGGTCCTCTGAAGTCATTAGTTTAGATTCCTTACAGTGTGGAAACAGGCCCTTCAGCCCAACAATTCCACACCAACCCTCCCAAGATTAACTGATCCAGTCCCATTTCCCTCTGGCTAATGCACCGAACACTGTGGGCAATTTAGCATGGCTAATTCATATGGCCTGCACATTTTTGGACCAGTGGGAATAAACCGGAGCACCTGGAAGAAATCCACACAGACACAGGGAGAATACGCAAACTCTACACAGACAGTCGCCCGAGTCTGGAATCAAACCTAGGACCCTGGTTCTGGGAGGTAGCGGTGCTAACCACTGAGCCGCTGTGCCGCCCATTCTGCTCAGGCAAGCTACTTGTGATGTGATTTCTCCCCAGAATAGTTGGATTTAGCTGAATTCCCTTTGATTCAGATGGTAGAGAGATTCCAATGAACCTCTCATCAGGAATACTCCACGACTCATCAGGTAGAGGTGAGTCAGAGATTTACTGTTGCCAGTTGGGACAAAAGAAGATAGAGGGATCAATCGGCTGCTGCTTCTCAGGCAGGGAACATTGTTCTCCCTCTCTGTGTTGAAACATGCAATCATGTCAACTGAACACCAAACTGGGCCATGTGCACTCGTCGTGAGCATTCTCTGGAATGGATCAGAATGGACGATATGCAAATGCATCATTGCTGTTGTTATACGCAGTGCCTTTCATTAGCAAAAGAGAAAATTCCTCCTTTATAATTTGATGATTTGTTGGTATGCATATGCTTAATTTTTAAAAATCGGCTGATGTTTTCATAATATCTGTGCTAAAATCAATGCATTTTATTCTTAAAATTTATTCCATAGTTTTTGTCTCCCTGAAGAGTGAAAATATGCATCCTGCTGATTTTTCTCAAAATTGTGTATGCTTCTAAAATATTTCTCATCCTGTCCAAAAATGATAATGTTTCAAAACAAAAGGCCTTCATTCCAGAAAAGTGTGAACAAAACATTGTTGATAAGCTTCTAGAACTTTTTTTAGGTTAAGGGATCAAAACTGCACATAATGTGCCAGATGTGGTCTTAGCAACGCCCTGTATAGATGTAGACTCGAAAAATGTGATGCTGGAACACTACAACAGGTCAGGCGCACCGAACGAACAGGAGACTCGATGTTTTGGGCATATTCCTGATGAAGGACTTATACCCGTGACGCCAATTTTCCTGCTCCTCGGACGCTGCCGGATTGGCTGTGCTTTTCCAGCATCTGCACTCCTCACTTTTACCGGAACAGATGCAGTAAAACATTTCTGATTAAACCTGATACCTTTTGCCAGAAACACAATCATTCCAATTAGCTTCCAAATCACTTACAGCAAGTGCAGACTAACTACATATGATTTGTGTAGCAGGATCATGCATACCGTCTTATCTCAGAGTTCTGCAAACTCTCTCCACTTAAATTGTTTACCATTGTTTTATCCTTCCGTACAAAATAGATGACTCACATTATGCTATATCTGGTGAAGGTTTGCTCACTAATCTCCCTTTGCCTATATCACATAGATCACACACAACCTCCATTTGATGACCTACCGGATGACCAGCTTGGTGTTTAAGCTAAATGGGCTTTGATATATTCAGACCCTTCCTCCAGATCTTTGGTCCAGGTACTGATTGTTGATGATCCCATAGTGATCTCTGAGGCACTCCACCAGTTACAGCTTTGTAATGTGAAAATAAGCATTTCTCGCTACTCTCTATTTCCAGTTAGCAACAGCTTCCTGTGTAACAGCTCAAATGTTTACATGGCGTCCTGTGCAGTAAAATGTACTCAATGAGCTAAAATGATTCGTTCTATTTTCCTCTGTAACTTGTTAAATAGGCAGAATATACTCCTCCAGTCTCATGGTAACGATAATGACTGGCTAAATAAGGTGCCCGTCTATCTTTGTCACAGCTTTGAGGGGTGGATGGAGGGCACAATACATGGGGTAGTGGCAGCAATATTTCCCTGTAACAGCCTCGAGGGTGGATTGAGGGAACAACACATGGCGTAGGGACAGGAGTATGTCTCTGTATCAGCACCGAGGCTGTATTGAGGGAACAACACATGGGGTAGGGGCAGCAGTTGGCCATTCAGCGCCACCAGTCAGAATGTTCATGGCTGATCCCATTGTGTTTGAACATCCGGCTCCTCTCTGTTCCCAATAAATATTGACTCTCTTGTCCAGCAAAGATCAGTTGAGCGCAGCCTTGAATACCTTCAAAAACCGAGTCTTCACTGCTCCCTGAGGATGAGGACCCTACAGATAATACATCACTAAAGTGAAAGGGGCGACCTTATTCAAGTGTGGGACCTGTTATTTTAAACTTTGTTAACGTGACATGAAATCGCCAGGTTTTTTGAAACACAAGGACAGAATAATTAGGCATAGACATTAACCATTCAGCCCTCTAAACCTGTCCAATAGGACTACTGACCCTTTTCAATCAAATATGTATTAAACTCATTCCCTGCTCCTGTCCCAGGAAGAGAATAACTGATAGCATGACACCGCACGAGCAATAAAAACGCAGAATTAGGACATTCGGCCCATCGACTCTGAATGCCAGAGATTAGAGATTTCTCAACATCATTCTCCTGACTACTCTCTGTAACTCTTAACATGCTTATTCATCAAAAACCTATCTATCTCTGTACTATAAGCATTAGTGTCTGTGTCTCTGTTCGTCTGTATGTGCACTTGTGTGTGTTTGTTCATGTGTCTGTGTGCTTGTGTATTTATGTACTGACATCGGTTCATCTGTGTATTAGCCTGTGCGTTTTACTTGTGCTTGTGTCTATTTACGTGCCACTGTCTATGTCTCCCTATGCCACTACTTGTGTGCGGTTCTATCTCCATGTGTGTATGGTGAGTGACAGCATATTAGCGTATGTACATATGTCTCTGAATATTTTTGTGTCTGTATCGCTCTGCAATGAGTTGTTTGTTGTTTTGGGAGGGAGAAAATTGTGAGAACAGACAAAATGGTTAAAGTGCGAATTGCCCATCACTGAACATTGTTTTTTTACTCAGTTGGAGGGACGTGAATGTCACGGGATCTCCATATGACACGTCCCAGTCCTCTCTGGCTCATACCAGGGTCCTCCCCACATGGCTGGGGGGGTGGAGGTGGATCAGATATCGGGTGCTTCATCATCCGGCTTGGCCCTTTCTCTCCTATTACGGTCCGTTTCTGCGGGAATGGGAGAAAGCGGGGGAGGGAGTGGTGGTGGGATTGTGTGTCCATGCTGTTAATGCTGGTGTGGGTGGAGGGGGAGGGGGAATGGTGAGGTGTTCGGAGGGATTCAGTCCACAGTGTTGTATCCATGCAGTGTCATTAGTGTTGGGAGTATAGTGAAGGGAGAGAGTGCGCGGGGTGTGGGGGGTGGGGGGATGGTAGGTGCTGAATTCAATAGTGAGAGTTGCAGTGCTGAGCCTTATTAGGAGATACAATATGAGCCTTGTTAGGGGGTAAGTGCTATAACAGGTAGTGAGTGTGAGGGCGCAGAGAGAATACGGTCAAAGTTAACCTGGCAGAGTGGGGAGGATATTGATGCTTGTCCTGTGATGCTGGTCATTTTTTCAGATCATGTCAGCGTCGAGGTGACCCTTCCAGAATGGCTTGTTCACGTCTATCACTAATACATTTCTATATGATTTCCCCTCAGTTTCTTCCACTTAAAGGAAAATGCCTCTCCAAACTCTCCCTACAACTCAGACCATTGAGTACTGGCAACATCCTTGTAAATTTCTTCTGTCCTCTTTCCAATTTAATCATATCCTTCCACGGCAAGTGAACAAAACCGAACACAATACTCCAAGTGCATGTCTCACCAGCGTCCTGTCCAACTGCAATATAACTCTCGAACGTCCATACTCAATGCCCTGACTGATGAATGCCAGTGTGCCAAAAGCCTTTTTCACTGCCCTGTCTACGTGCAACTACTTTCAGAGAACCACGGATCTGAGCACCAAGGTCCCTCTGTTCCTCTCCACTCCTTCAGGGTCTAACATGCACCATGAAATTCCAACCTGGATTTGACTTTTCAAAAAGCAACATCCCACATATTAATCTCCATTTGCCATTTCTCGGCCCACTTCCCCAGCTGATAAAGGTCCTGCTGCAATTTCTGATAACGTTTCTCACTGTTCACAGTCCTGCCTATTTTATTGTCATCAGCCTAATTACTAATCATGCTTTGCACATTCTCATGCAAATCATTGATATAGATAACAAACAGTAATAGGCCCAGTACCGACCCCTGAGACACTCGACTAGTCACAGGCCTCAAGTCCAACACGCATCCTTTCAGTGTTAGCCTCTGCTTTCTACCATCAAGCCAATTGAGTATCCAATTTGGGCTGAGCGTTGTTTACTGTCACTTTTAATATTGTTTCAAATTTACAGTACTTATCTTTAAATGCTTGTTCTTGAACTTAGTATCAGATGGAGTATAGGAGGGTGAGGGGTGACATTATAGTAATTTACAAAATCAGGGGAGACTTGGGCAGGGTGAAAAGCCGAGGTCTTTTCCACAGGATAGGAAAATTAAATCATAGAGCCATAGGTTTATGGTGGAAGAGGGAAGATTTAAAAGGGACGAAGAAGGAACTGTTTTTTGTACAGAGGGTGATGTGTTTATGGAATGAGCTGCCAGAGGAAGACTAGCAGATGCAAGTACAGCTCCAACATTTAAAAGACATTTGGATGAACATGTGAATGGGGACCGTTTAGAGGCATATGGGCCAAATGCAAGAAGATGGGAATAGTTTAGTTTGGAAAAACTGGCCGGCAGGAACAAGTTGGATTGTGTTTGTATGTGATAAGGCTGTATGAATATACAAAGCAAAGAAAAGGGAAGAAAAGATGTGATATCAGTAAATTGGCAAGAAATATAAAAACAAGCAGCACGAGCTTTTCCATGTCTGTAAGAAGAGTTAAAGAGGTGTGTGTGTGTGTGTGTGTGTGATCTTTGATAAAAAGGAAGTCAGGAAAGTATATTGAGGATATTTGGAGGGTGTGACTGGGGAACTGGATACAGGGAACAGACAGATAATTTACACCTGTATTTCACATCGTTCCTCACAGGTAAAGGTGCTGAAAATATTTCAATGGTATAAGCAAAATGGTAACAGCAGGGAAAATATTGAGCTGTCTCTAACAGAAGGAACAAGACAGTTCTCAAACAGATTAATCCAAGGGTAAACAGGTCATCAGCAATTCATAGCTGGTTTGAAAAGAAGTGGTCACAGAGTGGCTGGTGGCTCTGTGTGAAATATTCCATAGCTCTCTGGATTAAAGGAGTGATCCAGTGAAACTGGAGACCCTCCAATGTGTGGCGCCTGTCTTCAAGAAACGAGCGAGACTGAAAGCAGGAAACACTTAGCCTAACCATTATTGCTGGGAATCTATGAGAATCTGTTATTAAGGAAGTAAATGCAGAACATTTAGAAAAGCTTCACACAGAGTCAGCATGGTCTTGTTAAAGGAGAACTACATTTTGCCTGTAAAATCATGCAAAGTTTTTTCTGGAAATCCATGAGAATGTAACAAATGGCCTTGATAAAGGGGGACTGGAAGACATGAGGCTTTCCAGAGATTTTCCACAAGGTATCACAAAGTAAAGGTTCTTATACAAGACAGAAGCTCATAGTCTGACGGGTGGTTTGGGATGGATTAGCATGGGATTGCACTTGGTAAACACTTACAAATCGGAGAGTCATGATTCATCGATCTTTATGAAAAAAATGTATCTACTGGAGTACCACAAATATCAGTCCGACGGCAAGAGATGCTTACAAGAGCTGGACTCAGCTCCTGACGGCGGGAGCTGAGTACAATATACATCCGAGTTTGAGGATGACACTGACAACCAAAAGGCAGGCTGTTATTAAATGGAGAGGACTCCCAAAAAAGGAGCAGTACAACGGATTGGGCTGTTCATTTATCTGAAACATTACGTCAGCATGTTGATGCAGAAATGTTGGTTCATTAGACTGGTTCCTGGGATGAAAGGATTGAATTATTGAATACATCAAAAATGCTGAGGTGATTATTCATTGTGGTTTAAATGAATGAGAGTGTCATTACTGAAACGGATAAGATACAGAGGGGGCTTGGCAAGGTCGGTGTTGAGAATGTGGTTCCACACCAGAGCAGAGTCTCGAAGTCAGATATCTAGATACAGAATAAGGAATATCGATTTCAAATTGAGATGTAAAGAAATGTCTTCTTTCAGAATGCAGTGAATGGCTGGAATTTCCTAACCCCGAGAGTTATGGAGGTTGTGTCACTGATTATATTTACAGACAGGTGGATTGGTTTGTGACATTTCAGCGAGTTGAGGGATGCAAGGGGTTAGCAGGAAAGTGAATTTGAGCCGTGGGTAGATCAGCCATGTTCTTATTGAATGACAGCGCAGGTTCCTATTTCTTACGTTCTTATTTATGTTTTTGGAAAATACTTGATTATTTTCCTGTAAATGATGTAAAATGTTGCATTCAGAGACGGCAGAGGGTTTGTCTGACTTGACCTTGTGTGGGGCATGGGGGCTGTATTCAATGCGAATCTGAGCCTGTAACATGACCTACATCAGGAGCAGAAGTTACAGAGAGGGGAAGGCCGAAAAGAGGGATTGGGTGAGGGGAGTCACTGCCTGACCCAGCCTGGATTTTCCTATACATTTGCCAAACAACACCAAACCATCGGAGTGGCCTCAATCTGCTCCTGCACAGCAGGACCGAAGGGCTGAATGGAACAGACACGACTGGGCCATTCGGAACTTTGACACTATTCCACCAGTCAATAAGGTCATGGCTCATCTCATTGTATTCCCAGCTGCACTTTTCTCTGATTTCACAATGATTCCTGATTCACCTGTCTATGGAAAAGTCAGACAAAGCCAGCCTCGATATAATATGAAGATTCAACCCTCCCAATCTTCTGGGTGAGAGAATTCCCACTTGAATGAATTCCCACTTTGTGAATTTCTCCTTACTGCGGTTCTGACTGAGATTGGAGGGTGTCACTGTTTCCATTTCTAGTCCCACTCCTCCACTGCTCACAACAAATTTTAAATGTAACCAGGTTGGCGATATGACCGATGATAAAGGTCTAATACTGGGTCAAGTTCAGTTATCAGAACAAGCCAGTTGGATTTCTTTAGTCAGCTACAAGTAATTAAAAGAGCTAACTGAGGTGTATGATGGATATGTGGTTATCTCTGTGGCCACACATCACCAAGGAGCTGGGTTCAATTCCAACCTCAGGTGAGTTTGAACATTCCCCACGCTTCTGTGTGGGTTCCCTCCCAATGCTCCAGCTTCCTCCCAGAGTACAAAGATGTGCAGCTTAGAGTGGATTTGCCATGCTCGATTGCCCATTGTTGAGAGAGTGTCCCCTTCATGGTACCCTTGTCAGTGTGGGGAACTTAACCTGCGCTGCTGGCCTCCCTCTGCATCACAAACCAGCCGTCCAGCCAACTGAGTGGGAGACAGTGTAACTGTTACAGACAGAAACAGGCACAGGCAAAGGGCAAGAGAAACTTTCATAACAAGGAAAAAGGTACAATTCAGATAACGGTCAAGATTACAGCTGAGGATAAAATGTTCTCTGCTCAAAATTGTATTTCATAACGCGACAAGTATAGAGAAGCAGTGTTTGGCTGAATACAATAAAGTGAGACAAAGTGAAATAGCCAGAATTACTAACTGTGATTGGATATAAAATAAGTGCATATTTTTGCACCCAGGGGGTTGAATGACTGAAAGTTCCTATACCTGACAATGGGAATTCTTTGGAACACTATCTGGAAAATTCCATATTCAAAGTGTGTGTGTGTGAGAGAGAGAGAGACCGCAGATACTGCACTGAGCTGGGTGGTGTGCTCAGACCGTGCTCGGTGGGGCTGGTGGTGAGGCCTCCTCTGAGAAGAGAATGGATCCCCCATACTAGCCCATCCACTAGGACCTCTGTGCCTCTGATGAAAGAGCGTGGTGTTAGCTCCCCTTACCTGCCATGCTCGGGGTCAACTGTGCAGGGTGGCTTCAAACTGAGGAAGTACAACAGTGTGCCCATTGGCCTTTTAAAGATGGCACCAGTGTCAATGATCATAGAATAGCCAGGGGCATCAGTGCGATGGTGAGTCCCTCCAGCCATATTGGGTTGCAGAATTGGGGTGGCATTGAATGCAAGGAACACTATGAGATTGAGTGGGTAGTTAATGTGGTGAGTTCGATAAGATAGCGCCATGAAACTAGTTCAGTCTCGTACAGATAATCCCTTTGTCACACTCAATAAAAATGTCACTGAGACAAACTATTATTAGATTCAGCCCAATAAGTCGAAGACTCTGCTAACCCAACACCCAGTTACAAAGTTGCAGAACAAATGTTCATCTAAAACTCTCCCTCATCTTTATTGACGCCAATATCCCCTTCACCTATCATCCTGGGAATAGTGGCTCATGTTGTAGGATGCTGTCAAAATGCCTTCATTTCAGCATTCTGAAACCTGAGATCTTACATGAAATTGTCTCTCAATCTCCCTTTCGCATTTTCCCCCAAAATCCTTTTTATCGTTGGTAGTTAAACTGATTTCTCCACCATCTCTCTCTGGCAGGAACTAGGGAATACGGACTAGGCAATAAGGACTCAGTATCAGAGTGATCATGGAACTAGACGGGTAATTCAGAGGTACGGGCTGTGACTCCAAGACAGTGTTTAACATCCTACCACAGCCGATGTCAGAGATTAAATTTGAATGACAAAAATTGGAATAATTTCACTCATGGAAACCAGAAGCCGTTAAGATTTATTTTTATTATATTGCTGATAGTCTTTGTTAAAGAAACTTAACATTATTACCCAATCTGAGCTCAGTGTGACTTCAGACTCACAGCAACATTGTTGGCTCCATTTTGTCTTGACAAATGGCCGCGTGGTCAAGGACAATTAGTGATGGACAACAAATGCTGCCTTTGCCCATGATGCTGGCATCCCGTGAAACAACATTAAAGGTGAAATAAATCAAAGAACGGTGGGTTCTAGAGATCGAAAATAAAATTCTCCAGAGTCTGAAAGTGTGAGAGAATCTCACAGGTATGGCAGCCACTGTCAGGAGAAATGCAGATAATGTTTTGACCCTGCTTCACAACTGAAAGCAAACTGGGAAATAATATTATTTATCCAGGTATCATGGATGGTTGGGTTGGAGAGAGAGGTGGGAGCTAGGTTTAAATTGACTGGATGGTGAAATGGCCAGAAAAATAGAGGAAAAGAAATGAAAAGTGAGCAAAGGGATTGCTGATGATGAACTGAAAGGAAAACAAAATGGCAAGTTATTCTCACATTTCCCCATTTCCCATATTCCTGAATATCGCGTCCATTTAGTTATGTCCCTGTTTAAAGTGAATTAAGTTCCCTTATCTCTCTTCTCTGAGTGTGATGATCGAATCCATTAGCAATACTGGTGCTGCCCTTATAGTTGCTGAGATATAGAGGAAGTTAATGCTACATTGTCAACTGCTTCTTTGGAGAGAGAACCTCTTACTGTGGGAGTGTGCAGAGATGCAAAGGATTTCTCAGCCAGGAAGATAAACTCAGGAGTGGAAATAGTTTTCAACACTGAGCGCGTGCACTTACCGTGTGGGGAATTGACTTGTTCCTGTCATTGGAAAATCAGTGGAGTTACTGTGGATGCTTATCTCGGGTTTGTATTGTCAGCCGCTGCGTCTGGTGACCCCACTCTATACACTGCATTTACAGAGTGTCTGGGTCCATGGTAAACAAATGGAGATGAGGCTCCACGGAAGGACAGCTCTATAAATAGGGAGGTGCAGGACAGTGCATTATCTTTCCTGGGATTTCCCGGGACATTTGTCTAAGCTGGACCAGGTGTCAGGTATGAAGCCAGTTTGTTTCAAAATTGAGGTGGTCACGGAGCTGTGTCCCCTCCTTCAATATACTGTGTAGCCTCACACCAGTGACAGGACTGTGTTAATGCTCACCATAAATTAAACTGGATTAATTCTGGAACTTTCAAGGCAGGGGTGAGTAACATATCCACCATCACCGGAGTGCAGTCCTCCGATATATTCACTGGCTGACAGGACCCATCTGTCCGCTGAGAGCAATATATTGTGCCCATCTCCCTGAGAAAGATACAGAAAGAAACTTCCAGAAATATAAGGGAACAGAGTGACTGATGAAAATGAGGAACAACAGGAAATTCGAATTAATAAAAGGTATGTCTTTCAAAATCTCATTGTATTTAAGGTTGGTATATTGCTGCATCTGATGAGCTACATCCCCGGGTATTGAGGAGGTGACAGTAGAGATAGTGAAAGAATTACTGATTATTCTTCAAAGCTGATTAGATTCTGGAAAGGATCCTCCAGACTGGAAAGCAGCTTTTGTAAACCTAAATATTTAAAACAGGACGGAGAGAGCGAACAGCAAACTAAACAGTGGTTAGCTTGATGTAAGCTGTGAGAAAAACATTGGAACGTTTTGTGAGGAATGTGACAACTAGACACTTGGAAAATAATGACATGATTTGGTAGAGTCAATCTAGATTCAGGAAGGGGAAATGATCTTCATCTTTGATAAATCTGCTGGACTTTGTGGAGATTGTCCGTTGTGACATCGACAATTGAGAACCGGTGGGAATGAAGTGTTTGAATTTTCAGTAGATGTTTGACATGGTTGAATACAGATGAGTGGGGAATGTTAGAGTCCATGGGTAGGTAGGGGAGGAATACACCGAATGTATTAAAAGTTGGATTATCGAGAGAATGAAGAGAGTAGGATAATTATCTGGAGTGAAGGATCAGTGTTTGTGCAATAGCTCTTCGCAAGATATAAAGTATTTCAGATATGAACAAAAAATATCATCATTCACATTTATGTTCATTAAATCGTGAGAAGTTGGGAAGTGCTGTTGTTAAAACAGACCTGGATGTGCTTGGTCATAAGTCACAAACAGAATTTTTACACAGCAGGAAGTAAATGATATGTGGCTCTTCATGCAAAATGATTAAAGTACCAGAGCAAATGTATCTTTCCAAATGATAGTGTTTTGTTGAGGGACTGTTAGGGTTATTGTGTACATGTTGAATCAGCTTTATAAATAATGATCTTGGCAGCGATTCAGTTCAAAGGGGTTTCACCAGACTGGCATGATGCTACCATGAGGAGAAAGTGAAGAAACTTGCGCTTAATAAAGTGCGTTAAGATGTTTGTGAGTTTATATTTAAAAAAATGCTGAAGCACATTGAATGTTGAAGATACAAAGTTGCCTTATTAAATCAATTAAAGGAATGCCCAGACAAATTCACATTTCCTATGTATTGGAATGCAAATATATCCACTGTAAATATATTGGCTGGTGCCTGTTCTAGTCGAGGAGAGATCTGCACGGTAACAGCATGTAGATTGTGGTTTTTGATGGTGGTGGTGGTGGGCGGTTCAGCCGGTAACAGTATTACAAATGGACAACGCAGCAGAATCATCTGGCCTGCGATAAGAAAGCATGCATCTTTCTCCCTCACTACTATCTTCACGAGAGCAATGGGTGATGGGAGATGTGATCAATAGCCAGCGGTGCCAACATTCAATCCAGTCCAGTAGTTTTTGTGAACTGAAGGAACCATACTGAAAGGGGTTAAATGGAGCTGTTTGTTCAGTGACTGTGATTGATGCCAGTCTCCATGGATCCTGATTGTGTCACTGGATGTTTTCTGTCTCCTATTAGTAAGGGGCCTCTTGCAATGGCTTATGCCATTGTAGCAGCAGATGCATCAACTCCAACGCTCAAAGGGACACAGCTGCAGAGACACAAAAAGGAGATTTAAACATCTGAGAATAGTCTGGAATGATCCATTAATGGATCAGAATCTGAGAACATTAGACTGGAATGCTGCAACAATGGACAGGAGTTTATCCTGGGGTCTTTTGCTTTTTTCCTCGTCTCGGTCAACATTATCACTTCGGATATGGGCTGCACTGCTGATTATCCAGGCGGGTTGCTATCCTATCCTCGCTATTGTTGGTGTTCCTGGTAAGATTCTTCATCTCTATCCATTTATTAATCTCTTCAACCATGGCGAATTTCTTTGCTATTTCTATTATCTATATTTGTCAAAGACGGAAACTATTGTCTTCAGTTTCAAATGCAAATTCCATTAATTACCCACAAATTTCAGAACCGCCCTCACAAACATCTGAGAACTAGACTGTTCACAATACCGAAGTACCTTTCATCCGTGAATTTATTTATGTCTCGGTATTCTGTCCATCACCAAACCGACCCACTACCAGCTCGATTATATGCCCAGTCACCATCTTGGCTTCAATGCTGATGCTTCATTATCTATTATCTATGCTTCGGTAAAATTCAGACGTTATGGTTCCACCTCTCTTCTAAGCACTCTTTCAGTTGCAAATATTTCGATCACAACTTTGTTCTTGTCTCTAAAATAACTTAATGTCAGGAACACTCTCTCAGAGCAGTAATGTCGGAAGAAATGTAATTCAGATGCACAGGTTATTACACAGAAAGACACTGTTCCACATCCTACCGCAGATGATTTCAGAAAGTAAATACACAAGACAGGAATTGGGAAAAAAGCAAGTTTTACTAATAACAACCATTACATCTCCAGTATTTACGTTTAGCTATTTCACTGATGTCCTTTGGTAAATAGATCTTGCTTTACTCTCTGGTCTGGCTTAAGATTGATGTGAGACCCACAGCAATGTGCTTGGTTCTGTACTGCCTGAAAGAATGACCTTGCAGTAAATGATATTTGGTTAGGTCAACAAATGCTGCCCCTGTCAGCGATGTAGACATTCCAAGTAATAACAAAATTAAAGGTTAAATAAAGCAAAGAATGATGCAACAGATCAGAAACAAGAAAGAACGCGAAAGTGCCAGACAAACTGAGCAGATTTGTTAGCCCCCTCCAGTCGAGAGAAAAATAGAATTGGCAATTCGATTCATACATCAGAACTGAACACAGTTGGAAAATAGTGTAATTGATGTTGGTGACACCGACATCTGTTATGAAGGGGAGAAGGATTGAGTTGAATAGATGGAAAGAGAGAGAGAGAGAGAGAGAGAGAAAGAAACAAACAAAGGGATTGTTGATGGTCAGCTGTGATGGAAATAAAAACTGAAATTAAACATTACTTATGTTTTTTCTGTTCCCATATTATTAATAATCATGACCATATAAGGTACATGTAAAAGTCCCTGCTCAAAGTTATTTATGTCTGTTGTTCTCTCTTCCCTGAGTGTGATCATCTTCCTTTATTCAGTAATGGGATGCTGGGCCAGTATTTAATTCCCTTTCCTCATTGGTCTTGAGAAGGTGTTGGTGAGCTGCCTTCCTGACACACTGCAGCCTGTGGGCTCTAAGGAGTCAGTGCTGAGGTCCATGCGTTTCATTTCTTTGAGGCTTTGAAGTGACTGATATAACTGAGTGACTGGCTTGGCTATTTCAAACTGCAACTGAGAGTTAATCACATTGCTGTGGGTCTGGAGTTACATGTAAGCCCGACCAGCTGAAGATGGTAGATTTCCTTTCCTGAAGGGCATGAGGGTACAAGGTCGGACAATCGACATTGGTTTCATTGTTTCATTTGATTCTTAATTCCTGATATTTTATTGAATTTAATTTGCAACATTTGCCGTTGTGGGATTCGGCTCTGGTGTCTGGGTCATTACCTGATTCCCTGGATTGATATTCGGAGATAATACAGCTAGGTCATCGCCTCCTCAGTGTCTCCAATCAACTCGAATGGCAACAGTGATGTTGTTGTTGGTGTGACTTTGCTTCATAAGGCAAATAAATGATTGGCAAAAATTGCCATCCTTCTCAGTTTGTATTTATGAGAAGGCGAGATGATGGGAAGTGCTCTTGGTGAAAAGGAGTTGGATGTCCTTGATCATGAGGCACTAACAGAATTCCTACAGAGCAGTCGGGTACTGGCAGGTGGAACTACATTGGGTTGAGATATCTGGTTGGCACGGACAGGTCCGACCGAAGGATCTGTTTCCATGCTGTGCATCTCTATAACTCTATGACTCAGCAAGTAATCAGCACAACAATTGAGTAGTATCGTTCATTACAAAATGATTAAAGAATAAGAGTGAAGACACCGTCCTGCAGTTGTGGAGTATACTTGAGACAGTAATTTCCTTCATTTATAATCAATGATCTCTTTGGTACAGAGAGACGGTGTAATGGAGTTTCTCCAGACTAATCCCTGCGGTGATGGTGTCGTGAGGAGAGTGTGAAGGAATTTGGCTGCCCTTTCCTTACCTCTCGCCGTTAGCTCAAGATGTTTCATTTGCAACTAATTTCTTGCCATCTCTGATTCTGTTGGTTTCTCCAGCAAGTTTATTGGACGAGATTCCGCTGTAATTATCTCTCCTTTCCTCACAGAAGCAGTCAGTTCCAATTCCAGCTTCTCTGCTAATTCATGCAACTTGGTCTTATTCATTTTTCGTAAAATTTCCAAAGTCACTGCATGCACACCCAGAAAACGTTTGGCGACTGAAATAGCCATTATTATTCTAAGTTTTCTCAACCCAATCAAACTAATACCCAAAAAGAAACATTAGACTTTCGATAAAATGCAGAAGAGGGGGAAAAAAGAAAGCAGTAGAACAGAGAGTAAAAATAAAAAATGGTAAAAGAGAGAGCAATAGGGGAGAGAGAAAGAGAGAACTTTTGAAGAACAAAAACTGACAATTAAAAAGGAAAGTCAGTGTAAAAGGCTGGAGATAACGGCTGAAGGTGTGCTTCGTTACGAAGAGAGTGAGGATGAGCAAGCCCCTGCTAGTCATAAGCCTAGTGAGAATTTGTTTGAGTATGTTCAAGCATCGCCTCAATTTGATGAGAAGAATGTGATGCCCTTTTCATCTCATTTGTAAAGTTGGCTAAACAAATGCAGTGGCCAGAGGCAATGTGGGTTTTGTTGATCCAAACGAAACTTGTAGGTAGGACTGTTGAGGTATTCACATCCCTATCAGATGAGGTATCTGGGGAGTATAAGGAGGATAAAAAAACATTTTGGCTGCATAGGCAACATTTCAGGAATTTAATGAGGGATCCTGGTGAAACCTACACTGAGTTTGTAAGGATCAAACAGACTAATTTCGATAGTTGGATAAGAGCTTTAAAATTCAAGCAAAGCTATGATGCCCTTAAAGAGGTTAACACTTGGAGGAATTCAAACTGCCTGAAGTAGTGCAAACTCAGGTGGAAGAGCAGAGAGTGTAAACAGCAAGGTTAGCTATTGAAATGGCTGATCATTATGAACTGGTCCATAAACTTGGTTTGGCTTCCAGAACCAGTTCTGGTCTCTGAGTGACAGAACTTGGAGCAAAGCGATATCCTCACGTGCAAAGGGAAAGGTAGATCACAGTGTAGATCATAAGGATAATTTACCACAGTAATAAAGAAAACCTTGAGGGGGACAAAGAAGTTAAAAACCTGTCGTGTTTTCATTGTAAAAAAGAGGGCCACACAAAATCACAGTGTTGATGGGCTGGGAGAAAACCAGATGTAGGATAACCAAACAAACTGGAAGTTTTGTTGGACTCGTAACAAAAAGCATAAGGGAAAGTAGGCAACTGCCTCAGAGTGTCCAAGATGATCAGTGGACGTGCCAAATCTGCAAACAAAACTTACATGAAAGGGTAAAGTTTATTCACATAGGCCAGGATTAATTGGTAAGAAGGTTTCAATATTAATTGACACGGGATCTTTTCAGTCTGTAATGCTGAGGGGTGAGGCTTTCTGCACTCTTGAGAGACTATTTCCAGAAAATGTGCTGGTAACAGGAATTCATAGTGAGGCAAAAAGTGCTCACTTATGTAAAGTGAGGCTAGAGTGTCCAGAGAAGATTGGAGCATGTGCGGTAGGTGTACTAGACCCCTAACTTTCAGCTCTAGGAATAAAATTTGTCCTTGCTAATAATATAGCTGCTTCACTGGTAGGCGTGCTGCTTCCTCTAGTTGAAAAGCCAGTGGAGGTGCGGGCAATGGAAGACCTGGAGAATATTTATCCAGGAATTTCACCTGATTGCATCACCAGAAGATCACAGAAGCAGAGGTTTAAGCAGGATAAAGGCACAGATAACGAAGCTGATGTAGACTTATCCAAAAGTTTCTTTTTGATCTGATAAGTGGAAAACAGATGGAGCGAGTAGGAAAATATGAACGTAGTTTTAGCTCTGCTAAGCTGATTGAATTACAGCAAAAAGTTGTGGAGTTACAGAAGTTATATCAAAAGATATTTAGGAAGAAAGAGAATGAATGCATTCCTATGTGTTATTACTTAACAAATGATGTTTTAATGCAGATATGGAGATCAGCACACATTGAAGCAGATCAGACGTGCACAGAAATTCATCAAATTGTTTTGTCTGTTGGGTATAGAAAGGGAGTGCTGCGAGTGGCACGTGAGTTACAACTTGGAGATCATTTCGGGGTGAGGACATTACAGGCTGAAATACAAAGATATTTTCACTGGCCTGGACTTCACAAAGATGTAGTGAATATTGCCAAATGTCTCAAATATGTAACATACGCAGTAATAAAACCTGCAACTTTAATACCTATTCCAGCATTTAAGGATCCTTTCACAAGAATCATGATAGATTGTGTAGGTCCCCTATCGCAAAGACTAAGTAGGAATAAGTATTTCTTAACAATAATGGATGTGTCCACTAGATTTCCAGAGGCAGACCCATTATGTAGCATCACAGTGAAAAGAGTTGTAGAAAAAAAGTACTTATTTTATACGTAGGTACGGACTACCAAGAGCTCCAGATAGATCAAACCTCACATCCGCACTATTCAAGCAGGTGATCGATAACTTGGGAATAAAGCAATTCAAATCTGCTACATAGTATTCGGAATCACAGTGAACATGAGTGAGATGGCATCAAACAGTGAAGACCATGTTGAGGGTTTATGGTCAGGATAATCCAGATGATTGCGGTAAGGAAATTCTTTTTGAACTATTTGTGATCAGAGACGCACAGAATGAATCGACCAAATTCAGACTATTTGAATTATCTTTTGAGCATGAAATAAAAGGACTGTTAACATTGGTTAAGGAGAAATTAATAAGGCAGAATTCAGAGACCACCCATTTGGAGAATGTCAAATTTTAGGGAACGATTAAACAGCGCAGAAGACTGAATCGTTTGGAGATTGGAGTCCCTGATGGTCACGGCTGTGAACACAACCTTCTGCAGTTTCTTACAGTTCAGGGCACAGCGGTTGCCATACCAGACTGTTATGCACCCGGTCAGTACGCTGTCAATGTTGCATCTGTAGAAGTAGTGCATGTTGAATTTTCTGAGCCACCCGAGTGTTCTTGACTGTCACACCTAGGTGAGACATCCAGGGTTGGCAGTTATCGTCACTCCGAGGAAGTTGATGCTCTGTACGTCCTCAACCGTTGATGTAGATTGGGGCATACTCCCCGACTTTCTTAGTGAAGTCAATGGTCAGTTCTTTACTTATGCCAAATTTGAGAGAGAGGTTTTTATCATTACACCATGCCACCACACCACTATGTCCTTTCCGTATTCTGACTCGCAGTTGGTTGTTATACCTCCTGCTTTGGTGATGTCAGCAGCAAACATGTAACTGGCGTTGTTTGGAATTTAGCAACACAACCGTGAGTGTATAGGGAGTACAGTAGGAGGCTGAGGGCAGAGCTGTGGGTGCACAGGGAGTACGGTAGGGGGCTGAGGACACAGCCATATGTATACATGGAGTACAGTAGGCGGCTGAGCACACAGCTGTGGGTGCACAAGGAGAACAGTAGGGGGCTGACCGCACAGCCGTGGGTGTACGGGGAGTGCAGTAGGGTGCTGAGTACACAGCAATTGGAGAACAGAGAGTCCAGTGGGGAGCTGAGGACACAGCCGAGGGTGTACAGGGAGGAGAGTGGGAGGCTAAGGGCATAGCTGTGAGTATATGGGGAGGACATTAGGGGGCTGAGGGCACAGCCATGGCTGTGCAGGGAGTAGAGTAAGGAGCTGATGACACAGCCGTGGCTGTACAGGGAGTACAGTAGGGTACAGAGGACACAGCAGTGAGCTTACAGGGAGTACAGTATGGGGCTGATGACACAGCCGTGGCTGTACAGGGAGTACAGAAGGGTACAGAGGACACAGCAGTGAGCTTACAGGGAGTACAGTATGGGGCTGATGACACAGCCGTGGCTGTACAGGGAGTACAGTAGGGGACAGAGGACACAGCCATGAGTGTACAGGGAGTACAGTAGGGGGCTGAGGACACAGCTGTGGCTGTACACGGAGTAGAGTAGGGGGCTGATGACACAGCTATGGATATACAGGCCGTACAGTAGGGGGCTGAAGGCACAACCTGTGTGTAGGGGGTACAGTATGTGGATGAGGGTACAGCCGGGGTGTACACGAAGTGCAGTGGGGGGCTGAGGACAGAGTCTTGGGTGTGCAGGGGTTACAGTAGGGGGCTGAGAGCATAGTTGTGTGTGCACAGGGAGTGCAGTAGGGAGCTGAGGACACAGCCGTTTGTGCACAGGGAGTACAGTAGGGGGCTGAGGGACACAGCCACGTGTGTACAGGGAGTACAGTTGGGGACTGAGGACACAGCCGTGTGTGTACAGGGAGTACAGTAGGGGACTGAGGACACAGCCGTTTGTGCACAGGGAGTACAGTAGGGGTGAGGGCAGAGCCGGGGTGTACGAGGAGTACAGTAGGGGGTTGATGACACAGCCCTATGTGTATGGGGAGTACAGTTAGGGGCTGAGGCCACAGCAGTGGATGTACTAGGAGTACAGTAGGGGGCTGAGGACACAGCCAGGGTGCACAAGGAGTGCAGTAGGGGGTTGACGGCACTGCCCTGTGTGTTCGGGGAGTACAGTAGGGTGCTGAGCTCACAGCCCTGTGTGTGCAGGGAGTGCAGCAGGGGGCTGAGGGCACAGCCATGTGTGTACAGGGATGCAGTAGGGGACTGAGGGCACAACTGTGAGCGTACAGGGAGTAGTGAAGGCAGCTGAGGGTACAGCCGCAGGTTTAGAGGGAGTATAGTTGGGTCTGAGTGCACAGCTGTGATTGTGTACAAGGAGTACAGGAGGTGGCTGAGGACACAGCTGGGGTGTACAGGGAGTCCGGTAGGGGCTGAGGACACAGCTTTGGCTGTACAGGGAGTACAGTAGGGGGCTGAGGACATAGCCGGGGTTACAGGGAGTGCAGTAGCGGGCTGAGGACATAGCTGTGTGCGTACAGGAGTACGGTAGAGGACAGATGACACAGCCTTGGGTGTACAGGAGTACATTAGGGTGTTGAGAACACAGTTGTGGATGTACAGGGAGTACAGTAGGGGTCTGAGGACACAACTGTGGGTATACAGGGAGTACAGTAGGGGGCTGAGGTCACAGCCGGGGTGTACAGTGAGTACAATAGCAGCTGAGGACACAGCGTTGTGTGTACAGGGGGTACACTAGAGGGCTGATTACACAGCCTTGGGTGTACAGGAGTACTGCAGAGGGCTGAGGACATAGCTGTAGGTGTACGGGGTGTACCACAGGGGGCTGAGGACACAGCTGTGGGTGTATGGGGGTGTACCATGGAAGCGGAGGACACAGTTGTGGGTGTATGGGGAGTCCATTATGGGGCTGAGGACACAGCTAAGGGTGTACGGGGAGTACAGTAGGGGACTGAGGGCAATGCTGAGGGTGTATAGGGAATACAGTATGGGGCTGAGGACACAGCTGTGGGTGTATGGGAGCACCGTGGAGGCAGAGGGTGTACAGGGAATACAGTAGGACGTTGAGGACACAGCTGTGGGTATACAGGGAGTACATTAGGGGGCTGAGAGCATAGCTGCGGTGTACAGGGAGTACAGTAGGTGGCTGAGGACACACTGTGGGTTTACTGGGAGCACAGTCGGGGGTTGAGGACAGAGTTGTGGGTTTTCAGGGAGGACAGTATTGGACTGAGGGCACAGCTGTGAGTATACGGGAAGTGCAGTAGGGGGTTGAGTGAACAGCCTTGGGTGTACACGTGGTACAGTATGGGGCTGAGGATACAGCTGTTGGTATACGGGAGTACAGTAGCGGTAAAAAAAGCCATTTTATCTGCCTTTGAGTTTGTTCCAGAAAGCTATAGACAACAATTCAGGAATCGAAGGAAGGATCGTGGTCACACCTACATTGAGTTTGAAAGGATCAAACAGACTAACTTCGATAGTTGGATACGAGCATTAAAAATCAAACAATACTATGATGACCTTAGAGAGATAAGTATTTAGAAGAATTCAAAAATTCACTGTCTGAAGTAGTGCAAACTCGTGTGGAAGAACAGAGAGTGTAAACAGTAAGGTTAGCAGCTGAAGTGGCTGATGATTATGAACTGGTTCATTAGACTTGGTTGAGCTTTCAGATACAGTTCCAGTCTACAAGAGATAAAAATTGGAGCAAAGAGATATCCTTACGTGCAAAGGGAAAGGTAGATCTCAGTGAAGATCATCAGGATAATTTACCACGGCAAAAAAGAAAAACTTGAGGGGGAAAAATTAGTTAAAAAAAACTCTGGTGTTTTCATTGTAATAAAGTGGGCTACACAAAATCACAGTGTTGTTGGGCTGGGAGAAAACCAGATGTAGGAAAACCAGATAACCACACCAGCCTAGACATTTTGTTGCACTAGTAACAAAACGCACAAGGGAAGATAGGTAACTGCCTCAGAGTGTACAAGGTAATCAGAGGACCTGCCAGATCTGCATAAAAAGTCTACATGAAAGGGTAAAGTTTATTTACATAGGCCAGAAGTAATTTTGTAAGGAGGTTCCAATACTAATTGACGTAGGATCTTTTCAGTCTGTAATGCTGAGGGGTGAGGATATATGCACTCTTGAGAGGCTATTGCCAGAAAATGTGCTTGTAACAGGAATTCATAATGAGACAAAAAGTGCTCCTTTATGTAAAGTGAGGCTAAAGAGTCCCGAGAAGTGTAGATAATGTGTGGTAGGAGGACTGGACACATTCTCAGCTCCAGGAATAAAATTTGTCCTTGCAAATGATATAGCTGATTCACCGGTAGGCGTGCTGCCTACTCTAGTTGAAAGTCAGTGGAAATGCAAGCAACTGAAGACCTGGAGAATGTTTATCCAGAAATTTTCCCTGATTGAATGATCACAAGATCACAGATGCACTGGTTGAAGCAGGGTATAGGCGCAGATAAGGAAGCTGACATCGAGTTAGCCAAAAGTTGTTTTTGATCAGTTGCGTGGAACAGAGAAGGAGCAAGTAGGAAAACATGCAAGTATTTTTAGCTCTGCTAAGCGCATTGATTTGCAGCAGAAAGATGAGGAGTTACATCAGTTATATCAAAAGGCATTTAGCAAGAAATAGAATGATTGCTTTCCTGTGTGTTAATATTTAACAAATGATGTCTTAATGTGGAGATCAGCACACATTGAAGCAGATCAGACGTGGACAGAAATTCATCAAAATGTTTTGGGTATAGAATGGAAGATGCTGCAAGTGGTTTATGAGCTACCACGTGGAGATCATTTCGGGGTGAGAACAATACAGGCTGGAGTACAAAGGTATTTTCACTGGCCTGTACTACACAAAGATGTAGTTGAATTTTGCCAGACGTCTCAAACATGTCACACAGGCAGTAATAAGACCTGCAACTTCAATACATATTCCAGTATTTGAGGAAACTTTCAGAAGAGTCTTGATAGATTGCGTCGGCCCCTACCTCAAACACAAAGTAGGAATAAGTATTTATTAACAATAATGGATGCGTCGACTCGATTTCCAGAGGCAATCCCATTATGCACCATCACAGCTAAAAGAGTTGTAGAAAAAAATACTTCATGTTTTTACTAGATACGGACTACCAGTAGAGATCCAGACAGATCAAACCTCACATCTGAACAATTTAAGGAGGTGATGGATAACTTGGGAATAAATCAATTCAAATCTACTGCGTACTATTCGGAATCTCAGGGAGCATGAGAGAGATGGCATCAAAAACTGAAGTCCATGTTGAAGTTTTAAGGTCAGGATTATCCAGATGATCGCGAAAAGGAAATTCCGTTTGAACTATTTGTGATCAGAGACGCACAGAATAAATCGAACAAATTCAGTCTGTTTGAATTAATTTGCAGGCATGAAGTAAAAGGACCATTAACATTGGTTAAGGAGATATTAATAAGTCAGAATTCAGAGACCACCCATTTGGACGATGTATCAAATTTTAGGGAATGATTAAATAGAGCTGGGGAGTTGTGTAGACAGCATTTAAAAATATCGCAGCATACAATGAAACAGGAAGTGGATCAGAAATCACAAATTGGCAATTTTGCAATTAGGAATAAGGTATTGGTGTTACTTCCAGGAACAGTTGAGCCATTAGAAGCAAGCTTTTGAGTACCATATCAAATTGGGAAGAAATTGAATGAAGTGAACTACTTTGTACAGACTCCAGACAGGAAGAAATCTCACAGAGTGTGTCATGTGAATATGCTCAACAGGTATTTTGATAGGGAAGGAAAGCAAGAGGAGAAGGTATTAATGATTACAGCATAGAAGGAAGGATTCTGAATTAGACATTCCTAATATCAAATTGAACAATGAGAAAGTTGCCAAAAATTGGGATAAATTATTGAGATACCTTCCACAAGAAAAGCATAGTGACCTTAAAGAGTTATTACGGTATCTTGGAGAGATATACGGAAATAAACTGGGAAGTACGACCATAATTGTGCATGATGTAGACACAGGAGATGCTGTTCTGATTAAATAACATCCTTAAAGGCATTATCCTCTAAAGTTGGCACAGGTTCAGAAGGAAATAGAGCACACGCTCCAAGATGGCATAATCGAAATGAGTTACTGTGCTTGGAGCTCATATATAGTCATGGCGCCAAATACAGATATTACCCAGTGGACATGTGTGGACTATCACAAACTTAACTTCGTTACAAAGACTGATGCATATCCAATTCCATGTTTGGAGAACTTTGTCGAAAAAGTGGGAGAAGCTACTTGCATTTCTAAGTTGGACTTGCTCAGAGGCTACTGGCAAGGACCTCTGTCAGAGAGAGCAAAGGCAATTTCGGCTTTCATAACACTAAATGGATTCAGTTCAAAGTTGTGGCATGTGATATGTAAAACGATCCAGCCACCTTTCAGAGACTGATAATGAGGTCATTGTCGGATTCCCCAACTATGTGGTGTACATTGATCACCTGGTAGTTTTTAGTCACTCTTGAAAGGAACATTTACAGCATTTATCGGACTTGTTTGATTGACTTCAGAAGGCAGGCTTGCTGGTAAACCTAGCTAAAAGTGAATTTGAGAAAGCCAAGTCACGTTCCTGTGTCATGTTATTGCACATGGACCAATGGCCCCATGAGATACAAAAACGAAAGTAGTTGGTGAATGTTCCACACCGTCGACAAAAATAAATATGTAATACTATGGTTCCTGGGATTGGCTGGATTTTACTGAAAGTTTGTGCCAAACCTTAAGCGGTGTGGCTGCTCCACTCACCGAATTGTCAAGGGCAAGAACTCTCAGTGGACAGAGGACTGTCAAAAGGCATTTTCCAGCCTAAAACCTGTGTTAGACACTGCCCCAATATTAGCTACACTAGATTATACGAAGTCCTTCAAGGTGGCTATCGATGCCAGTGATGTTCAGTGTTCCTGCAGCAGGATGATGAGGGAATAGAAAGACCGATCGGGTGTTTTTTCTGGCAAGTCGAACGGACATCAACAGAAATGTTCAACAGTGGACAAAAAGACTTTAAACGTGGTGTTGGCATTACACCATAACTGTGCTTATATTACCAGCAATGCATCTGAAACAATCGCATACACTGATCACAACAGATTGACATTTGTGGAAAAATTAAAGACAAAAACGCCAGACTGTTTAGATGGAGCTTGTTATTGCAGCTGTTCAATCAGACAATTGTGCATGTGGCAGATCGCGAAAACGTGAAAGCTGATGACTTGCTGAGACTAGAATGAGATACGGAGGTGTTCGGTGGTGGGTATACAGCAGCCTGGTTTTGTATGGGTTTGTGCATGTTTGAATGTTTACAATTAGTACAGTATATCTGTCAGTTTTAAGACTACTAACTGGGTCTGAAGGGTTAAAAATGCAGCCACCTTTGATCATTGATGTTTTTTTTAAGGGGTGAAAGATGTGTCACAAAGCAAGTCCCTTTTTGTCTAAAAGCTGTTCCTTGGCTCAAGTAGACTCTGTCCTTGGTTTTTTTTTCAGAGGAGCAATAAAACGGGGCCAAGTTCCAATCAGAGCTGAAAATTGTGTTGCTGGAAAAGCGCTGCAGGTCAGGCAGCATCCAAGGAGCAGGAGAATCAACGTTTCCGGCATAATCCCTTCCTCACTTTCTCCAAGCTCCCATCAGTCTGGTTTGGTACAGAGATGAAAAGTACTTTCAGAGGTCTTTTATTTATATGGAAACAGATGAGTCTTCAGGCTAAAGTGGCCATGCTTTATAAGTGACCAGTGTAATGGACGGAGAGTGGGGAGCGATTTTAGCTGAACTCGCTGAGCTGCGCAGTTTTCAGTTGAGTCCTGAACTGGGAAGTTCAACTGGGAGCTGTGTGGAAACTCTCTCTCTTTTCTGACCTTCAACTTCAACCTGGAAGTTTGTGTTCCATTTATACTGTTTTTTATTATTGGGAGTTTGCTTATTGGGCCATTTGTGTGTATTCGGAATAGCATAATTAAGTCTAGCTGAATCAGTTGAATTCTGTCGTGATTTTTTATTCTGTTCTTTGTGTTTCATTGTGTAATTTTATGAATAAAGTTTTTGTCTGTTTCAAAATCTAGTAGTCAACCTAGCTAAATTACCTCCGGTAATTCTCATTGTACACTTACTGAAACAAACTGCAAAGGTATGCTCTGGGCTGCCTGCTTAAAAGTGTTTGGAGTAGTCTAACCTAGTTCATAACATCTCGGAGATTGAAGATGCCTCTTGGGACTTGGCACAAACCATTCACTTTCCCTCCTCATGGTCAGCAAACCACGTTAACATAGCACGTGTGTACCATTAGCAATGGGGCCAGGAGGAACAACATGGAGCAGTCTGTCTTTGCAGTCTATGGCTCATTGGTTTGTCGTGTTGCAGCAACAATGACATCCTCCAATTTCAGTCTAACAGTTTGGAAAGGGCTGATTGGCCTCTTCTGTTCATGTGTCAGTGTCTGGAGGAACTGAATTCTTCCTCCTGGCCCGAGGGCAGAGGTTCAAGGACTTCAGTGGGCAACCCTTAGTTCCTGCCTACCAGCACGCTGTGCAGACTAGACTCTATCTTCCTGGGTTGTAGGAGACAAACAGAAGGCTGGAAGAACACAGCAATCCAGCAGCACCATGAGCTGGGAAAGTCAACATTTCAGGTATAACCGTTCTTCTGAACTGGGTTGGGGGGTGGGGGAGCTGCAGGTAAAGAAGGAAGGGAGTGGTTTGGGTGGGGAGATCAGGGAGATGGTCAGTTGCGGCTATGTGGACATAAGTGCTATGTGCAACCTGGTTGGGCGATGGGAGGCATGAATCCGGATGGTAACTGAAAGGTAGTTGTTAGGTGAAATGGAAAATCTCCCAGTCACTTCCTATTTCAATTCTCTTTACTAATGCCTTTCTGACATGGCCATCCTTGGCCTCCTCCATTGCCACAATAAACCAAACCATAATTTGGAGGAACAAGATCTCATCTGTTACCTGTGCAGCCTGCACCCCGGGGATTCAACATTGAATTCTTCAATTTCAAATAACCTCCCTTCCAGTCCTCCGACTCCCTTCCCAGGCCCTCCCCTCCCGTCCATTCCTCTGAGCAACCTTTGTCCAGCTACCAACTGGATTCAGCCCTTCCATCAACAACTCGCTGATCCCCTTTATCTGTGTTCACTAATCCCCACCTCGCCACTCTGCCTCCTCCTTCCTCACCCGCACTTTATCTATAGACCCCCTTACTCCCATCCACAGTCCTGACGAAGGGTTATATCCAAGGCATACGCTCCTCAAAGTGTTAATGCTGCCTTGCTTATTCTGTTCTTCCAGCTCCTGAGTGTGTATTTTCGATTCCAACTCCTGCTTTTATTTTAAATTGTCTTCTTGTGTAATAGGCAGGAGTGAGTGAACGCATTGCACCTCTTGTTATCCAATAGATCTGATGGGCTGAATGGCTTTCTTATATTACTGTGAAACTAGCTAGACTTGCTGAAGGGGTCCCTCTTTCTTTTAACTGTGGAAATGTTTAATCTCCAGCAGTGCTTTTAATTCATGTTCCCTATATATTAACAGCACAAGCTTGAATGTTGTCCAGATTTGATTCTTTAGTACCTTAGGAGGTGACTTATTGTTCTGAACATTGTATAATCATGAAAGAATATCCCCACCTCTGATTGCATGAAAGAAGGAAAGACATTGATGAAGCAGCTGAAGATGTTTATGCCGAAGAAGTTACCCTGAGGATTGCCCACAGAGATATCCAGGGACTGAGAGGATGGATGTCCACCAGCCCCATTGTGCTCTGAATGATCCAACCAGTGGGGAATTTACAACTGATTCTCATCAAGTTCAATTTTGTTCAGTCTCCTTGACATCTTGCTCAATCAAATACTGCCGTGATATCAGGGCCAGTCACTTTACACTGTGTTCATATTTTCTATTCATGTCAATAGACCAAGGTATATGTGTGGGAAGTAGTTCCTTCTCTCAGGGAATAGTGATAGTTGGGCCAGACAGGTAGGGGAGGCTACATCACTGAAATGTTTGGGGGGTGCGAGTGGGTGTCAATGGGTTTTGACCCGTCAGAGAGTCGACAGCTACAAAAAAATGGGCATGAAAGAGAAATTGCGGCCGAGTGCAAATCAGCCCTGACTTACTGAATGGAAGAGCAGGTCTGAGGGGTTATGTCGCCTGGTTTTATTCCAGTATACTCCATAATCCAGTCACTTTGTGACCTCTTCTATTTCCTGTGTTACTGACTTCAAGTAGCTGAATAGATTGATCCTGTTGCTGTGCAACTGGATACTGGTGCTGCATGATCTGGTTACAGTTTTATAGGCCCTAGGGGCTTATTGGCCTCCTCCTGAAATTGTATATCAGGCTCCAGGGGCTAAAAGCCTCATTCTGTTCTGCTGTAACTGCAATCCATATCGACTGAATCTACTGCCAATGGAAAAATTGAGCACAGCAGATGCTGGAGATCAGTGTCGAAAAGTGTGGCACTGGAAATCACGGCAGGTCAGGCAGCATCAGAACAGGAGAATCGATGTTTTGGATGTTCCTGATTAAAGGCTTATGTCCGAAACATAGATTCTTCTGCCCATCGAATATGCCTGACCCGCTGTGCTTATCCAACACCACATGTTTTAAAATCTACTGCCCCTCACAACTCAATCTTCCTGGTCACATCATCCACTTACTTGAAGAGAATTGTCAGGCACAATCTTCCTCGCACAAAGCCACACTTACTATTCCTAATCAAAGCCTGTCTTTCTAAATCCATGTACATCTTATCCCTCAGAACCTTCTCAAGTAACTTACCTACCACGGATGTTAAACCTGCTGATCTGTAGTTCCAAGGCTTTTATTTGTTCAGTTCTTCTTGAATAAGGGCACAACAATTGCGATCCTCCAGTCTTCGGGACATTACCGGTGGTTACTGATGATAAACATTAAAAGCCAGGGTCCCCGTAAATTCTTCTGGAGCCCCTTGAGGTGTTCTTGGATATATCGGGTAAGGACCATGAGATTTATCCACTTTCAAACATTCTAGAACGTCCAAAATCTCCTCAACTATGATATAGATTGGCTCTAAGATATCACCACTAACTTCCTCTAGTTCTCAAGTCAACATGTCTTTCTCCACAGTAAACAGAGAGTAGAAATATTCGTTGAGGACTTCACCCATCACTTATAGTTCCACACTTACTTGTCCACATTGGTCTTCGAGGGGTCCTATTTTCAATCCTGTTTTGATTTTTTAAAAATATATTTAAAGTACCTTTTTGGATTCATCCTAATCTTCTCAGCCAAGGCACTTTCTTGCTCTCTTTTCACCCTACTGATTTCCTTCAGCAGTAAACTCCATTATCTCTTATATACCTCCAGGAATTTCTTTGTTCCCAGCTGCCTGGACCTGAGCCATGGCCCAAGTACGAACATGAACCGGTGGACCAGTTTTGTCCTTCTCCATAACTATTTGAAAATTAATAGAACTACGGTTAATGGTCACAAAGTGCTCCCCCACTGTTAACTCAATCACCTGTCCTGCCCTATTTCCTAAGAAAATTTCGTGTTTCTCTGTATATTGCTTGAGGAAACTTTCCTGAAGCTTTTATCAGATTCTATCTCATCAAATCCCTTAACGCTCTGGCCATTCCAGTCTGTATTCGAAAAAATAAAAGCCCCTATTATGAAAACCCTATTGCTCTTGCAGGTTTCCCCTCTCTCCCTGCATATTTATTACTCTCATTCCTGTTGACTATTTGGGGGCCTATAGCACATCCCCAATCACCTCACGAACATTTTCCTATTTCTTAACTCCACCCACAAAGCCTCACTGGGTGATTCATCAGTTATTTTATCTCTGATTACTGCTGTGGTACTCCCCTTAATCAGAAATGCAACTCCACTCCCTTCCTTCCAATATCTCTGTCTCACCTAAAGCAACTGTACCCTGGCACATTAAGCTGTCAGTCCTATCCATCACTTAGCCATGTTTGTGTAATGGCTATAATATACCAGTCCCACCTACATTTCCACGCCCTGTGTTCATTGGCCTTACCTGTATTGAAATAGTGCAATTTAATCCAAAAGGCATTTCTCTCTGTCATTTTCCAGCCTAAATTTACTATTTCTGATGACTCTATCTCCATCCAGCCGCGCACTTGTCTCCCTGCTCTGGAGGATACCACCCCCTGCCGATCTAGTTTAAACCAAGCCTGGTAACACTAGCATAACTGGCAGCCAAGATATTGGTGTCCCTTCCAGTGCATGTCTCGGACGGTAATCTCCCTCTAAGGAGATGACCAATGTCAAGGTTTTTTTTAAAATGTTTCTCCGAGCTCTCTGTAATCTCACTCCAGAACCTCGGCCCTATTTCAACGGGTATCATTTGTGCCAACGTGCATAATGATTTCTGGATGCTCACCCAACCCCTTGAGAATGTTCAGCAGCCACTTGTCGACATCCTGGACCCGAGTAGCGGGGAGGTAATCCACCATCCTGTATTCCCGTTTGTGGCCACAGAATCTCCGAATGTCCCTCTAACAATCGACCCTCCTATCTTTAACGACCTGTTTACCTTTACCCTTTCCCGCTGTGCCCCTGAGCCAGTGCCAATCCCACCAGCCTGACTATTGCTGCTTTCACCTGAACGGGCATCACCCCCAACAATCCAAAATGGTCTACATGTTATGGAAAGGAATAGCCACAGGCTATTTCTGTACTCTCTGAGGACTCCCTTTGCCATTCCTGGTGGTCGCTCAGCTACTCTCTACCTGGAATATGACGGAATCAAGGATCGCCTCTTGGATTAAATTGTGTTTATTTAAATAGAACAGGACTGACAGGTAAAGCTCATGAACCGAGGGCGATGAACGTTGACTGGAATATTGCAGTCATTAAAGAAACATAACTTGGGCTGTGTCTTGGGTGTGGCCACCACCACTAAAGCACTTATCTATGAAGTTCTGAGTATCTCAGATGACCCTGAGTGCATCCTAAATAACCTTCAGCCCAACAAGTCCGCACCGAGCCTCCAAAGAGCAGCCCACGCAGACCCACTCCCCTACACTACAGGCAAATTAGCACGACCAATTCACCTAATCTGCACATCTTTGAACTGTGGGAGGAAACCGCATCATCCAGAGGAAGGCCATGCAGACACGGGCAGAATGCACAAACTCCACACAGACAGTTGCCCGAGCCAGGATTTGAACCCTGGTCCCTGGCACTTTGAGGCAGCAGTGCTAACCACTGAGCCACCGTGCCGCCTAGCTCCAGCTCCCTAACACGGTCTCCCAGGAGCTGAAGCTGGGTGCACAGTCCACACGAATAGTCATCAGGGACAGTGAAAATCTCCGTGAGCTCCCACATGAAACAAGAGGATCGTGTGACTGCCCTAACTGCCATCTCGACGGCTATAACAATAATGTTAAAAGGACTTTATTTCAGTTTCCCTGTACATTTTGCTGAGCTGGAGCTGTCTGAAGTCTCTCGTGTCAAAGCCTTACTGCATACTCTGCAACAACGGCATGTCTCTCTCCCCCTCCATATATAGTTTTGGCCAGCGAAGGAAGGAGACACGACAGTGATGCAGTGTTTAGGTCTTCAAGAATCCTTGACACCTGGCCACTGACTTCCAGGTCCCCAGTGCACGTCTCTGATTGGCCTTGGAGGGTGTCTTGCTGAGATCTTCCTTCTGGAAGTGGTGACTCTGTCAATGCAAATCCTCACCCCGACAGGCAATCTGTGTTGTCGCAGTCCCCTCATACTTTCTGTCTATTAGTATCGCGTTTATGAATTCCTTGAATCCCTCGAGAGAGGTGATGTTCTTGTGAATGCAGGGCTATTGGAAAAGATGACCATTAGACATAGGGACAACAAAATGTCTGTCCTCTAAATGAGTCTGTGTTTCCTTCGATTCGGTTATTTTTATTTTGTTAATCCCCATTCCACTTTTCTGCAATTTCCCCGTAACACTTGTATAAAAATCTGTCTGTCTCAGCCTTGAAGATATTTAATGATCCAGCCTCAACAGCCCTCCAGATTTTCTACAATTGTTTCCCTCTCACTGATGTGAGACTTGGTGGTCTTTAATCTGGTGATTTGCCCACTCTATCTTGCATAAACTTCCAATTCTTCCTCAGCTCCTGTATCAATTTGCTCAAGGGTCAGACGGTCACTCTCCCTGAATCCAGTAACAGCTTCTCCAAACTCAAGATCGATTCGGAGGATGTATTTAACATATTCTCTGTCTCTGTGGACAGACTGTCCCCTTAGTCCCTAACACTCCCATTCTTTCCCACGTTAGCGTCTTCCCCTGAATACACCAAAAATATGACTTTGGATTCTTGCTAATCTTACCCGCTAATGTTTTATCACCCCTCCTCCTGCTCTTCCGCTGAGTTTTGAGTTTAGCCCTCCACTTTCTGTATTCTTTTAGGGCAATCATTGACCTGCTCACTTGGAACCTGCTTTAAGCTTCTCTTTCCTTTTTCATCCTGTTCGGGATTTGTGTCGACATCTGAGGTTCTCTGGGCTTGGTTTCCTAAATTTTAACTTCGGTGTAACATGCTGGGCCGAGACTGTCATCAATTCAATTTTAATCAAATGACCCCCCAACCCCCGCCCCAACTTGTTCTGTTATAGTTTCATCCAGAAGCAACTGCACTTTGGCAGGATTCTGTCATTTTTTTCATAAAATCTGTCTACCCAATCCAAAAAGCTTTTATGATTCAAACATTTTGGGGTCTTTTCCTTAGCCAAGTCAAAATGTGTGATATCACAATAACTGGTCCGATAATGCTCTCCCACTTCTGCCTGGAACATCTGACTGGCTTCGTTCCCCACAGTGAGGCCCAACGCTACACTGCCCATTGTTGTATCTGCTCTATGTTGATTTAAGGATTTCTCTGGAATAAATTTCAAAGCACCTGCTCCCTCTTAAGAAATTATCACTACCATAATGAATGTTTGGAATTGAAATGCCTAAATATAATGATCCTATTAATGTTTTTACACACCTCAATAACTTGATTATATACCTGCTCCCGTACTTTCCTTTATCTGGGGGTCTACAATATATCCCAAGCAGTGTTTCTGTCATGGTTTTGACACTGAGCTTTAACCACCAAACCTCATTAGATGATCCTTTCAAGATATCGTCCCTTCTTAAGCCAGTAACTAAATCCATAATTTATAAGCCAACACCACCTCCTCTTTTACCCTCTCTCCTGGCCTGACTATATTTCTGTTACCACAGAATATTGAGTTGTCAGCCATGACCTCCCTCGAACACATCTCTGTAATGGTAAAAATGACACACTTCCACATGTCATCTCGTTTCCTTGTCATATCTGTCTGTCTGATAATATTCCCAGCATTAAGGTAAAGCACATCCAACCTGAAATATATTACGTGGAATACTCTGTATCTCGGAGTTCTTCAGTCATTCACTGTTGGTTATCAAGCTGCCTAATTCATGAACCAAAACTGTAAATCTGCGACTGAATGAATATTTGTTGAGTTGTAATTTCGTTTTTAGTAAAAGTGTTCATCAAATGCAGCTTTTCAGAACTGAACAGTCAGCTCTAACTACAACGGGTTTCCGCTGATTAATTGCCTGATCAGTGTGCAGAGAGGACAGCCCTCAGTAATGGAGAACGTGAGGACTGCAGGTCCTGGTGATCAGAGTCGAAAAGTGTGGCGCTGGGAAAGCACAACTATTCAGGCATCATCTGAGGAGCAGCAGAGTCAAAGTTTTGGCACCCCCCTCCCCCCGCCCATGAGAAAGGCATTTGTGCCTTCCCATGTTTGCCATTCCATAATACACAGGATATTTGGAACCATACTTGCTCAGGAAGGCAGCACTGTACAGAGCCCTGAAATGGAAAGCAGTCAATCAGTTGGCTAGACAGGGAGTAAACAAGTTGAGGTCAAATACAGACTGAGGATAGATAAAGGATAGATAAATCCCTCAGCCACACGGGAAACACCCTAAGTTACGACAGGAAGAGAGGAAAGAGATTTCTGTGCTTTTGGCGATGGTCTTTGCGTCTTCACTCTCCATTTGAGAAGCGTCTGTTGATTGGAGTGTGGCAAATGTTAGTCCCTTGTCCAGGCAAGGGAACAGGGATTATCCTGAGAATGACAAACCAGTCAGCCTTACATCAGTGTTGGGCAAAGTATTGGAGACGATTCTGAAAAATCAGAGTTTGATTAGAAACATTCAGCATGACTTTGTGAGGGGCAGGTCATACCTCACAACTCTTATTGGATTCTTTGAGGATGGGGATTAAACGCACTGAAGGAGAGAGAGCAGTGAATGCGGAGTGCATGGATTTTAACAAGGTGTTTGATAAGCTTCCCCGAGGTAGTTTCATTCAGAAGGTAAGGAGGCATGACATACAGGGAGTCGTATCCGTCTGGATAGAGAATTGGCTAGCCCATAGAAGACAGAGGGTGGTGGTAAATGGGAAGTCTTCAGTGTGGAATTAGGTGTGCAGTGGTGTTACGTAAGGATCGGTTCTGGGACCTCTGCTGTTTGTGATTTTAATAAATGACGTGGATGACGAAGTGGAAGGGTAGGTTAGTAAGTTTCATGATGTAACACCAGTTGGTGGAATTATGGATAGTGTAGAGGGCTGTTGTAGTTTGCAACAGGACATTTACAGGATGCAGGACTCAACTGCTTAGTGGCATATGGTGTTCAATATGGGAAAGTGGGATGCGATTCATTTTGGAAGGTGGAAGTTGAATGCAGAATACAGGGTTAGAGGCAGGATTCTTACATTGTGGAGGAACGGGGGATCCAGTGGGCAATGGCGTAGCTCCCACAATGTTTCTACACAGGTTCATAAGGTGATTAAGAAGGTGTTTGATGTGTTCAATAGCCGAGGGATTGAGTTTAAGAGCTGGAAGGTTATGCGTCAACTATATGGAGCCCTGGTGAGACCACACGTAGAATATTGTGATCTATTCTGGTTGCCTCATTGTAGGAAAGATGCAGAAGTTTTGATGAGAGTGCTGAGGAAATTTATCAAGATGCTGCCTGGACTGGAGGGCATGTCTTGCAAAGAAAATTTGAGGGAGCTGTGGTGTTTTCCTCATTGGAACGAAGAAGAATGGAACGTGACTTGACAGTGGTGTACAAGATGATGAGAGGCATAGATAGAGTGGATAGCCAGAGACTCTCCCAGGGTGGAAATGGCTACCTCGAGGGGTTATGATTTTAAGGTAATTTGAGTAAGGTTTAGGGGAGATGTCAGAGGTAGGTTCTTTACACAGAGAGTGGTGGGTCTGTGCAATGAACAGCCAACAGTTGTAGTAAAATGAGCTATATTAGGGATATTTAATTGGATAGACACATGAATGATAGTATAATGAAAGGTATGTAGGTTAGTATGATCTTAGAGTACATAGAACATAGAACATAGAAAAGTACAGCGTAGTACAGGCCCTTCAGCACTCGATGTTGAACCAACCGAAGCCGACCTAACCTACACTAGCCCAATAACCTCCATATGCTTATCCGATGCCCACTTGAATGACCATAAAGAGGAAGAGTCCACCAGTGATACTGGCAGGGCATTCCATGAACTCACAACCCGCTGAGTAAAGAATCAACCCCTAACATCTGTCCTATACCTACCACCCCTTAATTTAAAGCTGTGTCCCCTAGTAACAGCGGACTCCATACACGGAAAAAGGTTCTCACTGTCAACCCTATCTAAACCCCTAATCATCGTGTACACTTCTATCAAGTCTCCCCTAAACCTTATTTTCTCCAATGAGAACAGACCCAAGTGCCTGAGACTTTCCTCATACGATCTTCCTACCATGCCAGGCAACATCCTGGTAAACCTCCTCTGCACCCGTTCCAGTGCATCCACATCCTTCCTATAGTATGGCGACCAAAACTCTACACAATACTCCACATAAGGCCGCACCAGAGTCTTATACAACTGCAACATGACCTCAGGACTCCGGAACTCAATTCCTCTACCAATAAAGCCCAGTACGCCATATGCCTTCTTCACAACACTATTTACCTGGGTGGCAACTTTCAGAGATCTGTGTACATGGACACCAAGATCTCTCTGATCATCCACACTACCAAGTAGCCTACCATTAGCCCAGTAATCCATCTTCTTGTTACTCCTACCAAAGTGAATGACTTCACACTTACCTACATTGAACTCCATTTGCCACCTTTCTGCCCAGCTCTGCAACTTATCTATATCCCGCTGTAACCTGCCACATCCTTCTTCACTGTCCACCACTCCACCCAAATTCGTATCATCCACAAACTTGCTCACCCAGCCTTCAAGCCCCTCCTCCAGGTCATTTATAAAATTGACAAACAGCAATAGTCCCAAAACAGATCCTTGTCGAACACCGCTAGTAACTGCACTCCAAGATGAACCATAACCATCAACTACTACCCTCTGTCTCCTTCCAGCCAGACAATTCCTAATCCAAACCTCTAATGCACCCTCAATGCCATACCTCCGTAATTTTTGCAGTAGCCTGCCATGGGGTACCTTATCGAACGCCTTGCTAAAATCCATATACACCACATCTACTGCTTTTCCCTCGTCCACTTCCTTAGTCACCTTCTCAAAGAACTCAATAAGGTTTGTGAGGCACGACCTGCCCTTCACAAAACCATGCTGACTAACCTTGATCACATTATTCCTATCCAGATGTTCATAAATCCTATCCCTTACAATTCTCTCTAAGACTTTGCCCACAACAGAAGTGAGACTCACTGGCCTATAGTTACTAGGGCTGTCCCTACTCCCCTTCTTGAACAAGGGGACCACATTCGCTATCCTCCAGTCTTCTGGCACTGTTCCTGTAGACAACGACGACATATAAATCAAGGCCAATGTCTCCGCTATCTCCTCCCTAGCTTCCCAGAGGATCCTAGGATAAATGCCATCAGGCCCAGGGGACTTATCTATTTTCACCCTTTCCAGTATTCCCCGGAGCTCTTCCCTGCATACCTCAAAGCCATCCATTCTACTTAATTGTGACTCAGTATTCACATTGGCAACAACGTCCTGTTCTTGAGTGAATACTGACGAAAAGTATTGATTTAGTGTCTCTCCAATCTCCTCTGCCTCCACGCACAACATCCCACTAATATCCTTGACTGGACCGATACCTACCCTAGTCATCCTTTTATTCCTGACATACCTATAGAAAGCCTTAGGGTTTTCCATAATGCTACCAACCAAGGACTTTTCATGTCCCCTTCTCGCTGGGGGAAGCTGTGGGTGGGAGATCTCCTGAGGTGATGAGGTTCTATATGGTCTGGGAGATGATGGTTTGGTGATGGGGGTGGGGTCATGGTCGAGGGGGCAGTAGGAAGAGGTGTCCTCGAGTTGACGTTTGGCTTCAGCGGTGTAGAGGTCAGTGCGCCAGACTACCACAGCGCCCCCTTTATCCGCTGGCTTGATGGATAAAAAGTCAAGGGCCAAAAGGCCTGTACAGTGCTGCACTATTCTATGTTTCCAGTTTCAGCCGGCTTGTGGATTCCCCTTAAATTGTTGAATGTGTGAGGGAGTGATATGTATGAGATCAGGAAACTTTGGAGGGGTGTAAGGCCAAAGCCTCCAGTTGTGGTGTGCATTGTTACAGGCACCTGAAAGCCAGTATATTATTTGTGTTTACTTAGACCAGACAGTATCCACAAAGTTCAGTTATTAATGTGAATTTGGATTGCTGTTTGCTGCTGGTTACTTCACATCAGTTCTCCTGTGTGATCCATGTAGTAACTCTGACCATTCACAGAGATGTACAATTTTATTTTAATACTGGAGAATGTGAAGGTGACATTTAGTAGATATGGCTTTAGAGACACAAGGAACTGCAATAGAATGTCAACTTGTTTACGTCTTCATCCATGCCTGGTCCGGGGTGCAGATGTATGGAGTCTGGGAGGCAGGTCAGTTTTCATCACTATAGGTAACTTGTATGGTGTGATTCTGGCTCTCAATGTCAACACGTCTGCTCTCTGGGCCAGGCTCTGACTGAAGATGAATTTCAAAACCTGGTTGCTGGTCAGCCATTAGTATTTAACCTGGACAATATTTGTACCGACACTGAGACCAGTTATAGTCTGTTGGCGGGTTATCCACCTACCCAAGGAAGGTTCCAACTGATTTGTTTTGAAGTGATATTTGCCTGACTGACCTGAAGCAGGTTAGAAGCTCCATGCACAAATTTTGGAACAGGCCACTGAGTCTCTCTGTATCACAGGCAGCTGTGAGGTCCATTAACACTGTAAATTATTTCAGCTAAATTGGAAGCAAGTTTCAGCGTAGCTCATTGCAAGATGTTGAGTTTACTGACACCGAACAATAATCGGATATTTGCTATAGTTCATGAATTGGGCAACAAGAAGATGATGTAAAAACATTAACTGCAGATGCTGGAAACCAGATTCTGGATTAGTGTTGCTGGAAGAGCAAAGCAGTTCAGGCAGCATCCAACGAGCAGCGAAATCGACGTTTCGGGCAAAAGCCCTTCATCAGGAATAAAGGCAGAGAGCCTGAAGCGTGGAGAGATAAGCTAGAGGAGGGTGGGGATGGGGAGACACCGGCACCAATCAACCACACTGCCCCGTGGCCCAACATTTCAACTCCCCCTCCCACTCTGCCGAGGACATGGAGGTCCTGGGCCTCCTTCACCGCCCCTCCCTCACCACCTGACGCCTGGAGGAAGACTGCCTCATCTTCCGCCTCGGAAGACTTCAACCCCACGGCATCAATGTGGGCTTCGACAGTTTCCTCATTTCCTCTACCCCCACCTCACTCTAGTTCCAAACTTCCAGCTCAGCACTGTCCCTATGACTTGTCTGGCCTTGTCCTACCTGCCTGTCTCCTTTTCCACCTGTCCACTTCACTCTCTCCTCCCTGACCTATCACCTTCATCCCCTCCCCCACTCTGCCATTGTACTCTATGCTACTTTCTCCCCACTCCCACCCTCCTCTAGCTTATCTCTCCACGCTTCAGGCTCTCTGCCTTTATTCCTGATGAAGGACTTTTGCCCGAAACGTCGATTTCGCTGCTCGTTGGATGCTGCCTGAACTGCTGTGCTCTTCCAGCACTACTAATCCAGAACAATAAAATGAGAACGATAATCTTTCAACTGGACTATAATCTCTTAAATCAATTATGGTGATTCTATATTTATGGAACTAAAATATAACTCCTGTCAAGATTTTCTTACACAGATATAAAGCAGGTACATTTTATTTTATCGAAGAAACAACATAACTCTTGTGGTAAGAGAAATAGATATTCAATGTCAGGATTCAAAGCAATGTTTTGCCACTCCAACATTTAAAGTGGTTGGTTTTTGGATAATTCGATGTTCAGAGTGAGCAGAAGATTGAACATACAAATAGAATTAGCGTTCTTAAACATTTATATATAATCAATCAGTTTAATTTCTCACTGAAATGTACGATCTTCAGCTATTTGCCAGCAATTTAAAATGACAATAATTCAACATGAACTGTGAATATTAAACCAAATAAATTATTTGTGTCATCAAATATCAGTGAACAATAATTTGAAAACTTCCAATGTTTAGAATGAATGGTATTTAATATGAAATGTGGATAGTGAAAAAAAACCAACAAACATAATATCGTGTCAGCGAAATGTCAAAGCTTTCCAAAGGGCTTTGTGCCAAAGCAATGATATATTTGTTTTAGTAATTGGAATACAACATGTAAAATATTGATGTTCTGAGTAACAATTAGACTTCATAATGAAGCTGACCTTGCAATAATTTTAAATACTTATGCTGCACCAAATAATCAGATATTTGTGAGCATTTACAATGTGAAATACTTGGATACTGACTTTTCTTCACAGCTGACACTTGATAGAATACAAAACTTTAAAGTACAGGAGGAAGTCATTGGCATTATGCATGAATCAGCTCCAAAAATGTCTCCCAGCACCTCCCATATGCCAGCCCTCTCTCTGTTGCCCGTTGAATTAATAATTTCCAAATATTGGCGACTTAGTCATGGGCGACTTCAACTTCCCAAATATTGATTGGAAGCTCTTTAGATCAAGTAGATTGGACGGGGCGGTGTTTGTGCAGTGTGTCCAGGAAGCTTTTCTAACGCATTATGTAGATTGTCCAACCAGAGGGGAGGCCATATTGGATTTGGTACTCGGTAATGAACCGGGACAAGTGGTGGGCTTGTTAGTGGGTGAACATTTTGGTGATGGCGACCACAATTCTGTGACTTTCACCTTGGTTATGGAGAGAGATAGGTGCGCACAACAAGGAAGTTTTTACAATTGGGGGAAGGGAAATTACGATGCTGTAAAACAGGATTTGAGGAGCATACGTTGGGAGCATAGGCTGTCAGGGAAGGATGTGGTGGAAATGTGGAACTTTTTCAAGGAGCAGATACGACGTGTCCTTGATATGTATGTACCGATCAGGCAGGAAAGAAATGGTCGTGTGAGGGAGCCTTGGTTGATGAGGGAGGTTGAATGTGCAGTAAAGAGGAAGAAGGAGGCTTACATAAGGTTGAGGAAACAAGGTTCAGACAGAGCAGTGGAGGGATACAGGATAGCCAGAAGGGACCTGAAGAAAGGGATTAGGAGAGCTAAGAGAGGGCATGAAAAATCCCTGGCGGATAGAATCAAGGATAACCCCAAGGCATTCTATGCGTATGTGAGAAACCTGAGAATGACGAGAACGAGGGTAGGTCCGATCAAGGACAGTGGTGGGAGACTGTGTATTGAGTCGGAAGAGATAGGAGAGGTCTTGAACAAGTACTTCTCTTCAGTATTTACGAACGAGAGGGACCGTATTGTTGAAGAGGAGAGTGTGAAACGGACTGATAAGCTAGAAGAGATACCTGTTAGGAAGGAAGATGTGTTGGACATTTTGAACAACTTGAGGATAGACAAGTCCCCCGGGCCTGACGGGATATATCCTAGGATTATGTGGGAAGCAAGAGAGGAAATTGCAGTACCGTTGGCAATGATCTTCTCGTCTTCACTGGCAACTGGGGTGGTACCAGGGCACTGGAGAGTAGCGAATGTTGTGCCCCTGTTCAAAAAAGGGAATAGGGATAACCCCGGGAATTACAGGCCAGTTAGTCTTACTTCTGTGGTAGGCAAAGTAATGGAAAGGGTACTGAGGGATAGGATTTACGAGTATCTGGAAAGACACTGCTTGATTAGGGACAGCCAGCACGGATTTGTGAAGGGTAGGTCTTGCCTTACAAGTCTTATTGAATTCTTCGAGGAGGTGACCAAGCATGTGGATGAGGGTAGAGCAGTGGATGTAGTGTACATGGATTTTAGTAAGGCATTTGATAAGGTTCCCCATGGTAGGCTTATGCAGAAAGTCAGGAGGCATGGGATAGAGGGAAATCTGGCCAATTGGATAGAAAACTGGCTAACCGGTCGAAGTCAGAGAGTGGTAGTAGATGGTAAATATTCAGCATGGAGCCCAGTTACAAGTGGAGTTCCGCAGGGATCAGTTCTGGGTCCTCTGCTGTTTGTAATTTTTATTAATGACTTAGATGAGGGAGTCGAAGGGTGGGTCAGTAAATTTGCAGATGATACAAAGATAGGTGGAGTTGTGGACAGTGAGGAGGGCTGTTATCGGCTGCAGAGGGACTTAGATATGATGCAGAGCTGGGCTGAGGAGTGGCAGATGGAGTTCAACCCTGCCAAGTGTGAGGTTGTCCATTTTGGAAGGACAAATAAGAATGCAGAATACAGGGTTAATGGTAGGGTTCTTGGTCAGGTGGAGGAACAGAGGGATCTTGGGGTCTATGTACATAGATCTTTGAAGGTTGCCACTCAGGTGGATAGAGTTTGTAAGAAGGCCTATGGAGTATTATCGTTCATTAGCAAAGGGATTGAATTCAAGAGCCGTGAGGTGATGTTGCAGCTGTACAGAACTTTGGTTAGGCCACATTTGGAGTACTGTGTGCAGTTCTGGTCGCGTCACTTTAGGAAAGATGTGGAAGCTTTGGAGAGGGTGCAGAGAAGATTTACCAGGATGTTGCCTGGAATGGAGAGTAGGTCGTACGAGGATAGGTTGAGAGTTCTCGGCCTTTTCTCGTTGGAATGGCAAAGGATGAGGGGTGACTTGATAGAGGTTTATAAGATGATCAGAGGAATAGATAGAGTAGACAGTCAGAAACATTTTCCCCGGGTACAACAGAGTGTTACAAGGGGACATAAATTTAAGGTGAAGGGTGGAAGGTATAGGGGAGATGTCAGGGGTGGGTTCTTTACCCAGAGAGTGGTGGGGGCATGGAATGCGCTGCCCATGGGAGTGGTAGAGTCAGATTCATTGGCGACCTTTAAGCGGCATTTGGATAGGTACATGGATGGGTGCTTAATCTAGGATAGAAGTTCGGCACAAAATCGTGGGCCGAAGGGCCTGTTCTGTGCTGTATTGTTCTATGTTCTATGTTCTATATATCCAGTTCTCTTTTGAATCTTCATTGACAACTTTCCCAGTCAGTCAAGTCCAATTTGTAACAACTCTCTAAATAAAAACACTTTTCCTTATTTCACTCCTCGCACTTTTGCATATAACCTTGAAATTAGAATTCTTTGGTGCTATAATGCCAACTAATAAAGTACTATTTTTCACTCTGACAGTTTATTCATACTTTTGAGCACCGCAATAAACTCATATCTTTCTCTGTTCTGCTCCAGGAACAATAAGCCTTGCAAGAACTATAACAAACACGACAACGGAAAACAAGCTGAAAACTAGTCACCAGGATATATGAACATCAACTAGCCAGAAAATACAGGATCCCAATACTAATTTCTTACGTACTGATGAGGAAATACGCCACTTTGACTAGGTCTGTATATTCATTCTAGGACAGGCCAAACAGACACAAGCACAAGAATTCCTAGAAACATGGCATTTCAACCGGAACTCCATCAATAAACACATCAATTTTGATGTCATCTCCCACCCTCTGACGAATAGGGCCGGAAATGACATCATGGACAGAGGAATTTACATGACCAACGCAAGGAAACCGAAACACTTCAATAGAATGTGGCAGATAACACCAGCACTTCACTGGAGGTTCACTCACTGAGTACAGTCAATGGAACAAACCAGGAACTGCCATTAGCTATTGCTTCAGAATATATCAGTGTTAATGGCTGCCACCACATAGAATCATTGAATGAAAATGCGAGCCTGCATCACCAAGGGTATATCCAAAGGCTTTTTGAAACATTTGTGAGATTATCTGTTCCATCACCCGCTGAGGAAATGCACTCCAAACACATGTCACCAGGGGCAGAACAGTGGCTCAGTGGTTAGAACTCCTGCCTTCGAGCGCGGGGACCCAGGATTGATTCCAGCTTCGGGTGACTGCCTGTATGGATTTTGCACATTCTCCACATGTCTGCGTGGTTTCCTCCAGGTATTCCGTTTTCCTCCCACAATCCATAGATGTGCAGGTTAGGTGAATTGGCCGTGCTTAATTGCCCATTGTGTTCAGGGATGTGTAGGTCAGGGGTAAATATAGGAGGAACGTGTTTGTGTGAGCTATTCTTTCGAGGGTCAGTGTGCATGTGTTGGACCAAAGTGCCTATTTCCACACTGTAGGAATTTTATATTCTCTGTCTGTGCCACCCTCCCAGTTCAAAACAGACTCACAAATCCTCTCTCAATCCCCTGCCTTTCACTTTAAGTATATATCCCTTTGTTTTTGACCCTTCGAGTAAGGGAAACAGCTGCTGTCTGCTCATCATCTCCTTTCCCCTTCTGCTCTTGTACACCTGTACCAGGTTTCCTCCTCAACCTTCCCTGCTGCAATGAAAAAAGGAGCAAATTTAGCCCTTGCAATTCACAGTTTGAGTACTCATTTGTCTTGATAAATGTGAGACGATGAAAATCTGAATTAACAGTGTTAAACTTCATCGGATATTAATCTGGATATAGAAATCATCTGTTTATATCGTCCTGTAGCCTAACCCTTTCTACTTCACTGTGAACCACCCAGCTAATCTTTGTGTCATCCCCAACATTAGTTATCATTCCACTGCCCCCATCTTCCACATTCTCACCATCATCATTTATGAATATCACAAACAAACTTTGATTTCCTTCCTGTTCTCCAGATGTTATTCAAAGAAGAGGAATTAAGAATTCCAGTCTCTTGCTTTTCTTATTTTGGGGAATTTACATAGTGATGTAGTTAACACCTATTATGAGGGAACTGCTAATAGCATTTTCGACACAGAATTGAATTCACCTTTTTGACTCTGCCCCTTAGCATGTCTTATTCATAAAGCGTGTACCTAATTTAAGATGAACTAGGGTTTGGCCCCTTGCACTGGAACATAAGCCATTTGTGTGGCACTGTTCTTTGTATCAATAGTCAGAGCTGAAGAAGTTTTTCATCTGCAGGATGGATACTGAGTCAATGCTTGAATCAGTGAATGTGATGAGGATAACTATTCAATTAAATTCTACGTTATGGGCAAACTGCAGGGGATCAAATCATGTTCTCATGTCTACCTTGAATTGGAAGCAAATACATATTGTTAAAAAATTCAAAAATGTTGGGATACCATGCTCGGGGGAAAAAATTTAATCCGCACTTGATGGAGATACAAAAATACAGAGTGAATGTGCAATCTGATCAAGAATCAAGTATAGAAAATGAAGTACATCAAATCTTAATTTTCAATGGAACCAGATCCCAATTTTCCTGAATGGTGATATTTTTCACCCAACCTCACATTTGCTAAAGCAAGTTTTTCCCAGTCACTAAAACTTCATTAGCCACTCTTCCTCGGCCTTCTTACTCTTTTCTTACACTCCTACTTCCCTTGCACCTCCCCATCTGCAGCTACATACTCTTCCATTAATGATTTCTCTTCACATCTTTCTTCTCCCACTCCCACTGTAAGTTACACCACTTCCCTAGTTACTCCCACTTCCACTGGCCCTTCCTTTCCCTGTTTGCTTTCCAACAGGGGTGATGGGAACTGCTGGCTTCTGTGCTGCTATTGTTCATCAGTGAATGATGAGATTGGGATGATCAATGTCAAATAGGAACAGACAATAGTGTGTGTCTGTCACCGTCCAATGCACCGTAAACATGATGGTTCTGTTCCCTATACAGAGTGGAACGTTATTTCTGTCTCTGTGTCACACGCTTAACCAAACCAGCCTCATCACAAATAGGACAAACCTCTCCTCAGAATCAGACGACCATGCATCAGTTTTTCCTTAAACGTTGTCAGGACAGTGACCACAAAGATCAAATAAGCCGTGTACTATCATTTTGCTCTTTACCATTTTAACTGATTTTCCAATGCCATTAGAGGTGAGATCAGAGTAACTTGCCTCGCAACTAAGTAATATTTGACTCATGTAGCATCATTAACCCTCAGAACACTGTGGTTAACGGGAATCAGAGGAAATTCTGTGCTGGTAATTTCCTCAATGAACAATGAAACCTTCCCTAGAGCTATTGGGAATGACAAATAAACTCTGCCTTTGCTACTGCAATCCAAAACCATGGATGGATTTGTCTTATTAATAACATCATTTGTTTTCACAGTTTGGTCTAAAGTGTCAGAAAAGTAAGACCTTGCTGCTTGAGTTTCACCTCAATGAAATCAGAGAATTCCAATAAGATAACGATAATTTTCAATTACTTTCTGTGGACTGATCGTGCGATGTCAGTGCCACTGAGATCAATATTTTCTCTGCCCACAGCATCTCATCAAATTGACTCAAGGTTGCACCATTCCACAATTTTACATCATTCTCCAGCTCATCCGCCGTGCTCGCCGGCTATACGAGGACTACAAGGTGGAATAACTTAGAGATGCCTATGAGCTTCTGGAACCTGTCACCCCACCCATGCCTTGCGCTCTGAGACCATCCCCTCCCCCAAGCCCACCTCCTGTCGTGTATTCACCATCCCTCCTAAACTGCCACGCTGTAATGCTGAATGTTCTGTACTCTGCAAAGTTCTCAGCTTTATCCTTCTGCGCCCCCTTTAATGATTTGCAGGAACGACATAATGTTGAACTCCTCTTCCACTGTCTTCTCCTCGGTGTCCAGTTGTTTGGGCAAGAGTCCACTCTCCATCCCAAAGACCCTTCCCCCAGCTACAACACTCTCCCTCCACCTGCACCCATTCCTCTGGTGTTTACTTTGACTCAATCTGTTCTTTGAGAACTTTCAATGTGACACTGGTTGTTTTAATTTCTCTGCATCCCCCTCACCCTATCCCACGTATCACTGGTCACCTATCACCCTCTGAACAGTCTATAAGCTGTATGCTTCGATCCACCCCTGACTGTGTTATTCAGCCTGTGTCGATAAGGGTGATGCTGCTGTAGTCTGGTGAACTCACCTCTCCATTTCAGAGGCTGAGTGCCAGCTCTCGGATACTTCCACATATCACCTGCTCCTCCATAACCCTGCCATGGCATATCAGGCCATTTTATTAACTAAATCTGACAACATTTCATCTGGAGATTCCCACCCACTCGCCCCCACCTAGCAGTATTCCAGGACATTTCCACGCAAGCTGGATGAACAACACCCCATTTTCCATGCACGGCACCTGCAGCAATTCAATCTCAAAATAATGTTCAATAATTTTCGGGACTGGACTCCTCAAAGCCCCCTACCCATACCCCAGGCCTAGTACTCACCCCCTATTGTTAGCTATTAACAGTCTCCATTTACAGCTATTCAGCCTCTTCTGTATATTAATCAACATTTTCAGGGCTGACATCCGTTCTGAGGAAGTGCCACTGAAATAGAAATGTTAATTCTGATTTCTCTGTACAGACGCAGTTAGACTCGTTACGTCAGCTTTTTTCTCTCATTACGGATGCTGCCAGACCTGCTGAGATTTTCAAGCATTTTCTCTTTTGGTTACAAATTACTGGAGATTCAACTCAGATAGCAGCTTTGCTTATATCGTTCAGATCAGTCAATTTGTCACGGTTCAGAAAAAAAAGAAAAAATCGATAGAGGGTAGCTCAGCAGGTCTGGCACCCTCTGAGCAGAGATACGCAGAATTAACCTTTGATTCCAATATGACTTTTTCAGAACAGGGTTACATCATATTCGATATGTTCACTTTCTTTATCTCTGCAGATACTTCCTCATCTGTGGCGCTTCTTCACCATTTTTTAATTTGTTTTTCATGTTTCTGTATCACTATATTTCATGTTTTTTGACAGGGCTACATGCTGAATTCGGTTATATGTGGACAATGTAGTCCTTTCCTGTTCCTGTTATAGTTGGTGTGTCTGTGACACCTGTGTTACAGCCGAAATCTGTTGCTTCTTTAGGATTCAAAGGAAAAAAGAATATTTTTCTGAATATCCTGTAAATCTCAGGAACTCCACTTTGTTTGAAAAGACATTTTAGAGGCAGCAGAAATTTCATGAGATAACAGGAATAAATTATTGATGGTGGAGCACTCTGTGTCCTTCGTTGAACTCGTTTGTCTACCCCGTCCCAAAGGCTTTGGTTACATATCACAGAATTATTTACAGCAAAAGTGGGGGAAACTCAGCCCATTGTCTCTTCCAGTTTGGAACGACTATATCTCTACTGTTAGTCTCCTGCACTGTCCCCATAGCCCTCCACATTTTGTAATTAGTGTCTGCTTTTATTTTTAAGTATCCTGCCGGATATGAACAATATGATCAAGCTCAAACCAAAAAAAAAGCAGACCTTAGAGGGCAAGCTCAGCTGGTCTGGCAATATCTGTGAAGAGAAATCAAAGTTAATGTTTCTGGTCCAGTGATCCTAATCGAACTGTATTCCCAATGATTAAGTGGTGTGTATATTAGATAAAGCTCACTTTATCACATTTAAAATGATCCTGTTCAGTTCACATTGTCATTCAGCATTGCATCTCTCAAATGTTGGCAGTTTCCTTGTTGTGCATTAGATTTAATTCTGTTTGGAAGAAAGAGGGATGATGACTGGGGAATATCATTGTACCCCCCCCCCCACCCCCAAGCAGTCTCCACAGCCACTATCCCATTCCGTCCTATCTCCCAGCGAATGTCATGATCATCCGAACCTGACTCATTAATTCATAAGTCTTAATGAATAAGTTCATTGTAATTATCACTTTTGGTTTCGACTGAGGCCAAAATGCGTAAAAAAGTACGGTTTTACACAAATAAAACTGCATTTAGAAGTTTGTCAATTTGTATAAATAAATTACTGAAGCATATTCCCTAGTTGCCTTATTAGAGCAGTGAGAGGAACATTCAGAGAAGTCCAAACTTCCTGTCTATGTTCAAGGCGACTGTGCCCAGTGACAGTGTTTTGGCTGGCGGTTGTTCCCGTGGAGGAGAGATCCGCACAGAAGCAATATCCTGATTGTGTTTATTTTGGTGGGTGGAGGGATTTGGGGACAGATGGTAACAGCAGAATCATCTAGCCTACGAAAAGATAGCATTCATCTTTCTCCCTCACAACTGACATCACTAGAGCAATTGGTGATGTGAGATTTGACCAATAGCCAGCAATGTCGACATGTAGTCGAGTCCAGTTATATTCTGAACTGAATGTGCTGGATTAAAAGCTGGGACTGTTTGCTCAGTGACTGTGATTAATGTCAGTCTCCATGCAATGTAACTGTGTCACTGGAGGGTTTCCCTCTCCTATTGGTGAAGGGCTTCATTCAGTGCGCTATCCCAGTGTAGGAGCAGATGCATCAGCTCCAACAGTAACAGAGATCAACAGCTGCGTACACAGAGAGAGGACAGATCTGAATCTGAGAATAGTGGACTGGAACATTACAACAATGGAGAGGAGGTTTTTCTTGAATCTTTTCAAGTGTGACTCCTCTTCAGAACAGAAAAGGATTGAAAAATGTGCTTTTAAATCCCTTGACCGCAGTAGAGGAGGGGTAACGGGAAACAAGATGATGTAGAGGAGCAATGCCACTGACAAATTGACTTTTATTTCTGGTAAAAGAGAATCAAATGTAAAATGAGTATTAATTAGATGTGAAGGGGGAAATGGGTTCGTTAATTAACTGCAAGACAAACGATTCACAAATAGGGCAAGTTCATTGGGAGACCAGGAGAAAGAATGTGTGAAGAATGGAGACCAGCCATAATGTGGTCAGGCTGTGCAAGTATGGAATTGAATAAAACTTCCATCAGGATAGAACGTTCCAACGTCTAAAGTGAGATGTTATTCGAGCTTGGGTTTTGCTTCATTGGAGCATTACAGCAACCCAGGACTAAAATGTTTGCATGTGAGTAAGGTAAGTTTTTGAAATGGGAAGCAATGAGAAGGTCAGGGTTATTCCCACAGAGAGAGTGGGAGTGTTCCTCAATACAGTTTCTGTTTGGTCTCCCCAATATAAAGGAGACTGCATTGTGAGTAGCAATGACAGGAGACTGGATTGAAAGAGTACAAATGAAATGCTGCTTCTTCTGGAACATGTGTATTGGGTTGTTAAGAAATAACAGATGTGTCCGCCATTTCTTCAAATGTCCAAATTTATTTTTTCTTATATTTAGACCACCTAGTTCCACAGCTTGGAGAGAGGAAGTACTATAGGTGCGGGAGGCCAGAGTTAATATACTTGGAGCTGGATAAACACAGCAGACCAGACAGAATCAGAGGAGCAGCAAAGGCAATATTTTGATCGTGGACCTTTCGTCAGGACGGGTGAGGGGGAGGGGAGCCCAGAAATGGAGTGATGGGGTATGAAAGGTTGGCAGGTAGGTATGGTGGTGGTAGGTACATGCAGGTATGAGGTTACTGTGATTGGTCAATGAGAAGGATGGAGCAGATACAGGTGGGTCTGGTCAGGGAAAAGGGACATGGGATAAGGTGGCAGCCGGAGGGTTTTTGAATCGGCTTCAGTCAATATTGAGGCCATTGGGCTATCAGCTTCAAAGGTAAACTCTCAGGTGGTGTATCTCTGATAGTGGTCTGGCTCAGGATGGGCATGTTGCCGGGCGAGTGGGAGTGGGAATTAAAATGAATGGTAACTGGAAAGTCGTGTTGGTTGTTTCGTACAGAGCACTAATGCTCCATACAGAGCCTGATCCTGGCCTACCGAGCTCATCTCCAAATCCCAACGTTGTCTCCTCTATGTTGTGGAGACCAAAGGGAGACTCACGGACATAATTATGGAGCATCGGCTCTCTGCATGCTTTAACAAATTCAGCATTCCAGTTGCTATCCATTTCAATCACTCCCCTCCCCTTGCTCATCCGGCGACAGGCCTCCTCCACTGTCAGAGTGAGGTCAAACAGAAACTGGGGAACACAACTTGATATTTCAGCTGGAGACCTTACAGCTTAATATTGTCTTCACTGGCTTCAAAATCTCTCGATCAACAGCTTTACCCCATGTCCCCTTTCCCTGACCTCACCAAAGCTGTGCATCTTCCCATTCGCATATCTGTTGCATCCTTCCCACTGAGCAATCACAATAATTCCCTGCCTGCATCCCCCTATCGCTATCCCACCTAGCCTTCCACCAGCTCCTCGTCCCTCCCTCTATGTACTTCCCGGATCTCCTTCCCCCACCCCAATCCTGATGAAGTCTTTCAGCCTGAAACATTGACTTTCCTCCTCCTAGGATGCTGTCTCACTTGCTGTGCTTTTTCAGATTCATAGGTATTGGCTACATAGTTGCACGTTGAGACCTTCTCAGCAACAGATTTTATTGTGCTTTTTATACATTCCTTGTCTGTTTACTGACAAGCTTATCTCAACATTCTCACGAAAGGATCTAGGAAACAGTTTTTTTGTCACTAATGCTCCTGTCTGCTTCGAACTGATTTCCTTTGTTTTAACCGTACTTTCATCACTGCTGTTCGCAATGGCATTGTAATTGTAGCTCTTGTTATGCTGTAGCTTAACCACACCATTTCCAATATGCTTCACAACTTCCTTGTTCTTATGCTCCACACATCTATTCATAAACCCATAGATCCAATAAGTCCTTCTATAATTTCCTGTCTTCTGTGTCCCTCTCTCCTTAAATGGGGAGGTTACATTTACCAGTCCTCCCTCACTCCAAAGTTTCCTGAAAGATCACCAGCAATGCCTCTACAATCACCTTCGATATCTCTTTAGAACCACGAGCTGTTGCCCAACTGGTCTCGCTGATTGATTCAACTTCATCCACCCCAGCGCCTTCTCCTTACTGAGGTCAGTATACACACCTCTATACCCTGACTGTCTTGATACACACACTCACACACACAGAGACACACATACACAGATACACACACTCTCTCAATCACAGGTACACATACAGACACACACACAGTCACACAGACACACTCACACAGACACACACAGACACACACTCACTCACACACACAGGCACGCACACTTTCACACACACAGACACACACACGCACACATACAGACACACACACACTCACACAGACACACACACACTCACTCACACACACAGACACACACACACTCACACACACAGACAGGCACACACACTCACTCCCACACACAGACACGCACACACTCACAAACACGCAGACACACACACACTCACACACACACTGACACACACACACTCTCTCTCACAAACACAGATCAATCATTGTTCGGCCATTCCATTTCAAATTATCCTGTTTCATTTACACTGTCACTTGCTATTCCTTCTTCCGAATATATCTGTTTCTTTCTCTACATTTGATTTTATTCTCTCTGTCAAGAAGACATTGGGGACGGGGGGATGCCACTTTACTCCTCATCAGTCTCCACAGTCACTGTCTTCTATTCCCTTCTGTTTCTTAGCCAATGAAAAATACATACTGTGTCTGACCCTTGAATCCCGATAAACATGTTTTTTTTAGATTCCTACAGTATGGAAACAGGCCCTTCGGCTCAACAAGTCCACATCGACCCTCCGAACTGTAACCCACCTAGATCCATTCCTCTACCCTCGATTCACCCCCGACACTGTGGGCAATTTAGCATGGCCAATTCACCTAACCTGCATATCTTTGGACTCTGGGAGGAAACCGTAGCACCCAGAGGAAACCCACGCAGACACGGCGACAATGTGCAAACGCCACACAGACAGTTGCCCAAGGCTGTTCAGTAAACAAAACATTTACTTTTGGGCTAAGGCTACAAAAAACCTAAAAAAGAAACGGCATACAAAATCTTATTAGATGTTTGCACCTTTGCAAGTAAATTATAGAATTACATTGTGTAAACGATAATTAACTGATAAAAGGTATAAGAGTATAACCCAGCAAAATCCGTAGCACTTCAAGAGAATAACATGCAATTACATTTAAACTTGAGGATTATGGACTAACATTTATTATGTCCGGAAAAAAGATGGTGATTTTGTGAGAAATTGCATTTTCCCCATGATATGTAATTCCCAGTAGTTCACGTACCAGTGTGGACACCCCATGTTGGTTGAGAGGGAGCTCCAGGCTCTGAATGAATTCTCACTGTCTCAATGTGCAGTTGGCATGTGTCTCTGCAATGTTCATAAATCTATCAGAAGCCTTAATGCCTTACTCCTGAAATAGTTCGATATTCCCACCACCTTCTGTCCTCTATAGGAGTACAATAATGTCTTCTCGGAGATAGAAGGCATTTCCTTGAGACTTCGCACAAACATTTCACTTCTCACTTTTCCCTCTCACGTTCAGCAAACCAGTTAAAGTGACACATATACACCACGAGCAAAGGAACAAGGTGGAACAACATAGAGCAGTCTATATGAGTAGACTCTGCTTCACTATTTGTCATGTTGGGGCATCAAAGACATTTTCCTATTTATGTATACGTAGTTCGATAGGCTGAATGGCCACGTCCTGGTCATCTGGAAGCAGCTCAAGGACCTGACTTGGCGACTCCGGTTCCTGTTTAACATCTTGATGTGCTGACTACACTCCTTCACTCCTTGTGTAATAGGCAGGAGGGTCTGAACGGGCTATCCCTATTCTTGTCCAATAGTTTCAATCGATCGAATGGCGTCCTTGTATTCTGTTGAAACCACGTTTAGCGCAGAAGTATATGCTCAGAAACGGCGATTCTCCTGCTCGTTGGATGCTGCCTGAACTGCTGTGCTTTTACAGCGCTATACTCTCGAGTCTTCAGTCAGTGAATGGTCTCCTCGGTTTCTGTGCACCAGGTTATCGGAGTAAATGAACTCCAAACGCTCCTGTCTTGCAGTTTTGAGGAACTGAATGGAACATAGGGACGTAGGGCTGAGGAGTAGGAGTGTGTCATTAGACACATTAAGCCTTCTCAACTAGGCAGTAAGATCGTGGTTGATCTGGATGTGTTCTCAGCCCCACTTCCATATCTGTAGTTCATTGTCCTTTACTGTCCAATATCTGACTGCCATTGCTTTGACTAAATGCAAACACACAGGCACCACAATCTTCTGGGGAAGAGCATTCCCACACAAACATACTTTTGTGAAATTCTCCTCTTCCATGTTCAGACTGGGGCTGGACGGACCACTGTTTCATTTTCTAGTCCCGTTCCTCCATTGATCATGATAAATTTTAAATGTAGCTCGGTTGGTGATATGACCAATGATATAGGTCTCAGACTAAGTCAGGTTCTTTGCTGGGGACAAGACATTTCGATATCTTACATTTGCAAAAATAATTCACCATAGCAAAGTTACTCAAAGCTAAGATGAAAAAATACATGGCAAACTGTTTGGGCAAATCTGTACATTAATATTTATCTATCAATGCATACTGAGATGCAGTCTGTGCATACACACAGACACACACACTAAGACACGCACAGTGTCACACACACAGGTGCACACAGACACATGCATACTCATGCCTAAAGACAAGCAGGAAAATAAACCTTTGCAAAGTATCAGCTTGAAAGAGCTTTGACCACGCAATAGTTAAACTCAAGACAAAAGTAAAATAATTAAATGTTATTCTGACTCTGAGGTTGTTCTGCTCACACAAGCAGGATTTATTCCTGGAACAGTCGGATTTGCTAAATTACCTTTGATTTTAGGCAGTAGGGAGATGCCAATGATTCCTCAACAGTAATCCGACATGAATGATAAAGATGACTGAACGGTTTTCACCTCTCATACATTGCTGGGAGAAGGAACAAGGAAAGAGAGGGAGCAATAAGCAGTGGCTTCTCCAGCATGTTGCCTTTTCTCCATATCTCAATAGAAATATACGTTAATGTTATCTGACCATGAAACTGGACCACGTGAGGCCTCCTTGAACATTCTCAGAACTGTATGACTTCGACCCTGTTCTCTGCTCCATGTAGGAGTTTTAATGAAGATACATTCGTATGTGTCCTCATATTTTTGTCCAATAAAATCATGTCTTCATAGTACTTGTTTTCTTATACTATGGAAAGAGTATGTAACATAGACATGTTGTTTTCTTAAATTTGAATCCTCAGTTCTAGACTCCCATACCAGAGAAAATGTCCATAGGCTATGCATCAGATACACTCTACTCAATATCTTATGAACGCCTCTGGTTCTCAACCCTGAAGTGTTCAATCGACCTTCCTAATTACTTGCTGCATATGCATAATAACCCCGTGTGATGTATATACCAGGGTGAACAAATGCCTTTGTACAACTGAGTTTTGTGCTCTCTCTTCTTTTAATTAGTTTACTGTTGTTTTCCCCTTCTGCCACAGCACAAACGTCGGTAGCCCATGTTATCCTGTTTCTGCTGAAGGTTTGCACACTAACCTTCCCTGTCTGTATCACACTACAGACTCTCTACCTCCACTTGACATCTTATCGAATGATTATCTTAGTGGTTGAGCCAATTGAGTTCCATCCAATCAGTTCCCACACGCAAATCATTGACACATTCTACATAGCTTTTGATGTTGCACTAATCTCTGAGGCACTTCACCAAGTTAAAGATTTCCAACCCGAAAATAAACATTTCTCCCGACTATCTATTTTCTGATAGTTACCCAGGGCTCCCCTGTTTTTGTGTACCAACCTAGAAAGTAGGTGTGAACTCCTGTTGTGCTGCGTAATGTACTGAAATGGCTGAAAAACTTCATCCTAATCCTGTGTAAATCATTAGAGGAGCAGAAAGTTCTCCTCATGTCTCATTGAATCGATCCTGAATGGATGAATGCGATCTTCCTCACCTTCAGTAACAGCATCGCGGGGTTCAGTGAGTGAACAACACATGAAGCAAGATCAGCAAGTGGCCATTCAGCCCCTCGAGTCTGCTGCACAATTCAGAATGTTCATTGTTGATGTGATTATAACTAAACATCCCTTTCCTATCTGTTCATAATAAACATTGATTCTCTTGTTCATCAAAGATCTATATAACTCTGCCTTGAGTGTTTTCCGTAACCCAGTCTTCACTGCTCCTTGGGAATGAGAAGACCACAGAACACACAATCCTAAAGAGAAAGGAACATCCCTTTCCCAATCTGAAATAGGAATGCCCTTATTCTCAAAATGGTTTCCTCTCAAACCAAGGACACAACAGTTAGGAACAGATATAGACCATTCAGCCCCTGAAACCTCCCCAAATTTTCATTAACCTTCGACAATCAAACACTGACCAGATTAACCTCCACTGATGTTAAAGGAATTCCAGGTATAATATTTTCGCAAGAGTTCAAGAAATTAGAACAGCGAACATTGATCAGTACAGCACAGTAAGAGCCCTTGAGCCCTCAATGGTGTGCTGACCTTTTATCCTACTCTAAGATTAAACTAAACTTCAGAGCCTTCATCCTATTGTCATCTTTGTGCCTATCCAAGAGTTACTTGAATATCCCTAATGTAGCTGATTCTACTACCAGTGCTGGCAGTGCATTCCACGCACCTATCACTACCTGTGTAAATAACCTGCCTCTGACATCTCCCCAAAACCTTCCTCCAATCACATTAAAATTATGTTTCCCTCGTGTTAGCCATTTCCACCCTATGAAAAAGACTCTAGTTATCCATCCTATCTGTGCCACTCATCATCTTGCACACCTCTATCAATTCACCGTTCATCCTTCTTTGCTCTAATGAGAAAAGCTAAAGCTCCCTCAAACCTTCTTCATAAGACATGCCCTACTGAACAGGCAATATTCTGCTAACTCCCGTCTGCACCCTCTCTAAAGCTACCACATCCTTCCTTTAATGGGGCGAACAGAACTCAACACAATATTCCAATTGTGGTCTAACCAGGCCTTTATGGAGCTGCAGCAAAACCTCGCAGCTCGAAACTCAATCCCCCAGTTTATGAAAACCAACACATCATACACATTCTCAACAGCCCTATCACCTTGAGGGCTTTGGCAACTTTGAGGGATCTACGGACGTGGACCCCAAGATCCCTTTGGTCCTCTACACAGCCAAGAATCCTACGTGTAATCTGCATTCAAATTCAACCTTTGATAGCGAAACTCTCCTGAAAATGGGAACATGGAGCAGAATCAGGCCACTTAGCCGATTGGATCTGCTGTGCCATTTGATCACAGCTGAACTGTTTCTCACCGACATTCTCCTGCCTTCGCCAAATGATCATTAGTTCCCGAATTAATGAGAAGTTTATTCATCTCTATCTTAAAGAAACTATGTGCAGGAGTGTGCATGTGTTTGTTTGTGTGCTCATATCTGTATGTATATGTGTTGTGTGTTTAAAGTGTCTGTGTATGTTTGTGTGTATCTCTGTGAGACGAGGTCTTGCCGTTTTTTGGGATAAATCCATTTAAATTGCGATCAACTCCTCACCACCCTCCACAGCCCTACGTCTGTCCCTGTTAAGTTTTAAGTTATATAATGCCACCCTCTGTTCGCCTCCCCATGCCTTTGCACTAGTGTCAGTTTTTTTGTTTCTTTCAGAGGACATCAAATACTGTCAATCTCTCACATTGCATCGCTGTTTGGTTTTTCTAATAACGTCATTGGAAGTACAGAACAGTTTCATCTGATACCTAGCGATATCGTTACTGAGATATTACCACCAACACTGTGTCAATCTCAGAACATTTCAATCTTTTCTCATTTATCATTTGTAGGAGTGCATCATAAATCATTTCAAGATAATGAAGGTGCAATATATTCATTGCATCAACTTACAACTGGTTCCGTCAACCTTGCTTGGAAGCATGTGCGGTGGAAATACTTTTTCATTTGGGCACTCTGGGTCATGAATAATCTTCAAAGACAAATCACTTCCACATTGCAGAGCGAGCATCGGCATTAGTTCACATGAACATTCTCCACTCGAAGGGTCCTCAGTACAATTACAATCCTCCATATACCAAACTGTGGGTGTGTGTGCGTGTGCAGATGGTTCTATCAGTTTGGATGGCGCTATGAGCTACCTCCCTCCCACTCCCTCCCAGACTGAATCCCCTGATGGTTGTCACCCTGCGGTGCTGTCAACTCAGAGGAGTGTGAAGGCCAGCAGAGGGGGACATTGCATCACTTTAAACACCAGAGAGGCTGACAGATCCGCTGTGCACAAGGACACACAGATACACACAGAGACGAATATAGTCATGCAGACAAAATACAGAGATGAAAACAGACACACAAATACACAAAGAGACAAATACAGGCACACAAAGATGAATACAGATGCACAGGCGCACACAGAGACAAACACAGACGTGCAGGGACACACAGAAACAAATACAGGCACACAGATACACACAGAGACAAATACAGACATGCAGATACACAACAGAGATGAATACAGGCACGCAGATACAGGGATGAATACAGGCACGCAGATACACACAGAGACAAATACGGACACGCAGATACACACAAAGACGAATAGACTCGCACAGATGCCCACAAGAATGAATACAGACACAAGGATGCACACAGAGATGAACACAGACACACAGATAAACACAGAGACAAACACAGGCGCGCAGATACACAGCGATGAATACAAACACACAGACACTCACACATGAATACAGGCATGCAGATAGACATAGAGACGAACACACATGAAGATACAGATATGAATACAGGCATGCAGAAAGAGATAAAGACGAATACACACACGCAGATACATACATGAATGCAGACACGCAGATGCACACAGAGACGGATGCAGACACGCACAGACACAGAGACACGCAGATACACAGAGAGACGGATAGAGACACACAGATACACGCAAGATTAATACAGACACGCAGATACACACAGAGACAAACACAAACACGCAGATACAGAGAGACACGCAGATGCACAGAAAAGGATGCAGACACGCACAGACACACAAAGACATGCAGATACACAGAGAGACGGATAGAGACACGCAGCTACACACAGAGACAAACACAAATACGCAGATACACACAGAGACACGCCGATACTCACAGAGACGAATAGTCACACAGATGCCCACAGAGACAAATACAGACACACGGATACACACAGAGATGAAAACAGACACATAGATACACACAGAGACAAACACAGATGCGCAGATACTCATACAGACTCGCAGCTACACACAGAGACGAATTTAATGATACACACAGATGAATACAGGAACGCAGATACACATAGAGATGAATACAGACACGCATATTCAGAGATGAATGCAGACATGCAGATGCACACAGAGACGAATACAGACACAGATACACAGAAAGACAAATATAGACACGCAGATACACAGAACGACAAATATAGACACATATAGAGACGAATAAAGTCACGCAGATACCAACAGAGACGAATACAGATACACTTATACACACCGAGTTGAACACAGATTTAAACTGACACACACAGAGACAAAAACAGACGCGCTGATACATACAGAGATACGCAGATACACACAGAGACGAATAGAGACACACAGATATACACAGAGATGAATGCAGACACGCAGATACACACAGAGGTATATCCAGACAGTCAGATACACACAGTGACGAATACAGACATGCAGATGCACACAGACGTAAATACAGGCACGCAGATACGCACAGAGAGAAATACAGACATGCAGATAAACACAGCGATAAATGCAGAAACACAGATACACACAGAGACAAAATCAGATATGCAGAGACACAGAGATATAAATATAGATGCATAGCCACACACGGAGACTGATAGCACATATACTAATACAGGCACACAAAAACAAATACCGATAACAGATGCACACACACACACACGCACACACATAAACACAGATACCCAGTCATCAATGCAGACGCACTCCACCCACTGCCTTATGCACATTGGAATCTGCCAGTGTTTATTTTTCACGTGGTGACTTTCTCAATATTTCACTCACTTTGAGGTGGCTTGTGTCAATCTTTCTGCTGTTCCATAGGTAATTCTCTGCGCCATGTCTATAGCTTCCACCTCATTCCCTTAATGAGGTGACTAGAACACGGTATTACAAGTTTGGTGTTATGACACGGCGATGAACCCTTCTGCTAATTAAACTAAACACTGAGAAAAGCTCACCTCGCTCAGAATCTGTTAAAGTCGAGTGTAGAGAGCTCGCAAATTCCACTACTTAATAGAAAATAATATCAATGTATTCCTTAATTCTAAAAGTTAACATTGACAACAACAGTTTTCCCAACTCTAATCTTCCCTTTCTCTGAACTGTTTGTTATCTTCCTCCACCTTTGACAATATACTCTTCCAAATAAAGAAAAACTGTATGAAAATTACATAAACCAGACAGTGGTTGTTGTCTCCAATGCCCTCCTTCTTTCCACTAAATATCTCCCTGGGTCATGTTCTGTCTTTTAATGCAAGGGTCTTTCGTGAAAAAAAGGTATCTTGCACAGAGAATGTTGTTCATGGCAGACTCGCACAATGATAGTTTACTCTCTGTCTAACTTTCAAAATGCGTGCCTCTTTATTCCCTCACTATCAGCTCATCTCATTGGTTTGATGCTGGCAAAACAATAAATTTAAAATTGATTGGGTTTAGTATAGTGGGTCAGAATTTCAACTTGATTGTTTAAATTCGAACAGTTGTCAAAAGAGCAACCAAAGCTCAACATATCTGTTTCCTGATGAAGGGCTTTTGCCCGAAACGTCGATTTCGCTGCTCGTTGGATGCTGCCTGAACTGCTGTGCTCTTCCAGCACCACTAATCCAGTATTTACTTTCAAGCATCTGCAGTCATTATTTTTAACCTCATATCAGTTTCACAGCCAAATGTTTCAGATGATTAGGGGTTTAGATAGGGTTGACCATGAGAGCCTTTTTCCACGTATGGAGTCAGCTATTACGACGGGGCATAGCTTTATATTAAGGGGTGGTAGGTGTAGGACAGATGTTAGGGGTAGATTCTTTACTCAGCGAGACGTGAGTTCCTGAAATACCCTGCCACTAGCAGTGGTGGACTCTCCCTCTTTATGGGCATTTAAACAGGCATTGGATAGGCATATGGAGGATAGTGGGCTAGTATAGGTTAGGTGGGCATGGATCAGTGCAAAATCGAGGGCCAAAGGGCCTGTTCCTGCGCTGTATTTTTCTATGTTCTATGTTCTAGTTTAAATTGTCCAGTACACGCTGAAAATATTAGCTAGTGATATGACAAGTACTTGCAAGCTCTCAATGCAGAACAGCATTCAACTTTATCACAGTGAGTTAAACAGTGGGATTATAGAGCTGCAGTATAACCTCACAGCTCTGAAACTGATCTCCCCGGCTGTGAAAGCCTACACATCATACGTCTTCTACACAAAAGCAACAACTAGATGGCAACTTTGAGCATCCATAGATATGGACCCCAAGATCCCGCTGTTCCAGTTTTATCTCGATCTGTCACTCATCAACTCAGTTCTGTCAATGTCTGTTGCAACCTACAAGTGCCCTCCATACTAACCACCAACTCCACCAAAGTTCGTGCCATCAGCAAACCTATGAATCCATCTTCGTCATCCAACTCTTATTTTAAAAAATCACAAAGAGCAGAGGTCCCAGAACAGATCACCAAGCTGGTCACCAATCTCCTGGCTGCATCTGCTCTATCTACCAGCACCTTCTGTCTTCTGTGGGCCAGACAATTCTGCATCCAGACAGCCAGATCTCCTTGTAAGCCATGCCTCCTTACTTTGCGAATGAGCCTACCGTGGGTTACTTTGTCAAACGCCTTGTTAAAATCCATATATACCACATCCACTGCTCTAATTCATCAATGTGTTTTGTCACATCCTTAAGGAATTCAATAAGATCTATGAGGCATGACCTGCTCCTCACAAAGCCATGCTGACTGTCTCTAATCATTTATAATTTTCCAAGCATTCATAAATTCTGCCTCTCAAATCCTCTCCAATAATTTTCCCGTGACTGGCGTAAGACTGATTGGCCTCTTATTCCCAAGATTATGCCTATTCCCTTCCTTGAACCAGGGAATAACTTTTGCCAGCCTCCTGTCATCTGGCAAGACTCCAGTGGACTGTAAAGACGCAAAGAACATCGCAAAATGCTTCTCTCGCTTCCTATAGTATCCCAGGGCATATCCTGTTTGGCCAAGGAAATCTATCTATCCGTGTGTTTCTCAAACCTTTCAGCACATCCTCCTGTTCGAGCATATCCGCCTGTTTCATGCTGTCCCCAGAAACGGCAATGCCCCTTTCGTTAATGAAAACTGAAGCAAAACATTCATTAAGAACCTCCACTATCTCCTCCGATTCCTGGCGCAAGTTCCCTCCACTATCCCTGATCAGCCCTACACACACTCTGGTCATCCTCTTGTTCCTCACATAAGTGTAGAATGTCTTAGGTTTTATCTCAATCCTACTCGCCAAGGCATTTTCATGCCCATTTTTATCTCTCCTGATTTCATTCTTCAGTTCCTTCCTGGTTACATTGCAACCTTCTAACCCTGTCTAACCCTTGCCTCCTCAACCTTAAGCAAGCTTCATCGTTCCTCTTGACTAGATGCTCTAAAGCTCCTGGCACAATGAAGATATGGAGCTGTAAATGGATGGGAGTTGCACATCCTGTCACTTCCAGCATGGACTGCAATTTTCCCGACATGGGCAGTGATCAAACTCAGTATTACTGAGCGATGCACAGGGATGATGGACACAGCTCTACACGCTGGAAGGGTAACTGCTCCAGGTTTACAGAGTTATTCACTGCACAACTCCCCGGGGGCTGATGTGGTCTGGACAGTCTGTACAGATTGCTTGGTTGTATTGAGCGGTACACTAGCCTGGTCTGCACAGTGCTTCACGTTGAATAGATATCTAATCTGGATTATGATGTCTGACTCTGTGAGGTCGATTTGGTATCTGGCAAAGCCGATCATTTGAGCTGATCTGTCAGCATATGTATTTTATGTTTTTATTCTTGTCATTGGACCCGCCAGTGTCTGACTCCTCCAGCTAATCCCATTTGTCTGAGAAGAACCATATTTATTCAACTTGTTGATCAAGTAATCATCCAAATATAACACGAATATCCGTCCTTCTGTACCTTAACCTGGCCGTTGGTGCACATATCCCTGAATCCCCCGGGACGTAATTATGAATTTCAGAAACAATGTGCAAAGTGCACGGCCCATGCTTTTCTTTACATCACGGTTGTGGGTCCCATTTGGATCCTTAATGTATCAAGAGCTGGCACTGTGAAGCTCAGAAACAATGAAATTGTGTGTCTCTGGCTGTTCACTTCCTGGTGTGTCCCATGTGGTGCTCCATGGTGGACAGGGGGTCCCAGCAGCTTTGCGACACGTCTTTGAACCTTGTCGTGTGCCTGTTCACTGAACATCTGTGTTTGCCCTTCTTGGCTGATCATGCGGTCAGTTACATGAGGAAGCCCCTCTCGTATTATTGTTAAGCACCAGGCATCAAACTTGTAACTGAGGGGCTTCTGACCGACTCCGGTTATTGGAAAGTGAGTGGAAGAGCAGGGAATGGTTTTCGGGAGGCTGTGCTATGAGCTGCCTCAGACATTCAGGGAGACCTGTGCATTTGGTGACCCAACTCTGAATGGACCATGGGGACGAAACTAACAGCATCTGAGTCTGTAACATGAACAACAAATGGAGCAGAAGCTGCAGAGAGGGGAAGCTCTGAAACCACTCAATGCGTGTGTCTGGAGAAAGGGATCTGCTGGATCCACCTCGGGTTTTCCAGGAACAGCTTCCCAAGCTCCACTTAACCCAGGAATAGAGTTTGAGGGGACACTGATTGAACAAGCAGTTGGTCACAGAGCCATGTCACCTCCTTCAACACGACCTGCAGCTTCACACCAGGAGGAGGGCGGTGCTATCAGTGTCTTTTACGGTCACAGTTTTGTTCAGCTTCTTTTTTCCTGAACTTTCCAGGCAGGAGTGGGTGACGGCTTCATCATCCCTCCGATCTCAACCTCAGTGTCATCATTCAGTGACAGAGGATATATTTGGTGGATGAGAGCAATAGGCCTACTGGGAACATCAGGCAGCAGGCGAGCAGGGTGATGGAGCAACACTTGCCATGTCTCACTGGCTCAGAGTGAACCCTCCAGTACACACGGTGTCACCAAGTCCTGTAATCCCTCTGTATTTCAGTAACATACTGCCTGCCGTTCTTCCTGGAAGAAAATGACAGGTTATATATGACGTTAAATCCCACCTGCCAAATTTTTATCCATTGATTAACCATTTACAAACTCTATAACTTCCATTGATAATTTAATTTCCTGCTTATATTATTTCCATTGGCAAACTTATTTACAGTACATTTGTTCCACTTCTCTAGATCATTGATATAGATGGTAAATAGTTGAAGACCCTGCACTGGTCACTGTGTGACCCTACTGGTTACATTCTTTAAAAATTATTATAACTGAATTATCCGGAGTGCCTGCTTTCTGTTTAATAACCAGCCCTTCCCCAGTCCTGTGTTCCCCCATTCGAAGGGCTTAATAAGGACGAGGAACATCAGTCAGCAATATAAGCCCCTCCAGTCTGCTCCACCATTGAATACAATTACGGCTGATGTCAGCCTGCTCCACCATTGAATACAATCACGGTTGATGTCATCTCGGTCTCAGTCCCACTTTCCGGCCCACTCTCCATATCCCTTCAGTTACTCAATATCCCAGCATCCACTGCACTCAGGAACATTGAATTACACAGATTTACAATCATCTGAGAGAAGTTCTCTCATCACTGTTTTAATTCCACTCCTCTTATCCTAAAACTATGATCTCTTGTTTAGATTTCCCCACATGAGGAAATACCCAATGCATATCGACATTATCAATCACCTTTGGCATTGTCCAGACCTCAGTGACATCTCCTCCCATTTTTCTAAACTCCAGAGAGTATAGACCTGAACGTTCAATCTCTCTTCAGAGGACAAACTCCTTTTCTCTGGAATCAGTCTAGTAAACCTCTTCTGATCTGCCTCCATGGTAATTACATCCTTCCTGCAATCAGGATACCAAAACTGTAAACAGTACTCAATTGCGGTCTCACAAATGCTTGGCATTATTGCAGCAACAAGTCCCTCGCTTTATAATCTATTCTTTCAGAAATAAATGCCAAATTTGCAGTTGCCTTTCTCTGCTATACCTGCATATGTATCTTTTGCGATATGGATGAGGATACCAGATCCCTCTGTACCTTAACACTTCGTAGTTTCCCTCTGTTTGAATAGTAAGTAGCTCTTCTGATACACCGACCAAAACGGCCATATACTTTTCCTCGTTTCATTTCGTCTGACAAATAATGGCCCAACCTATCCGTAACCATTCATTATACTTTCTCACTTGAGTCACTGTATTCTGAAAAACTGATTATAGTATGTCCATCCCCTCAAATAAGTGATAGCATTGATTGCTATTAGTTGGGGTCTGGGGACTGAGCCCTATGGTATTTTTTGGAAACAGAAAATGAACCAGTTATTCCATCTCACTGCAATTCTTTGCTTCACAATCCTATATCCAAGCGAATAAATTACTTCTAACCATATGCGATCTTATTCTGCAGATTAACCATTAGTGCACACCTTATACAATGTGTTCTGCAAGTCCTGATTTTACATCTCTCAGGATCCCCAGTACGCAGCTTGCTTGTCACATTCTTAAAAACTCAAATAAGTAATGAAAATACGATTCATCATTTGTAAAATTATGTTGATTCTGATTGATTGTGTCTTGACTCTGCAAATGGCCTTTCATTTATTCCTGAATAATCAATTTTAACAATTTTGTTACATTCCAGCAGTTTTCTCATTACTTTATATATCATCGTGAAGGTGATAAGCTTGCATTCTCACCTCTCTATGTTCGCTTCGTTCCCTCCAATCCTGTATAATTGTCACATGGTGTGACATGACCTACTCTGGTTGCTGTGTAAGAGGCATGAGTGGCTGAAAGGACTCATTCTCTTCCCTGTGCACAAAATCAATGGGCTGATGTCAAAACAAAAACAAAACAAAACATAGATTAAACCGAGTTGAACCAAGGCAAATTAAATTAAATTACATGAAGTTACAACACCCAGCATAATCTTGCCAAAGCTCCCAATCACTGGTAGCATGAGTTGCCATACCCGTATTTGTTCAGAATTATTCCTCTCAGAGGCCCCTGGGCCCCCAGACACAGCCCTCACTTTTACACAAATGCACTGACCAATATAGCCAATAAAACCATGTCTATATGGTTGAAATAGGGCCGCCATATCCTATAACAATGTTCCTTTTTCTGGTGCCCATACTCGTAAGGAAGTCCAGGACATGGGCTCCATAACACTATGATCAGAATCCTGGGAGATTTCCTGGAACCCAGTTCATCAGAATGTTCTTCCTCGCACAAAATGAAAGAATACGAAACCATTTCTTCCAATGCAATTCCAAAGAGGGAAGGTCCAGCGAACCCAAGAGGAGGGGCACCAGAGTTGCCTTGACCTCGGTTCCCAAAACCCCTTCCAAACTCTTGCTATAGTGCACCAATACCTACGAAACTTGTGGCATGATCACAGGTAATAAGTAAGAGCACTAACGTGTATTGTACATTTGGGCACATTTTTGAAACACCTGTCTTAAATTTGACAAGCTGCTCTGGTGTCAATTAAACCCTGCGGAGTACCTTAAACTGCATAGCCTACGTCCTATTGCAAATTGAAATCTTGCTTACGGTCTCCCAAACATCTTCCCACTCCTCTGGTGAGATCTCCACCCACACTTCCTGAGCCCAGATTCCATAGAGCCGCTCTATATCCTTTGAGATACTGTCTCATAATAAATGATAGAGGGTGCTGACCGAGAGAGCACCTGTGGACCAGAGCACTCTTCTCTCAATTTCCGACCTATGGGGATTAACCATTAATGTAGTCTTTTTTCCTGTATAAAATTCTTTATCTGAAAGTAATGAAACAGGCCCCTCCAAAATAACTCATATTTCTGGCTCAGCTACTTGAAAGCCATCCTGACCACTACGTCAAATAATTCTCCCAAACAGGAATCTCCTCTGGTCTCCCAAAGCCGAAAGCCATAATCCATCAGCCCTAGCTGGGATCCTACTAATCCTACAATGGGAGTAAAAGGGGAAGTTTATTTCTGTAAATTGCCCTCAATTTGTCGCATCATTTCACAGGCTTTAACTATGTTAAGGGCAATTGGATTTCTGCGATGGTCCATAACAGTCCTCATCTTGTCCATGAACAGCAGACTAATGAGGGGGCATTTTGCTTGCGATGCTTCAAGCTCAATCAGCCACATCCGATTGCAGGGAACTTAGTTTGCATTTGTTAAAGTCCAGAAAATTCACACCCTTCATATCCTGCAGAAGCTGCAATTTGGTGAGCTTCATAAGTGGCCACCTGTGGTGCAAGGTAAACAAGCTTAACCAACTTTAAAGCCTCCATAGAACCGACCTGGAGAGCATCAAAAGGACCATTCGCATGGGATAGAAGAAACGAGGAAGTACATTCATTTTAACTATTCTACCCAACCAGGATATTGGAATATCTTCCCAGAGCCGAAGGTCCTGTCTTATCTTCTCGAGCACCTGCACGAAGTTTGCTTTATATAATTGACAGAAGGCTGGTGTGATAAAAACACCTAAATAGAGGAAACCTCCTTGTGACCATCGGAAAGGGAATCGGATTGCACCCCCACGATCAGGTACTCGAATAACACCCCAACAGGCATGGCCTCCGATTTCATATAATTGATGTTATACCCCGAGAAAGATCCAAAGAAATCAATCACTTCTATTAAACGGGGCAAAGATATCATCGGGTTAGTTAGAGAGAGAAGAATGTCGTCTGTGTAAAGGATCTGTTATGCCTTCCTGACCCTACAACCCATTCAGTTATATTGGGACCCCTCTGGGTGGCCTCTGCCAGCGGCTCAATCACCAATGCAAAGAATAACGGCTGCCTCTGCCGATGCTAAAATTATACCATTTTCCCTAACACCATTAGGGAGAACTGCTGCTGCTTTAGCGTCACTATATAATTCTGCCATCCACCAGGCAAAGACACCTCCAAGGCCAAACAGTTCCAAGACATAAAAGACATATGGCCACTACCCCCAATCAAATGCTTTCTCTGCATCCAGCGAGACTACCAAGCTTGGAATCGAGCTTGTTGCCACACCGGAACCATATTTAGCACTCTCTGAATATTAATCGGGGACATGCGACTCCTAATAAAACCTGTCTGGTCCTCTTTCACAATGAAGGAAAATATCTTCTCTAGCCTCAACGCTAGAACTTTCGACAAAATTTCGAAGTTCACATTTTTAATAACAGTATAGGTCTATACGAATAGGCAATCCTCTAGTGCTTTCCCTCTCTTGAGAATAAGAGAAATATTTGCTTCTCTCTGAGTTCTCTGGGTATAACATCAATTTTATGAAATCGCAGGCCATGCCTGTTGGGGTGTTATTCGAGTACCTGATCATGGGGGGGGGGGGGGTGCAATCCGATTCCCTTTCAGATGGTCACAAGGAGGTTTCCTCTATTTAGGTATTTTTATCACACCAGCCTTCTGTCAATTATATAAAGCAAACTTCTTGTAGTCCTGTCTACAAAAATAATTGAATATATCCAACATTGGCCCTGCCATCATTCTATGAACTCCTTATAAATCTCACTCCGCAAGCCATCTGTGCTGGTCGATTTTCCACTCTGGAGCTGCCTTACCACATGCTGTTGGATTGTCAGAGGGGCATTCAAAAGAGACTCCTTCTCTGAAGTTACACTTGGGAGGTCCAGGGTCTTAAAAAGGACTCTGTCTTCACCAATCTGTCTGCACAATCCTCTGACTGGAGCAATCCAGAGTAGAACTTGCTGAATGCTGCATTAACCCTTTTCGGATCGCAGGTGATAGTACCAGCACCCTCTCTAATGGATGCAGTAGATTTGGGCACTCTTCTTTCGGGCCAAGTGCGCCTTCTCGGTTTAGCACCAGACTCGAATAACCGCTGTTTCGCAAAGGAAATCTCCCTCTTTGCTTTCTGGGTGAGCACATTTTTTCTGAGCAACCCGGAGGGCTGTAATCTCCTGCAACTTAGTTACAGAAAGTCTGTCAAAGTATGCTGTCTCAGCTGCCTTTAGCTAAGACTTAAGCATACGCGACTGCTTTCCCTTCTGCCGCATCCGAGTCACCGAACAAGAAATAATCAAATCCCTTGCATAGGCCTTGGCAGTATTCCAGAACACTGACAGATTACTGGCCATACCCAAGTTAACGTCCCAATATAAACTTAAATTCCCGCAAAAAGTGCTCAATGAATTTGCTATCTTTCAGGAGGCAAGGATCCATGCGCCAGTGCTGTGAGCCTGTCCCATCTCCATCAGCCTGAACATCCACGTACACTGCTGCATGATCAGAATTTTGCAAAACAGCATCGAATTTTTAAAGGCCAATGGCGCAAAAAATATGTGAATCCTGGTATAGCACTTACGTGGGTTAGAAAAAAGGTGAAAACCCGACCTTCAGGGTGAAGACATCTCAAACGTTCACCAACGCAGCTCCGTGTTCAGGTCCACCAGCTGCCTTGATGGCTGGGAAATACCCGTGAGAACCCTTGACATCCTCGCCACTTTGGGATCCATAAGTCGGTTAAAGTCTCCCCTTTAATGGTACGATGTTCCCCAAGGATCATCAACCTGGAGGGCACAACCATTAGAAATTTGAGGGGGGCAATATTATACAATGTTCCATATTCTTCTCCATGTATTAAAGTTTTAAGGATCAGAAACCACTCACGATCGTCCTTAATTTGGTCAAACAACTGAAGCAGAAGGTTTGTATGACTGAATGAAGCTACTCCTCTACTTTTTGAATTAAAGGATGAAATAAACACCAAGCCAAACCTTCCCTGCTGTAACTTTAAGTGCTCCTTTTCAGTTAGATGTGTTTCTTGTAGCAAGGCTCCACCAACACCTTCCTTTCTGAGGCTTGAAAGTATGTTTTTCTTTTAATCGTTGAGTGACTCTCCTTAACGTTCCAGGTGCACCATTTAAACGAGCGGTTAGCCATAGTCATCTGAAGCAGCCCATGACCCACTGGGAGAAGTACCCCATTTATAGCGCGCCAAGTGAAAGCAGTAAACAGTTCATACAAACTTGAAAATATTACTACAATAACATCCAAATCAAAACTTCTAACAACTATTTCTACAATAAACCAACATATAACACAAATAAGTGGAGACTTTCCCCCTTCCTGCAGTGGGTGTTCATATTACCCACCAATCTCCCATGGCTCATCCTAGCTGAAGCTGCTCCCCAAACCCAGGCAAAACAAAGTTTTAAAAAGTTGCACGCATCTTACAACAAGAAAATTCAAAGTGGGAATTCAATCCGTCCCATCCATACTTTGACCTGAGGCAGTCCTGGTAAAACAAAATGTAACCGACCCCACCATTCCAAACTCCCTTTCCCATTCTGAGCTAAGTGAGAGAAGCGAAAAGCAAATGATAGAAAAACAAAGGATAATGGGAATGGAGGAAGAAAGGAGAAGAGAGAAAAGGGAAAAACTGGGACATCCACATACTAAAAAAAAACGAGGTAAACCAGGCAAACCCCAGAGAAATCAAAGAGAACAGAATTGTCCATATTATTTGAACCAGCCAGTCTATTTTAAGGTGTACAGGAAGTCCTTTGCGTTTACCGGTGAGTCAAAATTAAACACAGACCCTCCCCATGGCTGAAACATAAGATTGCCGAATATCCTAACAAATTATTCACATCACTCAGCCTCCATTTTACCTTATCAAAGGCCTGCTTCTTGCGGACCACAGCTGTAGAAAGGTCTTCGAAAAACATAATTCGTGATCCTTTGTAGATCAGAGCCTATGGATCTTTCCCCAGAGCTCGAGAAGCTGACAGCACTTTTTTTTCTCTCTATGTGCTGGAATTGCACTTGGACCGGGTTGGGGCGCTGGTCTGATCCAGGCTTGAACACTGCGACCCGCTGGGCCCACTCGACGCGCACCCAGTCTGCCCTGACTTCCAGCTTCAGATATTGTATGAGCCATTGCTCCAAGAAGCTAGACGAGCTAGCCTTCTTCTTCTCGTTCCTGCAGCCTGACCAGGCTGATGTTCTTCTGATCGTCCCGATTTTCGAAGACGTCGGCCTATTCTATTAAGGCCGTAACCTACCACTCCAGGGCATGGACCCGACCCGCCGAGGATTTCGCCACGGTTTCCGAAGCTGTGGTCCGCTGTTCCACCTCAACACTGCACGGCCCGAGACTCTTCGTCTCCTGGTCCTGCTTCTGCAGTTTCCAGCCTGGTTTAGGTCTCCTTCATCGCTGAATCAATCTTCTCTCGCAGGCTCTGAACTCCAAGACCAGGCTCTACTCCACAGATAAGTCTCCTGGAGCGTTTGCAGAGGCTGAGGTCACAGCCGCAGATGTATCCATTGCTGCTGTGTCCTGCTGGTTGTGATTCTCGTGGTCCTTTTCCCTGAGTCACTTTCCTTACTCACATAATGTGGCAGAGAGCAATACTGAGAATCAAAAACAACCAATTTTATCACAAAAGGGAAGAAAGAGAGGGTGAATGATTCACTTTATCTGGCTTCAGGTGCAGAGCTTTTTGAAATGGTTTGAAGATGTTTTTTGTAGGAGCAGACAGTGGAGAACTACTGGATTTTAGAAAGATAGATATTCAAGTGGATGTTCAAGAGCTCAGAAAGTGAATAGTAAATAAAATTGAACTAACGTGGTTCGGGGTGACTTTTGGAAATGGAAAGGTAAAAGTGAAGTTGTCCTTCAGTTAACGGAAATTGGAATATCGAAGTAAAGGCGTTCTACACAGACTGCATGCAGTGTGGATGAGATTATACCTGTGTTCTGTACTGTTTCAAAGAATGAGAGGTGATCTCAGGAAAACTTAGAAAATTCACCCACAGCAGACTGACTCATACAGGGGAATGAACAAGTGCAGCAGGCAAAGTTAGGGGGAACCCAAGATGTTCTGCAAAAACATCAAGCAGAACAGAATAACCAGGGAAAAATTAGGACCTATTTCGAAACCAAGGGGGTTATCATTATATGAAACTGGAGAACATTGATAGACTGTAACACGAGAACTTCACACCTGTTTGATTTGGGAGAAGGAAGATGCAGGTACAGAATTCAAGAAGATGGACTGGGAAGCTCTCGAACAGTTTGATATAAAATGCAAGTTGGGATTGATGATTTTGGATGATGTAAAGTCCAAATGTGTTTATCGCAGGATGCTGTTGGAGACAAGAGAGGAAATGTCCTGACCTAAATGTTTAAGTCGAAACTGACCACACAAGGGAGGCGCTAGAGGACTGGAGAACAGCTATGTGGTCCCAAGTTACTGGAAATAAGGTAGAAATAGACCGGTATCTGGTGGTGTACCACAGCGAGCAGTGCAGTGTATCTAATTATTTGTGGTATACATAAATTATGTAAGTGTGAATGTGGAGGGGGTGGTCGGGGGTTGGGGCTGACAGTAATAAGTAATTTTTTGTTGACACAAAGATTGGCCAGGTGGTTGGCAGTGAGGAGGAAGGCCTTATGTTACAGGAATATACAGGTGGAATAGTCAGATGGTCAGATCAATGGCAGATGGAATGGAACCCTCATAAATACGAGGTGATGCACTTTGTAAGAAGTAACCAGACAGGGGAGAATTCAATGAATAGCTGAGCACTAGGGAGGTCAGAGGGTGTTTCTTCACATATCCGTGAATGTGACTGGACAGTATAATAACCAGTTAAGAAATCACACGGGACTGTAGGCATAGTGTTCATTCATCGAGGCGACATAATTTGAGTTAAACATGTCATTGGTTAGGCTATGAATAGAATATTGTGTGCAGTTCTGGAAGCCATATTACAGGAAGTGTTCTGGTTTATCAGTAACATCAGAAGCTATTGGGGTCACCACAGAGTTGGAAGCTTCAGTGGAAGTCTCCTGGCTGCAACTCTCTAAATTTTCACTTGATTTGTTTTCCCTCCTCGATTGTAGAACTGCATCTGAGAATCTGTGTCTGATCTTTCCTTTTTGCCAAGTACATATTTTTTGCGATATTACTGCATCAGAACACTTAATTATTAATAGAGGCTAGGCCAATGCCTTCAAATATTCTTGAGGAGCTCTGCTGTCGTCCATAACACGTGACTCCTTCTCTTTCCGTGTAATTGGTTGGAGGCACAAAATGGGCTATCTCTACACTTCTCTAATAATTTAATTAAGCTGAATGACTTCCTTATATTCCTGTGAAGCCAGCGTGAGGCGCTGAATAATCTCCTCCTTTTAACTGTGGAATTGTGCACTGTCCAGCAGCACTGTTACATGAATGTTACCGATACTTCCAACAGCACAAGCCTTACTGTTGTCCTGGTCTTGTTGCACATGGACAGAGACTATTTCAGGAGATGAAGGGGGACATTTTTCCTGAATATTGTGTGATCGTCAGTGAACACCACCACTTCTAATCTTATGATGGGGTCAAGATATTTATGAAGCAGCTGAAGATGTTTGTGCTGAGGAAGCTACCTTGAGGATCGTTTGCAGACATGTTCAGGACTGCGTGGACATTTGTCCTCAAACCACAATCATTGTGCTTTATGCTTTAAATTACTCTAACCAGGGAAGTTTACAACTCATTCCTATTAAGCACAATCCTGCTCTGGCTTCTTGAGACCATCCTTAGTTAAATGCTGCCGTGATGTCAGGGCCGGTCACTCTTCCCTGAGCCCTTGTGTTCATGTCTTTTGCTCATATCAATAGGTCACAGTGTGGGGGCAAGGAGTGCTATTTGACCAGAGTTGAGGGCTATGAAGAATTAGACATGAAAGAGGATATTAGACCTTATTGTGGGTGAAGACATGCTTGCGGGGAGGGGTGGGGGAATGGTGGTGGGGGTTGGTGGTGTCGTGGCGTGTGGATGAATGACATATCCCTTTTTGTGGCCTTCTCGCATTCTATTATTGGAAAGTAGAGGCTGTTCATTTCCTGGAAGGTCTGTTATTGAATATTGCCAGATTGTCTGGACCATCTCTGGGTGAGGAATGGCGGCTGTACTCACAGTGAAACTGGGTCTACAACTTGACCAACAAACGAAGCTCAAATTGCAGAAAGGGGAACCTCGGTTATGAGTGATGAGGAGCCTCTTTCATACCACAGCAGGGGTTTTCCAATTACACTTTCTAAACAATCCCAAACAGGGTTTGACAGTTTTGAGGGGCTGAATGGTCTCCTCTATTTCTGTGAAAGGGGTAGCTAGCCTCTAATTGCTCCGGTCTTGCAGGCTTGATGGGCTGAATGGAACACAGAAACATAGGACTGAGGAGCAGGAGTGGGTCATTAGGCACTTTGAGCCTTCTCTACCAGGGACTAAGATTGTGGCTGATCAGGTTGTGGTCTCAGCTTCACTTTCCTGTCTATGTGCCGTTATCCAAGAATCACTTCTCTGTCCAATACTTAACTAACTCAGCGTTGAATAAATATAAACAAAGAGACATCACAAACTTGTGGGGAAGAGAATTGCCTGTTTAGAATTTCTGCTCATCCCTCTTATCGAGTCATATAGCATGCAAATGTGTAAGTGCTGACCAGACATCCCATTATGATCGAATCTGATTTAAGATCATTTAACTCATATTCCTCTAAACCTCCTTATTCAGATACCCAGCAAGATGCCAGACTCCACCACTTCCTCTGGCAATTAATTCCACATGGACACCTCCCCCTGTATGAAAGCATTGCGTCTAATTTCTCTCTAAAATATTTCCCCTCGTACCTTAAAATAGGCCTCCAGTCTGAAATTCAATCCTCTACCAACCTCTGTCTCCTCCCTTCAATCTAATTTGTATTCACTTGGCGTCGGTGCACTGGTTCCCATGTGTCCTATCCTTTCTGACTTGCCGAATATGCAGAACATTGTCTATCAACTTGTTCTAGTCTGTATGGAAAACATCTACAATACTGCCTTCATCAATCTGCTTTGTCACCTCTTTAACAAACTCAGTCAAATTAGTGCGACACGATTTCTCATGCAAAAAGCCATGGTGACTGTCCCCAATCAATCCTTGCCTTTGTCAATGCATGCAATTGGCTATCCCTCAGAATCCCCTCCAACAATTCACCCACCACTGATGTCAGGCTTACTGGTTGTTGGGTAACTGAGTTCCTTGGGTTGTTAGGTAACTGCTTTCTTTTCTACTGTTACTCCCCCATTGGTCACAGCAAATTATCGGTGTAACCAGGTTGATGATATGGCCAATGTTATTGGTCTCACATTGGGTCAGGGTTATCCTCAGAAGAGGTCAGGTTGATTTCGTTCATTTGTTAAAATAACAAATTCATGACGAAAATAAGGTTCCTCAAACTATGATGGAAAGGTGAATGTCAAATAGAATATAAATTACAAAAATGTACATTGATATTCCCATTTCTAAAATTACTGAGGAGCACAAACACACAGACACACACACAGATGCATACACAGACAAGCACACTCAGACGCACTCAAACACACACACAGACATGTACACTCAGGCACACTCAAACACACAACAACACAGACACAAAAACACGGACACACACAGACACATGCACATACAAGTATACGTACAAGCATAGACAAATGCATGTGCCGTTACTGTAAATAATTAGAGCAGAAAAAAGGCCATTTGGCCTATTCAGTCTACTGAGCTATTGACCATGGCGGACATGCTTTTCAAGCCAATTCTCCTGCCTTCTCACAACAAGCCTTGAGCCCAGCTTCAAGCATAACTTATCTAGTTATATCCACACGATGCTAATGTGTCTGTGTATACGTGTGGGTCTGTGTGCATGTGTTGTTTCTGTGTGTGTCCCAGTGTCCTGCCCAGTGCTCCATGTTGGAGGGTACGGTTTTAGCAGTTTTGAAGCATATTTTTATAACTTGCTCTGTGCCTATCAATTGAATGTCTGTGTTAATCACTCTCTGCTGCTCAGGTGGTCAGTAACATGAGGAATCCCCACAACTGTTAGTGATTCAGACCAGGCTTCTCATTTGCACTTGACTAACATTTAACTTGACTCTAGTTTTTGTACGTTCGTGGAAATGCTGGGGATGGTTTCCTGGATGTTGCGCTTTAAGCTACTGTGGAAATTCAGGAAGACCAGAGGCCTTGGTGACCCAACTCTGGATGAAACATGGTGACTGTAGTTACAGCATCTAGATCTGAAACATGACCAACAAATAGAGGAAAGGCTGCGGAGAGGGGAATCTCTGTAAAATGGAAAGAAGGAATGAAAATCAGATCAGCCATGTTTTTGAAGAATGTTGGAGCAGGATTGAACGGCTAGCTCATGCAACTTATTCAGATATTTCTGTTAGTAACAAGCCAATTTCCCTTTTTTTTCCTAGTATCCCAGACTGGAGGGTAGTGTGTCAAATCCCCCAGTTCCTTGGGAACAGAAATCTGGTTCCTCACAAGCCTCCAGATTTCTCTGTATCCCAGTCTCGAATGGCTGAGTGACTGCCTCCTGTCCCTGTGTCCCAGTCTAGAGCAGTTGAGTGACTATCTCCTGTCCCTGTGTCTCCGTCTTCAACAGTTGGAACACTGTCTCCTGTCCCTGTGTCCCAGTCTAGAGCAGTTGAGTGACTACCTCCTGTTTCTCCCTGTTCCTGAGTAGCAGTTTCAATGCTCTGAATGATGTCACAAGGTTAAGAAAGGACTTAATAACAGGGAAGTTCTAATTGGAGCAGCATTACACAAAGGTATCGAGAAAATTCTCCACCATACATTTTATGCAGGTCGTCTGTTATTTTATTCCTGTCTCCTTTTATGAACAGGGTGAAACATACACAACAGTTCATTGTTCCGACAATACACCCACATACAGCGAAATCAGATTTAAAAGATTGAAAAATTTATGGTCTATCCCTCAGCAACCCTTATCCATTCCATCCAAACCGAGTAAATGTGCCCTTCCATTTTGTTATGTAAAATGATGTAAGGAACTGGTCAACTGAACCTGTTTATTTGGTGAATGTGACTAATGTCAGTCTCCGTGGATTCTAATTATGCCAGTGGAGGGTTTCCATCTTTTAATGACAAAATGGCTCCCATCAATATGTATGGGCGGGAGCATCACTGATAGCACTAACAGGTATCGGCTGGTCCAGAGAGAGGGAAAGATCAGAAACTGGGAATGTTAGACTGGAAAGTTCCCAACAGTGGATCAGAATCTGCGAACGTTATGCTGGACAGTTCTAACAGTGCATCAGAATCTGAATACAATAGACTGGAATGTTCCGACAACGGACAGGAGGTTATCCTATTATGTTGGGATTCTTTCTACTTATTATCCGCGTTACCATCGCAGAACAGATATGCACTTTACATTATTCAATATTTTTATTTTCCTATCCTGGCTATTGTTGGTGTCCCTGGTAAGTATCACTGTCAATATATTATTTGCATTAACCATGTGCGACAGTATTGCTGTTCTTTTCATTTACTGTACTCTGTAAGTATTCACGCTCCAAACCACAACAAACAACAGTGAACTTATTCATTCTTTCTCTCCTTCTGTAGGTCTGGCACTGGGCCTTGTTGGTTGACCTACTCACTTTCAGGCATGAACCAGGATTCATTGCATCACTGCACTTGCTATTTAAATATTGAAAGCTTGGAGGTCACTGTCTTCTGTTCTGGATGCAAACTCCATTTCTTTCCTCTGACTCCATCTCATCCCTGGCCAATAACTGAGGCTGAAACAGACGAGTCACAACTACGGTGATCCCTTTGGCCACAAGCTGATTGCTGACACCATACCCTGATCATTTCTTATTTTAACTATTGACAACTGCAGATTATACTTCACTGGTTCATCCCATCTGCTGTTTGAACCTTCAGCTATGAACACAGTCTTAATAAAGCGAATGATTCCACGGCTTGTATCTAAAGGCAGACCAAAATCCCATCATTCCTGTACGGATTGCTTTATATTGTTGTTGGCTCTGGCAATGCCTTTACTTTAATATTCACAAGCACATCGTCACCTCTGACTATGACACGGTCCTCAGTCTCCCTCTTTTAATTACACAAAGCCCTGTCAGTTGTTCACATTTAAGCTGATATCCTCTGTGTCTATTCTCTCTCAAATAATAAATTACATATCTACTGCCATCAAACACACACACACACACACACACACACACACACACACACACACACACACACACACACACACACACACACACACACACACACACACACACACACACAATTTCGGCAGTGGAGACACAGAGCCATACATTTGTGGGATCCTATTTTCTGTCACTCACTGCATGGGTTACAATTCTTCCCGTGCAAGACATTTCTGTAGTGCAAGTTTAGTAGCAATATACAGGCAATGTTTTGCAATGGTGCCCATGCTGGACAGGTAGTCCAGTTTATAGATTAGTCCACGAGCATGGTCTGGATGGCTCTCCATTCTGGCTGGTACCTTGTCCCACTTTATGGTGTCTGGGATGGTTCTATGAGGCAGAATCACAATATGATGTAACTAACCATTTCAACTGTTCTGGCAATAATTATAAATAATGCTCTCATTCTTGTGATTGGACTCACCATTGCCTCACTTCTCCAGTTACTCCCACTCCCCTGTCTCCTTATCCATATTTTCTCCACATGTTATCAGTTAATTAATTGTTTGTTTTTTTTCTGTACCTTTCCCTGGTGTTGTTTTTTGGATCCCGAGGGTATTGAGTGCTGGCATTATGAAGCGCAGAAACAATGCAATGGTATGTGGCGGGCTGTTGCTCCAAGTTGGAAAGGGGGTCCCAGCAGCTTTGAGACACGTCTTTGAAACTTGGTCAGTGCCTGACCACTGAAGGCCTGTGTTTGTCCCTCTCAGATGATTGTGCCGTCCATAACATGAGGAAACCCCGAGAGTATTATTGTCAAGGAACAGGACTCTAACTTGGAGATGAGGTGCTTCTGACTGACTCCTGTTAAAGAAAGGTTAGTGTAGGTGATGGGGATGGTTTGCTGGAGGTTGTGCTGTGAGCTGCCTCAGATATTCAGGGAGACCTGAGGATTTGGTGACCCAACTCTGGATGAGTCATGGTGACTGTTGTTACAACATCTGGGTCTGCAGAATGAAGAGCAAATGGGGCAGAGAGGGGAAGCTCTGAAACCACAGAGTGTGTGGGGGGTGGGGGGGGGGGGAAGGGATCTGCCAAATCTTCCTGTGTTTTAACGAGGAGACACACATCCTTTCCCTGTCCCCTTTAAATACATCCATGCAAATTCATCCTCTCCTCCCCACAACCAAACACGCCCCCATCTCTCACATGCACACACACACACACACTCCCCTCTCTCACACGCACACACCCTCTCTCTCCCTCACAAAGACACACATACTCCCCCTCACTTTCTCACAAACACATTCTCTCTCTCTCCCTCCCACAGGCACTCCACCTTGTTTTCAAACGCACACACACACGTGAGTGCAAACACACAGATACACACACACGTCTAATCTGTAAGTTTCATTTGCCAGTTTATATTTCCAGATGCATAATATTTCTCACAAAAAAATATGCCATTCGTAGCCAGTCAGTCAATGCGATATTTTATGAACTCCTACTTTGGAAATAAAGCCAAACTGATTCCAGGTTAGGACGCATACAGACTCCAAACAAGACCAAATGCCTAAATGCCAGTTGTCTGACTGGAGGGGTCACCTCCTTTACATTGATAATTCCTGGAGGTATCTCCAGGCAGAACTTGAAAGGAACTCTTGGATTTGCATATTCATCAATGAAAACCTCCATCCCCATTCTAACCGATTAAAGATTTAGCTGCCATCTTTGGTATGTTCATTTCATGTGCATGTATTGTGCAATCCCTTCATCTTTTCCTTATAAATTTTGTGCCTAAGGTCTTTTCTCTCTAACACCTAACAAAGGAGCGGTACAATGAAAACTTGTGTTTTCAAATAAACGCGTCAAACTATAACCTGGTGCCATGCGATTATTGACCTTACTCAACCCAGTCCAAAGCTAGCACCTCCATACCATGGTTTTTATTGGTTAGCCAATTTTCTCTCCAAGCAAATAAATTGTCCTAACCCCGTGTGCTCTTTTATTGCATATTAATCATTTGTCAAGCATGCCTTCTTGAAATCCAGATATAATACATCTTTCAGATCCCTGTTATTCAACGTTTTTGTCCAACTTTTTCTTAATAAATTTAGGAAAATCATTCAAACATGATTTATCATTAATACAATCATGTTGACTTTGATGGAATGTAGTTTGACATTCAAAATCTCCTGATGTTAATTCCTTAATAATAGATTTGAACAATTTGTCTTCAGTCCCAATCGTTTGCTCATAACTTTTCATTCCCGGGTGAAGTTGGTTATTCGAAGTTCTTCCCTTTCCATAACCTCGACAGTCCGTTTCAATACCTGTGAAATAGGCACGAAGCTGTAAACGATCGGCTCCAATTGCTGTGTAAGAGGCATGGGTGACTGATTGGACTCATTCTGTTCCTGCTTTACACACACGATGGGAAGAATGTCCTCCTGATGTTCCTCCACTCTAGTTTCGATGGCTTGCATGTCCTGCACTTGTTCCTGACCAAGCCGCTCAAGATCTCAATGTCCTCCTCCTGTTGCTCAATGACAAGTTTGGGGACTTATGGAATCTCCCTACTGTTTTGCCACATTTCGAATGTTGAATTGTGCAGGAAGTTGCGCTGCCCACAGTGGGTAGCTCAGTGGTTAGCACTGCTGCCTCCCAGCACCAGAGATCTGGGTTCAATTTCAGAGTCGGGTCACTATTTGTGTGGAGTTTGCACGTTCTCCCTGTGCCTGCAAACAATACCATGGGCTACATAAATCTTTGAACCGTATATTGTAATGAGTTAGAACAGTAAATGTCACACTTTAACACTACATTCAATGACTACAGCACTGTACCTTTCACCAAGATCTTCACCAGAAAGCGCGCGAGCTGACTGACCACGTGATGCCAATGCGGAATTCCAGTTTTCTCCAAGATATTCCCCTACTGTTTGAAATTAATTTCCTTCTAAATGTAGACTACAAATCCCACATTCAGGCTCAGTTTCAAAGCTTGCAGAGCAGATTACATTCCTGCTTTAGCTAAGTACACTGAGGGTGCATTTGGCAGACAGAGGGATCCTGAGGATGGGATTTGCTGTTCTTCTGGTGCCAGAGACGGACTCACATAACAGTGAACGGGAGCTCGCTTTATAAAGAAAGGAGCACAATTCACTAATTGTGTTACAGCGAAATTGCACTAAATAAACACACCTTGACTGGATAACTGTCTGTATATTGAATGGAGGATCTAAACTGATGGACCAAAGCGAATACAGTAGTTCCTACTTTGTATGTTCTGATGTTTAATCATACTAAAGGATATGAACACTGTGTCGGGCAAACTGAATTGAGGAGATTTTCACCATGAACTAGAATGGAGGATGCTCAGTGTGTTGAATGACCTAGTCATTTTCCGATGTTTCTGTGCAGTCTGTGGGAAAGCTCTGTAAATGCTGCCACCTGCTCTCAGATGTTAGGAAGGAGATCTCTGCAGGGTCAATACGGTAGTACTTCCCGTTCCAATACTGAGAGTGGTGCCGGGTGATCTGTCCAGTTTTATCCTTTAATTGCCCCAGAACAGTTTGATACAATAGAGTGTTTGCTTGGCCGTTTCCGAGACCATTGAAGGGTTTTTCACATGTCTGTATGTCTGGAGTCACGTTTAGGCCAGACCAGGAAAGCACGAGAGATTCACTTCCTGAAAGTACATTGAGGAAAGAAATTGGTGTTTACAATCGACATTGGATTCAAGGTCACTGTTAATGACTCGAGGATTAGCATCTCGATATTTTATTAATTATAACGTCCAATTGCTGTCAGAGCATTAGCCTGGTCTGGATAAGTAATCCAGTGAATTTTCCATAACATCACCATCTCCAATGGGGACCTATCTGAAACCACACAGAGATGGTTATTTCTGTGCTGCTTGACAGCTCTGTCAAAAAGAACTCCCACCAATGTGATTATCGCGATGGGACTCAGGCGTAGAATAACTGTTGTTATTCCCTTGTTATGGGATTGGACATAGCTGAGTAAATTTCCACATTGCCAGGGAGATGTCAGAGTTGGAGATTGAATGAAAGAGCTTCCCCAGGCACACGGCTTGTTGTGCAGCACAAGTCTTCAGTCCTATTGCAGGAATGGTGTCACGGCCCATTGCCTTTGTCTTATCTACTGTGTTCAGCTGTTTCTTCATGTCACATACAGTGAATCAGATCGATTAAAGACTGGCATCTGTGATTCTGCGGGCAGCATGGTGAGGGCGAGGTGGATCATCAACTCAACACTTCTGGCTGAGGACGGTGCAGATAATACAACCATGTCTTTTACACTGATGTACAGGGCTGTCCCGTGAAATAGGATGGCGATATTTATGGAGTCCTCTCCTCCAGTAAGTTGTTTAAAAGTCCATCGACATTTATGTCTGGATGTGGCAGCACTGTACTACTTCGATATGATCTGTTAGTTATGGGATCATTTTGCCCTCTGTATCAGATATTAGTCCTGCTGAACGTAACCAGTCAAGTGCGGTAGCTTTAATGGATTGTCATCAGGTTTAGGTACACATGGTTCCGACCCTATCATGTTCACCCGCACTCATCACTGAACCATAGATCAGCTTGATGGTAATGGTAAACTGAGGGATTATCCTGGCGAAAATGTTACAGATTGTAGTTGAATACAATTCTGCTGCTGCTGTGATTCTACTGCACCACATGAATGCCGACTTTGAGCTCCAATATGTTCAATTCAAATCTACTGACTATCCCCCAGTTCACACCAAGACCTATTCACCCATCAGCCCTGTACTCAACGTCTTAACCTGGTTTCTGATGTGGTAACACTTCCATTTTCCTATTCTGATTCTGCTGAGGGTCTCCCCCTGGTGTCACGCCTCCAGTATGTGACTTTACTCAAACCCCTTAACATATGCATCTGAATCTTTTCCATTCCCCCAATGCCATCTTCTGTGTTGGATGTGAATGTGTTCCCCTCGGTTTCTCTCCCTGACCATGATTAAGAGCTCTGCAGTGTCAGTGATACCAGCTTTATGCAGTTTCAGATCAAGTAATCTGTGCACCTTGCATTATTGGTCACATCACAGTGCATTCCGTGTTAGGCAAAGCGTTTGAGCAGCATTAACACACGTCTATGGAACTTGTTCAAAACCAGAAATTGCTGACGAAACTCTGCAGGTCTGGCAGCATCTTGTGGAGTGAAATCAGAGTTAGTCTTTCAGGACCAGTGACCCTTCGACAAAGCTCCCATTTTCTCCAGCAATTTTTGCATTTTCATTTCCAGTATCCATAGTAATTTGTTTAACTGAAGACTTGTTCTGAGCTTATTCATTTCTAGAGAAACTCAACAGGTCTGGTATCATCTGCAGAGACAGAGAAACAGAGTTACTGTTTCAATTCCAGTATGACACTGCTTCAGAACTGAAAAAGGATTGAAAAATGAGCTTTATAATCCCTTGACAGATGTGGGGAGTGGGTTGACGGGTAAAAGAGGGCGTGGCCAAAGATAAACATGCTTTTAGTAGTGGTGAACAAGAAGATCATGTGAAATAGCTTTAAATTAAGATGTGAATGGGAGAAAGAGGTTCTCTCTATTGAGTTAAAGATGAAGAAGATACAACCAAGGTCATAGGTAGGCCAGGAGGGAGATTGTACGGAAATTGGAGAACAGTTATAACAGTCTGTGAAATTGTGAAATTCTATATTAACTCCTAAAGGCTGTAACGTAGCCCAGGGCTGCAATGTTAGCATGAGAGCAAGGTAGGTTATTGAAATGGGAAGCAATGAGAAGGTCAGAGTTATTTCTACAGACAGAGTGGGTGTGTTCCTCAAATCAATCCTTATTTGGTCTAGCCAATATAAAGAGACTGCATTATGAGCAGCAAAGACAGTAGATCAGATTGAAAGGTTACAAGTGAAATGCTGCTTCACCTGGAAGCTATGTTTGGGGCATTGGACAGTGAGGAGGGAAGAGATGAATGGACAAGTGTTGCAGCTTCTGTAATTGCATGGGATGGTGCGATGGGGGAGTGGGAAAACGTTCGGGGTGATGGTCGGTGACACAGAGGGAACGGTCGCTGTGAAATACTGACCGAGGACGGGAGGGGAAGATGTGTTTGATGATGCTGTCCTGCTGGAGATGGTGGAAATGGCGTAAGATGAATATGTGAATGTGGATTCTCGCGCAGGAGGAAGTGTGGACAAGGAGGAATCTATCATTGTTCTGGGATGGAGGGGACAGATTGAGGGCAACACCGTGGGAGATGGGACAGGCATAGCTGAAGGCCCTGTCCACCAGATTTGGGGGATTTCTGGTTTGATGGAAATGAGGTCACATTAGACGCAGCTCACAGGAATGTGGCATCGTCAAACAGAAACAACAGAGATGCACAAACTTGGAGAATGGAGTCAGCCTTCACTGATCTTGTATTCAGCCACAGGCAGAAGATCCCCCTGAATGATTGAAAAGAACCAGGCATCTAATTTGAGCATTTCTGCCTCACATCTGGTCGGAAGCGGTATGTGAAAATAGACCCAGAGGAAGGCCAGTGAGTATACGTGAGCAGACATTCAAGCAGATATCCCAAACCGTTCAGTAATTATTGTTTCTGTTCAAAAGAAGAACTCAGTAAGCAGATGAAGCACACATGGTTGACAAAGACTCTCAAGGATACAATTGATGAGCATTAGTGGAGGGCCAGATTTATAATGTCTATTTCAGGGACCAGAAGCATATGCTAGACATGAATTTCAGCTGTGCTTCCTGAACTCCCCCCAGAAACTACTGCCATTGCTGCTCCATCCTCTTCCCTGCTCGTGTCCCCTTTGTGATTCCAGGTTCTCCCTCTCAAATTACAGATTACATTTCCTACATTATGGTCCCTCCCCACTTCACCTGAAACTCTTTGATCAAGTCTACCTCCTCTGCAGTAGCATCAAGCTGCGTTTAGTGCTGCCACTTTTCCTTTGGTCTCAGTGTGGCTCGGTCTCTCCATTCATGCTGTTTTACACCTCCCACATATCTCACTCTGGGAAGTTTCCTTCTTTGAGTAAACCTTATTGAAAACATCTCTCCCCTTTGCACTGAATTCACACTGCGATCCAAATTTCAAAAGATATAATGAGCCTTCATCTCACTCTGCTAAAGGCAACTGCACGCTGACCGTGTGGTACAAGGATTCCCCTTCTTATATGGTTCAGGCCTGTGATGTGCTTTCACTGTAGAGATCATCACCCCATTTGGACAAAGCAATTCAGGTGTTTGACCTCTTATTGGTACTCGTAACAGTTTCCTGCTGCCTTAGTATTATAACATGAAGAAAAAGCAAATCACAGTATGAAGCTTGGGCTGAATGTTATTTACCTGTCATTTGAATACTGTTTCAAATTTGCAGTGCTTTATCTGTAAATGCTTGTTCGTAAAGTTAGTGTCAGATAGCGTGTCGGAGGTTGAGGGGTGATATTGTGGAAGTTTATAAAATCATGAGAGGTATGAATAGAGTGAATAGCAAAGGTCTTTCCCACGGGATGGGGGAGTTCAACCATAGAAAGCAGAGGTTTAAGGTGAAAGAGGGGAGATTTGAAATGGACGAAGGATCAATGTTTTCACACAGTGGGTGATGTGTGTATATGGAATGAGCTGTCAGAGGAAGAGTGGGAGATGCAAGTACAGCTACAACATTTCAAACTCAGTAGGACAAACATATGAATGGGAAAAGTTTAGAGGCATATGGACAAAATGCAATCAGATGAGTCTAGTTTGGTTTGGAAAACCTGGCCAGCATGGACAAGTTGGACCAATGGGTCTGTTTGTGCGCGATATGACTGTATCAATCTAGAAAGCGAGGAAAAGGGGAAAAAAGACAAGATATAGTCAATTGGCAAGAAATACAAAAACAAGCAGCACGAACTTTTCCGAGCATATAAAAAAAGTTCAAGATGATTGTGTGATCTTAGGTGAAATTAATTAGGAAAGTATACTGAGGACAATTGGAGGGTGTGACTGAAGAATTGGCTACAGGGAGCAGACAGACAATTTACACCCATGTTTTGCATCATTCCTCACAGGGGAAGGTACAGTAAGTTTTTCAATGATGTAAACAAAATGGTAACAGGAGGGAAGGTCTTGAACCGTCTCTAAAAAAAGGAACAAGGATTTTTCTAACAGGTGAGAGTAAGAGTAGACAGGCCAGCAGTAATTCATAGCTGGTTATAAAAGAAGTGGTCACAGTCTTGGGGTCATGGCGCCCTCTTTATCAAATATTAGATCTGCTGTTTGTTAATGTAAGCAGTAAGTGCGGTAGCTTGAATGGGTTATCATCAGGTTTAGGTACACACGGTTCTGACCGTGGCATGTTCACCCACATTCATCACTGAACCGGTGATCGGCTGCATGGTAATGGTAGACTGAGAGATTATATTGTGGTTGAATATAATTCTACTGCTGCTGCTGCTACTACAGCTGCTATGATTTACAACAACACATGAATGCCCAGTTTGAGCTGCAATATCTGCAATACAATTCTGCTGCCTGTCCTCAATTCGCACAGGGACCCAATCACCCTTCTCCCCTGTACACAGTGCCCTATCCCGGTTTCTGATGTGGGAACGTTTCCTTTTTGAAAAATTCTCATCCAGTTTGGGTATCTTCATGATGCCATGCCTCCAATTTATCGCATTCCTCAAAAGCATTTAACGTTTTCACCTGAATCTTTTCCCCACCGGTAATGATATCTTCTGTTTAAAGTGAATGTGTTTCCCTCTGTTTCTCTCCATGACCATGATTAAGAGCTCTGTAGTGTCGGTGATGACTGCCTTATGTAGTTTCAGAACAAATGAATTTGTATACCTTGCGTTATCATTCACTTCCCAGTGTATGGCGCTCCATGTTGGACAGGGCGTGTGAGCAGCTTTGACACACATGTTTGAAACTTGTTCAAAAACAGAAATTGCTGAAGGCACTGACAAGTCTGACAGCATCTATGCAGTGAAAGCAGAGGTAATCTTTCGGGTTCTCTGACTGTTCCTCAAAGCACGCAGTAAATCCAATAATTTTTGTTTTTGTTTCAGATTTCCTGTATCCAATGATCTTTGCTGTATTGAAAATGTATTCTGTAACTTTTCATTTTTCAAGGAACTCAGGGGTCTGGCAACATCTGCAGAGACAGGGAAACAATGGTAATGTTTCACGTCCAGTGTAAATCTTCTTCAGACGTGTAAAGGATTGGAAAGTGAGCTCTTTAGTATCTTGGCAGAGGTGGGAAAGAGTGTTTGGAGGCCCAGTGTGAAAGACAAATGGGCTTGAAATTGTGGTGAAAGAGACACAGGTATATAATGGGTGTAAATAAATGTGTAAATATTATAAATTGATTTTCTCTGTTGAATGGAACAAAACAAGACACGAACTTAGGGAGCCCAGGAGGGAGAGTGTACAGAAAAAGGAGAACAGCCATAGTGGGTTCAGGCTGTGAATTTATGGAATTGAATATTGACTCCTACAGACTGTAACGAACCAAAGTGTAAAGTGAGGTGTTAATCGAGCTTGGGTTGCGCTTCATTGGAACATTGCAGCAACCTGCATTTTCTTAGAATTCCTACAGTGTGGAAACAGGCCCTTCAGCCCAACAGGTTTATACTTACCCTCCAAAGAGTATGCAAACCAATCCCATTCTCTACCCTAATACTGTACATAGACCCTTGGCTATTGCACCTAACATCAACATCCCTGAACACAATCGGCAATTCAGCATGGCCAGTTCACCTAACCTGCACAACTTTGAACTGTGGCAGGAAACTAGAACACCCAGAGAAAATCGAACCCAGTTCCCTGAAGCTGTGAGGCATCAGTGCAAACCACTGAGACACCGTGCCATCCAGGACCGAAATATTATTAGGCCACAACTCTATACGAGCAGAAATGAAGCCATTCGGACCATCAAGTCTGCTCCGCCATTCGATCACGAATGATAGATTTTCAACCCCATTTCCCTCTTCATGTCAGTTATGTTTGATCCCCTTGTCAATCAAGAACTTATCTGTGTCTGTTTTAAATATACCAAATAGAACATAGAACAGTACAGCACAAAACAGGCCCTTTAGGCCATGATGTTGTCCTGAGATTTAATCCTAATGTAAAATATAGTAATTTAACCTATGCACCCCTCAACTCACTGCTATCCACGTGTATGTTCATCAGTCGCTTAAATGTCCCCAATGACTCTGCTTCCACCAACGGAGCTGACAATGCATTCCATACAATCATAACTCTCTGCATAAAGAACCTACCTCTGACGTCTCCCTTTTACCTTCCTCCTAATATCTTCAAACTATGACTTATCGTACTAGTCAATCCTACCCTGGGGAAAAGTCTCTGGGGATTGACACTATCTATTCCTCTCATTATTTTGTACACCTCGATCAGATCTCCTCTCTCCTCTTTGTCTCCAGAGAGAAAGGTCCAAGCTTGTTCAACCTTTCTTCATAAAGCAAGCCCTCCAGCCCAGGCAGCATCCTGGTAAACTTTCTTTGCACCCTCTCCAAAGCCCCTTTATCTTTCCTATAGTAGGGGGTCCACAACTGGACACAATCTTCCAAGTGTGGTCACACAAGGGACTTGTAGAGCTGCAGAAAAACTTTGCGGCTCTTAAACTCAATCCCACTTTTAATGAAAGCCAAAACACCATATGCTTTCTTGACACCCTATCCACTTGCGTGGCAACTTTGAGGGATCTATGCACTTGTGCACCCACCTCCCTCTGTTCCTCCACACTGCCAAGAATCCTGTATTTAATCCTATATTCAGGATTCGAATTTGACCTTCCAAAATGAATCACTTCGCATTTACCCATGTTGAACTCCATCTGCCATTTCTCAGCCCAGCTCTGCATCCTGTCTATGTCGTGTTGCAGCCTACAGTAGCCCTCTATACTATTGACGACGCCTCCAATCTTTGTGTCATAAGCAAAGTTACTAACCCACCCCATAACCTCCTCATCCAAGTCATTTATAAAAACTACAAAGAGCAGAGGCCCAAGGACATAGCCCTGTGGGATCCCTCTCAACACTGTTCTCCAAGCAGAATATTTTCCATCTACAACCACTGTCTGCCTTCTGCTAGCCAGCCAATTCTGAATCCAGATAACCAAATCTCCCTGTATCCCATACATCCTGACATTATGAATGAGCCTTCCATGGGGAACCCTATCAAATACCTTGCTGAAGTTCACATGCACCACGTCCACTGCTCGACTGTCGTCGACCTGTCTTGACACCTCCTCAAAGAAATCAATAAGATTTGTGAGGCATGACCTGCCCCTCACAAAGCCATGCCTACTGCTTTAATCACACAATGCTTTGCTAAATAGTCATAAATCGTATCCTTCAGAATTTTTTCCAAATTTTGCTGACCGCAGACGTAAGATTGACTGGTCTGTAATTGCCAGGGATTTCCCTATTACCCTTCTTGAAATAAGGAACAACGTTCGCCTCCTTCCAATCCTCCGGTACGACTCCTGTGGAGACTGAGGAAGCAAATATCCTCACCAGTAGCTTAGCAAACGCCTTTCTCGCTTCCCGGAGCTGTCTAGGATAAATCTGGGTCTGGGGACGTATCGATATGAATGTTTTACAAAATTTCGAACACATCAATTTCATTAATCTTGATCTAGACCAGCTCCTCTAAGTTTTCATTTACAACAAGTTCCCTTTCCCTGGTGAAAATTGAAGCAAAAAACTCATTTAGGACTTCCCCTATCTGCTCAGACTCCACGCATAAGTTCCCTACGCTATCCCTGATCGGCCCTACCTTCTCCCTGATTATTCTCTTATTCCTCACGTCTGAGAAAAATGCTTTGGGATTCTCCCTAATCCTTCTTGCCAAGCCTTTTTCGTGCCCCATCATGGCTCACCTCGGTCCATTTATAAGCTCCTTTCTAGCAAGCCTGTAATCCTCTAAAGTTGTGTTAGATTCTTGCTTCCTCCATCTTCCGTAAGCTGCCTGCTTCCTTTTGACGAGAAGTTTCTCTGTTCTGGTCATGTAAGGTTCCTTAATCTTACCCCTTCTTAGCATCTCAGAGGAACAAATTTGTGTATCACTCGCAACAACTGCTCCTTAAGCAGTCTCCACATGCCTGCTGTGCCCTTTCTGTGGAACAATTGCTCCCAGTCTGTACTTCCCAATTCCTGTCTGATAGCATCATAATTTCCTTTTCCCTTATTAAATATCTTCCTTTGGAAACTGCTCCTTTCACTCTCCCAGACTATGCTACATGTGAGGCAGTTGTGATCACTTTCGACAAAGTGCTCTCCCAACATTAGTTCTGACACCTGTCCTGGCTCGTTGCCGAACACCAAATCCAAAATGGCATCTCCCCTTGTTGGTCTGTCTCCATACTGAGCAAGGAAACCATCTTGAACACACCTGACAAAAACATCAAGCTGTGGTATAATTTCCTTTTATCTGCCATGCTCGGGTAAACTGTGCAGGGCAGCTCCAAACTGAGAAAACTCAACATTGTGCCCATTGGCCTTTTCATGATGGCAGCAGAACCAGGGATTACTGAATATCCAGGGGCATCCGGGTGATGGTGAGCACCTCCAGCCATAATGGATGGGAAAATCGTGCTGGCGTTGAATGATAGGGACACCATGAGGTAGGGTGTGTAGTTAATGAGGTGAGTTCGATAAGATAACACCAGGAAACTAGCTGTGCCTCGTGCAGATATTCCTTCTGTCACACTCAATGAAAATGGCACTGAGACAAATTATTGTAGATTCAGCCCAGTGAGTCGATTGAATTGCTGATCCTACTCCCAGTTACAACGCTGCAGGACAAATGCTTATCCAAAATTCTCAATAGTCATAACTTACACAAATATCCTGCTCACCCCATCATTCCTAGAAGCAGTGGCTTATATTGCAAGATGCTATCAAAATGTTCTCATTTCACAATTTTTAAACCTACCATCAGATCATTCTCTGAAATTCTCTCTCAATCTTCCCCTCGCTTTTAACAAAGCTCCTCCCAGTTGTTGGTATTTAAACTGATTCCCCCACCATCTCTCTCTGGCAGTGAGTTTCACACACACAGCACTCCTGTGTCATGCCACATTGGAGATATGGAGCTGGAAATGGAGAGGTGCTGCACATCCTGTCGCTTCCAGCATGAGCTGCAAGGTTCCCCACGCTGGGCAGTGATCTAATACAGTGTTACACAGCAATGCAGCGATTGGTGCACACAGCTGCATATGCTGGGAAGGTAACTGCTCCACATTAAAATATAAATTCACTCCTATTTACTGCACAGCTCCCCATGCTGCACAGATATCCAGTCCGTGTGTATAGAACAATGCCTTTGTGTGTTCTGCACAGCGCCCTGTGCTGAACAGATCATTTAGTCCAAATTTATAGATCAGTGCACTGTTAGACACATAAGTAGTGAACTTGTGAGCTCTAAACAGTGTTCGATCCTGAACGGATTGCTGAGCAGTACACTAGCCTGGTCGACGCAGCGCTTCATGTTGAGGAGGTACCTCATCTGGGCTTTTACGTGTCTGGGCTGGTTCTGAGAGGTGGATTGGGTAACCGATATAATTCTTGACATGATTATCACTCCTCCAGCTCGGCCCATTCCGCTGGTAAATTTAAGGTGCTGTGTTTGAGATAGAATTTACTTGGTCAAAATATTCGACATTAAACAAAACACAATTTATTCGAAGACTTTCGGTAAAAGACAACAAAAGGAAGACGAACTTGCAATAACTTAATTCTGTTCGAAAACCTAGCAGAATAATAGTTTATTTAACTACCATACACTAACTGCTCCAATATGGTATCATCCAATAAGCACACAAAGGTCAAAAAACAAATGCATGAAACAGATTGTCTGACATGCAGTTCTCCAATCCAGGAGGAAAGAACATTAAAAGATAGTTCAGAGAGAAATCACAGAGAGAGTGTGTAGAACCGGGGAGAGATTTCCTGCCTTCCACCCCTGCTGAGACACTAGCAATAACTGGTGAAAGGTAAAATTAAGAGTCCTGGTTCTGTGAGAGTTTGACCATCACTCCACAGGACCAGGCCGTGGCTGCAAGAACACAAGGAATGGACTGTATCTCCATCGTCTATGGCTCCGTAGGTGTCTCTCAAAAATGCCTAAACCCACCTAAGTTGTTAAATGCTGGACAGACAAAAGTCAAAGTTAAACCTAAATAAATAAAACAAAAAGATGCAGAGGGCCTGGTGATCAGACACAGACGGCCAGCAATTCCTATATTTCCAAAACACAGCAGAATAATCGAGTTTGTGAAGAGAAAGAATTATGTCTCTCCCTCACCTCGATGTTTACAACTGGACATGTGCCATGAGCCCAATAATCATCGATATCAAAATCCCACCCACACCAATTATTGTGATATATCAGAGTTGCCGTGAAATTGGTTAAATGGAGCTGTTTGTTCAGTGACTGTGATTAATATCAGTCTTTCTGGACCCACCTGGGTTACTGGAGGCTTTCCCTCTTGCATAATTAAGGACTTCTTTCAACATATTATGCCATAGTATTCGGCGCAGCGTCAACCTAAACAAGATTGGAATCAGCAGCTACAGAGGAAGAGAGAGAAATCAGAATCACAGAACATTAGAATTGTACAACAATGGATTTGATTTGAGAATATTAGACTAGAATATTCCAACAATGGATCCGAATCTGAGAACATTAGACTGGAATGTTCCAACAATGGACAGGAGTTTATCCTGGGGTCTTTATTGGCTTTCTCAGGATTGGCCATGGTTAGAGTTGTGGATACGAGCCGTACTGATGATTATTCAAGCTGGGTACTATCCCATCCTCGCTATTACTGGTGTTCCTGGTAAGTCTATCTCTGTCAATTCTATAAATAATGCTGAATGTTATTGCTATTCTGGTTGATTATATTTAACAAATGCATAAACATTCAGTCACAAACACCTCTTCCTTCTCATGCATTTCCAAACTTCTTACTCATAAACATCTGAGAAGGAATAAGACTGTTCGCAACCTTGAGCTTCCTTTTTACTGTGAACTGTTTTATACCTCCATATACTCTCTCTGTGCTCAAACCTGCTGACACCCCCTTCATAATATCCCCAACCTCCAGCTCTGCCTGAGTTCTGTTCCTGACTTCGCCATCACCTACCCCTTCGTTAACAACAGATTTTATGGCTCCAGTTCTCTTCTGACCTCTCTTCCGCTTACAAATAATTTGACCACAAACTTGTTCTTGTCTCTACAGTTACTTGACAACAGGGACTCTTAAATAGAGTAATAATTTCACTGGCTGTGTAATTCAGAGGCGCAAGTCATGACTGTAAAATCATTGTCTGAAATCCTACCACAGCTGATGACTAAAGTTAAATTCCAAGATCAAAAATTGGAATGAAACCTAATTTCACTCATGGCAAGCATAAACTATCAGGATTCCTTTTCTTATTTTATTGATAAACTTTGGTAAAGAAGCCTAACATGTTTGCCCTGTCTGAACTAAGTGTCACCTCAGATCCACAACAATTTAGTGGCCTCCATATTGCCTTGACAAATGGCCGCGTGGTCAAGGGCAGTTAGGATGGACAATAAATACTGCCCTTGCCAGTGATGCTGGCATCCCGCGAAACAACAACATTAAAGTTGAAAAAACCAAGGAATTGCGGATGCTGGCGATCTGAAATAAAATTGTCCACCGTCTGAAAGAATGTTGGAGAATCTCAGCAGGTATGGCAGTCGGTCGGAAAAAAAAACATGTTTCGAGTTCAGTGAACCTATCAAAACTGAATGCAGCTGAAAAATAATATTATTATATCAGGGATGGTAGGAAGGGTGAGCGGGAGGTTTGTGTTGAGTGGGTGATGTCCATCAAGAGAGAGAAAGTGAGAGAGAAAGAGAGATAGATGGAGAGAGAGAGAGAGAGAGAGAAAGGAAAAGCAAGCAAAAGGATTGCTGATGATGGACTGGAAGGAAAACAGAATGGGAAGTTATTCTACCATTTCCCCTTTTCACATATTCCTGAATATCATATTTATTATGGGATCTCCCTGCTTACCGTGAGTTATTTTCCCTCTATCTCTTGTCTCTGAGTGTGGTGATCAACTCCATCAGCAATAATTATAGTCGCTGAGATATAGATAAACGTAACGTTCCATGGTCAACTGTTTATTTGGAGACAAGAACTGTTACTGTGCGACTGTGTGGAGATGTAAGAGCTTTCTCAGCCAGGAAGAGAAACTGAGGAGCTAAAAAATGTATTGCTGGAAAAGCACAGCAGGTCAGGCAGCATCCAAAGATCAGGATAATCGACGTTTCGGGCATGCCCTTCTTCGGGAATGAGCAAAGTGTGCCAAGCAGGCTAAGATAAACGGTAGGGAGGAGGGACTTGGGGGAGGAGCGTTGGAAATGCGAGAGGTGGAAAGAGGTTAAAGAGAGAGTGATAGGCTGGAGTGGGAGTCGGGGCGGAGAGGTCAGGAAGAAAATTGCAGGTCAGAAAGGTGGTGCTGGGTACGAGGATTGGCATTGAGACAATGTGGGGGGAGGGGTAATGAGGAAGGTGGAGACATCTGAATTCATCCCTTGTGGTTGGAGGGTTCGTAGGCGGAAGATGAGGCGCTCATCCTCCTCATTCCTGAATAAGGGCTCATGCCTGAAACGTCGATTCTCCAGATCTTTGGATGCTGCCTGACCTGCTGTGCTGTTCCAGCAACACACTTTTCAGTTCTGATCTCCAGTATCTGCAGTCCTCACTGTCTACGAGAGAAACAGAGGAGACCGAGGCATTTTCAGTAGTGAATGGATGCATTGTAGGTGTGGGGAATTCACTTGCTGCTGTCATCTGGAAAGTCAGTGGAGTCTCTGTGGATGGTGTTCTCAGGATAGTGATGTCAGCGACTGGGATCATTCAGGGAGCCTCGATGGTCTGGGAACCCCACTCTGGATACTGCATTTACAGTGTGTCTGGGTCCATGATAAACAACTGAGGCTGAGACTACAAAGAAGGGAAGCTCTATAAACAGGGAGCAGCGAGGAACTATATTTTCCTCTCTGGGATTTCCAGGAAGATTTGTCTAAGCTGCAGCCATTCAGGTGAAAAGTGTAAAAACAGCTTGTCTCAGAACTGAGGTGGTCACTGAGCTGTATCCCCTCCTTCAGTATAACCTGTGTTCTCACACCAGTAGTAGGACTGCGCTGACACTCACGATAAATTAAACTGGAGTGATGCTGGAACTTTTCAGGCAGCAGTGGGTAATATATCCACCATCTCTGAAGTGCAGTCCTCCAACGTATTCACGAGTTGACTGAAACCATCTGCCAGCTGAGAGGAATGCATTGGTTCAATCTCCGCAGGGGAAGGTACAGAAACTACTTTCCACAAATATTAGGGAACAGAGGGACTGGTAAAAATTGGAAACTGAAGGAAATCAGAATTAATGAAGTTTATGTTAATGAAAATCTAATTGAATTGAAGTTTCATAAGTTGCTGCATCTGATGAGTTACATCTCAGAGTGATTGAGACGAGAACAGAGCTAGTGAAAGAATCACTGATTATTCTTCAAAGCTAGTTAGATTCTGGAAAGGATCCTGCAGACTGGACAGCAGCTATTGTCAACCTAAATATTTAAAACAGGATGGAGAGGGAAAACAGAAAACTAAATACTTTGATGTCAGCTGTGAGAAAAAAAAATTGGAACCTTTTTGAAGGAACATGACGACTAGACACTTGGAGAATAATGATATGATTTGGTACATTCGGCCTAGATTCAGGAAAGGGAAATGATCTTTGATAAACCTGTTTGTGGAGATTGTCCATTGTGACATCAACAGTTGAGAACCAATGGGATTGGAGTATTTGTATTTTTAGAAGACGCTTGACATGTCTGAATACAGGTGAATGGGGAATGTTAGAGTCCATTGGTAGCTAGGGGTGGAATATATACCACATGGATTAAAATTTGAGTAACAGAGATACGAGAAGAATACTGTTATTCTCTGGACTGAAGGATTGATGGGTGGCAGCAGGTTCAGTGTTTGAGCAATAGCTGTTCACAAGGTATAACAATTATTCAGATGTGAACAACAAATATCATCATGTACATTTATATTTATTAAATGGTAGAGAGGTTGGCGAGTGCTTTTGTTGAAAAGGACCTGGATGTCCTTGGTCATAAGTCACTGACAGAATTCATACAGGGGCAGGAAGGAAATGATTTGTGGCTCTTCAGGCAAAATGATTGAAGTACAAAAGTTAGAATATCTTTCCCACTGATCGTGTTTTGTTGAGATAATATTTGGTGCTTTGTGTAAAGATTTGGTCTGCTTTATAATCAATGATCTCTTTGTCACCGAGACAGTGCAAAGGCGTTTGACCAGACTAAACACTAGCATGGTGTTACCATGAGGAGAGAGTGCAGTAACGATGTGCTTAATCTGGAGCGCTGTGAGAGAATAAGAAGTTGAAGCTTGATGGGTATGGACAGCAACTCATTATACCCCAAACAGCTGAAAGGGGTGACAATGTCATACTTTTCATTGAATGTTTAATTCACGACAGTTTACATGCATCTGCAGAACCCACACGTCAATTGACAGCGATGTGCAGGCTCTGAATGAACTCTGAACAGTTTAATGCACAGTTACGGTGTGACACTGCATTGAGTGTCATTTTGTACACAATCCTGTCAGCAGCCAAAATACCATCATGCTGAAACAGTTAGTTATTCCCCACTTGTTTCTGACCTCCACGGAGACCATGGGACTGCCTTCTTGGAGATGGAAGATAACTTGGAGAATGGCTAAAAAATGTTGGCTTCATTCCGACTGCCAGAAAACCATGTTAAAGTAACACATATGTAATTAAGGCATGTGGATCAATTTGGAGCAGTGTGTCTGTGCAGACCCTGCTCCATTTGTTTGTGATGTTGGAGCATCTCTGACATTTTCCTGTTCCTGTGTTAGTGGCTTGAAAAGCTTAATAGCCTCTTCCTGTTCCTTTGTAAGTGACTCCGGGTTTGAAATGGTTCTTTCTGATCCCATGTACGTGACATGTGGGAGAGAGCAGACTCGCACCTTGCTGTGCAACAGGCAGGAGGGACTGAAAGGGCTATCCTTCTTTTGCCCAGTAGTGTTGATGGGATGAATGGCCTCCCCACATTCTCGTGAAACCAGATTGAGCTGCTGAATGAACTTGTCCTTTTACTGTGGAAATGTACTGTGCTGTTACATAAATGTTACCCAGACTTTAACAACACGGTTTTGAATGTTGTCTGAGTCTTGCTATACATGGTCACAGATTGTTTCAAGAGCTGAAGAGGGACAACATGTCCTGAAAATTTTGTAGACTTCAGTGAAAGCCCCCTCTTCTGCTGGCACGGTGAATCAGTAGCTAACACTGCTGCCTCACAGCACCAGGGTCCCAGGTTCGATTCGAGCCTTAGGTAACTGTCTGTGTGGAGTTTGCATATTCCCCAGTTGTCTGCATGAGTTTCCTTCGGGTGCTCCGGTTTCCTCTCACAGTCCGAAGATGTGCACGCAGGGTGAATTGACCATACTAAATTGTCCATCATGTTAGGTGCATTAGTCAGACGGAAATGTGTTTGGGTGGGTTACTTTTTGGAGGGTCGGTGTGGACTGGTTGGGCCGAAGTGCCTGTTTCCACATTGTAGGGAATCTAATCTGCTCAGTTTGGACTCAATGGGCTGAATAGCCTTCTTCCACACTGTAGGGATTCTATGATGACAAACTGGAGATGACTGAGCTGAGGAAGCTACGCTGAGGATCTCCTGCAAAAGTTCCCCACGGCTAAGATGATTGATGCCCACCAATGATAATCATCTTCCCTTGTGCCGTGAATGACTCCAAGCAGTATAGAGGTCATAATTAATTCTCAGTAAGTGTGATTTTGTTCAGGTTCCTTGATGTCATCCTCAGTCAAATACTGCCTTGAGTTCAGGGTCAGTCTCTCTTACCTGAGCCCCTGCGTTACCTCTTTTGTTCATATCAATAAGTGATGGTGCTGAAGCAGAAAAGGTTTTCTTCAAACAGAGGGTAGTGAATGTCAGGAACTCTCTTACACAGAGAGTTAGGGGAGCTAGATCACTGAAAGGGACCAGTGGTGTCCTGCTGGGATCAGTTCAGTGACCTCTGCTCTCTGTTATTTTCAAAAATGACTTGGATGCGGGTGTTGAAGAGTTGGATAGTAAGTTTGCCGATGACACAAAGGTGGTTGGAGTGGTAGAGAATGTGGAGGGCTATTGTAGGTTGCAATGGGACATCGAAAGGATGCAGAGCTGGGCTGAAAATGGCACATGGAGTTCAAACTGAAGGAATTCACTTTGCAAGCTGGAATGTGAATGCAGAATACATGGTTAAATGCAGTGTGGAGAAACAGAGGGATCCTGGCGTCCGTCTCCACAGATCCCTCAAAGTTGCCACCCAAGTTGATCGGGTTGTTAAGAAGGCATATGGTATGTTGGCTTTCAGTTGCAGGGGGATTGAGATTAAGAGCCGCGAGGTTATGCTGCAGCTCGATAGAGCCCTGCTCAGACCTCACCGGGAATATTGTGTTCAGTTCTGGTCTCCCCATTATAGGAAGGATAATGAAGCTTTTGAGAGTGCAAAGAGGAGATTTACCAGGATGCTGCCTGGACTAGAAGTCTTACGAAGAAACCGTGAGGGAGTCAGGGCTTTTCTCATTGGAGGAAAAATAGATGAGAGGTGACTTGACAGAGGTGTACAAGATGATGAGAGGCAGATAGAGAGTGAATAGCCAGAGACATTTTCCCATGGCAGAAATGTCTATCACGAGGTGGCATAAATTTAAGGTAATTGGAGGAAGTTTTAGGGGAGATATCAGAGGTAGATTCTTTACACAGAGAGTGGTGGGTGTGTTGAATGCACTACCATCAGTGGTAGTAGAGTCAAATACGTGAGGGAAACTTAAGAGACTCTTGGATAGGCACATGGAACAAAGTGAACGGAAGCATGTAGGTTAGAGTAGGACAAACAACACAACGTCGAGAGCTGAAGGTCCTAACTGCATGCATTAATGTAGAACCTTGAGCTCAAAATCTGCAGGAATTCATGTAAAACTCCGTTATCTCACTTTTTAGCTTAGAATCAATCTAAACATCATGGCATAGTCAGAGAACACAGGGGGCCAACACCTTCAACATTTTATCTTGCTATCAGCATTGTTCACAGCTCACCTGAGAATGCAACTTTTTTTTTAATAAAAGGCTTTGTGATTTACACATGAAAGAAGTGAAACTATCATGCTATTCTAACAGATGAAAGGCTTAACAGAGAATCAATTTTTCCATGTATAATTTCAGTTACATCACACTGTAAATTTTTACTATAAATTCTGTGTTACGATCGAGCCCTCCACTATCACCTGATGAAGGAGCGATGCTCCAAAAGCTACTGTGCTGCCAATTAAACCTGTTGGAACATTACCTGGTGCTATGTGATTTCTAGCTTTGTACACCCCAGTCGAATACCGACATCTCTAAATCAGTACTGTTCTTTGTTCTGTGTTCTATGGAAGTGCTCAAGAAGATTGGACATTAATAAGATTTGAGACTTGGAGCAGGTCAGCCTTGATCTTAGTGAAGGGCAAGGCAGGCTTGGGATGTGAATGACCTGCACCTGTTTCTGATGCTTTCCCATTCTGTTATTGGAAAGTTAGTGTGTGTTATTTTCCTGGAACGTCTTTTATGGACTATTGCAATCAGGGAGACACGTGGATTTTGTGAGCCATCACTGGGTGAGATTTGGGGGCTGTATTCACAATGAATCTGGGTCTACAACATGTTCAACAAATGAAGCACAAGATACAGAGAGGGGAAGTTTTGTAAAGAGAAATGAGCAACCTCTTCCATATCCAGCCTGGGTCTTCCAATTACATTATCCAATCTCCCAAACCGAGTGGGACAGTCTCGAGGGACCGAAATGTTTCCCCTATTTCTGTGTACCATGCTATAACAATAAGTGGACTCTAACTGCTCCTGTCTAGCAGGTTAGAGGGGTTGAATGGAACACAGAAACATGGGACTGAGGAGCAGGAGTGGGTCATTAGAGAATTTGAGCCTTCTCCACCAGGCATTGAGATTGTGGCTGATCAGATTATGGTCTCAGCCTCATCGTCCTGTCTGTGTCCCATTATCCATGACTCACATTTCTGTCAAATCTTTAACTAACTCAGCTGTGAATACTTGTAATCAGAGAGGCACCACAAACTTCCGGGGAAGAGAATTCCCATTCGAATGGCCCTTTTAGAATTCTTCCTCATCCCGCTGTGAGAATAAGAGAATCATACAGCGTGGAAAAAGATCCTTTTGTCCAATTTGTCCATGCCAATCAGGCATCTTAATCAGATCGCGTCCCACTTGCCAGAATTTGACCCACATCACATGATCCATTCCGATTTATGTACCTATCCAGTTACATTGTAAACGTGTAATTGTACCCGCTTTCACTACTTTCTCTGACAGTACACCCACCAGCCTCTGTATGAAAAGGTTTCCCCTCAGGTCCCTTCTGTCTTTGCCCTGTCACCTTCACCCTATGCTGTCTAGTTCTGGACGCCCCTATACTGGGAAAAAGATCTTGACCAATCAGACTCTCCATGCCCCTCAGGACTTTATTAAACCTCTGTCATGTCACCATTCAGTCTCTGACAGTCCAGGGGTAAAAGCCTCATCCTGTTCATCATCTCCCTGTAGCTCAAACCCTCAGGTTCCAGAAAATCTTTGTAAATCTTTTCTGCACCCTTTCAAGCTTAACAAGAGTCAACTGATATGTACGCAGTATTCTTAAAGTGGCCTCACCTACGTCCTGTACAAGCGCAACACGTTACTCCAACTCTTATTCTCAATATTCTGACCGATTAAGGCAAGCATGTCAACCAGGTTCCTCACTACTCTACCGACCTAAACTCCACTTACAAGGAACTATGAATCTTCACCCATAGTTCTCTTTGTTAAGCAACATTCCCCAGGGCACTACTCCGCTTTAACTTTCCAAAATGTAAAACCTCACAAATATATAAATTAAACTCCATCTGCCAGTCCTTGGCTCATTGATGATCAAGGATCCCGTTATATTCTGAGTTAATCTTCTTCACTGTCCACTGAACCAATTTGTGATGTTATCTGTAAACTTACAAACCATGCTTCCGATAATCACATCAAAGTTGTTTATAGCCGTGATTAAAAAGCAGTGAGCTCAGCACTGATTCTTTCAGAACACCGCTGGCCACAGGTCTTAGGTTTGGATAACAATCCATTACCTTCAATCCAATTTTGTATCCAATTGGTTAGCTTTTCCTCGATTACATATAACCTAATTTTAGTAATCTGTCTACGATGGGGAACCTTATTAAATGCCTTGCTGAAGTTTGTGTAAAAATTGTACACCACGGTGTATTCTTCAATTTTCTTTGACATCTCTTCATAATACTCAATCACATTAATTAGACATGATTTCCTTCACACAAATCCATATTGACTATCCCTAATCATTCCTTGTCTTTCTAAATAAATGGAAATTCCATCCCTCAGAATCCCCTCCAACGAACTCCTCGTCTCTGACCTTGGCTGATTGAGTCGATAATTCCCTGTGTTGTTTTGGCTCCCTTCTCCCTTTTTCTCCCCCCTCCTCCACTGCCCACAAAAAATAATTATAACTATGTTGGTGATATGGCCAATGATATAGTTCTCCCTTAGCCATGTTTCAGTAATGGCTATAATATCCCAGTCCCACGCACCAATCCATGCCCTGAGTTCATCGAACTTACCTGTCAGCCATCTTGCATTGAAACAGTTGCGATTTAATCCAACAGACATTCCTTGCTCCCCGTCGTTGTCTAGCCTGACCTGTCTCTTCATTTTACTGTTTCTGATTACTGTATCTCCTTCCAGCCTCGCACTTCCCTCCCTGCTGTTGAGGATCCCACACGCACCCGACCCCAATCCCAGCCAATCTAGTTGAAACCATCCCTTGCAGCAGTTTCAAACATGCCTGCCAGGATATTGGTCCCCTTCCAGCTCAGGTACAACCTGTCCTTCCTGAACACGTCACCTTCCCCCACAAAAGATCCCAGTAATCCAAAAGTCTCTGCACCCTGCACCAATTCTTTAGCCACCCCTTCATCTGCCATATCATCCTCTTCTTACCCTCACTCGCACGGAGAACTGGAAGTAAACTGGATATTAGCACTGTCTTTTATCCTTTTCTCTCGCTCTCCACAATCACTCTGCAGGATGTCATCACTATTTCTACCTGTGTCATTCTGTCCTTTGTACCAATGAGCACAATGACTTCTGGCTGCTTCCCCCAACTCTCCCCCCCCAACCCCCAGTGAGAACGTTCTGCAGCCACTCTGATACATCCTGGACCCTGGGCATGTGGGAGGCTACACACCATTCCAGATTCCCATTTGCAGCCACAGAATCCCCTGTCTGTTCGCCTCACTATCGAGTCGAATAATTACTTCTGTTGTTATTCTGCTTGCACAGCCTTCTGACAATGGGATTTCTTCATGAAACAGTTGAATTTGGCTGAATTGTTTTGCTTCAGGCAATGGGGAGATTCCAATGAATCCTCATCAGGAATCCTCCATTAGTGGGAAAGACGACTGGGCTTTTTTTCACTCCCAAACATTGCTGTGATGAGCGATAGGGAAACAGAAAAGGAGCAATAGAATGTTTCTCCACAGATAGGCTACATTTTCCATCTGTAAGTTAAATCAGTAACGTTATCAATCCCACACTGTACTCTGTGAGCTCTTCTTGAACATTGTATGAACTATATGACTCCATCACATTCTCGACTTCAGGTCAGTGCATTATTGCAGAATCAATTCATTAACAATAAATGTTTCTACTTGTTTTGAAGATGTGTTACTATGTGCTTGCATAATGTAAAAATAAGTGTTTCATGTCTTCACAATATCTGTGTTAAAATGAATATTCTTAAACATATACAGTAATTGCTGGAAAAGCTCAGCTTGTCTGTCAGCAAGTAGGAAGAGAATTCACAGTTCAATTTTACTGTCCAATGACCTTTCCTTTGAAACTGACTTATTCTTAAATTATTTCCCCAGTTTTATTCTCCCACACAAGATGAAATATTCATCCGGTATTCACCAACTACACTCTTCTCAAGATCTTATGCAGCCAATAAAAAAACCCTCATTCTCAGGCCGAACTGTTAATTCTTCACAACGTAATGCCTTCATCCCAAGAATGCGTAAAGAGAAACATCTTTGAGACGTTTCGAAAGCAATTTTGTTTTTTTTTCAGTTTAGGCAGTTAAAACTACACATAATACAACAGATGTAATCTCAGCAATGCCCTGTACTGATGCAAAAAATATCGCTAAGATCATACCCAACACCCCTTTCACGAAACAGGATCACGACATTTACCTTCCAAATCACTTGCTACATCTTCAGGTTAATTTGATGTGATTCATGTACAAAGACACACAAATCCCTCTGTAACACTGAGTTCTGCATTCTCCTTGCATTGAAATAAATTTCTGCTGTTTCACCTTTTCCCCAAAACAGAAAATTTCCATCACATATGTATTGTACTGTGTTTTTTTCTGCTGAAGATTTGCTCACAGACATCCTCTGTCTCTATGCCATTGCTTGTTGCTGTGCCCTCCCCCAGTCTGTATCCCATTGCAAACGCTCTGCCCTCCTCCTGTTTGCATCCCATTGCAGACGATCTGACCTTCCCCGTCTGCATCCCATTACAGACGCACTGCCTTCAGCTGTCTTTATCGCATTGCAGAGGCTCTGCCCTTCCCCTGTCTGTATCCCATTGTAGATGCACTGCCATCGCTCTGCCCTCCGCTGTCTGTATCCCATTACAGACGCTCTGCCCTCCCCTGTCTGTATCCCACTGCAGACGCTCTGCCCTCCCCTGTCTGTACCCCACTGCAGACGCTCTGCCCTCTCCTGTCTGTATCCCACTGCAGACGCTCTGCCCTCCCCTGTCTGTATCCCACTGCAGACGCTGTGCCCTCACCCATCAGTATCCCATTGCAGACAGTCTTCCCTCCCCCTGCCTGTATCCTATTGCAGGCATGCATCCCTTCCCCAGTCTGTCTCCCTTTCAGACGCTCTGCTCTCCCCCTGTCTGTATCCCAGTGTAGACGCAGTGCCTTCGCTCTGCCCTCCACTGTCTGTATCCCACTGCAGATGCTCTGCCCCCCCCCTTCTGAATTCCATTGCAGATGCTCTACCATCCCCCTGCCTGTATCCCATTGCAGGCGTGCATCCCTTCCCCAGTCTGTCTCCCTTTCAGAGGCTCTGCCCTTCCCCTGTCTGTATCCCATTGCAGATGCTCTGCCCTCCCCCGTGCATATCCCATTGCAGACGTCCTGCTCTCCTTCGTCTGTATCCCATTGCAGATGATCTGTCCTCTCCCTGTCTGCATCCCATTGCAGACCTTCTGCCTGCCCTCTGTCTGTCTCCTATTGCAGACGCTCTGCCCTCCCCCCGTCTGTATCACATTGCAGACGCTCTGTCTTCTCCCTGTCTGTATCCCATTGCAGATGCTCTGACCTCCCTCTGTCTGTATCACATTGTAGATGCTCTCCCCTCCCCTGTCTGTATCCCATTGCAGACGCTCTGCCCTCCCCTTGTCTGTATCCCATTGCAGACGCTCTGCCCTCCTCCTGTCCCTATCCCATTGCAGACGCTATGTCCTCCCTCTGTCTGTATCCCATTGCAGACGCCCTGCCATCCCCATCTGTACCATTGCAGACGCTCTGCTCTCCCCTGCCTGATGAAGGGCTTTTGCCCGAAACGTCGATTTCGAAGCTACTTGGATGCTGCCTGAACTGCTGTGCTCTTCCAGCACCACTAATCCAGAATCTGGTTTCCAGCATCCGCAGTCATTGTTTTTGCCTCCCCTGTCTGTGTCCAACTGCAGTCAGTCTTCCCTCCACTGTCTGTATCCCATTTCTGATGCTCTGCCCTCCCCCCTGTCTGTATTCCATTCCAGACGTTCTACCCTCCCCCTGTCTGTATCCCATTGCAGACGCTCTGTCTCCATTTGACATCTTATTGAATGATTATCCTGGTGCATGAGCAAACTGAGCCCCATCTCCTTCATCCAGTTCATTAGAATAGATTGTAATTTGTTGATGACCTCATACAGATCCCTGAAGAATTCCACTCGTTACAGCTTTCCAAACACAAAATGAGTAATGATCTCTAATCTGCATTTCCTGACAGCTCCCCAGGGTGTCCCTGCTTCTGCATAACAGCCTGGGATGGTTATATGACGTCCCCCTGTGCTGTGTAATTGACTGAATACTTCATTCTGTTTGGTGCGGTCTGTTTGGTGCAGCCCATTTTGCCGCAGACCCATTTAGGCGCAGAACTATTTCAGCGCAGCTCATATTTATTCCTTTTCAGGCTTCGATAAAAGCATTAATCAAAGAAATTTAAATAAAAATAATGTTTATTCCCTTGAGTAAAAATGTTAAAAAGACACTTGAGTAAGTATAACACTGACTCAGAGTTTTATTTCAGAGCTAAAATGATAATTAGTCTTTCATTTATTCAGATTGAAAACATTCATGAAGCTATTGAACATTTGACTGATGCGCTTCCAGATGAACTGCAACCGCTGCTGGACTGGTTCGAGGATAACTATGGAGGCAGAAGATTACGCAGAGGAAATGGTCGGCGTCCACCGCTTTTTCCAGTTGGAATGTGGAATTTATATGAAATAACTTTAAACAATGACGAAAAAACAGACAATAATGCAGAAGCTACCCACAGGAGATGAGAATGCGAACATGATGTGGAACATCCAGTTATTTGGAAATATATTGAGAGTTTACGAAAAGTTCAGAGAGGAAGGGACATTTACGATGAGCATCTGGTAGCAGGGCATGATATTCCGTTGAAATTAAAGAAGCAGACACAAGAATACAAACACTCGTAAGAAGTTTTGGTGAGAGAAATGATGTCGAGTATTTATGAGGGAATGCCCACAATTTTGAATGAACGTCATGTTTTAGATTTTTCATAATGAACTTATTCCGTTCACTTTTTTTTATTTTTAACATTTTTACTGAAGAGAATAAACATTATTTTTATTATAGTCTTTCATTAATGTTTTTAACTAAGCCTGAAAAGTGAGAGAGATGAGATTGGAACTGCCAGCGAGTTTTAATTGAGAATTGCTCTTTCCTGAATATTGCTGCTTACTTGGTTGGTGGGATGTCGATGTTTCACAATCTCCACACAAGGTGTCCTGGTCCTCTGTGGCTCTTTCCAGGATCCTCCCCACATGTCGAGGTAGTGCGTGAGGGAACAGATATCGGTCATTCGAACACCCTTTATGTCCTATTCCAGGATGTTTCTCCTGGAATTGGTGAAGAGGAGGGATGGAGTGAGGGTGGGAGTGGGTACCCCTACTATTAGTGCTGGTGTAGTGGAAGGGAGAAGGGTGAGATGTCTGGACGGAGTCTGACCACAGTGTTGTATCCATGAAGTGGTATTCGTGTGCGCGGCTATTGTGTCAGTGAGAGAAAACGTCGGGGAGGGAAGGTGCGAATTCAACAGTGAGTGTGGTCGTGCTTGAGCCTTATTTGGAGATAGAGTGTGAGCCTTATTCGGGGGCAGGTGTTATAACAGATATACGGTGAGTGCAAGGGAGCAGAAGAATATGGTGACACTTATCCTGGCAAAGTTGGGGGAAAGAATATTGATGCTTGTCCTGTATTGCTGACCAATTCTTCAGATCATCTCAGCGTTGAGGTGAATCTCCCTGAACGTCTTGTCCAGGTCTATCGCTAATAACGCCACAGACCTTTTCCATCACATCCAAAAGAATCAGTTTGGGTAGATCTACAAATAGCAAGGTGAAGCAAACATTAGTGCGTGATATATCAAACCCAAATCTATCACGCAAATACTTTACATCATATGTTCTGGAAATTAGGTTTGTAAGTATATGCAAGGGAAAGCAATGACATAGTGATATTATCGCTGGGCTCTTAACCCAGAGACCCAGGTAATATTCTGGGGACATGCGTTCAAATCCTGCCATGGCAGATGGTGGAATTTGATTTCAATATGTATCTGGAATCAAGGGTTTATGATGACCAGGAATCCATTGTCGATTGTTGGAAAATCTCATCTGGTTCACTGATGTTCTTGAGGGAAGGACACTGCTGTCCTTACTTGGTGTGGCCTGCATGTGACTCCAGACTCAAGACAATGCAGCTGACTCTTAACTGCCCTCTGCCATGGGCAATAAATGCTGGTTATCCAGCGACGCCCTCATCCTGTGAATGAGTAGCAAATAATCATGGGTGCTGCAGTAATACTGGATTGTCTCAAGTTGCACCGAAACTGCATTAACTAAGTGACTACTAATACTGTGAAGAATAACTTCCATAAGTGTGTATCAGGTCGGTTGAACAGTATGTTGTTAACCAAACTAGAGAGTAGGTTATTTCAGATTTGGTGTTGTGTGGTCAGGAGGACTAATTAATAACCTTTCTCTGAAGCAGCTTTGGAGGAATAGTGACATCAATATGTTGCATTTTTACACGGCGTCTGAATATAATATCGAATGTTCGAGCGTTCTGGTCACGCATCATGGAAGCCCTGCAGACGAGAGGGTTAATTACACTCCAGTGAATTGGGGAAGTACAATATAACATTCAATGGGAGAAGCAATGATTGTGAGAGTCATACAGTCCGACAGCACGGAGACAGGCCCTTCAGAACAAACTGGTCCATTCCGAACGAAATGTTAACCCCATTTCCCTGCCCTTACCCCGTATCCTTCTTATTCTTTCCTATCCGTGTATTTGTCCAAATGCATTTTAAATTTTGTGAATGTACCCACCTCAACCACTTCTGCTGACAGCTCATTCCATGTGCATACCACCCTGTTTGTAAAAGAAATTGCCGCTCAGGTTCCCTTTTACTCTTTCCCCTCGGATCTTAAATTAATGCCCTCTGGTCCGTGGTTGCTCAACCCTGGGGAAAAAAGGCAGAGTGCATTCACTCTATCCATGCTTCCCATGATCTTATACACTTCTATCAGATCCCCCTCAGTTTCATACACTCTAAAGGAAAAACTCCTAGCTTGCCCAACCTCTCACAATAACTCAGACCATTGAGTCCAGGCAACATCCTTGTAAGTTTCCTCTGCACTATTTCCAGTTTAATAACATCCTTCCTATAGCAAAGTGAACAACACTGAACATAACACTACCAGTATTGCATCACCAGCAACCTCTATAACTGCAACATAACTCCCTAATTTCGATACTCATTGCTCTGACTGATGAAGGCCAGTCTGCCAAATGCCTTTTTCACTGCCCTATCTACCTGTGACTCCACTTTCAGAGGACTTTGAACCTGAATCCCAAGGTCCCTTTGTTTCAATACCCTCCTAAAGACCCCGCTATTCACCATGAAACTCCAACCTTGTTTTGACTTTCTAAAATGCATGAACTTACACTTATCTGTATTAAACTCCATTTGACATTTCTCGGCCCACTTCCTCACCTGATCAAGGCACTGCTGTAATTTCTGAAATTCCTGATAGTCTTCCTCACTGTCCACGACACCGTCTATTTTAGTGTCACCTTGAAACTTATATTCATGCCTGTACATTCTCATCTAAATCAGAGATGTGTGTAATATGTAAATATATATCCAATAAACATGCATAAAACAAACAGTAATAGTCCCAGAATTGACCCCTGAGGCATTCCACTCATCACAGGCCTCGAGTCCGATAAACATGTTTCCACTTTTACCCAATGTTTCCTACCATCAAGCAAATTTTGGATTTGATTTGCCAGCTCCCCCTCAATTCCATGTGATCTAAACTTCCAGAGCAGCGTACAATGTGGAACCTTACCGAAGGCCTTACTGAAATCCATATACACCAGGTATACCACCAAGTTACTTGTCATTTCACCAAAGCAATCTATCAAATTTTTAAGACATGATCCCCCATGCACAAAGCCATGCTGATTGCTCATAATCACACCCTGCCTTTCCAAATCCATGTATATCTTCTCTCTCAGAACCTTATCAAGAAACCTACCTACTAGAGATGTCAGGTTTACTGGTCTCTAGGTACTAGGTTTTTCTTTGTAGCTCTTCTTGAATAAGGGCACAACATTCGCTACACTCCAGTCATCCTGGACCTCACCCGTTGGCTACCAATGATGCAAAAGTACCAACCAAGGCCCCCGTTATTACTTCTTTGTCCTCCTGCAGTGTTCCTGAATATATCGGGTCAGGACCAGGAGGTTTATAGAAATACTGATATGTCTACTTATTTCAGGTGAAAACACCAAAGAATGAGAAAGTGACTTAATGATGATTAAATTAACAAATTAAAGAAGATATTAATCACAGGAAGTGACTTCAGAAGAATTCCAGACTTTGTGGAATCCTGAGAATTCTCAGAAAATTGCAATACAGAAAAGGAGGGTCATGAAACTGATCAGGAAATCAAAAAACGAGCATGCATGCAAACAAACAGGAACACAAAGACTGCAAACATCTATGATCTTTATTTCAAAAGGAAAAAAAAAAGACAAATGTGGAAATTTGCAATCGGGAGAGACGAGTTTCTGGTGGATAACAGGGAAATGGCAAAGCAAATGCCCAGTTAGTTTACATCTGTCTTAATGGAGTAAGATCCAGAATATCACCCAGAAATACGAAGTGATCATACAGGACTTGTGGAAGTAAAGACATAAAGTCAATTCATATCAGTAACAAGGCAATATTAAACATGCAGCTGGATTGAGCATTGCTCAGCTTGACAAACCAGATGTACTTCATACCAAAATCTTCAGAAATAAATCACAAATAGAAGTATCGATTGCATTGTCGATGACTGCGTTCTATTTTCCTGTACATTCTGCAGAGTCTGGAAGCTGGTGTAGATAAATGTACATTAGTAAACATGATCCAAGCACGATAGATGAATGGTAGGGATCCAAGCATCTACAAAGGGAAGAAGAGACAGTGTGGAGAACTGCTGACAACTTTACATTTGTCGGGAAACTGTTGGAATATATTATATACGATGTGATATTGGATACTTAGACATTAACAGCAATATTGGAGACACTCAGTATGCATTTCTGAAAGGGGAATCATACTTGACAAACTTTGGAATTGTTTGAAGTTGATTCTTACAGCATAGATAATGGGGATCCAGTAGAATTGTCATATTTTAGATTATCAGAAGGCTTTCTATAAGAACTCACACAGTGAGTTCGAAAATGCAATGATGTGAAGGGTATTTGGAGGAATATATGTAAATGGAAATTTAAAGTTTGGTTTGCCTTGCTTTAAGGGAGTCAGAATATAGATGTAAAGACATGTTGAAGCAGTTTCACAGAGTGTTGGTGAGACTGTACCTGAAGTATTGAGAACAGTTTTGGTGACCGAATCTGAGAAAGAATATACTGACCACAGAGGAAGTGTAATGGACATTATCCAGATAAATCCCTCAGATAGCGAGATTGCGTGATGAGGAAACTCCGCCTGTGTTCTCTTGAGTTTCAAAGAATGAGAGTTGGGTCACTGTCAACTTTATAAAACTCACAAAACATACGACAAGTTGGAAATTAACAGATGTTTATCAGGCTGTCTAATCCACATTCAAGGCAAATAATGGCAGGATAAGGACAGACCATTGAAGACTGAAATAAGGAGGAAATTCTGCACGTGGAAGGGACTGACTAACACAGGGGCAAGGCAGGGCAAGATTACGGAGAATCCCCAGACAATCTATAAGTGTGTCAAGCGGAACAGAATAACCAGTAAATAGGTAGGCCTCATTAGTGACTTGCCAAGTTGCATCTAAATCAACTTTAGTAGTAGGAGAATGAGGGAAGTGTAGAAGGCTGTTTGTGTGACTGGAGGCCAGTGTACCACAGGCATCAGTGCTGGGTCACTTATTATTTTTTGTTCGGAGGTGCTAGTGTTGGGCTGGGGTGGACAAATGTAAAAAAAGCATAACACCAGACTATAGTCTAACAGATCTATCCGGCAGCATAATCTTTCGAAACACTGCTTCTTCATCAATGTGCACAACCACGTGATGTAACTGATGTTCAGGGATTTTTAACCTTATTATTTGTGGTATTCATAAATGATGCAGCTGTGAAAATGGATGAGGGGTGGGGTATGTAATAAATAAATTTGTGTTTGATACAAAGATTGGCGGGGTGATTGGCAGTGAGGAGGATGGCCTTATGTTACAGGGTGATACAGATGGAACGGTCAGATGGGTGGATCAATGGCAGATGGAATGTAACTCTGATAACTTTGAGTTGATACACTTTGGGAGAAGGAACCAGACAGGGGAGTACTCAATGAATGGCAGCACACTAGGAAGCTCAGAGGGTGCTTCTCCACATATCGCTGAATGCGATTGAACAGGTTAATACACAATTTGGGGAAGGATAGGGGAATATAAACATAGCCTTTATTCATCTAGGCATAGATAATAAGAACTATGCAGAACTTTGATGAGGGCAAGATGGAATTCTGTGTGTAGTTCTGGGAACAACATTACAGGAAGTATGTGATTGTACTGGAGGGGGTACAGAGAATATTCACCAGGATGTTGCCTGGGATGAAGCATATCAGCTATGGAGAGAGACTGGATAAGCTCAGGTTGTTTAGTTTAGAGGAGAGAAGGCTGAGAGGTCTGTGATTCAGAAGAATAGGATTACGAGGTGCATGGACAGTGTGGATAGAGAGCAGCTGTTGCTTTTAGTCAAAGGGCCCCATTTTTAAAGTGAAGGGTTTGCGGTTTAGTGAAGATTTGAGAATTGTTTTTCAACCAGAGGGTGTTGGGGTCTGGAATGCACTTCTTGAGAGTGCAGTTGTCATGGTAACCTCAACCCATTAGAAATGACACGGCTGTGCACTTCAAATACTTTAAGATTCACGGCTAAGGTCTTGTGTCGGAAAGTGGGCCTAATGTAGACCGTGCTGTATTTCTGGTAGTACAGAGACTTTGCTTCTGTGATTGTATGGCTGTGGAAGGTCAATCATTGAGTAGCTTAAGGTAGGAATTGATGGGTTTCTGAAGAATATCTTAACACAGTTGATAAGAGTGAACAAGAAATATTTTCTGATAATATGTCAAGGGCAAAATTCAGAGCAAAAAGGTGCAGATTTCTTAGCGTCTGTTACCAGATAATTGAGGACAGGGAAATAGCAGAACGATGGAGCAAATACTTCAGGTATGTCTTCACAGCAGAAAATAAAACAAAAAAGAAAACTTCCTAGTAATACGAGGGAACTTTATTCTGGTGAGAAAAAGGGAATAAAATGAAATGAGCAGCTAAACAGTTTAGAGAAGTATTCGACTGAAATTAATGAGCATAGACAAAGTCAACAGAGATTTATGAAATGGCAACCATATTTGAGAAAGTGGCTTTTAGTAAAATTATGTAGAAGGTATCAATGCCATACGAATGGAATCTCAAAAAGAGTTTTGATAAAGCCCAAGCCTATTCTGCAAATTCGAATCCTGTGGAACTCAGGCTAATATATGGTCATAGATTTAGAATGGGAGAGCTGGCAGGAAACAGTGAGTAGGAATTAAACAATGTTTTTTTTAATGGAAGGCTGGGAGGATATAGAAAGGATCGTGGCTTGGGCTCCAGCTATTCCCAATACACATCATATCTTGGGTGTGGAGCGCAACTGCAATATTCCCAATTCTGCTGACAGCACTAAACGATGTCAGCCTGTGAGTGGATGAGGAGAATGTAAAAAAGTTCCAAAGTGATTGAGACAAGTGGAGTAACTGGGCAAATACGTGGCAGATGGAGAGTAATGAAGGAGATGAAATGTTGTGTACTTTGATGGGAACAATAGAATGGCAGCCTCTCATTTGAAAAATGAGTGTTTCAAAAATGTTGCTCTATAAATGAACTTAAGCTGCATTTTTGTTTATTTCTGCGTAGCCCTCCGAGTCCATGTAGGGCAGTGAGTTCTGAAGCCAGAAGTCAATACTGGGAATGGCATTGGCACGCTGACAATTGTATATAGGCCCAGCAAGTGGAGAACTGTAACTTTGAAAGGAATCTGGATCTCCCTGTAGACCAGTCACTGAAAGCAATATTGCAGGAGCAGAAAGCAGGAAGGAAGATAAATGCTGTAGTCACTTTCATTTCAGGGGGATTTGAATACAGGAGTAAATGTATCTCACTGCAGATGTACAGGGCCTTGGTGAGACCTCATCCCGAACATTGTGCAGTATTGTGTGCAGTTTTGGTCTGTTTTCCTAACAGAGGACAAACCTGACATTGAGGGAGAGCAGCAAAGGATGACCAGACTGATCGCTGGGATGACAGACTTGTTGTGGGAGCAGAGTTTGGAGCGACTGGACCTGTATTCCATGGGGTTTAGGAAAATGAGTGGAAACCTCAGTGAAATATATAACACTCTGACAGGGCGAGACAGATTAAAAGCAGGGATGGTAATTCCCGTGGCTGGGACGTCTAAAACAAGGGGCCACAATATTAGGTACAGACAGGCCACTTTACATTGAGATGAGAATAAATGCCTGCACTCAGAGAGTGGCGAACCAGGGATACTCTCTCCCAAGTCAGGCTGTGGAAGTCAAGGGGCTGAATATAAATAAGGCTTTCTTGAAACTAAAGGGATAGGGAGAGAGCAGGAGTATGGTGTAAAGATAGAAAATCAGCTATCATTCCAAGTTGTTCTCTAATAACGCAGTAACAGTTCCTTTGCAACACTGTGTTGTAGAAAATCGTGCAATATTAATAATTGGGTCTATGGATAAAAGAGGGTAAGGGCCGAACCCTGAAAAATATCAGTAAAAACCAAAAATCAAATTTGGTCTAACCCACACTCGGACAGTCTAAATAAATCTTTAAATTACATGTTGTAATGGTACAGTGCTGTAAATGTAACGCTTTCACACGACAGTCACTCACTAGAGCACTGTACCTTTCACCAGAAGCTTCACCAGAAAGTGCGCGGGGGCTGACTGACCACGTGATGCCGATGGGGAATTTCAGTTCTCCCCAAGATTCTCGCCACAGTTTGAAATAAAGTTGTTTCTAAATATAAACTACAATTCCCAGTTTCAGGCTCAGTTTCAAGGCCTGCAGAGCGGATTGCATTCCTGTTTTAGCTGAACACAATGATTGTACCTTTTGTAGACAGAGGGATCTTGAGGCAAGGTTTGCTGTTCTGTTGGTGTCTGGCAAGGAATCGCATCACAGTGAACACGAGTTCACTATATAGAAAAAGCTTCATTAATTGCATTGCAGTCAAATTGTATTTAATCAACACGCGTTATCGGTGAACTGCCTGTACATAGAATGGAGGCACAAAACTGGTGGACTGAATGGACTACAGCAGTTCTCATTTTATGTTTCACAACGTTTAAACATATTAAGGGATATGTATATTGTATGGGGAAAACTGCGTTGAGGAGATGTTCGGCCATTAACTAAAATAGGGAAAGCTCAATGAGTTGTATGATGTATTCCTTTCCCGATGCTTCTGTGCAGTGTGTGGGAAAGCTCTGTAAATGTTGTCACAAGCTCTCAGCTGTTAGGAAGGAGGTTTCTGCAGGGTCGACAGGATTGTGTTTCCCATTCCCTTTTCTGATAACGAGGCTGGTGCCGGCTGTTCTCTCCGGTTTATCCTTTAAGACCTCGGAGCAGTTTGATACAATTGAGTGCCTTGCTTGGCCGTTTCAGAGACCATTGAAGAATTTAGAACAGGTCTGTGTGTCTGGAGTCACTTTTACGTCAGACCAGGAAAGCACGGGAGATTCACTTCCTGAACGTATACTGGGGAAGGAGATCATCGTCTATAATCGACATTGAACAAATGATCACTATTACTTACACCAGGTATTAGATCTCGATATTTTATGAATTGTTTCAAACTTGCACCAGTTGCCAGAGAATTTTCCTGGTCTGGATTAGCAATCCAATGACAATTCCACAACAGCACCATCTCCACATGGGGGCCTATCGTAAAACCACACTGAACCGATTATGTATGTGCTGTGTGACAGCACTATCAAAAATAACCCCAATCAATTTGACTATCGTGATGGCACTGAGGGCGTGTAATTGGTCCGATTGTAATTATTCCCTTCTTAGGGGATGGGACATAGTTGATTAATTACCCACATTAGGAGAAAGTGAGGTCTGCAGTTGCTAATTATCCACATTGCCAGGGAGATGTTACAGTTGGAGCTGGAATGAAACAGCTTCCTCAGGTACACGGCTTGCTGTGTAGCAAAAGTCCTCAGTCCTATTGCAGGAATGGTGTCAGGGCCAAATGCCTTTGTCGTATCTACAGTGTCCAGCTGTTGCTTCATGTCACGTGCAGTGAATTGAATTGGTTAAAGACGGGCATCTGTGATTCTGAGGGCATCATAGTGAGGGTGAGGTGGGTAATCGACTCAACACTTCTGGCTGAGGATGGTGCAGATACTGCATCGTCTACATGGATGCACAGGGCTGTTCTATTATTTAGGTTGGGGATATTTGTGGAGTCTTCTCCTCCAGTAAGTTGTTTAATGATTCATCGACTTTTATCCATGGATTTGACAGGACGACAGAGCTTAGATCTGATTTGTTAGTCTTGGGCTCATCTCTCTGTCTGTATCAGATGTTAGTCCTACTGTTCATAGTGTAACCAGTCAAGTGCTGTAGCTTTCATAGATTGTCATCAGGTTTAGGTGCACGTGATTCCGACCCGACCATGTTCACCCATACTCGTGACTGACCCATGGATCGGCTTGATGGAAATGGTAGACGGATGGACTATCCTGGGGAAAAAGTTACAGATTGTCATTGAAATCTACAGCATCAGATGATAACCCAGTTTTAGCTGCAATATCCACAATTCAATACTACTGACTGGGCCCAATTCACACCGAGACCCATTCACCCATCAGCCCTGTACTCAGTGACCTACTCTGGTTTCTGATGCGGAAATACTTCCATTTTCATATTCTTATTCTGCTGGAAGTTTTTCCTTGTGTGATGCCTCCAATTTATTACATAAACTATATCCATTTAAGGTACTAATCTGAATCTTTTCCTTTCAGTAATGCCATCTTCTCTATTTAAAATGAATGTGTTTCCTTCTGTTTTTTTCCCTTGACCATGAATCAGCGCTCTGCAGTATCAGTGATGCCAGCCTTATGCAGTTTCAGAGTCAAGGAACTTGTCACCATGTGTTGCTGTTCAGTTCCCAGTGTACGGCTCTCCATGATGGACAGGATGTTTGGGCATCTTTGACAATATGTCGTTGGAAATTGTTCAACAAACAGAAATTGCTGAAGAAATGTCTAAAAATGTTGCAGAATTTTCTGGAGTGAATGCAGAGCTAAACTTGCAGTTCCAGTGAACCTTCTATAAAGATTTATGTATTTTTATTTCCAGTATCCATAGTCATTTGTTTAATTGAAAAACTGTTCTGTGCCTATTCATTTCTGGAGAAACTCAGCAGGTCTGTCAATATCTGCAGAGAAAGAGAAACAGAGTTAGCGATTCCAGTCCAGTGTGACAATTCTTCAAAACTGAATACAATTGCAAAATGGTATTTTAATCCCTTGCCAGAAGTGGAGGATGGGCGGCAGGAAAAAGAGGGTGTGTCAAAAGATAAATGGACTTTTAACAGTGGCGAATGAGAAGATTCTGTATAACGGGTCGAAATTAAGGGTTACTGGGGGAAAGAGGTTCTCTTTATTGAATGCAAGATAAAGAAGACACAACCAGACAAAGTCATACGGAGGCTAGGAGGGAGAATGTTGACCATATGGTAATATATAGATCTGGCCACAGATACGTTTTCACTGTCGTGATCATTACCCCCTTTAGACAAAGGAATTCAGATGCTTGCCTTCTTATTGGCACTAGTAAGCGTTTCATGCTGCCTTAGTATTGTAACATGGAGAAAAACAAATCACAGTATGACGTTTGGGCTGAGTGTTGGTTACAAGTCATTTTTAATATTGTTTAATTTTGCAGTGCTTATCTTTAAACACTTTTTCTTGAAGTTAGTATCAGATGGAGTGGAGGATGTTGAGGGGTGACATAATATAAACATATAAAATCATGAGAGGTATGGATAGAGTGAATAACCAAGGTCTTTTCCACAGGATAGGGGAATCCAAACATAGTGGGAATAGGTTTAAGGTGAAAGAGGGTAGATTTAAAAGGGATGAAGGGTCAGCGTTTTTACACAGAAGGCGGTGTGGGTATGGAATGCGCTTCCAGAGGAAGAGTAGGAGAAGCAACGACAGCTACAACATTTAAAACGCATTTGGACAAACATATGAATGGGAAACATTTAGAGGCACATGGAGCAAATGAAAGTAGATGGGACTAGTATAGTTTGGAAGATCTGCCCAGCATGGACATTTAGAAAAGCTTCACGCAGAGTCAGGGTGGTTTTGTGAAAGGCAAATGATATTTTGCCTTGTAAAATCATGCAAAGTATTTCTGGAGATGCCTGTAAATGTAACAAGTGGACTTGAAAAAGGGGATCTGGTGGACATGAGGCTTTCCAGAGATTTTCCACAAGGTATTACAAAACAAAAGTTCTTACACAAAACAGAAGCTCTAGGACGTCGGATACTGTATTAACGTGGGATGATGATTATTTAACACAGAAATCGGAGAGTCAGGATTAATGGATCTTTATGATAAAGGTGTATCTGCTGGAGTACCACAAATATCAGTCTGATGGAATTAGTTATTTGCAATCTAAGCTGACAGCCTGAAGGAGGGAGCTGAGTACAATATACATCCGAATTTGAGGATGACACTGAGAATCAAAAGGCAGGCTGTTACTTAATGGAGAGGACTTCCAGAAAAAGGAACTGTAAAGGCATTGGAGTCTTCCTGGGTATGAAACATAAAGTCAGCATGATGATGCAGCATGGAACTCGGTTGGTACATTAGGGGTTTTGCTGGGAAGAAAGGGTTGTGTTATTGAGAATCTCTAAAATGGTGAGGCGATAATTCATTGGGGTTTAAATGAATGAGGAGTGATACTGCTGAAACATACAAGACACAGAAGGGGTTGGAGAAGGTAGATGTTGAGAAGTTGTTTCCATTGTTGGGCAAAGTGTCGAACTCGAGGATATAGATAACGAATAAGGAACATCGATTTCAATCTGAGATGCAGAGTAATGTCTTCTCTCCGAAGGTAGTGAATGTCTGGAATTCCCTAACCCAGAGAGGTGTGGAGGGATACAAGGAGTCGGCAAGAGAGTGGAGTTGAGCCCTGAAGTAGATCAGCCATGTTCTTATTAAATGACATTGTTAGCTTGAGGGGCTGATTGATCTACTCCTGTTCCTATTTATTAATTTCACATGTTATGCTTTTGGAAAGCAACGGGTTATTTTGCTGGAAATTGTGTTGTACAATATTGCATTCAGGGAGAACAGAGGATTGGTTGTTTTAACCCTAGTTGGGGTATGTAGCTGTATTCCCAGCGTATCTGGGTCTGCAACATGACCCACATCTGGAGCAGAAGTTACAAAGAGGGGAAGCCTGGAAACAGGGATTGGGGGTGGGGGTGGCGGTCACTTCCTGATCCAGTCTGGATTTTCCAAGTACATTTCCAAAACTCCACCTAACCATCGGAGTGGCCTCGATCGGCCCCTGTTTAGCAGATCCGAGGGCTGAATGGAACATAGGGCTGAGGACACAAGTGGGCCATTCGGCCCTTTGACACTACTCCACTAATAAATAAGGTCATGGCTCATCTCATTGTGATCCCAGCTGCACGTTTCTTTCCATGCACCATTATGCCTGATTCACCAGTCTATGGAAAATCAGACAAAGCCAGCTTAGATGTAATTTAAAGATCCAGCCATCCCAAACTTCTGGGTAAGAGAATTCCCACTTGACTGAAATCCTACTTTGTGTATTTCTCCTAATTCCTGCTCTGATGCAGGTTGGAGGGTATCACTGTTTCCTTTTCTCGTCCCATTCCTCCACTGCTGACACATAATTTTAAATGTCACCAGGTTGTGATATGGCCGATGATAAAGTTCTCAGACTGAGTCGGGTTCAGTGACAGGAACAAGTCAGGAAGATTTCTTTAGTCATCCACAAGTAACTAATATAACTAACGGATGTGCATGGTGGATCTGCGGTTAGCACTGCTACCTCCCATCACCAAGTAGCTGCGTTCAATTACAACCTCGGGCCATCCTCGATGTGGATTTTGAACATTCTCCCCAGGTCTGTGTGGGTTTCCTCCAAGTGTTCCAGTTTCCTCCCCCTGTCCAAAGGTATCCAGCTTAGAGCGGATTGGCAATGCTAAATTGCCTATAGCGCCCAGGGATGTGTTGGTTCGATAGATTAATCATGGGAAAAGCAGGGTTTCATGGATAGAGTAGGGGGGCAGGTCCGGGGTGGGGGGAGGATACTGTTACGATGGTCAATGTGGACTTGATGGACGGAATGTCCTGCTTCCACAATGTCGAGATTCTATAAAAACAACAAGAAGTTTTACTATACAAACATCCAGTGGGTGTCTATCTGATCGCTTTTCTCTAGGTTTTGTATGTTTCAATAAGATCACCTCTCATTCCAAGAGTAACCTGTGAAAGCCTTCATAATATAAGACCCTCATCCCTGGAATACATGAAGTGAAATATCTATGAACTGCTTCCAATTTGATTATATCCTTTCTCAGGTAAGGAGACAAAAATAATCTCATACACAGATGAAGTTATTTTTTGTTTTCTCAGTGGTGAGAGTATTTGGAAATCTCTTCCCTGCAGAGCATTGGAGGCAGAGATATTGAATATGTTTGAGGCACAAGAGAATGTTCATAAAGAATAACGGAGTCAAGGATTATCGGGGAATGGCAGGAATGTGCAGTGTTGGGGAAATGCTGACAGTGGTAAAACAATCACACTGTTCCAGCACATCCAGGAATAAAATGCAAAATGAAATGATAATATCGATGAAATAATAAGGGGAAATTCAAGATGGTGGCGATCTGGAAGGTCTGCTTTGTTGGGCTCTACAAATGGTGTACCTGGAGCATTAAGGGGAGCCATTAGCCAGAAAAGAGGAAAAATTTACTTTCTAGCCTTAAAAAGAGAGGGTGGATGTTGTCCTATTGCAGGAGATGCACCTTGATGACAAAGAACATTTGACTTTCCAGCAGGTCGCGTTTGATCGGGTTTATTTCTCCTTTTCTAGTATTACGAGTTGGGGAGAAGCCATAATGGATAAAAAGAATCTTCCATTTAACCTATTAGTTTGTATTTGATACTCACGGGAGGCTCATAATCCCCAAAGCCTAGAACTATGGTAAATAATACAGTATTTTGAATGTTTATTGCACCCCCTGCCAACCCCGCCCCCCCACCCCCGGCGCACCCTCTTAAAATCCTGGTAGATGCATTTTCCAAATTCAGTTATCTTGCATTGTGCACATTATTGTAGAAGATTTCAACTGTCTTATGGACCCCACGGTGGACAAAATGTCCTAAGGTGCCCCAATACCCTCGTTGTAATGTAAGCAATTAGTGGATTTGTGTGCAGAAAGACAGTTGGTGGATATCTGGAGGCAGATCCACATCACAAGTAAGAATTTTATTTTCTTCTTTAACCGGCATAAATGCCACATTCGGGTTGATATCTTCCCCATCCCTGCAACAATCTTAAATTCGGTGGCATCCTGCACAATTAGGAATATTACCATTTCTAACCATGAAGCAGTATACTTATTGATTAAGATTAAGGGCAATATAACAGCTACGAGACACTAGCGAATCAATCTCTTTAGTATTAAGACTAGTTGGTTAATTGAGTATTTCGATTAGATTACTTACAGTGTAGAAACAGGCCCTTCGGCCCAACAAGTCCACACCGACCCGCCGAAGAGCCACCCACACAGACCCATTCGCTGACATTTACCCCTTCACCTAACGCTACAGGCAATTTAGCAGGGCCAATTCACCTAACCTGCACATGTTTGGACTGTGGGAGGAAACCGGAGCACCCGGAGAAAACCCACGCGAACACAGGGGTAATGTGTAAACTCCACACAAACTGTCACCTAAGGCAGGAATTGAACTGGGGTCTCTGACCCTGTGAGGCAGCAGTGCTAACCACTGTGCCACCGTGCCACCCACTGCAATGAATTCAGATCTTTCTTAGCCATTAATTCAGATTTAACCAGTAAACCATCCATTTGATGGGAAATTGCTAAGGCTTCTGCCGAGGGATTAATTAATCCTTAGGATGTCGCAGAAGGGGGAGCAGGAACGCTGGTTTGAGGCAGAGCTGAGGCCAACCAAGAGGGCATACTGTGATAGACCCTCAGTGGCTAAGCTGCAGAGGATCACAATGTTTCGGTCTACGGTGAATTTCACGCTCACACAGACAGCCAAGAAGGTACTTACTTTTGCAAAACAAAGGCTGTTTGAACATGGTGATAAGCCAGGCAGGTATTTATTCTATCTTGCCAGGAAAACGAACGCCCCTCTTAAGCCAATACCTCAATTAGGGAAGGTACTGGGATCCTTACCTTCAATTCCAAAACGATTAATGCCTCCTGTCCGAGATTTTTCACCAAATTATTTCAGCCTGAACATTTTGAGAATAGATGGATTAAGATGGAATCAATTTTCAAGAACCTGGGTCTTCCAGGAGTTACCCCTGAATAAGTGTTGTGGCTTAATGCACCATTGTCAGCGCAGGAGGGTGTGAAGCAACTTCAGAATGTAAAGGTGCACATTCCTGACGGGTTTCTGAGTGAATTTTATAAATAATTTACACACCTATTGTCAGGGCTGATGTTTAACATGTTCTGTCACTCATACAGTCACGAACCCCTCCCTCCATCCTTAAGAGAGGCTCATATCTCTCTGATGCTGAAGAAATGAGGACCCCGGAGGATTGTGCTTCTTACACGCCAATCTCACTTTTAAATGTTGGTCTCAAAATCCCGTCTGAAACCCGTGCATTAAGGCTGGAAACTTTGCTGCCTTCCATTACCAAAGAGGACTAAACAGGCTTTATAAAGGGCGGCAGATTTTCCTACAATGTTAAGTGGTTACTCAATATGATCTAAGAGTGTCAACATCAATCTGTCCAGGGATTATTGATCTCTTTAGATGAGAGAAGGCATTTGATTGGGTTGAGTGGCCGGATCTCTTCTGTACATTAGAACAGTTTGGCCTACGCAAAGTTTTTATCAAGTGGGTGAGGGTCATTTACCGTGATCCTCTGGCTGCAGTTCTCACTAATGGTGTGGCCAACCAGTAATATGAATATTTCTCCAGGCAGCCGACAAGAATGACATCTTTCACCATTGTTGGTTACGTTGGGGATTGAGCCACTGGAGGAGTCCATTCATAGGATGTCAACATATCTGCCCCAGAGGTGGGATAGAAGTCACGAAAGATTACATTGTATGTTTTTTTGTCGAATCCCGCAATTTCGGTAGTTCACGTGATGCAATGCATTAATTCGCTTGTTGCCTTTCCGGGCGATAAATTAATTTTACAAAGTTGGAGGCCATGCCTATGGGAGGTCTTAGGGAAATACCTGATACTGAGGCTAAATCCTGGTTTCCTTTTAAATGGTCACGGGGGTGGTTTCCCTTTTTCAGTATATTCATTACATCTGTCTTTGATCATTTATTTAACGTGAACTATGTCCATTTGTTGGACAAAATTAAACAAGACCTTCAAAGATGGGAGGCATTTCCAAAATCCTGGCCAGGTCGGATAGCTGTTATTAAAATGAATGTCCTTCCTCATTTCCTACACCCCGTGTGAATGCTTTTTTTGATGTTTCCCAGACAGATGAGGCATGTGGGCTGCACTGTGGCACAGTGGTTAGCACTGCTGCCTCATACTGCCAGTGACCCGGTTCACTTCCCACCTCAGGCGACTGGCTGCATGGAGTTTGCACATTCTCCCCGTGTCTGCGTAGGTTTTCTCTGGGTGTTCCGGTTTCCTCCCACAGTAGAAAAATGTGCAGGTTAGGTGAATTGGCCACGCTGAATTGCCCGTAGTGTTAGGTGAAGGGGTAATTGTAGGGGAATGGGTGTGGGTGGGTTGTGCTTCGGCGGGTCGGTGTGGACTTGTTGGGCCGAAGGGCCTGTTTCCACATTGTAAGTAATCTAATCAAAGTTTTTTTTTAAAAAATGGCTGGTTTAGCTCTTTTATTTGGCACCATAAGCGATTCTTTATCAAGCTAACAAAATTGCAACTGCCCCAAAGATTGTGGGGAGTTGATCTCGCCGATTAATAGCAATCAATTAAGTTTTTTTTTCAACGTATTTGAGTGCCTGGGCCGCTGTGGTCTTGGCGTCACTATGGCTAGACATTGAGCCCTCTCAGACAAAGTGAACCCTTTTAGTCTGTCGTTCTTAGATAAATTGACAACGTTTATGGAGTATTGTCAGAAACTAATGATGATCAATACTGTTAAAGGATGAAGGACAATCCCTCAGATTGAGGGCAATACAGCCAAAACCATGTTTCTTAACCCGGATAATTGGTCTACCAGGTTGTCAACCAGGGATAATGGATTCCAGGTGTAAACTGTGGGCAGCGAGGGGCATACATTGCTTTGGTGATTTAGAATTAGTAGAAGCCCTGCAGAGTGGACTCAGGTCCTTGGGCCCAGCAAGTCTACTTCGACCCTCTAAAGAGTGACCCACTCAGACCCCATTCCCCTACCATGCTATATTTACCCTGGTTAATGCCCCAACTTACAGATCCTGGAACACTATGAGCGATTTAGCAATGACCAATTCATCTAACCTGCACATCTGCGTGACTGTGGGAGGAAACCTACTCAGACACAGTTGAGAATATACTAATTTCGGACAGCTAGTCACCCAAGGCTGGAACCAAACCCATGACCCTGGTGTTGTGAGTCAGCAGTGCAAACCACTGAGCCACCACGTGTTACTTGAGGGAGAAACAATTATATCATTTGGTCAAATAATTCGTAAGTATGGGCTACCTAGTAGGGACTCCTTCTGTTTTTTTTCCAAATTAGAGATTTGATTAAAAAATTACTTTTAACAGACACTTATAGATCCAATATAGAAAAGTGGGTTCTTACTGCTGAGAATACACTCTCTGTCAGTACCCTTTATCATTAGTTGGATAGTGTCCGCTCAGACAAGACTGTGCAGCTTCGTGACGTCTGTGCGAGAGAGTTGGGGGTTTAGATCTCTTCGGAGACATGGGAGGATATTTGTGAAAGTGCTCTAAGGATTTTGATCTGAAATAGGACCCATTCCATGCAGTTGAACATTCTTCACAGGGTCTATCTGACCCCAGTTTTTCTCTCAAAATTCAAAGTGGGATTATCTTCAGCGTGTCCTAAATGCAGAATGACTACAGACACTCTTACTCATTGCATGTGGTCTTGCTGCAGGCTTTGTATATATTGGAGCTCTGCGTTAGGTGTGGTAGAGTGGGTCATGGGGACCGAATTGGAGATAGACCTGGTTTCTCTTTTCCTGGGCCTGCCCAGAGTATCTTACACAGATGCACATGGCGGAAAAAATATATCCTTACTTTCTGGGCTAGGGAAAATATTATGTTGTGTTGTATGTCTGAAAACTCCCCGGATCTGTTGAGACTTTGTAAACTCATCATGGAGAATATCCCTTTGGACTTTCAAACCAGCATGGTGCCACAATAAAACAGAGATTAATATAAGTCATAGAGTCATAGAGATGTAAAGCATGGAAACAGACCCTTTGGTCCAACCCGTCTATGCCGGCCAGATATCCCAAACCAATCTAAACCCACCTGCCAGCACCCGGCCCATATCCCTCCAAACCCTTCTTATTCATTTCCCCATCCAAATGCCTCTTAAATGTTGCAATTGTATCAACCTCCCCGACATCACCTGGCAGTTCATTCCATACATGTACCATTCTCTGTATGAAATAGTTGCCCTGTAGTTCTCTATTATATCTCACCCTAAATTTATACCCTCTCGTTTTGACGCCCCGACCCCTGGAAAAGACTTTACCTATTAACCCTATCCAGGCCCTCATAACTTTGTAAAACTCTATTATGTCAGCACTCAGACTCCTACGCTCCAGGAAAAACAGCCCCAGTCTGTTCAGTCTCTCTCTATAGCTCAAATCCTCCAACGCTGGCAACATCCTTGAAATCCTTAAATTAGGGGGTTAGATAGGGTTGACAGTGAGAACCTTTTTCCACGTATGGAGTCAGCTATTACAAGGGGGCATAGCTTTAAATTAAGGGGGGGTAGATATAGGACTGATGTTAGGGGTAGGTTCTTCACTCAGCGAGTCGTAAGATCATGGAATGCCCTGCCAGTAGCAGTAGTGGACTCTCCCTCTTTATGGGTATTTAAGCGGGCATTGGATAGGTATATGGAGGATAGTGGGTTAGTGTAGGTTAGGTGGGCTTTGATCGGCGCAACATCGAGGGCCGAAGGGCCTGTACTGCGCTGTATTGTTCTATGTTCTATGTTCTATGTTCTAAATCTTTTCTGAACCCTTTCAAGTTTTACAACATCTTTCCGATAGGAAGAAGACCAGAATTGCACGCACTCTTCCAACACTGGCCGAACTAATGTTCTGTACAGCCGCAACATGATCTGACAACTCCTGTACTCTATACTCTGACCAATAAAGGAAACGCCTTCATCACTATCCTATCTACCTGCAACTCCTCTTTCAAGGAGCTTTGAACCTGCACTCCAAGGTCTCTGTTCAGCAACACTCCCTGTGACCTTACCATTAAGTGTAAAAGTCCTGCTAAGATTTTCTTTAACAAAACGCAGCACCTCGCATTTATCTGAATCAAACTTCATCTGCCACTTCTCAGCCCATTGGCCATTTGGTCAATCTGAGGTGACCCTCTCCACTCTCCACTACACGTCCAATTTTGGTGTCATCTGCAAACTTACTAATTGTACCTCTTATGCTTGCATCCAAATCATTTATGTCAATGACAAAATGTAGTGAATACTGCACCGATCCTTGTGGCACTGAACTTGTCACAGGCGTCCAGTCTGAAAAACAACCCTTCACCATCACCCTATGTTTTCTACCTTTGAGCCAGTCCTGTATCCAAATGGCTAGTTCTCCATGTATTGTATGAGATCTAACCATGCCATTCGGTCTCCCACGGGGAACCTCATCAAACCCTTACTGAAGTCCATATAGATCACATCTACCCCTCTGCCCTCCTCAATCCTTTTTGTTACTTCCTCAAAAAAACTAAATCAAGTTTGTGAGACATGATTTCTCACGCACAAAGCCATGTTGACTATCCCTAATCAGTCCTTGCCTTTCTAAATACAAGCACATCCTGGCCCTCACGATTCCCTCCAACAACTTGCCCATCACCAACGTCAGGCTCACTGGTCTATAGTTCCCTGGCTTGTCCTTAACACCCTTCTTATACAATAGCACAGCGTTAGCGAACCTCCAGTCTTCCGGCACCTCACCAGTGACTATCCATATTACAAATATCTCAGCAAGACGCCCAGCAATCACTTCTCTAGCTTCCCACAGAGTTCTGGGGTCACCTAATCAGGTCCTGGTGATTTATCCACATTTACCCGCTTCAAGACATCCAGCACTTCCTCGTCTGTAATATCGACATTTTGCAAGGTGTCACCATCTATTTCACTACAATTTATATATTCCATATCATTTTCCACAGGAAATACTGATGCACAATACTCCTTTAGTATCTCCCCCATACTTCCTGTGCTAGGAAGAATATTCTGTTGTGTTGGATGTCTGAAAACCCCCTGTGTCTACTGGGTGGTTGTAAGCTCGTCATGGAGAATATCCCTTTGGACGTTCTCATTAGTATGGTGCACCGAAAAGCAGAGATTTATGTAAGATATGGCAACCCTTTCTGGATTACCGCGATGCAGGCTTATTTGCCACTCTAAAAAGGTCTTTTATATAGCCATGACGATATTGGCTAATGAATCACATCTTAGGAACTATGAACGTATGAATGTGTATCAGTTGATGCTCTCGAAGAATGAGAGCTATCACTTTGTTATTATTTATTATTTATTGTTTATTTTTGCTTTTCTTCTGTCCATTTAGAGACTTTAACTTATTTTGTATATACATGCACATGGGTGTAATTTTGTTCAGTTATTTGAGTTGTTTTGTTATTGGTTTAATATAATAATAAAAATATCTTTTTCAATAAAAAACTTTGCTAAAAATTAAAATGCTAATATGGATAGATTAGAGTCCCAAATAACTCTCATTAGAGAGACCACTCGTGGTGGTTTACGTTGAAGGTCACCACACGGGTGATAGGGTAAGGTTGAGAGAGGATCCCCTTCATGGTAACCTCTGGGGAATTGTGGGGAATTGAACCTGCGCTGGTGGCCTCCCTCTGCATCACAAACCAACCATCCAACCAACGGAGTGGGAGACTGTGTAACTGCTACACACAGAATCAGCCGCAGAAAAAGGGCAAGAGAAATGTTAATGACAAGGAAAAAGGTGTATTTGATACAAAAATGTTCTCTGCTCGAAATTGTATTTTATAATGAGACAAGTGTTTGGAAGCTGTCTTTGGCTGAATACAATAAGGTGAGACAAGTGAAATAACCAGAATGACTAATTGTGATTGGATATCGATAACCATAAAATAAGTGCATGTTTTTGATTGGTCTGTGGAATGCTTGCTGACTGTTGCATGAATTTATAAATCAGATGAAATATATTGTAAGGAGAGTCCGTCCCCATGGGAAATGCCTTCTGTACACGTGGTGGAAGAAACCGGGGTATGAAGTGTCTGAGAATCGTCTGCTCGGTAACAGGAACATGGGGGTTGAATGACTGGAAGTTCCTGTAACGTAGAGCTGAGAAAACCATCAGATCACCCCCAAACCTATTGAATGTTGGAGCATATTTGAAGGACTGAATGCCCAATGATGGATTTTAATTGTGTGTGATTTGAAAAACGTACATCTCTACTCCATCCTCTTACATGTTCCACACTGGGGCACAGCCGTTTTCCTGAAACTGGGAATAAGTTGGAACAATACCTGGAAAATTCCATAATTGGCATTCCCAGGAATATTCTATAACTATGTGGGGGCATTAGAAAGGCAAGAGAGAAAGAGACGGAAGGTGCTGCATGCAGTAGTGAGAGTGGTGGAGCATGAGCCTTGTTCGGGGTCGGTGCTATAACAGACATACAGTGAGTGTGAGGGAGCAGAGAGAATACGGTGACCCTTAACCCTCCAGACTGGGGAAGGTTATTGATGCTTGTCCTGTATTGCTGGACATTTCTTCAGACCGTAGATACTGCACTGAGCTGTGTGGAGAGAGCAGACCATGCTCGGTGGGTCTGGTAGTGTGTGGCCCCCTCTGGGAAGAGCATGGTCCCCTTTGTACTAGCCCATCCACCAGGACCTCCATGTTGATGTCGACAAACCGTGGTGTAATTTCCCCTACGCTGCCATGCTTGGGGAAAATGTGCAGGTCAGCTCCAAACTGAGAAAGCACAACCGTGTGCCCATCGGTCTTTTAAAGATGGCACCAGTGTCAGTGATCACAGAATATCCAGGGGCATCCAGGCGATTGTGAGTACCTCCAGTCACGATGGGTGGCAGAATCGGGCTGGCATTGTATGACAGGGACACTATGGAGTGGGGTGGCTAGTTAATGAGATGAGTTTGCTAAGATAGCACCAGGAAACTAGCTCGGCCTTGTGCAGACAACCCCTCTGTCACACACTTAATTTAAATGTCACTGCGACAGTTTTTTGTTAGATTCAGCCCAGTGAGGCGAAGACTCTGCTGTCCTCACTCCCAGTTACAAAGCTGCAGAACAAATGCTCATCCAAAACTCTCCATCGCCTGAACTCACAGCAATATCCCTTTCACTCATAATTCTTCGAAATACAGACACGTGTTGCATGATATTATAGAAATGTGTTCATTCTGAAACCTGTGAACATATCCTTCCATGACATTTTATCTCAGTCTCCCCCCCCCACCCCCCGCATCCTATCTCGACCCCAAAACACACTCATTTACAGTCACATTGCACGAGACTGCCAGTATGACTAGTCATTTGGCCTAGCTGGTCCATGGCAACCAAAATGTACATCCAGACTCACCCCATTTCCCTGCCCTTGCTCTGTATCCCTCTAATCCTTTCCTATCTGTGTATTTGTCCAATTGCCGTTTCAATGTTGTTATTGTACCCACCTCAATCACTTCCACTGACAGCTCAGTCCATATGCGTATCACACTCTATGTAAAAAAGTTGCCACTCAGTTTCCTTTTTATATTTTTTATCCTTTCCAAACATTAATGGATGTCCTCTAGTCTTCGATTCACCAAACTTGAGAAAGAAGTTTGAAGTATTCACCCCATGCACGCCTCTCATGATTTTATAAGGGCTACACTTCTATAAGAACCCCCTCAGTTTCCTAAGCTGTAAAGAAATAAGTTCTAACCTGTCCAACCTCTGCCTATAACTTAGAGCTTATAGCCCAGGAAACATCTTTGGAAATTTGTTCTGCATACTTTCTAGTTCAATAATATCCTTTCAGGAGCAAGATGAACAAAACCGAACACAATACTCCAACTGCAGCCTTACCAACATCCTGTACAATTGCAGCATAACGTCCCAACTTCTGTACTCAATGCGTTGATGAAGGCCAATGTGCCAATAGCCTCCTTCACTGTCCAGTGTATCTGTGACTCAAATTTCAGACAACCGTGCACCTGATCTCCAACGACCTTTTGTTCCACTACACGTCTTAAGGCACTATCATTCGTCATTAAACTCCTACCTGGATTTGACTTTCCAAAATGCAAGACGTCACACTTATCGAAATTAAACTCCATTTGCTATTTCTCAGTCCACTTCCCCAGCTGATCAAGGTACTGCTGCAATTTTTGATAAAGTTCCTCACTGTAAATGATTTCTCCTAATTTAGTGTCATCTGCAAACCTACAAACGTTGCATTGTGTACTCTGGTCCAAATCATTGATATAGATAACAAACAGCAATGGGCCCAGGACTGACCACTAAGGCACTCCACTAGTTACAGGCCTCCAGTCTGACATTCATACCTCCACCATAGCCATTTGTTTCAGAGCATTAAGCCAATTGTGTCGCCAATTTGCCAGTTTACATTGGAGTCCATGCAATCTAACCTTCTAGAGCGGCCTACCATGTGGAACCTTATCAAAGGCCTTACTGAAATCCATATAGACTATGTCCACCATTTTTCCTCATCAACCTTCCAGGTCACTTCCTCAATAATCTCGATCAAACTTTGTCAGGCATGATCTGCCACGCACAAAGCTATGCCGACTGCTCCAAGTCAAACTCTTTCTTCCCAAATGCATCCATATCTTATATCTCCGAACCTTCTCAAGCGGTTTACCGAATACAGATGTGAAGCTTACTGGTCTATATTTCCCAGGCTTTTCTTTGCAGCCCTTCTGAATAAGGGCACGACATTTGCTACTGCCCAGTCTTCCGGGACCTTGCCCCTGAACTACCTTCTCTCGCCTTGTGCAGTGCTCTTAGATATATCTGGTCAGGACCAAGAGATGTATCTGACTTTATGCATTCTAATATGTCCATCAGCACCTCTACTGTGATATGGACTGTACCAAGATATCACAACTAACCTCCCAAAGGTCACAGGTCTTCATGTCTTTCTTCATGATAAACACAGAGGGGAAAGTGAGGACCTCACCCATCTCTTGAGGTTTTACACATGCATGTCCATTTTGGATTTTAAGGCATCCTATCTCTCTCTAGTTGTTCTTTTTATTTACTATACTGAAATTGGATTCATCTTAATCTGCTCAGCCAAGGCTATCTCATACCCCATTTTAGCCCTGCTGATTTCCTTCTTCAGTAAACTCCTGTAACCCATGTGTACCTCCAAAGATTCCCTTGGAGACAGCTGCCTGTACTTGAGTGACGCCTCCTTTCTTTCTGGTCAGAGCCTCAATATTTCTTGTCATCCAGGGTTCTCTCTTCCAGCCTCACTTTCCCTTCACCCTCACAGGAACATATAGACCTTGAACTCGAGCTATCTCACTTTTGAAGCCCTCCCACTTGCCCTGGCTCCTTTTATCTGGAAACACACTACTCCAATCAAGCCCTGCAATCCCCTGTCTAATTTCCTCAAAATTCGCCTTGCCCCAATTTTGAACTTGAATCTGTGGGCCAATTTTTTTCCCTACCCTACCTATTTTAGCATTAATACATCTCTGGTCACTTTTCCCAAAATGCTCCCCCACTTTACCTCCGTCACCTATCCTGCCCTGTTTCCGAACAGTAGGTCGACTTTGTCCCTTCCCGAGTAGGACCTTGTACATGCTGCTTGTGGAAGCTTTCCTGAACACACTTAACAAATTACGTTCCACCTAAGTTCTTAACCCTCTGGAAGTCCCAGTCTATGTTAGGATAATTAAAATCACCTATTATGACAACCCTATTGCTCCTGCAAGTCTCGTTAGTCTTCCTGCATATTTGTTCTTCTAATTCCCATTGATTATTTGAAGGTGTATAGTACAACCACTATAACGTCACCAACCCCTCTTATTGTTTGCATCATTTACAAAATCTCATTGGATATTATCTCAGTTATTTCATCTTTAAATACTAGAGTGATACGCGCCTTAATCAGAACTATTGGTATTTAAATTGTTTCCATTTACATCTCTTCCTCGTAGTGACTTTCACATTCGCAGCATCCCTTGTCAAGGCACAGTGGAGATATGGAGCTGTAAATGGATGGGAGCTGCACATCCTGTCAGTTCCAAAATTGGCTGCAAGTTTCCCCACACTGAGCTGCGATCTAACACAGTGTTACCGAACAATGCAACAGCCTGGGTTTATATATGAATGAACCAGTGCGGACTGCACAGCCCCCCATGCTGGACATTTAGCCCAGGATTATAGATCCAGCATTGGTGTGGGCTGCACAGAGTTTCACTCTGCACATAGCTTGGTTCCATTCAGCAGACACTAGCCGGATCTACACAGTGCTCCATCCTGAATATGTAATGGTTATGTGAGTTAGATTGCGAATGTGAGAGAACTAATCATCCGGCTATGCCTTTATTTTTGTTTTAATTCTTGTGATTGGACTCTTCAAATTCTGACTCATCCAGTTAGACCCGAACCTCTGGATGAGTCATGGTACCTGTTGTTACAGCATCTGGGTCTGCAACATGACCAACAATGGAGCAGAGGCTGCAGAGAGGGGCATCTCTGTAAAATGGAATGAGGGAATCACAATCAGATCAGCCGTGGTCTTAGTGAATGTTGGGGCAGGATTGAATGGACCACTGATGCAACTTATTCATATTTTTCTGTTTGTTCCAAGCAAACTCCCTTTCTCTCCCAATGTCATATACTGGTGGGGAGTGAGTCACCTCCTCCTGTTCCTGTGTAACAGGATCCTCGGGCCTCACTAGCCTCCAGATTTCCCTGTGACCCAGTTTTGAGCAGTTGAATAACTGGCTCCTGTTCCTGTGTCTCTGTCTCGAACAGTTGAGTGACTGTCTCCTGTCCCTGTGCCCCAGTTTCAAGCAATTGACAGATTCCCTCCTGATCCCAAGTTTGTGAAAGTAGATGTCCCTCCTCCTGCTCCTGAGTAACAGGCTCCAATAGCTCTGTGCTCACCTGCTGCTCCTGTGGAATGGAGGTGAGGGACTGAATGGCCTCTTCACATTCTTTTCAACTCTTTCTTGACTAAAGGCCTTTCCCTGTTTCTGTAAAGCACCATCAACATCTGACTGATGTATTTTTGTATTTGACTCTCCGTGATTGAGCAAACAAGCCGATTGGCAAAATTCAGATGCTGAATAACCTCCTCCTGTTCCCGTGTTATACATTGAAGAGTCAATAGACTCTCAGAGATATACAGCACGGAAAAAAGATCGTTTGGTCTGGTCATCCATACCGCCAAATATCCTAAATTAATCTCGTCCCCCTTGCCAGCAATTGGCCCATCTCCCTCTAAACACTTCCCATGCATGTTTCCATCCAAATGCCTTTTAACCTGCCTCCAACACCTATATTGTCTGTTCAATCCATACACACAGCAGTCTCTGTGTGAAAATGTTGTCCCTCATGTTCCTTTTTAAATCATTCTCCTCTCATCTTAAACTTTTGCCTTCTAATTTTGAACTCGTCTATCCTGTGAAGACATTGACTGTTTACCTTATCTATGCCCCTCATGATTTTATAAACCCCTTTAAGGATCCCCCCCCACCCAGCCTCAACACTTGAAAATAGCCCCAGCCTATTAAAACCCTCCCTGTAACTCTAACCCTCCAACACCTGCAACATTCATTTAAATCTCTTCTGCACCCTTTCAAGTTTGACAACATCTTTCTGACAGCAGCGAGAGCAGAATTAAAGGCAGTATTACAAAAGTGGCCAAACCAATGTCTTGTACAGATTTAACATGTCATGCAAATGCTTCGACTCAAAGCATGCACCAATAAAGGGAAGATCACCAAATGCCTTCATCACTGCGCTGTCTACCTGTGACAGCACTGTCAAGGAACGGAGAACCTGCCCCACGAGGCTAGCTTTGCTGCCTCACAGGGCAGCGACCTGCGTTTAAATCTATCCTTGAATGACTCGCTGTGTGGAGTTTGTACATTCTCCCCGTGTCTGAGTGAGTTTCCTCCGGGTGTTATGTTTTACTCTGACAGTGTAAGGATATACAGGTAAGGGTAGATTGGCCATGCTGGATTGCGGACCGTACCCAGGGATGTGTAGGCGAGGTGGATTACCCATGGGAAATGCAGGCTCAGAGGGATAGGGCGGGGTTTGTCCAGTGGGATACTGTTTAGAGGGTCGGTGTGGCCTCGATGGGCCGAAAAGCCTGTTTCCTCACTGTAGGGATTCGATAATTTTAATGGAGTTCTCCTTCACTGGCAGCTTTCGACAGGGCACTACGTGTAAGTCTTACTTTGATTTGTCTTGCCAAAATGGAACATCTCATATGTAACTAAAATATACTCTATCTGCCACTCCTCATATCACCTAAACAAGGTCCCATTATAGTCTGAGAGATCATTCTTCACTGTCGACTACAGCACCAAATTTGGAATTATCTACAAACTTACTGACCATACTTCATATACTCAAATGTAAATGATTTGTATAAGTGACAAAATGCAGTGGACCCACTATTGATCTTTGTGGCACGCCACTGGTCACAGGTCTCCAAGTTTAATGAACAAATGTCCACTATCACGCCCTGTTTCCAATATTCAAGAAAATTTTGGATCTAACAGGCGAGCTCTCCCTGGATTCCAGGCAGTCTAACATTGCTAACCAGTCTATCATGTAGAACATTTTGGTAATCTTACTGAATTCCATAAAGACACCATCCACTGTCCTGTCTTCATCAATCATCTTCATCACTTCCTCAAAAGATTACACCGAGTCAGTAAGACGTGATCTCCAATGTACAAAGCCCTCTTCAGTCCTTGTCTTTTCAAATGCATTTACATCCTTTCCAACAAAATCCCCTCCAACCATTTAGTCACCATTGACGTCAGGCTCACTAATCTATAGTTACCTGTTTTTTTCCCTTACTTTTTAAATAATGACACTATGTTAGCAGCCCTCCAGTCTTTTGACACCTCACCTGTGGAAATCAATGATACAAATATATCAGCAATATGCTGACCAATTTCTTTCCGAGCTTCTCACAAACATTTGGGATACAACAGATCTGGTCCCAGGGATTAGTTCACCTTTATGTGTTTTAAAATGTCAAACCCCTCCCTGTAATATAGACACCTTTCAATGTCTCACTGTATATTTATTCATTCTCTCGCTCTTGTAACCTCCTCCTCATTAAATACTGAGGAGAAGGTTTTGTTTCATATCCCTCCAATCTCGGGTGGTTCCACAGATAGGTAGTCTTACTGATCTTTAAGGGGCCCAGTTCTCCCCCTAGGTAATCTTTTACAATTAAAGAATTTGTAGAATTTCTTCAACGCCTCGTTAACCCTATTTCTAAAGCCAACTCATGTCCACATTTTTCTGGCCCGAATTCCCCATTGACTATTCACTTGTTGCCCTTACACTCCTCTCGGGATTCACTTGATCTCAGCTCTGTTTACCTGACATATGCCTCCTTCCTTACCTTGACCGGACCATCAATATATCTAACCATCCAGCACTCCCTGCACCCACCAGCCTTGCCCATCTCACTAATAGGAACACGTTGGCTCTTGACTCTCGGAAACCACGTTTTGATGGCCTTGCATTTTCCAACCATTCCTTCACCTGTGAATAGGGTATTCCAATCAGCCTTTAACAGGGCACGCCGAACACTTTCAAAATTGGCCTTGTTCAAAGTTAGAACTTTAATGTTTACATCAGGTATTTCCTATTCCACAGCTAATTTAAAACTAATATTTATGCGAAACAGACTTGAAAGTTAAATCAACACTTCCTGCCCCTCTATAACGGGCTCGAAAGTCTGACTAGGCTCCTTCTGTCCCTCTGTGATAGACCCAAGAGGCTCAATGGCCTCCTCCAGTTCTTCTAAACACACTCGAGAGGCTGCATGGCCTCCTCCTGTCCTTGTGTAACAGATCCGAGACATAGCAACCCGTGGATTACGAGCAGCCGTTAGACTGTATCTGATGGAGGTCCATCCTTTCTCAGATACAGAAACACAGACAACACAATGTACTGCAGGTGCCCTCTCAGTTACACTTTACGCAGCTGCAGCAACACATCTCTTTGTTCTGAATGATTCTGTTGACAAAATGTGCCAATATTCCAGCTTTCCACCTTTTCAAGTAGCAACAGGCTAATATGGGCTGATTGGTCTTCTCTTCTCCCTCTGTAAGAGGCCCATTGGGAGATAATTTCTTCAGCCAGTTCCTGAGCAGCAGTCCCAATGCTCTATCTCAAGGTTATGAAAGAATTTAATAACATGACATTAAAACCAGGAGTGGCCGCACACTGGTCAATAAGCACCGTGCTTTGTGTTCAGGTATCTAGAAACTTGCCCACCCTCCCCTTTTTTATGCAGCCGATCTGTTATTTTATAACTGACTCCTTTCATAATCAGAATGGAACATACATAGACCCCTGCAGTGTTCTGTTAATACTCTCATATACAAGAAAAAAGATATAAAATATTGAAAGATTTATGGTCCGTCCGTCAGCAACCTTATCCATTCCGTCCAAAACCAGTAAATGAAAAGTGATGAACTGGTTAACTGAGTCTATTTGTTCAGTGACTGTGATTAACGCCAGTCTCCATGGATTCTAATTATCCCAGTGGAGGGTTTCCATCTTTCAATGATAAATGGGCTCCGTTCAATGTGTCAAACCATAACATGAGCGGGAGCATCACCGTCAGCACTGACAGGGAACAGCAGATCCAGAGAGAAGGGGAGGAGTGATCAGAATCTGAGAACATGAGACTGGAATGTTCCAACAATGGATCAGAATCCGAGAACATTAGACTGAAATATTCCAACAATGGATCAGAATCTGAGAACATTAGACAGGAATATTCCAACAATAGACAGGAGCTTAGCCGATTATGTTTGGTATCTTTCTGCATTTGATTGGTTGTCATTATCATTGCGGATCTATTATGCTCTTCTCATTATTCAATACTTTTATTATCCCTTCCTGGCTATCGTTGGTGTTCCTGGTGAGTGTCACTGTCCAGATTTTTTTTTCTATAAGCCAGTTATGACTGTATTATTGTTTTTTCATATCATCTACACTTCCTGCCACTATTATTGTTCCAATCCAATCCAATTTCTCAATCTAGATATTCATTCTACAGACCACTGCTAACTGCATCAATGAAGGTGTTCAATTACTGTCTCGCTCTCTGCTCTGGCAGTGTTACTCACGGATCTCTATGTTGAAATATTCAGTTTCAGGGGAGAATCATAATGCATTGTAACATTGCCTTTGCTGTTAAGAGCATGGAGGTCACTGTCTACTGTTCTAGTTACAAACTCCACTTCCTTCCACTGTTCCCATCCCATCCCTGGCCAATATCTGCAGTTGAAGCAGACAAGTCACAACTGTGGGAGATGCCTTTGACAATGAGCTGATTCTTGACACCATTCCCTGACATTTCTCACTTGAACTACTCACTACTCCAGAATATATCTCACTGGTTTATTCCATCTGCTGTTTGAACCTTGACCTATGAAGTACAGGCTTAATGAAGCCAATAATCTGCTGCTGATGCTCCCGGCTTCAAACCTGCCGAAGCAAATCTGATTCGAACTCACACCAACTCCCATCCATCTGTCATTCATGTGCACGCCGATGTATATTGCTGTTTTTTCTGGCAATGCCTTTATTTTAACATTCTCAAATACTTTACCTCATCTGTCCATGAAACTTCCCTCGTTCTCTCTATTGATAAACAAAAAGCCTGCCAGCTGTTCTTATTTAAAATTGTTTTCTCCATGTGCGTTCCTTCTCAAAGAATGAGTTTCGCATTCAACCACGCCTATCGCGCACACTCTCTCAGTCTCTGATGAACACACAGAGAGAGCAAACCTTCCCATTATAGGCAGTAATCTGATGCGAGTATAGTTAGCATATGTTCGTAAAGTTTGCAATCCTCTCCAGATAGTGCAGTTCACTGAGCAACACACGAACATGGTGTGCACAGCTCTCCATACTGGGCTGTCATCTTGTTCCAGTTGATGTTTATTTGTGATGTTCTGTGATACAGATTCAGAATTTGATGTAACAAACCATTCCAGCTGATCTGACAATGCCTGTATTCAATGTTCTCATTCTTGTCATTTTACTCACGAAGGTCTCACTTCTGCAGTTAGTCCCACTGCCCTGTCTTTTTCCCCATATTTCCACAAACTCCTCCCAGTTAATTAACTGCCTGTTTCTGTCTTTAATGTGAATCTCTCTGTCCCTCTGTATCTTTCCCTGGCCTTGGGTTTTGTCTCCCTAGTGTATCGAGTGCTGGCATTGTGTAGCTCAGAAATAATGAAATGGCGTGTGTCAGGCTGTTGTTTACTTCCCGGTGTGTCCCATGTGACAGGCGTGTTTCAGAAGTTATGAGACACATCCTTGTAACTTGGTGTGTACCTGTGACTGTCCCTCTCAGGTGATCCTTGCGATCAGTAACACGAGGAAGACCACTGAGTAAAGGACCAGGCATGTAAATTGCCTGACAATGCTGTCACTTTTTAAATAAAAGGTTATTTTCTTCTTATTGTTAGTAAGAGGTCTTAAAGGCCAAACTTCCAAATGAAAACGGCTCAAGTAAATAACTTACGGGGATTTTAGGGTTTTTAATAAATAGTAGTAACAATGGCCAGCTCGTATAGACCAGGCTTTCTAGGTTTCTTTTCATTGTAGCAATAACAATCACCAGGTGCTTGGGGTCCCAGAACGGGTGTAAGTTTTAGTAAATTATCCCGAGCTGTTATTCTCTCTGGAAGCTCACTTGATGCTCTTTCCTCCTGGATTGGAGAACTGTATGCAAGAATGCACGTTTGAATATTCCTTTTTGCCAAAGGTGTGTTTAGGTGATTGTAGTATATTGGAACAGTTCATTTGTAGAAGGTACTGTATCCATTATTCTGTTATGGTTTCCAATAGTTAAGTTAGTCTAAATTCCTCTTCATTGTGTATGGATTTTGATTAGAGTGTTTAAATACATTGTGTTTTGCTTAATGGTGAGTGGTTTGATGAGTACCATCACATCTGGAACACCCACGTCACATCTTCCTTTAAAATACGAAAAGGTTTGGCATCCAAGCTACCTCCTTTAACAAGTTTGAGGCAGTCTGGTTGGTCTATAACAAACTGGGGACTCTTGTCTGGTTCTAAATCAATAATACCAAATTGAGTTTAGAATTCCAATCCCTGCAGTCCGCAAACAGGCCATTCGACCCAACAAGTCCACACCGACCCTCCGAGGAGTAACCTACCCAGACCCATTCCTCTACCCTGTTATTACACATTTACCCCGACCAAGACACCTAAACCACACATCCCTGAAAACTACAAACAATTTAGCATGGCCAATTCACCTGACATGCACACATTTGGATTGTGGGAGGAAACCTGAGAATCCAGAATAAGCTCATGCAAACACTGGAGAGTATGCACTGGGAGGCTATTGGGTTCAAAGGTCCCGTATGGTAGTTGTTAGTGTCTTTGGTTCTGGATGTTGAATTCGGTTGGTTTAAATAGTGTGTTGAGTATAAAGACAATTTCAGTCACTAAGAGTTCTCTGGGTGTGGAAGAAGTAAAGTTAGGGTTTTACAAAAGGTAATGAAGGGAAGCTGTAGGAATTGGCAGACAAGCTGGAGTTGAAATTGTGTTTGTCTGTGCGAAAATGAGAGATAATTACAGCTATAGCTCGGCAATTACATTTGGTGGAAACACCATCAGAATCTTTGGAAATGGCTAGAATTCAATTTCAAATGAGGCACCTTGAATATGAGAATGAATTGAAACTGTTTGAATTATGATGAAAAGTAGAAATAAAAGAAAAGGAAATTAAGACGAAAGAGAGAAAAAGAGAGAAGAAAAGCAGAGAGTTTCAACTTCAAAAGTTAGTAATTAGAGAGGAAAGTTGACATAGAAGGTGGAGATGAAGGCAGACAGTCGGCTGGATAAGGAGGATAGTGAGGATGAGCAACCCTATATAGCCAAAGGTCTGATGGAGATCTGTTTAAATACATCCAGGTGTTATCTAAATTTGATGAGAATGATGGAGGGAGCCTTTTTAATATCATTTCAGAAAGTGGCTAAACAAATGCAGTTGCAAGAGAACATGTGGATTTAGTTGATTCAAACAAAGCTGATAGGCATTTGCATCCCTATCAGAGGAGGTGTCTGCTGAGTATGAGGAGGTAAAGAAAGCCATTTGAAGTGCATATGAGCTTGTGCTAGAAGCTGACAGACAGTGTTTCAGGAATCTAAAATTGCATGCCTGGTTAAACGCACGTTGTGTTTGAAAGGATCAAACAAATTTTGAAAGGTGGGGAAGGGTATTAAATCAGAGCAAACCTATGACCCTTAGAGAGATTCTTATTTTCGAGAAGTTCAACAATTTACTTCCTGCAGTCATGAGAACTCATGTGGAAGAGCAGAGAGTAACAATGGGAAGGTTAGAAGCTAAAATGGCTGATGATGAAGATTGAGTTCAGAAATCAAAGTTTGGTTTCTGTGAGAGATTGAGAAGAATGTGTGAGATTTTCTTAGAACATATCCCCGTGAGAGTAAGGTTTACTAGCATAGGCCAGGGGTAGCAGGTAAAGAGGTTACAGCATTAAGAGGTAAAGAAGGATGTAATTCGTTTATGCTGAGACACGAGGAGCTATGTCATTCAGAGGGACTATTGGAGAGATGAGAAGTGCTCCATTATGTAACGTGTGATTGGAGTGTCCAGTGGAAACATCAACAGATTTATTCCACAATGGGATAGGAGGCCTTGAGCTTGGTGTTGGTATTACAGCATTTCAGCATTTAAATTGCGAATAACATATCTAAGACAAATCGTTTTCACTGATCGTGACCCTTTAAAGTCTTTGGAGAAATTTTGGGAGAAAAATGCCAGTCTGTGTCGACTGAGCTTATTATTCCGACATTCAATATGAAATTATACATGTGACGGGGTTAGAAAACCTAAGTTTTGACACGTTGTGGAAACTTGAGTGAAGAAAAACAAAGGCATTCTGTGGCAGGAGTAAAATGACTAAAATCGAATCTCGTTGTGAACATTTGTATGCTCAGATTCAATGTAATATATATGCATTGAAGTCAATAGACAATAGGTGCAGGAGTAGGCCATTCTGCCCTTTGAGCCTGCACCACCATTCAATATGATCATGGCTGATCATTCCTAATCAGTATCCTCTTCCTGCCTTATCTCCATAACCCTTGATTCCACTACCTTTGAGAGCTGTATCCAACTCTTTCTTAAATGAATCCAGAGACTGGGCCTCCACTGCCCTCTGGGGCAGAGCATTCCACACAGCCACCACTCTCTGGGTGAAGACGTTTCTCCTCATCTCTCTCCAAAATGGTCTACCTCGTATTTTTAAGCTGTGTCTTCTGATTCGGCACTCACCCGTCAGCGAAAACATGTTTCCTGCTGCCAGAGTGTCCAATCCTTTCAAAATCTTATATGTCTCAATCAGATCCCCTCTTAGTCTTCTAAACTCAAGGGTAGACAAGCCCAGTCACTTCAGTCTTTCAGTGTCAGGTAATCCCGCCATTCCCGCCAGTCTACTCACAGAGGAAGATTAGGAGGTCTAAAATGAATCCCTTTTTGTATATTGATGGATCATTTTTTTAAAGGTGGAGTTGCGAGTATACTATCACTGTAAAAAGGTTATTTTATCTTGGGATTTTTTTTTGAAGAGGGGTTATAAAGACAGAGGTGCAGAACTGCTGTCTGAAAACAGTGAAAGTAAATAATTGAGAAAGCCTTTAGGTTTTATGAAAACATTGGTAACAATGGAAGGGCAGCGGTCAGCTCTCCCAGACCAGGTTTACTCGGTTTGCTTTTAGCTGCAGCATTCAGAAGCTGTTGGGGATCCCGGAAAGGGTTGGAAGTTTCAATACATGATCCCCAGCTGCTTGTCTCTCTGAGATCTCTGTTGATGTTGATATCTCTTCGATCGGAAAACTGCATTAAAGGATCTGTATTTGAATATAACTTTGTGCCAAGCAGTGTATACCAAGAAGGTACGGTATCTATTGTTTGTGTAAGTGTTCAAACATATAAGCTATTTCAAAATGTTCTTTTCTTTAATTGTATTTTAACTAAAGCATTTGAATAGATTATATTTTGCTAAATGTCGAGTGGTTTGACCAGTCACAACATATCTGGAAGGCAAACTTCACATCTATTTTTAAAATAAGGAAAGGTTTGGGACTAAGCGAAATTCTTAAAATATTTTGCAGGGATCTGGTCTGGTCCACAACACTTATAGATGAGGAGTTTCTGACTGACTCTTATTGAAAATGTAGTGGAGGGGTTGGAGATAGTTTGCTGGAGGTTGTGCTGTGAGCTGCCTGAGACATTCAGGGAGACATGAGGATTTGCTGACCCATCTTTGGGTGGAGCCTGGGGACTGTAGATACAGCATCTGGGTCAGTAACATGAGCAACAAATGGAGCAAAGGTTACAGAGTGGGGAAACTCTGAAAACACAGAGTTAGTGTATGTGTGGAAAGCGATCTGTTGGACCCACCCGAGTTTTCCATTAACAGCCTCGCAAGCTAAACTTAATCAAGGAGCAGAGTGTGAGGGGACCCTGATTGAAAAAGGAGCTGGTCACAGAGCAGTGTCACCTCCTTTAACGCGTCCTGCAGCTTTACCCCAGGGGAAAGGACGGTGCTGCCAGTGGCTGTTCGGGTCACAGTTTCATTCAGCTTCTATGTTCTGGAACTTTCCAAGCAGGATTGGGTGAAATAGCCATCATCTCCCAGTATGTTGCCATCAATGTAACCATTCGGTGATGGAGGATATATATGGTGGATGAGGTAAATACATTGTTTCCCCCACAGCAGGGAGCTGCCGGGTGTATCCAGTATAATGGGATTCCCGATGGTGTACATGGTATCTGCAGAGTACCCATGTCAATGGGGAGAGGTAGAGGAACTGAAGGAGCTCTCTCTCTGTTAATGTTACCGTGTGTCCATGCACAGTACACTATGTTGGTGAATACCTCTTGTCCTGACAGCAGCCACAGTTCCTTCATTCACAAGCAAACAGCATTCACATCGTCTTCGTGTCTCCATGTAGAAAGGAATGAATGTATCTTGGATAAAGGCCGTCCCCTTAATACATGTTTGAAAACAGCATCCCCATCACCAACCAAACACTTCAAAACATTCCATGTGTACGCAGAGCAATGGGGTCACTTGGAATGTCTGGGAGCAGACGATCAGGGATGGAGCAAAACCTCCCATGTCTGAACGGGGCTGAGTGAACCCCCTAGTACACAGTATCATTAATCCCTGTAATCCCTCTCCATTTCAGTAACATACTGCCTTCCATTATTCCTGTAAATGAAATGACAGGTTATGTCATGTTATATTGCACCTGCCAAATTATTCTCCATTGCCTTTACCTCTCTGTATCTATCTGTAGATCCTCCACCCTCTCTTGATAATTTAATCTCTTGCTTATCACAGCAACATGACCAAACTCAGTGTCTCTGTATCTGTTCCATCCTCCTGATCATTGATATAGATTGTAAATAGTTGAGGACCCAGCACTGGTCACTGTGTGACTCCACTGGTGACGTTCTGTCAAACTGATTAAGACTGATTTATCCGGAGCGCCTGCTTCCTATTTGATACACAGTCCTCTCCCATTAATGTGTAACACAGTGGAAAAGCTGAATATGAATGAGGAGAATCAGTCAGGAATCCAACCCCTCGAATCTGCTCTGCCATGGAATACAATCATGGCTGATGTCATCGCGGCCTCTGTTCCATATCCCTGCTATCTCTCGATCGTCAAATTCTAGTCTCTTGCTGGAGATTGCGGCTGATGTAAAAAATATCCACTCCACATCTACACTTTCAATTATATTTCGCATCTTATAGACCTCAATGAGCTCTCCTTTCATTCTTATAAAATCGAGAGTATAGGCCTGAACTGCTCTATTTCTCTTCATAAGACAAATACTTCAAATATGGAATCAATCTAATGAAGCTCTTCTGAATTGCCTCCAATGGAAATACCTCATTCTGCAGGACACCCAAACTGTACTCCAGTTGCAGCCTCACTAATGCCTTGCATAGCTACAGCAACACTCCCTACCTTTCTACTCTATCCTTTTACAAATAAACGATGAAGTTATACTTGCATTTCTCAGTATTTGAAGATCCTGCAAGCAAGTTTTCTGTGATATGCAAGCAGGCACCCAGATCCCTCTGCACTTCAGCACTTTGAAGTTTCTCTCCATTTGGATAATAATTTGCTTTTTTATTAGGCTGGCCAACTTGAATAACCCGATATTTATCCACTTTAATTTTTTTTTTTTTTTTAGATTACTTACAGTGTGGAAACAGGCCCTTCGGCCCAACAAGTCCACACCGCGCCCGCCGAAGCGTAACCCACCCATACCCCTACATCTACATCTACCCCTGACCTAACACTACGGGCAATTGAGCATGGCCAATTCACCTGACCTGCACATCTTTGGACTGTGGGAGGAAACCGGAGCACCCGGAGGAAACCCACGCAGACACGGGGAGAACGTGCAAACTCCACACAGTCAGTCGCCTGAGGCGGGAATTGAACCCGGATCTCCGGCGCTGCGAGGCAGCAGTGCTAACCACTGTGCCACCGTGCCACCCATTTTCATTGCCAAATGTTTGCCCATTCACCCAACCTATCCATATAGTTTTTAAATCTCTTGCATCATCATTCCGAAGTAATTTCCCACCAACGTTAGTGTCATCTGAAAATGTAGCTGTAGTATTTTCTATCCCGTCAACCGAGTAATAATATCGATCCCAAATGGTTGAGGCATGAGAACTGAAATCTATGGCACCCAACAAATTGCATTTTCCAATATAAAATGATACATTTAATTCATCTGACTGCATTTTGTTGGTTAACCAAGCCTCCATCCAAGCTAATAAATTACTCCTAAACTGATGCTGTCTGATCTTACCACTCACTCTTTGGAGAAGCGATATATCCGATGCCTTCACGAAGACCAGATATATTCCATCTCCAGGATTCCCACTATCCACCTTGTTTGTCACATCTTTAAATAACTCAAGAAAACACTTCAATCATGGTTTATCTTTTGTAAAACCATGTTGAGTCCGAAGGTTTGTGGTTTATGTTTGCAAATGTCCTCAACAATGGATTCTAATAATTTGCCGTAAATTACAATACTTTATTGTTACACTTTACTCCCGAATGTATTCAATTATTTTAAGTTCTTCCCTTTTGAAAACCTTTACGTTTTCTTTGAATTCCTGTTTGATGGGCAAAAGGTTTTAAGAGATGTGCCCCAATTGCTGCACAAGCGGTATGTGTGGCTGACTGGACTCATCATCCTGCTGGTGTACAAAATCGATGGGATGAAGTCTTTCTGGTGTTCCCATGTTGCCATCTCCAAGACCAAAATGACCACCTCCTGTTGATGCATTAGAGGGGTGGGGGATTATGGAATCTTCCCGTTGCTGTGTAACATTTTGAGGGGCTGATGGATCTTCTCATATTTCTCCATAATCGGTGGAGATACTGAACGGTCTCCTCATGTATCCCAGAGAGGGAACGAAGGGAGTGAATGGTCTTCTCTTGTTCCCATACAACTGACACGTGTCTGAATTACCTCCTCCTTTCTCATGAAAAAAGTCTCAGATAGGTTTTATCCTAACACATTTCCCTTCCAACAGACTCGGTGGGTCTGAATGGCCTCCTGTTATCCCAGTGTAACAATCTGCAGTCACTGTGTGACCACTTCCAGTTCCTATGTTACCGACTTGAGGAGGCTGAATGGACTGATCCTGTTGCTGTGTAACAGGATACTGGTGCAGCACGGCCTACTCTGGGTCCAGTGTTATAGATTCGAGGGGCTGATTGGCCTCCTCCTATAAATATACATCGGGCTTGAGGGGCTGAACAGTGTCGTCCTATTCTGGTGTAACAGGCTCGAAGGCCTGAATATCCTTCTGTTGTTCCTGTGTAACAGGCTGGAGAATGGAATGGATACCCCCACTATCTGTGTAATTCTCTTCAGTTGTTGACTCCTTCCTGTCATCTATGTTGAAATAAGATCATCCTTTATTTTTGTAAACTCCAATGGCTATTGGATGAACCTGATCATCCTTTCGTTATAAGCTAGCACCTTCATTGCAGGAATCAGTTGAGGGGACCATCTCTGAGCTGCTTCCAATATAACAATATCCTTTCTTCATTGAAGACATTAAATCTGTACACACTACTCCAGATGTGATCTCACTAAGATCCTGTACAGCAGCAGCAATGCTTTACCAGCCTGCTGTAAGGTTCGCACCCAGGTTTTGAGCAGTTTCAGCTCTCTGGGGGAAGTACAGAGCATTTATGAACGACCATTGTCCTTCTCTACTCCGCTAGCATAACGGGAGATCTGGAGAAAATGTCACAATGATGCTTAAGAAGATCATAAATGATGTGGCGAGATGATCTCTACCATTAATCTCCCCAAATCCCACATCGCTCAGATTCTCCAGAATCTAGTAAGGTGGAGTGCAAAAACAGCAAGGAGAAGGAAACATTGATGGGAGTAATATATAAAAGTGAAAGCTGCAATACAAATGCTGGACATGTTATATAACGGGAAATGAGATATACACATTTGTGGGTACTGCAGTAATAATGTCCTGTTTACATTATATCTAAACTGTGTTAACCCAACTGAATGCTAATGCTGGGAAAAATGGATTTCATGAGCATGTGTTAGATAGCTGGCATTAACATTTTGTCGAGCACTGAGCTAGAGATCAGGTTATTTAGAAATTGATGTTGAATGATTAAAAGAACTAACTGAAAACTTTGCTGTAAAGGACCTTTTGGGAACAGTGACCACAATGCATTGGTTTTCTTTTATGCTGTTTGAGTACACGGTAGTTTTTGTTTTATTTGAAGTAACTGTCATAAATCTGAATCATGCAAGCCCTGAAGGTGTGATGAGAAATTGGGGACTGCAGATGCTGGAGATCAGAGTCGAAGAGTGTGGTGCTGGAAGATCAGAGTCGAAAAGTGTGGTGCTGGAAAAGCACAGTCAGACAGTGTACTAGGAGCAGGAGAATTGACGTTTTGGACATAAGCCCTTCATCAGGAATGAGGCTTATGGATGAAGGGGGGCTGAGAGTTAAATGAGAAGGCGCTGTGGCAGGAGGGAGGTAGCTAGGAATGCGATAGGTAGATGAAGGTGGGGTTGAAAGTGAAAGGTGATGAAGGGAGACAGAACGCCTCATCTACTACATACATTAAAGCCAGTGTGGTCTTCTCTACATTGGTAAGGCAGGTGGATCATTTCAGAGAACATATCTGGGATAGCCACATTGACCAACTCCACCGCCTTATGGCTGAACACTTTAACTCCCCTTTCCACTCTGCCAAGGATGTGAGAGTCCTGGGCCTCCTCCATCGCCAAACCCTAACCACCCGAATCATGGATGAAGAAAGGTTCCTCTTCTACCTTGGGACCCTCCAACCACAGGGGATTAATGTATGTTTCACCAGTTTCCTCATTTACCCTAACTCCACCTTATCCCAGTCCAAACTTCCAACTCAGCATCCTCCCCCATTTTGAACGTTACTATGTGTTCATCTTCCTTCCGATCAATCTGGTCCACCCGCCTCTCCGACCTAACCCTTTCAGACTCACCTTCAACTATCTATTAGATCACAGGAATTAGCTTAGAAAAATGCCAAGTACCGTAGTAAGCCAGGGGATTTGGAGAAATATAGGACCCAGCAACGGATGACCAAGAAAAGAAAATCAAAATGCGAAAAAGCATACAAACAAAATAAAAATATAAAGACTGCTGAAAAAAAGTACATCAGTGTATGAAACAAAAGTAAAAACAAGGTCAAATATGGAACAGTGGGTGTGCGGACAGAATAACTTATTGAAGACAACAGAGAAATCACAGGGAAAAGAAACAGTTTGTTTGTGTCTATCTTCAAGGCAGAATATCCAGAAATTCTCCCAGAAATAACAAGTGACCATGGGACTTGTGGAAGTAAAATCTAAGATCATTCTTATCAGTGTTGAGGTCATCTTTTAAAAGAAAGCTGGATTGAGTATTTATAAATCTGACAGATCAGATGTACTTCATACAAGAATTTCAGAGGAAGCAGCAATAGGCATATTGATTGCATCGTAGATTATCACGTTGTTTTCCAATACATTCCCGAAAGATATTTAGCCAGTCTGGATAAGGCAAAGTTTATAAATATTATCCAACAGTTTAAGAAAGGATGAAGATGGAGAGTGGTGAACTACAGATCAGTAACTTGTCATCTGCGGTCGGGTGTCTGTTGGGCTCGATGATAAAGAACGTGTTACTGGATATATAGAAGGTAATGGGAAAACTGGGGAGGATGATAATGCATCGATGAAACGAAAACCATACGTGGCAAACATTTTTTGGAATGGTTTGAAGATGATTCGTGTGGACGTAGGCAATGAGGAGCTAATGGATAACATATCGTTGGATATTCAAGAGGATCTTTTTTAAGAACTCTCCCACTAACATCATAAGAAAAGGTAAAGTGAAAGGCATTGGTAAGAATTGGGTGGCACAGTGGTTAGCACTGCTACCTCACAGCGCCAGAGACACGGGTTCAACTCCCACCTCAGGTGACTGACTGTGTGGAGTTTGCACATTCACCCCGTGTCTGCGTGGGTTTCCTCTGGGTGTTCCGTTTTCCTCCCACAGTCCAAAGATGTGCAGGTCAGGTGAATTAGCCATGCTAAATTGCCCGTAGTGTTAGGTAAGGGGTAAATGGGTTGGTTGCGCTTCGGCGGGTCGGTGTGGACTTGTTGCGCCGAAGGGCCTGTTTCCCACTGTAATGCAATGTAATCTAAGCACAAGCAAATAGGAAACGAAAAATTAGGTTTACATTCATGTGAATGTAATTGAAATATAGACGATGCCATGCACCAGCTGCACAGAGTGTTGCTGAGACTAAACTGAGAGTATTGTGTACCGTTTGGAGTTCCAATCTAAGATAGAATATACTACAGACGAACTGCAAAAGGTATTCTCCAGATTAATCCCTAAAATGGCAAGATTGTCTGATGTGGAAACTCAGCCTGTGATCTCGAATTTCAAAAGATGAGAGGTGATTTTACTGAAACTTAGAAACATAGAGGGGAGAGAATAACCGAGGGACATGGAGAAGTGCAAGCAGGAGAGATGAGGGAGAATCCCATGATATTCTACACGGACAAGTAGAACAGAATAATCAGCAAACAGTTATTGTCCATTAGAAACCAAAGGGCAATCTGTGTGTCAACCCGGAGAACATTGATAGATTGTTACATGTAAACATCACAGCTGTTTTACTTGGGAGAAGGAGGATGCAGATACAGAATTCGAGAAGATGGATTGGAAAGCTCTTGAAAAGAGATTAATGTAAAATACGAGCGGGGGTTTGAGGCTTTGTCTGGTATAAAATTGGACCAATCTGCAGGTCTGGAGACTGTTGGAGTCAAGGGAGGAAAGACGCTGACTGGAAACTTTAATTAGAATCTGACAATAGGGGTGGTGCCAGAGGACTGGAGAACAGCTATTATGATTGCACTTCAAAGTAGGGGTGGTAGAGATAGACCAGGAAACTATAGACGAGCGAGTATTAAATCACTGTTCGGGAAACTACTGGAGAAAATAGAGAAGGAGAAAATTGAACTCCAATCAGAATGGCAAGGTTTGATCAGGGATAATCATCATGACTTTATCAGAGTGAAGTCACACTAATGGAGTTGATTCAATTAGTTTGAGGAGGTCGCTAATTTAGTTTTGATGCAATGCCTTTGACAAAATTCCGCATGGGAAACTGAAAAAAATAAAGTAAAATCTCAGAGTATCAAGGATAACTTGAAACGTTACAGCGAAAATCGTCTTAGTGTCAGGAGGCAGAGGGTGGTGGGAAAAGGCTGTTTGTGTGACTGGAGACCAGTGTCCCCTGGTGTACCACAGGGATCAGTGCTGTGTCCCTTATTGTTTGTAGTATTCATAAATGGTATAGATGTGAATCTGGAGGGGGGGGGGGGGGAGGGAGTGGGTGGAGGGGTGGGAGTTGTGATAAGTAAGTTTGTGTTTGACACAAAGATTGGCCGGGTGGTTGGCAGTGAGGAGGAAGGTCTGATTTTACAGGAAAATACAAGTGGAATGATCAGATGGGCAGATAAATGGCAGATGGAATGTGATCCTGATAAATATGAGGTGATGTACTTTGGAAGGAGGAACCAGACATGGGGTGTACACAATGATTGGCAGCACGCTAGGGAACCCACAGGGTGTTTCTCCACACATCCCTGAATGTGACTGAACAGGGTAATGGACTAGTTAAGAATTGAGCCTTGGGTGGAGCATTTATTAATCAGGTAATAGATTATAAGTGTTATACAGGGCTTGGTTTCGTCCATGATGGAGTACTGTATGTCGTTCTGGGAGCCTCATTATAAGGAAGGATGTGATTGTACTGGAGGGTGTTGCAGAGGTGATTCACCAGGATGTTCCCTGGGATGGAGCATATCAGCTATGGAGAGAGGCTGGATAAGCTCGGGTTGTTTACTTTGGAGCAATGAAGGCTGAGGGAGATGTGATTCAGAAGGATAAGGTAACGAGGGGCATGGACAGGGTGGATAGACATTAGTTGTTCCTTTTAGTCAGAGAGTCAAGAACAAGGGAGCACACTTTTAATGTGAAGGGTTTGAAGTTCAGCAAGGATTTAAAGATTACTTTTTTTCACCCAGAGTGTGTTGACGTTTGGAATGTACTTCCTGAGAAGGGAGTTATCACGGCTAATCTCTCAACCGTTAAAAGTACTTGGACGAGCACTTGGAAGTGTCATAATATTCCAGGCTATATGCCTGGTGTTGGAAAGTGGGACTAATATAGATCGTGCTGTATTTCTGTTGGCACAGAGACTATGCTCCTGTGCGTGTATGATGTGGAGCTGAGCAGCTTAAGACAGGAATTGATAGGTTTCTGAAGATAATGTTCACAAAGGTTATAAGAGTGAACTGTTATAGCTTGTCAAATTATGTCAATGTGTGAAGTATAAAAAAAAACAGTGCGGGTTCCTTCTAGTGTGAAACCAGAGAATGGAGAATGGGAAACAGGGAAATGGCAAAACTATGAATCCACTACTTCAGTTCTGTCTTCACAGAACTTTCTGACAATACCAGGAAAACCAAGTCCGGTATGGAAAACGAAATAGTACATGGAACACAGAACATAATAAGCAAATGTTTTGGGAGAAATTATTGGGGCTGAAAGTAATGGTCGTAGACAACACTAACATAGATTTATGAAATGGGTATTATGTATGAGAAACAGACTGGGAGACAAATGAAAGAGATGCAATGGAAGTAAAACACGTGGATTTTCAGAAAAATTTTGGTAAAGCTCCCAGCCTAGTTTGCAAAATCAAATCTTAGTGGATTGGAGCGAATATATGGATAAGCTTCTAGAATGGGATAGCTGGCAGGAAACAGTGAATAGAAATAAACAGACTTGTGAAACAACAACCTGACATTGTATTTAAGGTATGATTCTGTGAGTATGGCCATGTCCAGACACACCATCACCTTCCCCGGATATCTCTTGTTTCACCAGCAGGACAGACAAAGCAGAAGTGGTGGCACAGTGTGAATACAGTTGGAAGTGAATTGTTCTGGGAGTCCTCAACAGTGACTCTGTATCCCATGAAGTCTCATGGCATTAGTTTATACATGGGAAAGGAAACCTCCTGCTGATTACCATGTACCATCCTCTCTCAACTGATGAGTCAGTACTCCTCCAAGCTGACCAACACTTGGAGGAAGCGCTGAGGGTGGCAAAGGCACAAAATGTACTCTGGATGGGGGATTTCAATGTCCACAAGAAGAGAAGCACAGCTGCAGCATTACTGATTGAGCTAGTCAGGTTCTAAAGGATACAATTTCTCGACTCGGTCTGCGGCAGGTGGTGAAGGAACCCACAAGAGGGAAAAGCCATATTTGACCACAGCCTTACTAATCTGCCAGTTGCAGAAGTCCCTGTCCATGACAGTATCGGGCAAGAGTAACCACCGCATAGTCATTGTGGAGACAAAGTCACACCTTCACATTGAGAATAACCTCCACCATTTTGGGTGGCACTATCACCGTACTAAATAGAACAGATTTCGAACAGATCTAGCAGCTCAAATCTGGGTTTCCATAAGGTATTGTGGGTCATCAATCGCAGCAGAATTGTATTCCAGCACAACCTCATGGCCTGGCATATCCCCATCACAACAATCACCATCAAACCAGAGAATCAGCCTTGGTTCAATGGAATGTGCAGGATGGCAGGAGCAGCACCAGGCATACCTGACAATGAGGTGACTACCATGACTACCTGTGTGCCAAACAGCATAAGCAGTAAGTGATAGAGAGAGCTAAGTGATCCCACAAGCAACGGTTCAGATCTAAACTCTGCAGTCCTTCCACTTCTAGTTGAGAATAGTTATGGACAATTAAACAAGTCATTGGAGGAGGACATTCCACAAGTATCCCCATCTTTAATGATGGAAGAGACCAGCACTTCAGTGCAAAAGATAGCGTTCATGCATTCGCAACAATCTTCAGTCAGAAGTGCTGATTGGATGATCCATCTCAGCCTCCTTTAGTCATCCTCAGCAATTCAGTTACCAGTCATCAACCAATTTGATTCACTCCACGCAATATCCAGATTCAGTTGGAGACACTGGATACCCCAGAGGGTACATACCCTGACAACATTCTGGCAATAGTACTGAAAAGTTGTTCTCCAGACCTTGTCACTGCCCTAGCTAAGCTGTTCCAAAACCATTACAACAATGACATTTCCCCGATTACGTCGAAAATTACCCCAAGTATCTCCTATGCATAAAAAGCAGAACAAATCCAATCCGGCCAATTACCACCCCATTAGTCTACTCTCGATCATCATTAAAGTGGTGGAAGGTGTCAGTGCTTTCAAGCAGCATCTGCTCAGCAATAACGGGGTCAATGACGCCCAGTTTGGGCTCCACCAGGGCCACTCAGCTCCTGACCTCATTACCATGGTTCAAACATGGACAAAAGAGCTGAATTCCAGAGGTGGGGTGAGAGTTACAGCCCTTTAAAACAAGGCTGCCTTCGACCAAGTGTGGTATCAAGGGGCCTGATCAACACTGGAATCAATGGGTATCAGGGGCAAACTCCCCGCTGGTTAGAATCATACCTGACACGTAGGAAGATGGTCATGGTTGATAAAGGCCAGTCAACTCAGCTCCAGGACAAGTCTGTAGGAGTCCCTCGGGCAGTGGCCTTGGCCCATACATCTTCAGGGCTGCTTCATCAATGGCCTTCCCTCTATTATAAGGTCAGAAGTGGGGACGTTCACTAATGATTGTACAATGTTCAGCAATGTTTGTTGCTCCTCAGATACTGAAGCAGGCCATGTCCAAATGCGACAAGATTTGGACAGTATCCAGGCTGACAAGGGGCAAGTAATATTCACGCCACACAAATGCCAGACCGTGAACATCACCAATAAAATACAATCTAACCACTGCTGCTTGGCATTCAATGGTGTTACTGTCACTGAATCCACAGTGGTCTGCAGTGGTTCAACAAGGCAGCTCACCACCACCTTCTCAACGGCAACCAGGGACAGGCAATAAATGCGGCCCAGCCAGTCACACCCAGATTCACGAAATAAATATTATTTTAAAATAAAATAACAGAAGAAAGTTGCTGGGATATCATAGAGATCGGTGCACAGGCCCCACCTGTTCACAATACCCATTAAACATTTGGTTGTGGGAATCAAATTCAGTATATCCCCACCTGCTGACAGAACTAAAGGATGGTGGATTGTGAGTGGGTGAGGAGGTTGTAAAAAAGCTTCAAGGTGACTAAGACAAGTGGACTGAATGGGCAACTACGTGGCAGATGGAGAACAATGTGGGTAGAGGTGACGGTGTGCCCTTTGCTGGAAACAATAGACTAGAAGCCTATCCTTTGAAAAGAGATTGTTTGAAACATGTCGATCTACAAAGGGGCGCTTGCTCCTTTTTGTTGTTTCCTTCTGCACAGTCCTTTGAGGTCCCTGCAGCGTAGTGAGGTCTGAACCCAGAAGGCAATACTGGGAATGGCACTGACACACTGACCAGTGTGCATAGACCCACTAAGTGGGGAGCTGTAACTTTGCAAAGGATCTGGATCTCCCTGTACACCAGTCACTGAAAGCAATATTGCAGGAGCAGAAAGCAGTTAGGAAGATCAATGAAGTGCTGACCTTCATTTCAGGGGGATTTGAGTCCAGGAGTAAGCGTGTCTTACTGCAGTTATACAGGGCCTTGGTGACTCCCCATCTCAAACACTGTCCAGTATTGTGTGCAGGTTTGGTCTCTGTACCTCATAAAAGACAAACCTGACATTGAGGGAGAGCAGTGAAGGATGACCAGACCGATCTTTGTGATGACAGGTTTGTTGTGGGAGCAGAGTTTGGGGCGACTGGGCCTGTATTCTATGGGGTTTAGGAAAATGGGAGGAGATCTCAGTGAGATATATAAAGCTCTGACAGGGTGAGACGGATTGGAAGCAGGGATGCTAATTCCCCAGGCTGTGGTGTCTAAAACAAGGGGTCACAGTATTACGTACAGACAGGCCATTCTGCAATGAGATGACAATAAATGTCTGCACTCAGTGACTGGTGAACCTGGGGAATGCACTCGAACCTGGAAGCCAAGCCACTGAATATAGGTAAGGATTTAGAGACAGTAAATGGATGGTGGGAGAGAAGGAGAACGATGTGGAAATAAAGGGCAAGCCATCATTATATTGAATTGGTTATCAAACTCGATGGACCAAAGGGACGACTGCACTTCCTATTTTATAGCTTCCCAAGGTTAATCACATTAACGGATATATTCATTCTGTGGGATAAGTGCATTGAGGAGATGTTTGAACATGAACAACAATGAGGAAGGCTCAATGTGCGGTATGGCCTACTCCATTCCTGATGTTTCTGTGCAGTCTGTGGGAAAGCTCTGTAAATGTCTGAGAGGGAGAGGGTATAGTTGGAAGTGACAGTATTTCTGTTGAATAAAGGGAACTATGGAGCTGTGAGGGAGGAGCTGGCCAATGTTCAATAGTGCAATACCTTAGCAGGGATGACCGTGGAGGAACAATGACGGATATTTCTGCGTATAATTTAGAAGTTGCAGGATCAGTTCATTCTAAAAAGGAAGAAAGATCCCAGGAGGAGGCATGGGTGGCCATGACTGGCGAGGGAAGTTAAGAAACATATAACGGTAAAAGAGAAAAAGTATAACATAGCACAGATAAGTGGGAAAACGGAGGACTGGGAAGCTTTTAAAGAGCAACAGAGGATTACTAAGAAGGAAATGCGCAGAGGAAAAATGAGGTACGAAGGTAAACTGGCCAATAATATAAAGGAGGATAGTAATGGCTTTTTTAGGTATGTGCAAGGCAAAAAAATGGTTAGGACTAAAATTGGGCCCTTGAAGACAGAAACTGGGGCATATATTATGGGGAGCAAAGAAACGGCAGAAGAATTGAATTGTTACTTCAGATCTGTGTTCACTGGGGAAGACACAAGCAATCTCCCTGAGGTAACAGTGGCTGAAGGACCTGAACGTAAGAGAATTTATATTTGCCAGGAATTGGTGTTGGAGAGACTCTTCGGTCTGAAGGCTGATAGGTCTCTGGGGCCTGATGGTCTACATCCCAGGGTACTGAAGGAGGTGGCTCGGGAAATTGTGGATGCATTGGTGATTATTTTCCAGAGTTCGATAGATTCGGGATCAGTTCCTGCGGATTGAAGGGTGGCTGATGTTATACCACTTTTTAAGAAAGGTGGGAGAGAGAAAGCAGGAAATTATAGATCAGTTAGTCTGACCTCAGTGGTGGGAAACATGATGGAGTCCATTATAAAGGATGAAATTATGATACATCCGGATAGTAGTAACAGGATAGGACAGAGTCAGCATGGATTTATGAAGGGGAAATCATGCTTGAGTAATCTTCTGGACTTTTTTGAGGATGTAACTCTGAAGATGGATGAGGGAGATCCTAGATGCAGTGTACCTGGACTTTCAGAAAGCTTTTGATATAATCCCAAACAGGAGGTTAGTGAGCAAAATTAGGGCGCATGGTATTGGGGGCAAAGTACTAGCTTGGTATTGAAAATTGGTTGGCTGATAGGAAACAAAGGATAGTGATAAACGGCTCCATTTCGGAATGGCAGGCAGTGGTTAGTAGGGTACCGCAGGGATCCATGCTGGGACCGCAGCTTTTTACAATATATGTTAATGATATAGAAGATGGTATCAGCAATAATATTAGCAAATTTGTTGATGATACAAAGCTGGGTGGCAGGGTGAAATGCGATGAGGATGTTAGGAGATTACAGGGTGACCTGGACAAGTTAGGTGAGTGGGCAGATGCATGGCAGATGCAGTTTAATGTGGATAAGTGTATGGTTATCCACTTTGGTGGCAAGAACAGGAAGGCAGATTACTTCCTCAATGGAATCAATTTAGGTAAAGGGGCACTACAGAGAGATCTGGGTGTTCTTGTACACCAGTCAATGAAGGCAAGCATGCAGGTACAGCAGGTAATGAAGAAGGCTAATAGCATGGTGGCCTCCATAACAAGAGGGATTGGGTACAGAAGCAAAGAGGTGCTTCTCCAGCTGTACAGGGCCCTGGTGAGACCACACCTGGAGTACTGTGTGCAGTTCTGGTCTCCAAATTTGAGGAAAGACATTCTGGCTATTGAGGGTGTGCAGCGTAGGTTCACGAGGTCAATTCCTGGAATGGTGGGATTACCTTACACTGAAAGACTGGAGCGACTGGACTTGTATACCCTTGAGTTTAGAAGACCGAGAGGGGATCTGATTGAGACATATAAGATTATTAAAGGATTGGACACTCTGGAGGCAGGAAACATGTTTCCACTGATGGGTGAGTGCCGAACCAGAGGACACAGCTTAAAAATACGGGGTAGACCATTTTAGACAGAGATGAGGAGAAACTTCTTCACCCAGAGAGTGGTGACTGTGTGGAATGCTCTACCCCAGAAATAGTTGGATAGAGCTCTCAAAGATAGTGGAATCAAGGGTTATGGAGATAAGGCAGGAAGAGGATATTGATTAGGAATGATCAGCCTTGATCAGATTGAATGGTGGTGCAGGCTCAAAGGGCAGAATGGCCTACTCCTGCAACTATTGTCTATTGTCTATTGTTGTCACAAGCTCTCAGATGTTAGGAAGGAGGTCTCTGCAGTGTCAACAGGACTGTGTTTCCTGTTCCCCTTTTCCGATACTGAGGTTGTGGCTGGGTGATCTGTCCAGGTTTATCCTTTAAGACCTCAGAGCAATTTGATACAATAGAGTGTCTTGCTTGGCTGATTCAGAGATCATTGAAAAGTTTTATCCCATGTCTATGTGTCACAGATAATCATAGATAATCATAGATAACAAACAGCAATGGACCCAGCCTCCAGTCTAACAAGCATCCTTCCACTAAACCCTCTGTTTCCTATCAACAACCCAACTGTGTATCAAATTGGCCAGTTCCCCCAGCATTCCACGCGATGTAACCTTCCTGAGCAGCTTGCTGTATGGAACCTTATCAAAGGCCTTCCTGAAATCCATAGAGACTACGTCTACTGCTCTGTCCTCGTCAATCTTCCTGGTCACTTCATCAAAGAACTCTAAGAAATTTGGCAAGCATGATCTCCCACTCACAAGTCTATGCTGACCGGTCCGAATCAAACCCTGTGTAAGTAATGGGTACAGTCAAAGGTATGCTGTGCTTCATTGTAAGATGATTCGAGTACATAAGTAAAGCAATCTTCCTGCTGTTGTAGAGCCTTCCTGAGAGAGCATTTGGGGCACTCTACAGATTTGATCTCCTTCGTAAGGAATGATCTCCTTACCACAGACACGGGTGATGGTAACATGAGGATAGAGTGAATAAGCTGAGTGTTTAATCTGTAGTGCTGTGAGAGATGAAGAAATGGTGATGCTGAAACACGATGAGTGGCAGCGATCAATTATTTCCAAAACAGACATTGACAGGGAGACAAATTCCATACTTTACCCAGGATTGATTGGTTTGATTTATTGTCACGTGTACCTCAGTACAGGGAAACACTTTATTTATGAGCAGTGGAGATAGGTCATAGTAAGCATGGCCAGACAGATTATAGGGTGGAAATAGACTTGGACAGAGTAAGACATACAGGTTACACTGAACAGGACGTGCACACGACAAGATCAACATGAACAAGATCAGCATTATTTGATCTTAGAGAGTCCATTCATCAGTCTAACATGACTTTCCTAATAGTTTATATGCCTAAATTAACTCTCCCCATGTTATTGTGCAGTCGCCGTGTGAACCGGTACTGAACGCAAGGTTGTTCACAATCCCCAACAGCAGCCACAATACCTTCCATCTGAAACAGGTAGCCATTCCCACCAGCTTCCACCCTACATAGAGAACGCCAGGCTGTCACCTCGGTGATGGAAGGTGCCTTCTTGTGACTTCACACGAGACATATGACTTCCCTGCTCACCACCAGAAAACCACGTTAAAGTCCCACGTGTGGATCATAAGCAACAGAGCCAGGAGGAACAACGTGGAGCAGTCTGTCTGTGCAGCCTCTATTGCACTTGTTCATCATGTTGGAGCATCAATCTGGAGACACTTAAGACTGCCGATGCTGGCGATCAGAGTTTCCAGCATCTGCAGTCATTGTTTTTACCTAGTTGATTTTAACCCGACTGCAAATCCTCTTGCAAGGATGCCTGCCTTAAAAATGATTCCGCGATGCCGGTGTTGGACTGGGGTGCACCAAGTTAAAAATCACACAACACCAGGTTATAGTCCAACAGGTTTAATTGGAAGCACACTAGCTTTCGGAGCGATGCTCTAAACACCTGATGAAGGAGCATCGCTCCGAAAGCTAGTGTGCTTCCAATTAAACCTGTTGGACTATAACCTGGTGTTGTGTGATTTTTGACTTGCCTTGAAGAAGTTTTGCTCCTCGAAGGGCTTTTGCCAAAAACATCGATTTTACTGCACCTCGGATGCTGCCTGAACTGCTGTGCTCTTCCAGCACCACTAATCCAGGATCAGAGTAGAGCGTCGATTGCTGGAAAAGCACAGCAGGTCAGGCAGCATCCGAGAAGCAGGAGAATCGACGTTTCGGGAATAAGACATTCATCAGGAATCAGCGTGAATTACCTCATTCTGCCCCCTGTGTAAGTGCATTGAGGTGGGGATGGCCTCCTATTGTTCCTGTATAAGTGACTCAAGGGACTGATGACTTCTTCCTCGTCTGATTGGACAGGGCCAACGGCCTGACTGGTTACCCCTGGTTCCTGTTTGATAGCTCGATGCACTGAAAAGTGTGATGATGCTGTAGCTTTACGAGGTTATTTTGTCCTGGTTACTTTTAAGAGAGAGATTGAACGATCGTTACCAAGCTGGTTAGTAAAGACCACTTGGGTAAACAGCGAGGGATGCCTTAGGTTTATTTTAATGCAGCCTGAATGGGTGTGACCAGCTCTCACAGATTAGGATCACTGGGTTTTGGTTTCTCAGTAACATCAAAAACTATAGGGGTCTCCACAGAGTTGGAAGCTTCAGGGAATGTTTCCTGGCTGCTACTGTCTCTGAATTTTCTCTTGATGCTGTTTTTACATGCATTTGGAAAAGCAAGGATTGATTAGGGATGGTCAGCTTGGCTTTGTTTGTGGAAATGATGTGTCCAACTTGATAGAGCTTTTGAAGGGATGACCAAGGAGACAGATGAGAAGGTTTCACATGGGAGGTTGCTTAGTAAAAGGTTAAATGACATGCCATCCCAGGAGAGAGGACAGCACAGTGTCTCAGTGGTTGGATTCTAACTCCCGGTGACTGTCTGTGTGGAGTTTGCACATTCTCTCTGTATCTGTGCGGGTTCCCTCCAGGTGATCCAGTTTCCTCCCAGCGCCCAAAGATGCCATGGGAAATGCGGCATTACAGGGATAGAGTAGAGGATGTGAGTCTGGGTGGGATGCTGTTCAGACAGTCAGTGTGGAGCCAATGGGCGGAATGGCTTGCTTCTACACTGTAGGAATTCTAAACTTAATCCAGAGAGACAAGTAATGTTCTGGGGATCTGGGCTCCAATCTTGTACAGGGGTGGATGTGGGTCCTTACAATCTGAAGGGGTTTGAACGCAATCTGAGGCGGGAGCTGGGCTGCATCCTGAAATGTTGAGGATGTGAATGTTTTGTGGAGGTAATGTCTGAGGGGCTTTGGGGGTTAAACACAACAAAGTGGCACTTTCCTAGATATTGAAGGAGCACTTGCTGAGGTATTGAGGGAGCACTATCTGAGGAATTGAGGAAGCACTTTCTAAAGAATTGAGGGAGCATTATCTGAGGTACTGAGGGAGAACTATCTGTGATATTGAGGGAGCACTTTCTGAGGTATTGAGGGCACACTATCAGAGGTATTGAGGGAGAACTATCTGAGGTATTGAGGGAGAACTATCTGAGGTATTGAGGGAGCACTATCTGAGGTGTTGTGGTTCTGTTCGCCGAGCACCCGAGCTACAAATCTTCTCCCAAACTTTGAACTATCTGAGGTACTGGGGGAGAACTATCTGAGGTACTGCGGGAGCACTTTCTGAGGTACTGAGAGAGAACTGTCTGAGGTACTGAGGGAGCACTATCTGCGGTACTGAGGGAGCACTATCTCGTGGTACAGAATGCAGAGGATAGAAAGGTACAGATGCAATTCCCTGATCATTTCCTCAGGGTCCCCGAGGCACTCTGGTGTCGTAATTTGAAATGGAAGCCACTCCCCATTTCAGAAGATTCCGATCATTTTAAACAATCAGTGAAAAATAACAGCAGCATGTGTCTGAAACATGGTTTGGAGGAAAACTTTCATCAATCTATTGTCACTTGTTGCTTGGAGACGCTTTAGAAAAGCAGGCACCCAAACAGACTAACGCTGTCGATGCAAGAGGTGGTGCACAGGAAGATCCAACAAGTCCATCTGTAGCTGCTGTCTGCCTCCCTGGAGCAGTCATCATGTGAGATCAGGGTTCAGTCCTTAGAGAAATAATTTCTCCATCAAAACCTCAACCTTGCCATGACAGCTGTGTGTGTGTGTGTGTGTGAGAGAGAGAGGGAAACAGTCAGAGAGAGAGAGAGAGAGAGAAAGAGACTGTCCGTGTTTGTGCGTGCGGGAATGTGGATGCATGTGTATCTCTGTGTGTCTGTATATGTTTGTGTGAGAGAGAAAGTGCATGTTCATGTGAGAGTGTGTGGCTGTGTATATGTTTGAGGGGGTGTGTGTCGCTGTGTGCATGTGTGTGAGTGAGGGTGTATGAGAGAGAGTGTGTATGTGTGTATGTATGTGTGAGAGAGTGTGTCTGTGTGTATGTGTGTGAGAGTGTGTCTGTGTGTGAGAGATTATGTATGTGTGTGAGAGAGTGTGTGGCTGTGTGTATGTTTGAAGCAGTGTGTGTCTCTGTGTGCATGTGTGTGAGTGAGGGTGTATGAGAGAGAGTGTGTATGTGTGTATGTATGTGTGAGAGAGTGTGTCTGTGTGTATGTGTGTGAGAGTGTGTCTGTGTGTGAGAGACTGTGTATGTGTGTGTGTGAGAGTGCGTCTGTGTGTGGGAGTGTGTGTCTGTGTGTGAGAGAATGTGTCTGTGTGTCTATGTGTGTATGTGTCTGTGTGTCTATGTGTGTGTATGACAGTGTGTCTTGTGTGAGAGAGAGTGTGTATGTGTGTGTGAGAGAGAGTGTTTCCGTGTGAGAGAGAGTGTGTGTCTGTGTGCATGCGTGTGTGAGAGTGAGTGTGTCTGTGTGTGTGAGAGTGAGTGTATCTGTGTGTGTGAGGGAGTGTGTGTCTATGTGTGTTTGAGGGAGTGTGTGTCTGCGTGTGTATGTGTGTATGAGAGAGAGTGTAACTGTATGTTTATGTGTGTGAGAGGGAGAGTGTCTGTGTGAGAGAGTGTGTGTCAGTGTGTGTGTGTGAGAGAGTGTCTATGTGTGTTTGAGGGAGCGTGTGTCTGCGTGTGTATGTGTGTGAGAGAGATTGTCTGTGTGTGAGACAGTGTGTGTGTGAGAGAGAGTGTAACTGTGTGTTTATGTGTGTGTGTGAGATTGTGTGTCTGTGTGTCTGCCTGTGTGTATGTGTGTGAGAGAGATTGTCTGTGTGTGAGAGAGACAGAGAGTGTGTGTGTGAGAGAGAGTGCCTGTGAGTGTGTGAGAGTGAGTGGGCGTGTGAGAGAATGACAGTGTGTGTGTGTGAGTGTGTGGGTAAATGAGAGAGTGTGTGTGTATTTGTGTGTGAGAGAGTGTGGCTGTGTGTGTGAGAGAGAGTGTTTCCGTGTGAGAGAGTGTGTTTCTGTATGCATGAGAGAGAGTGCGTCTGTGTTTGTTTGAGGAATTGTGTGTCTGTGTGTCTGTCTGTGTGTATGTGTGAGAGAGAGTGTCTGTGTGTGTGAGAGACTGTGTGTGTGTGTGAGAGAGAGAGTGTCTGTGTGCGTGAGAGTGAGTGGGTGTGTGTGTGTGAGAGTGTCCGTGTGAGAGAGAGAGTGTGTGTGTGTGAGAGAGTGTGTTCGTGTGAGAGTGTGTGTGTGTGTGTGAGAGAGAGAGAGAGAGAGTCTGTGTGTATGAGAGAGAGAGTGTGTCTGTGTGAGAGAGAGTGTGTCTGCGTGTATGTGTGAGAGAGTGTGTCCGTGTGTGTATTTGAGGGAGCGTATGTCTGTGCGTGTATATGTGTGAGAGAGATAGTGTGTGCTTGTGTGTGAATGTGTGTGCAAGAGTGTGTCTGTGTTTGTGTTTGAGGGAGCGTGTGTATGTGTGTAGGAGGAGTCCTTTGTATATGTGTGTGTGTTTCTGTGTGTGTAAACGAGCCAATCTTATGAATATAAAATCCAGCTGCTGTTTCATGTAAAATGGTCCTCGTGTCTCCAAAGACACAAAGGCTGCAAGAGTGAATTAACTGGGGGAAAGAGAGTGCTGTTCATACCAGTGGGGATTCATCCAGTAAACCTTCCCCACACACTAACATCCCTCTGGCAATGCAGTGACTAGTCCTGCACACAGTGCTCCAGGTACAAACCAATGTAATGTCACCATAGTCTTACCAGAGCAAGGGACAGCTCCTCATTACAGAGCGGTGTCTGGTGGGGATTTAATCAGAGGGTCACTATGGCCCAGCTGAGGGGAGAGGTTGGGAAGGAGAGTCCTTCAGGGTAACCCCAGCTGGTGTGGGAATTGAACACACGATATTGGTTTTACTCTGCATTATAAACCAACTGTCCAGCTAACTGAGCTAACTGACTTTACTCCAAGGACATGTCCTGTATAACCCAATTATATCCAGCCTGTACCTCAATAAGAGCCAGGAGCAAGGCCATTCGGCCCCCACCCTAACCCAGAAGGGAGAGCACGGGAAGCTGATGAAGGAACCAAGCCCCTCCCATGTGACCTTCTGAAATGGAGCTGGAGGACAGGGCAGACCTGGCCTGCTGTTTGCTTCCCCGAGACTGTCCTGCTCCACCTTACAGTGAGAGACTGAGGGGAATCTCGAGGAGATTTCACTTCTCACTGAGAGGCTGCAACTCCAATCCAAATCAGGCTGGTTCCCTCCGAGACTCACGGAAGAGTGCAGCACTCTACAGATCAGGGCCTTGTGGAGTCATAACCTCCAGTGTGGGGACCAAGAGCTGGGAGGTAGTGTTAAGGACATAAGACCATCCGAAATAGGAACAGGTGGAGACCATTCAGCCCATCGAGCCTGCTCTACTATTCAATAGAATCATGGATGATTCAACATTTGGTTTGGGAGCTGAAACTGGGACAATACAGAGACAGAGAATCAAATTATTCTGCCATAGGAACCATCAGGCGCACACACACACACACACACCTTGTGGGATTCAGGCCGTCTGTGGAAAGGAGCAAAATGCTAGAGAGTGATCTGATCCCACAGATTTCACTCCTTCCCTCTCTCTCTGCAGCTCTCATGTCTATTTCTGCGTTCCCAGTTCTCTCTCCCACATCTTTCCTTGAATCCCTATCGCTTAACATCCTTCACATCTCTGTCCTGTTTACATTTCCCAGTAGATTCCCTTCCCCCTTTGTCACCTCACCAAGTTTTTCAGGAATGCTTAATCATTCAGTCTTCCACAAAACTAACACCTTGCTCATCTCTCTCTGCATATGTCTGTCAGCTCTGTGGGATTCCTGTCTATATATCCTTCTAGCCACATCACAGCAGCTCCCACCACCACCCAATTCTCTCAGCTCTATCTCTTTGCTGTTGCAACTCCTCTCTCTCTCTCTGTCCTATATCTCTCCCTGGGATTTCTGTCTTGCTGTCTGCCTGAACATCTCTCCCTCTCTTTCTCTCCCCATTTTCACCTTGTATCTGTCTGACATTGTATTTCTCTTCCAGGAGTTTCACTCTCTCTCTCTGTCTGTCTCTCTTCTGCTCTCTCTCAGTTCTTCTCACTTCCTCTCCCTCCCTCTGCCTGCCTGTCTTTCTCTTGTTCTCTCCCTCCCTCTCACTGTCTGTCCATCCATCTCTCTTTCTCTCCTGTAGTTTCTCTCCCTCTTTCTCCCTGGACCCCTCTGCTCTGGCCCAGTGACTGGGGAAGGGGCAATGGGAAGAGCTTGCCTCAGTGCCTGCTCTCTCCCAGGTTTTACACCCACAGTAGGGGAGGAACACGAAGTACTTTTCTGAGTGCGTCTGGAATAGAGAAAAGAGAAAGGGAAAGGGAGAGTGACAAAAAGAGAGAGAGACATGTAGAGACTGGAGATGGAGAAAGTGGAGAGAGAGATGGGCAGTGAGAGTCAAGGAGGTGGCGTGAGAAAAGGACAGAGTGAGAGAGACAGGGAGAGATAGAGAGAGTGAGAAGGAAATATATTTAGGGAGATGGACAGTGTGTGTACTTGGTGATGGTTTCAGAGTGGGATCTTGCTGTGCATTACAACAGTCAGTCAAAAGGTGAGTTAGTCTCTGCACTATGTCCTCCAACCCAGGGGCTGTGAGTCTGCATGGGAAGGGGGAGAGTGGGAGACAAGGAGAGAGTGGGACAGCCAGAGACAGGGGGAGGGTTTGATGGGGCTTTGGGGTTGGTGGAGAAAGGAGGGGCTGTTGTCAGAGAGAGATGGAGAGAGAGATAGCATGTGATGCAAAGTCTGAGACAGGATGGAGAAGAGGTCTCCAAAGGAAGGATAGTCAATGAGGCCATTCAGGGGCCAATTCTGAGGATCCTGAACCGGTCCAGGATCATTTAAAGGGTGAGGGGGGATGATGGGCAGAAAGGACTCCATCTATGATGCAAACCTTCTGTAATTCTTGGACTGGGACCTTGCTGTACATTAAAACAGTCACAGGTGAGTCAGTCAACCCAGACTCCCAGAAAGTGAGGACTGCAGATGCTGGAGAGTCAGAGTTACAAAGTGTGGAGCTGGGGAAGCACAGCAGGTCAGCCAGGAGAGTCGACGGTTCAGGCCTGACCTGCTGGGCTTTTCCAGCTCCACACTTTTCCACTCAACTCCCTCTGCCCAAGGGAGTGGGGCTCACAGCAATGTTGGGGGGGGCAGCGAAATATTTGAGGGGGGCACAGTTGGTAAGGTAGGTATTTGGGAGGGAAGGCATTTGGGGAAGGGAATAAATTTGGGAGAGCGTTGAAATGAGGGGCAAATGTTTTTAGGGAGATCAAAATTGGGTGAGCACTTTCAGGTCTGAAATAAAGAAAAAGATAAAGGGAGGGTGAGAAAAAGCGAGAGAGGTAGAGAGAGTGGGATGAAGAAGGGGGTTGAGAGAAAGATGGGGCAGAGACAGACAGTGAGGGGGACGGTGTGAGAGAAAGGCAGATTGAGAGAAAGAGACAGACAGGGAGAGAGAAGGACAAAGAGAGAAGGGGAAGTCAGACTGAGACAAACAGGCGTTAAAGCATGGACAGACTGAAGGGGTGACACTCAGTATTCCAGTTGGTTCCATCTCTCTCTCTCTCTCTCAATGGTTTTTCACACACCCTCTCTCCCATGCTCCTGGGGTTCCCTTCAGCTTGTCTCTCCCTCTCTCTCTCGCCCTCTCTCTGGATGGTGAGCTGGTCTCTGTCCCTTGCCATGTTGGTCACCTCAGAAAGCCTACAGAAAATTGAAGAGATCAGTCTGCAGGTGATCCCTGGTTTTGTTCATTTCTGGATGGTTTCCCAGAACTTTCTATACTTCTGGCCAATTCAAAGAATCAGTTCATAGTTTGAAACGTTGCTAATCATTTGGATGGCTTGTTCCTGTTAGTTTCTTTGTGTAGCAGGACCCGGTACCTTCCTGTTTGGGCCCTCCTTTGTTTAGTGGAGACGTTATTAGGGACATGTCTGCCCAGGAGAACTGTTGCCTTTTACATTATGCTGATGGGATAACCATCTGGCTGCTGTCTGGCTTTTGTGATTTTGGAGTATAACTTGTCCAATATACCCAGCATCTCTTGGCTGTCTATCTGTGTTTTAGCAAGGAGGCCGCAACATTTCACCCATTCCCCCTCCCCCACCCAGTCTTTTGAATAGAAAGAAGCTTATACAATGAATTACAAACCTAATTTTAAAAGCTGGTTATGTTTGTTGTCAGAGTAGCCTGCTATTTGAGCGAAAACCATTTTTACATTGGTCAAACCGATTGTCATATGGCTGATAAGTGATATCATAGAATCCCTACAGAGCAGAAACAGGCCCTTCAGCCCATCGAGTCCACAATGACCCTCTGAAGAGAATCCAACTCAGATCTATCCGCTGATGATATATGTGAAACCCTGCATTTCCCATGCCTGTTCCAGCTAACCTGAATATCCCTCGACACTACGGTCAATCTGTCAAAAATGCTCACCATTGAACAGTGGGAGAAAACCCATACAGATGTAGGGAGAATGTGCAAACTCCACACAGACAGTCACTCAGGAGTGGAATCAAACCCAGGTCTCTGGCGCTGTGAGGTAACAGTGCCAACCACTGAGTGACTGTGGCACTCCTAACTGTTTTGACAAAACATATTTCGGTCTGAGAATCCATACAGAATTGTGATGCATAGCCAACATCCAGTGAGCAGAATAAATGCAAGTGAATGAGACCTCCTGGCTCAAAATCCTGGAATTCCCTCCCCAAGGACATTCTACGTCCACCACCTGCAACAGTTCAAGGTGCAGCTCACCACCAAAACCAGCTCCCGAGCAGCTACGGACAGGCAATCAATACTGGGCCCAGCTAGGAACACTCAAACACTGCAAATGAATGAAACTAAGGTGATCACCCGGGGAGTTCCATCTACCTTCCAGTCCCTGGGGATGTGTCCAGGCATTATTCACCATGATCGTACCCATCTGTTACAGCCTGCAATCCTAACCACCGGTATCCCGAGATATATCAAGGTGAGTGTAGTTCGGACCACAGCTTGATGTGAGAGGAGCCAAATTCGTTAATGACAGGCGATGGAAATGCCGTGGTATGGCCTGTTCCTTCACATTTACGTAAGTGTGGTCCCAGTCAATGTCCCTTCTATCTCCACAGCATGTGGGAGGGAATCATGATAACCCATCCAAATACATTTTTAAATATAATTCCGATACTTTCGACTTCAAAGATTTCCAACCTAACTTTGTCACTTGGGATAATTGGAATCCCTCGCACCAAGCCCAGTGCCCCTCCGAAAGTGTCCTTGCAGCTGTCATTAACCCAGCCCTTGGTGAGCTGCTGTAACTGACAGTGAGACATGTTAGTGTGGGTGTTCTCCTGGAACAAATATTTCCGCTAATTGTCCCTAATCCGGATTGGGACTTTTCTCGAGCAGTGAGGACCTCTGCCTTCATTTCATCATGGATGCCTCTCCCTCACTGTTGTCCCTCAGGGAGGGCTGAATGGCCTGGTGGACAAAGTCACATGGTGATTAATTTAATTTGTTTATCAGCATCCAGTCCGTGTATGACAGACTGTCGGTCTATCTCATCCAAAAATGTATCTGGGTTTTGAGACAGGATCAAACAGAGTAGCAATTTTGGTGCTGCCCACCAGCTGGGTACCTGGAATGTTTGTATATGGAGTGAGACTATCAGCTGTTTGACACTGGGTAACCACTGGATTCATGGACTCTGGGTCCGTCTGTGGGTAAGCGCTGGGGGCAAAAGGTTCAGTTACCTGGGAGAAAGGCAGTGGGATTCCCCATCCGTGGGAGGGTGTGGATGTGTCAGTGTGGGGCCTGTCGTTATCTCCCTGGGGAGGTAGAACCCCAAAGGCACACACTATCCCATTCTGGGAGGAGTCCTAGTTCCTTAGGGATTGTATTTGCTCCTGACACCTCCTACTAGGGCCTGATGTGTGTTGCTCCGTGTTGCAGGTGTACAGGACCCATGCAGCTGCTTGGAGCTCATACACTGTCCTTCCAGAGTGTCAATGTAACCTGAGGCTGCCTCCCCATCCCCAGAGACCCTCCTTTCACTGGATTGGGCTCTTCCCAATTGTAACTGGGGTAGTCCCATGTGGGTGAGATTTTCCTGTAACGTTCAGTCCTGCTCATTGTGTCGGAGACCTAGCTCGGTCCCAGTCTGTACTTTTCCCTGGGGTGACCGGATCCCAGCTGCCTTATCCCAGCCTGGGGTCCTCCAGGCTATCGACAGTGGAGTGAGCTTTCCAGCTTCCTTCCCCAGTTCTCTATGGGCTTCTCACCACAGCTCCTGTGCCAGGAATCCTTCGCTGCACGGCCAGGCTGGCTTCCTGTGAAATTCTGCAGGACTGTTTCACATTTGTACCGGCTTGTGTTCCTATTGCTTTGGTCGCTTCTGTATTATGGGACACCTGGGTATGTTCATAGAGTCATTGAGTTCTACAGCATGGAGTCAGGCTCTTTGGCCCAAACTGGTCCATCCACACTAACCCCGTTTCCCTGCACTTGGCCCATATCCTTCCAATCCGTTCCTCTCCATGTATTTGTCCAAGTGCACTTTAAATGTTATTAAATGTATCCTCCTCGACCACTTGCACTGGTAGATCATTCCGTATGTGTACCACCCTCTGGGTAAAAGCATTGTCCCTCAGGTTCCCTTTTAATCTTCCCCTTTCACCTTAAACTGATGCCCTTTCATCCTTGATTCCCCAAGCCTTGGATAAAGACTGAGTGTATTCACCCTATCCATGCCTCCCATGATCTTATACACCTCTACAAGAATACCCCTCAGTCTCCTACACATTAAAGAAAATGTCCTGGCTTGTCCAACCTCTCTCTATATCTGTCTAGTTGAGTTCTGGCAACATCCTTGGAAATTTCTTCTGCATCTTTCCAGTTTAATAACATCCTTCCGATAGCAAGGTGGGTAAAACGGAACACAATACTCCAAGTGTGGCCTCACTAACATCCTGTACAACTATAACAGAACTTCCCACCTTCGATATTCCATGCCCTGACTGGCGAAGGGCTCATTGTGCCAAAAGCCTTCTTCACTGCCCTGTCTCCCTGAGTTCAGAGAGCCATGCTCTTGGAATCCAAGGTCTCTCTGCGCCCCTACACTCCTTCAGGCCCTACCTTTCACCATGAAACCCCAGTCTTGATGTGACTTTCCAAAATGCAAGATCTCGCCCTTGTCTATATTAAACTCCATTTGCCATTTCTCAGCCCAATTCCCCAGCTGATCAAGGCCCTGTTGCAATTTCTGAGAACCTTCCTCACTTATTTTAGTGTAATCTGCAAACTTTCTAATCATGCCTTAAACATCCTCATCCAAATCATTGATCTAGATAACAAACAGGCATTGGCCTGGCACTGACCAGCTCAGTGGCACAATGGGTCAGTGGTTAGCACTGCTGCCTCACAGCAACGTGGATCTGGGTTCAATTCCAACCTCACAGGATGCTCTGTGTGGGTTAGATCCTGTTAGGGTTAGATTTCCGACAGTATGGAAACAGGTCATTTGGCCCAACAAGTCCACACCAACCTGCTGAAGAGTAACCCACCCAGAGCCATTCTCCCTACCCAACATTTACCCTTAACGAATGCACCTAGCAGTATGGGCAATTTAGCCTGGCCAATTCATCCGACCTGCACTTTTTTGGAATAGGGAGGAAACTGGAGCACCCAAAGGAAACCCACGCAGACACAGGGAGAATGTGCAAACTCCACACAGTCACCCGAGGCTGGGGTCGAACCCCGGTCCCTGGCGCTGTGAGGCAGCAGTGCAAACACTGTGCCAACAAGCCACACCAACTGAGTTCGTACGTTCTCCCCATGTCTGCGTGGGTTTCCTCTGGGTGCACCGGTTTCCTCCCACAATCCAAAGATCTGCAGGTCAAGTAAATTGGCAATGCTCAATTGCCGAAAATGATCATGGATGTGTAAGTTGCATTAGTCAGGGGTAAATGTAGAGTAATAAAGTAGGGAAATGGGTTTGGGTGGAATAATCTTCAGAGGGCCAGTAGACTTGTTGGGCCGAAGGGACTCTTTCCACAGAGGAGGGATTCTATGATTCTATGACCGCTGAGGCACACCACTAGTCACAGGCCTCCAGTCTGACTGTTACCCTCTGCTTCCTACCATCAAGCCAATTGTGTACACAGCTTGCTAACGCCCCCTGGATTCCATGCGATCTAACCTTCCAGAGCAAGGTACCATGTGGAACCTTATCAAAGGCCTTCCTGAACTCTGTAGAGTCGAGATGTACTGGCCTGCCCTCGTCAAACTTCCTGATCACTTCAATAAAGAACGCTGACAAATTTGTGAGGCATGGTCTCCCATGCACAAGGCTTTGCTGACAACTCCCAATCAAATGTTGTATTTCCAAATGCATGTCTAACTAATCACTCAGCATCTTCTCAAGTAACTTACTTACCAAGGATCTTAGGTTTACTGATCTATAGTTCCCAGGTTTATCTTTGCAGCCATTCTTGAATAAGGGCACAACATATGCTGTCCTCCAGTCTTCCGGGACCTCACCCCTGGCTAACGGTGAGGCAAAAAGATCAGCAGGGACACTACAAGTACTTCCCTCGCCTCGTGAGGTGCCGTAGGATATGTTTGGTCAGGTCCAGGAGATTTATCCACCTTCATACATTCTCATGCATTCAACACATCCTCTCCTGTGATATGGTCTAACCCCAAGAGATCATCACTAACTTTCCCAAGTTCCCAGGCCTTCATGTCCTTCTCCAAGGTCAACACAGAGGAGAAAAACCTCCTGTGATTCTGCACACACATATCCACTTTGGTCCGTGAAGGGTCCTATTTTCTCTCTAGTTATTCTTTTTTCCTTGGGAGGGGGAGATTGCAGTGTCTTACTGAGATATTTGTATCATCAATATTCACAGGTGAGGTGCCAGTAGACTGGAGGTTGGGCTAACGTGGTGCCACTGTTTAAGAAGGGTGGTAAGGACAAGCCAGGGAACTACAGACTGGCTCACCTGATATCAGAAGACGGATACATGAGGGACAGGAATTACATGTGTTTAGAAAGGCAATGTCTAATTGGGGATAGTCAGCATTGCTTTGTACATGGGAAATCATGTTTCAAGATATTGAGTTTTTTGAAGTAGTAACAAAAGGATTGATGAGGGCTGCGCGGAGGATGTGGGTGACATGGACTTCAGTAAGGTATTCGAAATGTTTCCACATGGGAGATTGGAGAGCAAGGATCGATCTCATGGAATACAGGGAAAACCAGCCATTTGGATACAGAACTGGCACGAAGGAAGAAGTCAGAGGGTGGTTGTGGAGGGTGGCTTTTTTCAGACTGGAGACCTGTGACCAGTGGAGTGCCACAAGGATCGGTGCTGCGTCCACTACTTTCCATTAATTATATAAATGTTTTGGATGTGAACACAGCAGGTATAGTTAGTAAGTTTGCAGATGACACCAAAATTGGAGGGGCAGTGGACAGTGAAGAATGTTACTTCACAATACAAAGGGATGGTGAACTGATGGGCCAATGGGCTTAGGAGTGGCAGATGGAATTTAATTTAGATAAATGGGAGGTGCTACATTTTGGAAAAGCAAAAGTCTTCGCAGGACTTTAACAATTAATGTTAATGTCCCAGGGAGTGTTTCTGAACAAAGAGACCTTGGATTGCAGGTTCATTGTTCCTTGAAAGGAGAATTGTGGGTCGATAGGATAGTGAAGAAGGTGTTTGTTATGCTTGTGTTTAATAATCAGTGCATTGAGTAGAGGAGTTGGGAGGTCATGTTGTGGCTGTACAGGACATTGGATAAGCCAGTTTTGGAATATTGCGTGCAATTCTTGTCTCCTCCCTATCGGAATGATGTTGTGTAAATTGAAAGGGTTCAGAAAAGATTTGCACAAACGCTGACAGGATTGGAGGATTTGAGCTAAAGGGAGAGGTTAAATGGGCTGGGTATGTTTTCCCTGGAATGTCTGAGGCCGACGGGTAACCCATATGGAGGTTTATAAAGCCATGAGAGGCATGGTTAGGTTTAACAGACAAGGTCTTTTCCCTGGGGTGGAGGGCCTTGGTTCAGGATGAGTGGGGAAAGATATAAAAGGAACGTAAAGGACAACGTTTTGATGTGGAGGATGTTGTGTGTATGGAATGACCTGCCTGGTGATGTGGTGGAGACTGGTACAATTACTGCATTTAAAAGGCATCTGGATGGGTATACGAACAGGAAGGGTTGAGAGGGATTTGGGCCAAGTGCTGGCAAATGTGATGAGATTATGTTAGGATTTGTGGGTGGTGTGGATGAGTTGGACCGAAGGCCCTGTTTCTGTGCTGTCCATCTCTCTGACTGTAAATATTTTGTACTGTCCATTTCCAGCCATACACTTCACTGTTTCCCCTGTTTACCTTGTTCAGTTCTCCTCTCAAACACATGTCAATGGCTTTGGTTGTGATTGCAGGGTGTGCTTTATGGTCACTTTAACAATCCATCATCTCGCTGAATTCCACTACACTACAATTTCCCAGAGGATATCTCAATGTGACATTACTCCTTCCCTTATCGTCATCACCCAACGGTCGATCTGAGATAGCCACCTCCCTGGCCGTTTGCACAATGTGTTTTTCAAAGAAACACTGACACAAACATTCAAAGAGGAGTTCGGAGAACATCACTTTTGCCGATGTGACTGTCCCAAATTATACAAAGACTGAAGTCTCCCAGAATTATCACAGTGCCTTTGCACTACACAGGAATTCATTGGAATGTGTAACAGGTCTGAGCAATGAAATGCTATTAGGCAGCCTCTAAACTGTTCTCCTGCTTGTGTTTTTGACACGTGTTACCCAGAATCTGCATTCAGACTGATTCAGCATCATCATCTGAGGCCAAATGCTTTCTCTGTAATGCCTTTGTTACCCATTACTGTCAGGGTTACCCATCCTGCACTCCCTGAGACCCCTCAAGGAGGTGTACAATAGAATTCATGTTCCACCTTTTGTTCACCCTGTCACCACTAAATCTCATTTATCTCTGTGCCACAGTCCATCCACCTTATTGCAGAGACTTTATCCAGTCCAAAAAAGAACATTACAATTGACTCTTTCCACAATTTCTTGTCACAGTCCAATTCACTGATGTACAGTTTCAGTTAAACTCTGTCTCTTCCTGTTCCTTTCTGCTTGTCTTCAGCTACATTGCCATTTCTCTTTGGATTTGGAAAGCTCCTTTCACCTGAATCCTCTGCATCCTATTTGACAGCTTAAAGTCCTGTCCATAAGCTTACCGACATGATTGGCCAGGACACTGCTCCCAGGGGTGGGGTAGTCCAGAACTGAAGGGCCTAGGTTCAGGATGAGAGGGGAAAGATATAAAAGGAACCTAAGGGACAACTCCCAGCAGTGTTGTGTTTAATTCACTCATGGGATGTTGCTGTCTCTGGCTGGCCAGCATCGCATTCCCACTCCGAGCTGCCGTTGAGCTGAGTGCCTTGCTGGATGATTACAGAGATCAGTTTAGAGTCAACCCCATCGCTCTGGGTCTGGATCATGTGTAGGCCAGACCCGCTGCCTATAACAGATTTTCTTCCTGAAAGGATATTAAGCAGTTAGATGGGTTATACTGGACACCGGCATTAACATCTGGATGAACAGTCGGGTGAGAATAGCACGAGGCCATCACCTGTCCAACTTGTAGCTCACCTGTAACTGAGTACTGATCCCCGTGCACCATGAATCCCAACCCTTTCATCATGACCATTGTGTGATCCTGATACCTTCCTGCACTCTGGTGAAATCACTCAGTCTCTCTTCATGTGGTATCCCTCACTGTGTGGGTCTAATTGCTGCCTCTGTCAGCGTCTCTCACTCTTGCAGCTACTCCAGATCCTGAGCCAATGGAATTCCCCATTCCAGAGAGACACAGCAGCATAGGCCAGGGATGGAGACTGGGATTTTCCAGATCCTCCATGTGTAAACCTCACTGCATCAGTCTAACTTCCCATTCTGTCTATTTATCTGTCACCTGCAGGTAATCAGGATGTTCTGTCTCAGCCGAATTCCTAACTCCTGTCTCGTCCTTTACCGCATCAAAGACGGTTGGTCAGCCAGAGAGAGATGGAGAGGGAGGTCGGGAGCCTTCAGTAAATCCTGCAGCCGGTAAGATCACTCACAGTAAACAGCACAGAGGGGCTTAGTGGCCTTCTGTATTCAGACCTGGAAGACAGGACATGGACATAGAGCTGGGTAAGGATCAGCTACATTCTAGGTTTCATTCCCACCATCTTGTAAGGGTCCTGTTCTCACCTCTGCTGGACTGGTCCTCCCGGAGACATCTCTCTCTCTCTCTCTCTCTCAGACTCTCTGTCTCTTTTTCTCGATCCCCTCTCTCACTCCCTCACTATCTATCTCTCACCCTCTCACTCTCATTCTCTCTCTCAGCCCCCCTCTCACCTTCTCTTTCTATCTCTCTTCCCCTCACACACTCTCTCTCTCACCCACTCACTCACTCTCCACCTCATCCCTCTCTCTCACCTGACTCTCTCTCTACCCCGTCGCGTGCCTCTCACTCATGTCCCTCTCTCTCTAGCTCACCTTGTATCTTTCCCTATCTCGCTCTCCCCCTCTTTCTATCTTTCTCTCTCTTGTCCCCTTATCGCACACTCTCTCTCGATCTCTCAGACTCTCTCTCATTTCCGTCCCCTCACTCACTCACTCACACTTGCACCTCTCTCTGTCTGTCTCTCGCTCACCCACTCTCTCGCCTGTCTCTCTTGCTCACACCTTGCTCTCCCCATCTCTCACCCTTCACTCTCTCTCTCTCCACTCTCTCTCATTTTCTCCCCCATCTCCACCCCCTCTCTGTCCCCTTTCTCCCCCCAGTCTCTCTCCACACTCACTCTCCCCCACCCTCTCACCCCCCTCTCTCCCCCTCTCCTCACTCTCCCCCTATCGACCCACTCTCTCGAACCCCCTCTCTCAGCCCTCTTCTCTCGAACCCCTCACTGCCCCCCCTCTCTCGACACACCTCTCACAACCGCTCCCTTCGAAAGCCCTCACTCGACTACCCCCTCTCGACCCCCTCTCTCGACCCCTGCTCTCGACCCCTTTCTGTCCCGTTCTCTCTCTCTAATCCATCTCTCTCTAACCCCTCTCTCTCCCCTATCTTTCCCCTTCTCTTTCCCCTTTTCTCTCCCCTTCTCTCTCCCCTATCTCTCCCGGTACCTCTCCCCTATCTCTCCCCAATCTATCCCCCAATCTCTCCCCCTTATCTCGCCCCTTATCTTTCCCTCTCTCTCTGCCCCTCTCTCTTCCCTCGCTCTTTCTTCCCCCCTCTTTCTTTCCCACATATCTCTCTCCCCCACCTCTCTCTCACTTACCTCTCTCTCTCCCTCACTCTCTCCCACTCCCCCTGTCCCCCTCTCTCGCCCCCCTCTCTCGCCCCCTTCTCTCTCCACCCTCTCTCTTTAAACTTCTCAATACTCCCCTCTCTCTACCCCTGTCTCTCTACCCCCTGTCTCTCTCTCCTCTCTCTCTCCACTCTCTCTCCCCTCTCCATCTTCCCTCTCACCTCTCTCCGTCTCTTCTATCTCCATCTCCCCCCTCTCTTCCCCAATCTTTTCCTCCGCTGCTTTCTTCCCCCTCTGTCTCCCCCCCTTTCTGCCACCCCTCTCTCCCCACGCTCTGTCTCTTGCTCCCCCCTCGCTCTTGCCCTCTCTCTCTCCCTCTCTCTTTTTCCATCTCTTGCCTCCTCTCTTGCCTCACTCTCACCTTTCTCTTTCTCCCCCTCTCTCTCTTCCCCCTCTCTCTCCCCCACTCTCTCCCCACTCCTTGTCTCTCCCCCTCCCTCTCTCCCCCTCCCTCTCTCCCCCTCCCTCTCTCCCCTTCCTGTCTCCCCCTCTCTCGCCCCCTCTTTTGACCCCCTCACTCTGTCACCTCACTCCCCCTCCCCTCCTCCTCTCACTCCCTCCCTCTCTCTCTCCCCCACTCTTTACCCCCTCTCTCCCCCTCTCCCCACACTCTCTACACCCTCTCCCCGCCCACTCAATCCCCCCACTCAATCCCCCCACTCACTCCCCCACTCTATCTCACCCCGTCTCTCTCCCCTTCTCTCACCTCTCTTTCTCCCCCTCTCCCTACCCTCTCTCTGTCACACCCTCTCAATCTCCCCTCTCGCTCGTCACCCTCTCTCGCCCCTTGCTTCTCGCTCGCTCTCCCCCTCTCCCTTCCCGTCTTTTTCTCCCTCTCTCTCTGCCCGTTTCACTCACCTCTCTCTCTCCCTCTACTTTGCCTCCTCTCTCTCTCCTCTCTCTCTCTCCGCTCTCTCCCCCTCTCTGTCTCCACATCTCTCTCCCCTTCTCCCCCTCTCTCTCCATCCCTCTCTCCCCCTCCTCTCTCCCCTCTCTCCCCCTCTCTCTACCCATCCTCTCTCCGCCTTCTCCCTTGACCCCTCTCCGTTGGCCCTACTCCCCTCTTTCGCCCTCCTTCTCTCTGCCCTTCCCTCTCTTCCCCTCTATCTCTTTCCTCCTCTCTCTTCCCCTCATCTCTTTCCCCGACCTCTCTCACCCACACCTCTCTCTCACTCACCTCTCTCTCTCCCCCACCTCTCTCTCGCCTACATCTCTCTCTCCCCCACCATTGTCTCTCCCCCCGCTTCTCTCTCTCTCTTCCAGCTCTCTCTCTCCCCACTCTCGCCCCCCTCCCTCGTCCCCTTTCTCCCCCTCTCTCTCTCCCCTCTCTCTCAGCTTTCTCTCACCTCACTCCCCCCTCCTCCTCTCTCTCTCCCCCTTTCTCTCTCCCTCTGTCTCTCTCTCTCTCTACCCACTCACTCTTCCTTAATCGCTCTCCCCCACTCTCTCCGCCCTCCCTCTCTCCCCCTCCTTCTCTCCCCTTCTCTCTCTCCCACTACCTCTGTACCCCTCTCTCGCCCTCTCTCTCACCCCACTTCTCTCCCCCTCTCTTTTTATCCTTTTCACTACTCCACTTCTCTACCCCGTCTCTCACCCCTTTCTCTCTCTCTGTCTCTCCCCTCTATATCTCAACTCTCCATCTTCTCTCTCCCATTCTTTGTCCCCCCTCTCTCCATCTCCCCCCTCTCTCCCCACTCTCTCCCACGCTCTCTGACTTTCCCCTCTCTCCAACCTCTCTCATCCCTCTCTCGCCACCTCTTCCCCCTCTCTCCCCTCTCGCCCCTCTCCCTCCTCTCTCTCACCCTGTCTCTCCCCCTCACTCTTTCCCCTCCCTCTCCCCCTCTCTCTTTCCCCCTCTCTCGCCCCAATCTCTCGCCCCACTCTCTCCCCCTCTCGCTCTCCACCCTCTCTCTCTCCCCCTCTTTCTCTCCCCCCTCTCTGTCCCCTCTCTCTCTCTCTCTCCCCCCTCTGTCTCCCGTCTCTCTCTCACCCCCTGTCCCTCCCCACTCCCTTTCTCTCCCTCTCTTTCTCCTCTCTCTCTCTCCCCCTCACTTCCCCTCGTTCTCTCCCCTCCCTTCACTCCCCTCCCTCTCTCCCTCTCTCACATCCGTCTCTCGAGCCCCTCTCTCTCTGCCCTTCCCTCTCTCCCCTCACTCTGTCACCTCACTCTCCCTCCCCCTCTCATCCCCTCTCACTCACTCTCCCCGAACGTCACCCTCTCACTCTACCCCCTCTCTCTATACCCCTGACTCTCTCTCCCCCTCTCTCTTCACTAACTCTCTCCCCACTCTGCCACCGAACCTTCTCCCCTCTCTCTCCCTCTCTCACTCCCTCCTTCTCTCACCCTCTCACTCTGCCCCACTCTATTCCCCACTCTCTCCTTAACTCTCTACCCCTTCTCCCACACTCTCTCCCCACACTCTCTTCCTCCACTCACTCCCCAATTCAATCCTCCAGTCTCTCCCCCACTCTCTCCCCCTCTCTCTCCCCCTCTCTCTCTCGCCCCTTCTCTCTCCCCCACTCTGTCGCGCACCCTCTCTCACCCACCAATCTAGCCCCCACGCTCTCACCCCCACTCTCTCGTCCGGTCTCATTCTCCCCCTCTCTCTCTCCCCCTCCCCCTCTCTCCCCCCCACCACACACTCTCTCTCTCCATCTATCTCTCCCGCCTACCTCCCCGTGCTCTCTCCCGCTTTATCATCCCCCTTTCTCGCCACTCACTCTCTCTTTGTGCCCCCTCTCCCCCTCTCTCCCCACTCGCTCTCCCCCCTCTTTATCCCCCTCTCTCTCCCCCTCTCTCTCCTCCTCTCTCGCCCGCTTTCTCATCCCCGTCTCGCCCTCCTCACTCGCCACCCTCTCTACCCTTCTCTCTCTCCCCGCTCTCCCTACCCCTCTCTCTCGCATTCTCTCTCTCCCCCCTCGCCCCTCTCTCTCTCCCCTTTCTCACCCCCTCTTGCCCCCCTCTCGCCCGCCTCTCTCGCCTCTTTTTGCACTCCCACTCTCCCCTCTCTCTTCCTCTCCCTCTCACTCTCCCCATCTCTCTCCCCATCTCTCTCCCCTCTCTCTCCCCGCACTCTCTCCCCCTTTCTGCCCCCTCTCTAACCCGCTCCCTCGCTCCCTTCATCTCCCTCCCCCTCTCTCTCCCTCCGTCTCCCCCCTCCACATCGCTCTCCCCCTCTCTCTCCCCCTCTCTCCCCCCCGACTCTCCCCTCTCTGACCCCACTCTCGCCCCTCTAACCCCTCTCTCCTCTCCCCATCTCTCCCCCTCCCTCTCCCCTCTCTCTACCCCACTCTCTCATCCCCTGTCTCTATCAGATCTCTCTCTACCCCGCTCACCCTCTCTCTCTACCCCTCAAACTCTCTCTCCCCCCCGCTCTTCACTAACTCTGTCGCCTAAATCTCTCGCCTCTCTCTCTCCGTCTCTCACTCCCTACCTCTCTCATCCTCTCACTCTCCCCTCTCTCTCCCCTCTATCTCCCACACTCTCACCCTCTTTCTTTCCCCCCTCTCCAGCTCCCTCGCCCCCTTCCTCTCCTTCCAACTCTCTCTCCCCGTCTCTCCCCCCTCTCCCCGTCGCTCTCCCCGTCTCTCTTCCCTTCTCTCTCCCTCTCCCGCTCCCCTCTCTCTCTCCGCCTCTCACTCCCCCACTCTCTTTCCTCACTCTCTTCTCCCACTCTCACCCCCATCTCTCTCGCCTCTCTCACACCCCGCTCTCACTCCCTCGCTGTCGGCCTCTCTTCCCCTCCCTCGCACCTTCCTCTCCCTCCCCCACTCTCTCCCCATCTCTCTCCCCTCTCTCTACCCCCACTCTCATCCCCTTTCTGTCCCCCCTCTCTCACCCTCCCTCGCACGTTGCTCTCCCTTCCCCCCCTCTCTCCCTGTCTCTCCCTCGCCATCTCCCCTCTCTCTCCCCCATCTCTGCCCCTCTCTCTCCCCCCCTCTCTCTCGTCCCTTCTCTCTCCCCCACTCTGTCGCGCCACCCTCTCTCACCCACCAATCTAGACCCCACGCTCTCACCCCCACTTTCTCGTCCGGTCTCATTCTCCCCCTCTCTCTCTCCTCCTCCCCCCCTCTCCCCCCCACCACACCCTCTCTCCCTCTCTCTCCCTCTATCTCTCCCGCCTCTCTCCCCGTGCTCTCTCCCGCTCTATCTTACCCCTTTCTCGCCACACACTCTCTTTCTGCCCCCTCTCCCCCCTCACTCCACACTCTCTCTCCCCCTCCCCCCTCTCTCGCCGGCTTTCTCATACCCGTCTCGCCCCCCTCACTCGCCAACCTCTCTCTTCCCTCTCTCTCTCCCCCCACTCTCTCCCCCTCTCTCTTGCCCTCTCTCTTCCCCTCCCCTTCTCTCTCCCGCCTCTCTCTCCGCCCTCTCTATCCCCTCTCTCTCTCCCCCCTCTTTTCCCAACACTCTCTCTATCCCCTCTATCCCCCTCCCCCTCTCTCCCCTCCGTCCGCCCTCTCTCTCGCCCCCATCTCGTACCCATCTCTCGTCCCCTGTCTCGCACTCCTGTCTCGCCCCTCCTCTCTCTCCCCCTCTTTTGCCCCACCCTCGCCCCCCCCTCTCGCCCCCACTCTTGCCCACCCTCTCACCCCCTACTCTTGCCCCCACTCTTGCCCCCACTCTCGCCCCCCCAATCGTCTCCACTCCTGCCCCTCTCTCTCCCCTTCTCTCTCCCCTCTCTCTACCCCTCTCTATCCCCCTCTCTCCAGCCCTCTCCCCTTTTCTTTCCCCCATTTCTTCACCTCTCTCTCCCCAGTCTCTCTACTCTGCTCTCTCTTCCCCCTCTCTTTACCTCCCTCTGTCTCTCTCCCCTCTCTCTCTACCCTCTCTTCCGATCCCTCTCCCCTCTCTAACTCCCCTCTTCATCTCCCCTCTCCCAGTCTCCACTCTCTTCTCTTCTCCCCCTCCCCTGTCACCCCCTCTCTCCCCGACTTTCTCCCCACTCTCTCTCTGTCCCCGCGCTCTCTGCCATCTCTCTCACCCCTCTCTCACCCCCCTCTCCCCCTCTCTCCCCTCACTCCCTCCCCTCTCTCGACTCCTCTCTTGCCCCCCTTCGCCCACCTTTGTCGATCCCTCCCTCTGCCACCTCTCTCTGCCCCCTCTCTCTGCTCCCCTCTCCCAGCCCCCTCTCCCTGCTGCTCTCTCTCTCCCCCCCTCTCTCCCCCTCACTCTGTCAAGCTCACTCTCCCCCTCTCTCTCCCCTCTCCCCCTCTCGCTCCCTCGCCCCTCCTTCTCCCCCGCTCTCCCACTAGCTCTCTAACCCCTCTCTCACTTCCCCTTCTCTCTCCGCCCTCTCTCTCCTTGCCTCACTCTCTATCCTATCTCTCCTCCTCCCCCTCCCTTTCCTCCTCACTCACTCTCTCTACCCCTCACTCTCTCCCCTAACTCTCTTCACGAACACTCTCCTCCAACTCTGTCACAGAACTCTCTCCCCTCTCTCTCCCTCTCTCACCCCTTCCCTCTCTCAATCCCTCCCTCACTCACCCTCTCACTCTCCCCATCTCCCCCTCCCCGTCTCCCCCTCTCATCTCCCCTCCTCTCTCTCCCCCTCTCTCCCCTCCTCTCTCCCCTCCTGTCTCTCTACCCTCCTCTCTCTCGCCTCTCTCCCCCCTCTCCCCCTCTGACTCCCCCTCTCACTATCTCCCCCTTTCTCTCCCCTCCTCTCTCTCCCCTCGTCGCTACTACCCCACCGTCTGTCTCCCCCCTCTCTCCACCACTGTCTCCCCGTCTCTCTCCTCTCTCTTGCCCCCCTCTCTGTGTCCCCCTCTCTCTCTCTGTGCCCCACTCACACTGTCCCCTAACTCTGTCCCCCTCGCACTGTCCCCGCGCTCTCTGTCCCTCCTGTCTCTCTGTAACTCCTCTCTCTGACCCCTCCTCTCTAACACCCCTCCTCTTCTCCCCTCCACTCTGTCCCCCCTCCTCTTTGACCCCTCTCTCTCTGTTCCCCTCTATGTCCCCCCTCTCTGTGCCCCCCTCTGTCTATTCCCCTCTCTCTGTCCCCCCTCTCGCTCCGATCCACTCTGTCTGCCCCCCCTCTCTGTTGCCCCTCTCTCTCCATTCCCCTCTCTCTGTCCCCCCTCTATCTGCCCCCTCCTCTCTGTTCCCCATCTCTCTGAACTCTCCTGTCTCTCTGTCCCCCCACTCACTGTCCCCCTCTATGTCCACCTTCTCACTTCCCCCTCTTTTTACCCCCCTCCTCTCCCCATCTCTCCCCTCTCACTCTCCCCCACTATCTTGCCCCCTCTCTCTGTCCCTTCTCTCTCTGACCACCTCTCTCTCTGTCACCCAATCTCTCTCTCTCTCGTCTCTCAGACCCTCCATCTCTCTGTCCCCTTCTCTCAATGTCCCCTCTCTCTCCGTTGCTCTCGCTCTGTCTCCCTCTCTCTGTCCCCCACTCTCTGTCCCCCTCCTCTCTGTCACCCTCTCTCTGTCCTCCCTCTCTCTGTCTCCCCTCTCTCCATTCCCCTCTCTCTGTCCTCCCTCTCTGTCCCCCCTCTCTCTCCGTTCCCCTCTCTCTGTCCCCCTATCTCTGTCCCCCCGTCTCTCGGTTCCCCTCTCTCTGTTCTCTCTCTGTCAACACCCTTTCCGCTCCCGTCACCCCTCTCTCTCTGTCCCCCTCTCTCTCTCTGTCCCCTCTCTCTCTATCCCCTCTCTCTCTGTCCCCCCTCTCTGTCCCCCTCTCTCTTTGTTCCCCTCCCTCTGTCCCCCATCTCTCTGTCCCCGTCTCTCTGTCCCCCCTCTCTCTGTCCCCCTCTCTCTGACCCCCTCTCTCTGACCCTCTTTCTCTGTCCCCCTCTCTCTGTCCCCCCACTCTCTGTCGCCCAAATGTCTGTGCCCCCTCTTCCTCTGTCCCCATCTCTCTCTGTCCCACCCTCTGACCCTCCTCTCTCCATCCCTCCCCTCTATGTCCCCACTCTCTATCCCACACTCTCTGTCCCTTCTCTCTGTTCCTCCTCTCTCTGTCCCCCTCCCTCTGTCCCCCTCTCTCTGTCCCCATCTCTCTGTCCCCCTCTCTGTCCCAGTCTCTCTGTTCCCCCCTCTGTCGCCTCTCTCTCTGTCCCCCCTCTCAATCCCCCCTCTGCACCCGCTCTCTCTGTCCCTCCTCTCTCTCTGTTAGCCCTCTCTCTGTCCCCCTCTCAATCCCTCCCCTCTCTGTCCCCCCTCTCTGTCCCCCCCTCTCCCTGTCACCCTTCTGTCTGTCCTCCCTCTCTGTGACAACCTCCTCTCTGTCCCCATTCTCTCTCTCCACTCCTCTCTCTGTCCCTCTCTCTCTGTCCCCCTCTCGCTGTCCAGCCTCTCTCTCTTCCCCCTCTCTTTACCCCCTCTCTCTCCCCATCTCTCCCCAACCTCGCTCCTCCACTGTCTTGTCCCCTTCTCTCTCTGTCCCCTCCCTCTCTGTACCCCCCTCTCTGTCCCTCCCTCTCTGTCCGTCCCCTCTGTCCCCCTCTCCCTTTCACTCTCTTTCTTTCTCCCGGTCTCTTAGCCCCCTTCTTTCTGTCCCCCCTCTCTCTGCGCCCCCTCTCTCTCCCCCCCCTCTCTCAATGTCCCCCCTCTCTCTGTCCCCACTCTCTCTCGATCCCCCTCTCTTTGTCCCCCCTCTCTGTGCCCCTCGCTCTGTCACCCTGCTCTCTGTCCTCACTCTCTCTTTTACCCTCTCACTCTGTGCTTCCCTCTCCCTCTGTCCCCATTTATCTGTCCACCCCTCTCTCTCTGTACACCCCCTCTGTTCCCCTCTCTCTGTCCCCCCACTCTCTGCACCCTTCTCTTTGTCCCCCTCTTTCTCTTCCCCTATCTCTACCCCCCTCTCTATCCGCTATCACTCCACCCTCTCTCTCCCCCCACTCACTTGTTCCCCTCTCTCTCTGACCCCCCTCTCTCTCTGAAACCTCTCTCTCTCTGACCGCCCCCTCTCTGTCCCCACTCTCTCTGTCTCCTACTCTCTCTGTCCTCTCTCTGTCCCCCTCTGCCGCCCTCTCTCTGTGACCCCCACTCTCTCTTTCCCCCACCTCTCTCTCTCTCTCTCCCGCTGTCTGTCTCCCTATCTTGTTCCCCTGTCTCTCTGCCCTTCCTTCTCTCTGTCCCCCCTTCTCAGTCCGCCCCATCTCTCCCTCTCTCTCTTTCCCCCTCTCGCTATACCCCCTCTCTCTGTCGCCCTCTTTGTCCCCTTCTCTCTCTTCCCCCCTCTGTCTCCGCTCTATGTCCCCCCTCTCTCAATCCCCCCACTGTCCCCTCTCTCTCTGTCCCCCCTCTCTCTGTTCGCCCTATCTCTCTGTTCGCCCTCTCTCTGTCCCACTCTCCGTCCCTCCCCTCTCTGTCCCCCTCTCTCTGTCCCTGCTCTCTGTCCCCCCTCTCTCTGTCCCCTTCTCTCTTTCCCCCCCTCTCTATCCCCCCTCTCTGTCCCCTCTCTCTGTTCCCCTCTCTCTGTTCCCCCCTCCGTCCCATCTCCCTCTGACCCCCCCTCTCTGTTCGCTCCCTCTCTGTCCCGCTCTCAATCCCTCCCCTCTGTGTTCCACCTTCTGTCACCTCTCTCTCTGTCCCCCTCTCTCAATCCCCCCCCTGCACCCCCTCTTTCTGTCACCCCTCTCTCTCTGTTCGCACTCGCTCTGTCCCACTCTCCGTCCCTCCCCTCTCTGTCCCCCCCTTTGTCCCCCTCTCCCTGTCACCCTTCTGTCTGTCCCCATTCTCTCTTTCCACCCCCCTCTCTCTGACCTCCTCTCTCGGTCCCCCCTCTCTGTTCCCCCTCTCTCTGTCCACACTCTCTCTCTTCCCCCTCTTGTTACCCCCACTCTCTCCCCATCTCTCCCCTACTTCCCTCCCCCCACTCTCTTGCCCCCCCTCTCTGTCCCCCCTCTCCGTACCCCCGCTTGGTCACCCTCCTCTCTGTCCCCACTCTCTCTGTCACCCTCTCACTCTGTGCCTCCCTCTCCCTGTGTCCCCATTTTTCTGTCCACCCCTCTCTCTCTGTACACCCCCTCTGTCCACCTCGCTCTGTCGCCCCCACTCTCTGCACCCTTCTATCTGTCCCCCTCTCTCTCTTCCCCCTATCTCTACTCCCCTCTCTATCCCCTATCACTCCACCCTCTCTCTCCCCCCACTCTCCTGTCCACCTCTCCCTCTGTCCCCCACTCTGTCCCCACGCGCTCTCTGTCCCCCCTGTCTCTGTGCCCCCTCTCACTCCCTCCTCTCTCTCAGCTCCCTCTCTGTTTTCCTGTCCCCCCTCTGTTGCCCACTCTCTCCCCCGTCCCCCCCTCTGTACCCCACTCTCTCTCTATCCCCCACTCTCTGTCCACACTCTCTCCATCGCCCTCTCTCTGACCGTCTCTCTCTGTCCCCCTCTCTCTCTCCCCAAGTCTCTGTCCCCCTCTCTCTGTTCCCCCTCTCTTTGTCCCCCTCTCTCTCTGTCCCCCTTCTCCCTGTCCCCATTCTCTCTGTTTCCCTCCCTCTGCCCCTATCTCTGTCCCCCATCTCCGTGCCTCCCCTCTCTGTCACACTCTCTCTGTCCCCCTCTCTCTGACCCCCCTCTCTGGCACCCCCTTCCCGCTTTCTCGGTCCCAACCCTCTCTATGTACCCTCTCTCTCTGTCCCCTCACTCTCTCTGTCCCCCTCTCTCTCTATCCCACTCTCTCTGTCCCCCTCTCTCTCTGTCCCCCTCTCTGTCCCCCTCTCACTGTCCCCCTCTCTCTGTGTCCCCCTCTCACTCCGTCCTCTCTCTATCACAACCCTCTCTGCCCCCCGTGCCCCCTCTGTCCCCCACTCTCTTCATCCCCCACTCTCTGTCCCCCTCTCTCTGTCCCCCACTCTCTCCATCCCCCGCTCTCTGTCCCCCACTCTCTGTCTCCCTCTCTCTATCCCCCTGCTTTCCGTCCCCCCTCTCTCGCCCGTTCTCTCTGTCCCCTCTCTCTCTGTCCCCCTCTCTTTGTCCCCCTCTCTCTGTACCCCCTCTCTCTCTGTCCCCACTATCTCTGTCCACCTCTCTCGCTGTCCCCCTCTCTGTCCCCACGTGCTCTCTGTCCCACCGTCTCTGTGTCCCCCTCTCACTCCCTCCTCTCTCTGTCACCTCCCTCTCTGTCTAACCGTTCCCTCTCTGTCCCCCACTCTCTCCATCCCCCACTCTCTGTCCCCCCTCTCTCTGTCCCCCACACTCTGCCCCCTCTCTCTGTTCCCCGTCTCTTTGTCCCCATCTCTCTGTCCCCTCTCTCTGTCCTCCACTCTCTGTCCCCCACTCTCTGTCCCCCACACTCTGTCCTCCTCTCTCTGTTCCCCCTCTCTTTGTCCAGCTCTCTCTGTCCCCCCTCTCTCTGTCCCTATCTCTCTGTCTCCCACTCTCTGACCCCTCTCTATACACTCCTCTCTCTCCCCATCTGTCCCCTACCTCGCCCCCCCCACTCTCTTGTCCCCCTCTCTCTCTGTTCCCTCCCTCTCTGTCCCCCCTCTCTCTGTCCCACCCTCTCTGTCCCCACTCTCTCTGTCCATCCCCTCTGTCCCCGTCTCTCTTTCCTCCTCTTTCTTTCCCCCGCGCTCTCTGTCCCCCTCTTTCTGTCCCCCTCTCTCTTCGCCCCCATCTCCCTGTCCCCCCTCTCAATATCCCCCCTCTCTGTCCCACCCTCTCTGTCCGTCCCCTCTGTCCCCCTCTCCCTTTCACTCTCTTTCTTTCTCCCGGTCTCTTAGCCCCCTTCTTTCTGTCCCCCCTCTCTCTGCGCCCCCTCTCTCTTCCCCCCCCTCTCTCAATGTCCCCCCTCTCTCTGTCCCCACTCTCTCTCGGTCCCCCTCTCTTTGTCCCCCCTCTCTGTACCCCTCGCTCTGTCACCCTGCTCTCTGTCCTCACTCTCTCTTTTACCCTCTCACTCTGTGCCTCCCTCTCCCTCTGTCCCCATTTATCTGTCCACCCCTCTCTCTCTGTACACCCCATCTGTTCCCCTCTCTCTGTCCCCCCACTCTCTGCACCCTTCTCTTTGTCCCCCTCTTTCTCTTCCCCTATCTCTACCCCCCTCTCTATCCGCTATCACTCCACCCTCTCTCTCCCCCCACTCTCTTGTTCCCCTCTCTCTCTGACCCCCCTCTCTCTCTGAACCCTCTCTCTCTGACCGCCCCCTCTCTGTCCCCACTCTCTCTGTCCCCCTCTGCCGCCCTCTCTCTGTGACCCCCACTCTCTCTTTCCCCCACCTCTCTCTCTCTCTCCCGCTGTCTGTCTCCCTATATTGTTCCCCTGTCTCTCTGCCCTTCCTTCTCTCTGTCCCCCCTTCTCAGTCCGCCCCATCTCTCCCTCTCTCTCTTTCCCCCTCTCTCTATACCCCCTCTCTCTGTCGCCCTCTTTGTCCCCTTCTCTCTCTTCCCCCCTCTGTCTCCGCTCTATGTCCCCCCCTCTCAATCCCCCCTCTGTCCCCTCTCTCTCTGTCCCCCCTCTCTCTGTTCGCCCTATCTCTCTGTTCGCCCTCTCTCTGTCCCACTCTCCGTCCCTCCCCTCTCTGTCCCCCTCTCTCTGTCCCCTTCTCTCTTTCCCCCCTCTCTCTATCCCCCCTCTCTGTCCCCTCTCTCTGTTCCCCTCTCTCTGTTCCCCCCTCCGTCCCATCTCTCTCTGACCCCCCCTCTCTGTTCGCTCCCTCTCTGTCTCGCTCTCAATCCCTCCCCTCTGTGTTTCACCTTCTGTCCCCTCTCTCTCTGTCCCCCTCTCTCAATCCCCCCCCTGCACCCCCTCTTTCTGTCACCCCTCTCTCTCTGTTCGCACTCGCTCTGTCCCACTCTCCGTCCCTCCCCTCTCTGTCCCCCCCCCTCTGTCCCCCTCTCCCTGTCACCCTTCTGTCTGTCCCCCCTCTCTGTCACCCTCCTCTCTGTCCCCATTCTCTCTTTCCACCCCTCCTCTCTCTGACCTCCTCTCTCTGTCCCCCTCTCTCTGTTCCCTCTCTCTCTGTCCACACTCTCTCTCTTCGCCCTCTCGTTACCCCCACTCTCTCCCCACCTCTCCCCTACTTCCCTCCCCCCACTCTCTGTCTCCCTCTCTCTATCCCCCTGCTTTCCGTCCCCCCTCTCTCGCCCGTTCTCTCTGTCCCCTCTCTCTCTGTCCCCCTCTCTTTGTTCCCCTCTCTCTGTACCCCCTCTCTCTCTGTCCGCACTATCTCTGTCCACCTCTCTCGCTGTCCCCCTCTCTGTCCCCACGTGCTCTCTGTCCCACCGTCTCTGTGTCCCCCTCTCACTCCCTCCTCTCTCTGTCACCTCCCTCTCTGTCTAACCGTTCCCCCTCTGTCCCCCACTCTCTCCATCCCCCACTCTCTGTCCCCCCTCTCTCTGTCCCTCACTCTCTGCCCCCTCTCTCTGTTCCCCGTCTCTTTGTCCCCATCTCTCTGTCCCCTCTCTCTGTCCTCCACTCTCTGTCCCCCACTCTCTGTCCCCCACACTCTGTCCCCCTCTCTCTGTTCCCCCTCTCTTTGTCCCCCTCTCTCTGTTCCCCCTCTCTCTGTCCCTATCTCTCTGTCTCCCACTCTCTGACCCCTCTCTATACACTCCTCTCTCTCCCCATCTGTCCCCTACCTCGCTCCCCCCACTCTCTTGTCCCCTCTCTCTCTGTTCCCTCCCTCTCTGTCCCCCCTCTCTCTGTCCCACCCTCTCTGTCCCCACTCTCTCTGTCCATCCCCTCTGTCCCCGTCTATCTTTCCTCCTCTTTCTTTCCCCCGCGCTCTCTGTCCCCCCCTTTCTGTCCCCCTCTCTCTTCGCCCCCATCTCCCTGTCCCCCCTCTCAATAGTCCCCCTCTCTGTCCCCACTCTCTCTCTGTCCCCCTCTCTCTGTCCCCCCCCGCTCTGTCACCCTTCACTCTGTCCCCAATCTCTCTGTTACCCTCTCACTCTGTCCCTCCCTCTCCCTCTGTCCCCATCTCTCTGTCCACCCTCTCTACGTACCCCTTTCTCTGTCCCCCTCTCTCTCTTCCCCCTCTCACTACCCCCTCTCTCTCCCCATCACTCAACCCTCTCTCACCCCCGACTGTCCTGTCCCCACTCTCTTGTCCACCCTCTCTCTCTGTCCCCCTCTCTCTCTGACTCCCTCTCTCACTCTGACCGCCCCCTCTCTGTCCCCTTCTCTCTGTCCCCCCTCTATCTGTACTCTCTTTCTTTGCCCCTCCCTCTTTCTGTCCCCCCCTCTCTCTCTCCGTCCCCCCTCTCTCTCTTTCTCCCCTCTCTCTGGGACCCCCTCTCTCTGTCCCCAATCTCTCTCTGTCCCCACTGTCTTTCTGTCACCCCTCTCTCTTCCCCCTCTGCCCCCCTCTCGCTGACCCCCTCTACCTCTGTTCCCTCCTCTCTCTGTCCCCCTTTCTCTTCCCCCCAGTCACCCTGCTCTCTGTCCCCCTCTCTCTGTCCCCCTCTCTCTGTCCCCACTCTCTCTGTCCCCCCAACTCTCTCTGTCGCTCCCGCTCTCTGTCCCCCTCTCTCGGTCCCCTCTCTCTCTGCCCCTCCTTCTCTCTGTCCCTCCGCTCTCAGTCCGCCCCCTCTGTCCCCTTCTCTATTTCCCCCTCTCTCTGTCCCACCTCTCTCCGTTCCCCTGTTCTCCCTCTACTGCGCCCCCGTCTCTCTGTCTCCCCCTCTTACTGTCCCCACTCTCTCTGCTCCCCTCTCTGTCTCCCCTTCTCCCTGTACCCCCCTCTGTTCCCCCTCTCTCTCTCCCCCCTCTCTCTGTACCACCTCTCGCTGTCCTCCCTCTCTCTCTGTCCCCCTCTCTCTATCCTCCCTTCTTTCTGTCCCCCTCTCTCTGCCCCCCTCTCTGCCTCCCCCTCTCGGTCCCAGCCCTCTCTCTGTTGCCCCCTCTCTGTCCCACTCTCAGTCCCCCTCTCTATCTCTGTCCTCCCCCCTCTCTGTATCTCCCACTCTCTGTCACCCTCGGTCCCCCTCTCTCTCTGTCCCCCTTCTCTCTGTCCCCCTTCTCTCTGTCCCCCCGCTCTCAGTCCGCCCGCTCTCTCCCCGTCTCTCTTTACCCCTCTCTCTGCCCCCCTCTATCTGCCCCCCCTCTCTCTGTCCCCCGGTTTCTCTGTCCCCTTCACTCTTTGTCCCCCTTCTCCCTGTCACCACTCTCTCTGTTCCCCCCTCTCTCTGCCCCCATCTCTGTCCCTCCCATCTCCGTCCCTCCCCTCTCCGTCGCTCCCCTCTCTGTCCCCCCTCTCTCTGACCTCCCTCTCTGTTCCCCAACCCCGACCCGCCTTCTCGTTCCCGGCCCTCTCTATGTACCCCCATCTTTCTGTCTCCCCACTCTCTCTGTTCCCCCCCTCTCTATCCCTCTCTCACTCTGTCCCTCTCTCTGTCCCCCCGCCCCCCCGTCCCCCACTCTCTCCATTCCCCACTCTCTATCCCCCTCTCTCTATCCCCCACTCTCTCCATCCCCCACTCTCGGTTCCCCTCTCTCTGTCGCCCACTCTCTGTCACCCTCTCTCTGTCCCCACTCTCTGTCTCCCTCTCTCTATCCCCCTGCTCTCTGTCCCCCTCTCTCTATCCGCCTCACTCTGTCCCCCTCTCTCTGTTGCCCTCTCTCTGTCCCCCTCTCGCTCCCGTTCTCTTTGTCCCCCCTTTCTCTCTGCCCCCTCTCTCTCCCGGTCTCTCTGTCCCCCTTCTCTCTGTCACCTCTCTCTGCCCTCATCTCTCTTTCCCCCTCTCTCTGTGTCCCACATTCACTCCCTACTCTCTTTGTCACCTTCCTCTCTGTCCCCCCGTCCGCCCCCCGTCCCCACTCTCTCTATCCCCCACTCTCTGACCCCCCTCTATCTCCCAGTCTCTCCATCTCCCACTCACTGTCCCCCACTCTCCGTCCCCCAGTCTCTGTCCCCCACTCTCTGTCCCCCACTCTCAGCGCCCCCTCTCTGTTCCCCCGCTCTTTGTCCCAATCTCTCTGTTCCCCCTCTCTCTCTGTCTCCCTCTCTCTGTCCCGCACTCTCTGACCCCTCTCTCATTATGTCCTCCCCTATTTCTCTCTCTCTTCCTCACCTAGCTCTCCCTTGCCTCTCTCTCGCTCTCTCTGTCTCTCCCTGCTCCTTCACTCTCTCTCCACTTCTCTCACTCTCGATCCCCCTACCTCAGTCTCTCTTTCTCCCCACCTCCCTCTGTTTCTCTCTGACTAAATCTCTTTCCCTCCTGCCACCCCTCCCTCTCTGATGCAATCTGTCTCCCTGACGCGTCCCTCTCCCGCTGATCCAGAGATTGGGGGGGGGGGGGTAGTCCCCATGAAACAACTGAAATCCTGTCCCACTCACGACAGGAAATGGGGAGTCCAGGTTGGTGTAGGTGGGGGGGACCGAGGGATTTAAACCCAGCTCCTGAGCTCAGGGCGCTGTGCCCTCCACTTCCCTGAGGCCCAGGACTTGGGGCTGAGTCTGTCTCTCTCCAGCTCAGCTTCTCCAACACAAAGACACACAACAACATCAGTCACTCTGCTGCTCGGCACGCATTAATCAACATTTTTATTGGTTACAAATGGAAGTGATGGATACAGTCAGTGGGATGTTGCCTTTTATCACTGGCCCCTGAGTTGTGTGAAACATTGAAATGTTTCCCTGTAACCCCGCTGTGGGATAAGGAGGGACAAACCAGCGCTACCCTCAGTCTCTTACCATAGCGACAGGCTGCTCCAGCACTGAAACACTGAACTGAAATGAGAAAATCCCGGATGGATTGATTAATGAGGGAATTTGATGGATGGATGGATTTGGGTGAAGGGATATTTCAGCACATTCTTCAGCTGCTGCCTGAACTTTGTCTGGGTCACGGCATAAATCGGGGTATTTGTGCAATAACTGAGGAGCTGCAGCATGAAGCCCAATTCCTGCACAAAGTTATCGAGATACACAGACCGGTACCCAAACTCATACATCCGTCTCCATATAGAAAACAACATGAACGTTGACCATAACAGGATGAAATTGGCCGAGATCACAAACAGTAAAATGATGGATTTTTTTCGGTTTCTCATTTCACTGTCAGACTGAGCGTCCCCATTGGTGTGAGCGTGGAGTCTCCTGCGGGCTCTGCTGGTCACTAAAATGTGTCTGACGGTGAGAACATTGAGCAGCAGAATCAGGAGAAATGGGACACACGGGGTTAGAATGTGGTGGAGGGACTCGATTGTGACCCAGACACTGGAGTATAGAGCAGCGCCTGTTACATCACAAAACCAGGGGAGGTTCATCAGCCGATACCGAGCCGTGAGCATAAAATACCAGGAAATGTTCTTTAAACAGCTCAGCACAGTCACTGCTCCCAGAACCACAGCCGCAGTTTTCTCACTGCAATATTTACTTTTCAGCTTCTGGCAACAAATGGCCACAAACCGATCAAAGGTGAAAGTGACGGTGAACCAGACAGAGCAGTCAGTGGCTGCATAAAGCAGGACGGCGTGGATATTACACACGGGGACGGAGTCCATCAGGAAATAAAACTGTTCCTCATAAACAATGGGAATGTGTCTCAGGATCAGGTCGAGGATAATGACCAGGAGATCCGCCGCTGCCATAGCCCCCAGGTAACGTCTGACACATGGAGACAATCCACAATCTTTATAAAGCAGGACATAGATGGTCACTACGTTAACTGTGAGGAAGGAAAACAAACCCATTATCCATCAGCCTGGAGGCAAAGGGCCCCGTTTGATCGGGGACACAGTGAGATTTTCAAATGTGTCCCTGTATTCAGGGATTTATTAAAATAATTGGAGCTGGAATAACAAATGGGAAGGTCGGAATTACTGACAAAAATGTGACATAAACCACAAGAAACTCTCCCTCCCCAAACACACAGAGACACATCCATAAGGACAGATGATTTCTAGAACATTCCCACACACTTGATCACTCGAGAGCAGACACAGGTCACTCCTTTCCAGTTCCTAATACGGAGGGTGGGAATATTGCTGTCCTGAAAGATTCTCTCCCAGTTTCCTGAAGACAAATGGAGTTTGGGAATTTCTGTATTTTGGTCAAAATTGTGGTCGATCCTGCGTCGGGAAGAAATGTAAACGCAGGGAAAACGTATTCACCCCTTTATCTGTCTGAGGGGCCTTCGGAACAGTGTCTCCTTCTCCCTGGAACGGGATCTCTTCCCTCGGGATCTTATCGTTTGTTCAATTCACTGACGTCCGGCCGTTCACAAACAATGTCAGGAACAGAACATTCCGGGAAATGTTAGTTATAGAATGTTGGGGACAGAATATTCCGGGGAATGTCAGTTATAGAATGTCAGGGACAGAATATTCCGGGGAATGTTAGTTATAGAATGTTGGGGACAGAACGTTCCGGGGAATGTTAGTAATAGAATGTCAGGGACAGAATATTCCGGGGAATTTCAGTTATAGAATGTCAGGGACAGAATATTCCGGGGAATTTCAGTTATAGAATGTCAGGGACAGAATATTCCGGGGAATGTTAGTAATAGAATGTCAGGGACAGAACGTTCCCGGGAATGTCAGTTATAGAATGCTGGGGACAGAACGTTCCGGGGGATGTCAGTTACAGAATGTCAGGAACAGAACGTTCCCGGGAATGTCAGTTATAGAATGCTGGGGACAGAACATTCCGGGGAATGTCAGTTATAGAATGTCAGGGACAGAACGTTCCGGGGAGAGTCAGTTATAGAATGTCGGGGACAGAATGTTCCGGGAAGACCTTGACCTGTCCATGACCTTTACCCCCTATCCACCCCACCAACATGATGTACTGTGCAAAGGCCACATATCCATCCAGCGTGGGGAGCTGCACTGGCCACATCATTGCATTCTCTATAAACGGCAGATAGTCTGACCAGCACAGCAGGATGTGCAGTGATCGCACGGGAATTAATCTGTAACCCAGGAGCAGTTACCCTCCCAGCATGTAGGACTGTGTACCCCACCCCAGTGCATTGATCTGTAACCCAGGAGCAGTTCCCCTCCCAGCATGTAGGACTGTGTACCACACCCCAGTGCATTGATCTGTAACCCAGGAGCAGTTACCCTCCCAGCATGTAGGACTGTGTACACCACCCCAATGCATTGATCTGTAACCCACGAGCAGTTACCCTCCAGCATGTAGGACTGTGTACACCACCCCAATGCATTGATCTGTAAACTGGGAGCAGTTACCCTCCCAGCATGTAGGACTATGTACACCACCCCAATGCATTGATCTGTAAACCGGGAGCAGTTACCCTCCCAGCATGTAGAGCTCTGTACACCAACCCACAGCATTCCTCAGTAACACTGTGTTAGATCCCTGCCCAGCGTGGGGAAACTTGCAGCCCATGCTGGAAGTGACAGGATGTGCAGCTCCCATCCATATACAGTTCCATATCCCCATTGTGCCCTGACAAAGGGGTGCTGTGGGTATGAACATCACTGCCAGAGAGAGATGGCGGGGGAATCAGTTTAAATATCACCACATGGGAGGGGTTTGGAGTAGAGACAGAGAGGGGAAGGCTGAGAGACAGTGTCATGGAAGGATGTGTTCCCAGGTTGCAGAATGCTGAAATGTAGACCCTTCGATAGTATCCTGTAACATGAGCCTGTCTTCCCAGGAAAGATGGAAAAAGTGATATTGGTGTGAGGCCAGATGAGCATTTGTTCTGCATCTTTGTAACTTCAATTAGTTTCAACAGAGTCTATGACTCATTGGGCAGATCCTAACAATAATTTATCTTTGTTTGATTTTCCTTCAGTGTGACAGAGGGATTGTCCACACGAGGCTGAGCTCGTTTCCTGGTCCTATCTTATCGGACTCACCTCATTAACTACCCAGCCCATCCCATGGTATCCCTCTCATTCAATATCCGCCTGATTCTCCCACCCATCATGGCTGGAGCTACTCACCATCACCCGCGTGCTCCTGGATATTTGGTGATCCCTGACACTGGTGCCATTTTTAACAGGCCAATGGGCACATGGTTGAGTTTTCTCAGTAAGGAGCTGCCCTGCATAGTTTACCCCGAGCATGGCAGATAAGCGGCAATTATACCACAGTTTGTTGACGCTGCAGGGTGTGCATAGTGCGGGACCATTGCCGTCCCAGAGGGGGCCTTTCCACCAGACCCACAGAGCATGGTGTGTGCTCACCACCAGACTCGGTGCAGTATCTGCTGTCTGAAGAAATGTCCATCAAAACAAGACAAGCATCAATAACCTTCCCCGTTCTGTTAGGATAAGGGTCACTGTATTCTCTCTCCTCCCTCAGACTCACTGCATGTCTGTTATAGGACCTAGCGCCGAACAAGGCTCATGGTCCACCACTCTCACTGCTGCATGCAGCGCCTTTCCCCCACATCCCCATCTCTCTCTCTCTCTCTCTCTGTCACCCCTTCCATTACACTAATAACACTGCATGAATACAATACTGTGGACTGACTCTCCCCAACCCTCACCTACACCAGCACTAACAACAGGGCCACCCACTCCCACCCTCCCTCCCTCCCCCCCTCTCTCCCATATCCGTTCCCTCCCTCCGCCACACCCCCCCTCCCCCTGCCATGTGGGGAGGACCCTGGTAGGAGCCAGAGAGAACGAGGACACCTCGTGTGGAGATTCTGAAACATCCACGTCACACCGACCGAGTAAGGAGCAATGTTCAGTGAAGGACAATTCTCACTTTAAACCCACTGGCAGCTCCATTTCCCCCCGGCACAACTTAGAAGCCGTGGCCCTGATGCCATCTCCCTTTTGTGTCGAGCTGGTACAATTGGAATCCCCACGGTCTCGGTGGGCAGGAGGGTGGGCTCACAACACATCATCACCACCACCACCCAGGAAGGGAGCACGGAGCCTCCCTCCTACACCTCCTCCTGTAAACAGCTCAGATACTGAAACTAATCTGTGATAGTTACTGGTCTCCCCACTTGTCCTGATATCTTCAACAATCTTTGCTCATATACACCCAGCGCTCTCTGGTCCTGCAGCCCCTTTATAATGGTACAGCCTGTTTCAAACTGCCTTTCAATGTCCTTCCTACCACAGTACATCACCTCACACTGCTCTGCACTGATCCCCCTCTGCCCGAAAACTACTCCAACGTATCACTGTCCTGTTACAGTTCCACACTGACCTCCATAGACTTCAGAGTTCTTCCAGGTTCGGTGCCACCTACAAACATTGAGATTGTCATAGCGTCACAGTCCCCATGAAACAACTGAAATCCTGCCCCACACTCGCGAGTGTGAGCAAGTGAAATACTGATATATTCCCACGGATGGAATCGAATAATGACGTGCTATCAATGGAGCAGCAAAAATCCTGACACACACCAGACGGAGCGAATGAAATATTAACAAACCACAGAGCAAGAGAAATCCGGTTAGGTCCCACTTATCAATATTCATCAGGGTATAATGTGATGAAGTTGAAAGTGTGCACTGTACCTTTAAGAGAGAGGGAATGATGTTCTGAACTGAGAGCTCACAAGCACCTGTGGTATGAGAGGATGGCGGACCCAGAAACAATATATTGCTATAGAGCTGGAGTCCAGTAAAAAGCAGTTAAGAGAAAGGGGGTCCCAGAGTTGTGAATAGTTCATGTAAAATGTTCACTTTCAGAGTGAAAAAATAAATTGATGATTTTATTTAAACAGTGGAATTTGGGAGTTCTCTGTCCCTCATAATTTAACAGTTTACGAGGCGAATTGAGCATTTTTTAATGTTTAGTTTAAGTTACCAGTTGAGCTTCACGCAGTGCCCTAACCATTCCCGTGTGTGTATCTGTGTGTCTCTGTGTGGGGCAGGGGCTTAAAGTGATGCAATGCCACCCTCTGCTGGCCTCCACACGCCACTGCACAGGCATTGGCAGAGGGTGAAAACCAACAGGGATACATTCAGAGAGGGAGAGGGAGTGAGCAGCTGCTCACAGCACCATCCAAACTGATGTCTTATCCATGTACTGATCTAAATGTCCTTTAAACATTGTAACTGTCCTTGCTTTCACCACTTCCTCTGGAAGTTCATTCCACACACAAGCCAGATTCTGTCTAAAATAATTACCTCTCATGACTTTTGTAAATCTTTTTCCTCGCATCTTAAAATATCCCTCAGTTTTGAATCCCCAACTCTAGGGAAAAAAAATATCAGCCCTTCAGCTTATCTGTCCCCCTCACGATTTTATAAACCACTGTAACCTCATCCTCTCCAGTGAAAAAAGTCCCAGCACACCCAGCCTCTCCTTATAACTCACTCCTTCCAGTCCCAGCAACCTCCAGGTTAATCTCTTTTGAACTCTCTCCAGCTTAATAATATCAAGGTCAGTAATATCAAAGTGAATAGTCAAGGTGTTTCCTAAGGGTACGGGGACACCAAAACTAGAGGACATAGGGTTAAGGTGAGAGGGGAAATATTAAAGTGACCTAAGGGCCAGCATTTTCACCCAGAGGGTGGTGTGCCTATGGAGTGAGCGGGCAGGATGACCAGACTGGACACAGTATTCCAGAAGCGGCCTCACCAATGTCCTGTACAACCATAACATGACATCCCAATTCCGATACTCAAAGGTCTGCCCTATGAAGACATGTGTGTTAAACACCTTTATAACCACACTATCTATATGAGATGCAAATTTTAAAGAATTAAACCTGAGGGCCTAGGTTTCTGTACAACAACACTGCCAAAGGCTCTACTTTTAATTGTATAAGTCCTGCTCTTGTTTGATTTACCAAATCCAATTCCTCGCATTAATCCAAACTAAGCTCCATCTGCCACCCCTCAGCCCAGTGAGTGATATTACTGCCACCTCCCCCTTCCCCTTCAATTTTAAAATGCCCATCCCTCTCCAGGAGGCCTGCACACTCAGGCCTTGTTTTTCACAAAGACCCTGAGCTTGGTTTGCCTTCTGTGGTTAGAGGGAGGAGGGACAGATTACTGACACAGTCAGTGGGGAGGAGAGGCTGGACAATAATCATCGGCCAGGAAAAGAGCAGTCACACGTTGGAGGTGGCTAAGAGGGATCGGTGCTTTGGGATCAGAAATTAAACTCTTCTTCCGTCTCTGGTGTTCAGTAATAAATATCTATTTGAGACCCTTCATTGTGCAGAGTGTGTCTGCAGAATTTCTTTCCCTAATATTGCAGACTTCAGATAACAGCGATTAAAGATGGTCATAGTTAATTTCGATGGCACAGCACGTGCACTCAATATCTTACAGTTGAGACAAATATCTTGCATTTGTTTAACAATACAAAGTGTTTTTTGTAATTCAGTAATGGTAACCTGATTATAATAAATCCACACCGAGCTGAAAGCTGACACTTAAAATATGACCCAAAATCTGGGTATGGTAGTGTCGTGGGTAATGTCCCTGTCTCTGAGCCAGAGGTCTGGATTTGATTCCAATTCCTGAACTTTTGTGGTAGTGTTACTAGCTCTGGACTAGAAGTTCTGGATTCAAGTCCTGCCTGTTGCAGAGGTATGTCCCAGCATGTCAGGACAGGCTGATGAGCAAACACACAGGAGAATACTGTTACAGCTTTATGGGTATTGCTGAGCGATGCTAGTGTCCCTACCTCCGGGCACAAAGGTACAGGCGTAAAGCCCACAGAAGTGTCTCAGGATACATCTGAACAAACTGATTAAAATGGATTTAGAATTGTGTCTTGATGGAGAAGGAAGAGGTGTCAGGATGGCACTTCAGAATTTAGGCCCAGGATGACTGAAAGTACAGCCATTCGTGTTGATTGGAGTCACATTTCGCAGCAGTAAAGGTTTATAAAATCAAAATGGTCATGGATAGGGTGAGTAGTCAAGGGTTTTTCCCCAGGTTAGGGGCGTCCAAAACTAGAGGGCATTGGTGGAAAGTGAGAGGGGAAAGGTTTTGATGACGCCTAAAGAGCACCTTTTCACGCATAGGGTGGTGTGCGTATGGAATGAGCTACCAGAGGAAGTGGTGGAGGCTGGTACAAATACAGCATGTAAAAGGCATCTGGATGCTGACAGACCTGCCGAGCTTTTCCAGCAATTTCTGTATTTAAAAATACATGCATTTCAACACAGATATTCTGAATACATTAAATATTTTATTTTTTTAATGGCGCAGGGCCATGTAAACATATTTCAAATCGCCTGAGACCATTTTTCTGCTCAGGGTATTGCTCTGTGTATGACAGCAGCAATGATGCACCTACATGGAACAGGGAATGTGATGGAGACATAGTTTGGGCAATGTACAAGGAGACCTCACATGGTCCAGTTTGGGAATCACACATTACTGCACGATTCAACTCAGTGAGGGAGACAATATAGTCTGCCTGAGAAGGAATGGTCTTTTGCACTCTCTCTCCTTCATTGTTCTTCATCACAGCAATGTTTGCGAGATAAAAAAAAAACCCTCTACAGTCATCGTTGCCGTTCTTATTTTTATGGAATCCCTGCAGTGTTGAAACAGGCCCTTCGATCCAACAAGTCCATACCAACCTTCCCAACCCATTCCCCTAACTAATGCACCTAACCTAGAATTCCCTGAACACTACGGACAATTTAGCATGACCGATCCACCGAACCTACACAGTTTGTGGCAGGAAACTGGATCACCTATTAGAAGCTCACACAGGAAAGTGGAGAATGTGCAAACTCCACACAGACAGTCACCCAAGGCTGGAATCGACCCCAAGTCCCTGGTGTTGTGAGGCAGCAGTGCAAACCACCGTGCTTCCCTTTGGGTGCTCCCTGACCAGAATTCATTGGAATCGACTCACTGCCTAAAGCAAAGGGAATTCAGCCAAATCCAACTCTCCCAGGATGAAATCCCATTGCTAGCAGCTGTGTGAGTACAATATCTTCAGAAGCAGAATAACGGTTTGGACAATCTCAATTTTTTACTTTTGTCATGAGTTCCAATAATAAAGTTCTTTCAAATTAAAATTGCAAAAATTTTGTTAATCTGTGTGTGTGTGTGTGTGTGTGTGTGTGTGTGCGTGTGTGTGTGCATTTGTTTGTGTGCGCGCGTGTGTGTGTGTGTTTGTTTGTCTGTAAGTGTGTGTGTGTGTTTAGAAAGGGAAGTATTAGACCATAAGACCATAAGACATAGGAGTGGAAGTAAGGCCATTCGGCCCATTGAGTCCACTCTGCCATTTAATCATGGCTGATGGGCAATTCAACTCCACTTACCCACATTCTCCCCGTAGCCCTTAATACCTTGTGACATCAAGAATTTATCAATCTCTGCCTTGAAGACATTGAGCATCCGGCCTCCACTGCACTCCGTGGCAACAAATTCCCCAGGCCCCACCACTCTCTGGCTGAAGAAATGTCTCCGCATTTCTGTTCTGAATTGACCCCCTCTTATTCTAAGGCTGTGCCCACGGGGCCTAGTCTCCTCACCTAACGGAAACAATTTCTTAGCGTCCATCCTTTCCAAACCATTGATTATGTATTTGCAATACCCAAACAGTTTGCCATTCATCTTTCCACCATAGTTTGAGTAACATTGCTCTGGATCATAAACGTGTTGTTTTAGCAGATTAAAGAAACGAGCCTGACTTGTTGCTAAAACTGACCCTGACCCAGTCAGAGACTGATATCATTGGCCATATCACCAACCTGGTGACATTTAACATTTGTTGTGAGCAGTGGGGGAGTGGGACTAGAAAAGGAAACAGTGACCCAAAAAGCTGGGGAACGATAGACCGGTGAGCCTGATGTCAGTGGTGGGTAAGTTGTTGGAGGGGATTCTGAGGTATAGCATTTACATACATTTGGGAAGGCAAATTGATTACTTGGAGTAATTGATTGGAGTAGACAATGTGGCTTTCTGCATGGGAAATCATGTCTCATTAATTTGATTGAGTTTTTTGAAGAGGTGACAAAGAAGATTGATGAAGCCAGTTTGGTGGACATTGTTTATATGGACTTCAGCAATGTGTTCATTTAAACAACAAAGAGCAAAGAAAATTTACAGCCCAGGAACAGGCCCTTCGCCCTCCAAGCCTGAGCCGATCTAAATGTACTATCTAAATCTGTTGGTCAATTCCTAAGCATCTGTCTTCCTCTGCTCCCCACCAACTCATGCATCTGTCCAGACGAATCTTAAATGAATCGACCGTGCCTGCCTCTACCACCTCTGCTGGCAATATGTTACAAACGCCCACCACCCTCTGTGTGAAGTACTTACTGCGTGTATCCCCCTTAAACTTTCTACCCCTCATCTTAAAAGCACGACCTCTCGTTACTGAATCCTTGACTCTGGGAACAAGCCCCTCTCTATCCACCCTGCCTATACCCTTCATGATTTTGTAAACCTCAATCAGGTCTCCCCCCAGTCTCCTTTTTTCCAGTGAAAATAAACCTAACCTACTCAGCCTCTCTTCATAGCGAGTAATTCATTCCGATTGGTAGACAGATTAGTAACTTTCTGTCACATGGGACACAGAGGAAGCTCGTCACAATTGGTTTGAAGGAAGAGGGATATTTTTCAGCCTGGAGGCTTGTGAGCAGCAGTGTGCTGCAAGAATCAGGACTGAGTTCACTGTATTTCATCATTTATGTAAAGGATTTAGATGTGAATATCGGGGCCATAGTTAGTAACTTTACAGATGACATCAGAAAGGTGGTGTAGCAGATTATCTCAGAGTACAACAAGACCACAATTAAATGGGACAAAGGGACAAGGAGTGACAGATGAAGTTTAATTTAGATAAATACGAGGTTTTGTATTTTGGGAAGGCAAACCAGGGCAGGAATAGTACACTTAATGGTAAGGTCCTGGAGAGTGTTCTGAAACAAAGGGACATAGGGCTACAGATACATAGTTCCTTGAAAGTGGAGTCGCAGGTAGACAGAGTGGTGCTGAACACATTTGGCACATTTGTCTTAATCAGTCAGAGCATTGAGTATAGGAGTTGTGGTGGGATGTTGTATCTGTACAGGATGTTGGTGAGGCCACTTTAAGAATACTGCGTACAACTCGGTTTTCTGCAGAAATAACTTACACGGATGTCCCAGGACTGGGAGTTTGAGCTGTCGGGAGAGGTTGATTAGTTTAAGGTGTTTCCCCCTGGAGTGTCAGAGGCTGAAGGGTGACATTATAGAGGTTTATAAACCATCAGGGGCATGGATATTCTGAACAGCCACGTTCTGCTCCCCAGGGTCGTGGAATCCAGAACAGGACAGCATAGGTTGGAGGGGAAAGGGTGAATGATTTAGAAGGGACCTGAAGATAAATGTTTCACACAGAGAGTGGTGTGTGTACATAAAGTGCTGTCAGAGGAAGGGCTAAAGGCGGTTACAATCGCACATTTAAAAAGTGTCTGAAAGAGGAGGGATATTGGCCAAATGCTGGCAAATGGGACTGGATCAGATTTGATGACTGATCGGAGTGAAAAGATCGGACTAACGGGTCTGTTTCCGTTCTGCATGACTCTCTGATTCGATAAGAAGGATGATGAAAAATTCTGTAAGGTCCTTTCAAGTGGGAATTCTCTTCAGTGGAAGTTTATCGTGCCTCTATGTTCACATTGATTGAAAGCTGCTTTAGTTAAATATTTGACAGAGAAGTGAGTCACGGATAATGGGATACAGACAGGAAAGTGAGGCTGAGACCACAACCTGATCATCCACAATCTTACTGCCAGGTGGAGAAGGCTCAAAGTATCTAATGACCCACTCCTGCTCCTCAGTCCAATGTTCATGTGTTCCATTCAGCCCCTCAAACCTGCTAGTCAGGAGCAGTTGGAGGCCACTTACTCCTATAACCTGGTGCACAGAAACAGAGGAGACCATTCGGCCCTTCAAGCCTGTCCCACACGCTTTGAAGTGATTTGTGAAATGCAATTGGAAAACCCAGGCACGGGTATGAAAGAGGCCCCTCATCTCTTTTTACAGAGCTTCCCCTCTCTGCAACTTGTGCTTCATTTGTTGGTCATGTTTAGACCCAAGTTCACTGAGAATACAGCCCACATACCTCTCCCAGAGATGGGTCACAAAATCATCTGGTCTCCCTGACTGCAATATGCAATACCAGAACATCCATGAAAATAACACCCACTAACTTCCCAATAACAGAATGTGAGAACATCAGAAACAGGGACAGGTCGTTCACTCCCCAAACCTGCCTTGTCCTTCACTAAGATTGTGGCTGATCTGCTCTTGGTCTGAAATCCTCTTTCATACCCAATTCTTCATAGCCCTCAACTCTCTGACAGGTCAATATCCATCTGCATCCTCTTCAAATACTTTCAGTCATCTCGCTCCCCGAACACTCTTGAGAACAGAAATCCTGACATTCAATCCCACCTGTTTGAAGAAAACACGTGCTGCTCCTATATCATGGCTTATTGATATGAACAAAAGAGGTTGAGACAAGGGTTCAGATAAAATGGACTGGCCCTGATATCAAGGCAGTAGTTGAGTTCTGTTGACATCAAGGAGCTTAACAAAACTGAACTTAATGGGAATCAGAGTAAACTCTCCAGTGTTTGGAGTCAAACATGGCACAAAGGAAGATGTTCATCATCTCAGTCTTGGGTCACCTCTGTGCGAGATCCTCAGGGTAGCATCCTCTTCACAAACATGTTCAGCTGCTTCATCAATGTCTCCCCTCCCCACCTTCCCCACCATAAGATCAGAAGTGGGGATGGTCACTGAAGATTCCACAATGTTCAGAACATTTTGTACCCCCGTCAGCTCCTGAACTGGTCTGTGTCCATGTGCAGCAAGGCCCAGACTCCATTGAGAGTTGTGCTGTTAACGTGTCAGTAACATTCATGTAACAACACTGCCTGACACTGCCTATTGCCACAATAAAACAAGAGTTCATTCAGCACCTCCCGCTGGTTTCACAGGAATATGAGGAAACTATTCAGCCCATTGACACTATTGGAAATGAACAGGGACAGCCCATTCAGTGCCTCCGGCCTATTACTCAGGAAGGGAAGGAGTCCAGTGTGATGGACCACACCAGAGCCCCTCTAAAATATTTGAAGGCAATAGCCTAGATTCTAATGTTTTCTTATTTTAAAGGGAATGTAAATTGTCTGTTCCAGATGCAATGTGACAGCATCAAGAGAAAATTCAGAGACAGTAGCAGCCAGGAAACATTCCCTGAAGCTTCCAACTCTGTGGAGACCCCTATAGTTTTTGATGTTACTGAGAAACCAAAACCCAGTGATCCTAATCTGTGAGAGCTGGTCACACCCATTCAGGCTGCATTAAAATAAACCTAAGGCATCCCTCGCTGTTTACCCAAGTGGTCTTTACTAACCAGCTTGGTAACGATCGTTCAATCTCTCTCTTAAAAGTAACCAGGACAAAATAACCTCGTAAAGCTACAGCATCATCACACTTGTCAGTGCATCGAGCTATCAAACAGGAACCGGGGTAACCAGTCAGGCCGTTGGCCCTGTCCAATCAGACGAGGAAGAAGTCATCAGTCCCTTGAGTCACTTATACAGGAACAATAGGAGGCCATCCCCACCTCAATGCACTTACACAGGGGGCAGAATGAGGTAATTCATGCTGATTCCTGATGAATGTCTTATTCCCGAAACGTCGATTCTCCTGCTTCTCGGATGCTGCCTGACCTGCTGTGCTTTTCCAGCAATCGACGCTCTACTCTGATCCTGGATTAGTGGTGCTGGAAGAGCACAGCAGTTCAGGCAGCATCCGAGGTGCAGTAAAATCGATGTTTTTGGCAAAAGCCCTTCGAGGAGCAAAACTTCTTCAAGGCAAGTCAAAAATCACATAACACCAGGTTATAGTCCAACAGGTTTAATTGGAAGCACACTAGCTTTCGGAGCGATGCTCTAAACACCTGATGAAGGAGCATCGCTCCGAAAGCTAGTGTGCTTCCAATTAAACCTGTTGGACTATAACCTGGTGTTGTGTGATTTTTAACTTGGTGCACCCCAGTCCAACACCGGCATCACGGAATCATTTTTAAGGCAGGCATCCTTGCAAGAGGATTTGCAGTAGGGTTAAAATCAACTAGGTAAAAACAATGACTGCAGATGCTGGAAACTCTGATCGCCAGCATCGGCAGTCTTAAGTGTCTCCAGATTGATGCTCCAACATGATGAACAAGTGCAGTAGAGGCTGCACAGACAGACTGTTCCACGTTGTTCCTCCTGGCTCTGTTGCTTATGATCCACACGTGGGACTTTAACGTGGTTTTCTAGTGGTGAGCAGGGAAGCCATATGTCTCGTGTGAAATCACAAGAAGGCACCTTCCATCACCGAGGTGACAGCCTGGTGTTCTCTATGTAGGGTGGAAGCTGGTGGGAATGGCTACCTGTTTCAGATGGAAGGTATTGTGGCTGCTGTTGGGGATTGTGAACAACCTGGCGTTCAGTACAGGTTCACACGGCGACTGCACAATAACATGGGGAGAGTTAATTTAGGCATATAAACTATTAGGAAAGTCACGTTAGACTGATGAATGGACTCTCGAAGATCAAATAATGCTGAACTTGTTCATGTTGATCTTGTCGCGTGCACGTCCTGTTCAGTGTAACCTGTATGTCTTACTCTGTCCAAGTCTATTTCCACCCTATAATCTGTCTGGCCATGCTTACTATGACCTATCTCCACTGCTCATAAATAAAGTGTTTCCTGTACTGGGGTACACGTGACAATAAATCAAACCAATCAATCCTGGGTAAAGTATGGAATTTGTCTCCCTGTCAATGTCTGTTTTGGAAATAATTGATCGCTGCCACTCATCGTGTTTCAGCATCACCATTTCTTCATCTCTCACAGCACTACAGATTAAACACTCAGCTTATTCACTCTATCCTCATGTTACCATCACCCGTGTCTGTGGTAAGGAGATCATTCCTTACGAAGGAGATCAAATCTGTAGAGTGCCCCAAATGCTCTCTCAGGAAGGCTCTACAACAGCAGGAAGATTGCTTTACTTATGTACTCGAATCATCTTACAATGAAGCACAGCATACCTTTGACTGTACCCATTACTTACACAGGGTTTGATTCGGACCGGTCAGCATAGACTTGTGAGTGGGAGATCATGCTTGCCAAATTTCTTAGAGTTCTTTGATGAAGTGACCAGGAAGATTGACGAGGACAGAGCAGTAGACGTAGTCTCTATGGATTTCAGTAAGGCCTTTGATAAGGTTCCATACAGCAGGCTGCTCAGGAAGGTTACATCGCGTGGAATGCTGGGGGAACTGGCCAATTTGATACACAGTTGGGTTGTTGATAGGAAACAGAGGGTTTAGTGGAAGGATGCTTGTTAGACTGGAGGCTGGGTCCATTGCTGTTTGTTATCTATGATTATCTATGATTATCTGTGACTGCAGACACATAGACATGGGATAAAACTTTTCAATGATCTCTGAATCAGCCAAGCAAGACACTCTATTGTATCAAATTGCTCTGAGGTCTTAAAGGATAAACCTGGACAGATCACCCAGCCACAGCCTCAGTATCGGAAAAGGGGAACAGGAAACACAGTCCTGTTGACACTGCAGAGACCTCCTTCCTAACATCTGAGAGCTTGTGACAACAATAGACAATAGACAATAGTTGCAGGAGTAGGCCATTCTGCCCTTTGAGCCTGCACCACCATTCAATCTGATCATGGCTGATCATTCCTAATCAATATCCTCTTCCTGCCTTATCTCCATAACCCTTGATTCCACTATCTTTGAGAGCTCTATCCAACTATTTCTGGGGTAGAGCATTCCACACAGTCACCACTCTCTGGGTGAAGAAGTTTCTCCTCATCTCTGTCCAAAATGGTCTACCCCGTATTTTTAAGCTGTGTCCTCTGGTTCGGCACTCACCCATCAGTGGAAACATGTTTCCTGCCTCCAGAGTGTCCAATCCTTTAATAATCTTATATGTCTCAATCAGATCCCCTCTCGGTCTTCTAAACTCAAGGGTATACAAGTCCAGTCGCTCCAGACTTTCAGTGTAAGGTAATCCCACCATTCCAGGAATTGACCTCGTGAACCTACGCTGCACACCCTCAATAGCCAGAATGTCTTTCCTCAAATTTGGAGACCAGAACTGCACACAGTACTCCAGGTGTGGTCTCACCAGGGCCCTGTACAGCTGGAGAAGCACCTCTTTGCTTCTGTACCCAATCCCTCTTGTTATGGAGGCCACCATGCTATTAGCCTTCTTCATTACCTGCTGTACCTGCATGCTTGCCTTCATTGACTGGTGTACAAGAACACCCAGATCTCTCTGTAGTGCCCCTTTACCTAAATTGATTCTATTGAGGAAGTAATCTGCCTTCCTGTTCTTGCCACCAAAGTGGATAACCATACACTTATCCACATTAAACTGCATCTGCCATGCATCTGCCCACTCACCTAACTTGTCCAGGTCACCCTGTAATCTCCTAACATCCTCATCGCATTTCACCCTGCCACCCAGCTTTGTATCATCAACAAATTTGCTAATATTATTGCTGATACCATCTTCTATATCATTAACATATATTGTAAAAAGCTGCGGTCCCAGCATGGATCCCTGAGGTACCCTACTAGTCACTGCCTGCCATTCCGAAATGGAGCCGTTTATCACTACCCTTTGTTTCCTATCAGCCAACCAATTTTCAATACAAAGCTAGTACTTTGCCCCCAATACCATGCGCCCTAATTTTGCTCACTAACCTCCTGTGTGGGATTATATCAAAAGCTTTCTGAAAGTCCAGGTACACTACATCTAGGATCTCCCTCATCCATCTTCAGAGTTACATCCTCAAAAAAGTCCAGAAGATTACTCAAGCATGATTTCCCCTTCATAAATCCATGCTGACTCTGTCCTATCCTGTTACTACTATCCGGATGTATCATAATTTCATCCTTTATAATGGACTCCAGCATGTTTCCCACCACTGAGGTCAGACTAACTGATCTATAATTTCCTGCTTTCTCTCTTTCACCTTTCTTAAAAAGTGGTATAACATCAGCCACCCTTCAATCCGCAGGAACTGATCCCGAATCTATCGAACTCTGGAAAATAATCACCAATGCATCCACAATTTCCCGAGCCACCTTCTTCAGTACCCTGGGATGTAGACCATCAGGCCCCAGAGACTTATCAGCCTTCAGACCGAAGAGTCTCTCCAACACCAATTCCTGGCAAATATAAATTCTCTTACGTTCAGGTCCTTCAGCCACTGTTACCTCAGGGAGATTGCTTGTGTCTTCCCCAGTGAACACAGATCTGAAGCAACAATTCAATTCTTCTGCCCTTTCTTTGCTCCCCATAATATATGCCCCAGTTTCTGTCTTCAAGGGCCCAATTTTAGTCCTAACCATTTTTTTTGCCTTGCACATACCTTAAAAAGCCATTACTATCCTCCTTTATATTATTGGCCAGTTTATCTTCGTACCTCATTTTTCCTCTGCGTATTTCAAACTTAGTAATCCTCTGTTGCTCTTTAAAAGCTTCCCAGTCCTCCGTTTTCCCACTTATCTGTGCTATGTTATACTTTTTCTCTTTTAACTTTATATGTTTCTTAACTTCCCTCGCCAGTCATGGCCACCCATGCCTCCTCCTGGGATCTTTCTTCCTTTTTAGAATGAACTGATCCTGCAACTTCTAAATTATACGCAGAAATATCCGCCATTGTTCCTCCACGGTCATCCCTGCTAAGGTATTGCACTATTGAACATTGGCCAGCTCCTCCAACATAGCTCCATAGTTCCCTTTATTGAACAGAAATACTGTCACTTCCAACTATACCCTCTCCCTCTCAGACATTTACAGAGCTTTCCCACAGACTGCACAGAAACATCAGGAATGGAGTAGGCCATACCGCACATTGAGCCTTCCTCATTGTTGTTCATGTTCAAACATCTCCTCAATGCACTTATCCCACAGAATGAATATATCCGTTAATGTGATTAACCTTGGGAAGCTATAAAATAGGAAGTGCAGTCGTCCCTTTGGTCCATCGAGTTTGATAACCAATTCAATATAATGATGGCTTGCCCTTTATTTCCACATCGTTCTCCTTCTCTCCCACCATCCATTTACTGTCTCTAAATCCTTACCTATATTCAGTGGCTTGGCTTCCAGGTTCGAGCGCATTCCCCAGGTTCACCAGTCACTGAGTGCAGACATTTATTGTCATCTCATTGCAGAATGGCCTGTCTGTACGTAATACTGTGACCCCTTGTTTTAGACACCACAGCCTGGGGAATTAGCATCCCTGCTTCCAATCCGTCTCACCCTGTCAGAGCTTTATATATCTCACTGAGATCTCCTCCCATTTTCCTAAACCCCATAGAATACAGGCCCAGTCGCCCCAAACTCTGCTCCCACAACAAACCTGTCATCACAAAGATCGGTCTGGTCATCCTTCACTGCTCTCCCTCAATGTCAGGTTTGTCTTTTATGAGGTACAGATACCAAACCTGCACACAATACTGGACAGTGTTTGAGATGGGGAGTCACCAAGGCCCTGTATAACTGCAGTAAGACACGCTTACTCCTGGACTCAAATCCCCCTGAAATGAAGGTCAGCACTTCATTGATCTTCCTAACTGCTTTCTGCTCCTGCAATATTGCTTTCAGCGACTGGTGTACAGGGAGATCCAGATCCTTTGCAAAGTTACAGCTCCCCACTTAGTGGGTCTATGCACACTGGTCAGTGTGTCAGTGCCATTCCCAGTATTGCCTTCTGGGTTCAGACCTCACAACGCTGCAGGGACCTCAAAGGACTGTGCAGAAGGAAACAACAAAAAGGAGCAAGCGCCCCTTTGTAGATCGACATGTTTCAAACAATCTCTTTTCAAAGGATAGGCTTCTAGTCTATTGTTTCCAGCAAAGGGCACACCGTCACCTCTACCCACATTGTTCTCCATCTGGCACGTAGTTGCCCATTCAGTCCACTTGTCTTAGTCACCTTGAAGCTTTTTTACAACCTCCTCACCCACTCACAATCCACCATCCTTTAGTTCTGTCAGCAGGTTGGGATATATTAAATTTGATTCCCACAACCAAATGTTTAATGGGTATTGTGAACAGGTGGGGCCTGTGCACCGATCTCTATGATATCCCAGCAACCTTCTTCTGTTATTTTATTTAAAAATAATATTTATTTCGTGAATCTGGGTGTGACTGGCTGGGCCAGCATTTATTGCTGTCCCTGGTTGCCCTTGAGAAGGTGGTGGTGAGCTGCCTTGTTGAACCACTGCAGACCACTGTGGATTCAGTGACAGTAACACCATTGAATGCCAAGCAGCAGTGGTTAGATTGTATTTTATTGGTAATGTTCACGGTCTGGCATTTGTGTGGCGTGAATATTACTTGCCACTTGTCAGCCTGGATACTGTCCAAATCTTGTCTCATTTGGACATGGCCTGCTTCAGTATCTGAGGAGCAACAAACATTGCTGAACATTGTACAATCATTAGTGAACGTCCCCACTTCTGACCTTATAATAGAGGGAAGGCCATTGATGAAGCAGCCCTGAAGATGTATGGGCCAAGGCCACTGCCCGAGGGACTCCTACAGACTTGTACTGGAGCTGAGTTGACTGGCCTTTATCAGCCATGACCATCTTCCTACGTGTCAGGTATGATTCTAACCACCAGGGAGTTTGCCCCTGATACCCATTGATTCCAGTGTTGATCAGGCCCCTTGATACCACACTTGGTCGAAGGCAGCCTTGTTTTAAAGGGCTGTCACTCTCACCCCACCTCTGGAATTCAGTTCTTTTGTCCATGTTTGAACCACGGTAATGAGGTCAGGAGCTGAGTGGCCCTGGTGGAGCCCAAACTGGGCGTCATTGACCCCGTTATTGCTGAGCAGATGCTGCTTGAAAGCACTGACACCTTCCACCCACTTTACTGATGATCGAGAGTAGACTAATGGGGTGGTAATTGGCCGGATTGGATTTGTTCTGCTTTTTATGCATAGGAGATACTTGGGGTAATTTTCGACGTAATCGGGGAAATGTCATTGTTGTAATGGTTTTGGAACAGCTTAGCTAGGGCAGTGACAAGGTCTGGAGAACAACTTTTCAGTACTATTGCCAGAATGTTGTCAGGGTATGTACACTCTGGGGTATCCAGTGTCTCCAACTGAATCTGGATATTGCGTGGAGTGAATCAAATTGGTTGATGACTGGTAACTGAATTGCTGAGGATGACTAAAGGAGGCTGAGATGGATCATCCAATCAGCACTTCTGACTGAAGATTGTTGCGAATGCATGAACGCTATCTCTTGCACTGAAGTGCTGGTCTCTTCCATCATTAAGGATGGGGATACTTGTGGAATGTCCTCCTCCAATGACTTGTTTAATTGTCCATAACTATTCTCAACTAGAAGTGGAAGGACTGCAGAGTTTAGATCTGAACCGTTGCTTGTGGGATCACTTAGCTCTCTCTATCACTTACTTCTTATGCTGTTTGACACACAGGTAGTCATGGTAGTCACCTCATTGTCAGGTATGCCTGGTGCTGCTCCTGCCATCCTGCACATTCCATTGAACCAAGGTTGATTCTCTGGTTTGATGGTGATTGTTGTGATGGGGATATGCCAGGCCATGAGGTTGTGCTGGAATACAATTCTGCTGCTATTGATGACCCACAATACCTTATGGAAACCCAGATTTGAGCTGCTAGATCTGTTCGAAATCTGTTCTATTTAGTACGGTGATAGTGCCACCCAAAATGGTGGAGGTTATTCTCAATGTGAAGGTGTGACTTTGTCTCCACAATGACTATGCGGTGGTTACTCTTGCCCGATACTGTCATGGACAGGAACTTCTGCAACTGGCAGATTAGTAAGGCTGTGGTCAAATATGGCTTTTCCCTCTTGTGGGTTCCTTCACCACCTGCCGCAGACCGAGTCGAGAAATTATATCCTTTAGAACCTGACTAGCTCAATCAGTAATGCTGCAGCTGTGCTTCTCTTCTTGTGGACATTGAAATACCCCATCCAGAGTACATTTTGTGCCTTTGCCACCCTCAGCGCTTCCTCCAACTGTTGGTCAGCTTGGAGGAGTACTGACTCATCAGTTGAGAGAGGATGGTACATGGTAATCAGCAGGAGGTTTCCTTTCCCATGTATAAACAAATGCCATGAGACTTCATGGGATACAGAGTCACTGTTGAGGACTCCCAGAACAATTCACTTCCAACTGTATTCACACTGTGCCACCACTTCTGCTTTGTCTGTCCTGCTGGTGAAACAAGAGATATCCGGGGAAGGTGATGGTGTGTCTGGACATGGCCATACTCACAGAATCATACCTTAAATACAATGTCAGGTTGTTGTTTCACAAGTCTGTTTATTTCTATTCACTGTTTCCTGCCAGCTATCCCATTCTAGAAGCTTGTCCATATATTCGCTCCAATCCACTAAGATTTGATTTTGCAAACTAGGCTGGGAGCTTTACCAAAATTTTTCTGAAAATCCACGTGTTTTACTTCCATTGCTTCTCTTTCATTTGTCTCCCAGTCTGTTTCTCATACATAATACCCATTTCATAAATCTATGTTAGTGTTGTCTACGACCATTACTTTCAGCCCCAATAATTTCTCCCAAACCATTTGCTTATTATGTTCTGTGTTCCATGTACTATTTCGTTTTCCATACCGGACTTGGTTTTCCTGGTATTGTCAGAAAGTTCTGTGAAGACAGAACTGAAGTAGTGGATTCATAGTTTTGCCATTTCCCTGTTTCCCATTCTCCTTTCTCTGGTTTCACACTAGAAGGAACCCGCACTGTTTTTTTTTTATACTTCACACATTGACATAATTTGACAAGCTATAACAGTTCACTCTTATAACCTTTGTGAACATTATCTTCAGAAACCTATCAATTCCTGTCTTAAGCTGCTCAGCTCCACATCATACACGCACAGGAGCATAGTCTCTGTGCCAACAGAAATACAGCACGATCTATATTAGTCCCACTTTCCAACACCAGGCACATAGCCTGGAATATTATGACACTTCCAAGTGCTCGTCCAAGTACTTTTAACGGTTGAGAGATTAGCCGTGATAACTCCCTTCTCAGGAAGTACATTCCAGACGTCAACACACTCTGGGTGAAAAAAAGTAATCTTTAAATCCTTGCTGAACTTCAAACCCTTCACATTAAAAGTGTGCTCCCTTGTTCTTGACTCTCTGACTAAAAGGAACAGCTACTGTCTATCCACCCTGTCCATGCCCCTCGTTACCTTATCCTTCTGAATCACATCTCGCTCAGCCTTCACTGCTCCAAAGTAAACAACCCGAGCTTATCCAGCCTCTCTCCATAGCTGATATGCTCCATCCCAGGGAACATCCTGGTGAATCACCTCTGCAACACCCTCCAGTACAATCACATCCTTCCTTATAATGAGGCTCCCAGAACGACATACAGTACTCCATCATGGACGAAACCAAGCCCTGTATAACACTTATAATCTATTACCTGATTAATAAATGCTCCACCCAAGGCTCAATTCTTAACTTGTCCATTACCCTGTTCAGTCACATTCAGGGATGTGTGGAGAAACACCCTGTGAGTGCCCTGGCGTGCTGCCAATCATTGTGTACACCCCATGTCTGGTTCCTCCTTCCAAAGTACATCACCTCATATTTATCAGGATCACATTCCATCTGCCATTGATCTGCCCATCTGATCATTCCACTTGTATTTTCCTGTAAAATCAGACCTTCCTCCTCACTGCCAACCACCCGGCCAATCTTTGTGTCAAACACAAACTTACTTATCACAACTCCCACCCCTCCACCCACTCCCCCCCCTCCAGATTCACATCTATACCATTTATGAATACTACAAACAATAAGGGACACAGCACTGATCCCTGTGGTACACCAGGGGACACTGGTCTCCAGTCACACAAACAGCCTTTTCCCACCACCCTCTGCCTCCTGACACTAAGACGATTTTCGCTGTAACGTTTCAAGTTATCCTTGATACTCTGAGATTTTACTTTATTTTTTTTCAGTTTCCCATGCGGAACTTTGTCAAAGGCATTGCATCAAAACTAAATAAGCGACCTCCTCAAACTAATTGAATGAACTCCATTAGTGTGACTTCACTCTGATAAAGTCATGATGATTATCCCTGATCAAACCTTGCCATTCTGATTGGAGTTCAATTTTCTCCTTCTCTATTTTCTCCAGTAGTTTCCCGAACAGTGATTTAATACTCGCTCGTCTATAGTTTCCTGGTCTATCTCTACCACCCCTACTTTGAAGTGCAATCATAATAGCTGTTCTCCAGTCCTCTGGCACCACCCCTATTGTCAGATTCTAATTAAAGTTTCCAGTCAGCGTCTTTCCTCCCTTGACTCCAACAGTCTCCAGACCTGCAGATTGGTCCAATTTTATACCAGACAAAGCCTCAAACCCCCGCTCGTATTTTACATTAATCTCTTTTCAAGAGCTTTCCAGTCCATCTTCTCGAATTCTGTACCTGCATCCTCCTTCTCCCAAGTAAAACAGCTGTGATGTTTACATGTAACAATCTATCAATGTTCTCCGGGTTGACACACAGATTGCCCCTTTGGTTTCGAATGGACAATAACTGTTTGCTGATTATTCTGTTCTACTTGTCCGTGTAGAATATCATGGGATTCTCACTCATCTCTCCTGCTTGCACTTCTCCATGTCCCTCGGTTGTTGTCTCCCCTCTATGTTTCTAAGTTTCAGTAAAATCACCTCTCATCTTTTGAAACTCGAGATCACAGGCTGAGTTTCCCCATCAGACAATCTTGCCATTTTAGGGATTAATCTGGAGAATACCTTTTGCAGTTCGTCTGTAGTATATTCTATCTTAGATTGGAACTCCAAACGGTATACAATACTCTCAGTTTAGTCTCAGCAACACTCTGTGCAGCTGGTGCATGGCATCTTCTATATTTCAATTACATTCACATGAATGTAAACCTAATTTTTCGTTTCCTATTTGCTTGTGTTTAGATTACATTGCATTACAGTGTGGAAACAGGCCCTTCGGCCCAACAAGTCCACACCGACCCGCCGAAGCGCAACCCACCCATTTACCCCTTACCTAACACTACGGGCCATTTAGCATGGCTAATTCACCTGACCTGCACATCTTTGGACTGTGGGAGGAAAACGGAACACCCAGAGGAAACCCACGCAGACACGGGGTAAATGTGCAAACTCCACACAGTCACCTGAGGTGGGAGTTGAACCCGTATCTCTGGCTCTGTGAGGTAGCAGTGCTAACCACTGTGCCACCCAATTCTTACCAATGCCTTTCACTTTAACTTTTCTTATGATGTTAGTGGGAGAGTTCTTAAAAAAGATCCTCTTGAATATCCAACGATATGTTATCCATTCGCTCCTCATTGCCTACGTCCACAAGAATCATCTTCAAACCATTCCAAACAATGTTTGCCACTTATGGTTTTCGTTTCATCGATGCATTATCATCCTCCCCAGTTTTCCCATTACCTTCTATATATCCAGTAACACGTTCTTTATCATCGAGCCCAACAGACACACGACCGCAGATGACAAGTTACTGATCTGTAGTTCACCACTCTCCATCTTCATCCTTTCTTAAACTGTTGGATAATATTTATAAACTTTGCCTTATCCAGACTGGCTAAATATCTTTCAGGAATGTATTGGAAAACAACGTGATAATCTACGATGCAATCAATATGCCTATTGCTGCTTCCTCTGAAATTCTTGTATGAAGTACATCTGATCTGTCAGATTTATTAATACTCAATCAGGCTTTCTTTTAAAAGATGAACTCAACACTGATAAGAATGATCTTAGATTTTACTTCCACAAATCCCATGGTCACTTGTTATTTCTGGGAGAATTTCTGGATATTCTGCCTTGAAGATAGACACAAAGAAACTGTTTCTTTTCCCTGTGATTTCTCTGTTGTCTTCAATAAATTATTCTGTCCGCACACCCACTGTTTCATATTTGACCTTGTTTTTACTTTTGTTTCATACACTGATGTACTTTTTTTCAGCAGTCTTTATATTTTTCTTTTGTTTGTATGCTTTTCCGCTTTTTGATTTTCTTTTCTTGGTCATCCGTTGCTGGGTCCTATATTTCTCCGAATCCCCTGGCTTACTACGGTACTTGGCATTTTTCTAAGCTAATTCCTGTGATCTAATAGATAGTTGAAGGTGAGGCTGAAAGGGTTAGGTCGGAGAGGCGGGTGGACCAGATTGATCGGAAGGAAGATGAACACATAGGAACGTTCAAAAGGGGGGAGGATGCTGAGTTGGAAGATTGGACTGGGATATGGTGGAGTTAGGGTAAATGAGGAAACTGGTGAAACATACATTAATCCCCTGTGGTTGGAGGGTCCCAAGGTAGAAGAGGAACCTTTCTTCATCCATGCTTCGGGTGGTTAGGGTTTGGCGATGGAGGAGGCCCAGGACTCTCACATCCTTGGCAGAGTGGAAAGGAGAGTTAAAGTGTTCAGCCACAAGGCGGTGGAGTTGGTCAATGTGGCTATCCCAGATATGTTCTCTGAAATGATCCACCTGCCTTACCAATGTAGAGAAGACCACACTGGCTTTAATGTATGTAGAAGATGAGGCGTTCTGTCTCCCTTCATCACCTTTCACTTTCAACCCCACCTTCATCTACCTATCGCCTTCCTAGCTACCTCCCTCCTGCCACAGCGCCTTCTCATTTATCTCTCAGCCCCCTTCATCCATAAGCCTCATTCCTGATGAAGGGCTTATGTCCAAAACGTCAATTCTCCTGCTCCTAGTACACTGTCTGACTGTGCTTTTCCAGCACCACACTTTTCGACTCTGATCTTCCAGCACCACACTCTTCGACTCTGATCTCCAGCATCTGCAGTCCCCAGTTTCTCATCACACCTTCAGGGCTTGCATGATTCAGATTTATGACAGTTACTTCCAATAAAACAAAAACTACCGTGTACTCAAACAGCATAAAAGAAAACCAATGCATTGTGGTCACTGTTCCCAAAAGGTCCTTTACAGCAAAGTTTTCAGTTAGTTCTTTTAATCATTCAACATCAATTTCTAAATAACCTGATCACTAGCTCAGTGCTCGACAAAATGTTAATGCCAGCTATCTAACACATGCTCATGAAATCCATTTTTCCCAGCATTAGCATTCAGTTGGGTGAACACAGTTTAGATATAATGTAAACAGTATATTATTACTGCAGTAGCCACAAATGTGTATATCTCATTTCCCGTTTTATAACATGTCCAGCATTTGTATTGCAGCTTTCACTTTTATATATTACTCCCATCAATGTTTCCTTCTCCTTGCTGTTTTTGCACTCCACCTTACTAGATTCTGGAGAATCTGAGCGATGTGGGATTTGGGGAGATTAATGGTAGAGATCATCTCGCCACATCATTTATGATCTTCTTAAGCATCATTGTGACATTTTCTCCAGATCTCCCGTTATGCTAGCGGAGTAGAGAAGGACAATGGTCGTTCATAAATGCTCTGTACTTCCCCCAGAGAGCTGAAACTGCTCAAACCTGGGTGCGAACCTTACAGCAGGCTGGTAAAGCATTGCTGCTGCTGTACAGGATCTTAGTGAGATCACATCTGGAGTAGTGTGTACAGATTTAATGTCTTCAATGAAGAAAGGATATTGTTATATTGGAAGCAGCTCAGAGATGGTCCCCTCAACTGATTCCTGCAATGAAGGTGCTAGCTTATAACGAAAGGATGATCAGGTTCATCCAATAGCCATTGGAGTTTACAAAAATAAAGGATGATCTTATTTCAACATAGATGACAGGAAGGAGTCAACAACTGAAGAGAATTACACAGATAGTGGGGGAATCCATTCCGTTCTCCAGCCTGTTACCCAGGAACAACAGGAGGATATTCAGGCCTTCGAGCCTGTTACACCAGAATAGGACGACACTGTTCAGCCCCTCAAGCCCGATGTATATTTATAGGAGGAGGCCAATCAGCCCCTCGAATCTATAACACTGGACCCAGAGTAGGCCGTGCTGCACCAGTATCCTGTTACACAGCAACAGGATCAGTCCATTCAGCCTCCTCAAGTCCGTAACACAGTGACTGCAGATTGTTACACTGGGATAACAGGAGGCCATTCAGACCAACCGAGTCTGTTGGAAGGGAAATGTGTTAGGATAAAACCTATCTGAGACTTTTTTCATGAGAAAGGAGGAGGTAATTCAGACACGTGTCAGTTGTATGGGAACAAGAGAAGACCATTCACTCCCTTCGTTCCATCTCTAAAATACATGAGGAGACCGTTCAGTATCTCCACCGATTATGGAGAAATATGAGAAGATCCATCAGCCCCTCAAATTGTTACACAGCAACGGGAAGATTCCATAATCCCCCACCCCTCTAATGCATCAACAGGAGGTGGTCATTTTGGTCTTGGAGATGGCAACATGGGAACACCAGAAAGACTTCATCCCATCGATTTTGTACACCAGCAGGATGATGAGTCCAGTCAGCCACACATACCGCTTATGCAGCAATTGGGGCACATCTCTTAAAACCTTTTGCCCATCAAACAGGAATTCAAAGAAAACGTAAAGATTTTCAAAAGGGAAGAACTTAAAATAATTGAATACATTCGGGAGTAAAATGTAACAATAAAGTATTGTAATTTACGGCAAATTATTAGAATCCATTGTTGAGGACATTTGCAAACATAAACCACAAACCTTCGGACTCAACATGGTTTTACAAAAGATAAACCATGATTGAAGTGTTTTCTTGAGTTATTTAAAGATGTGACAAACAAGGTGGATAGTGGGAATCCTGGAGATGGAATATATCTGGTCTTCGTGAAGGCATCGGATATGTCGCTTCTCCAAAGAGTGAGTGGTAAGATCAGACAGCATCAGTTTAGGAGTAATTTATTAGCTTGGATGGAGGCTTGGTTAACTAACAAAATGCAGTCAGATGAATTAAATGTATCATTTTATATTGGAAAATGCAATTTGTTGGGTGCCATAGATTTCAGTTCTCATGCCTCAACCATTTGGGATCGATATTATTACTCGGTTGACGGGATAGAAAATACTACAGCTACATTTTCAGATGACACTAACGTTGGTGGGAAATTACTTCGGAATGATGATGCAAGAGATTTAAAAACTATATGGATAGGTTGGGTGAATGGGCAAACATTTGGCAATGAAAATTAAAGTGGATAAATATCGGGTTTTTCAAGTTGGCCAGCCTAATAAAAAGGCAAATTATTATCTAAATGGAGAGAAACTTCAAAGTGCTGAAGTGCAGAGGGATCTGGGTGCCTGCTTGCATATCACAGAAAACTTGCTTGCAGGAACTTCAAATACTGAGAAATGCAAGTATAACTTCATCGTTTATTTGTAAAAGGATAGAGTAGAAAGGTAGGGAGTGTTGCTGTAGCTATGCAAGGCATTAGTGAGGCTGCAACTGGAGTACAGTTTGGGTGTCCTGCAGAATGAGGTATTTCCATTGGAGGCAATTCAGAAGAGCTTCATTAGAACGATTCCATATTTGAAGTATTTGTCTTATGAAGAGAAAAATGAGCAGTTCAGGCCTATACTCTCGATTTTATAGGAATGAAAGGAGAGCTCATTGAGGTCTGTAAGATGCGAAATATAATTGAAAGTGTAGATGTGGAGTGGATATTTTTTACATCAGCCGCAATCTCCAGCAAGAGACTAGAGTTTGACGATCGAGAGATAGCAGGGATATAGAACAGAGGCCGCGATGACATCAGCCATGATTGTATTCCATGGCAGAGTAGATTCGAGGGGTTGGATTCCTGACTGATTCTCCTCATTCATATTCAGCTTTTCCACTGTGTTACACATTAATGGGAGAGGACTGTGTATCAAACAGGAAGCAGGTACTCCGGATAAATCAGTCTTAATCAGTTTGACAGAACGTCACCAGTGGAGTCACACAGTGACCAGTGCTGGGTCCTCAACTATTTACAATCTATATCAATGATCAGGAGGATGGAACAGATATAGAGACACTGAGTTTGGTCATGTTGCTGTGATAAGCAAGAGATTAAATTATCAAGAGAGGATGGAGGATCTACAGATAGATACAGAGAGGTAAAGGCAATGGAGAATAATTTGGCAGGTGCAATATAACATGACATAACCTGTCATTTCATTTACAGGAATAATGGAAGGCAGTATGTTACTGAAATGGAGAGGGATTACAGGGATTAATGATATTGTGTACTAGGGAGCTCACTCAGCCCCGTTCAGACATGGGAGGTTTTGCTCCATCCCTGATCGTCTGCTCCCAGACATTCCAAGTGACCCCATTGCTCTGCGTACACATGGAATGTTTTGAAGTGTTTGGTTGGTGATGGGGATGCTGTTTTCAAACATGTATTAAGGGGACGGCCTTTATCCAAGATACATTCATTCCTTTCTACATGGAGACACGAAGACGATGTGAATGCTGTTTGCTTGTGAATGAAGGAACTGTGGCTGCTGTCAGGACAAGAGGTATTCACCAACATAGTGTACTGTGCATGGACACACGGTAACATTAACAGAGAGAGAGCTCCTTCAGTTCCTCTACCTCTCCCCATTGACATGGGTACTCTGCAGATACCATGTACACCATCGGGAATCCCATTATACTGGATACATCCGGCAGCTCCCTGCTGTGGGGGAAACAATGTATTTACCTCATCCACCATATATATCCTCCATCACCGAATGGTTACATTGATGGCAACATACTGGGAGATGATGGCTATTTCACCCAGTCCTACTTGGAAAGTTCCAGAACATACAAGCTGAATGAAACTGTGACCCGAACAGCCACTGGCAGCACCGTCCTTTCCCCTGGGGTAAAGCTGCAGGACGCGTTAAAGGAGTTGACACTGCTCTGTGACCAGCTCCTTTTTCAATCAGGGTCCCCTCACACTCTGCTCCTGGATTAAGTTTTGCTTGCGAGGCTGTTAATGGAAAACTCGGGTGGGTCCAACAGATCCCTTTCCACACATACACTAACTCTGTGTTTTCAGAATTTCCCCACTCTGCAACCTTTGCTCCATTTGTTGCTCATGTTACTGACCCAGATGCTGTATCTACAGTCCCCAGGCTGCACCCAAAGATGGGTCAGCAAATCCTCATGTCTCCCTGAATGTCTCAGGCAGCTCATAGCACAACCTCCAGCAAACTATCCCCAACCCCTCCACTACATTTTCAATAAGAGTCAGTCAGAAACTCCTCATCCATAAGTGTTGTGGACCAGACCAGATCCCTGCAAAATATTTTAAGAATTTCGCTTAGACCCAAACCTTTCCTTACTTTAAAAATAGATGTGAAGTTTACCTTCCAGATATGTTGTGACTGGTCAAACCACTCAACATTAAGCAAAATATAATCTATTCAAGTGCTTTAGTTAAAATACAATTAAAGAAAAGAACATTTTGAAATAGCTTATATGTTTGAACACTTAAACAAACAATAGATACCGTACCTTCTTGGTATACACTGCTTGGCACAAAGATATATTCAAATACAGATCCTTTAATGCAGTTTTCCGATCGAAGAGATATCAACATCAACAGAGATCTCAGAGAGAAAAGCAGCTAGGGATCATGTATTGAAACTTCCAACCCTTTCCGGGATCCCCAACAGCTTCTGAATGCTGCAGCTAAAAGCAAACCGAGTAAACCTGGTCTAGGAGAGCTGGCCGCTGCCCTTCCATTGTTACCAATGTTTTCATGAAACCTAAAGGCTTTCTCAATTATTTACTTTCACTGTTTTCAGACAGCAGTTCTGCACCCCTGTCTTTATAACCTCTCTTCAAAAAAAATTCCCAAGATAAAATAACCTTTTTACAGTGATAGTATACTCGCAACTCCACCTTTAAAAAATGATCCATCAATATACAAAAAGGGATTCATTTTAGACCTCCTAATCTCCCTCTGTGAGTAGACTGGCGGGAATGGCGGGATTACCTGACACTGAAAGACTGAAGTGACTGGGCTTGTCTACCCTTGAGTTTAGAAGACTAAGAGGGGATCTGATTGAGACATATAAGATTTTGAAAGGATTGGACACTCTGGCAGCAGGAAACATGTTTTCGCTGACGGGTGAGTGCCGAATCAGAGGACACAGCTTAAAAATACGAGGTAGACCATTTTGGAGAGAGATGAGGAGAAACGTCTTCACCCAGAGAGTGGTGGCTGTGTGGAATGCTCTGCCCCAGAGGGCAGTGGAGGCCCAGTCTCTGGATTCATTTAAGAAAGAGTTGGATACAGCTCTCAAAGGTAGTGGAATCAAGGGTTATGGAGATAAGGCAGGAAGAGGATACTGATTAGGAATGATCAGCCATGATCATATTGAATGGTGGTGCAGGCTCAAAGGGCAGAATGGCCTACTCCTGCACCTATTGTCTATTGACTGCAATGCATATATATTACATTGAATCTGAGCATACAAATGTTCACAACGAGATTCGATTTTAGTCATTTTACTCCTGCCACAGAATGCCTTTGTTTTTCTTCACTCAAGTTTCCACAACGTGTCAAAACTTAGGTTTTCTAACCCCGTCACATGTATAATTTCATATTGAATGTCGGAATAATAAGCTCAGTCGACACAGACTGGCATTTTTCTCCCAAAATTTCTCCAAAGACTATAAAGGGTCACGATCAGTGAAAACGATTTGTCTCAGATACGGTATTCGCAATTTAAATGCTGAAATGTTGTAACACCAAGACCAAGCTCAAGGCCTCCTATCCCATTGTGGATTAAATCTGTTGATGTTTCCACTGGACACTCCAATCACACGTTACATAATGGAGCACTTCTCATCTCTCCAATAGTCCCTCTGAATGACATAGCTCCTCGTGTCTCAGCATAAAAGAATTACATCCTTCTTTACCTCTTAATGCTGTAACCTCTTTACCTGCTACCCCTGGCCTATGCCAGTAAACCTTACTCGCACGGGGATATGTTCTAAGAAAATCTCACACATTCTTCTCAATCTCTCACAGAAACCAAACTTTGATTTCTGAACTCAATCTTCATCATCAGCCATTTTAGCTTCTAACCTTCCCATTGTTACTCTCTGCTCTTCCACATGAGTTCTCATGACTGCAAGAAGTAAATTGTTGAACTTCTCGAAAATAAGAATCTCTCTAAGGGTCATAGGTTTGCTCTGATTTAATACCCTTCCCCACCTTTCAAAATTTGTTTGATCCTTTCAAACACAACGTGCGTTTAACCAGGCATGTAATTTTAGATTCCTGAAACACTGTCTGTCAGCTTCTAGCACAAGCTCATATGCACTTCAAATGTCTTTCTTTACCTCCTCATACTCAGCAGATACCTCCTCTGATAGGGATGCAAATGCCTATCAGCTTTGTTTGAATCAACTAAATCCACATGTTCTCTGGCAACTGCATTTGTTTAGCCACTTTCTGAAATGATATTAAAAAGGCTCCCTCCATCATTCTCATCAAATTTAGATAATACCTGGATGTATTTAAACAGATCTCCATCAGACCTTTGGCGATGTAGGGTTGCTCATCCTCACTATCCTCCTTATCCAGCCGACTGTCTGCCTTCATCTCCACCTTCTATGTCAACTTTCCTCTCTAATTACTAACTTTTGAAGTTGAAACTCTCTGCTTTTCTTCTCTCTTTTTCTCTCTTTCGTCTTAATTTCCTTTTCTTTTATTTCTACTTTTCATCATAATTCAAACAGTTTCAATTCCTTCTAATGTTCAAGGTGCCTCATTTGAAATTGAATTCTAGCCATTTCCAAAGATTCTGATGGTGTTTCCACCAAATGTAATTGCCGAGCTATAGCTGTAATTATCTCTCATTTTCGCACAGACAAACACAATTTCAACTCCAGCTTGTCTGCCAATTCCTACAGCTTCCCTTCATTACCTTTTGTAAAACCCTAACTTTACTTCTTCCACACCCAGAGAACTCTTAGTGACTGAAATTGTCTTTATACTCAACACACTGTTTAAACCAACCGAATTCAACATCCAGAACCAAAGACACTAACAACTACCATACGGGACCTTTGAACCCAATAGCCTCCCAGTGCATACTCTCCAGTGTTTGCATGAGCTTATTCTGGATTCTCAGGTTTCCTCCCACAATCCAAATGTGTGCATGTCAGGTGAAGTGGCCATGCTAAATTGTTTGTAGTTTTCAGGGATGTGTGGGTTATGTGCCTTAGTCGGGGTAAATGTGTAATAATAGGGTAAAGGAATGGGTCTGGGTCTGTTACTCCTCGGAGGGTCGGTGTGGACTTGTTGGGTCGAATGGGCTGTTTGCGGACTGTAGGGATTGGAATTCTAAACCCAATTTGGTGTTACCAATTTAGAAACAGATAAGAGTCCCCAGTTTGTTATAGACCAACCAGACTGCCTCAAACTAGTTAAAGGAGGTAGATTGGATGCCAAACCTTTTCTTATTTTAAAGGAAGATGTGACGTGGGTGTTTCAGATGTGATGGTACTCATCAAACCACTCACCATTAAGCAAAACACAATGTATTTAAACACTCTAATCAAAATCCATACACAATGAAGAGGAATTTAGACTAACTTAACTATTGGAAACCATAAAAGAATAATGGATACAGTACCTTCTACAAATGAACTGTTCCAATATACTACAATCACCTAAACACACCTTTGGCAAAAAGGAATATTCAAACGTGCATTCTTGCATACAGTTCTCCAATCCAGGAGGAAAGAGCATCAAGTGAGCTTCCAGAGAGAATAACAGCTCGGGATAATTTACTAAAACTTACACCCGTTCTGGGACCCCAAGCACCTGGTGATTGTTATTGCTACAATGAAAAGAAACCGAGAAAGCCTGGTCTATACGAGCTGGCCATTGTTACTACTATTTATTAAAAACCCTAAAATCCCCGTAAGTTATTTACTTGAGCCGTTTTCATTTGGAAGTTTGGCCTTTAAGACCTCTTACTAACAATAAGAAGAAAATAACCTTTTATTTAAAAAGTGACAGGATTGTCAGGCAATTTACATGCCTGGTCCTTTACTCAGTGGTCTTCCTCGTGTTACTGATCGCAAGGATCACCTGAGAGGGACAGCCACAGGTACACACCAAGTTACAAGGATGTGTCTCATAACTTCTGAAACACGCCTGTCACATGGGACACACCGGGAAGTAAACAACAGCCTGACACACGCCATTTCATTATTTCTGAGCTACACAATGCCAGCACTCGATACACTAGGGAGACAAAACCCAAGGCCAGGGAAAGATACAAAGGGACAGAGAGATTCACATTAAAGACAGAAACAGGCAGTTAATTAACTGGGAGGAGTTTGTGGAAATATGGGGAAAAAGACAGGGCAGTGGGACTAACTGCAGAAGTGAGACCTTCGTGAGTAAAATGACAAGAATGAGAACATTGAATACAGGCATTGTCAGATCAGCTGGAATGGTTTGTTACATCAAATTCTGAATCTGTATCACAGAACATCACAAACAAACATAAACTGGAACAAGATGACAGCCCAGTATGGAGAACTGTGCACACCATGTTCGTGTGTTGCTCAGTGAACTGCACTATCTGGAGAGGATTGCAAACTTTACGAACATATGCTAACTATACTCGCATCAGATTACTGCCTATAATGGGAAGGTTTGCTCTCTCTGTGTGTTCATCAGAGACTGAGAGAGTGTGCGCGATAGGCGTGGTTGAATGCGAAACTCATTGTTTGAGAAGGAACGCACATGGAGAAAACAATTTTAAATAAGAACAGCTGGCAGGCTTTTTGTTTATCAATAGAGAGAACGAGGGAAGTTTCATGGACAGATGAGGTAAAGTATTTGAGAATGTTAAAATAAAGGCATTGCCAGAAAAAACAGCAATATACATCGGCGTGCACATGAATGACAGATGGATGGGAGTTGGTGTGAGTTCGAATCAGATTTGCTTCGGCAGGTTTGAAGCCGGGAGCATCAGCAGCAGATTATTGGCTTCATTAAGCCTGTACTTCATAGGTCAAGGTTCAAACAGCAGATGGAATAAACCAGTGAGATATATTCTGGAGTAGTGAGTAGTTCAAGTTAGAAATGTCAGGGAATGGTGTCAAGAATCAGCTCATTGTCAAAGGCATCTCCCACAGTTGTGACTTGTCTGCTTCAACTGCAGATATTGGCCAGGGATGGGATGGGAACAGTGGAAGGAAGTGGAGTTTGTAACCAGAACAGTAGACAGTGACCTCCATGCTCTTAACAGCAAAGGCAATGATACGATGCATTATGATTCTCCCCTGAAACTGAATAGTTCAACATAGAGATCCGTGAGTAACACTGCCAGAGCAGAGAGCGAGACAGTAATTGAACACCTTCCTTGATGCAGTTAGCAGTGGTCTGGAGAGTGAATATCTAGATTGAGAAATTGGATTGGATTGGAACAATAATCGTGGCAGGAAGTGTAGATGATATGAAAAAACAATAATACAGTCATAACTGGCTTATAGAAAACAAAATCTGGACAGTGACACTCACCAGGAACACCAACGATAGCCAGGAAGGGATAATAAAAGTATTGAATAATGAGAAGAGCGTAATAGATCCGCAATGATAATGACAACCAATCAAATGCAGAAAGATACCAAACATAATCGGCTAAGCTCCTGTCTATTGTTGGAATATTCCTGTCTAATGTTCTCAGATTCTGATCCATTGTTGGAATATTTCAGTCTAATGTTCTCGGATTCTGATCCATTGTTGGAACATTCCAGTCTCATGTTCTCAGATTCTGATCTCTCCTCCCCTTCTCTCTGGTTCTGCTGTTCCCTGTCAGTGCTGTCGGTGATGTTCCCGCTCATGTTATGGTTTGACACATTGAACGGAGCCCATTTATCATTGAAAGATGGAAACCCTCCACTGGGATAATTAGAATCCATGGAGACTGGCGTTAATCACAGTCACTGAACAAATAGACTCAGTTAACCAGCTCATCACTTTTCATTTACTGGTTTTGGACGGAATGGATAAGGTTGCTGACGGACGGACCATAAATCTTTCAATATTTTATATCTTTTTTCCTTGTATATGAGAGTATTAACAGAACACTGTAGGGGTCTATGTATGTTCCATTCTGTTTATGAAAGGAGGCAGTTATAAAATAACAGATCGGCTGCATAAAAAAGGGGAGGGTGGGCAAGTTTCTAGATACCTGAACACAAAGTACGGTGCTTATTGACCAGTGTGCGGCCACTCCTGGTTTTAATGTCATGTTATAAAATCCTTTCATAACCTTGAGATAGAGCATTGGGACTGCTGCTCAGGAACTGGCTGAAGAAATTCTCTCCCAATGGGCCTCTTACAGAGGGAGAAGAGAAGACCAATCAGCCCATATTAGCCTGTTGCTACTTGAAAAGGTGGAAAGCTGGAATATTGGCACATTTTGTCAACAGAATCATCAGAACAAAGAGATGTGTTGCTGCAGCTGCGTAAAGTGTAACTGAGAGGGCACCTGCAGTACATTGTGTTGTCTGTGTTTCTGTATCTGAGAAAGGATGGACCTCCATCAGATACAGTCTAACGTCTGCTCGTAATCCACGGGTTGCTATGTCCCGGATCTGTTACACAAGGACAGGAGGAGGCAATGCAGCCTCTCGAGTGTGTTTAGAAGAACTGGAGGAGGCCATTGAGCCTCTTGGGTCTATCACAGAGGGGCAGAAGGAGCCTAGTCAGACTTTCGAGCCCGTTATAGAGGGGCAGGAAGTGTTGATTTAACTTTCAAGTCTGTTTCGCATAAATATTAGTTTTAAATTAGCTGTGGAATAGGAAATACCTGATGTAAACATTAACGTTCTAACTTTGAACAAGGCCAATTTTGAAAGTGTTCGGCGTGCCCTGTTAAAGGCTGATTGGAATACCCTTTTCACAGATAAACGTATGGTTGGAAAATGCAAGGCCATCAAAACGTGGTTTCCGAGAGTCAAGAGCCAACGTGTTCCTATTAGTGAGATGGGCAAGGCTGGTGGGTGCAGGGAGTGCTGGATGGTTAGATATATTGATGGTCCGGTCAAGGTAAGGAAGGAGGCATATGTCAGGTAAACAGAGCTGAGATCAAGTGAATCCCGAGAGGAGTGTAAGGGCAACAAGTGAATAGTCAATGGGGAATTCGGGCCAGAAAAATGTGGACATGAGTTGGCTTTAGAAATAGGGTTAACGAGGCGTTGAAGAAATTCTACAAATTCTTTAATTGTAAAAGATTAACTAGGGGGAGAACTGGGCCCCTTAAAGATCAGTAAGACTACCTATCTGTGGAACCACCCGAGATTGGAAGGATATGAAACAAACATTTCTCCTCAGTATTTAATGAGGAGGAGGTTACAAGAGCGAGAGAATGAATAAATATACAGTGAAACATTGAAAGGTGTCTATATTACAAGGAGGGGTTTGACATTTTAAAACACATAAAGGTGAACTAATCCCTGGGACCAGATCTGTTGTATCCCAAATGTTTGTGAGAAGCTCGGAAAGAAATTGGTCAGCATATTGCTGATATATTTGTGTCATTGATTTCCACAGGTGAGGTGTCAAAAGACTGGAGGGCAGCTAACATAGTGTCATTATTTAAAAAGTAAGGGGAAAAAACAGGTAACTATAGATTAGTGAGCCTGACGTCAATGGTGACTAAATGGTTGGAGGGGATTTTGTTGGAAAGGATGTAAATGCATTTGAAAAGACAAGGACTGAAGAGGGCTTTGTACATTGGAGATCACGTCTTACTGACTCGGTGTAATCTTTTGAGGAAGTGATGAAGATGATTGATGAAGACAGGACAGTGGATGTTGTCTTTATGGAATTCAGTAAGATTACCAAAATGTTCTACATGATAGACTGGTTAGCAAGGTTAGTCTGCCTGGAATCCAGGGAGAGCTCGCCTGTTAGATCCAAAGTTTTCTTGAATATTGGAAACAGGGCGTGATAGTGGACATTTGTTCATTAAACTTGGAGACCTATGACCAGTGGCGTGCCACAAAGATCAATAGTGGGTCCACTGCATTTTGTCACTTATACAAATCATTTACATTTGAGTATATGAAGTATGGTCAGTAAGTTTGTAGATAATTCCAAATTTGGTGCTGTAGTCGACAGTGAAGAATGATCTCTCAGACTATAATGGGACCTTTTTAGGTGAACCGAGGAGTCGCAGATAGAGTATATTTTAGTTACATATGAGATGTTCCATTTTGGCAAGACAAATCAAAGTAAGACTTACACGTAGTGCCCTGTCGAAAGCTGCCAGTGAAGGAGAACTCCATTGAAATTATCGAATCCCTACAGTGAGGAAACAGGCTTTTCGGCCCATCGAGGCCACACCGACCCTCTAAACAGTATCCCACTGGACAAACACCTGCCCTATCCCTCTCAGCCTGCAATTCCCATGGGTAATCCACTTCCCCTACACATCCCTGGGTACGGTGCGCAATTTAGCATGGCCAATCTACCCTTACCTGTATATCCTTACACTGTCGGAGTAAAACATAGCACCCGGAGGAAACTCACGCAGACATGGGGAGAATGTACAAACTCCACACAGCGAGTCATTCCAGGATGGAATTAAACCCAGGTCGCTGCCCTGTGAGGCAGCAAAGCTAGCCTCGTGGGGCAGGTTCTCCGTTCCTTGAAAGTGCTGCCACAGGTAGACAGCGCAGTGATGAAGGCATTTGGTGATCTTCCCTTTATTGGTGCATGCTTTGAGTCGAAGCATTTGCATGACATGTTAAATCTGTACAGGACATTGGTTTGGCCACTTTTGTAATATTGCCTTTAATTCTGGTCTCTCTAATGTCGGAAAGATGTTGCCAAACTTGAAAGGGTGCAGAAGAGATTGAAATGAATGTTGCAGGTGTTGGAGGCTTAGAGTTACAGGGAGAGTTTTAATAGGCTGGGGCTATTTTCAAGTGTTGAGGCTGGGGGGGTGGGGGGGATCCTTAAAGGGGTTTATAAAATCATGAGGGGCATAGATAAGGTAAACAGTCAATGTCTTCACAGGATAGACGAGTTCAAAATTAGAAGACAAAAGTTTAAGATGAGAGGAGAATGATTTAAAAAGGAACATGAGGGACAACATTTTCACACAGAGACTGCTGTGTGTATGGATTGAACAGACCATAGAGGTGTTGGAGGCAGGTTAAAAGGCATTTGGATGGATACATGCATGGGAAGTGTTTAGAGGAAGATGGGCCAATTGCTGGCAAGGGGGACGAGATTAATTTAGGATATTTGGCGGTATGGATGACCAGACCAAACGATCTTTTTCCGTGCTGTACATCTCTGAGAGTCTATTGAACCTTCAGTGTATAACACGGGAACAGGAGGAGGTTATTCAGCATCTGAATTTTGCCAATCGGCTTGTTTGCTCAATCACAGAGAGTCAAACACAAAAATACATCATTCAGATTTTGATGGTGCTTTACAGAAACAGGGAAAGGCCTTTAGTCAAGAAAGAGTTGAAAAGAATGTGAAGAGGCCATTCAGTCCCTCACCTCCATTCCATAGGAGCAGCAGGTGAGCACAGAGCTATTGGAGCCTGTTACTCAGGAGCAGGAGGAGGGACATCTACTTTCACAAACTTGGGATCAGGAGGGAATCTTTCAATTGCTTGAAACTGGGGCACAGGGACAGGAGACAGTCACTCAACTGTTCGATACAGGGACACAGGAACAGGAGCCAGTTATTCAACTGCTCAAAACTGGGTCACAGGGAAATCTGGAGGCTAGTGAGGCCCGAGGATCCTGTTACACAGGAACAGGAGGAGGTGATTCACTCCCCACCAGTATGGGACACTGGGAGAGAAGGGGAGTTTGCTTGGAACAAACAGAAAAATATGAATAAGTTGCATCCGTGCTCCATTCAATCCTGCCCCAACATTCACTAAGACCACGGCTGATCTGATTGTGATTCCCTCATTCCATTTTACAGAGATGCCCCTCTCTGCAGCCTCTGCTCCATTGTTGGTCATGTTGCAGACTCAGATGCTGTAACAACAGTCACCATGACTCATCCAGAGGTTCGGGTCTAACTGGATGAGTCAGAATTTGAAGAGTCCAATCACAAGAATTAAAACAAAAATAAAGGCATAGCCGGATGATTAGTTCTCTCACATTCGCAATCTAACTCACATAACCATTACATATTCAGGATGGAGCACTGTGTAGATCCGGCTAGTGTACTGCTGAATGGAACCAAGCTATGTGCAGAGTGAAACTCTGTGCAGCCCACACCAATGCTGGATCTATAATCCTGGGCTAAATGTCCAGCATGGGGGGCTGTGCAGTCCGCACTGGTTCATTCATATATAAACCCAGGCTGTTGCATTGTTCGGTAACACTGTGTTAGATCGCAGCTCAGTGTGGGGAAACTTGCAGCCAATTTTGGAACTGACAGGATGTGCAGCTCCCATCCATTTACAGCTCCATATCTCCACTGTGCCTTGACAAGGGATGCTGCGAATGTGAAAGTCACTACGAGGAAGAGATGTAAATGGAAACAATTTAAATACCAATAGTTCTGATTAAGGCGCGTATCACTCTAGTATTTAAAGATGAAAGAACTGAGATAATAACCAATGAGATTTTGTAAATGATGCAAACAATAAGAGGGGTTGGTGACGTTATAGTGGTTGTACTATACACCTTCAAATAATCAATGGGAATTAGAAGAACAAATATGCAGGAAGACTAGCGAGACTTGCAGGAGCAATAGGGTTGTCATAATAGGTGATTTTAATTATCCTAACATAGACTGGGACTTCCAGAGAGTTAAGAACTTAGGTGGAACGTAATTTGTTAAGTGTGTTCAGGAAAGCTTCCACAAGCAGCATGTACAAGGTCCTACTCGGGAAGGGACAAAGTCGACCTACTGTTAGGAAACAGGGCAGGATAGGTGACGGAGGTTAAGTGGGGGAGCATTTTGGGAAAAGTGACCAGAGATGTATTAATGCTAAAATAGGTAGGGTAGGGAAAAAATTGGCCCACAGATTCAAGTTCAAAATTGGGGCAAGGCGAATTTTGAGGAAATTAGACAGGGGATTGCAGGGCTTGATTGGAGTAGTGTTTTTCCAGATAAAAGGAGCCAGGGCAAGTGGGAGGGCTTCAAAAGTGAGATAGCTCGAGTTCAAGGTCTATATGTTCCTGTGAGGGTGAAGGGAAAGTGAGGCTGGAAGAGAGAACCCTGGATGACAAGAAATATTGAGGCTCTGACCAGAAAGAAAGGAGGCGTCACTCAAGTACAGGCAGCTGTCTCCAAGGGAATCTCTGGAGGTACACATGGGTTACAGGAGTTTACTGAAGAAGGAAATCAGCAGGGCTAAAATGGGGTATGAGATAGCCTTGGCTGAGCAGATTAAGATGAATCCAATTTCAGTATAGTAAATAAAAAGAACAACTAGAGAGAGATAGGATGCCTTAAAATCCAAAATGGACATGCATGTGTAAAACCTCAAGAGATGGGTGAGGTCCTCACTTTCCCCTCTGTGTTTATCATGAAGAAAGACATGAAGACCTGTGACCTTTGGGAGGTTAGATGTGATATCTTGGTACAGTCCATATCACAGTAGAGGTGCTGATGGACATATTAGAATGCATAAAGTCAGATACATCTCTTGGTCCTGACCAGATATATCTAAGAGCACTGCACAAGGCGAGAGAAGGTAGTTCAGGGGCAAGGTCCCGGAAGACTGGGCAGTAGCAAATGTCGTGCCCTTATTCAGAAGGGCTGCAAAGAAAAGCCTGGGAAATATAGACCAGTAAGCTTCACATCTGTATTCGGTAAACCGCTTGAGAAGGTTCGGAGATATAAGATATGGATGCATTTGGGAAGACAGAGTTTGACTTGGAGCAGTCGGCATAGCTTTGTGCGTGGCAGATCATGCCTGACAAAGTTTGATCGAGATTATTGAGGAAGTGACCTGGAAGGTTGATGAGGAAAAATGGTGGACATAGTCTATATGGATTTCAGTAAGGCCTTTGATAAGGTTCCACATGGTAGGCCGCTCTAGAAGGTTAGATCGCATGGACTCCAATGTAAACTGGCAAATTGGCGACACAATTGGCTTAATGTTCTGAAACAAATGGCTATGGTGGAGGTATGCTTGTCAGACTGGAGGCCTGTAACTAGTGGAGTGCCTTAGTGGTCAGTCCTGGGCCCATTGCTGTTTGTTATCTATATCAATGATTTGGACCAGAGTACACGACGCAACGTTTGTAGGTTTGCAGATGACACTAAATTAGGAGAAATCATTTACAGTGAGGAACTTTATCAAAAATTGCAGCAGTACCTTGATCAGCTGGGGATGTGGACTGAGAAATAGCAAATGGAGTTTAATTTCGATAAGTGTGACGTCTTGCATTTTGGAAAGTCAAATCCAGGTAGGAGTTTAATGACGAATGATAGTGCCTTAAGACGTGTAGTGGAACCAAAGGTCGTTGGAGATCAGGTGCACGGTTGTCTGAAATTTGAGTCACAGATACACTGGACAGTGAAGGAGGCTATTGGCACATTGGCCTTCATCAACGCATTGAGTATAGAAGTTGGGACGTTATGCTGCAATTGTACAGGATGTTGGTAAGGCTGCAGTTGGAGTATTGTGTTCAGTTTTGTTCATCTTGCTCTAGAAAGGATATTATTGAACTAGAAAGTATGCAGAACAAATTTCCAAAGATGTTTCCTGGGCTATAAGCTCTAAGTTATAGGCAGAGGTTGGACAGGTTAGAACTTATTTCTTTACAGCTTAGGAAACTGAGGGGGTTCTTATAGAAGTGTAGCCCTTATAAAATCATGAGAGGCGTGCATGGGGTGAATACTTCAAACTTCTTTCTCAAGTTTGGTGAATCGAAGACTAGAGGACATCCATTAATGTTTGTAAAGGATCAAAAATATAAAAAGGAAACTGAGTGGCAACTTTTTTACATAGAGTGTGGTACGCATATGGACTGAGCTGTGAGTGGAAGTGATTGAGGTGGGTACAATAACAACATTGAAACGGCAATTGGACAAATACCCAGATAGGAAAGGATTAGAGGGATACAGAGCAAGGGCAGGGAAATGGGGTGAGTCTGGATGTACATTTTGGTTGCCATGGACCAGCTAGGCCAAATGACGAGTCATACTGGCAGTCTCGTGCAATGTGACTGTAAATGAGTGTGTTTTGGGGTCGAGATAGGATGCGGGGGGGGGGAGACTGAGATAAAATGTCATGGAAGGATATGTTCTAAGGTTTCAGAATGAAGACATTTCTATAGTATCATGCAACACGGGTCTGTATTTCGAAGAATTATGAGTGAAAGGGATATTGTTGTGAGTTCAGGCGATGGAGAGTTTTGGATGAGCATTTGTTCTGCAGCTTTGTAACTGGGAGTGAGGACAGCAGAGTCTTCGCCTCACTGGGCTGAATCTAACAAAAAACTGTCGCAGTGACATTTAAATTAAATGTGACAGAGGGGTTGTCTGCACGAGGCCGAGCTAGTTTCCTGGTGCAATCTTACCAAACTCATCTCATTAACTAGCCACCCCACTCCATAGTGTCCCTCTCATACAATGCCAGCCCGATTCTGCCACCCATCATGACTGGAGGTACTCACAATCGCCTGGATGCCCCTGGATATTCTGTGATCACTGACACTGGTGCCATCTTTAAAAGGCCGATTTTAACACGGTTGTGCTTTCTCAGTTTGGAGCTGACCTGCACATTTTCCCCAAGCATGGCAGCGTAGGGGAAATTACACCACGGTTTGTCGACAGCAACATGGAGGTCCTGGTGGATGGGCTAGTACAAAGGGGACCATGCTCTTCCAGGACAAGCATCAATAACCTTCCCCAGTCTGGAGGGTTAAGGGTCACCGTATTCTCTCTGCTCCCTCACACTCACTGTATGTCTGTTATAGCACCGACCCCGAACAAGGCTCATGCTCCACCACTCTCACTACTGCATGCAGCACCTTCCGTCTCTTTCTCTCTTGCCTTTCTAATGCCCCCACATAGTTATAGAATATTCCTGGGAATGCCAATTATGGAATTTTCCAGATATTGTTCCAACTTATTCCCAGTTTCAGGAAAACGGCTGTGCCCCAGTGTGTAACATGTAAGAGGATGGAGTAGAGATGTACGTTTTTCAAATCACACACAATTAAAATCCATCATTGGGCATTCAGTACTTCAAATATGCTCCAACATTCAATAGGTTTGGGGGTGATCTGATGGTTTTCTCAGCTCTACGTTACAGGAACTTCCAGTCATTCAACCCCCAGGTTCCTGTTACCGAGTTGACGATTCTCAGACACTTCATACCCCGGGTTTCTTCCACCACGTGTTCAGAAGGCATTTCCCATGGGGACGGACTCTCCTTACAATATATTTCATCTGATTTATAAATTCATGCAACTTTCAGCAAGCATTCCACAGACCAATCAAAAACGTGCACTTATTTTATGGTTATCGATATCCAATCACAATTAGTCATTCTGGTTATTTCACTTGTCTCACCTTAGTGTATTCAGCCAAAGACAGCTTCCAAACACTTGTCTCATTATAAAATACAATTTCGAGCAGAGAACATTTTTGTATCAAATACACCTTTTTCCTTGTCATTAACATTTCTCTTGCCCTTTTTCTGCGGCTGATTCTGTGTGTAGCAGTTGCACAGTCTCCCACTCAGTTGGTTGGATGGTTGGTTTGTGATGCAGAGAGAGGCCACCAGCGCAGGTTCAATTCCCCAGAGTCTACCATGAAGGGGATCCTCTTTCAACATTACCCTATCAACCGTGTGGTGACCTTCAATGTAAACCTACACGAGTGGTCTCTCTAATGAGAGTTATTTGGGACTCTAATCTATCCATATTAGCATTTTAATTTTTAGCAAAATTTTTTATTGAAAAAGATATTTTTATTATTATATTAAACCAATAACAAAACAACTCAAATAACTGAACAAAATTTCACCCATGTGCATGTATATACAAAATAAGTTAAATTCTCTAAACGGACAGAAGAAAAACAAAAATAAACAATAAATAATAAATAATAACAATGTGATAGCTCTCATTCTTCGAGAGCATCAACTGATACACATTCATACGTTCATAGTTCCTAAGATGTGATTCATTAGCCAATATCGTCATGGCTATATAAAAGACCTTTTTAGAGTGGCAAATAAGCCTGCATCGCGGTAATCCAGAAAGGGTTGCCATATCTTACATAAATCTCTGCTTTTCGGTGCACCATACTAATGAGAACGTCCAAAGGGATATTCTCCATGACGAGCTTACAACGACCCAATAGACACGGGGGGTTTTCAGACATCCAACACAACAGAATATTCTTCCTAGCACAGGAAGTATGGGGGAGATACTAAAGGAGTATTGTGCATCAGTATTTCCTGTGGAAAATGATATGGAATATATAAATTGTAGTGAAATAGATGGTGACACCTTGCAAAATGTCGATATTACAGACGAGGAAGTGCTGGATGTCTTGAAGCGGGTAAATGTGGATAAATCACCAGGACCTGATTAGGTGACCCCAGAACTCTGTGGGAAGCTAGAGAAGTGATTGCTGGGCGTCTTGCTGAGATATTTGTAATATGGATAGTCACTGGTGAGGTGCCGGAAGACTGGAGGTTCGCTAACGCTGTGCTATTGTATAAGAAGGGTGTTAAGGACAAGCCAGGGAACTATAGACCAGTGAGCCTGACGTTGGTGATGGGCAAGTTGTTGGAGGGAATCGTGAGGGCCAGGATGTGCTTGTATTTAGAAAGGCAAGGACTGATTAGGGATAGTCAACATGGCTTTGTGCGTGAGAAATCATGTCTCACAAACTTGATTTAGTTTCTTGAGGAAGTAACAAAAAGGATTGAGGAGGGCAGAGGGGTAGATGTGATCTATATGGACTTCAGTAAGGGTTTGATGAGGTTCCCCATGGGAGACCGAATGGCATGGTTAGATCTCATACAATACATGGAGAACTAGCCATTTGGATACAGGACTGGCTCAAAGGTAGAAAACATAGGGTGATGGTGAAGGGTTGTTTTTCAGACTGGACGCCTATGACAAGTTCAGTGCCACAAGGATCGGTGCAGTATTCACTACATTTTGTCATTGACATAAATGATTTGGATGCAAGCATAAGAGGTACAATTAGAAAGTTTGCAGATTACACCAAAATTGGACGTGTAGTGGAGAGCGGAGAGGGTCACCTCAGATTGACCAAATGGCCAATGGGCTGAGAAGTGGCAGATGAAGTTTGATTCAGATAAATGCGAGGTGCTGCGTTTTGTTAAAGAAAATCTTAGCAGGACTTTTACACTTAATGGTAAGGTCACAGGGAGTGTTGCTGAACAGAGACCTTGGAGTGCAGGTTCAAAGCTCCTTGAAAGAGGAGTTGCAGGTAGATAGGATAGAGATGAAGGCGTTTCCTTTATTGGTCAGAGTATAGAGTACAGGAGTTGTCAGATCATGTTGCGGCTGTACAGAACATTAGTTCGGCCAGTGTTGGAAGAGTGCGTGCAATTCTGGTCTTCTTCCTATCGGAAAGATGTTGTAAAACTTGAAAGGGTTCAGAAAAGATTTCAAGGATGTTGCCAGCGTTGGAGGATTTGAGCTATAGAGAGAGACTGAACAGACTGGGGCTGTTTTTCCTGGAGCGTAGGAGTCTGAGTGCTGACATAATAGAGTTTTACAAAGTTATGAGGGGCATGGATAGGGTAAATAGGTAAAGTCTTTTCCCAGGGGTCTGGGCGTCAAAACGAGAGGGTATGAATTTAGGGTGAGATGGGAAAGATATAATAGAGAACTACAGGGCAACTATTTCATACAGAGAATGGTACATGTATGGAATGAACTGCCAGGTGATGTCAGGGAGGTTGATACAAGTGTAACATTTAAGAGGCATTTGGATGGGGAAATGAATAAGAAGGGTTTGGAGGGATATGGGCCGGGTGCTGGCAGGTGGGTTTAGATTGGTTTGGAATATCTGGCCGGCATAGACGGGTTGGACCAAAGGGTCTGTTTCCATGCTTTACATCTCTATGACTCTATGACTTATATTAATCTCTGTTTTATTGTTGCACCATGCTGGTTTGAAAGTCCAAAGGAATATTCTCCATGATGAGTTTACAAAGTCTCAACAGATCCGGGGAGTTTTCAGACATACAACACAACATAATATTTTCCCTAGCCCAGAAAGTAAGGATATATTTTTTTCCGCCATGTGCATCTGTGTAAGATACTCTGGGCAGGCCCAGGAAAAGAGAAACCAGGTCCATCTCCAATTCGGTCCCCATGACCCACTCTACCACACCTAACGCAGAGCTCCAATATATACAAAGCCTGCAGCAGGACCACATGCAATGAGTAAGAGTGTCTGTAGTCATTCTGCATTTAGGACACGCTGAAGATAATCCCACTTTGAATTTTGAGAGAAAAACTGGGTCAGATAGACCCTGTGAAGAATGTTCAACTGCATGGAATGGGTCCTATTTCAGATCAAAATCCTTAGAGCATTTTCACAAATATCCTCCCATGTCTCCGAAGAGATCTAAACCCCCAACTCTCTCGCACAGACGTCACGAAGCTGCACAGTCTTGTCTGAGCGGACACTATCCAACTAATGATAAAGGGTACTGACAGAGAGTGTATTCTTAGCAGTAAGAACCCACTTCTCTATATTGGATCTATAAGTGTCTGTTAAAAGTAATTTTTTAATCAAATCTCTAATTTGGAAAAAAACAGAAGGAGTCTCTACTAGGTAGCCCATACTTACGAATTATTTGACCAAATGATATAATTGTTTCTCCCTCAAGTAACACGTGGTGGCTCAGCGGTTTGCACTGCTGACTCACAACACCAGGGTCATGGGTTTGGTTCCAGCCTTGGGTGACTGGCTATCCGAAATTAGTATATTCTCAACTGTGTCTGAGTAGGTTTCCTCCCACAGTCACGCATATGTGCAGGTTAGATGAATTGGTCATTGCTAAATCGCTCATAGTGTTCCAGGATCTGGAAGTTGGGGCATTAACCAGGGTAAATATAGCATGGTAGGGGAATGGTGTCTGAGTGGGTCACTCTTTAGAGGGTCGAAGTAGACTTGCTGGGCCCAAGGACCTGAGTCCACTCTGCAGGGCTTCTACTAATTCTAAATCACCCAAGCAATGTATCCCCCTCGCTTCCCACAGTTTACACCTGGAATCCATTATCCCTGGTTGACAACCTGGTATACCAATTATCCGGGTTAAGAAACATGGTTTTGGCTGTATTGCCCTCAATCTGAGGGATTGTCCTTCATGCTTTAACAGTATTGATCATCATTAGTTTCTGACAATACTCCATAAACGTTGTCAATTTATCTAAGAACGACAGACTAAAAGGGTTCACTTTGTCTGAGAGGGCTCAATGTCTAGCCATAGTGACGCCAAGACCACAGCGGCCCAGGCACTCAAATACGTTGAAAAAAAAACTTAATTGATTGCTATTAATCGGGGAGATCAACTCCCCACAATCTTTGGGGTAGTTGCAATTTTGTTAGCTTGATAAAGAATCGCTTATGGTGCCAAATAAAAGAGCTAAACCAGCCATTTTTTAAAAAAAAACTTTGATTAGATTACTTACAGTGTGGAAACAGGCCCTTCGGCCCAACAAGTCCACACCGACCCGCCGAAGCACAACCCACCCACACCCATTCCTCTACAATTACCCCTTTACCTAACACTACGGGCAATTCAGCGTAGCCAATTCACCTAAACTGCACATTTTTCTACTGTGGGAGGAAACCGGAGCACCCAGAGAAAACCCACGCAGACACGGGGAGAATGTGCAAACTCCATGCAGCCAGTCGCCTGAGGTGGGAAGTGAACCGGGTCACTGGCAGTATGAGGCAGCAGTGCTAACCACTGTGCCACAGTGCAGCCCACATGCCTCATCTGTCTGGGAAACATCAAAAAAAGCATTCACACGGGGTGTAGGAAATGAGGAAGGACATTCATTTTAATAACAGCTATCCGACATAGCCAGGATTTTTGAAATGCCTCCCATCTTTGAAGGTCTTGTTTAATTTTGTCCAACAAATGGACATAGTTCACGTTAAATAAATGATCAAAGACAGATGTAATGAATATACTGAAAAAGGGAAACCACCCCCGTGACCATTTAAAAGGAAACCAGGATTTAGCCTCAGTATCAGGTATTTCCCTAAGACCTCCCATAGGCATGGCCTCCAACCTTGTAAAATTAATTTATCGCCCGGAAAGGCAACAAGCGAATTAATGCATTGCATCACGTGAACTACCGAAATTGCGGGATTCGACAAAAAACATACAATGTAATCTTTCGTGACTTCTATCCCACCTCTGGGGCAGATATGTTGACATCCTATGAATGGACTCCTCCAGTGGCTCAATCCCCAACGTAAACAACAATGGTGAAAGATGTCATTCTTGTCGGCTGCCTGGAGAAATATTCATATTACTGGTTGGCCACACCATTAGTGAGAACTGCAGCCAGAGGATCACGGTAAATGACCCTCACCCACTTGATAAAAACTTTGCGTAGACCAAACCGTTCTAATGTACAGAAGAGATCCGGCCACTCAACCCAATCAAATGCCTTCTCTCATCTAAAGAGATCAATAATCCATGGACAGATTGATGTTGACACTCTTAGATCATATTGAGTAACCACTTAACATTGTAGGAAAATCTGCCGCCCTTTATAAAGCCTGTTTAGGCCTCTTTGGTAATGGAAGGCAGCAAAGTTTCCAGCCTTAATGCACGGGTTTCAGACGGGATTTTGAGACCAACATTTAAAAGTGAGATTGGTGTGTAAGAAGCACAATCCTCCGGGGTCTTCATTTCTTCAGCATCAGTGACATATGAGCCTCTCTTAAGGATGGAGGGAGGGGTTCGTGACTGTATGAGTGACAGAACATGTTAAACATCAGCCCTGACAATAGGTGTATAAATTATTTATAAAATTCACTCAGAAACCCGTCAGGAATGTGCACCTTTACATTCTGAAGTTGCTTCACACCCTCCTGCGCTGACAATGGTGCATTAAGCCACAACACTTATTCAGGGGTTACTCTTGGAAGACCCAGGTTCTTGAAAATTGATTCCATCTTAATCCATCTATTCTCAAAATGTTCAGGCTGAAATAATTTGGTGAAAAATCTCGGACAGGAGGCATTAATCTTTTTGGAATTGAAGGTAAGGTTCCCAGTACCTTCCCTAATTGAGGTAATGGCTTAAGAGGGGCGTTCGTTTTCCTGGCAAGATAGAATAAATACCTGCCTGGCTTATCACCATGTTCAAAGAGCCTTTGTTTTGCAAAAGTAAGTACCTTCTTGGCTGTCTGTGTGAGCGTGGAATTCACCGTAGACCGAAACATTGTGATCCTCTGCAGCTTAGCCACTGAGGGTCTATCACAGTATGCCCTCTTGGTTGGCCTCAGCTCTGCCTCAAACCAGCGTTCCTGCTCCCCCTTCTGCGACATCCTAAGGATTAATTAATCCCTCGGCAGAAGTCTTAGCAATTTCCCATCAAATGGATGGTTTACTGGTTAAATCTGAATTAATGGCTAAGAAAGATCTGAATTCATTGCAGTGAGTGGCACGGTGGCACAGTGGTTAGCACTGCTGCCTCACAGGGCCAGAGACCCCAGTTCAATTCCTGCCTTAGGTGACAGTTTGTGTGGAGTTTACACATTACCCCTGTGTCTGCGTGGGTTTTCTCCGAGTGCTCCGGTTTCCTCCCACAGTCCAAACATGTGCAGGTTAGGTGAATTGGCCATGCTAAATTGCCTGTAGCGTTAGGTGAAGGGGTAAATGTCAGCGAATGGGTCTGTGTGGGTGGCTCTTCGGCGGGTCGGTGTGGACCTGTTGGGCCGAAGGGCCTGTTTCTACACTGTAAGTAATCTAATCTAAATACTCAATTAACCAACTAGTCTTAATACTAAAGAGATTGATTCGCTAGTGTCTCGAAGCTGTTATATTGCCCTTAATCTTAATCAATAAGTATACTGCTTCATGGTTAGAAATGGTAATATTCCTAATTGTGCAGGATGCCACCGAATCTAAGATTGTTGCAGGGATGGGGAAGATATCAACCCGAATGTGGCATTTATGCCGGTTAAAGAAGAAAATAAAATTCTTACTTGTGATGCGGATCTGCCTCCAGACATCCACCAGCTCTCTTTCTGCACACAAATCCACTAATTGCTTACATTATAACGAGGGTATTGGGGCACCTTAGGACATTCTGTCCACCGTGGGGTCCATAAGAGAGTTGAAATCTTCTACAATAATGTGCACAATGCAAGATAACTGAATTTGGAAAATGAATCTACCAGGATTTTAAGAGGGTGCGCCGGGGGTGGGGGGGCGGGGTTGGCAGGGGGTGCAATAAACATTCAAAATACTGTATTATTTACCATAGTTCAAGGCTTTGGGGATTATGAGCCTCCCGTGAGTATCAAATACAATCTATTAGGTTAAATGAAAGATTGTTTTTATCCATTATGGCTTCTCCCCAACTCGTAATATGAAAAGAGGAGAAATAAACCCGATCAAACGCGACCTGCTGGAAAGTCAAATGTTCTTTGAAATCAAGGTGCATCTCCTGCAATAGGACAACATCCATCCTCTCTTTTTAAGGCTAGAAAGTAAATTTTTCCTCTTTTCTGGCTAATGGCTCCCCTTAATGCTCCGGGTACACCATTTGTAGAGCCCAAAAAAGCCGACCTTCCAGATCGCCACCATCTTGAATTTCCCCTTATCATTTTATCGATATTATCATTTCATTTTGCATTTTATTCCTGGATGTGCTGGAGCAGTGTGATTTTTTTACCACTGTCAGCATTTCCCCAACACTGCACATTCCTGCCATTCCCCGATAATCCTTGACTCCGTTATTCTTTATGAACATTCTGTCTGTGCCTCAAACATATTCAATATCTCTGCCTCCAATGCTCTGCAGGGAAGAGATTTCCAAATACTCTCACCACTGAGAAAACAAAAAATAACTTCATCTGTGTCTGAGATTATTTTTGTCTCCTTACCTGAGAAAGGATATAATCAAATTGGAAGCAGTTCATAGATATTTCACTTCATGTATTCCAGGGATGAGGGTCTTATATTATGAAGGCTTTCACAGGTTACTCTTGGAATGACAGGTGATCTTATTGAAACATACAAAACCTAGAGAAAAGCGATCAGATAGACACCCACTGGATGTTTGTATAGTAAAACTTCTTGTTGTTTTTATAGAATCTCGACATTGTGGAAGCAGGACATTCCGTCCATCAAGTCCACATTGACCATCGTAACAGTATCCTCCCCCCACCCCGGACGTGCCCCCCTACTCTATCCATGTAACCCTGCATTTCCCATGATTAATCTATCTAACCAACACATCCCTGGGCGCTATAGGCAATTTAGCATTGCCAATCCGCTCTAAGCTGGATACCTTTGGACAGGGGGAGGAAACTGGAACACTGGGAGGAAACCCACACAGACCTGGGGAGAATGTTCAAAATCCATATCGAGGATTGCCCGAGGTTGGAATTGAACTCAGCTACTTGGTGATGGGAGGTAACCGCAGATCCACCATGCACATCCGTTAGTTAAATTAGTTACTTGTGGATGACTAAAGAAATCTTCCTGACTTGTTCCTGTCACTGAACCCGACTCAGTCTGAGAACTTTATCATCGGCCATATCACCACCTGGTTACATTTCAAATTATGTGTCAGCAGTGGAGGAATGGGACAAGAAAAGGAAACAGTGATACCCTCCAACCTCCATCAGAGCAGGAATCAGGAGAAATACACAAAGTAGAATTTCAGTCAAGTGGGAATTCTCTTACCCAGAAGTTTGGGATGATTGGATCTTTAAATTACATCTAAGCTGGCTTTGTCTGATTTTCCATAGACTGGTGAATCAGGGATAATGGTGCATAGAAAGAAACGTGCAGCTGGGATCACAATGAGATGAGCCATGACCTTATTTATTAGTGGAGTAGTGTCAAAGGGCCGAATGGCCCACTTGTGTCCTCAGCCCTATGTTCCATTCAGCCCTCGGATCTGCTAAACAGGGGCCGATCGAAGCCACTCCGATGGTTAGGTGGAGTTTTAGAAATGTACTTGGAAAATCCAGACTGGATCAGGAAGTGACCGCCACCCCCACCCCCAATCCCTGTTTCCAGGCTTCCCCTCTTTGTAACTTCTGCTCCAGATGTGGGTCATGTTGCAGACCCAGATACGCTGGGAATACAGCTACATACCCCACCCAGGGTTAAAACAACAAATCCTCTGCTCTCCCTGAATGCAATATTGTACAACACAATTTCCAGCAAAATAACCCGTTGCTTTCCAAAAGCATAACATGTGAAATTAATAAATAGGAACAGGAGTAGGTCAATCGGCCCCTCAAGCTAACCCTGTCATTTCATAAGAACATGGCTGATCTACTCCAGGGCTCAACTTCACTCTCTTGCCGACTCCTTGTATCCCTCCACACCTCTCCGAGTTAGGGAATTCCAGACATTCACTACCTTCGGAGAGAAGACATTACTCTGCATCTCAGATTGAAATCGATGTTCCTTATTCGTTATCTATATCATCGAGTTCGAAACTTTGCTCAAGAATAGAAACAACTTCTCAACATCTACCTTCTCCAACCCCTTCCGTGTCTTGTAGGTTTCAGCAGTATCACTCCTCATTCATTTAAACCCCAACGAATTATCGCCTCACCATCTTAGAGATTCTCAATAACACAACCCTTTCTTCCCAGGAAATCACCATCCCAGTTCCTTGCTGCATCATCATGCTGACTTTATGTTTCATGCACAGGAAGACTCCAATGCCTTTACTGTTCCTTTTTCTGGAAGTCCTCTCCATTAAATAACAGCCTGCCTTTTGATTCTCAGTGTCATCCTCAAACTCGGATGTATATTGTACTCAGCTCTCTCCTTCAGGCTGTCAGCTTAGATTGCAAATAACTAATGCCATCAGACTGATATTTGTGGTACTCGAGCAGATACACCTTTATCATAAAGATCCATTAATCCTGACTCTCCGATTTCTGTGTTAAACAATCATCATCCCATGTTAATACAGTATCCGACGTCCTAGAGCTTCTGTTTTGTGTAAGAACTTTTGTTTTGTAATACCTTGTGGAAAATCTCTGGAAAGCCTCGTGTCCACCAGATCCCCTTTTCCAAGTCCACTTGTTACATTTACAGGCATCTCCAGAAATACTTTGCATGATTTTACAAGGCAAAATATCATTTCCCTTTCACAAAACCACCCTGACTCTGCGTGAAGCTTTTCTAAATGTCCATGCTGGGCAGATCTTCCAAACTATACTAGTCCCATCTACTTTCATTTGCTCCATGTGCCTCTAAATGTTTCCCATTCATATATTTGTCCAAATGCGTTTTAAATGTTGTAGCTGTCCTTGCATCTCCCACTCTTCCTCTGGAAGCGCATTCCATACCCACACCGCCCTCTGTGTAAAAACGCTGCCCTTTAGTCCCTTTTAAATCTACCCTCTTTCACCTTAAACCTATTCCCACTATGTTTGGATTCCCCTATCCTGTGGAAAAGACCTTGGCTATTCACCCTATCCATACCTCTCATGATTTTATATGTTTATATTATGTCACCCCTCAACATCCTCCACTCCATCTGATACTAACTTCAAGAAAAAGTGTTTAAAGATAAGCACTGCAAAATTAAACAATATTAACAATGACTTGTAACCAACACTCAGCCCAAACGTCATACTGTGATTTGTTTTTCTCCATGTTACAATACTAAGGCAGCATGAAACGCTTACTAGTGCCAATAAGAAGTCAAGCATCTGAATTCCTTTGTCTAAAGGGGGTAATGATCACGACAGTGAAAACGTATCTGTGGCCAGATCTATATATTACCACATGGTCAACATTCTCCCTCCTAGCCTCCGTATGACTTTGTCTGGTTGTGTCTTCTTTATCTTGCATTCAATAAAGAGAACCCCTTTCCCCCAGTAACCCTTAATTTCGACCCGTTATACAGAATCTTCTCATTCGCCACTGTTAAAAGTCCATTTATCTTTTGCCACACCCTCTTTTCCTGCCACCCATCCTCCACTTCTGGCAAGGGATTAAAATACCATTTTGCAATTGTATTCAGTTTTGAAAAATTGTCACACTGGGCTGGAAACGCTAACTCTGTTTCTCTTTCTCTGCAGATGTTGACAGACCTGCTGAGTTTCTCCAGAAATGAATAGGCACAGAACAATTTTTCAATTAAACAAATGACTATGGATACTGGAAATAAAAATACAAAAAGCTTTATAGAAGGTTCACTGGAACTGCAAGTTTAGCTCTGCATTCACTCCAGAAAATTCTGCAACATTTTTAGACATTTCTTCAGCAATTTCTGTTTGTTGAACAATTTCCAACGACATATTGTCAAAGATGCCCAAACATCCTGTCCATCATGGAGAGCCGTACACTGGGAACTGAACAGCAACACATGGTGACAAGTTCCTTGACTCTGAAACTGCATAATGCTGGCATCACTGATACTGCAGAGCGCTGATTCATGGTCAAGGGAAAAAAACAGAAGGAAACACGTTCATTTTAAATACAGAAGATGGCATTACTGAAAGGAAAAGATTCAGATTAGTACCTTAAATGGATATAGTTTATGTAATAAATCGGAGGCATCACACAAGGAAAAACTTCCAGCAGAATGAGAATATGAAAATGGAAGTATTTCCGCATCAGAAACCAGAGTAGGTCACTGAGTACAGGGCTGATGGGTGAATGGGTCTCGGTGTGAATTGGGCCCAGTCAGTAGTATTGAATTGTAGATATTGCAGCTAAAACTGGGTTATCATCTGATGCTGTAGATTTCAATGACAATCTGTAACTTTTTCCCCAGGATAGTCCATCCGTCTACCATTTCCATCAAGCCGATCCATGGGTCAGTCACGAGTATGGGTGAACATGGTCGGGTCGGAATCACGTGCACCTAAACCTGATGACAATCTATTAAAGCTACAGCACTTGACTGGTTACACTATGAACAGTAGGACTAACATCTGATACAGACAGAGAGATGAGCCCAAGACTAACAAATCAGATCTAAGCTCTGTCGTCCTGTCAAATCCATGGATAAAAGTCGATGAACCATTAAACAACTTACTGGAGGAGAAGACTCCACAAATATCCCCATCCTAAATAATAGAACAGCCCTGTGCATCCATGTAGACGATGCAGTATCTGCACCATCCTCAGCCAGAAGTGTTGAGTCGATTACCCACCTCACCCTCACTATGATGCCCTCAGAATCACAGATGCCCGTCTTTAACCAATTCAATTCACTGCACGTGACATGAAGCAACAGCTGGACACTGTAGATACCACAAAGGCATTTGGCCCTGACACCATTCCTGCAATAGGACTGAGGACTTTTGCTACACAGCAAGCCGTGTCCCTGAGGAAGCTGTTTCATTCCAGCTCCAACTGTAACATCTCCCTGGCAATGTGGATAATTAGCAACTGCAGACCTCACTTTCTCCTGATGTGGGTAATTACTCAACTATGTCCCATCCCCTAAGAAGGGAATAATTACAATCGGACCAATTACCACGCCCTCAGTCCCATCACGATAGTCAAATTGGTTGGGGTTATTTTTGATAGTGCTGTCACACAGCACATACATAATCGGTTCAGTGTGGTTTTACGATAGGCCCCCATATGGAGATGGTGCTGTTGTGGAATTGTCATTGGATTGCTAATCCAGACCAGGATAATTCTCTGGCAACTGGTGCAAGTTTGAAACAATTAATAAAATATCGAGATCTAATACCTGGTGTAAGTAATAGTGATCATTTGTTCAATGTCGATTATAGACGATGATCTCCTTCCCCAGTATACGTTCAGGAAGTGAATCTCCCGTGCTTTCCTGGTCTGACGTAAAAGTGACTCCAGACACTCAGACATGTTATAAATTCTTCAATGGTCTCTGAAACGGCCAAGCAAGGCACTCAATTGTATCAAACTGCTCCGAGGTCTTAAAGGATAAACCCGGAGAGAACAGCCGGCACCAGCCTCGTTATCAGAAAAGGGAATGGGAAACACAGTCCTGTCGACCATGCAGAGACTTCCTTCCTAACAGCTGAGAGGTTGTGACAACATTTACAGAGCTTTCCCACACACTGCACAGAAGCATCGGGAAAGGAGTACATCATACAACTCATTGAGCTTTCCCTATTCTAGTTAATGGCCGAACATCTCCTCAACGCAGTTTTCCCCATACAATATTCATATCCCTTAATATGTTTAAACGTTGTGAAACATAAAATGAGAACTGCTGTAGTCCATTCAGTCCACCAGTTTTGTGCCTCCATTCTATGTACAGGCAGTTCACCGATAACGCGTGTTGATTAAATACAATTTGGCTGCAATGCAATTAATGAAGCTTTTTCTATATAGTGAACTCGTGTTCACTGTGATGCGATTCCTTGCCAGACACCAACAGAACAGCAAACCTTGCCTCAAGATCCCTCTGTCTACAAAATTTACAATCAATGTGTTCAGCTAAAACAGGAATGCAATCCGCTCTGCAGGCCTTGAAACTGAGGCTGAAACTGGGAATTGTAGTTTATATTTAGAAACAACTTTATTTCAAACTGTGGCGAGAATCTTGGGGAGAACTGGAATTCCCCATCGGCATCACGTGGTCAGTCAGCCCCCGCGCACTTTCTGGTGAAGATTGTGGTGAAAGGTACAGTGCTCTAGTGAGTGACTGTCGTGTGAAAGCGTTACATTTACAGCACTGTACCATTACAACATGTAATTTAAAGATTTATTTAGACTGTCCGAGTGTGGGTTAGACCAAATTTGATTTTTGGTTTTTACTGATATTTTTCAGGGTTCGGCACTTACCCTCTTTTATCCATAGACCCAATTATTAATATTGCACGATTTTCTACAACACAGTGTTGCAAAGGAACTGTTACTGCGTTATTAAAGAACAACTTGGAATGATAGCTGATTTTCTATCTTTACACCATACTCCTGCTCTCTCCCTATCCCTTTAGTTTCCACAAATCCTTATTTATATTCAGGCCCTTGACTTCCACAGCCTGATCTGGGAGAGAGTACCCCTGGTTCACCAGTCTCCGTGGGCAGGCATTTATTCTCATCTCAATGTAAAGTGGCCTGTCTGTACCTAGTATTGTAGCCCCTTGTTTTAGACGTCCCAGCCACGGGAATTACCATCCCTGCTTTTAATCTGTCTCGCCCTGTCAGAGTGTTATATATTTCACTGAGGTTTCCACTCATTTTCCTAAACCCCATGGAATACAGGTCCAGTCGCCCCAAACTCTGCTCCCACAACAAGTCTGTCATCCCAGCGATCAGTCTGGTCATCCTTTGCTGCTCTCCCTCAATGTCAGGTTTGTCCTCTGTTAGGAAAACAGACCAAAACTGCACACAATACTGCACAATGTTCGGGATGAGGTCTCACCAAGGCCCTGTACAGCTGCAGTGAGATACATTTACTCCTGTCTTCAAATCCCCCTGAAATGAAAGTGACTACAGCATTTATCTTCCTTCCTGCTTTCTGCTCCTGCAATATTGCTTTCAGTGACTGGTCTACAGGGAGATCCAGATTCCTTTCAAAGTTACAGTTCTCCATTTGCTGGGCCTATATATAATTGTCAGCGTGCCAATGCCATTCCCAGTATTGACTTCTGGCTTCAGAACTCACTGCCCTACATGGACTCTGAGGGCTACGCAGAAATAAACAAAAATGCAGCTTAAGTTCATTTATAGTGCAACATTTTTGAAACACTCATTTTTCAAATGAGAGGCTGCCATTCTATTGTTCCCATCAAAGTACACAACATTTCATCTCCTTCATTACTCTCCATCTGCCACGTATTTGCCCAGTTACTCCACTTGTCTCAATCACCTTGGAATTTTTTACATCCTCCTCATCCACTCACAGGCTGACATCGTTTAGTGCTGTCAGCAGACTTGGGAATATTGCAGTTGCGCTCCACACCCAAGATATGATGTGTATTGGGAATAGCTGGAGCCCAAGCCACGATCCTTTCTATATCCTCCCAGCCTTCCATTAAAAAAAGACATTGTTTAATTCCTACTCACTGTTTCCTGCCAGCTCTCCCATTCTAAATCTATGACCATATATTAGCCTGAGTTCCACAGGATTCGAATTTGCAGAATAGGCTTGGGCTTTATCAAAACTCTTTTTGAGATTCCATTCGTATGGCATTGATACCTTCTACATAATTTTACTAAAAGCCACTTTCTCAAATATGGTTGCCATTTCATAAATCTCTGTTGACTTTGTCTATGCCCATTAATTTCAGTCGAATACTTCTCTAAACTGTTTAGCTGCTAATTTCATTCTATTCCCTTTTTCTCACCAGAATAAAGTTCCCTCGTATTACTAGGAAGTTTTCTTTTTTGTTTTATTTTCTGCTGTGAAGACATAACTGAAGTATTTGCTCCATCGTTCTGCTATTTCCCTGTCCTCAATTATCTGGTAACAGACGGTAAGAAATCTGCACCTTTTTGCTCTGAATTTTGCCCTTGACATATTTTCAGAAAATATTTCTTGTTCACTCTTATCAACTGTGTTAAGATATTCTCCAGAAACCCATCAATTCCTACCTTAAGCTACTCAATGATTGACCTTCCACAGCCATACAATCACAGAAGCAAAGTCTCTGTACTACCAGAAATACAGCACGGTCTACATTAGGCCCACTTTCCGACACAAGACCTTAGCCGTGAATCTTAAAGTATTTGAAGTGCACAGCCGTGTCATTTCTAATGGGTTGAGGTTACCATGACAACTGCACTCTCAAGAAGTGCATTCCAGACCCCAACACCCTCTGGTTGAAAAACAATTCTCAAATCTTCACTAAACCGCAAACCCTTCACTTTAAAAGTGGGGCCCTTTGACTAAAAGCAACAGCTGCTCTCTATCCACACTGTCCATGCACCTCGTAATCCTATTCTTCTGAATCACAGACCTCTCAGCCTTCTCTCCTCTAAACTAAACAACCTGAGCTTATCCAGTCTCTCTCCATAGCTGATATGCTTCATCCCAGGCAACATCCTGGTGAATATTCTCTGTACCCCCTCCAGTGCAATCACATACTTCCTGTAATGTTGTTCCCAGATCTACACACAGAATTCCATCTTGCCCTCATCAAAGTTCTGCATAGTTCTTATAATCTATGCCTAGATGAATAAAGGCTATGTTTATATTCCCCTATCCTTCCCCAAATTGTGTATTAACCTGTTCAATCGCATTCAGCGATATGTGGAGAAGCAACCTCTGAGCTTCCTAGTTTGCTGCCATTCATTGAGTACTCCCCTGTGTGGTTCCTTCTCCCAAAGTGTAACAACTCAAAGTTATCAGAGTTACATTCCATCTGCCATTGATCCACCCATCTGACCATTCCATCTGTATCACCCTGTAACATAAGGCCATCCTCCTCACTGCCAATCACCCCGCCAATCTTTGTATCAAACACAAATTTATTTATTACATACCCCACCCCTCATCCATTTTCACAGCTGCATCATTTATGAATACCACAAATAATAAAGTTAAAAATCTCTCAACATCAGTTACATCACGTGGTTGTGCACATTGATGAAGAAGCAGTGTTTCGAAAGCTTGTGCTGCCGGATAGATCTGTTAGACTATAGTCTGGTGTTATGCTTTTTTTACATTTGTCCACCCCAGCCCAACACTAGCACCTCCGAACAACAAATAATAAGTGACCCAGCACTGATGCCTGTGGTACACTGGCCTCCAGTCACACAAACAGCTTTCTACACTCCCCTCATTCTCCTACTACTAAAGTTGATTTAGATGCAACTTGGCATGTCACTAATGAGGTCTACCTATTTACTGGTGATTCTGTTCCGCTTGACACACTTACAGATTGTCTGGGGATTCTCCGTAATCTTGCCCTGCCTTGCCCCTGTGTTAGTCAGTCCCTTCCACGTGCAGAATTTACTCCTTATTTCAGTCTTCAATGGTCTGTCCTTATCCTGCCATTATTTGCCTTGAATGTGGATTAGACAGCCTGATAAACATCTGTTAATTTCCAACTTGTCGTATGTTTTGTGAGTTTTATAAAGTTGACAGTGACCCAACTCTCATTCTTTGAAACTCAAGAGAACACAGGCGGAGTTTCCTCATCACGCAATCTCGCTATCTGAGGGATTTATCTGGATAATGTCCATTACACTTCCTCTGTGGTCAGTATATTCTTTCTCAGATTCGGTCACCAAAACTGTTCTCAATACTTCAGGTACAGTCTCACCAACACTCTGTGAAACTGCTTCAACATGTCTTTACATCTATATTCTGACTCCCTTAAAGCAAGGCAAACCAAACTTTAAGTTTCCATTTGCATATATTCCTCCAAATACCCTTCACATCATTGCATTTTCGAACTCACTGTGTGAGTTCTTATAGAAAGCCTTCTGACAATCTAAAATATGCCAATTCTACTGGATCCCCATTATCTATGCTATAAGATTCAACTTCAAACAATTCCAAAGTTTGTCAAGTATGATTCCCCTTTCAGAAATGCATACTGAGTGTCTCCAATATTGCTGTTAATGTCTAAGTATCCAATATCACATCCTATATAATAGATTCCAACAGTTTCCCGAGAAATATCAAGTAAATTTGTCAGCAGTTCTCCACACTGTCTCTTCTTCCCTTTGTAGATGCTTGGATCCCTACCATTCATCTATAGTGCTTGGATCATGTTTACTAATGTACACTTATCTACACCAGCTTCCAGACTCTGCAGAATATACAGGAAAATAGAACGCAGTCATCGACAATGCAATCGATACTTCTATTTGTGATTTATTTCTGAAGATTTTGGTATGAAGTACATCTGGTTTGTCAAGCTGAGCAATGCTCAATCCAGCTGCATGTTTAATATTGCCTTGTTACTGATATGAATTGACTTTATGTCTTTACTTCCACAAGTCCTATATGATCACTTCGTATTTCTGGGTGATTTTCTGGATCTTACTCCATTAAGACAGATGTAAACTAACTGGGCATTTGCTTTGCCATTTCCCTGTTATCCACCAGAAACTCGTCTCTCCCGATTGCAAATGTCCACATTTGACTATGTTTTTCATTCCTTTGAAATATCGATCGTAGATTTTTGCAGTCTTTGTGTTCCTGTTTGTTTGCATGCATGTTCGCTTTTTGATTTCCTGATCAGTTTCATGACCCTCCTTTTCTGTATTGCAATTTTCTGAGAATTCTCAGGATTCCACGAAGTCTGGAATTCTTCTGAAGTCACTTCCTGTGATTAATATCTTGTTTAATTTGTTAATTTAATCATCATTAAGTCACTTTCTCACTCTTTGGTATTTCCACCTGAAATAAGTAGACATATCAGTATTTCTATAAACCTCCTGGTCCTGACCCGATATATTCAGGAACACTGCAGGAGGACAGAGAAGTAAGAGCGGGGGCCTTGGTTGGTCCCTTTGTATCATCGGTAGCGAACGGGTGAGGTCCCGGAGGACTGGAGTGTAGCGAATGTTGTGCCCTTATTCAAGAAGAGCTACAAAGAATATACAATAGTCCCAGTTCTGGGACTATTACTGTTTGTTTTATGCATTTATATTGTATGTATATTGTACCTATATACCAGTAAATCTGATATCTCCAGTAGGTAAGTTTCTTGATAAGGTTCTGAGAGAGAAGATATACATGGATTTGGAAAGGCAGGGTGTGATTATGAGCAGTCAGCATGGCTTTGTGCGTGGGGATCATGGCTCAAAAATTTGTTAGAGTGCTTTGGTGAAATGACAAGTAACTTGGTGGTATACCTGGTGTATATGGATTTCAGTAAGGCCTTTGGTAAGGTTCCACATCGTACGCTGCTCTGGAAGTTTCGATCACATGGAATTGAGGGGGAGCTGGCAAATCAAATCCAAAATTTGCTTGATGGTAGGAAACATTGGGTCATCGTGGAAGTATGCTTGTCAGACTCGAGGCCTGTGATGAGTGGAATGCCTCAGGGGTCAGTTCTGGGACTATTACTGTTTGTTTTATGCATGTATATTGTATATATATTTACATATTACACACATCTATGATTTAGATGAGAATGTACAGGCATGAATTATAAGTTTCAAAGTGACACTAAAATAGACGGTGTCGTGGACAGTCAGGAAGACTATCAGGAATTTCAGAAATTACAGCAGTGCTTTGATCAGGTGAGGAAGTGGGCCGAGAAATGGCAAATGGAGTTTAATACAGATAAGTGTAAGTTCTTGCATTTTAGAAAGTCAAAGCAAGGTAGGAGTTTCATGGTGAATAGCAGGGTCTTTAGGATGTATTGAAACAAAGGGACCTTGGAATTCAGGTTCAAAGTCCTCTGAAAGTGGAGTCACAGGTAGATAGGGCAGTGAAAAAGGCATTTGGCAGACTGGCCTTCATCAGTCAGAGCAATGAGTATCGACATTAGGGAGTTATGTTGCAGTTATACAGGATGGTGGTGATGCAATACTGGTAGTGTTATGTTCAGTGTTGTTCACTTTGCTACAGGAAGGATGTTATTAAACTGGAAATAGTACAGAAGAAACTTACAAGGATGTTGCCCGGACTCAATGGTCTGAGTTATTGTGAGAGGTTGGGCAAGCTAGGAGTTTTTACTTTAGAGTAAGTTGCATGAGTAAGTTGAATAAGTTGCATGAGCGAGTCATTCAATCCTGCTCCAACATTCTTCAAAACAATGGCTGATCTGATTGTAATTCCCTCATTCCATTTTACAGATATTCCCCTCTCTGCAACCTCTGCTCTATTTGTTGGTCATGTTGCAGATCCAGATACTGTAACTACAGTCACCATGTTTCATCCAGTTTTGGATCACCACAGCCTCTGGTCTTCCTGAATTTCCACAGCAGCTTAAAACACAGCCTCCAGGAAACCATCCCAGCATTTCCACGAACGTACAAAAACTAGAGTAAAGTCAAATGTTAGTCAAAGGCAAATGAGAAGCCTGGTCTGAATCACTAACAGTTGTGAGGATTCCTCATGTTACTGAGCATATGAGCAGAAAAGAGTGATTAACACAGGCGTTCAATGAATAGGCACAGAGCAAGTTACAAAGGTGGGCCTCGAAACTGTTAAAACCCCATTATCCAACATGGAGCACAGGGCAGGACACTGGGAAGTCAAAGAAAACGCAAGCAATGCTTTTTTGAACACTTTCTAAGCTTCTTAGTGTTGGAAGCTGATGCTCTTGAGTGAGCAACATTCAAGGGCAGGAAAAGATATAGGACAGTTATTCACATTGAAACTGAACAATTAAAACTAGATGGTGGGGAAGCAGTTTAAACACCAACAAATAGGAGGGATTTGGGAAATAGACAGAGGGAGAGAGACTCTGAGCCAGTGTTATGGAAGGATATGTTTACAGGTTTCAGAATGCTGTAATGAAGACATTTCGATCATATCTAGCAACATAGGTTAGTATGTCCGGGAATGATGAATTAATACGATTTTGGTGCAAAGTCAGATAGAGTCAGAGTCTCGGAGATGTACAGCACAGAATAAGACGCTTCAGTCTAACTCATCCATGCTGATGGGATATCCCAAATTAAACTAATCACATTTGGCCAATGTCGATGTAAGCCCTTCCTCTTCATGTACACATCCCAATATCATTTAGACTTTATAATTGTAAAATCCTCCACCACCTCCTCTGGCAGCTCATTCCACACATGCACCACCCTCTGTGGGAAAAAGTTGCTCCTTAGGTCATTTTTAAATCTTTTCCCTCTCATCGGAAATCCATGCCTTCTAGTTTTGGGGAAAAAAGACCTTGGCTATGCACACTATACATGCTCCTCACGCTACAGGAATAAAATAACCCAATCAACAAAGTTTGTGAGAACCCAATCTACTCGCACTCTCCCTATCACTCCAATCCTGGCAACATCCTTGTTAATCTTCACTGACTCCCTTCAAGTTTCACAATATATTTCCAAAAGGAAGGAGACCAGAATTGAATGCAGTACACCAAAAATAGCCAAAGTAATGTGCTGTACAGCAGCAACATGACCACCCAATTCATATAGTCAAAGCACTGGCCAATGAAAGCAAGCATACCAAATGCCTTCTTCACTATACTACCTAACTGCGACTCTACTTTCAGGAAACTATGAACCTGCATTCTGACTCTGACTCTATCTGACCTTGCACCAATATCGTATTAATTCATCATTCCCGGACATGCGAACCTATGTTGCTAGATATGATCGAAATGTCTTCATTACAGTATTCTGAAACCTGCAAACACATCCTTCCATAACACTGGCTCAGAGTCTCTCTCCCTCTGTCTATTTCCCAAAATCCCTCCCATTTGTTGGTGTTTAAACTGCTTCCCCACCATCTAGTTTTAATTGTCCAGTTTCAATGTGAATAACTGTCCTATATCTTTTCCTGCCCTTGAATGTTGCTCACTCAAGAGCATCAGCTTCCAACACTAAGAAGCTTAGAAAGTGTTCAAAAAAGCATAGCTTGCGTCTCTTTGCTCAGCAACACTCCCCAGGACGTTAGCATGAAGTGTACATGTCCTGCCATGATTTGCATTTCCAAACTGCAGCACCTCCCATTTGTCTAGATTAAAACCCACCTGCCAATTGTCAGCCCATCTGCCCATCTGATCAAGATTCCATTGTACTCTGAGGTAAACCTCCTTTGCTGTCCACGACACCATCATTTTGGGTTCCATCTGTAAACTTAGCAACTATTGCTGCAATGATCACATCCAAATGATTTCTGTGAATAGTAAAAAGCAGTGGTGCCAGCACTAACCCTTGCAGCACACCAATGGTCACAACACTCCTTTTCGAAAAACAATCCTTCACCACCACCCTCTGTCTCCTGCCTTCGGGCTAATTCTGTATACATATGGCTAGTTCTCCCTGTATTCCATATGAACTAAACTTGTCAACCAATCTACCATGCAGGAAGTTGGAAACTGCCTTACTGAAGTCCATACCAACAATATACACCTCTGCCTCAAAGAATCCTCTTCGTCACTTCTTCAACCATACTCAGTCAATTCAGTGAGACACAACTTTCCATGCTTCGATCCATGTGGCCTAACACTTATCAGTCGTTGCTTTTCAATATCCATGCAAACCTTGTGCCTCATAATCCTTATCAACAGCTTGCCCTCCACTGAAGTCAGGCTCACTCGCTTTTCCTTACCATCCTTCTTAAACATTGTCAGTAATCGCACCAAGTTCGCAAGCCTCCTATCTTCTGGTACCTTATCTGTGACAATTGATGATACAAATATCTCAGCAAGGGGCCCAGCAATCACTTCACTCGCTTCCCACTGAATTCTCGGGTACATCTGATCAGGTCCTGAAGATTTTCCCACCTTTACGGGTTTACGAACTCAGCATCTCCTTCTCTGTAATACAGGCACTTTTCAACATGTCACGGTTTATTTCCAAAGTTATTTAGCTTGCATATCCTTCTGCACAGTGAATATTGACGCATGATGCTTGTTTAGTATCGCCTCCATCTCCTGCAGTTTTGCACGTCGGCAACCTTGCTGATCTTTAAGTGGCCCAAAACTCTCCTGAGTAACTCTTTTGTCATTAATGTATGTGTAGAGTCCCTTTGGATTCTCTTTAACCCTATTTGCCAGAACTATCTCATGTCCCTTTTATGGTGTCTGGATTTCCCTCTTAAGTATACTCCTACTGGCTTTAGACCCTTCTCGACAGTCACTTCAAATCTGGAATTAAGAGCCAATTGACGATGATGAATCCGTTTTCGATTTTTGGGAAAACCCATCAGGTTTGCTGGTGGCCTTGAAGGAAGCAAACTGCCTGAGTTACATGTGACTCCAGACCGACAACAATGTGTGTGAATAGTAACTGGATTAGTGGTGCTGGAAAAGCACAACTGTTCAGGTAGCTTCCGAGGAGCAGTAAAATCGACGTTTCGGGCAAAAGCCCTTCATCAGGAATAAAGGCAGTGAGCCTGAAGCGTGGAGAGATAAGCTAGAGGAGAGGGGAGGTGGTGAGAAAGTAGCATAGAGTACAATCGGCGAGTGGGGGAGGGGATGAAGGTTATAGGTCGGGGGCAGGGGGAGGGTGGAGTGGAAAGGTGGAAAAGAAGATAGGCAGGTAGGATAACTCAGGACAAGTCATGGTGACAGTGCTGAGCTGGAAGTTTGGAACGAGGGTGAGGTGAGGGAAGGGGAAATGAGGAAACTGTTGAAGTCCACATTGATGCCCTGGGGTTGAAGTGTTCTGAGGCGGAAGATGAGGCTTTCTTCCTCCAGGCGTCTGGTGGTGAGGGAGCGGCGGTGAAGGAGGCACAGGACCTCCATGTCCTCGGCAGAGTGTGAGGGAGAGTTGAAATGTGACTCATAACAGCCCGCTGGGCAATTAGTAATGGGTAATGAATGCAGGTCCAACCAGTGATACCCTCAACCCGTGAATGAGTACTGAAAAAAACCTTGACACCTGCTCTCCCTACCTGACATATGCTTCCCTCTTATCCGTGACCAGACACTCAATTTCTCCCGTCCTCTAGCATTCCTTACACCGATCAGCCTTACCCTTCACCCAAACAGGGACAGACTGTCTCTGTGATTTTGACATCTCCTTTTTGAAGGCTTCCCTCTTCTCAGCTGGCCCCGTAACTGCGAATATCTGTTCCAATCCAATTTGGAAGTTCTTGCTAATATCATCAAAATTGGCCTTTCTCCAACTTAGAGCGTTACCTTTTAGACCCAGTTCATCCTTTTCCATCTCTATTTTGAAACTAATAGAATTATGATTATGTGTCTCCAAGTGGTTCTCCACTGATAGCTCAGTCTCCTGCCCTGCCATATTTCCCAAGGGGAAGATGACGTTGAGATCCTTCTCTGTGATGGAGAGCATTGATCAAGCAGCTGCAGCGTTGTAACTGGGATTGGGGTCAACATTGTCTTCGTCTCATTGGGCTGGATCAAACCATAATTTATCTCAGGGCCATTTTCATTGAGTGTGACAGAGGGATTGTCTGCACAAGGACGTGCTAATTTCCTGGTGCTACCTTATCGAACTCACCTCATTAACTACCCCACCCCACCTCATAGTGTCCCTCTCATTCAATGCCAGCCCTCTTCTCCCACCTATCATGGCTGGAGGCACTCACCATCGCACTGATGCCCCTGGGTATTCCGTGATCCCTGGCACTGGTGCCATCTTTAAAAGGCCAGTTGAGCTTTTTTGATGTCGGAGCTGGTTTGTACAGTTTACCCCGAGCATGGCAGATAAGCGGCAATTACACCACAGTTTGTCGACTGGGGCACAGAGGTCCTGGTAGATGGGCTAGTCCAGAGGGGGACCATTCTTTCCAAGAAAGGGTCACACTATCAGACCCACCGAGCATGGTCTGAGCTCCCCACCCAGGTCAGTGCAGTATTTGAGGTCTGAAGAAATGTCTAGCAATACAGGACAAGCATCAATAACCTTCTCCGCTCTGTTAGGATAAGGGTCACCGTATTCCCTCTACTCCCTCACACTCACTGTATATCTGTTATAGCACCTACCCCCGAACAAGGCTCATACACCACCACTCTCACTGCTGCTTGCAGTACCTTCCCTCTCTTTCTCTCTCCCCATTATTCGCCCCCACCACACACACACACTAATAACATTGCATGGATACAACACTGTGGACTGACTCCCTCCAGACACCTCACCATATCTCCCCCCACCTACACCAGCACTAACAGCAGAGGTACCCATTCCCACCCTCCCTCCCTCCATCCCTCCCTTTCTCCCATTCCAGGAGAAACAACCTGGAAAGTACAGGAAGGGTCAAGCCGAGTGCTGGAGTGCCCGATATCCGTTCCCTCACGTCCCCCCTCCGCCTGCCATGTTCGGGGGACCCTGGTACAAGCCGGAGAGGACTGGGACGCCTCGAGTGGAGATTCTGAAACGTCCCAGCAACCGAGTAAGGAGCAATGTTCAGTGAAGGGCAATTCTCACTTTAAACCCACTGGCAGTTCCGTTTCCCCCGGCACAACTTCGAAGCAGTGGCCTGATGCCATCTCCCTTTTGTGTCGAGCTGGTACAAATGGAATCCCCACAGTCTCGGTGGGCAGGAGGGTGGGCTCACAACACATCGTCACCAACACCTCCCAGGAAGGGAGCACGGAGACTCCCTCCTACACCTCCCCCTGTAAACAGCTCAGATACTGAAACTGATCTGTAATAGTTACTGTTCTCCCCACTTGTCCTGACATCTGCAGTAACCTGTTCTCATATACCCTGGCCCTTTGCTCCTGCACCTCCTTTATAACGGTACAACCTGTTTTATATTGTCTTTCAATGTCCTTCCTCCTAAAGAGCATCACCTCACACTGCGCTGCATTGATCCTCATCTGCCATACACCTGAACAGTACATCAACATATAACTTTCCCGTTGGAGTTCCACACCGTCCTCAACAAACTTTACAATTCTTTCAGGTTTGGTATTTGCAAATATTGAAATTGTCCTACAGTCACACTCCACTCAAAAATACTGGCACACACCAAGCAGAGTGAGTGAAATATTGACACACTCTCCAGGTCTATATTACTGTCAATGTATAGAGAGTGCCTCTATGTGTCTGTATTTGTGTGTGTATCTGTGTGGGGCGGGTCTGGCAGTTTCTGTTGTGTTCAAAGTGATGTAATATCCCCCGATATGAATTCTGAGTAAGGATCACTCGATCCAAAACGTCAATTTTCATTTTTGTCCAAAGATGCTTCCAGAGCTGCTGAGATTTACCTTGTTTTCAATCTCTGTTGCACCCCCACCCCCCACCCCACTGTAATCGTGGTGCTAAAGTGTGTAAACGATCAGGGATTCAGTCTGAGAGGGAGAGAGGGAGGGCAGCAGCTCGCAGCAAAATCCAACCTGAATTTTTATTGCACCAAACACACACACACGTGCATACACGCGTGAGCACACACTCACGCACATGCACACACTCGGTTGGTTTGGAGAGGATTGTCATTGTACTTAGGCCCGCAGAGTGGAACATGTTCGTGTGGAGAAATGTCTGCGCTCCTTCTGCAATGTGGAAATGTTTTGTCACTGGGTAGTATTTCCAACACACAGTATTCACATTAAAGCATATTTCCATTGCAATTATATCCAAGCAGTTCCGAGATAGCCACTTTCCAAGGCGATGTGATTAATTTTAATGCACTTCCTGTAACTTGGAATTTTTCATGTTTTACTCTTACAAGTAATCTTACATTTGAGAAAGGATTGAAAAGACATAAACTAGACCAGCAGAGTGTGGGCTTGTATCACTTTTAGAAAAGAGGGAAATGGAGAGGAAGGGTGAGTGGTTTTGACCCAGTTTCAGTGATTGACACCAAAAACAAGAAGAGTTCCCATTGCACAGAGATGCAGAGACAGAGATCCACACACTAATGCAGGAACACATGTAACAAGCACAGAGAGATAGACATGCAAACAGAGGTTAACAGAGACATATATAGACACACAGGAATAGACAAACACGAACAGAAATATGCAGACACATACTTGGACATGCAAACACACATAGACTCATCGAGTTATACAGGGTATTTGCAAACAGCCCTTTCGGCCCATACAGTCCATGCTGACCATAATCCCAAGCTAAACCTGCCTGCGCTTGGCCCAGATTTGTCCAAATGGTCTCTTATTTTTGTACATAACCAAATGCGTTTTAAATGTTATAACTTCACCCACAATCCATCACTTCCTCAGAAAGTACTTTCCCTTCACGAACCACATGCATTGTAAAAATGAATCACCTCACAGGTCCTGATCAGGTGGACCGAATAAATTTGTAGGAAGCTAAGGAAGTGATTGCTGGGTCCCTTGCTGAGATGTTGTCATCATCAATAGCCACAGGTGAGATGCTGGAAGTCATGAGTTTGACTAAAGTTTTGCTATTAAACAAAATGGAAAGAAAAAGCCAAGAACTATATATTGGGGAACCTGACATCAGTGATGGGCACGGTGTTGGAGGGAATAATGAGCTACAGGATTAAAATGCATTTGGAAAGGCAAGGACTGATTAGGGATAGGCCAAAGTGAGGACTGCAGATGCTGGAGATCAGAGTCTAGATGAGAGTGGTACTGGAAAAGCACAGCAGGTCAGGCAGCATCCGACAAACAGGAAAAGCGACGATCTGGACAAAAGCCCTTTCTATGCATCGTGAAATGGGGGTGTGCGTGGATAATCATGTCACACTAATGTGATTTTGTTTTTGTTGAGAAGTAACGGGCAGGATTGATTACGGCAGAATGCTGGATGTGATCTATATGGACTTCAGTTAGGCACTCGACATAGCTACCCATGGAGACTGGTTATCAAGATTAGATCACATGGAATACAGGGAGAATTACCCAGTTGGATACAGAACTGGCTCAAGGGTAGAGGACAGAGGGTTGTGGTGGAGGGTTGTTTTGCAGACTGGAGGCCTGTGACCAGTGGAGTGCCACAGGGATTGGTGCTGGGTCCGCTACTTTTCGTCACTTATATAAATGATTTCGTTATGAACATAGGACAGTTAGTACGTTTGCAGATGACACCAAAATTGGAGGTGTAGTGGCCAGCAAAGAAGGTTACTTCAGATTACGACGGGATCTTAATCAGATGGGCCAATGGGCCGAGGAGTGGCAGACAGAGTTTAATTTAGATAAATGTGAGATGCTGCATATTGGAAAAGCATGTCAGGGCAGGACTTATACACTTACTGGTAAAATCCTGGGGAGTGTTGCTGAACAAAATGATCTCAGAGTACAGATTTATTCTTCCTTGAAAGTGGATTAGCAGGTAGATAGGGCAGTGAAGAAAGTATTTGATATGTTATTGGTCAAGTGCATTATGTATATGCGTTAGGAGACTGGACTGCAACTGTATGGGACATTGGTTCGGGTCACTTTTGGATTACTGTATGCAATTCTGATCTCCCTGCTCTGTAGGAAGCATGTTGTCTAACTCGAAAGGGTTCAAGAAGGGTTTACACTGCCATGATTGGAGGGTTTGAGTTACAGGGAGAGGCTGAATAGGCTGAGCATGTTTTCCCTGGAGAATCAGAGGAGGAGGGTTGATGTTAGAGGTTAGTAAAATCATGGGTACAACGGATAGATTGAATAGCCAAAGTCTTTTCCCTAGGTAGTGCAGTCAAAAACTAGATGGCAAAGGTTTAAGGTTGGATGGGAAAGACAAAAAAGGGCTCTAATGGGCAATATCCTCATGTAGAGGATGGTCCGTGTGTAATGAGCGTCCAGAGGAAGGTATTGAGGCTGACACAATTACAACATTTAATAAGCATCTGGATGGACAGATGAATGGGAAGGGTTTAGATGGAAATTGATCAAATCCCGGCAAATGGGAGGAGAATAATTTTGGCTGTCTGGTTGCCATGGACACGTTGGACCAAAGGGTCTGTTTCCATGCTATACAGCTCTATGACTACAATGTCTTTTAACAAACATCCTCCTCTTATCTTAAAACAATCCCCCACTTGAGGGAAAAGACACCTACCATTCAACATTACTGATACCTCTTGTGATATTATAAACCTCTAAAAGGTTAATTCTCAGCCCCCTATGCTCCAGTAGAAAATGTCCGAGTCTGTTGAGCCTGTCCTTATATGCAAACACTCCATTCCCAGCAAAATCCTGATAAATTTCTTCTGAACTCTCCCGAACTTGATAATATTCTCGATATAACAGGGCGACCAGAACTGCACAAAGTCCTCCAGGACATGCCTCATGAATGTCCTGTGCAACCTGAAAATACCGTCCCAACACCTGTACTCAAAGGACAGTCCACTGCTATTCGTCATTTATGTAAATGATTCGGATGAGAACATAGGAGATATACCGAGTAAATTTGCAGATGGCATCAAAATTGGAGGTGGAGTGAACAGTTAAGAACGTTACCACAGAGTAAAATGGAATCTTGTTCAGATGGGCCAATGGACTGAGAGGTGGCAGATAGAGGTATATTTAGATTAATGCGAGGTGCTACATCTTGAAAAAGCAAATCAGAGCATGACTTATATATGATAAAGTCCTGGACAGTGTTGCTGAACAAAGAGACCTTGGAGTACGGGTCATATTTCCTTGAATGTAGAGGTGCAGGTAGATAGGATAGTGAAGTAGGTGTTTAATATGCATTCCTTTATTGTTCAAACCACTGAGTGCAAGAGTTGGGAGGTCATGTTGCAGCTGTGCAGGACATTGGTTAGGCCACTTTTGCAATATTGCGTACAATTCTAGTCTCATTCCTATCGGAAAGATGTTGTGAAACTTGGAACGTTGCAGAAACAATTGACAAAGATGTTGCCAGGGCTGGAGGATTTGTGCTGTAGGGAGAGCTGGAATAGGCTGGGGCTGTTTTCTCTGCATCATTAGGGGCTGAAAGGTGAATTATAGAGGTTTATAAAATCATGAGAGGCATGCATAGGCTAAATAGACAATGTTTTTTCCCCGTGGTAAGCGAGTCCACAATTAGAAGGCATAGGTTTAAGATGAGAGGGGGACGATTTAAAAGGGACCACAGTGGCAATTTTTATGCTTAGAGGGTTGTATGTGTATGGAATGAGTTGCCAGAGGCTGGTAAAAATAAAGTATTAAAAAAACATCTGGATGAGTATATAAATAGGAAGGGTTCAGATGGATATGGGCAGATATTGGCAAAATTGACAAGATTAGGTTAGGGTATCTGGTCGACATGGACAAGTTGTACCAGAGGGTCCGTTTCCGTTCAGTACATCTCTATGACTATGTCTATATAATGAAGAACATCAAGTGAAACACCTTCATAACCATCCTGTCTACATATGAAGCAAACTTCAAAGACTTATGCCTGAAACTCTAGGTTGCTCTGTTCTACAACACTACCAATGGCTCAACATTTAATTGTATATGTATTTTTTTTGGTTTGTTTTACCAAAGTACAATACCTTGCATTTATCAACATTAAACTCCTTCCGCAATTCTTTAGCCCAGTGAGTGATAATACTGGAGAAGAAAGGCTGGAAAGTAATCAGTTACCTTGTACCATTTCATGGTTTTAGGAAGAGGGCAGTCACACGTTAGAGGTGGGAAACAGTGATCGGTGTTTCAGGCCAGACAGTATGCTCTGTCTTTGTCTCTGATGTTCAGTATTGATATCTATTTGAGTTCCTTCACAGTGCAGAGTGTGTCTACAGGATTTCATTCCCTCATATTGCAGACTACAGATAATAGCCATTTAAACTGGAAATAATAGACAAGTATTTAAAGATGTTCATAGTTTATCTCGAAGGCAGAGCATATAAACTCGACATCCTACAGTTGAGGCAAGTACCTTGCATTTTTTAACAATGTTATTATTTTAAATGTGTAATTCAGTAGAGTGAACCAGATTTCAATAAATCCATATCGATCTGGAAGCTGACATTGACAGTTTAAAATTTGGGCATGGTTTAGATCTTGTGCAATTGGTAGTATCCCTGCCTCTGAGGCAGAGCTCTGGATTCTATTCCAATTCCTGAACTTGTCTGGTAGTGTCCCTAGCTCGAGACCAGATTGTCTGGATTCAGGTGCAGCATGTCAGAACAGGCTGATGAACGAACACACAGGAGAATAATGCTGCAACTTTTGGGGCTATAGTGGAGTGGTGGTATTGTCCCTACCTCTGGCCCCCATAGGTCTAAGTTCTAATCCATCTAGAGGTGTTTGATAATATGTCTGAACGCGTTGACTAAAACGATTTTAAAATTGTGGTTTGATTGAGATGGAAGAGGTGTCAGTATTGAATTTCAGAATTTAAGCCCCGGATGACTGAAAGCACAGACCCTGGGTGGGAGACATATTTGCACCTTCTAGTGGTTTATAAATTCGTGAGGTGCATGGATAGGGGGTGAATAGTCAAGATCTTTTCCCCATGCTTGGAAGTCGAAAATTAGAAGGCATAGATTTAATGTGAGAGGGGAAAGATTTTAAAGTGACGTCGGGGCAACATTTTCACTCAGAATGTGGAGTGTGTACAAAATGAACTGCCAGAAGAAGTGATGGAGGTAGGTATAATTACAACATTTAAAAGGCACCCAGATGGATATATTGATAGGAAGGATATAGAACGATATGTTCCAATTGCTGGCAAATCGATTAGATTCCCTACAGTGTAGCACAAGTCCACACCAACTCTCTGAAGAGTTACCCACCCAGAACCATCTCACCACATTTACCCCGACTAATGCACCTGACATAATGTGCAACATAGCATGGCCAATTGACATAAGCTGCGCAACTTTGGACTGTGGGAAGAAACCCACGCAGACACAGTGAGAATGTGAAAACTCCACACAGTCAGTCAGCTGTGCCAGCAATCAAACTCAGGTCCCTGGTTCTGTGAGGCAGGAGTGCTAACTACTGATCCACTGCACCACCCCAAGTAGGGCACGATTAATTTCAGAAATCAGGTTGGCATGGACGAGTTGGTCAAAAGTGTTTGCTTCGGTGCTGTACAACTCTTCAGATTCATCAAGCCATTTGATCAAGGTCCCTGTGTAATCTTCATTGTCCACAATATAGCCAAACTTGGTTTCATCCACAATCTTTCTAACCACGCCTTCTATAATTCTCATCTGAATCATTTGTCTAAATGTCAAAACAAAAATGGATTGAGCAGAAGTCCCTGTGGAACACCACTGTGCACAGTGTCACAAAGTTAGTCCCTTTTCTCTAAAAGCTTCCTTTTCTCAAAGATACTCTGTCCTTAATTTCTTTTTTAGAGGTGTCGTAAATAGTTCCCGGCTCCAAGGTGACTGGTTTGGTCCAGAGATTAAACGGTTATGTCATTAAAGGTGTAATGAAAGGGGAGTGATCAGCTCTCTATGTGAGCAGTTCAGTCCAGAACTAACTTGTAGTTTTGCTGATTGGACAGGGTCTCTCTCTCTCTCTCTTTCTGCCCTTCTAACTTTAAAGTCCAATCATTTGTTCCATTTCTACTGTTTTTAAGGGGGGTTTGCTTATTGGGATGGTTGTGTGTTTCCAGAACAGCTAATTAAGTCTAGTTTGAATAGATTGAGTTCTGTAGGGGTTCTTTATTCTGTTCTTTGTGTTTCATTGTGTAGTTTTGTGAATATTTTTTGTCTATTTTAAAACCTGATAATATTCACTGTGCACTCACTGAAACAAATTACAAAGTTATTGTCTGCACTGCCTACTCAAGAATACTTTGAGTGGGCTGGCCTCGTCCACAACAACAGACCTCCAGTCTGAAAAACAACCGTCCTCGATAATGCTGTCTCCTGCTATTAGGTAAACACACACACACACAGACACGTACAAGACACACACACACATACACACACACCCAGACACACACAAAGAGACACACACACGCACAGACGCACATACACAGATACACACACAAAAAGACTCGCACACAGAGACACATAGACACATGCACACGCACAGACACACACACAGAGACAACACATGCACACAGACACACACGGACACAAAAAGACACACACACATACACACACACACACACACACACACACACATGGGTACACACGTGCATGCGCGTGCTGCACACACACATACATCTTAGAGTTGTTAGGATATAACTCGATCAGTTATGATTAAACATGGGGTCAAGGCTTGTTGTGAGAGGGTAGTACAACTGACCTGAAAAACATTTCAGCCATGATCAATAGTTCTGCAGACTGGATGGGCCAAATGGCCTTTATACTGCTCTAATTTTGTACACACTATGGTACATGCATTCGTCTGTGTTAGTGTGTATTTGCGGGTGCATGTGTGTCTGTGTGTCTGAGTTTTTGTGTTCCTGTGTTTTTGTGAGGTTGAGTGTGTCTGCGTGTGCACGTCTGTGTGTGTGTTTGAGTGTGCCTGTGTGTGTATGTCTGTGTGTGTCGTTGAGTTTGTCTATGTGTGCCTGTGTATGTATCTGTGTGCTCTGCATATGTTTGTGGTCCTCATTACCTTTAGTAGTGGAAATATCAATGTACATTTTTGTAATCTCTACACTGTTTGTCATTCATCTTTACATCATAGCTTGAGGAACTTTGTTTTAGTCGTAAATTTGATATTTTAACAGAGAAGGAAATCTACATGACTTCTTCCTAGGATGATCATGACCCAATGTGAGACCTATATTAAAAGCCATATCATCAAACTGGTAACACCGATAATTTGCTGTGACCAATGGAGGAGTGGCAGTAGATAAGAAAACAGTTACTCTACAACCCAGGGAACTCTGGACCGGTGAGCCTGACATCACTGGTGGGTGAGTTGCAGGATGGGATTCTGAGGGATAGCCAATTGCATGCCTGTTCAAAGGCAAGGCTTGATTGGGGATAGTCACTATGGCTTTTTACATGAGAAATCGTGTCACACTAATTTGACTGAGTATGTTAAAGAGGTGACAAAGCAGATTGATGAAGGCAGTGTTGTAGATACTTTCCATATAGACTGGAGCAAGTTCTTCGACAAGATTCTGCATATTAGGCAAGTTAGTAAGGTTATGTCACATGGGAACCAGCGCACCCAAGACAATTGAATAAAAAATTAGATTGAATGAAGGCGACAGAGGATGGTAGAGGATTCCTTTTCAGTCTGGAGTCCTGTGAACAGTAGTGTGCCAGAAGGATCAATGCTGAGCCCACTGCTTTTCGTCATTTATATAAATGTTGTGGATGTGATCATAGGTGGTAAGGGTAGCAAGTTTGAAGAGTGCACCAACATTTTTGGTGTTGTGGGTAATGAAGAAAATTATCCCAGAGTTCAATGAGACTTCGATCAGATGGGCCCATGGGCTGACGTTTGGCATATGGTGTTTGATTCAGGTAAATGTGAAGTGCTGCATTTTGGGAAGCAAATTGGGGTATTTAATGGAAATTTATTAGAGGATGTTGCTGAGCAACGAAACGGAGAGATGTAGTGCAACGCTCCTTCAAAGTGAATAGTATAGTGAACAAGGTGATTGGCATGTTTGCCTTCATTTGTCGGAGAATTGAGTTTCGGAGTTGGGATGTCATGTTACAGCTGTACAGGATGTCAGTGAGGCCACATTTTGGAATACTGTGTGCAGTTCTGCTCTCCCTGCTGTACGAAGGTTGCTGTGAAACTTGAAAGGGTTCAGAAAAGATTTAGAAGGATGTTGCCAGGTTTGGAGAGTTTGAGCTATAAGCAGAGGCTGAATAGGCAAAAGCGGTTTTCCCTGCAGAATTACGGGCTTAGAGCTGACCTTATAGAGGTTTATAAAATCATAAGGGGCATGGATTTTGTAAAAACACAAGGACTATTTCCCAGAATAGGGGATTCCAAAAATAGAGGGTATAGGTTTAAGGTGTGAGGGGAAATATTTTAGATGGAACTTAGAGGCAAAGTTTTCATACAGAGGGAGGTGTGCATATGGAATCATCTGCCAGAGGAAGTGGTGGAGTCTGGCATCTTGATGGGTATCTGAATAAGGAGGTATAGAGGAATATGAGCCAAATGCTGGCAAATCAGACTCGATCAGATTGGGATGTCTGGTCAGCACGGACAAATTTGCATGCTATATGACTCTTATAAGAGGGATGAGGAGACATTCTAAACAGGCATTTCATGTGGGAATTCTCTTCCCCACAAGTTTGAGATGCCGCTTTGTTTACTTTGATTCAAAGCTGAGTTAGTTAAATATTTGGCAGAGAAGTGAATCATGGATAATGGGATACAGTCAGGAAAGTGGGGTTGTGACCATAACCTAATCAGCCACAATCTTAGTGCCTGTTGGAGAAGGCTCAAAGTATCTAATGACCCACTCCTGCTCCTCAGTCCCATGTTTGTGTGTTCCATTCAGTCCCTCAAACCTGAGAGATAGGGACAGTTAGAGGCTACTTACTGCGATACCCTAGTGCACAGAAACACAGGAGACCATTCAGCCCCTCAAAACTGTCACACACAATTTGGGCTGGTTTGGAAAATGTAATGGGAAAGCCCAGGTTGGGTATCAAAGAGGTCGCTCATCTCTCTTTATAGAGCTTCCCCTCTCTGCAACATGTGCTTCATATGTTGGTCATGTTGTAGACCCAATTTCACGGTGAATACAGCCCCAACACCTCAGCCAGAGATGGTCCAGACAATCTGGCAACATTCAATAACAGAGCTTCCAGGAAAATAACACCCTCTACTTTCCAATAATAGAATGTGAGAACCCCACAACCAGGGGTATGTCATTCATCCACACGCCCCCCTCTCCCCGCAAGCATGTCTTCACCCACAATAAGATCATAAGGTATAATATCCTCTTTCATGTCCAGTTCTTCACAGCCCTCAACTCTGATTGGTCAAAAAGCACTCATTACCCCCACACTGTGACCTATTGATATGAGCAAAAGACGTGAACACAAGGGTTCAGGGAAGAGTGACCGGCCCTTACATCAAGGCATAATTTAACTAAGGATGGTCTCAAGGAGCCTGACCAGGATTGCGCTTAATGGGAATGAGTTGGAAACTTCCCTGGTTAGAGTGATTTAAAGCATAAAACACAATGATTGTGGTTTGTGTACAAAAATCCATGCAGTCCTGGACATATCTGCAAAAGATCCTCAAGGTAGCTTCCTCAGCGCAAACATCTTCAGCTGCTTCATAAAGATTAGAAGTGAGCGTGTTCATTGAAGGTCACACAATATTCAGGAAAAATGTTCCCCTTCAGCTCCTGAACTAGTCTGTGTCCATGTGCAGCAAGATCTGGACAACATTCAGGCTTGTTCTGTTGGAAGTATCGGTAACATTCATGCAACAATTCTGCTGGGCACTGCACATTTCCACAGTTAAAAGGAAGAGATTATTCAGCGCGTCACGCTGGCTTCACAGGAATATGAGGAAGTCATTCAGCTCAATGAAATTATTGGAGAAGTTTAGAGATAGCCCATTTAGTGCATCCAACGAATTATAAAAGGAGAGGAGGAGTCACGTATTATAGAAGACCACAGAGCTCCTCAAAGCTATTTGAAGGCTTGGCCTAGTCTTTATCAATAATGAAATGTTCTGATACAGTAATATCCCATAAACATGTACTTGGCAAAAAGGAAAGATCAGACACAGATTGTCAGATGCAGATTTCCAATCTAGGAAGGAAAACAAATCCACTGAAGCTTCCAACTCTGTGGTGACCCCAATAGCTTCTGATGTTACTGAGAAACCAAAACACTTCCTGTAATGTGGCTGCCAGAACTGCACACAGTAATCTATCTATGGCCTAACCAATGGCATGTTTAACTCATATTATGTCGCCTCGATGAATGAACACTATGTCTACAGTCCAGTGTGATTTCTTAACTGGCTATTACACTGTCCAGTCACATTCAGGGAGAAACACCCTTTGACCTACCTAGTGTTCTGCTATTTATTGAATTCTCCCCTGTCTAGTTCCTTCATCCAAAGTGTATCACATCCTATTTATCAATGTTCCATTCCATCTGCCATTGATCTGACAATTCCACCTGTATCTTCCCGTAACATAAGGCTTTCCTCCTCGCTGCCAACCACCTGGCCAATCTTTGTGTCAAACACAAAATTACTTATTACGCTCAGCCCCCACCCCCCACCACCCCCTCCACATTAATATTTACATCATTTATGAATACCACAAATAATTCGATACATCACACTGCTCGCTGTGGTACACCACCAGACACTGGTGTATCGCTACAACCTTCCCAGTGACTTGGGACCACATCGCTGTTTTCTAGTCCTCTAACACCTCCCTTGTGTGGTCAGAATCGACTAAAACATTTAGGTCAAGACATTTCCTCTCTTGTCTCCAACAGCATCCTGCGATACAACTCATCTGGACTTTACATCATCCAAAACCATTAATCCCAACTTGCATCTTATATAAATCTGCTCGAGAACTTCCCAGTCCATCTTCTTGAATACTGTACCTGCATCTTCCTTTCTCAAATAAAACAGATGAGAAGCTCTCATGTCACAGTCTATCAATGTTTCCCAGTCTCACATACTGATTACCCCATTGGTTTCGATATGGGTCCTAATTTTTTCCTGGTTATTCTGTTCAGCTTGTTTTTGTAGAACATCTTGGGTTCCCCCTAACATTGCCTGCTGCACTTTTCCATGCCCCTGTATTAGGCGAATTTTCTAAGTTTCCCTGAGATCACCTCTCATTCTTTGAAACAGTACAGAACACAGGTATAATCTCATCCACATTGCATGCAGTCTGTGCAGAACGCCTTTACTTCGATATTCCAATTTCCGTTAACTGAAGGCCAACTTCACTTTTACCTTTCCGTTTCCCAAAGTCGCCCCTGAACCACGTTGGTTCAATTTAATTTACTATTCACTTTCTGAACTCTTAAACATCCACCTGAATATCTAACTATGTCACATCCAATAGTTCTCCATTGTCTCCCCCTACAAGAAACATCTTCAAGCCATTTCAAAAAAAGTTTGTTAACAGTGATAATTCGGGTGAGATCCAAGATGGCGGCGATCCAGTTGGTCTGCCCTGCTGAGCTCTGCACCAGAACCCAGACAAAGTTTTGCATTCACCATCTCTTTCTTCCCTATTGTGGTAAAATCGGAGGTTTTTGATCCCCAGTATTGCTCTATGCCATTTTAAGTGAGTAACGGAAAATAACTAAGGGAAAAGGATCATGAGGATCACAACCAGCAGTGCACTTCAGCAATGGATACACCCACGGCTGTGACGTCGGCCTCTGCGAACGCTCCAGGAGACTTAACTGTGGAGTAGAGCCTGGCCTCAGAGTTCAGAGCCTGCGAGAGAAGATTGATTCAGCGATGGAGGAGACCTGAACCAGGCTGGAACTGATCTCAGCCAAGCTGCAGAAGCAGGATCAGGAGACGCAGCGTCTCAGGCCGTGCACCGTCGAGGTGGAACAGCGGATCGCGGCTTTGGAACCATGGCAGAATCCTCGGCGGGTCGTGTCGAAGCAATGGAATGGTAGCTAAGGGCCTTAGTAGAGTAGGTCAACGACCTCGAAAATCAGGGCCATCAGAAGAACATCAGCCTGGTCGGGCTGCCAGAACGCGAAGAAAACGGCCAGCTCGTCAACTTCTTTTCATTTCTCTCACTTACCGCCGAATAAGAAAGTGGGTTTGGGGATGGTGGGGGTGGTTACATTTTGTTTCACCCGGACTGCCTGAGGTCAAAGTATGGATGGGACAAATTTAATTTTCTTGTTGTAAGACGCATGCAACTTTTGAAAACATTGTTTTGCCTGGATTTGATGAGCGTCTTCAGCTCGGAAGAGCCATGGGGGATTAATGGGTAATATGTACACCCTCTGCAGGAAGGGGGGGATCTCTCCACTTATTTGTGTTATATGTTGGCTCATTTTAGAAATATTTGCGAGAAGTTTTGATTGGGTTGTTATTGTAGTTATAGTTTCAAGTTTGTATGAACTGTTTACTGCTTTCACTTGACGTGCTATAAATGGGCTCTTCTCCATCAAGGCTGCCCCATCAAGGCAGCTGGTGGACCTGAACAGGGAGATGCGTTGGTGGACGTTTGAGATGTCTTCACCCTGAAGGTAGGGGCTTCACCATTTATTCTAACCCACGTAAGTGCTATATCAGGATTGACATATTTTTTGCCCCATTGGACTTTTTTAATGGGTCATGGGCTGCTTCGGATAGTTATGGCTAACCGCTTGTTTAATGGTGCACGTGGAACCTTAAGGAGAGTCACTCGCCGATTAAGAGAAAAAGATGCTTTCAAGCCTCAGAAAGGAAGGGGTCAATGTAGCTTTGCTGCAAGTTACACATCGAACTGATAAGGAGCACGTAAAGTTACAGCAGGGAAGGTTCGGTCCGGTGTTTATTTCATCCTTTAATTCGAAAAGTAGAGAAGTCGCGTCACTGATTCATACAAACCTTCCGCTTCAGTTGTTTGACCAAATTAATGACGAACGTGAGTGGTATCTGATCCTTAAAGCTTTAATACATGGAGAAGAATATGGGACATTGTATAATATTGCCCCACCACACCCCCTCAAATGCGCACTCCAGGTTGATGGCCCTTGGGGAACATTGTACAATTAAAGGGGAGACTTTAACCGACTTATAGACCCCGAAGTGGCTAGGATGTCAAGGGTCTCACAGGTATTTCCCCACCATCAAGGCAGCTGGTGGACCTGAACAGGGAGCTGCGTTGGTGAACGTTTGAGATGTCTTCACCCTGAAGGTAGGGGCTTCACCTTTTTGTTTTATCCCACGTAAGTGCTATACCAGGATTGACATATTTTTTGCCCCATTGGACTTTTTAAATTCGATGCTGCCCTGCAAAATTCTGATCATACAGCAGTGCATGTGGATGTTAAGGCCGATGGCGATGGGACAGGCTCGCAGCACTGGCGCATGGATCCTTCCCTCCTGAAAGATAGCAAATTCATTGAGTACTTTTCGCGGGAATTGAAGTTTTTATTGGGACATTAACTTGGGTATGGCCAATAATCCATCTGTGTTCTGGAAGACTGCCAAGGCCTATGCAAGGGGTTTGATTATTTCTTACTCGGTGACTTGGAAGCGGCAGAAGGGACAGCAGTAGCGTATACTCAAGGCTTGGCTGAAGGCAGCTGAGACAGCATTCTTTGACAGACTGTCTGTAACTAAGTTGCAGCAGATTACAGTGCTCCGGGCTGCTCTGAACACTGCGCTCACCCAGACCGCAAAGAGGGAGATTTCCTTTGCGAAACAGAGGTTATTCGAGTATGGTGCTAAACTGAAAAGGTATTTGGCGCACTTGGCCAGAGAGAAGAGTGCCCCCAATCTATTACATCCATTAGAGAGGGTGCTGGTACTATCACCTGCCGTCCCAAATGGGTTAATGCAGCATTCAGAAAGTTCTACTCTGGGTTGCTCCAGTCAGAGGATTGTGCGGACAGATTGGTGAAAACGGAGTCATTTTAAGACCCTGGACCTCCCAGGTATAACTTCAGAGCAGGAGTCTCTTTTTAATGCCCCGTGACATCCAAGAGATACAGGATGCGGTAAAGCAGATCCAGAGTGGCAGACCGATCGGCCAGATGGCTTGTGGAGTGAGATTTATTAGGAGTTCATAGACATGATGGCTGGACCAATGTTGGATATATTCAATTATTCTTGTGGACAGAACTGCCTCCCGTCCTCTCAGAGAGAAGCAAACATGTCTCTTATTCTCAAGCGAGGGAAAGCCCCAGAGGATTGCCTATTCATATAGGCCTATACAGTTATTAAACGTGGAATTTAAAATTTTGTCAAAAATACTAGCGTTGAGGCTGGAGAAGATCTTGTCCTTCATTGTGAAAGACGACCAGACAGGTTGTATTAAGAGTCACAGGTCCCCTGTTAATATTAGGAGAGTGCAAAATATGGTTCAGGTGTGGCAGCAAGATCGATTCCAGGCTTGGTAGTCTCGTTGGATGCAGAGAAAGCATTTGCTTGGGTGTAGTGGCCATACCTCTTTTATGTCTTGGAACTGTTTTGCCTTGGAGGTGTCTTTGCCTGGTGGATGGCAGAATTATATCGTGATGCAACAGTGACAGGAGTTCTCACTAATGGTATAAGGACTAATGGTATAATTTTAGCATCGGCAGTGGTGCCCCTTTTGCCGTTATTATTTGTATTGGTGATTGAGCCGCTGGCAGAGGCCACACAGAGGGGCCCCGATATAACTGAACGGGTGGTCGGGTCAGGAAGGCATGACATCATCCTTACATAGATGACGTTCTTCACTCTCTAACTAACCTGATGATCTCTTTGCCCCGTTTTAAAGAAGTGATTGATTTATTTGAATCATTCTCGGGGTATAACATCAATTTTATGAAATCGGACGCCATGCCTGTTGGGTGTTATTCGAGTACCTGATCATGGGGGGTGCAATCCGATTCCCTTTCAGATGGTCACAAGAAGGTCTCCTCTATTTAGGCATTTTTATCACACCAGCCTTCTGTCAATTATATAAAGCAAACTTCGTGCAAGTGCTCAAAAGATAAGACAGGACCTTCGGCTCTGGGAAGATATTCCAATATCCTGGTTGGGTCGAATACCTCCATTAAAATGGCGGTTAAAATGAATGCACTTCCTCATTTCTTCTATCCCATGCGAATGGTCCTTTTGATGCTCTCCAGGTCGGTTCTATGGAGGCTTTACAGTTGGTTAAGCTTGTTTATCTGGCACCACAGGTGGCCTCTTATGAAGCTCGCCAAATTGCAGTTTCTGCAGGAGATTAAGGGTGTGAATTTTTTGGATTTTAACAAATATCAACTAGGTACCCTGCAATCGGATGTGGCTGATTGAGCTTGCAAAGACCTGCGGTCAGTTTGGCTGGACATTGAGGCATCCCAGGCAAAATGTCCCCTCATTAATCTGTTGTTCATGGACAAGACAAGGATTGTTATGAACCATTGCAGAAATCCAATTGTCCATAAAATAGTTAAAGCCTGTAAAATGATGCGACAAAGTGAGGGCAATTTACAAAAATAATCTTCTCCTTTTATTCCCATTGTAGGATTGGTAGGATCCCAGCTGGGATTGATGGATTACGGCTTTTGGCTCTGGGAGTCCAGAGGAGTTTCCTGTTTGGGAGAATTATTTGACGTGGTGGTCATGGTGGTTTTAGAGCAGCTGAGCCAGAAATATGAGTTAGCTTGGAGGGGCCACTTTCGTTACTTTTAGATGAGGAATTTTAGACAGAAAAAAAGACTCCATTATTGGTTAGTCCCCATAGGTCGGAAATGGAGGGAAGAGTGCTCTGGTCCACAGGTGCTCTTTCGGTCAGCACCCTCTATCATTTATTAAGAGGTAGTGTCTCAAATGATATAGAGCGGCTGCATGGAATCTGGGCTCAGGAATTGTGGGTGGAGATCTCACCAGAGGAGTGGGAAGATATTTGGGAAACCGTAAGGAAGATTTCAATTTGCAATAGGATGTAGGCTATGCAGTTGAAGGTACTCCGCAGGGTTTAATTGACACCCGAAAAGCCTGTCAAATTTATGACAGGAGAGTCCCCAATATGCCCCAAATGTACAATAGATGTTGGTATACTTACGTATTGCTTGTGATCATGCCACAAGCTTCATAGGTATTGGTGCACTATAGCAAGTGTTTTGGAAGGTGTTTTGGGAACCGAGGTCAAGGCAAATCTGGTGCCCCTCCTCTTGTGTTCGCTGAATCCTCCCTGTTTTGACTTGCATGGGAATAAATTGTTTAGTATTCTTTCATTTAGTGCGAGGAAGAGCATTCTGATAAACTGGGTTCCAGGAAAACTCCCAGGACTCTGATCGTGGTGTAGGCTAGTTATGGAGCCCATTCCCCTCGACTTCCTTATGAGTATGGGCACCCAAGAAATGAACATTGTCATAGGACGTGGCGGCCCTATTTCAACCATATACACATGGTTTTATTGGCTATATTGGTCAGGACATTTGTGTAACAGTGAGGGCTCTGAGAGGAAGAATTCTGAACAAATACGGGTATGGCAACTCATGCTACCGGTGATGGGGAGCTTTGGTAGGAATGTGCTGTGTGTTGTAACTTCATGTAATTTAATTTATTTTGCCTTGGTTCAGCTCGGTTTAATCTATGTTTTGTTTTGATTTTGTTTTGACATCAGCCCATTGATTTTGTGCACAGGGAAGAGAATGAGTCCATTCAGCCACTCATGCATCTTACACAGCAACCAGAGTAGGTCATTTCACACCATGTGTCAATTATACAGGATTGGAGGGAATGAAGAGAATATATAGAGGTGAAAGCTTACCACTTTCACGATGGAATATAAAGTAGCGAGAAAACTGCTGGAATTTAAGAAAATTGTTAAAATCGATTATTCAGGAATTAATGAAAGCACATTTACAAAGGGAAGCCACAATCCCTCAGAATCAACATAATTTTACAAAAGATGAATCATATTTTAATTATTTATTTGAGTCTTTAAGAATGTGACAAGCAAGCTGCATAATGAGGATCCTGGAGATGTAAAATCAGGACTTGCAGAAGAGATTGAATAAGGTGTGCACAAAAGATTAATCTGCAGAATAAGATTGCATGTGGTTACAAGTAATTTATTCGCTTGGATGTAGGCTTGGCGAAACAAAGAATTGCATTGAGTTGGAATAACTGGTTCATTTTCTGTTTCCAAAAATACCATAGGGCTCAGTTCCCAGGCCCCAACTATTAGCAATAAATACTATCACCTATTTGAGGGGATGGACATGCTATAATCAGTTTTTCAGAAGACACTGACTCAGTTGAGAAATTGTAATGAATGGTTAAGGATAGGTTGCAGATAAAATGAAACAATTAAAAGTATGCGGCCGTTTTGGTCAGTGTAACAGAAAGGCAACTTACTATCCAAACAGAGGGAAAGTACAGAGTGCTTGGGTACAGAGGGATCTGGTATCCTCATCCATATCGCAAAAGACACAGATACAGGTGTAGCAGATAATGAGAAAGGCAACTGCAAATTTGGTATTTATTTCTGAAAGAATAGATTATAAAGCGAGGGAGGTACTGATGCAATCATGCCAGGCATTTGTGAGATTGCAATTGAGTACTGTGTACAGTTTTCCTGTCCTGACTGCAGGAGGGATGTAATTACCATGGAGGCAGTTCAGAAGAGGTTTACTAGACTGATTCCAGAGATAAGGAGTTTGTCCTCTGAAGAGAGATTGAGCAGTTCAGGCCTATACTCTCTCAGTTTAGAAAAATGGGAGGAGATGTCACTGAGGACTGGACAATGCTAAAGGTGATTGATAATGTCGACATGCATTGGGTATTTCCTCATGTGGGGCAACCTACAACAAGAGATCAGAGTTTTAGGATAAGTGGAGAGGAATTAGAACAGTGATGAGATAATGGAGCAGGCTGACATCAGCCGTGATTGTATTCAATAATGGAGCAGGCTGACATCAGTCATGATTGTATTCAATGGTGGAGCAGGCTGACATCACATATGATTATATTCAATGATGGAGCAGGCTGACTCAGCCATGATTGTTTTCAATGGTGGAGCAGGCTGACATCACATATGATTGTATTCAATGGTGGAGCAGGTTAGAGGAGCTGGATTGCTGACTGATGTTCCTCGTCTTTCTTCAGCCCTTCAAACGTGTTACACAGCAATAGGGGAGGGCTGGTTAATCGACAGAAAGCAGGCGCTCCGGATAAATCAGATTTAATCAGTTTAAAAGAATGTAACCAGTAGGGTCACACAGTGACCAGTGCAGAGTCCTCAGCTATTTACCATCTATATCAATGATCTAGAGAAGTGGAACAAATGTACTGTAACTAAGTTTGCCAATGGAAATAATATAAGTAGGAAAATAAATAATCAATGGAAGTTGTAGAGTCTGTAAATGGATATGGACAAGTTAATCAATGGACAAAAGTTTGGTAGGTGGGATTTAACGTCATATATAACCTGTCATTTTCTTCCAGGAAGAACAGCAGGCAGTATGCTACTGAAATACAGAGGGATTACAGGACTTAGTGATACCGTGTGTACTGAAGGGTTTACTCTGAGCCGTGCAGACATGACATGTGTTGCTCCATCACCCTGATCGTCTGCTGCCTGATGTTCCCAGCGGGCCTATTGCTCTCATCCACCATATATATCCTCCGTCACTGAATGATGACACTGATGTTGAGATCGGAGAGATGATGGAGCTGTCACCCAGTCCTGCCTGGAAAGTTCTGGAACATAGAAGCTGAATGAAACCCTGACCCAAAAACCACTGGTAGCATGGTCCTCCCCCTGATATGAAGCTGCAGGTCGTGTTGAAGGAGGTGACACCGCTCTGTGCCCAGCGCCTTGTTCAGTCAGGGTCCCCTCACACTCTGCTCCTTGGTTAGGTGGAGCTTGGGAAGCTGTTCCTGGAAAACCCCAGAGTGGATCCAGCAGATCCCTTTCCCCAGACACACGCATTGCGTGGTTTCAGAGCTTCCCCTCTCTGCAGCCTCTGCTCCATTTGTTGTTCGTGTTACAGACGCAGATGCTTTTACTATCGTCCCCATGCTCCATCCACAGTTGTGTCACCAAATCCTCAGGTCTTCCTGAATGTCTGAGGTAGCTCACAGCACAACCTTCAATAAAACATTCCCAGCAGCTCCACTAACTTTCCAATAACAGGAGTCAGTCCGGAGTCCCTCAGTTCCAAGTTTGATGCCTGGTAATTAACAATAGTACTCGAGGGGCTTCCTCGTGTAATTGACGGCATGATCAGCTGAGAGGGACAAACACAGATGTTCAGTGAACAGGCACAGACCAAGTTTCAAAGACGTGTCTCAAAGCTGCTGGGACCCCCTGCCCACCAAGGAGCAGTACATGGGACACACCAGGAAGGGATCAACAGCCCAACACACACTCCACTGTCCATGGAGCACCACATGGGACACACCAGGCAGTGAAAAGCCCGAGACACACCATTTCATTGTTTCTGAGCTTCACAGTGCCAGCTCTTGAGACATTAAGTATCCAAATGGGATCATAACCGTGATGTATTGAAGAGCATGAGCCGTGCACTTTGCATGTTGTTTCTGAACTTCATAATTACATCCCCGGGGATTCAGGAATATTAGCACCAACGGTCAGGTTAAGGTACAGAAAGACAGATACTCGTGTTATATTTGGATGATTACTTGATCAACAAGTTGAATAAACACGGCTCTTCTCAGAGAAATGGGATTAGTCGGAGGAGTCAGATGCTGACGGGTCCAGTAACAAGAGTAAGAACATAAAATAAATATGCTGACAGATCAGCTCAAATGGTCAGTTATGCCCGATACCAACTCCACCTCACAGAATCAGACATCATAATCCAGATGAGATATATATTCAGCGTGAAGCACTGTGCAGATGAGGCTAGTGTAGTGCTCAATACAAACCAGCAATCTGTACAGACTGTGCAGACCACATCAGTCCACGGGGGGCTGTGCAGTGAATAACTCTGTAAACCTGGAGAAGTTACCCTTCCAGCATGTAGAGCTGTGTCCACCATCCCAGTGCATTGCTCAGTAATACTGTGTTTGATCACTGCACACTGTCGGGAAGCTTGCAGCCCATGCTGCACGTGACAGAGTGTGCAACTCCCATCCATTTACAGCTCCATATCTTCATTGTGCCAGGCGCTTTAGAAGATCTAATCAAGAGGAAGGATGAAGCTTACATAAGGTTGAGGAGACAAGGGTTAAGCAGTGCCCTAGAAGATTGCAAGGTAAACAGGGTGGAAATGAAGAATAAACTCAGGAGAGATAAAAGTGTGCATGATCAAGGCTTGGCGGGTAGAATTAAGGTAAAACCTAAGATGGTCTACACTTACATGAGAAACAAGAGGATGGCCAGAGTGAGGGTAGGGGGATCAGGGATAGTGGAGGGAACTTACGCCAGGAGTCGGAGGAGGTAACGGAAGTTCTTCATGAATATTTGCTTCAGTATTCACTAATGAGAGAGACCTTGACATTTCTGAGGACAGCATGAAACAGGCGAATATGCCAGAACAGGAGGATGTGTTGAAACATTTGAGAAACACACAGATAGATAAATTTATTTGGCCAAACAGGATATGCCCTAGGATACTATAGGAAGTGAGAAGAGATTGCTGCGCATTTTGCGATGATCTTTTGCATCCTCACTGTTCACTGGAGTCGTGCCATATGTCAGGAGGCTTGCAAAAGTTCATGCCTGGTTCAAGAAAGGGAATAGGGATAATCCTGGGAAGTATTGGCTAACCAGTCTTACACTAATGACGGGCAAAGTATTGGAGAGGATTTGAGAGACAGGATTTATGAATACTTGGAAAATTATAAATGATTAGAGACAGTCAACATGGCTTTGTGAGGAGCACGTCATGCCTCATAAATCTTATTGAATTCCTTAAGGATGTGACAAAACACGTTGATGAATTAGAGCAGTGGATGTGGTATATATGCATTTTAACAAGGCGTTTGATAAAGTTATCCACGGTAAGCTCATTCACAAGATAAGGAGGCGTGGCTTACAGGGAGGTCTGGATGTCTGGATGGAGGATTGGCTGGCCCACAGACAACAGAAGGTGGTGGTAGATGGAACAGATCCCGCCTGGAGCTTGGTGACTAACTTGGTGATCTGTTCTGGGACCTCTGCTCTTTGTGATTTTTTTTATAAGAGAGTAGATGACGAATTGGAAGGGTGGGTTCATAGGTTCGCCGATGTCACGAACTTTGGTGGAGTTGGTGGTTAGTGTGGAGGGCTGTTCTAGGTTACAACAGGACATTGACATAACTGAGCTGATGAGTGACAGATCGAGATAAATCTGGAACGGCGGGATCTTGGGTCCATGTCTATAGATCCTCAAAGTTGCCATCCAGTTTGGTGCTGTTGTTTAGAAAGCATATGATGTGTTGGCTTTCACAGCCAGGGAGATCAGTTTCAGAGCTATGAGGTTATGCCGCAGCTCTATAATCCCACTGTTTAATCCACTGTGATAAAGTTGAATGTTGTTCTGCATTGAGAGCTTGCAAGTAGTTGTCATATGACTAGCTAATATTTTCAGAGTTTACTGTACTGAAACTATGTAACATCTGGCTGTGAAACAGATATGTTGAGCTTTGGTTGCTCTTTTAACAACTATTCGAATTTAAACAACCAAGTTTAAATAATGTCCCACTATACTAAACCCAATCGATTTTAAATGTATTGTTTTGTCAACATCAAACCAAGGAGATGAGCTGATGTTGAGGGAATAAAGAGGCACGCATTTTGGAAGTTAGACAGAGAGTAAACTACCATCGTGATGGTCTGCCATGAACAACATTCTCTGTGTAAGATTCATTTTTTGAACGAAATATCCTTGCATTAAAAGACAGAACATGACCCAGGGAGATATTCAGTGGAAAGAAGGAGGGCATTGGAGTCTACATCCACTGTCTGGTTTAAGTAATTGTAATTCAGTTTTTCTTTAATTGGAAGATTATATTGTTAAAGGTGGAGAAAGATAACAAACAGTTCAGAGAAAGGGAAACTTAGAGTTGGGAATAACTGCTGTTGTTCAATGTTCACTTTTAGAATTAAGGGATACATTGATATTATTTCCTGTTAAGTAGTGGAATTTGCGAGCTCTCTGTCACTCGACTTTAACGGATTATGAGCGAGGTGAGCTTTTCTGAGTGTTTGGTTTCATTAGCAGAAGGGTTCATCGTCGTGTCATAACACCACACTTGTAATACTGTGTTCTCGTCACCTCATTAAAGGAAAGAGGTGGAAGATAAAGAGAGAATACAGAGAATTATCTATGGAACAGCAGAAAGGTTGACACAAGCCACACAGAGTGAGTGAAATATTGAGAAAGTCACCACGTGAAAAGTAAACACTGGCAGATTCCCGATGTCTATTTAAACGTCAGTGTGGCACTGGGTGTAGTGCGTCTGTATTGATGACTGGGTATCTGCGTGTGCATGTGCATCTGTGTATCGGCATTTGTCTGTGTGTGCTGAAAATGTGTTGCTGGAAAAGCGCAGCAGGTCAGGCAGCATCCAAGGAGCAGGAGAATCGATGTTTAGGGCATGAGCCCTTCTTCAGGAATTTGTCTATGTGTGCCTGTATATGTGCTATTGCATCAGTCTCCGCGTGTGTCTGTGTTTCTATATTCATCTCTGTGTGCCTCTGCATGTCTGATTTTTTCACTGTGTGTATCTGCGTTTCTGCATTCATCTCTGTGTGTATCTGCATGTCTGTATTTGTCTCTGTGTGTATCTGCATGTCTGTATTCATCTCTGTGTGTACCAGACTGTCCGTATTCAACTCTGTTTGTATCCGCGTGTCTGTATCCATCTCTGCGTGTATCGGTGTGTCTCTATTCGTCTCTGTGTGCATCTGCGTATCTCTGTGTGTATCAGCACGTCTCTTTTTGTCTCTGTATATATCAGTTTATCTGTATTCAACTCTGTGTGTATACGTGTATTTGTATTCATCTCTGTTGGTATCTGTGTGATTTTATTCATCTCTGTGCGTAACTGCGTGTCTATATTTGCCCTTCTGTGTATCTGCGGGTCTATATTTGTCATTCTGTGTATCTGTGTGTATGTATTCGTCTCTGTGTACATTTGTGTGTCTACATTCATCTCTGAATCTGCGTGTCTGTATGCATCTCTATGTGCATCTGCGTGCCTTTATTCATCTCTATGTGCATCTGCCTGCCTGTATCCATCTGTGTGTGTCATTAAATTCGTCTCTGTGTGTATCTGCGAGTCTGTATGTGTGTTTGCGTATCTGTGTTTGTCTGTGTGTGTATCTGTGTGTCTGTTTTCATCTCTATGTGTATCCATGTGTCTTTATTCGTCTCTGTGGGCATCTGTGTGATTCTATTCGTCTCTGTGTGCATCTGCATGTTTGTGTTTGTCTCTGTTTGTATCTGCGTGTCTGTATTCTTCTTACGTGCATCTGTGTGCCTCTATCCATCTCTCTGTCTATCTGCATGTCTCTGTGTGTATCTGGGTGTCTGCATCTGTCTCTGTGTGCATCTGCGTGTTTGCATTCATGTCTGTATCTGCGTGTGTGTATTCGTCTCTATGTCTATCTGCATGCCTGTATTCATGTGTGAGTATCTATGTGTCTGTATTCGTCTCTGTGTGTAGCTGCGGGTCTGTGTTTGTCTCTGTGTGTATCTGCGTGTCTGTGTTCATCTCTGTGCGTATCCTTGCGTCTGTATTCATCCCTGTAGGCACCTGTGTGAGTATATTTGTCTTTGTGTGTATCTGCATGTCGATATTTGTCTCTGTGTGTATCTGCGTGCCTGTATTCTTCTCTGTTGTGTATCTTCCTGTCTGTATTTGTCTCTGTGTGTATCTGTGTGCCTGTATTTGTTTCTGTGTGTCGCTCCACGTCTGTATTCATCTCTGTGTGCGCCTGTGCATCTGTATTCATCTTTGTGTGTCTGTATTTGTCTCTTTGTGTATTTGCGTGTCTGTTTTCATCTCTGTGTTTTGTCTGCGTGCCTGTATTTGTCTCTGTGTGTATCTGTGTGTCCTTGTGCACAGCGGATCTGTCAGCCTCTCTGGTGTTTAAAGTGACGCAATGTCCCTCTCTGCTGGCCTTCACACTCCTCTGCGTTGACAGCACCACAGGGTGACAACTATCAGGGAATTCAGTCTGGGAGGGAGGGGGAGGGAGGCAGCTCATAGCACCATCCAAACTGACAGAACCATCTGCACACGCACACACCCACAGTTTGGTATATGGAGGATTGTAATCATAATGAGGACCCTTAGAGTGGAGAATGTTCATGTAAAGTTATGTCTATGATCGCTGCTCTGCAATGTGGAAGTGATTTGTCTTTGAAGATTATTCATGACATAGAGTGCGCAAATCAAAGTGTATTTCTATCGCAAATGCATCCAAGCAAGATTGACGGAACAATTTGTAAGTCAATGCAATGAATGGATTTCACGTTCATTATCTTGACATGTTATATAGTATACTCCTACAAATTATAAATGAGAAAAGATTGAAAATCTAGAAATGGAAACAGTGGTGTTGGTAATATCTCAGGAACGATATCGTTAGGTATCAGACGAAACTGCTCTGTGCTTCCAAAGACGTTATTTGAAAAACCAAACAGCCATGCAAGGTGAAAGATTGACAGTATTTGATGTCCTCTGAAAGAAACAAAAAAAAACTGACACGAGAGCAAAGGCATAGGGAGGCTAGCAGAAGGTGGCATTGTATAACTATAAACTAAACAGGGACAGACGTAGAGGTGTGAGGGGGGGGGGGGGTGGTGAGGGGTTGATCTCAATTTCAATGGATTTACCCCAAAAAAACAGCAGGACATCATCTCACGGAGATACACACAAACATACACAGACACGTTAAACACACAACACATATACATACAGATATGGACACACAAACAAACACACACACTCCTGCACACAGTTTCTTTAAGATAGAGTTGAATTAGTTTTTCATTAATTTGGAAATCAGTGATCATTTGGCGAAGGCAGGAGAATGTCGGTGAGAAACAGTTCAGCTGTAATCCAATGGCACAGCAGATCCAATGGGCGAAGTGGCCCGATTCTGCTCTATTTTCCCATATTCAGGAGAGAGCTTTCAAAGGTTGAATTTGAATGCAGATTACAGGGTTAAAGGTAGGATTCTTGGCAGTGTGGAGGAACAAAGGGATGTTGGGGTCCACGTCTGTAGATTCCTCAAAGTTGCCAAAGCCCTCAAGGTAAGAATGTGTATGATGTGTTGGCTTTCATAAGCTGGGGGATTGAGTTAAGAGCTACGAGGTTATGCTGCAGCTCCAAAGAGGCCTGGTTAGAACACACTTGGAATATTGTGTTGAGTTCTGTTCGCCCCATTAAAGGAAGGATGTGGAAGTTTTAGAGAGGGTGCAGACGGGAGTTCCCAGCACGTTGCCTGTCCTATAGGGCATGTCTTATGAAGAAGGTTTGAGGGAGCTTTAGCTTTTCTCATTAGAGTAAAGAAGAATGAACGGTGACTTGATAGAGGTGTGCAAGATGATGAGAGGCACAGATAGAATGGATTAGGAGATTTTTTTCATAGGGTAGAAATGGCTAACACGAGGGAAACATAATTTTAATGTGATTGGAGGAGGGTTTTGGGGGGATGTCAAGAGGCAGGTTGTTTACACAGGTAGTGATAGGTGCGTGGAATGCACTGCCAGCAGTGGTCGTCGAATTAGCTACATTAGGGACATTCAAGTAACTCTTGGATAAGCACATAGATGATAATAGGATGAAGGCTCTGCAGTTTAGTTTAATCTTAGAGTCAGATAAAAGGTCAGCACACCATTGAGGGCTGAAGGGCTCTTACTGTGCAGTACTGTTCAATGTTCGCTGTTCTAATTTCTTGAACTCTTGTGAAAATATTGTACCTGGAATTCCTTTAACTTCAGTGGAGGTTAATCTGATCAGTATTTGATTGTTGAGGGTTAATGGAAATTTGGGGAGGGTTGAGGGGCTGAATGGTCTATATCTGTTCCTAACCGTTGTGTCAAAAGAATAATGATTGGTTTGAGGGGAACTCATTTTGAGAATAAGGGCATTCCTATTTCAGACTGGGAAAGGGATGTTCCTTTTTCTTTAGGATTGTATGGTCTGTGGTCTTCTCATGCCCAAGGATCAGTGAAGACTGGGTTAATGAAAACACTCAAGGAGGAGTTATATAGATCGTTGATGAACAAGAGAATCAATTATTGTTGGGAACAGACAGGAAAGGGATGCTTAGTTACCATCACATCAACAATGGACATTCTGAATTGTGCAGCAGGCTCGAGGGGCTGAATGGCCACCTGCTGCTCTTGCTTCATGTATTGTTCACTCGCTCAACCCCGCGATGCTGTTACAGAAGGTGAGGAAGATCGCATTCAGCCATTCAGGATCGATCTGGACCTCTAAGTAATTATAAAGAAATAGGATGAAGCTCTTCAGCCATTTCAGTACATTACGCAGCGCAAGAGAAGGTCACACCTACTTTCTAGATTGCTACACAGGAACAGGGGAGTGCTGTGTAACTATAAGGAAATAGATAGTTGGGAGAAATGTGTATTTTCGGGTTGGAAATCTTTAACTTGGTGAAGTGCCTCAGAGATCAGTGCAACATCAAAAGCTATTTAGAATGTGTCAATGATTTGCGTGTGGGAACTGATTGGATGGAAATCAATTGGCTCAACCACGAAGATTCGATAAGATGTCAAGTGGAGGTAGAGAGTCTGTAATGTGATATAGACAGCGAAGGTTAGTGTGCAAACCTTCAGCAGAAACAGGATAACATGGGCTACCGACGTTTCTGCTGTGGCAGAAGGGGAAAACAACAGTAATCTAATTCAAAGAAGAGAGATCACAAAACTCAGTTGTACAAAGGCATTTGTTCACCCGGGTACATACATCACACGGGGTTAGTATGCAGATGCAGCAAGTAATTAGGAAGGTATTTGGAATGATTATTTCATGAAAAGGCTATCAGGATATTTTACTGCATCTGTACAGAGGATTTCTGAGTCAACATCTGATGTACTGTGGGCAGTGATGATTCCATAAACTGAAAAATAAATATACTCAATAGCTTTAGAAGATTTTGCGAATATGTTTCACTGCACTTGCTCTTGGAAAGAAAGCCTTATCCTGTCATACAGCACGGAAACAGACTCTTCACTGCACCATGTCCAGGCCGACCAGATGTCCTAATTAATCAAGGTCCATTTGCCAGCACTTGGCCCATATCCCATAAAACCTTCGTGTTCACTCAAATGGCTTCATTCAAATGGCTAAAAATGCTGTAGCTGTCCCAGCCTCCAACATTTCCCCTGGCAGTTCATTGTATACACTCTGTGAAAAGTTACCACTTTGTCCCTTTTATATGTTTCTCCCCTCACCTTCAATCTATGTGCTCTAATTGTGGTCTGCCCTAAGCTAGGAAAATGTTCTTGGATCTTCACCATTTCTTTTCTCCTCATGATGTTTTAAACCTCTATAAGGCGAGAGCACTTCAGGATTGAGAATGAGAGGCGTTCGTATTGAACTGTATAAGATATTGAGGAGAGTGTATCTGATGCATAGCCTATGGGCATTTTCTCTGGTATATGAGTCTAGAACTGAGGATTCAAATTTAAGAAAACAAAATGTATATGTTATATACTCTTTTCATAGTATAAGAAAACAAATACTATGAAGACATGATTTTATTGGACAAAAATATGAGGACACATACAAACATAACTTCATTAAAACTCCTACATGGAGCAGAGAACAGGGACATAATCCGACAGGTCCGAGAATGTTCAAGGAGGCCTCACGTGGTCCAGTTTGGTGTTGAGGTAACATTACTGTATATTTCTGCTCCGAGATGGAGAAAATGCAACATGCTGGAGAAGCCACTGCTTATTGCTACCTATCTTTCCTTGTTCCTTCTCGCAGCAATGTATGAGAGGTGAAAACCGTTCAGTCATCTTTATCATTCATGTAGGATTACTGTTGAGGAATTTTTGGCATCTCCCCACTGCCTAAAATTAAAGGTAATTCAGCAAATCCGACTGTTCCAGGAATAAATCCTGCTTGTGTGAGCAGAACAACCTCAGAGGCAGAATAACATTTCATTATTTTACTTTTGTCTTGAGTTTAATTATTGCTTGGACAAAGCTCTTTCCAGCTGATATTTTGCAGCTTTTTTTCCTGCTTGTATTTAGGTATGTGTATGTGTGTGTCTGTGTGCACTTGCGTGTGTGAGACACTGTGTATGTCTTAGTGTGTGTGTCTGTGTGTATGCACAGACTGGATCTCAGTATGCGTTCAAAGATAAATATTAATGTACGTATTTGTCCAAACTGTTTGCCATTTATTTTTCCATCTTAGCTTTGAGTAACTTTGCTTTGATGAATTATTTTTGCAAATGTAAGATATCGAGATGTCTTGTCCCCAACAAAGAACCTGACCTAGTCTGAGACCTATATCATTGGTCATATCACCAACCGAGTTACATTTAAAATTTATCATGATCAATGGAGGAACGGGACTAGAAAATGAAACAGTGGTCCATCCAGCCCCAGTCTGAACACGGAAGAGGAGAATTTCACAAAAGTTTGTTTGTGTGGGAATGCTCTTCCCCAGAAGTTTGTGGTGCCTGTGTGTTTGCATTTAGTCAAAGCAATGGCAGTCAGATATTGGACAGTAAAGGACAATGAACTACAGATATGGAAGTGGGGCTGAGAACACATCCAGATCAGCCACGATCTTACTGCCTAGTTGAGAAGGCTTAACGTGTCTAATGACACACTCCTACTCCTCAGCCCTACGTCCCTATGTTCCATTCAGTTCCTCAAAACTGCAAGACAGGAGCGTTTGGAGTTCATTTACTCCGATAACCTGGTGCACAGAAACCGAGGAGACCATTCATTGACTGAAGACTCGAGAGTATAGCGTTGTAAAAGCACAACAGTTCAGGCAGCATCCAACGAGCAGGAGAATCGCCGTTTCTGAGCATATAATTCTGCGCTAAACGTGGTTTCAACAGAATACAAGGACGCCATTCGATCCATTGAAACTATTGGACAAGAATAGGGATAGCCCATTCAGACCCTCCTGCCTATTACACAAGGAGTGAAGGAGTGTAGTCAGCACATCGAGATGTTAAACAGGAACCGGAGTCGCCAAGTCAGGTCCTTGAGCTGCTTCCAGATGACTAGGAGGTGGCCATTCAGCCTATCGAACCATGTGTACAGAAATAGGAAGATGTCTTTGATTCCCGAACATAACAAAGAGTGAAGCAGAGTCTACTCAGATAGACTGCTCTATGTTGTTCCTCCTGGTTCGTTTGCTCGTGGCACATAGGTGTCACTTTAACTTGGTTTGCTGAACGTGAGAGGGAAAAGTGAGAAGTGAAAAGTTTGTGCGAAGTCTCAAGGAAATGCCTTCTATCTCCGAGAAGACATTATTGTACTCCTATAGAGGACAGAAGGTGGTGGGAATAGCGAACTATTTCAGAAGTAAGGCATTAAGGCTGCTGATAGATTTATGAACAGTGCAGAGACACAGAACCAGCTGCACATTGAGACAGAGAGAATTCATTCAGAGCCTGGCGCACCCTCTCAACCAACATGGGGTCTCCACACTGGTACGTGAACTACTGGGAATTACATATCATGGGGAAAATGCAATTTCTCACAAAATCACCATCTTTTTTCTGGACATAATAAATGTTAGTCCATAATCCTCAAGTTTAAATGTAATTGCATGTTATTCTCTTGAAGTGCTACGGCTGTTGCTGGATTATACTCTTATACCTTTTATCAGTTAATTATCGTTTACACAATGTAATTCAATAATTTACTTGCAAAGGTGCAAACATCTTATTGCACAGTTGTATGCCGTTTCTTTTTTTAGGTTTGTTGTAGCCTTAGCCCAAAAGTAAATGTTTTGTTTACTGAACAGCCTTGGGCAACTGTCTGTGTGGCGTTTGCACATTGTCGCCGTGTCTGCGTGGGTTTCCTCTGGGTGCTACGGTTTCCTCCCACAGTCCAAAGATATGCAGGTTAGGTGAATTGGCCATGCTAAATTGCCAAGTGTCAGGGGTGAATCGAGGGTAGAGGAATGGATCTAGGTGGGTTACAGTTCTGAGGGTCGATGTGGACTTGTTGAGCTGAAGGGCCTGTTTCCATACTGTAGGAATCTAAAAAAAAACATGTTTATCGGGATTCAAGGGTCAGACACAGTATGTATTTTTCATGGGCTAAGAAACAGAAAGGAATAGAAGACAGTGACTGTGGAGACTGATGAGGAGTATAGTGACATCCCCCCTGTCCCCAATGTCTTCTTGACAGAGAGAATAAAATCAAATGTAGAGAAAGAAACAGTTATATTCGGAAGAAGGAATAGCAAGTGACAGTGTAAATGAAACAGGATAATTTGAAATGGAATGGCCGAACAATGATTGATCTGTGTGTGTGAGAGAGAGAGTGTGTGTGTCAGTGTGTGTGTGAGTGTGTGTGTGTCTGCGTGTGTGTGAGTGTGTGCGTGTCTGTGTGTGTGTCTGAGTTTGAGAAAGTGTGTTTGTCTCTGTGCGTGTGAGTGCGTGTGTGTCTGTGTGTGTGAGTGTGTGTGTGTCTGTGTGAGTGTGTGTGTCTGTGTGTGTGAGTGGGTGTGTATGTGTTTCTGTGTGAGTGTGTGTGTGTCTGTATGTGTGAGTGTGTGTGACTGTGTGTGTGAAAGTGTGCGTGCCTGTGTGTGTGTGAGTGAGTGTGTGTCTGTGTGAGTGTGTCTGTATGACTGTGTGTGTGTCTGTATGTGTGCCTGTGATTGAGAGAGAGTGTGTGTCTGTGTATGTGTGTCTCTGTGCCTCTGAGGGAGGACTGGTAAATGTAACCTCCCCGTTTAAGGAGAGAGGGACACAGAAGACAGGAAATTATAGAAGGACTTATTGGATCTTTGGTTTATGAATAGATGTGTGGAGCATAAGAACAAGGAAGTTGTAAAGCATATTGGAAATAGTGTGGTTAAGCTACAGCATAATAAGAGTTACAATTACAATGCCAATGCGAACAGCAGTGATGAAAGTACGGTTAAAACAAAGAAAATCAGTTCGAAGCAGACAGGAGCATTAGTGACAAAAAGACTGTTTCCTAGATCCTGTTGTGAGAATGTTGAGATAAGCTTGTCAGTAAACAGACAAGGAATGTATAAAAAGCACAATAAAATCTGTTGCTGGTAAGGTCTCAACGTGCAACTATGTAGCCAATACCTATGAAGCTGAAAAAGCAAACCAAGTGAGACAGCATCTAGGAAGAGGAAAGTCAATGTTTCAGGCTGAAAGACTTCATCAGGATTGGGGTGGGAAAGGGGAGCCGCGAAGTAAATAGAGGGAGGGCCGTGGGGCTGGTGGAAGGCTAGGTGGGATAGCGATAGGGGGATGCAGGCAGGGAATTATTGTGATTGGTCAGTTGGAAGGGTGCAACAGATATGCGAATGGGGAGATCCACAGCTTTGGTGAGGTCAGGGAAAGGGGACATGGGGTAAAGATGTTGGTCGAGAGATTTTGAAGCCAGTGAAGACAATATTAAGATGTAAGGTCTCCAGCTGAAATATCAAGTTGTGTTCCCCAGTTTCTGTTTGACCTCACTCTGACAGTGGAGGAGGCCTGTTGTTGGATGAGCAAGGGGAGGGGAGTGATTGAAATGGATGGCAACTGGAATGCTGAATTTGTTAAAGCGTTCAGAGAGCCAATGCTCCATGATTATGTCCCTGAGTCTCCCTTTGGTCTCCACAACATAGAGGAGACAACGTTGGGATTTGGAGATGAGCTCGGTGGGCCAGGATCAGGCTCTGTGTGGAGAATTAGTGCTCTGTACGAAACAACCAACCCGACTTTCCAGTTACCATTAATTTTAATTCCTACTCCCACTCGCCCGGCGACATGTCCATCCTTAGCCAGTCCACTGTCAGACGACCACCACCTGAGAGTTTACCTTTGAAGCTGGTAGCCCAATGGCCTCAATATTGACTGAAGCAGATTCAAAACCCCTCCGGCTGCCGCCTTATCCCATGTCCCTTTTCCCTGACCAGACCCACCTGTATCTGCTCCACCCTTCTCACTGACCAATCACAGTAACCTCATACCTGCATGTACCTACCACCACCATACCTACCCGCCACCCTTCCATATCCCATCACTCCATTTCTGGGGTCCCCTCCCCCTCACCCGTCCTGACGAATGGTCCAAGATCAAAACATTACCGTTGCTGCTCCTCTGATTCTGTCTGGTCTGCTGTGTTTATCCAGATCAAAGTTTATTAACTCTGGCCTCCCGCACCTATAGTACTTACACTTTCCAAGCTGTGGAACTAGGTGGTCTAAATATAAGAAGAAATAAATTTGGACATTTGAAAAAATGGCGGACACATCTGTTATTTCTTAACAACCCAATACACATATTCCAGAAGAAGCAGCATTTCATTTGTACTCTTTCAATCCAGTCTCCTGTTATTGCTGCTCACAATGCAGTCTCCTTTATATTGGGGAGACCAAACAGAAACTGTATTGAGGAACACTCCCACTCTGTCTGTGGGAATAACCCTGACCTTCTCATTGCTTCCCATTTCAAAAACTTACCTTGCTGTCATGCAAACATTTCAGTCCTGGGTTGATGTAATGCTCCAATGAAGCAAAACCCAAGCTCGAATAACACCTCACTTTAGACCTTGGAACGTTCTATCCTGATGGAATTTTTATTCAATTCCATACTTGCACAGCCTGACCGCATTATGGCTGGTCTCCATTCTTCACACATTCTTTCTCCTGGTCTCCCAATGAACTTGCCCTATTTGTGAATCGTTTGTCTTGCAGTTAATTAACGAACCCATTTCCCCCTTCACAATCTAATTAATACTCATTTTACATTTGATTCTCTTTTACCAGAAATAAAAGTCAATTTGTCAGTGGCATTGCTCCTCTACATCATCTTGTTTCCCGTCACCCCCCTCTACCGCAGTTAAGTGATTTAAAAGCCCATTTTCCAATCCTTTTCTGTTCTGAAGAGAAGTCACACTTGAAAAGATTCAAGAAAAACCTCCTCTCCATTGTTGTAATGTTCCAGTCCGCTGTTCTCAGATTCAGATCTGTCCTCTCTCTGTCTACACAGCTGTTGATCTCTGTTACTGTTGGAGCTGATGCATCTGCTCCTACACTGGGATAGCGCACTGAATGAAGCCCTTCACCAATAGGAGAGGGAAACCCTCCAGTGACACAGTTACAATGCATGGAGACTGACATTAATCATAGTCACTGAACAATCAGTCCCAGCTTTTAATCCAGAACATTCAGTTCACAATATAACTGGACTCGACTACATGTCGACATTGCTGGCTATTGGTCAAATCTCCCATCACCAATTGCTCTAGTGAAGTCAGTTGTGAGGGAGAAAGATGAATGTTATCTTTTCGTAGGCTAGATGATTCTGCTCGGTTGTCCATTTACTCTGCTGTTACCATCTCTCCCCAAATCCCTCCACCCACCAAAAGAAACACAACCAGAGTGTTGTTTCTGTGCGGATCTCTCCTCCAGGGGAACAACCGCCAGCCAACACACTGTCACTGGGCACAGTTGCCTTGAACATAGACAGGAAGTGTGGACTTCTCTGAATGTTCCTCTCACTGCTCTAATAAGGCAACTAGGGAATATTCTTCAGTAATTTATTTATACAAATTGACAAACTTCTAAATGCAGTTTTATTTGTGTAAAACCGTACTTCTTTACGCATTTTGGCCTCAGTCGAAACCAAAAGTGATAATTACAATGAACTTATGCATTAAGACTTATGAATTAATGAGTCAGGTTTGAATGATCATGACATTCGCTGGGAGATAGGAGAGAATGGGATAGTGGCTGTGGAGACTGCTTGGTGGGGGGGGGGGGGGAAGCGGGGGTACAATGATATTTCCCTGTCATCATCACGCTTTCTGCCAGACAGAATTAAATCTAATGCACAAGGAAACAGCAACTTTTGAGAAATGCAATGCTGAATGACAATATGAACTGAACAGGATCATTTTAAATGTGATAAAGTGAACTGTGTTTAATATACACACCACTTAATCATTGGGAATACAGTTCGATTAGGATCACTGGACCAGAAACATTAACTTTGATTTCTCTTCACAGATACTGCCAGACCAGCTGAACTTGCCCTCTATGTTCTGCTTTTTTTTTGTTTGAGCTTGATCATATTGTTCATATCCGGCAGGATACTTAAAATTAAAAGCAGACACTAATAACAAAATGTGGAGGGCTATGGGGACAGTGCAGGAGACTAACAGTACAGATATAGTCGTTCCAAACTGGAAGAGACAATGGGCTGAGTTTCCCCCACTTTTGCTGTAAATTATTCTGTGTTATGTAACCAAAGCCTTTGGGAGGGGGTAGACAAGCGAGTTCAATGAAGGTCACAGAGTGGTCCACCATCAATAATTTGTTCCTATTATCTCATGAAATTTCTGCTGCCTCTAAAATGTCTTTTCAAACAAAGTGGAGTTCCTGAGATTTAGAGGATAATCAGAAAAATATTCTTTTTCCCTTTGAATCTTAAAGAAGCAACAGATTTCGGCCGTAACACAGGTGTCACAGACACACCAACTATAATAGTAACAGGAAAGGACTACATTGTCCACATATAACCAAATTCAGCATGTAGCCCTGCCAAGAAACATGAAATATAGTGATACAGAAACATGAAAAACAAATAAAAAATGGTGAAGAAGTGCCACAGATGAGGAAGTATCTGCAGAGATAAACAAAGTTAGCAAGAATCCAAAGTCATATTTTTGGTGTATTAAGGGGAAGACGATAATGCGGGAAAGAATGGAAGTGTTAGGGACTAAGGGGACAGCCTGTTTACACAGCCAGAGAATATGTTAAATACATTCTTCAGTTTGGAGAAGAAGTTTCTGCATTCAGGGAGAGTGACGGTTTGACCCTTGAGTAAATTGACACAGGAGCTGAGGAAGAATTGGAAGTTTATGCAAGAGAGAGTGGGCAAATCACCAGATTAAGGACCACCAAGTCTCACATCAGTGAGAGGGAAACAATTGTAGAAAATTCGGAGGGCTGTTGAGACTGGAGCATTAAATATCTTCAAGGCTGAGACAGACAGATTTTTATACAAGTGTTGTGGGAAATCGCAGGAAAGTGGAATGGGGCATTAACAAAATAAAAATAACCTAATCGAAGGAAAAGCAGACTCAGTTAGAGGATAGACATATTGTTGTCCCAATGTCTAATGGTGTTCTTTTCCAAAAGCCCTGTACTCACAAGAACATCACCTCTGTCGCTATGGAGTGAGACACAGTTTTGAATGCAATCGAAGGATTCAGTGAATTCATAAACGCGATACTAAAAGACAGAAAGTACGAGAGGACTGCGACAACACACATTGCCTGTTGGGGGGAAGATTTGCATTGACAGTCACCACTACCAGAAGGCAGACTTCAGCGTGACACCCTCCAAGGCCAAGCAGAGACCTCCACTGGCGACCTGGTAGTCAGTGGCCAGGTGTCAAGGAGTGCTGAAGGCCTAAACACTACATCACTGTCGTGTCTCCTTCCCTCCCTGACCAAAACTGTTTGTGGAGGAGTAGAGAGACATGCCGTTGTAGCAGAGTAAGCAGTAAGGCATTGACACGAGTGGCTTCGGACAGCTCCAGCTCAGCAAAATGTACAGGGATACTGAAATACAGTCCTTTCAACTTTATTTTTACAGCCGTCGTGATGGCAGTTAGGGCAGTCGCACGTTCCTCTTGTGGGATGTGGGAGCTCACGGAAATTTTCACCGGCCCTGATGACTATACATGTGGACTGTGCACCCAGCTTCAGCTCCTGGGAGACCGTGTTAGGGAGCTGGAGCTGGGTGGCATGGTGGCCCAGTGGTGAGGTCTACTGGGAGTAATTCAGGAGACACAGCAGAGACTCATCCCAAGCTAAAAGAAGCATGGTATAGGGAGGATGAGGCAACAACGGCTGACAGGGGAAATCAGGGTTAGCGTAAAAGCAAAAGAGAAATCATATAACATGGCAAATGGCAGTGGGAAACCAGAGGATTTGGAAGCTTACAAATGCCAATATAGGGCAACAAAATAAGAAATAGGAGGAAGAAGATTAAATATGAGGGTAAGCTAGCCAGTAAAATAAAAGACTGTAAGAGATTCTTTAGATACATAAAGGGCAAAAGAGAGGCAGAACTGGACATTGGTGGCGGAATACGACGCTGGAGATACAGTAATGGGGAACAAATAATGGCTGAGAAACTGAACAATTATTTCAGGTCACATTTCACAGTGAACGACACGAATAGTATCCCCAAAAATTCAAGATAGTGAGGGGACAGAGCTTATTCGGAGAAGTTGCTCGAAAAACTAAATAGGTAAATAAACTGGACAAGATGGACAATGTCCCAGATTTCCAAGGGAGATAGTTGAAGAAATAATGGAGACATTTGTGGTGATCTTTCATGAATTTCTAGAATCAGGGAGAGGCTCAAAAGACTAAAAAGTTGCAAACATGATACCCTCTTTATAAAGGGAATAAGGAAAAAAAGGCAGAAAGTGACAGACCAATGAGCCTAACCTCAGTCATGTGTAAGATCCGAGAATCCATTGAGAATGATGAGATTCTGAATACTTGCATGTGAATTGTAAAATTGGGCAAAGTCAGTATGGGGTCATCAAGAGGACGTCATGCCTCATAAATCTGTAAATGTTATTTGAGGATGCAACAAGCAAGAGAGACAAAGGAATGTCAATGGATGTTATCCACCTGGATTTCAAGAAGGACTTTTGGCAAGGTGCCGCACAGGAGGCTGCTGAGTAAAATAAGGCCCCATTTTGTTCGAGGTAAGTTACTAGTGTGTGCAGAAGCTTGGCTGTCTGGCAGCAAGTAGAGAGTGGGGGTAAAAAGGTCCTTCTTGGGATTGCAGCCGATGACAACTGGTGTTCCACATGGCTCAGTGTTGGGACCACAACTTTTTACTTTGTGCATTAACGATCTACATTAAGGAACTGAGGGTATTCTGGCGAGGTTTTTAGATGATACAAAGGTAGGTAGAGGGACAGGCAGCATTGAGATGGCAGGGAGGTTGCAGAAGGATTTAGACAGGGTAGGAGAGTGGGCAAAGAAGTGGCAGATTGAGTACATCTTGGGAAAGCCTGATGCGATGCACTTTGTGAGGAGGGAGATAGGCATGGACTATTTTATAAATGGAGGAAAAATTCAGAAGTCTGAAGAGCAAAAAGAGTTGTGAGTTCTAGTACAGGATTGTCTCAAGGTAAACTTTCAGGTTGAGTCAATAGTTAAGAAGGTGTTGCATCTGCCGCACAGTTTGCTTAAATTCTTCCAATCAGCAAAAGAACTGAGTCAACTCTTACAAACAATAATATTTGTTTATTGAGCACACTCCATGTTAGTCCAATAAAGTTTACTATAAAGTAATGAAAAATACTGCAAACTATCTTATTTTTTTAACTTAACTTTGGCTGATCAAGTGCCACCACACTAGAACTTGGCCGCGCTCCACGTGGTGATGCCTTCTTATTCTTCCGATGGTCTTAGAGTTGTTTTCTTTCTCAATGGTTATTCTCCAGTTGCCGCACACTGTGCGGCTTTGAGAGATTCGTATTTTTGCAAGTCTTCAAGCCCTTGGGAGAGTAAGGAGGATCTGCCAATGGAATTATCAAGTTCATTTACTCAGATAAATCAGACTCAACCAGGGGTTGGCATATTGATGGCCCAAAGGCGGCATTCCATTGTACCATTGAAGTCCAATTTCAGGTGGGTATTGCAGGGTCTGTAGCTGTCAGGTTTTCTTTTTGCAAACTGTCTGTGGGGAGCTGCAGCCTGTCTGGATTCTGCAGCATATGGATTAGCAGAGAGTTTATTCAAGGCTGGGATCCATTTCCCAGCATGCTTTAATCATTGTTTATTTTTAGAACTCCGTGGTAAGTTTATTAATGTCCATCATGTGTTCATTATTTCTGGTGGTCTATCCGGTCAGAAAGACAAATACAGTGATTGCATTCATTTTGAGAGGACTTTAATATTAAAACAGAGATGGATTATTGAGGTTTTACAAGGCTCTGATCAGACCTTATTTGGAGTATGTTTGCAATAGCATCATTTAAGATATATCTAGACAGATACAAGAATGGGCAGATAGCAAAGGGATACAGACACTCAGAAAATATGCGACAGATTTAGACAGAGGATCTGGAACAGTGCAGGCTTGGAGGGCTAAAGGGCCTGCTCCTGGACTGGAATTTTCTTTGTTAGTCGTTCTTTCTTTTTCATTCAAAAAATTGCAAGTTTTCATCTTATTGTATGTTACAATTTAATAACATATACCATTTATTTATTTGACAGTGCATGTTAAATTATTGTCATTTCTAAATTACAGTCAGAGAGTCATAGAGATGTACAGCATGAAAACAGACCCTTTGGTCCAACACAGCCATGCTGACCAGATATCCCAACCCAATCTAGTCTCACATGCCAGTACCCAGGCCATATCCCTCCAAACCCTTCCTATTTATATACCCATCCAGATGTCTTTTAAATGTTGCAATTGTACCAGCCTCCACCAATTCCTCTGGCAGCTCATTCCATATATGTACCACCCTCGGTGTGAAAAATTTGTCCCTTCGATCTCTTTTATATTTTTCCCCTTTCACCCTAATCCTCTTCCCTCATGTTCTGGACTCCCCCACACCAGGGAGAACACCTTGTCTATTTACCCTATCCATGCCTCTCATGATTTTATGAAACTCGATAAGGTCACCCCTCAGCCTCCGACACTCCATGGAACACTGCCCCAGCCTATTCAGGCTCTCCTTCCAGCTGAAATACTCCAACCCTCGCAACATCCTTGCAAATCCTTTCTGAACCCTTTCAAGTTTCACAACTTCCTTCCGATAGGAAGGAGACCGGAATTGCACACAATATTAAAAAAGTGGCCTCACCAACTTCCTGTACAGCCACAACATGACCTTCCAACTCCTGTACTCAATACTCTGACCAATAAAGGAAAGCATATGAATGTCTTCTTCACTATCTTATCTATCTACAACTTTACTTTCAAGGAACAATGAACCTGCACTCCAAGGTCTCTTCGGTCAGCAACATTCCCTAGGACATCACCATTCGGAGTATAAGACCTGCTAAGATTTGCTTTCCCAAAATGCAGCACCTCATATTTATATAAATTAAACCCCTAAGCCCATTGGCCCATCTGATCCTGTTGCAATCCGAGGTAATCTTCTTTGCTGTTCTCTACACCTCCAATTTTGGTGTTATTTGTAAACTTACTAACTATACCTCTTATGCTCACATTCAAATCATTTATATAAATGGCAAAAAGTAGTGGACCCAGTACCGATCCTTGTGGCACTCCATTAGTCACAGGCCTCCAGTCTGATAAAAAAAAACCTCCACCACCACCCTCTGCCTTCTACGTTTGAGCCAGTTCTGGATCCAAATGGCTACTTCTCCCTCTATTCCATGACATCTAACCTGACTAACCAGTCTCCCATGGGGAACCTAGTCGAACAACTTACTGAAGTTCAAATAAATCATGTCCACCACTCTGGCCTCATCAATCATTATTGTTACTTCTGCAAAAAATTCAAAGAAGGTTGTGAGACATGATTTCCCACGCATACAGCCATGTTGAAAATCCCGAATCAGTCCTTGCCTTTCCAAATACATGTACATCCTGTCCCTCAGGATTCCCCCCAACAACTTGCCCACCACCGCTGTCAGGCTCACTGTTCTATAGTTTCCTGGCTTGTCCTTACCAACTTTCTTAAACATTGGCACCACATTCACCAACCTCCAGTCCTCTGGCACCTCACCTATGACTAGCGATGATACAAATATCTCAGTCACAGGCCCAGCAATCCGTTCCCTGGCTTGCCACAGAGTTCTCTATACACCTGATCAGGTTCCGGGGATTTATCCACTTTTATACGTTTCAAGACATCCAGCACATCCTCCTCTGTAATAAGAACATTTCGAAGATGTTACCATTTATTTCCCAATGTTCTATATCTTCCATGTCCTTACCAACAGTAAACATTGATGCAAAATACACATTTTGTATTGCCCCCAATGCCTGCATTCCACACAAAGGATTCCAAGCCGATCTTTGAGGTGCGCTATTCTTTCCCTATTTACCCTTTTGTCCTTAATGTCTTTGTAAAATCCTTTTGGATTTTCCTTAATTCTATTTGCCAATGTTATCTCATGTCCCCTTTTTTACCCTCCTGATTTCCCTTTTAAGAATATTCATATTGTCTTTTGTACTCTTCTAAGGGTTTACTCGATCTACCTTATCTGTACCTGTCATATGCTCCCTTCTTTTTCTTAACCAGACCCCCAATTTCTTTAGTTAAGCAGCATTACCTATATCTACTATCCCTTCCTATCACCGTAACAGGAATATACTGTCTCTGGACTCCGTTACCTAATTTCTGAATACTTACCACTTTCCAGCTGCCCCTTTATCTGCGAACATCTGCTTCCAGTCAGCTTTTGAACGTTCTTGCCTAACATCATCAAAATTAGTCTTACTCCAGTTTAGAACTTCAACTTTTAGATCTGGTCTATCATTTTCCATCACTATTTTAAAACTAATTGAATTGTTGGAAGATAGCTGAAGCTCACACACTTCAGTCAGAATTAAATCGATTGATTATACATAAATGTGTCAGAATGATAATTCTATCTGATTTTTCAATCTTTTGCTCACTCTGAATATGCAATCAGTCAGAGGTCAACCACTTTGCAAATGATATAGCCACAATGTATGCATTTGTATACTGGCATTTAGTGTGTCATTGTGATCACCAGAATAATCAGACAACATTTTTTTTTGGTATAAAACAAAACGCACACTCTTTACTTTTGTATCATAAAATGTTGGTAGGTGTTTACATTTTAGTTCCATCAATATAGAACCAACCTAATTGTTTTCAGAGATGTTGCAATTATTGTTCAGTTGAATAATTGTAGTTCATACCTCATCATTGCCCAATTCACAAACATGGCTAACTCCTCCTAATCATTGTTCAGGTCAGTAAACCCACCACGTTGCAATCATGGCCGACATTAAAAATGGATTCCAAAAGGCCTGAATTCAGGCACCGTGCTACTGAACCTCACAGCTGCCTGTGACAGTGAGTGAGATACTGGCCTGCTCCAGAATCTTACCAGAAAGTTTCCAAGCTGATTCAGGACAATCATTCAAACATTCCTTCAAAGTGAATCATTTGGATTCCACCTTGGGCAGGAGGAAACTAGCCAACACGCTATCAGTCATTATTCCTGATGAAGGGCTTTTGCCTGAAACATCGACTTTCCTGCATCTTGGATGCCGCCTGACCTGCTGTGCTCTTCCAGCACCGCTCTAATCTAGACTCTGGTTTCCAGCATCTGCAGTCCTTGTTTTTGCCTATCAATATTGTCAGTGTAGTTACAAATACTGTCTAAATTAGATACCAATGTTTGATCAGGAACCAAGTCTTACAAATTCATCTTCAGTCAGGGCATGACCCAGAGAGCATTGTATGGACATGGAGTGTCCGAATCACATGGTATTGGTTATAGTGCTGACATCTGGCATGTTCCCCATACTTCCTAAATCTGCACCCTGGTCCAGAGCAGTGTGAACATGTTCACAATTGACAGTTTTCTGCAGCATCTTGTGTCTCACTGTGAATCCTCTGAAATTATATCCAATAAAGGCACCTTCACATTCACCAGTATCAAAATAAAAGTGTACCTGCCTGTGGATGGTCAGATATTAATACATGGGTCGCCCAACAGAATGTATCTGAAGAAACCAGGAGCTAACGACAAGACAAAAATCAGTTTAATAACTAAACTTGGTGGATTTTGTCTGGTCGAGGTAACCACACATATTGTGTTGGCACTCAGCTGACTGTAACCATGCACACCATAACTGGAAGTCTTGGCCTTACGCCCCTTCCAGCTTCCTGACCTCACACACCTCACTCCCTCACACATTCACCAACTAATGAGAATCCACCAGCTGAGAGAAACTTGGAACATAGAACAGTGCAGCACAATAAGAGCCCTTCAGCCCTCAATGCCTTGCCAACATTTTATCCTACTCTAAGATCAGACTAACGGACATAACCTTCAATGCACTAGCTTCCATGTGCCTATCCAAGAGTCTTCTTAATTATCCCTAATGTATCTGACTCTATTTCTATCATTGGCCGTGCATTCCACCCCACCACTCTCTGTGCAAAGCAGCTATCTCTGACATCTCCCCTAAACCTTCCTGCAATCACCTTAAAATAACGCGCCTGGTAGATAGCCATTTCTGCCATTGGATTAGACTCCCATGTCCAATCTTTGACTCTCAATTCTTGTACACCTCTATCAAGTCAGCTGTCATTCTTCTTCGCTCCAGGGTGAAAATCCCTAGCTCCCTCAAACTTTCTTCTAAGACATGTCCTCCAGTCCAGGCAGCATTCTGGCAAATCTCCTCTGCATACTCTCTAAGGCTTCCATATCCTTCCTATGATGAGGCAAACAGAACTGAACACAATATTCCAAATGTGTTTGAACCACAGCTTTATAGAGCTAAGCATTAACTTCACTGCTCTTAAACTCAATCCCCCTGCGAATGAAAGCCAACACACCATACACCGTCTTAACAACTTTATCAACTTGGGTGACAATTTTGTGGGACCTATGGACATGGACCCCAAGATCCCTCTGTTCCTCCCCATTGCCAAGAATTCTGCATTTATCTCTGTATTCTGTATTCAAATGCAACTTTCCAAAATAAAACACTTCACACTTTTTAAGGATGAACTTTATCTGCCAATTATTAGCCCAGCGCCGCATCCTGTCAATGTCCTGTTGCAACCTACAACAGCCCTCCACACTATCCACAACTCTATCAACCTGCATGTCTTCGGTAAACTTACTAACCCACCATTCCACTTCCTTATCAAAGTTATTTATAAAAATCACAAACAGCACAGGTCCTAGAACCGATCCTTGTGGAACACCACTGGTCTTTGAGCTCCAGGCTGAATACATTCCATCTGCAACCATCCCTCTGTATTCTATGGGCCAGCCACGCCCGGATCCAGAGAGCCAAATTTCCCTGTGTCCCATGCCTCCTTACCTTCTGAATGAGTCTACAATGGGGAACCTTATCAAACGCCTTGCTAAAATTTGTGTTCACCACATCTCCTTCGGTCTACCTTCATCAACATGAAGTTTTCACATCTTCAAATAATTCAATAAGGTTTGTGAACCTCCTATCTCTAATCAAATTATCATTTTCTAAATAATTGTAAATCCTGCCTCTCAGAAGCGTTTCCAATACTTTGCCTACCACTGATGTAAGACTGACTGTTCGGTCATTCCCAGGATTATCCCTATTCCATTCCTTGAACAAGGGAATAACATTTCCCACACTCCAATCATCTGGCCCCACTCTAGTGGACAGTGAAGACACAACGATCATCACCAAAGGCACATCTTCCACCACTTGCTGGAGTAACCTCGTGTATACCCAATCTGGCCCAAGGGATTTATCTATCCTTATGTTTGTGCTTCAATCAGTCTGTATTTCCCCTCAACTTGTCTACACCCTGCCCAACCAACTGATTGAATGCTTTCCATTTCAGTGATATATATAGTGCTGCCTTCCTGAGCAAGTATAGTTCCCCAAGGTCCTGTGAATCACGGAATCAAAGAAAAAGGAACGCACCAATCCCTTCCTGATGAAGAGCGCATGCTCGAACCGTTGACTCTCTTGCTCCTCGGATGCTGCCTGACCTGCTGTGCTTTTCCAGCATCATACTTTTCGACTCCAATCTCCAAGAACTGCAGTCCTCACTTTCTCCATTACTGAGGGCTGTCCCCTCTGCACACTGAGCAGGGAATTAACCATCAAAAATCATTTTATGTGGAGCTGACTGCTCAGTTCTGGAAAGTTGCACTTGATGAATACATTTAAAAAAAAAGAAATTACAATTCAACAAATAGTCATTCAGTCCCAGAGTTACAATTTTGGTTCATGATTTGAGCAGCCTGATAACAAACAGTGAATGATTGAGGAACTCCGGGGCACAGAGTATTCCAGGTGTTATATTCCAGCTTACATTAATGCTGGGAGTATTATCAGACAGACTGTTGTGACAATGGCATGAGTTGACATGGAACTTTTTTGCCATCACAGAGACGTGTTTGAGAGGGGTCAGGGCTAACAACTCAATATTCTATTGTACTGGAACTATAGTCAGGACAGGAGAGGGTGTTAAAGAGGAGGTGGTATTGCATTATCAATTCAGGATCAGTTACTGCAGTAAGGAGGGAAGATACCTTGGACGTGTCTTAAAATGAGGCTTTATTGGTCGAGGTTAGGGTCCAAAAGATGACAGACACAATGCTGGGGATATTTTAAAGAGCCCCAGAAAGATGAACATGCAGATGCAAATGCATAAGCAATTCACTGAGGTGTGTAAAAACCAATTCACTGAGGTGTGAAGGAAAGCAAGTCCGAAGATGTTACATAGATAGGAAAGCAAGGCTAGAGATGTTACAGGGATAGGAAAGCAAGGTAGGAGATGTTACAGGGATAGGAAAGCAAGGTTGGAGATGTTACAGAGATAGGAAAGCAAGGCAGGAGATGTTACAGGGATAGGAAAGCAAGGTTGGAGATGTTACACAGATAGGAAAACAAGGCAGGAGATGTTACAGGGATAGGAAGGCAAGGTTGGAGATGTTACACAGATAGGAAAGCAAGTTCTAAATGTTACAGGGATATGAAAGCAATGCTGGAGATGTTTCAGAGAGAGGAAAACAAGGCTGGAGATGTTACAGAGATAGGAATGAAAGGCTGGAAATGTTACAGAGAGATGAAAACAAGGTTCTAGATGTTACAGAGATAGGAAAACAATGCAGGAGATGTTATAGAGAGAGGAAAGCAAGGCTAGAGATGCAACAGAGGTAGGAAAGAAAGGCTGGACATGTTACAGAGAGAGGATAAAAAGGATGGAAATGTTACAGAGAGAGAGGAACGCAAGACTGGAAATGTAACAGAGATAAGAAAGCAAGGTGCGAGATGTTACAGAGATAGGAAAGCAAGACTGGAGGTATTACAGAAATAATGTGGCCTGTGCATGCTAGAACAGGTTAGTGAGATATTTTTGAACTCCTTCCTAGGATATGGGGAAAGGTGAAGCAGCTGGAGTTTAGAGAGATATGGAGGGGTGTCGGGGCTGGCGGAGTTTACAGTGATAGGTGGGGCTATAGTATGATATAAATGTTGTAGTGATTACGGAGGGTTACTGAGATACAGATGGATGCAGCGGCTGGAGGAGATGACATGGAAAGATACAGAGATACACGTAGATAGTTTAAAAATGGAATTGTGCAATGTCTTAATAGAGAAAATATTGTTGACATCTGTGGAATAAACAAGGTACTGGGAGGAACTGAAGGAGTGAGACCTTGGACTGTCCAATCACAAAAGTTATAGAGTGTCATACAGCACAGAAGAGGCCCTTCGATTGATAGTGACAGAAAAGTAAAAGCCCTGCAGACACTGGAAATCCCTCCTTCCTGACGTTTGGGGGCTAGGGCTAAATGTGGGAGAGGCGTCCTACAGACTCCTCAAGCAACAATGTGACAAAATGAAGCCTCACGTGTCAGATCAAACACAGAGACGGAAACGTCCTGTTGACTCCCTTCCTTCAGCTGATGGATCAGTGTCCCTCTACATTGAACATTTGGAGGAAACACTGACAGAGTGAATGAGCTGAAGAATGTATACTGGGTGGGCTATTTCAAAATCACCACCAACAGGTGCTCAGCAGCACTATTCCTGATCGGGATGGTCATGTCAAAAAGAATATAGCTGAGAGAATGGGTCTGCACCAGGTGGGGAGGGAACGACTGACAGGGAGAAACATACTTGACCTCATCTTCACCACGGCTGCAGAGAAATTGATCGATGGCCATATTGGGAACAATGACTACCGCACACAGTATTTCTGGAGACACACACACACAATTCACAATGAGTCTGTGTGTGTGTGTGTGTGTGTGTGTACACGCGTGAGCGCACATGTGAGAGATACTATCCCCATGCTAAACGGGACAGATTTCGAAGAGATCTAGAACTCAGCACTGGCCTGTGTGAGGTGATTCAGGTCATGACCAACAACAGCAGAATAGTACTCCAGCACAATTTTCACTGTCACTGCTTGGCATATGGTCCACTTTACCCTGACCATCAGGCCAGGGGATAAACCCTTGTTCAATGAAGAATACTGCAGGCCTGGCCAAGAGCAGCACCAGGTACACCTCACAATGAGGTGATGTTACCAAACAGGACCACTTACTCACCAAATAGCATAAACAGCTAGTGACAGACAGATCTAACCAACAAATCTGACCTAATCTCCACAATCCTGTCACATGTTAATAACAAGGTTGAATGGTGGTGTCAATCAAACAACTCACTGGAGGAGGTGGATCCCCACATATCACCTTCCTCAGTGACGGAAGAACCCAATACAACAATAGAAAAGCTCAGGCTGAAACGACTACAACAATGTTCAGACAGAAGTATCGATAGGAGGATCTATTTTAGTCTCCTCCAGATGGCAGTCTTCAGCTAATTCGATTCACTGTGTATGGTAATTCCAAACGGTTGGAGGGATGGGGAATGCAAAGGCTGTGGGCCCTGATAACATTCCATTCAAGCTGTTCCTGTTGGGATACAGCACTGGCATCAACCTGTCAATGTGGGAAACTATCCGGGTGTGTCCTGTACACACACAGACAAACCATCAGACAATCATTGACTGCCCCATTGCTCTCATCTCTATCGTTAATAAAGGGATGGAAGATGTCACCCACAGTGGGATCAAGCAACACTTCCTCAGCACCAACCTGCTCACTGAAGCTCAGATTGGGCTCTCATCCCTTGGACTCATTGAAGCCGTGGTTTAACGATTTACAACAAGAGACCGCGCAGCTGAATTCTAGAGGTGAGGCAACAGTGACTGCACTTAACATAATCATAACTACCTTTGACCAAGTGTCGTATCCAGGATTAACAGCAAAACTGGAGCAAATAGGAATCGTTTCCACTGACTGAAGTTATACCTGGTACAAAGGAAGGTGGTTGGGTTTGGAGTTGGAGGAGAGCAGCCATCTCAGTTCCAGGACAGCTCCACACCAGTTCCCCTGTATTGGTGTTTGAGTAAGCCTGTAGATAAGAAATGGTAAAGTAAGGTACCATACTCCTACAGGATGATAGGGCTGCTCTCTCGTTAGACAAAGACGACTGGCGGTAGTTTAACTGGACAGTCATAATGCCTCAGGTAAGGGAGATGTGGGGTAGGACAGCCCTTTTCAGTCACCTCAGTCAGTGCAGCATTGAACCCACACTGTTAGTATTAACCTGCATTACAAACTAGCCGTCCAACTGATTGAGCTAACCAAGTCCTCACTCAGCTCCTTGGGTTAGATATTGTAATATTATTCCATTTAGATATGTTGTTAGACACCTCTGCAGAAGGTGGAACTAGAAGCAAGCTTCCCAACTCAGAGAGAGGGACAGCATCAGTGAGCTATAAGAGTGCTCTCTGCCCTAGGCCCAATAATTTTCAGCTGCTTCATAAATGACTGAAAAATCACAAGTGGGGATGTTTGCTTAGATTATGCAACGTTCAACACTATTCGTGATTTACTCAGATACTGTAACAGTCCTTTTCCAAATGGAACATGACCTGGAAATATGACAATCCCATTTCCATTACACGTGTGCCAGACAACGATTACTTCTAACAATGGATAATTGAACCACATCCTCTAACGTTCAATGCCACCACCATCACTTAACACACAAAATGCAATATCGCAGGGATTACCATTAACCTGAACTGGACTGACCATATGATTTCATTACCCATTCCTATAATGGGCTTATACTGAAACATTGACTCTCCTGTACCTCAGATGCTGCCTGACCTGTTTTTCCATTTCCAGCACCACTTTTTGACGCATATTGGCTACAAGAATATGTCAGGGGCGAGAAATTCTGCAGGAATAACTCACCCCAAAATTTCCGAAAGCCTGTCACCTATTGCTAAGACACATGTTGAATGTGTGTGTGATTAAATACTTCCATTTACCGGGTGAGTGCAGCTTCACCCCCCATCCACTGACACTCAGTAGCAGCAATACCTGACATCTACACGGTGCTCTGCAGAAATTTACCAAGGCTCCTTACAATAGACCTCTGAACCCCCGACCATCAAGAAGGACAAGGGAAGCAGATACACGGGACCCCCACCATGTTCGCTTCTGTCCCAAGCCATCTACCATCCTGATTGGGAAGTATATTGCTGTTCCTTCAGTGTCACTGTTTCAAGTTCCCTATCTATCAATAAATGACGTTCCAATCACATTTCATGAATAAATTAACATTTAAAAAATTGTCTAGACCTGTTCAATGCTGGGTTTTGTGAGCTCACGCTGTTTGGTCCAGGCAATACCTTGCTTGTTGTGAACAGCTGAAGGGATATGATATTTTGAAACAATCTGTCAGTCTCTCAGAGGCATGGCCTACATATTAAGCACCACAGAATCTGGCATTTTCATCCCACATCACTGACCTCTGAGATAGACAGAAGCAACTGAAAACGTACTCATATTTGACTGGAACATGTTTAAACACAGTGATATTTTTGCCACGAAAATGATTATGAGTGGATATTAGCAGGGAGAAAGTGAGGACTGCAGATGCTGGAGATAAGAGTCAAAAAGTGTGGTTCTGAAAAAAAAACTCAGATGTTCAGGCAGCATCTGAGGAGCAGAAGAATCGACTATTCGTTAACAATATTAATACAAGGGAAAATAATTGTATATTTTCAAAGTCCTTGTACTTAATAACAATTTGATCTTGGGAGTGGCAATGAGACTCATCATTTCAATGCTACTTACTGTGAGTTTTCATCATATTGTTGTTATAACAGTGTATTGAATAAATGGTTGGATTTTGTGCTTATTGGACAATCTAAAAGTTGGTATTATGAAAGGATATCGGACCTTCAGGAAAGAGACTTTACTTAATGGTTGTTAACGATGAGAACAAAGCTGCAAACACTTCGACAGAAATAACCAGCTCAAGTCACACACAAGGTTGTTTGGCTGGGATCACGCTGGCCATCAATGGAGCTGCACAATTCTGTTTGGATACTGACATTGTGGGGCTAACATACACTGGATATGGTTTATGAGGGATTCAATGTAAGATGCCATGTGCTGCGGGAGACCATCACCTTTATAACACCTTCATTCAGGATCAGGGCCAAGGTTCAGAATTACAGAGTTTAGGTGGAACACAAGAAGAGATATACTTGCAAGACATGGCTGTTTACAGGTCGTTGTTATAAATATTGAACTGCATCTGGACCAGTGCCATGTGCGAGTCCATTGACCATTCTGCCCCACACACATCTCCCTGTTGTTCAGGTATGTCTCTAACCAGTCTATTGTGGGGGATTGTGAGAGTAACTGCCCAGCTCCAGTTTGGAAGCTCTCTGGACAGATTTTGGAGATGGCCAGTGTTTTGGAGGTCGTGGTGAGGCCCAATAACACTGTGTCTGAATTCAGGCTTTTCCTCAAAGTCATTTCCAACAGCTTTGCTGACTGCGAGATGGTGTGTTCACTGATCTGAACATGAATCGGCTGTTTACTACAGTCACTGAATTGTGTAATAGTTAGGTGTGTGCTCTGGTATTTCAATTATTGTTCACTTCAATTGTTTTCAACTGAAAAACAATGATGTTTGGTTTATTTTAAAATATGCAAGAAATAAAGTGATATTAACTCTTCATTACAGAAAATGTGAAAGTGACCTGGTATCTATTTCCCTTGGACTAATCAAGCAACAGTCAGATATTGTCTGTCAAGCAGGATTCTGTGAACAGGACTATGTCCCAGGCAACATCACCACCCTCGCTGGTAGGTTCTGTCCCACTGACAGGACACAGCCAGGCAGAGGGGGACAGCTCCTTGGTATATCGTCAATATAGGGTGGTTCGCGCTGCTGCCTGATAGCACCAGGATCCCAGCTTTGATTCCAGCCTCGGGCAACTGCCTGTGTGGAGTTTGCACATTCTCCCTGTGTCTGCGTGGGTTTCCTCCCACAGTCCATAGATGTGCAGCTCTGGTGAATTGGTCATGGTAAACTGCCCAAAGTGTTCATGCATTCGTCAGAGAAGCGTGTGTTGGTCTTCGGACGGTCAGTATGGACTGGTTGGGCCGAAGGGCCAGTTTCCATAGTGTGTGGAATCCAATCTAATGATGGTGCTCAGCATTGATGCTGGATCCTGTGGCTGCTAGACTGCTCTGTGGCAGGTTATGGTGGAATCAATAAAAGGGAAACATATCATTGACCACATCATCACCGATCTGCCTGCTGCAGATACGCCTCTCCATTTCAAATATCAGTAAGAATGGTTACTCCACAATGGGGAGCAAGGACTACCTTCACATTTTGCAGACCCTCCTCACCATGATATGTAGCCCCTTGAGTACTGACTGGGACAGACTGTAAACAGATTGATTAATTAATGATGATGCAGCCATGAGGTGCAGAGGGCCATCGGCAGCAGCAGAATCATACTCTGTACAGCTCATTCACTCTTCAACCTCACAGCCAGACAGACCTCCCACTGTACAGTAACCATCACGGCCTAACATACCTCCCACTGTACAGTAACCATCAGATTAACATACCTCCCACTGTACAGTAACCATCACGGCCTAACATACCTCCCACTGTACAGTAACCATCAGATTAACATACCTCCCACACTACAGTAACCATCACGGCCTAACATACCTCCCACTGTACAGTAACCATCAGATTAACATACCTCCCACTGTACAGTAACCATCACACCCCGACATACCTCCCACTGTACAGTAACCATCACACCCCGACATACCTCCCACTGTACAGTAACCATCACGGCCCGACATACCTCCCACTGTACAGTAACCATCACGGCCCATCATATGTCCCACTCTACGGGCATCATCAAGAGTGGCATGGTGGCTCACAGCGCCAAGGTCCTGGGTTCGATTCCAGCCTCGGACGACCGCCTGTGTGGAGTTTGCACATTCCCCCCGTGTCTGCATGGGTTTCCTCCCACAAACCAGGTGAATTGGCCATGCAAATTTTTTTAAGTGTTTTAGTCAGAGGGAATTGGGTATCCGTGGGTTACTCTTCACAGGGTTGATGTGGACGGGTTAGGCCAAAGGGCCTGTTTCCACACTGTAGGGAATCCAATCTACTCTGCAAGGTTCAAGTCAGGAATATGATGGAATAATCACTTGTCTGAATGAGTGCAGCTCCAACAGTACTCTAGTATGGACTTACTAGCAACAGGCAACACAGTTGCGTGGGGAGGATCATGTCTCACAAACTTAATTGAATGTTTTGAGGAAATGACAAAACTGATTGATGAGGGCATGGGGCTGAATGTTGGCCAATTGGACCTTAGCAAGTCCTTTGGTGTGGTTCCTTATGGCAGGCTCATACAGAAGGTGAAGTAAAATGGGATCAGCGGTCAGTTAGTAAGATGGATAGAGAACTGCTTGGTCATAGAAGACAGAGTAGGGGTGGAACTGTGTTTCTGTGACTGGAGATCTGTAAATAGATTGGCGGAGTTGCAGATTGGGTGGATGATTGCCAGATAATACAGCAGGATGTAGGTCAGCTGCAGACTTGGACAGAGAAAACACAGATGTAACTTTATCTGGACAGTGGTGACGTGATAAATTTTAGAAGGTCAAATGCAGGAGAGAAGTATAAAGTGGATGGAAAAACTATTGATTGCATCAATATCCGAAGGATCTAGGTGTACAGCTCCACAGTTTCCTGAAAGTGGTAACACGGGTGGAGAGGGTGATCAAGAAGACTGATGGCAAACTTGCAGACAGGCATCGGAGCATGCAGTATGAAAATTAGCAGGTCATATTGCAGCTGTAGAGAAACTTAGTTCGAGTTACATTTAGAATTATGTGCTCAGTACTAGTTGCCACACGATGCTGAAGTGTTGGAGAGGGTATGGAAAAGTTTTACGAGGATGTTGTCTGGTTTGGAGGGTATTACCCAGAAGGAGAAATTGAACACACATGGTTAATTTGCACATGGGCATCATTGGCTATGGGGCTACCTGATAGATATTTACAAAATTATCAGAGGCATAGACAGAAGGACAGCTAGAGGCTTCCCCCCACCACCCACCACCCAGAGTGCAAATATCAATTACTCAGGACCTTAGGTTTTAGGTAAAAGGGAGAAGGTTCAGGCGATGTGATAGGTAAGGGGTTTTTTGCTGTTCCAGACAGAATGTGAAAGTGCCTGAAATGCACTGATAGAGGGCAAGAAGCCAATATAGCAAGGTTTCAGAGGGATCTTGGCACAAGTATGAGTAAGTAGGGAATAGTATGACATAGAGGGTATTGGAGCAAAGACTTCTGTTTTAACTTTAGAAGGTCATCCTGTATCAATGCGGGCTTGCTGGGCTGAAGGGCCTGTTCCTGTGCTGGACTGTTCTTTAAGACAAGATTTGAGCACGGGAGTGGCGAGGTGCTCATTGAATGATTACTGATTATCAACAGCCACATTATTGTGGATCCCTCCCCTCATCATCTTGCAGCTTCAGATCCTTTCCCAATGTGGGGAAACTGAATATTGAGAATTTGACATGAATGTCAGAGCTGGTACCTGGTGAAGCCACCTTGACCCTCGCTCCTGCAGACTTCTGTCTTGGACACCAACGTCTCCGGGGACACTGCACTGACAGAAGCTGCATGTCCTCCACACCCACCAATGCTGGCATCTGACACATGCCAGCTTCACCATGCCATCCCAGCACATCTCCGACCCGCTGATAGTACACTTCTGCACTTCAATGCTGCAGCTCATGGTGCACTGACAAGTCTCATTGCAATACTGCTACAAGGACACTGTGCTCAGGGACACACACCCAGCTCATGGGCTGTCCCTCTGGGCTGGTCACTCAGTGTTTGTACACACACAATCCTGCTGCAAGGACACTGTGCTCAGGGGACACACACCCCGCTCATGGGCTGTCTCTCTGGGTTGCTCAATCCATGTTTGTACGCATTCACTTTGAACTGACTTGAATGCTCACAGAATTATTGCCTTGCCTTACCCTGCCTTTAGCAGCGTTTCTCCTCGGCTACATGCACTAGGCTCACCCATCCGCTGTATTGTCCTGGTGTTTAGCAGAAACACAAACCCAGGAAGCTTGATATCATTGTCCACAGTCAGTCACGGTGCCCAGCACAGTGAGTCAGGGGGAGTCTCAGATCCCAGTCCGGGAGCTCGGACACGGCCAGTCACGGTGCCCAGCACAGTGAGTCAGGGGGAGTCTCAGATCCCAGTGCAGGAGCTTGGACACGGTCAGTCACGGTGCCCAGCACAGTGAGTCAGGGGGAGTCTCAGATCCCAGCCCGGGAGCTCGGACACGGTCAGTCACGGTGCCCAGCACAGTGAGTCAGGGGGAGTCTCAGATCCCAGCCCGGGAGCTCGGACATGGTCAGTCACGGTGCCCAGCACAGTTAGTCAGGGGGAGTCTCAGATCCCAGTCCGGGAGCTCGGACACGGTCAGTCACGGTGCCCAGCACAGTGAGACAGGGGGAGTCTCAGATCCCAGTCTGGGAGCTCGGACACGGTCAGTCACGGTGCCCAGCACAGTGAGACAGGGGGAGTCTCAGATCCCAGTCTGGGACCTTGGACACGGTCAGTCACGGTGCCCAGCACAGTGAGCCAGGGGGAGTCTCAGATCCCAGTCTGGGACCTTGGACACGGTCAGTCACGGTGCCCAGCACAGTGAGTCAGGGGGAGTCTCAGATCCCAGTCAGCGAGTTTGGACACAGTCAGTCACGGTGCCCAGCACAGTGAGTCAGGGGGAGTCTCAGATCCCAGTCAGGGAGTTTGGACACGGTCTGTCAGCCTCTCATGGTTGGTGGGGTCAGGATCCTTCCCCTTGAGGGGGTGAGGAGATGAATATTAGGCTGCCCCATATCCCTCTTCGCACTTTGAGCCCTAGTGTGGGATGGTTCCTTCTGGAATGTGAGAATTACCAAGGAGGATTAGTGAAATGGAAGTGGTTGGTACAGCTGTTAGTGCTGGGACAGCTGGGGGAAAGGTGTCGAGGTGTTCTGAGTGAGGGAGTGGGCAGCACAGACACCAGGCAGAGTTGGGCAGAGGGGCAGAGAAGAGATTACAGAGAGACTGAGAGAAGGTGCTGCATTCACTGAGGGTGGGAGAAAATGAGCCTTGGTGGGAGGTGGGTGCAGTAACAGAGAGAGTGAGGGTGAGGTCACAAATTTCAGATGGTGGCACTTACCCTGGTGGAGTGGAGAAGGTCACTGACCTCCTTCCTATACTGCTGGGTATTCACCCGGAAGGCTGGTACCTCACTGACCTTGGGGTCAGCCTCGGACGAGGCTGGCAGGGTCTGGTGTCATAGCTTCCCCTGCCAGCCCTGGAGGAAGATAATGTCCCTCTCCTGCACCATGCCATTCACCAGAAACTCAGGGGCTTGGCCACAAAGTGAAGCCCCAGTTTTACCCCCTCTGCCATGTCCAGGACAGTTTCAGATTCACAATCCAAGAGTAAAATGACTTTTTAAAGATGGCTCTGGGAAACTGGGATTCCGGTGCATTCTGGGATATCCAGGCAGAGGGCAGTTGTTGTGACAAAGGGGAAAAATCATCGTGTTAGTGTCAGATGAGAGGAAGACCACGTGGGCAGGGAGGGTAGTTAATGAGGCAGTTTGGGGATGGTATCATGAGAAAATGCAATTCACCTTGTGGAGAGAAACCCTCCATAAAACCAGATTAAAATGAGACTTGACCAATCATAAGATGGGTTCGGCCTTTGTCTGTCTGGATCAAAATAGGGATGAAATATTGGGAGCAACAAACTTGGAGCGGACAAATATACAGGAGATTCAAACCCTTAGAAAGAGGCAACGCAATGTTCCAGACTGTTAAAAGGAGCCGGGGAAAATTCCCGGCCTTATAGTTACCCACATTATCCAATCCTCACTGGATGCAGGGATGGTGCCGGAGGCCTGGAGAACGGCTAATACCGCGACTTTGTTTAATGTAGAGCAAGGGACTGACTGAATAGGTCGCGGCTGGAATTCTGAGACAGTGGATAAACGGTCACTGAGGAAGTCCCAGGGACTCCAGGACAGTCGGTCTGGATTTGTTCAAGGAAGATCGTGTGTAATTAATCTGACTGTGTCGGTTTGAGGCACTAACCCGTAACTGCATGTGAATTTCTTGGATTTGACGAGAGATCCCATGGCAGACTGTTTAAAAACAGAAACTATAAGATCCAGGGGAATGGAGCAAATAACCCAGAGAAGTGCAAGGCAAGGCATTTGGGGACATCAACAAGAGAGAGGAATACACAATAAATGAGAGTATGGTCAGTGTGGGCAGGTAAATGAAGTAGGCTGGACTGGAAAGGGAATAGAGGAGATCCGTTACCCTGTGACAGCGGAAGTGCAGTTATCGGGAAAATTTGGAATGGAGGATACTGAGAGGAGATTTGATTGGGGTGCACGTAATGTCAGGAGTCTGGGTAGAAAGGGAGAGAATACCTTATTCCTGTTGGAGAGCTCAGTTACCTGTGGTGAATACTTAATATATGTGGTTGAAATAGTGGAGACATGATGAGGAAAGTTGTGATTTCACCCAGAGTATGATCGGGTTCTGGGAGTCACACATAGAAGCGGAGTAGAGGCAGAAACTCTCAAACCATTTTAAAAAGGTGTTGGGATCTGCACCTGAAGTCCATCACTGTCTGGGGAGACAGAACTTGGGCTTTAAAAAACAACGATACATCTTGTCCAACACAGACAGTGGACAGAGGTATCTCCTCTATACTGTGCTATTTTCTGAAGTTTGCAAAGGTGACCAACATCTGATGGGATTAATATGCAGACATGAGGGGTTAGGGCAGAGAGGAGCAGTGTGTAAATTGATGAGCATCACAATAATACTGATCCCATCCTTTATACACAATGCTACTTCACTGTATTGGCCTGTTTATCCTTCCTGTAGAAATGGGGAAAAGATTTGATTATCCAGGTCTGTCGTGGTCACACTACAGCTCCATCTCCATCTGATCTGGTTCACACTATTTAAAGCTACCATTTCACTGGTCTTGTTGAAAAGTTCCCAGCTTCATTCTTGCCCCATTGAAGACTGCTGTCTGTCAACTAATGTTTCTCACTCTCAATTATTGCATTTCATTCGCTACCACTATCCTGAACTTTACAATACAATGATCGCTGCGCCCCAAAACCATCCCCTACTGACACTGGATCCACTTGCCCCACCTCTTTCCCAAGGACCAGAACCAATAGTACATGCTCTCTTGGGTTGGATACATACTCCTGCAGTCAGCTCTCCTCCAGGTAATCCAGGAACACTTGACCCTCGTGATCCTTCACCACCAGTATCTCTGTCTGTATCTGGAAACATTAATTTCCTCAGTATAACTAATCTGTAGTATTGTCATCGCTCTCAAATGACCCAGCGTATTTATTATCTCCATCATTTCTTTGGTTCTTGGCAGACAGACTGTACCTCACAGTTGAATTGCATACTTTTTGTTGTGTAGCTCCAGCCAAATTCTGTCCTTGGACGGATCCTCTTTCTCTTGGACGCCCTAACTAATACTAATCTAAACCAATACTTCTACCTTCATTCTTTCCCTTCCCTTCTATCATTTTGGAATCCTTTATACCCAGCAATATTTAACACACAGTCCTGCCATTCCTTGAACCAGCTCTCGGTGATCAGTACATCAGATTTCCACACACTAATCTACATCTGGAACTCCCTACATTCCGAGTATTTATGTTCCTGCAGAGTACGTCAGATTAAGGCTTCCTTTCTTACTCCATCTTCCACTAATTAACTTGTTGTTGTAAGTTAGTACCAACTGTAGCTCCCATTATTTTGAGAATCCTGGTAGTCTCCTCTACTATTCCTTTTTGGATCCTAAGCACACATCAAGTTATTTTCAATCCCTCCAACACAGCCCACAATGAATTCAGTCCCAGCTCTGTCACGTTAGCCCATCCAGCTTGTCTAGTTGCTGCCTTCCACAGAACCAGTCCCAATGTCCCAGGAATCTGAAGCCCTTCCTGCTGCACCATCGTTCCAGTCACACTCTCATCTACCTAAAACAGAACCACAACAACGAGCACACGAGCTACAAATCTTCTCCCAAACTTTGAATTGATTATTGGCTCACAATTTCACTTCTCCCTCTTATTTCTGTGCTCAACCCTTATTTCAGAAGTTAAAAAACATTGCAAACTTACAGCAATTAACTGACAGTTGCTAATACCGGTGTATTTACCAGCCAATGAACTTGCAGATTTTTCTGTGATGGCTCTTGCACTTCTTTCAAACTCAGTGCAGGCAGGTTCCAGCAGCAGAAAGTTGTCTCTGTGACTCCCAGGTATGTGTAATCCCCCAGCTCCCACTCCACCCTGTTCCCTCACAGGGTCACCGTCTCTGTGACTCCCCGGTACGGGTAATCTTCCAGCTCCCACTCCACTCTGCTCCCTCACACGGTCACCGTCTCTGTGATTCCCAGGTCCGTGTAATCCTCCAGCTCCCACTCCACCCTGCTCCCTCACACGGTCACCGTCTCTGTGATTCCCAGGTCCGTGTAATCCTTCAGCTCCCACTACACTCTGCTCCCTCACAGGGTCACCGTCTCTGTGACTCCCAGGGAAGTGTAATCCTCCAGCTCCCACTCCACTCTTCTTCTTCACAGGGTCACCGTCTCTGTGACTCCCAGGGACGTGTAATCCTCCAGCTCCCACTCCACTCTGCTCCCTCACAGGGTCACCGTCTCTGTGACACCCAGGGAAGTGTAATCCTCCAGCTTCCACTCCACTCCGCTCCCTCACAGGGTCACCGTCTCTGTGACACCCAGGGAAGTGTAATCCCCCAGCTCCCACTCCACTCTTCTTCTTCACAGGGTCACCGTCTCTGTGACTCCCAGGGACGTGTAAACCTCCAGCTCCCACTCCACTCTGCTCCCTCACAGGGTCACTGTCTCTGTGATTCCCAGGCACGATTAGGCCTTGATCCTCAGTGTTGATTTATATCCTCCCACTTTGCTGCCTCTGTAACTCCCAGGTGTGAGTTAGCCTCATGCTCCTGCTCCAAGTTGTTCTGTCACATGGTCACTCCCTCTGTGATTCGGTGCTGATTTCGAGGCTCCTGCTCTGCTGTTTCTCCAACTCCAAGTCCCAGTTGGCCTCGATCCTCGTTGCGGATGTATATTCTCCCGGTTTGTGCTGCTCTCTCTCAGGTTCCCTCCCTTTGTGACTCCCAGGTAATGGTAGGTCTCAAGCCTCAGCTGAGGTTTATAACACCCCATTCCGCACTGGTCTCTTATAGGATTGCTGTTGTGCCTGGAAGACAGTGGGAAAGAGGAGGATTAGACAGAGCAGAGGGTGTTACAGTATTGAGCGAGCTATATGGGGTGGAACAGGTTATCTGGGGAGCTAGGCAGACCTGTAGCAACTAAAGAAGTTTGCTGGAAGATACAGTGAGAGTTTCAGACATTGAAGAAGGCAAAGGAAATAGAGAGATAGTGGCTTGTTCATGACGGAGCTTTGTAGAGTCTAAAAGGCTTTTTCTGAGCTGCTGACAGAAATGTGTAGACTTCAACAAATGCAAATTGACAGCCAGCAAGTGGTGTAAGGTACTGGAGACTGTTAAATGTTACAGAGTTAGAAGACTTGCAGCAACTGGGCGGAATATAAACTTTTGGAGCACTTGTGGTGTTCAAGGACCCTCAGGACATGAGGAGGTGCAGAGAATGGGAGCGTTCCAAATATGGGGATTATAGGGGCTGGAAGTTCTTAGATGGATAAGGAGGATGAAAAGTGCCAATTTAGCACATGCACCCATTGTAATTATAGAGATTTAGGAAGGGAACCTGTGCTATTATTGATTACAGTTATGTGGAGAGTTACAGAAGCTTAAGGGTTTACAAATTTAAAAAGGGATTGAGTTGAGGTAATCAGAACTTTAAACAAGAATAAAGAAATTTTGGAGATCTCAGGCACAGATGGGAATGGATGAGGTGAGATATTGTGAGGAACTACAAGAGTTATAAGTCGGGGTGGATGTCAGATATAAAAGGTAGAGCTGCATTGTCTGTGTGCAGTTCGAGACATGAGGAGTGTTGTAGCGCCTGCTGGAGGGGACACAGATAACAACAGCTCCAACGGCTGGTGCAGTGGTTCAGGAAGTCAGCTCACCACCACCTTCTCAGGGACAACTCCAAATCAACAATAAATGCTGGCTCAGCCAACAAAGCTCATGTTCACCAATGAATGAAGGAATAAAAGATCTACAAGTAGCACTGAGGTCACTCGGACAGGCCCTTTCAACAGTACTTCACAAACCTGTAACCACTATACCCTGGAAGGACAGGAGCTCCAGGTGCACGGGAACACCAACATTTCCAAGGTGCCCTCCAAACCACTCTCCATCCTCCCAGCACTGTGTCTGTCCTTACACCCAAAGGACTGCAATGGGTCAGGAAGGCAGCTCCCCACCACCTTTTCCAGGGAATGACAGATGGGAAGGTAATGGGGAAACTCTGCTGTTTACAGCCAGACAGAAAAATAAATCCAGCAGTGGGTGTGAAATGAAATTTCCCTGTCACAACAACATGCTGACCATGGAGAGAGGATTTGTCTGATTGGCACAAGGCAGAGAGTGTGAAGAAAGGGGTCTTTTTCACGATGGGAACTGGTGACGAGGGGAGAGCCGCAGGGGTCAGTGTTGGGACGACACGCTACACGTTATACATTCAGAGTCTGAACAAAGGATGTGAAGGGGTACGAGAGATGGGTTTCCAAGAAAGATTTCAGGGATGAAATTCATGTCATATGAGAAGCAGGTGAAGTCTCTGGGTCTGCACTTGATGAAGTTTCAGAGAATCTCATTAAAACTTACAGAATACTGAGGGGCCTGGATGGAGTGGACGTGGGCAAGATGTTTCCACGAGCAGGAGAGACCAGGGGCCAAGGGCACAGCTTCAGAGTGAAGGGACGACCCTTTAGAATAGAGATGTGGGGAAATTTATTAAGCCAGAGGGTGATGGATCTGTGGAACTCACTGCCTCATGGGGCTGTGGATGCGAAGTGATTCAGTGTATCTTACTCAGAGATAAGCAGGTTCTGGATGAAGAAGGAGATCAAGGGTTACAGGGAGTGAGAGAATGGGGTTGAGAAACAATTCGTCCATAATTGAATAGTGGAATAGACCTGATGGACCGAATGGCCTAATTCTATCCCTATACATGATGGTCTTATGGACTGCGTTTATTCCATAGGTTTCTAAGTGTGCAGTTAGTATTTCTGGCATATCGTTTAACATTCCAGCACTTTCGTGATTATTGCTGTCAGCTCTTGGTTTCAGATCAACTGCAGAAAGCTACGCTATGGTGTAACTTGGGAATCCTGGTGTATAAATCTCAGAAAGGTAGCATATAGGGCCAGCAGGATATTGAGAAGGTAAATGGAATGCTGGCATTGATGTCAAAGGGAATGGAGAATAAAACTAGGGAAGACTTTTCATAAATATAGAGAACTCCAGTCAGCCCACACTGAGAATACTGTGAACAGGTTTGGTCCCCTATCTGGAGGGAAAATGTCCTTGCATTGGAGGCAGCCCAGAGACGGTTCACCAGGCTGATCTTCAAAATGGAGGGACATTGATGAGAAGAGCTGGAGAAGATTGAACTTACAGTCGTTAAAATTTAGAAAATGAGGCAAATATATCGATACACCAAAGATTCTTGTTTTCTTACAGATTCAGTACATTGTTTCACTGAGCAAGGATCTTTAACTGGAGATAAAGGGGAATACAGATACCAGAGAAGCGAACAGAGAAAAGCTGGGTGGTAGAGACTGGAGGACGTTACAGAGTTTGAGTGGTTTGAGATCACTATTGGTGGTTAGAGATCAGATGGTTGTAGGGCTGAAAGATGTCAAGGAGAGATACAGGATTATCAGTTCTGAAGGAGTTACAGAGATCGGGAGGAATATAGGGACGAGAGATTACACAGTAGTAGTTGGAGCTACAGGAGGTTATAGAGAAAGGGAGGGTTATAGGCACTGGAGATTACACAGATGGAGTGGTATTTGGAGCTACAGGAGTTTATAGAGAAAGGGAGGATTGGACGGACTGGAGATTACACGGATTGTGATGGTAGTTGGAGCTGCAGGAGTTTATTGAGACTGGGAGGATTGTTGGTGCCGGGAATTACACTGACATGGACAATTGTTGGAGCTGCAGGAGTGAGTGAGATAGGGAGGGTTGAAGAGGTTGGATTAGTTTACACAGCCAGGGAGAAGTGTAGGGATTGGAGGAGCCAGAGATACTGAGGGTTATAGGGCTGCAGGAGTTCAGAGAGTTATTGAGGGCTGTGAAGGCAGGTTTACAGCATTCCTATCAGTTACACAGAGATGTGGAGTTCTGTTGTGGAGGGGGTTACAGAAATCAACTGGGTTGTAGATACTGGAAGACACTGCAAAGGCAGTGAGCTGTAATATTTGAGGAGGTTACAGGGACAGGGTGCGTTGAGGAGTTGACGGCTGCTCCAGGTGTTAAACATGCTGCAAGGGATCAATAACCTTACATCGATCAGGGGGATTGGAAACTCTGAAGATAAAGAATGAGAATTGCAGTAACTGAAGAATATCACAGAGATGGGGAGGAACATATGAGTTAGAGGAGTTATAACATGTATTCAACGGAGTCAGGGAAGATATAGGGAGATCTGAAGAGACTACAGGTGATCAAAAGGACAGGGAGGCTTCTCAGTGTAGGATTGGGGCAGTTTATGCAGACAGAAAGTATTTTATGGAATGGTGCTATTTACAGAGATTATGAAGTTGTATAGAATTGAGGGACGAACAGAGATATGGAAGGCTGTAGTTAATGAAGACTTTTGTTGATGTCAGATGCTGAGGTTCTGGAAAGTATACGGACTGGTAAGCTGTACAATCTGTCAGAGCTTACAGAGACAGGAACAGCAATAAAGCCTGGAGACACTAACACAGATAGGGATCATGGCACGCACTGGAGGAAGTTTCTGCTTTAGGGAGGGTTGTAGGGAAGTGTAACGTTTACACAGATAGGGGTGTAAGAGCTGAAGGAAGTTATGGAGATGATTAGATTGATGGGGAGACTGGAGGAGCTTACATTGACAGGGCTGGTGATAGTGACAGGAGGATGTTACATAGATAATAAGTCTTGTAGAAACTGATCGGGAGAGTCACAAGCATTGGAGCTGGTTCCACAGATCGGGGGTTTTACAGGGTCCTGAGAGGATTAGCAGATAGGGATGGTTGTAGGATGTCAACATTTGCAGACTGTTTCAGGACTGGAAAAGGTTACACAGTGAAAGAGGGATGTTGGAGCTGTGGGAGTTCACAGAGACTTGGAGGTGTGAAGGGTTTGGGGCTGTTTATGGATAGAGGGATGTATTTAGGGACAGTAATATGGAACGCAGAGGGAGAGTTTAGATTAGATTCCCTACAGCATGGGAACAGGTACTTCGGCCAAACAAGTCCACACTAACTCTCCAAAGAGTAACCCACCCAGACCCACTTCTCTCCAACAATGCACCTAACACTATGGACAATTTAGCATGGCCAATTCCCCTGAGTTGCACATCTTTGGACCGTGGGTGGAAACCAGAGCACCTGGAGGAAACCCACGCAGACACGGGGAGAACGTGGAAACTCCACACCGACAGTCACCGGAGGCTGGGGTCGAACCCAGGTCTCTGGTGCTGTGAAGCACTATTGTTCACCACTGAGCCTTCGTGCTGCCCCAAATTGCAGAATTATGCAAATAGAGAGTGTTTGAGATGCTGGGAGGATTGTAGGAATGGACGAGCAAACAGAGATGTGGACTGCTGTTGTGGCTTGAAACAGGCCTGGAGCTGTTTACACAGATAAGGAAGTTGGTAGGGATGGGAGAAGGTTACTGAGGTCGTGTGGTGCTATAGGCCAGGATTCAGGAGTGTGATCGGAACTGCAGGAGGTTACAGTGATATTATGTTCTCTTGGGGCATGAGGAAGGAACATGCGTGGGTATTTTGGTCCAGGCTGGATGATTTTACAGAGATGGAGGCACTGTAAGTATTGTGCAAAACTACAGAAATAGGAATTATTGTACTGGGTGCAGGATGAGATTATTGAGATTGGGCATGTTATTGACTTTGGTGCAATTTACATACAGGGAGAGTCGTCAGCATTGGAGTAGGTTTCAAATATACAGCGGGAATATGGAAGTGATGGAGGTTACAGAAATAGGAAAAATTCTGTGAATTACAAGCATTCAAGACATTGGCACAAACAAGTAAGACCGAAAGCATGTTTCCTTGCTGTATGACTCTATCTCATGACAAGAGACAGCGTGAGGAGGCAATATAGAACAGAAAGATCCCAGGTTTCAATACCATCTCCTTAAGGAGGCCTGCTTTCCCCTCTGTTGTACTGATCCTCACTAAGACAGCACAGGCATGGATTGACATAGGAAGGCTCAGTACAGCAGAGTTAAAAATTAACAAGGGGGGGAGGTGTTTGAGCCTGGGACCATCATGCACTGTGTTCGTTCTTCAACACTGTATCTATGACATGTCTTCTAGACCAAAGTTCGATTCCTTAAATACACTCTGCTCTGTTCACTGTGAGTGATTTTACCGACCTGCAGGATTTACTGAAGGCTCCAGATCTCACTCTCCATCTCTCTGGCTGACTAACTGTCTTCAATGTGGTGATGAACGAAACAGGAATTGGGAATTCTGCTAAGTCAGGAGCATCCTGAGTACCTACAGGAGACAGAGAAAGAGACAGAATGGGACATTAGACTGATACAGTGAGGGTTACACATGGAGAATGGCACTGAGTCCCACAGAGATCTGGAAAATCCCAGTCTCCATCCCTGGTCTGTGCTGCTGCGTCTCCCTGGTGTGGAGAATACTGTTGGCTCAGGATCTGGAATAACTGCAAAAGGTGCAGCCACGGGCAGCAATTAGACCCTCACAGTGAGGGATACCATTGGAGAGATACTGAGTGATAGCACCAGAGTGCTGGAAGGTATCAGGATCAAATCACGGTCAGGAAGAAGGTGCACTGGGTGCAGTACTCAGGGATAAGGGACCAATCAGTGGACTAGGCAATGGCCTCGTGTTACTCTCACTCGACTACTCATCCAGAATTTAATGCCGGTAGTAGGGATACCCATCTGACTTACTTAATACCCTTTAAGTAAGGAAATCTGTTATGGACTGACGGTCTGGCCTACATATGAATCCAGACCCAGAGCAAGGATGTTGACTCTCAACTGCCCACTGGAATGATCGGGAAGCCATTCAGCTAAAGGGCAGCTTGGGTTGGTCATGAAATGCTGGCCCGCCAGAGACAGCAACAGACAGCTGGGAGCAGTGTCCGGGCCAATCATTTCGGTGGGTTTATGGACAGGGCTTTAAACTGACAGAGAGGATGCAGGGACAGGGTTCAGGTGAAAGGAGCTTTCCAAATCCAAAGAGAAAAGGTGACGCATCAGAACAGCGTGGGAATGTGACTGAAAGGGACAGTGAATTAGGCTCTGACGGGAAATTCTAGGAAAAAATCAATTTCAGTTTTTTTTGGAATTGTCAAAGTATCAGCAAGGTTTGGTCACCAGAAAGCTGTGGTTACAGGAGAAACTGTGCTGTACTGTTCTGTGTTCCAAACAGGGAGGGTTACAATGGCAGGAAGAGGTTTCACGAGGCTGAACGGGATGAGATGTGAATGAATAGACACAATTAGTAAGGTTTTCTCAGAGTGCCAGAGGTAACAGAAACACCAATGGCCTGATCTGAAACAGATGACCCAGACTGGGATGGGTGTGGGGATTGGAGGTGGTTTCACAGGGAGGGAGGACCATAGAGCCATGGGAGAGAACAGAAATTCGGAGAGCTGTAGGGCCTGCAGGAGTTCAGGGAGATGGAGAGGTTGGGAGGGATGGGCCAGTTGACAGGGATAAGCATGTTGATTGGATGGAGCGGTTTACACAGGCAGGAATGTTTTAGGCGAATCGAGCAGATTACAGTGATAAAGTGGGTTGTATTGACTGGAGGAAGAATCAGAGATATGGAGGGTAGGCATGGCTGAAGATGTTTATAGATACAGGAATGTTTAGGCTCTCCAGGTGAGCTAGATATGAAGGGTGTGGTCCCTGACAGATTTACCAGAAGGGCAGTAATTTTGTTTGGAGACGGTTTCACAGATAATGGAGCTTTAGTAACCATCTCCAGAATGGTCAAAGTAGGAAGGGTTGTAGGGGATTTTCCCTTCACACTAACAGGGACATACTGGATTCTTGAGATCACACTTTTAAAAGCCTCCCATTTGCCAGTTATTCCTTTTCAAACAGACTGACCCATGATTTGGACGTGCCGGTGTTGGACTGGGATGGGTAAAGTTAAAAATCACACAACACCAGCTTACAAGTGCACTAGGTCTATTTAGAAGCAATGGCTTTCTTCATCAGGTGGTTGTGGAGCACAGTCATAAGGCACAGAATTTACAGCAACAGGATGGCAGTGTCATGGAATGAAATATTAAACAAGTTTTGATTAAGTCTTTCATCTTTTAGAATGATTACCAGCGCTTCCAAACACAGAGGGTCCTTGATTATCCAAATATCAATTATCCGAATATCGGATTATCCAAAGGAGATCTTGAGGTCCCGATAGAAACATTACATCGAAGAGCTGTTTCAACCCTGACTGTTTTTTTTTGTTCACACTGATTAAAACAGATCTTGGCTTACCGAAATACTGCCGAGAACAGTCCTGGACATTGAGCCCAGGTACCATCTCCAAATGACTGGCCTCCTACCATCTCTCACTCTCCAGACTTAGACTGGAGTTCTACATAGGGGTAAATCCGAAATCCCCCTTCCCCAGATATTCTCTCGAACATTGTCCTGCACAGGGCAGACGTGGAACTTTTCAAAATGTTGAAGGAAAAGTTGTGTGCGTGGCTATGTGTGCATGTGCGCGTGCGCTGTTTGGAGACTTACCCACCAAAGGCAGTAGCTGTCTTACTGTTGGTGTCCGCTCTAGCTGCCCAGGAGGGGGAGGAGATGATGGGGGCAGGGGTGCACAAGGAGGTGGTGGGGCAGCTGGGGGTATGGGCGCGAATGGTGGGTGGGGCAGGCGGGGGGTGTAATGCTGGACAGGTTTGGGGTCGTGCGGGGGGGCGCTTTTGGAAGCGGCAGGGGCAGTGTTTGACAGTTTTGGGGGAGCTGAGGGTGATGTTGGATGGATTTGGAGGCAAGCGGGGTAATCTGCTGGTGGTGGGCGGCGGGGGATGTTGGATGGGTTTGGAGGCAAGCGGGGTGATCTGTTGGAGGTGGGTGGAGGGTGATGTTGGATGGGTTTGGGGTGGGCAGGGTGCTCTGTTGGAGGTGGGCGGAGGGGGATGTTGGATGGGTTTGGGGGTGGACAGGGTGCTCTGTTGGAGGTGGGCGGAGGGGGATGTTGGATGGGTTTGGGGGTGGGCAGGGTGCTCTGTTGCAGGTGGGCGGAGGGGGATGTTGGATGGGTTTGGGGGTGGACAGGGTGCTCTGTTGGAGGTGGGCGGAGGGTGACGTTGGATGGGTTTGGGGGTGGGCAGTGTGCTCTGTTGGAGGTGGGTGAAGGGTGATGTTGGATGGGTTTGGGGGAGGGCAGGGTGCTCTGTTGGAGGTGGGTGAAGGGTGATGCTGGATGGGTTTGGGGGTGGGCAGGGTACTCTGTTGGAGGTGGGCGGGGGGGATGTTGGATGGGTTTGGGGGTGGGCAGGGTGCTCTGTTGGAGGTGGGCGGGGGGGGATGTTGGATGGGTTTGGGGGTGGGCAGGGTGCTCTGTTGGAGGTGGGTGAAGGGTGATGCTGGATGGGTTTGGGGGTGGGCAGGGTGCTCTGTTGGAGGTGGGCGGGGGGGGATGTTGGATGGGTTTGGGGGTGGGCAGGGTGCTCTGTCGGAGGTGGGTGAAGGGTGATGCTGGATGGGTTTGGGGGTGGGCAGGGTGCTCTGTTGGAGGTGGGTGAAGGGTGATGCTGGATGGGTTTGGGGGTGGGCAGGGTGCTCTGTCGGAGGTGGGTGAAGGGTGATGCTGGATGGGTTTGGGGGCGGGCAGGGTGCTCTGTTGGAGGCGGGCAGAGGGTGGTGTTGGATGGGTTTGGGGGTGGGCAGGGTGCTCTGTTGGAGGCGGGCAGAGGGTGGTGTTGGATGGGTTTGGGGGTGGGCAGTGTGCTCTGTTGGAGGCGGGCAGAGGGTGGTGTTGGATGAGTTTGGGGGTGGACAGGGTGCTCTGTTGGAGGCGGGCAGAGGGTGGTGTTGGATGGGTTTGGGGTGGGCAGGGTGCTCTGTTGGAGGCGGGCAGAGGGTGGTGTTGGATGAGTTTGGGAATGGGCGGGGGCGATGTTGAGGGGTGAGGGGGCGGTGCTGGAAGATTTTGTGGGCGAGCAGTGGGGCGGTTTTTGGGGCTGATGGGGCGTGAGGTCTCACGCCTGGTTTGCTGCTGCCTCGTCACCTCAATGTGAACTCGGCATTACCGAAAACTCCAAGCCCTCGAGGAACGACATGGAATCAATTAATCGAATAACCAATTATCTGAATGTACTATCTCGTTCAGATAATCAAGGTTCCTGTGTAAAGAGCTGGATGTTAACCTGGTGTTGTGTGATTTTTACCTTCACCCAAATAATCGATCCTTCTGAATGGCCCCAATATTGACCCTGTTCCAGTTTAAGATCTGAATCTGTGGACCTATCTGATCTTTCTCCATAACTATGTTAAAAACGAAGACAGTTGTGGTCACTGGACCCAAAGTGCTCTCTGACTGATACTTCAGTCACTTGCCCGACCTCGGTTTCTGAGGGGAGGTCCAGTGTTGCATCCGTCTGAGTAGCATGGAGCCCTCTACATCTTGGTTTAGGAAACTTTCTGAGACGTATTTGACAAATTCCACCCCGTGCGGTCCTTTTACAATCTGGGTGACCCAGTCAATCCACGGGAAGTTAAAATCTCCATCCAGTACTACTTTATTATTTTTATAGGTACCTGCAATCCCAGTACACATTTTCTCCTCTCGTACCTGCTGGCTATTTGGGCGTCTCGAACACCATCCCAGCAGACTGACCATCCCCTTATTGTTTCTAACTTTTGAAAATATGGCCTCATTTAATGACTGCTTAACAATATTGTCTCTCAGCACTATTGTTCTGTCCTCCCTAATCAAAGGGACAACTTCCCCATCTCACTTACTTTTCCTTCTCTCACGCCTGTAGCTTCTGTATACTGGAACACTGAGCTGTCAGTCCTGCCCTTCTCTCAGCCATGTTTCTGTTATGGCTATAATATCCCAGTCCCCAGAGCTCATCCATGGTCTGAACTTGTCTGCCTTACCAGTCAGGCTTCGTGCGTTGAAATTACTTCCCTGAAAACCAAACATCTTTTCCCTCCCTATACTGTGCCCCGGATATCCTGGATAGGAAACTTGCTGTCAATGGCTGATGTATTTTCCCCTGTCTAGTTGATGGCCCCTGTCTTATTCAGAGTCTCAACTCCCTGCCAAAATAGTTTAAAGCCTGCCAGGTAATACAAGCAAATCTCCTCCCTGGGATACTGGTGCCCCTCTGCATCCAGTGCCATCCATCCCCCTGGTACATTTCACCTCTACCCAAGAAGAGACGCCAATGTCCCAATTCTGAGGGACAGTTTGAATTAATAACTGGAAAGGTAAGGATTGATTAGGGATAGTCAGCACGGATTTGATACAGGAAGATCTTGTCTGATGAAATGGTGTCTGAAAATATTGATGAGGGCAGTGCAGATGATGTGGGTACCATGGAGTTCATGAAGGCCTTCGACAAGGTCCCACAAGGAAGGCTGGTCCAAAAGGGAAGATCCCATGGGATCGCAGGCATGTTGGCAAATTCGATCCACAATTGGTGGAGGGTTGGTTTTGTGATTGAAAGCCTTTGCCCAGCGGATGTACCACAGGGATCTGTGCATGAGCCATTGTTCTTCCTTATGGACATTAATAACTCGGATGTGAAAGCAGAAGGTATCATTATCAGGTTTGCAAAAGACAGGAAAGATGAGGGTGTTGTCTACAGTGAGGGGGACGGTCTCCGGCTGCAGTCTGAAGGTTGAGGCTGGGACAGAATTTCAACAAAGTAATTTCAATTGATAACCAGGCAAGAGCACAGCAGGCAAAGTAAACTGCATTTACTTTGATGTAAACTGCCTGACAGGTAAGGCAGATGAATGCACGGCATGGATGCAAACATGGGACTGGGAAATGACAGGAATTACAGAAACACAGCTGAGGGAGGGACAGGACTCGCAGATCATTGTTCCAGAGGACAGATTCAACAGGAAGGATAAATGGGGAGGCAAGAGAGTAGGGGGAGTGGAGATTTTGATCAGTGAAAACATTACTGCAACACTGACAGAGGATATTCCTGGGGATCGCCCACTGAAGCTGTGTAATGGAACTGAGAAATAAGAATGAATAATCAGTTTGATATGACTGTACGACAGGCCTGCAGTGGTAAGCGGGAAATTGAGCAGCAAATATGTCAGAGATCTCAGATATCTGTAAGAAGGATGGGTTGTAATGGTGGGGCAATTTAACTTTCCAAACCTAGATTGGGACTGCCAGAGTGTTCACAGGTTGGATGGGACGAATTTGTTCAGTGTGTTCAAGAAAACCGACTCAATCAGTATGTAACTAGACCGACTGGAGAAAGGGATAAAACCTGACCTCCCTTCGGGAAACAAGGTAGAGAAAGGGACTGAAGAGTTTGTGGGGGAGCACTTTTGCAAAGTCACCACAATTCTATTAGTTTGAAAATAGCGATGGAAAAGGACAGGCCTGGTCCACAAGTTAAAGGTCAAAACTGGCCTTGCCGCAATCTAGAAGGTATTAGACAAGACTGTCCAATATTTGCAGATAAAGGGACATTGGGCAAGTGGGATTCTTTCAAAAGAGAGATAAATTAAGATTTCAGGGGCAGCATTTTGCTGTTAGTGTGAAGGACAATGCTGATACCAGTGGGAAATACTGGATGACTGGGGATATTGAGGCTCTGGTCAAGACAAAAGGGGTACATGTCCTATACAGCCAGCTGGATTAAGTCAATCCCTTGAAGAACATTGTGGGTGCAGTAATACTCTTCAGAGGGAAACCATGAGGGACGAAAGGGGAACTGACAGAGCTTTGGCAGAGAAGGTTCAGGAAAATCCAGAGAGATTCTACAAGTATATTAGCAACAGAAGATTAACTCTGTACAGAATGTGACTCCTTAAACATGAATGAAGCTATCCATGTGTGAACCCACAGGAAATGGGTGAGATCCGAGACATAAACTTCACGTCAGAACTTACTGTGGAAAACACACTGAGGAAGCAGGGAAATAAACACTGATGTTTTCAAGAGTCCACATTGGAGAACAGGAGGTTCTGAAGGTTTTCAAACACATTAAAATTAGACAACTCTCTGGGAACTAATCAAGTACATCACAGGACATTGGGGGAAGAAACTTACAATGATATTTCTATCACTGACAGCCACGGGTGGTGAGCTGGGAGCCTGGAGATTGCCTAATGTTATGCCAGTATTTAGGAATGGCTGTGATGGAAAGCTAGGGACATAAACACCAATTAGCTTGATGTCAGTAGTGCCAATGTTGTTGGAGGCAATTCCACGGGACAGGACTTACATGCATTTGGAAAGGCAACAATTGATTAGGGATAGTCAGCATAGCTTTGTGCATACAAAGTCGTGTCTCTCAAACTTGATAGAATTTGTTGAAGAGGTGACCAAGAAGGTGGATGAAGGTCGAGCAGTGGACGTTGTCTATCCTGACGTCAGCAAGGCCTTAGACAGGGATTAGCATGGTACACTGGTTAGTAAGATTAGCTCACATGGGATTAGGGACAGCAAGACAAACAGACACAAAATGGGCTTGACAGTAGGAGACAGAGGATGGTGGGAGAGGGTTGTTGTGCAGACTGGAGGCCTCTGACCAGCGGTGTGCCATAAGCATTGGTTTGTGGGGTCACGCATGTGCATTATTGACATAAACGAGAATATATGAATTATTGTTAGTAAGTTTGTGGATAGTAAGATAAGAGTTATAGTGGGCAGTGAATACAGTTATCAAAGATGATCTTAACCAACTGAGCCTTTGGGTCAAGAAATGAAAGATTGAGCTGAATTCAGATGTTGGATTTTGTTAAGACAAACCAGGGACGACTAATACAATTAATGGCAGAGCTCTGGACAGTGTTGTCGAACAGAGAGAGACCAAGGGATGCAGTTACATTGTTCCTTGGAAGTGGCAACGCAGGTGGACAGGGCGGGGAAAGCAACATTTGGCACACTAGCCCTCATGGGTCAGAGCATTGAGTACCTGAGATGGTCCATCATGATACGGCTGTATCAGACTTTGCTGGGACTCCAGTTGGAGTACTGTATAGAATTCTGATCATCCTGATTTAGGAAGCATATTCTGAAACTGTAAATGGAACAAAGATTGACGAAGATGTGACTGATACTGGAGAGTTTGACAGAAACAGAGAAGCTGGATAAGCTGGAAGGCAACATGGTGGTGGGGCGAGGGCGGATGAGATAGATTTGGCAGATAAGGTTAAGGAGAATCCAAAGAGATTCTACAGCGCACAAGTACAAAAAGGCTACTAGAGAGATAATAGAGCTCCTCAAAGATCAGTAAGGGCATCCATGCATGGAACCACAGGAGATGGGTGTGACCCGAAATGAAGATTTCATCTCAGAAAGAATTGTGGACAAAGACTAGGAAACAAAAGGAAAGAAATAGTGATGTTTGAAAAGAGTCCCCATTACAGAAGAGGTGGTGATGGAGGTCTTGAACACAAAGGTAGAGAAAGCCCTAGGTCCTGAATAAGTGTATCCCAGAACATTGAGGCAAAGTCACAGTGGGTAACGTGGCAGAGATATCTGTATCATTATCCTTCGTATTTCCATTGGGTATAGCTGGCTGAGGGGTGACCTTAGAAAGGTTTATAAAAACATGATGGGTATACGTAAGGTGAATAGTGAAGGTCTCTACAGCAGGGTAGGGGAATTCATTTCTAGAGGGCAGAAATATGAGGTGGGAGAGGAAATACCGAAAAGCGACCAGAGGAGAACATTTCTACACAGAGAATGGTGCACATATTGAATGAGCTGCCACTGAAGTAGTAGAGAAAAGTACAATTACATCATGGAAAAGACATTTGGGCAGGTAAATGGAGAGGAGAAGGTTTGATGGGATCAGGACCAAACGCAGGCAAATGCGACTCGTTCAGTAACCGTGATCAGCATGGACTAGTTGGATCGAAGGAACCGTTTCTGTTCTGCATGGCTCTTTCTCCAGTTATTGGAGGAGGAGAGTACTGAGACAAGGCGCTGAAGCAACCTTACAGCAATGGATAATGTATCTAGAATGGAGTATACTTCAAATATGTGGAGGGACTATCGGGACCGGAGGAGGTTCCAGGGAAAGGAACTGTTATAGGAGTTTAAAATTATTGAAGACGCTGGTCCATGAGACATGGTATATGTACAGTGTTGGAGGTGGAACACAGGATAGAAAGATCCCATTCAGCATTCCCACAAACTCATGGGAAGCCTGCTTTCCCCTCTGTTATACTGAGGTTCACTAAGACATCACAAGCCTGGATTGATAACTGTGACATTCCCGATGCTGTCTCAGTACAACAAAACTTACAGTATGGGTGGTGATTGTCCTGGGGTGTGTCTGTACTGTGGTCCCCCTCCAGCAGTGCATCTATGTCATGTCTTGTTAGCCGATGTTTGAAGCCCTCTTATTGCTCTCTTCTCTGTGCACTGAGAGTTATCTTACCTTGCTGCAGGATTTATTGAAGGCTCTAGATCTCCCTGCCCTTTGTCTCTCTGGCTGAACAACATCTTCAAAGAGGTGATGGACGAGGCACCCAGCAGTTGGGAAGTCCATTGAGTCAGGAACTTCCTGATTACCGACAGGAGACAGAGCAATAGACAGAATGGGAAACTAGACTGATGCAGTGAAGGTTATACATGCAGAATGGTCCTCACTATCACAGAGATCTGGGAAATCCCAGTGTCCATCCCTGGCCTGTTCGGCCTCATCTGTCTGGAGTAGAGAATTCTGCTGTCCTCAGGATCTGGATTAGCGACAAGAGTGAGAGACGTTAACAGAGGTAGCAATTAGACTCTCACAGTGAGGGATACCACATGGAGAGATACTGAGTGATATCACCAGAGTGCAGGAAGGTAACAGGATCAAACAATCATGAAGGAAAAACAGGTTTAGCTTCATGATACACTGGTATCAGTGCTCAGGGATGAGCACCCTGTGAGCAGGCGAAGTAATGGCCTAATGGTATTATTGCTAGAGCATGTATCCAAAATCTCAGCTGATGTTCAGGGGAGGCAGGTTTGAACCCCACCAGCTGGAATGGTGGAATTTGAAATAAATTACTTTTAAAATAGTAATTGACAATCCATAAATACCATTACAGATGTACAATAGATGCAAACACTTCTCCTTTCGAGATGGACATCTGCCCATCCTCACGTGGTCTGCACGTGGTCTGCAAAGTGTTTGCCTCTGAGTGACCCTCTGAAATGGCGGAGCATGTTACTCAGCTCAAGGGCAGCTAGGGGTGGGCAGGAAAGGCCGGTCAGCTAGAGACACCCACATCCCATACCAGATTTTAAAAAATAATCCATTCAATGGTCCCACTCGAACCCTGCTGGGACCAGTGTCCTGGCCAATCATGTCAGTAGGTTTATGGACAGGGCTTTAAACTGACAGAGAGGACGCAGGGACAAGGTTCAGGTGAAAGGAGCTTTCCAAATCCAAAGAGAAAAGGTGATGCATTGGAACAGTATGGGGATGTGGCTGAAGACAAGCAGAAAGGAACAGGATTGGACAAAGTTTAGTTAAAACTGGACACCAGTGAATCGGTTTGTGACAGGAAATTGTGGGAAAGAGTAAATTATGTTTTGTTTGGAATGGACAAATTCTCTGCAACAAGGTAGATGGATTTGTGACACAGAGATAAAAGAGATTTAGACAACAATGAGACATGGTTACAGGGCGAACAAAAGGTGGAGCATAAATATTCAATGGTTCACAAGCTTGTGGAAACTCAGGCAAAATGGGTAACGCTAACAATAATGGATAACAAAAGCATGACAGGGAAAGCATTTGTAGAATCAGTCTGAATGTAAATTCTAGCTACTACTTGCCAATGACACAAGCAGCAGAACAGTTTTAGCCACCGGACAGCATATCATTGCTCATCACTGCATTAAACAGGAACTCAGTGGAATTTTTAACAAACACATTGTGATAATTTAGTGTAACTTCAATATTCATATAATATTGACAATCACAATGACACGAGTGATATTCGAAATGGAGGTTGTAGAATTTTTTTCAGTGTTTCTTTGAATAACACATTGTGCAACTGGATAGGGACGTAACTATCTCAGAGCGATCGTTGTGTGATGAAACTTAGTGAATGAGTAATGTCACCTGGAGAGATCCTCAGGGAAATTGTGATAAAATGCAGTTTCAAGAAATATAAAGTTTTAAAGTGAATCACAAATAGGAAAAGATACAACCAGAAACAAGAACAGACAATTACATGAGTTTGAGAGGAGAACTGACCAAGGTAAACGGGCTAAACAAACTGAAATATGCCTCTGTAAATGAACAATGGAAAACATTTGAAGTAACAGTGTAAAACACTCAACAAAAGGACATTCCATTGAAACAGAAAATCCTCAGCAAGAAATTCCCACCAGTCCCTCACTCATGACCAAATGGATCATATTAGATTATGAGGCTTAGAATATCACTACAAAGTACTTAAAATTCTGAAATCAGAGATAGCTTAAAGGTATTAAAGCGTTAAAGGTATTGCAAAGTGTCAGCTGGCAGCAGGACGGCAGTGGGAAGGGGAATCATTGTAAGGAGCTAATGACACGATAGGAAGAGGGAGAGGTGAAGGTGCTGGAGGTGGTGAGAGTGTTACAGAGAGTGGTCAGGGCCTGAATGCTGTTACAAAGCCTGTACGGATTGCTTGCAGCTGAAGGTTTTTGCAGAGGTAGTGAGGGGCATATGCATTTTTATTTATTCATTCATGTGATGCGGGTGTCACTGATTGGACCAGCATTCTTTACCCCACTGCTAATTGTCCAGAGGGCAGTTAAGAGGCAGCCATATTGCTGTGGACTGGATGCATATGTCAGCCAGACCAAGTTAGAATGTCAGCTGTCCTTCCCTCAAGGATATAGGTGAACGAGATGGGTTCTTCAGACTGATCTACACAGCTTTTATAGTGGTCCCACCAATGTCTTGTACAGCCACAACATGATATCCCAACTCCTACTTTCAATACTCTGCAAAATGAAGGTAACCATCCCAAACGCCTGCTGCACCAGCCTGTCTACCTGTGACACCACTTGCAAAGAACTGTGTGCCTGCATGGCTGGGTCTCTGACTGACAACACTACCCAGGGCTCTAACATTAATTGTACAAGTCCCACCCTGGTTTGTTTCACCAAAATGGAACACCTCACCTTTATCTAATTAAACTCCATCTGCTATTCTTCAGCCCACTATCCCAGCAGTCCTGTTTATCCTGCTGAATCACAGATAACATCCTTCACAGTCCACTTTGCCACCAATTTCAGTACCACCCAAAAACTTACCAGGAAACCAATACTCCCATCCAAACCATTTATCCAAATGACGACAATCTGCAGCCACTGCACCGCTGGTCCCATGTCTCCAGTCATAAAAACAACATGTCTGTCACCACCTTCTGCCTCTTATCATCAAACCAATTTTGTATCCAGTTGACTAGCTCCTTCTGAATGCCATATCCTTTTACATTGATCTGAGCTCATTACTCAGTTTACCATACGGGACGTAGAACACAGCACAAGACCCTTTGGCCATGATAGTATGCCAACATTTATCCTACGGTAAGATCAACCTAACCAATATACCTTTCATTTTACTGCCATCCACGTGTCTATCCAACAGTGGATTAAATGTCCCGAATGAATCTGACTGTCCTTCCACTGCTGGCAGTGCATTCCACCCACCTAACAGCTTTTGTGTAAAGAACCTACCTCTCCTTAACCATCCACAAATCACCTTAAAATTATGCCTGCTCATAGTAGCCATTTATGCTATGGTATAAATAAGTGTTTCACTATCACTTTCTCTGTGCCTCAAATCATGTTGTTCACTTCTACCAAGTCACCCCTCACCCTTCTTCACTCCAATGAGAAAAGCCTTACTTCCCTCAAACCTTCTTCACAAAACATGCCCTCCAGCACAGGAAGCATCCTGGTAAATCTCCAATTTACCCTCCCTAAAACTTCCAATGCCTTCCTGTAATGAGGGGACCAGAACTGTACACAATATTCTAAATGGGGTCTAACCAGGGCTCTATCGATCTGCAGCATAACCTCACAGCTTTAAAACTCAATCCCCCAGTTAATGAAAGCCAACACAACATATTCCTTCTTAACAACCCTATACGCTTGGGTGGCAACTTTGAGGGATTGATAGACGTGGAACCCAAAATCCCTCTGTTCCACAACACTACCAAATATTCTGCATTTAACCCATTCAAGGTTGACCTTCCAAAATGAATCATTTCACACTTTTCCAGATTGAACTCCATCTGTCACTTCTCAGCGCAGCTCTGCACCCTGTCAATAACTGGCTGCAACCAACAACAGACCTCCACACTATCCACCACTCCACCAACCTCCATGTCATTTGCAAAATTACTAACCCACTCTTCCACACCCAAATCCAAGTCACTTTTTAAAAAAATCACAAAGAGCCGAGATCCTGGAACCGATCTCTGCAGAATATCACTGGTCACCGAGCTCCAGGCTGAATGCTTCCCATCCATCATCCCCCTCTGTCTTCTACAAGCCAGGAATTCTGTATCCAGACAGACAGGTTTCCTGTATCCCATGCCTCTGTACATTCTGAATGAGCCATAAATGTGTTTTATCACATTCTCAAAGGATTCAATAAGATTTGTGAGGCATGATCTGGCCCTAACAAAGCCATGCTGACTCTCTGTAATCAAACTATAGTTTTCCAAGGAGCCATAAATCCTGTCTCTCAGTCCTCTCCAATAATTTGCACACCACAGACATAAGAACATGAGGTCTGTAATTACCAGGATTATACCCATTCCCTTTCTTGAACAAAGGAGTAACATTTGCCAGCCTCCATCTTGTACGACTCCGGTGGACAGTGATGGTGCAAAGGTCATCGCTAAAGGCACAGCAATCCCTTCCCTCGATTCGTGCAGTAACTTTGGGTACAGCCCGTCTTGTCCAACAGACTTACCTATCCTTAGGTTTACAAAATACTCAGCACATCCTCCTTCTTAACATCAACCTGCTCACATATATCAGTCCTTCTCATGCTGTCCTCACAAATGACAGGGCCCCTCTCAGTAGTGAATCCTGAAGCACAGAATGCATTAAGGAACTCCCCTACCTCGTGTGACTCCAGGCACAAGTTCCCTCCACTATCCCTGACCGGCCCTACGCCCAGTCTGGCCATCCTCTTATTCCTCAGCTAATTGGAGAATGCCTTACGTTTTTCCTTAATCCTTCCCAACAAAGCTTTTACATGCCCCCTTCGGGCAGTCCTAAGTCCATTCTTCAGTTCCTTCCTGGCTACCTTCAGAGTCCCCAGAGTGCAGAAACAGGCCATTTGGCCCAACAACTCTATACCGACCCTCTGATGAACATCCTACCCAAAACCATTCCCCCATCCTATTACTCTCCATTCACCCTAACTAATGTGTCAATCCAACACATCCCTGAACACTGTGGGTAATTTAGTATGGCTGATTTGGGCTGTGAGTGGAAACTGGAGGAACCTCACGCAGACCCGGGGAGAATGTACAAACTCCACACAGACAGTCGCCCGGGACTGGAATTGAAATCAGGTCTCTGGTGCTATAAGGAAGCTGTGCTAACCACTGAGGCATCGTGCCACCCCCATATAACCCTACAGAAGCCTAACGATCCTTGCGTCCTCAACCTTATGTAAGCTTCCTTCTTCCTCTTGACTAGATGTTCGACAGGTTGGAACCTTGTCACATGCTTTGCTGAAGTCCATGTGGACAACGTTGACTGCTCTGCCTTCATCTATCTCTTGACCACCTCCTCGAAGAGTTACTCCAGTTTGTGAAACATGGTTTGCCACTCACAAAGCCATGCTGACTATCTCTAATCAGCCTTTGCCTTTCCAAACATGCGTAGCTCCTTTCTCTCAGAACCTCCTCCAACAACTTACCCATCACTGGGCTCACTGCGCTGTAATTTCCTGGCTTTTCCCTGCAGCCCTTAAGTGATGAAACAGCATTAGCCGCACTCCAGTCTTCCGTCACAGATATAAGAAGGCTTCTAGGTTCAGGAAGACGACAGAGATAGGAAGGCAGTGGAGAATGCCAGGTTACTGGGTTGGAGACAGTTACACAGATGGGGAGGGTTGCACAAATTGGAAGAGGTTCCTGTGGTCGGGCGGGTTTGTGGGGACAGGGTGAAGTTTAAATAGGTTAAGATTGAAGGTTTGCAGAACGATAAGGAAGCTACGATTTTTTTCACAGAAAAGGATGGGTTGTAGGAGTTGGAGAAGTTTACCCAGATAGGGACGGATGGAGAGGTTAAAGGCAAATACATTGACATAGAGAGTGGTGTTGTTAGGAGGGGCTTACAGGGACAGACAGGACTGTGGGGATTACAGGGATGAAGGAATTTAGTATCTACTGGAGAAGGTTAGGGATTAGGGTGTTAGGGACTGGAGAACCTGACAGAGACAGAGAGCATTGTGTGGACGAGAGAAGCTTCCACACAGAGGAAGGATTATCGGGACTGCAGGATATTACAGAGATAACTAATACAACATGGGCCAGGATGGATGCTTGGGGCTTCTGTGCTGTCTCAGTGAGGACCAGTACAGCAAAGGTGAAAGCAGGACCGTTACAAGATGGTGGGAATGAAGCCTAGAATGTTGCTGTTCCTTGCTCAGCTCTGTATCTATGTCCTGTCTTCCAGGTCTGAATGCAGAAGGCCACAAACCCCTCCATGTGCTGTTTACTGTGAGTGATCTTACCTGCTGCAGGATTTATTGAAGCTTCCAGACCTTCCTCTCCATCTCTCTCTGGCTGACCAACTGTCTTCAATGAGGTGATGGATGAGACAGGAGTTAGGAACATCCTGATTACCTGCATGAGACAGAAATAGACAGAATGGAAAATTAGACTGATGCAGTGAGGATAACCCATGTACTGTAGCACCTAGTCCAGCAGAGATCACAAAAATCCTATAGTCTCTGTCCCTGATCAGAGGATTATTTTGGCTTAGGATATCAGACCATCTGCAAGAGTGAGAGAATCTGACAGAGGCAGCAATTAGACCCACACAGTGAGGGGTACCACATGGAGAGATAATGAGTGCTATCAGCAGAGTGCAGGAAGGTGTCAGGACCAGACAACGGTCATGGTGAAAGGGTTTCGATTCATGGTGCACGGGGATAAGTACTCAGTGACGGGTGAACTACGAGTGGGACAGGTGATGACCTCGTGTTATTCTCACCAGATTGTTCATCCAAAATTTAATGGCAGTGTCAGCTAAACCCATCTAACTGCTTAATATCCTTTAAGGAAGGAAATCAGTTATCGACAGCAGGTCTGGCCTACATGTGACTCGAGATGCAGAGCAAGCAGGTTGACTCTCAACTGCCCCCTGAAATGATCCGGCAAGAAACTCAGCTCAAGGGCAGCTCGAGGTGGGCATGAAATACTGGCCAGAAAGAGACAGCAACGTCCCACGAGTGAATTAAAAACAACCCTGCTGGGAGCAGTGTCCTGGCCAATCATGTCGGTAGGTTTATGGACAGGGCTGTAAACTGACAGAGAGGATGCAGGAACAGGGTTCAGATGAAAGGATCTTTCCAAATCCAAATAGAAATGGTGAAGCATCGGAACAGCATGGAATGTGCTGAAGACAACCAGAAAGGTACAGGAAGGGATAGATTTTAACTATTACTGTACATCAGTGAATTAGGCTGTGATAGGACATTCTGGGAAAAAGTAAATTACAATGTTCTTTCTTTGGAATGGACAAAGTACCTGCCATAAGGTAATAGACGTGTGACACAGAGATAAATAATATTCAGTCACCAAAAAGATGTGGTTACAGGAGAAACAAAAGGTTGAACATAAATATTAAATTGTACACATCCTTGAAGGGTCTCAGGGAGTGCAGGATGGGTAACCCTGACAGTAATGGATAACAAAGGCATTACAGAGAAAGCATTTGGCATCAGATGATGCAGCTGAATCAGCCTGAAAGATTATGAATAATACATGTCAAAAACACAAGCAGAAGAAGTTTTTATCTTGCCTAATAATATTTAATTGCTGAACACTGTTACACATTCCAATGAATTCCTGTGTAATGCAAAGGTACTGTGATAACTTTGGGAGACTTCAATCTTTGTCAAAATGATATTTTCCGAACTCCTCTCCGAATGTTTTTGTCAGTGTTTCTTTGAATAACACATTGTGCAAATGACCAGGGATATAACTATCTCAGATCGATCGTTGGGTGAAGAAGCTGAGTGAAGGAGTAATGTCACACTGAGATATCCTCGGGGAAATTGTAGTGTCGTGGAATTCAGCGAGATGATGGATTTTTAAAGTGACCATAAAGCACACCCAACAATCACAACCAAAGCCATTGACATTTGTTTGAGAGGAGAACTGACCAAGGTAAACAGGGGAAACAGTGAAGTGTATGGCTGGAAATGGGCAGTGGAAAACATTTACAGTCAGAGAGATGTACAGCACAGAAACAGGGCCTTCGGTGTCCAACTCGTTCATGCCAACCACATATCCAAACATAATCTCATTTTATTTGCCAACACTTGGCCCAAATCCCTCTCAAACTTTCCTGTTCGATTACCCATCCAGATGCCTTTTAAATGCAAACTCCACCACTTCATCTGGCAGTTCATTCCATACACGCATCACCCTCTGCCTGAAAACGTCGTCCCTTAGGTTCCTTTTATATCTTTCCCCTCTCACCCTGAAGCTAGTCTGTCTGGTTCTGCACTCCACTACCCCAGGGAAAAGATCTCGTCTGTTAAACCTATCCATGCCTCTTATGATTTTATAAATATCTGTATGGTCACCCATCAGCCTCAAATACCCCAGCCCATTTAACCTCTCCCTGTAGGTCAAATCTTCCAATCCTGGCAACATCCATGTAAATCTTTTCTGAAACCTTTACGTTTACACAACATCCTTCCGATAGGAAGGAGACAAATATTACACACAATATTCCAATAGTGACTTATCCAATGTCCTGTACAGCCAGAACATGACCTCCTAACTCCTCTACTCAATGCTCTGATGAGCAAACGCAAGCACACCAAACACCTTCTTCACTATCCTATCTACCTGCGACTCCACTTTCAAGGAGCTATGAACCTGACTCCAAAGTTTCTTTGTTCAGCAACACTCTAGGAACATACCATTAAGTGCGTAAGTCCTGCTGAGATTTGCTTTCTTAAAATGCAGCACGTCACATTTATCTAGACAATAGACAATAGACAATAGATGCAGGAGTAGGCCATTCTGCCCTTCGAGCCGGCACCGCCATTCAATATGATCATGGCTGATCATTCCCAATCAGTATCCTGTTCCAGCCTTATCTCCATACCCCTTGACTCCACTATCTTTAAGAGCTCTATCCAATTCTTTCTTAAATGAATCCAGAGACTGGGCCTCCACTGCCCTCTGGGGCAGAGCATTCCACACAGCTGGGTGAAGTAGTTTCTCCTCATCTCTGTCCTATATTGTCTACCCCGTATTTTTAAGTTGTGTCCTCTGGTTCGGCACTCCCCCATCAACGGAAATATGTTCCCTCCTGCCAGAGTGTCCAGTCCTTTCATAATCCTATACGTTTCAATCAGATCCCCTCTCAGTTTTCTAAACTCAAGGGTATATAAGCCCAGTCGCTTCAGTCTTTCCGTGTAAGGCAATCCTGCCATTCCAGGAAGTGACCTCGTGAACCTACGCTGCACTCCCTCAATAGCCAGAATGTCTTTCCTCAAATTTGGAGACCAGAACTGTACACAGTACTCCAGGTGTGGTCTCACCAGGGCCCTGTACAGCTGCAGAAGCACCTCTTTGCTTCTATACTCAATCCCTCTTGTTATGAAGGCCAGCATGCTATTAGCTTTCTTCACGACCTGCTGTACCTGCATGCTTGCCTTCATTGACTGGTGGACAAGAACACCCAGATCTCTCTGAACAGCCCCTTTACCTAATTTGATACCATTGATACCATCAAATTAAACTCCATCTGCCACGTCTCAGCCCATTGGTCCATCTGATCCAGATCCTGTTGTAATCTGAGGTAACATTCTTCGCTATCCAGAACATCTCCAATTTTGGTGTCATCAGCAAACTTACTAAATACACCTCCTGTGTTCACATCCAAATCATTTATATAAATAACGAAAATAGTGGATCCAACGCCGATCATTGTGGCACTCCACTGGTCACAGGTCTCCAGTGTGAAAAACAACCTTCCACCACCACCTTCTGTCTTCTACCTTCTAACCAGTTCTGGATCCAAATGGCTGGTTTTCCTTGTATTCCATGAGACTTAACCTTGCTCACCAATTTCCCATGTGGAAACTTTGCGAACACCTTACTGAAGTCCATACCGCTCACATTGACTGCTTTGCTCTCATCAATCCTTTTTGCTTTTTCTTCAAAAACCTCAATTCAATTTTTTGAGTCATGATTTCCCACACACAAAGCAATGCTGACTATCCCTAATTAGACATTTCCTTTCCAAATACATGCAAATCATGATTCCCTCCTTTAACTTGCCCACCACTGATGTCAGGCAAACCGGTCTGTAGTTCACTGGCTTTTCCTTAGCATCTTGTTTAAATAGTGGCACCACGTTAGACAACCTCCAGTCTTCTGGCATCTCACCTGGGACTATCGATGATACAAATATCCCAGCGCGGGGCACAGAAATCACTTCCCTACCTTGCCACAGAGTTCGAGGGTACACCTGATCAGGTCCTGGTGTTGCTGAACAAAGAGACCTTGGAGTGCAGGTTTATAGCTTCTCGAAAGTGGAGTTGTAGGTAGATAGGATAGTGAAGAACGTGTTAGGTATGCTTTCTTTTATTGTTCATCGTATTGAGTACAGGAGTTGGGAGGTCAGGTTGCGGCTGTACAGGACATTGTTGGAATACTGCATGCAATTCTGATCTCCTTCCTATCGGAAAGATGTCATGAAATTTGAAAGGGCTCGGAAAATATTTACAAGGATGTTGCCAGGGTTGGAGGATTTGAGCTATTGGGAGAGGCTAAACAGGCTGGGGCTGTTTTTCCTGGAACATCGGAGGCTGAGAGGAGACCTAATAGAGCTTTACAAAATTATGACGGGCATAGATAGGATAAATATACAAAGTCTTTTCCCTGGTGTCGGGGAGTACAAAATGAGAGGGCATAGATTTAGGGTGAGAGGGGAAAAGATATAAAAGGCGACTGACTGTGTGGAGTTTGCACGTTCTCCTCGTGTCTGCGTGGGTTTCCTCCGGGTGCTCCGGTTTCCTCCCACAGTCCAAAGATGTGCAGGTCAGGTGAATTGGCCATGCTGAATTGCCCGTAGTGTTAGGTAAGGGGTACATGTAGGGGTATGGGTGGGTTACGCATCGGCAGGTCAGTGTGGACTTGTTGGACCGAAGGGCCTGTTTCCACACTGTAAAGTAATCTAATCTAAAAGAGACCGAAGGGGCAACTTTTTCACACAGAGGGTGGTACATGCATGGAATGAGCTGCCAGAAGAAGTGGTGGAGGCTGGTACAATTGCAACATTTAAGAGGCATTTGAATGGATATACGAATAGGAAGGGTTTGGGGGGATATGAGCCCGGTGCCGGCAGGTGGGACTAGTTTGGGTTGGGATATCTGGTCAGCATGGATGGGTTGGATCGAAGGGTGTTTATTTCATATTGTACATCTGTATAACTCTATGACCTGATAAGGTCATGGGGATTTATCACCTTTATGCATTTCAAAACATCCAGCAGTTCCTCCTCTGTAATATGGACTTTTTGCAAGTTGACACTATCTATTTCCCTACATTCTGTATCTTCCATGCCCTCCCCACAGTAAATACTGATGTAAAACACTTGTTTAATATCTCCCCATCTCCTGCAGCTCCAAGTGCAGGGTGTCTTGATGATCTTCAAGGGGCCCTATTCTCTACCGAGTTACCATTTGTCCTTTATATTTTTATAAAAACCCTTTGGATTCTCCTTAACTCTATTTGCCAAAGCTATCTCATGTCCCCATATCGCCCTCCTCATCTCCCACTTTAGTATATTCCTACTGCCTTTATACTCTCCTAAGGATTCACACTCTCTCCTGAGATACGTTTACTTCTTTTTCAAAACTTATACCGCTATTTCTCTCCTCATCCAGCATTCCATACACCTACTGGCCTTTTCTTTCCCCCTAACAGGAATATCTCCTGTCCCCGGACGGCTGTCCTCGTTTTGGAAGTTTTCCCAATTTCCAGTGATAAAAGTTTCATTCCCTCAAAATGGAAACTCCCCGATTCCTGCATCTCGCGAAACGGCTGCTCGAAAATAATGACAAAAATAGAACGTTCCAAAGAAAGGCTTCGATGAGGTGAGCTCTGGTCAGTAACATATATCTGGAAGTTTCCAAAAGCACCAGGTCAGTATCAGGCACACAGACAGAATGGGCAAACAGATTCACATCTGAGCTCCCATCTCCCAGCCTGGGAACCTGAAGCTGTGCACAGCCATTCTGGAGAGTTATGCAGATATCAGGAGTATTGCTGTGGCAAAAAAAGGTTTCAGTCATTTTGAGGGAAGATACTAATAAAGGATGTTACAGAGGTAAGGAGGATTATCGGGACTTGAAGAGGTTTCGCAATGTACGAGTGTTGTCAGGATTGAAGGAAGTTCCCAAGATTGGGAGGGTTTAAGATTGAAGAATTCCAAGGACAACCTTTACAAGGAGAAAGGCGGTGTTCTTGACAGTGTGGAGGAACAGAAGAATCTTGGGGTCCACGTCCATTGATCCCTCAAAGCTGGTACTCAAGTTTTTAGCTTTATTCAGAAGGCATATGGTGTATTTGCTTTCATTAGCAGGGGGATTGAGTTTAAGAGTCACGAGGTTATGCTGCAGCTCTATCAAGACCCGGTTAGACAACACTTGGTATATCGTGTTCAATTCTGGTTGCCTCATCATCAAAAAGATGTAAAAGGTATAGAGAGGGTGTAGAGGAGATTTATCAGGATGCTGCCTGGAGTGGAAGGGAGATCTTATGAAGAAAGGTTGAGGGAATTAGGGCTTGACTTTTTGGAATGAAAAGGGACGAGAGAAAACTTATTGGAAGTGAATGAGATGATTTGAGGCTTAGATAGAGAGGATAACCACATACTTTTCCCATTGCAAAAATGGAAATAACGAGGGGACATAAATTGACGGTGATCAGAGGAAGGTTTATAGGAGAGGTCAGGGGTGGGTTCTTCACATATACTGTAGCAGGTGCGTACATTGCACTGCCAGCAGTGGTAGTAGGGTCCGATACATTAGGGACATTTAAACAACTCTTAGATAGGCATATGGCTGATAGTACAATGTAGGGCCTGTAGGATAAAAGGTCAGCACAACATTGAGGGCCGAAGGGCCTTGCGCTGTGCTGTACTGTACTACGTTCTAAATAGGGAGGCTTACAATGGCACAAAGAGGTTTCAGCAAGCTGGGAAGGATGTGATCTGAATGAAGAGACGCATATAGGAAGGTGTTCTCGGATTGTCGAGGGTAACACAGACAGCAATGGTCTGATCTGGAGTAGATGACCCAGACTGGGAGGGGTGTGAGGACTGGAGGTGGTTTCACAAGGAGGGAGGACCATAGAAACACAGGGTGTTACAGAAATGTGGAGAGCTGTAGGGCCTACAGGTGTTCATGGAGATGGGGAGATTGGAAGGGATGGAGCAGTTTACAGGTAGAAGAATGGTGGTAGGATGGAGTGTTTCACACAGACAGCAGTGGTTTTGGTGAATGGAGCAGATTATGGAAATCAAGACGGTTTTACAGATTAGAAGAACACACAGCTACGTGGAGGGCAGTCGCGACAGAAGATGTTTATAGTTAAAGAAAGAATAAGCTTCTGCAGGTTATTTAGATATAGAAGATGTGTATTCGGACATTTTTACCAGGAGGAAAGGACAGTACTTTTGGTTAGAGACAGTTTCACGGATAACGGAGCATTAGTAACCTCCTCAAGTTTGGTCAAATTGGGAAGGGTTGTCGGGGAGGGTGACGTTTCCACAGATAGGGGTGTAACAGCTGGAGAAGGTTATGGAGATGACTGAACAGATGGAGAGACTGGAACAGCTTGAATTGATAGGGTAGGAGATAGCCATGGGAGGATGTTACATATATAGGTGAGTCTTTTCGGAAGTGAATCAGATAGTCACAGGCATTGGAATGAGTTCTACAAATCAGGAGTTCTGCACGGACCTGAGAGGATTGTTCGGTCTCCACAGATTGATTGTATATTTCGGACTGGACAACGATACAAATAGCTTAAAGTCAATGTATGCTGCTAACTTTTTCCTGAACAGAGCCTCAAGATCTCTCATCAGCCAGGGATCCCTGAACCTGCCAGATTTTCCCTTCACTCAAACACACAGGCCTTGGATTCTTGAGATCACACTTTTAAAAGCCTCCCATTTGTCAGTCATTTCTTTTCCTTCAAACAGACTCACCCAATCGATGGTAATCATAGTGTGGAGGAGAGGTTGTTGGACTGGGGTGGACAATGTTAAAAATCACCCAACACCAGGTTCCAGTCCAGCAGGTTTATTCGGAGGGACGAGGTTTCCGAGCGCTGCGTTTTCATCAGGTGGTTGTGGAGCACAATCATAAGGCACAGAATTTATAGCAACAGGATAGCAGTGTCATGGAATGTAATATCAAACACATTTAGTTTCAGCATTTCACCTTTTAGGATGATCACCTGCGCTTCGAAAGCTGGTGCTTCGAAATAAACCTGTTGGACTTAAACCTGCTGTTGTGCGATTTTTTATTCACCCGATCAACCTCGCCTCGATTCTGCCAAATAGTCCCAAAATTGGCCCTGCTCCAGTTTCACACCTTAATCTGTGGACCTGTTTCATCTTTTTCCATAACTATGTTAAAACCAGGACAGTTGTGGTCACTGGACCCAAAGTGCTCTCTGACTGACTATTCAGTCATTTGCCTGACCACATTGTCTGAGGGAGGTCCAGTGTTGCACCCGCCTGAGTAGATTTAGGCCTTATTCGAGTTACATCTTGATTTAAGAAAATTTCTTGGACACATTTGACAAATTGCACTCCGTACGGGCCTTTTAGTCTGTGGGTGGCCCAGTCCATCCAGGGGAAGTTAAAATCTACAACCAATACTACATTATTATTTCATTAGGTACGCGCAATCTCTCTACACATCTGCTCCTCTAGTATCCGCTGGCTATTTGGGGATCTTGAACACTGTCACAACAGAGTGCCCATCCCCATTTTGTTTCTAACGTCTCAACATATGGCCTCATTTGATGACTCTTAAAGCGTATCATCTCGATGCGCTGTTGTTCTGACCTCCCTCATCAAAAGGGCAGCTTCCCCCCCTCACTTACTTGTCTTTCTGTCACACCTGTAGCTTCTGTTTACTGGAACACTGAGCTGCCAGTCCTGCCCTTCTCTCAGCCATGTTTCTGTTATGGTTATAATATCCCAGTCCCCAGAGCTAATCCATGCTCCGAGCTAGTCTTCCTTACCAGTCATTGAAATAAATGCATGTTAAACCAAAAGTATTTTCCCTCGATTGACTGTGCCCCTGGATACCCTGAATAGCAAACTTGTTCTCGATGGTTGATGCATTTTTCCTCTGACTGGTCGATAGGCCCTCCCTTATTCAGAGTCCCTGCCAAACCTTTTTAAACCCTCCCCGAATAACACTAAGAAATCTCCCCGCTGGGATACTGGCGTCCCTCTGGTTCAAGTCAAACCTGTCATCTTGTATAGCTCACCTCTAGCTCAAAAGAGATCTCAATGATCCAAACCTTACCCCCGACAACACCTCCCCCCCCCCCATCCCAGCTCCTCAGCCACACATTTATCTGGCCTATCTTTCTATCTTTCTATTTCTATCCTCACTGGGGCAGGTGGCACTGGGAGCAATCTGGAGATCACTGCCCTTGAGGTCCTGCTTTTTAGCTTCTTACCTAACTCCTGATGCTCATTTCACAGGACCCCATCCCATTGTCTACCTCTGTCATGTGGGCCGATGTGCACAATGATCTCTGGCTGTTCACCCTCCCCTTCAGAATGTTCAGTAACCGCTCAGACACATCCTTGACCCTGGTCCCCTGGAGGCAGCACACCACCCGGGGGTCTCTTCTGCAGCCACACAGTCTCCTGTCTGTCCCCCTCACAACTGAGTCCCCTATCAGTATCACGATCATTAGAGAGGATTTGGCAAACATATACTGGGAAGACTATCTGCAGTTTGTTTATATTTGGAAAGTGGGAGCATGTTAAAGTGATACAGTGAGAATTCAGGGCAAGTGTGTTCCTGACGAAGGAATAGTAAAGGCAGAAAGTCCAGTGAATACTGATCAAGCGACATCGTGAGTTTGATAAAGAAAACACAGTGCAGTAAAACCAGGTGAAGCCATTCAAAAGTTTAGGGACTGCAAGGATATCCTTAGAAATGAGGGACACACAATGACCATAAAATATCTTTGTCAGATACTATTAAGGAAAAGTCACAAGGTATTTTATCAGTACGTTTAGAATATGAGGATTACTGAGGAAATAGTGAGGCCTGTTAGAAACCAAATCTGTGCATGGAGCCAGAGGAAGTAGGTGAGGTCTTCAATGAATACTTCTCACCTGTATTCACACAGGAGAAAGGCATTTTAGCCAGGGATTTTATTCGGGATGGTGAGGTTCGAGAATATGTTAAGATCAATACGGAGGAGGTATTAAATGTTTTCATAGGCATAAAGCTGGAGAAATCCCCAGTGCCCGATAAAATGTATCCCAGGCTGTTATGGGAGGTAAGGGAGGAGGTTGCTGGGGCCCTGGTGGATATATTTAATAGTTTTCTGGCCACGTGTGAAGTGCCGAATGACTGGAGGATAGCTAATGTAGTTCCTCTGTTTAAGAAGGGCAGCAGGGATAGGCCAGGAAATTACAGAGCAGATAGTCTCTCAGCAATGGGAGGGAAAATATTGGAAACAATTCTGAGGATGAATCAACACTTACAAGGGTAAGGATCATCTCAGCTCAATCCTCACAGATTTGGGAGAGGAAGATACTGTCTGAGAAATTCAGTGGAGTTTTTTGAAATGGTGTCTACAAGTATTGATGAGGGCAGTGCAGATGTTAAATGGAATTGAATAAGGCCTTTGACAAGTTCACACACAGAAGGCTGATCCAAGAGTAAAGAGCCATTGGGGTCCAAGGCAAGTTGCTAAATTGGATCCACAATTGATGGACAGACTGCTTCGTGTTTGAAATTCCTTCACCAGTGGATGTACCACAGGGATCTGTGCAGGAATCATTGCTGTTTATGATGTGCATTAATAACTGAGATGTGAAAGCAGAATGAACCATTAGTAGGCTCGCAAATGACATGAAAGGGGAGGTTTTGTCCACAGTGAGGCGGATGATCTCAGTCTACAGTCCAATGTCTTTCAGTAGATAATTTGAACAGGGTTTGTAGTGATCGAAGTGAGATAATACCCTGTGGGAGGAATGATAAGCGGCGGACAGACATAATGAATGGTAGGTCCTTATGGAGTACTGAGGAACACAGGGACCTTGGTGGACAAGTCCATAGATCCCTGAAGGTATCAGCACAGGGAGACAGGGTGGGGAATGGACCTGGCCTGTGGGTGGGATGAGGACCAACATTCTGGTGGGGCAAATTACTGGAGCGGCTTGAGAGGATATAAACTAGTCTGGCAGGGGTTTGGACCTTAAACTGTCATAAAGACAGAAAGAAGATTGAGCCTGATACACAAGTTAAAGAGAGCAATTTCAACAGACAAGGCAGGCAAGAACATAGCAGGGAATAGGGAACAACTGATGATTAACCTGCATTTATTTCAGTGCAAGGGGCCTGACAGCTAAGGAAGATGAACGCGGGGATGGAAGGGAATATGGGACTGGAAGATTATAGTTATCATTGTGCTACTATCTGCGTTGAATATACATATTCTCCCCGTGTCTGCGTGGGTTTCCTCCGGGTGCTCTGGTTTCCTCCCACAGTCGCAAAGATGTGCAGTTTAGGTGAATTGGCCATGCTAAGTTGCCCGTAGTGTTAGGTGAAGATGTAAATGTAGGGGAATGGGTCTGGGTGGGTTGCTCTTCGGAGGGTCAGTGTAGACTTTTTGGACCAAAGAGCCTGTTTCCACACTGGAAGTAAACCAATCTAATCAAATCATTACAGAAACACTGCTGAGGGAGGGACAGGACCAACAAATCATTGTTTCAAGATAGAGAGACCACAGGAAGCATAGAAGGGTTGGCAAGAGAGGAAGGACATGTGGTGGGGGGTTTTGAGTGTATGAAACATCACAGCAATACTTAGAGAGGACAATCCTATGGGATCGGCTACTGTGTTAGTGGAACTGTGGAATAAGAATGGGTCATCACTTTGATACGAGTGTACTGACCCTGAATAATCTGTGGCAGACTGAGGAACAAATACGTCGGGAGATCTCCTGTCTGTACCTGACATATGCTTACTTCTTTTTCTGAACTTTTCTCATCATCCGGCATTCCCTACACCTTACCAGCCTTTCCTTTTACCCTAACAGGAACACTGTATACTGTCTCTGGACTGCCGTTATCTCATTTTGGAAGGCTTCCCAATTTCCAATGGTAAAGGTTTCATTCTCTCAAAATGGAAACTCCCCAATTACTGCATCTCGGGGAATTGCCACTTGAAAATAATGAAAAAAAGAACATTCCAAACAAAGGCTTTGATGTGGTGAGCTCTGGTCAGTCATGTAGATACACACGGAGAGTGCTTTCTACCAGAGCAGCACCAGGTCAGTCTCAGGCACACAGACAGAATGGGCAAATAGATTCACATCGGAGCTCACATCTCCCAGCCTGGGAACCTGAAGCTGTGCACAGTCATTATGGTAAATATCTGCATAAATAGGACAGCGAGATCAGCCCAATAGTCCGATCAAAAAGAGTCAGTCATTCAAATTGTAATATCCTTCAGGTTCCACAACCCATTCTCGGTCCTATCCTGCAGGTTCTATGAATCCAGCTCTCTCTAGCTTCCTGCAGCATCCACGTCCCTCCATACATTTGTACCATCCTCCAGGTTCTGCAGCCCTTCCTACTTCTGTAACATGACCCGGACTCTACAACCCTTCCTTCCTCTGCAATGTTCCCCAGTGGGGACTGGAGGTTAATGGGGTTTACAGAGACAGTGAATGATATCAAGATGGGAGGGTGTTGCAGATATTAGGAATACTGCTGTGGTTAAAAAAAAGGCTTCAGGACTTTTGAGGGTTGATGCGAATAAAGGAGGTTTCAGAGCAAAGGAGGATTGTCGGGACATGAAGAGGCTTCACTGTTTATGAGAGTTGTCGGGATCAGAGGAAGTTACCAAGATAGGGAGGGTTTAAGATTGCAGGATTCCACAGACAACCTTTACAAGGTGAAAGGCAGGATTCTTGACATTTTGGAGGAACAGAAGAATCTTGAAGTCCACGTCCGTAGATCCCTCATGTTGATTGCCTTGTTCAGAAGGTGTAAGGTGTGTTGGCTTTCATTAGCGGGGGACTGAGTTTAAGTTCCACGAAGTTATGCTGCAGCTCTATCGAGTCCTGGTTAGAGAACTTTTGGTATATTGTGTTCAGTTCTGGTTGCCTCATTATCAGAAAGATGTGGAAGCTTTAGAGAGGGTGTAGAGGAGATTTATCAGGAGTGGAGGTCTAATGAAGAAAGGTTGAGGGAATTAGGGCTTTTCTCATTGGAATGAAAAAGGATGAGAAGTGACTTGATAGAAGTGAATGAGATGATTTGAGGCCTCAATAGAGAGGATAACCAGATACTTTTCCATTTGCACAAATGGCTATAATGAGGGGACATAAATGGAAGGTGATTGGAGAAAGCTTTACAGGAAACATGTGACGGTTTTTTTTACACATAGAGTGGCAGATGCATGGAATGCACCACCAACATTTGTAATGGAGTCCAATACATTCGGGCCATTTAAGCAACACTTAGATCGGCACATGGAGGATAGTAAAATGTAGGGGCTGTAGTTTACTTTAATCTGAGAGTCGGATAAAAGGTCAGTGCAACGTCGAGGGCCGAAGGGCCTGCACTGTGCTGTACTGCTCTATATTCTAAATAAGGAGGCTCACAATGGCACAAAGGGGTTTCAAAAATCTGGAGAGATGGGATCTGAATGAAGAGACACAAACAGGAAGGGTTGCTAGGATTGTCAGGAGGTAACAGAGACAGCAATGGTCTGATCTGGAGAAGACGACCCAGACTGGGAGGGGTGTGAGGACTGGAGGTGGTTTCACAGGGATGGAGGACCAGAGAGCCACAAGGTGTTACAGAAATGTGGAGAGCTGTAGGGTTTACAGGAGTTCATGGAGATGGGGAGGGATGCAGCAGTTACAGGCATAAGGATGTTGGTAGGATGGGGTGGTTTGCACAGACAGGAATGTTTTAGGTGAATGGAGCAGATTACAGAAATCTAGACAGTTTTATAAATTAAAAGAACAAGCAGATATGTGGAGGCCAATCGTGACTGAAGATGCTTATAGTTATTGAAAGGCTTAGGTTCTTCAGGTTATTTCGGTATAGAGGGGGTGGTGTCTGACAATTTTACCGAGAGATAAGGACATCCATTTTGGTTGGAGACAGTTTCCCAGATAAGGGAGCATTAGTAACTCCTGCAGTTTGGTCAAAGTGGAAAGTTTGAAGGGGAAGGTGACATTTACACAGATAGGGGTGTAAGAGATGGAGAAGTTTATGGAGAGGAGTAGATGATGGACAGACTGGAAGACCTGACATTGACAGGATGGGTGATAGGCAAGGGAGGATGTTACACAGATAGTGAGTCTTTTCGGAACTGGATCAGATAGTCACAGGCATTGCAGTGAGTTCTACAGATCAGGAGTGCTGCAGGGACCTGAGATTGATCATGTCTTTAGGACTGGAAGAAGATATGAATAGCTTAAACTCTATGTATGCTGTTTTCTTTTTCCTGAACAGAGCCTCAATATCCCTCATCAGCCAGGGATCCCTGAACCTGCCAGATTTTCCCTTCACTCTAACAGGGATATACTGGCCCTGGATTCTTGAGATCACATTTTTAAAAGCTTCCCGTTTGCCAGTCATTCATTTTCCTTTAAACAGACTCGCCCAACTGATGGTAGTCATAATGTAGAGGAGCCGGTGTTGGAATGGAGTGTACAACGCTAAAAATCACACAACACCAGCTTACAGTCCAACAGGTTTATCTGGAGTCACCAGGTTTTGGAGCGCTACTTCATCAGGTGGTTGTGGAGCACGATCATCAGGCTCATAATTTATAGCAACAGGATAGCAGTGTCATGGAATGGAATATCAAACAAAATTTTGTTTAATCCTTTCATATTTTTGGATGATCACCTGCGCTTCGAAAGCTAGTGCTTCAAAATAAAACTGTTGAACTATAACCTGGTGTTGTGTGAGTTTTAATTCACACAATCGACCTCGCTCGATCCTGCCTCATGGCCCCAAATCTGGCCCTGCTCCAGTTTCACACCTTAATCTGTCAGCCTGTCTGATATTTTTCCATAACAATGTTAAAACGAAGACAGTTGCAGTCACTGGACCCAAAGGATAGGCCAGGTAATTACAGAGCAGATAGTCTGACAGCAGTGGGAGGGAAATTATTGGGAACAATTCTGAGGGACAGTTTGAATCAATAACTGGAAAGGCAGGAAACAATTCGGGGTAGTCAGCACGGATTTGGTAAAGATCCTGTCTGATTAATTCAGCTGAGCTTTCTTTGAAATTACGATTGAAAATGTTGATGAGGGCAGTGCAGATGATGTGGGTTCCAGGGAGTTCATTAAGGCCTTTGACAAGGTCCCACATGGAAGGCTGGTCCAAAAGGGAAGAGCCACTGGGATCCAAGGCAAGTTGGAAAATTGGATCCAAAGCTGGTGGAGGGTTGTTTCTGTGATGAGAAGCCTTTCACCAGCGGATGTACCACAGAGATCTGTGCAGGAACCATCGCTGTTTATTATGTACATTAATGAGTTGGATGTGATAGCAGATGGTTTACAGATGACATGAAGGGTGAGGGTGTTATCCACAGTGAGGGGGATGGTCTCAGGCTACAGTCTGAAGGTTGAAGTTGGGACTGAATTTCAAGGAGTCACTTCAATTGATAAGACAGACAAGAGCAGAGCAGGCAATGAGGGAAAACCGATCAATTAAACTGCACTTACTTTGATGTAAAAGGCCTGACAGATAAGGCAGATGAGTACATGGCATAGGATGGGAACATGGGACTGAAATATCACAGGTATTACAGAACAACAGCTGAGGGAGGGACAGGACCTTCAGCTCAATGTTCCAGGGGACAGATGCTATAGGAAGGACAGAACAGGAAGCAAAAGTGGAGGGAGAGTGGAGTTCTTGATTCGTGAAAAAAATCACTGCAGCACTTAGTGAGGATATGCCTGGGGATCACCCAGTGAAATTCTCTTAGTGGAACTGAGAAAAAAGAATGAGTCATCACTTTGATATAACTGTATTACAGGCCCCCAATAGTCAACGGGAAATAGAGCAGTAAATATATCAGGAGATCTCAGATATCTAACAATAATAGGGCTTTAATGATTGGAGATTTTAACTTTCCATACCCAGACTGGGACTGCCATAATGTATACAGCTTGGATGGGAGGAATTCATTCAGTGTGTTCAAGAAAACTGTCTCAGTCAATATGGAAATGGCCTGACTGCAGAAAGGGATAAAACCTGACCTCCCCTTAGGAAACAAAAGTAGGGAAAGGGACTGAAGTGTTTGTAGGGGAGCACTTTGGCAAAATCACCATACTTCTATTAGTTTGAACATAAATGTCATGTCAGAACTTACTGTAGAGAAACTCCGGGGAAGTCAGGGAAATAAACAGTGATATCTTCACAAGAGTCCCCATTGGCGAACAGGTGCTGAAGGTTTTAAATCGCATAAAAAGTAGACAACTCTCTCGGAACTAATCAGGTGGATCCCATGGCATTCTGGGGTGGGGGGGGCGGGAGCGGGGAGGGAAGAGTTAGGGAAGAAATTGCGGGGTACCTTAGAGAGCTATTTCTATCAAAGACAGCTACAGGTAATGAGCTTGGAGTCTGGAGAGTGACTAATGCTGTGCCAGTATTTAAGAAAGGCTGCGAGGGAAAGCCAGGGACCTAAAGACCACTTAGCTTGATGTAAGTTGTGCGAATGTTGTTGGAAGCGATTCTGCGGGACAGCAGTTACATGCATTTGGAAAGGCAATGATTGATTAAGGATCGTCAGCACAGCTTTGTGCATACAAGGTAGTGTCTCACAAACTTGACTGAGTTTGTCGAAGAGGTGATTAAGAAGATAGACGAAGACAGAGCAGTAGACATTGTCTATCCTGACTTCAGCAAGGCCTTTGACAGGGTTTATCGTGGTGCACTGGTTAGTAAGGTTAGATCACATGGGATCAGGGAGAGCGAGACAAACGGACACAAAATGGGCTTGACGGTAGGAGACAGAGGGTAGTGGGAGAGGTTTCTTGTGTGGACTGGAGGCTCTGACCAGCGGTGTGCCATAAGGATTGGTGCTGGGGCAACATGTGTATTATTTACATAAACAAGAATATAGGAATCATTGTTAGTAAGCAAAATAAGTGTTACAGTTGGGAGTGAAGACAGTTATCGAAGAGGCTCTTGATCAACTGGACAAGTGGGTCAAGGAATGAAAGATGGATTTTAATTAATGGATTTAGTTAAGACAAAATAGGGACGACTAACACTGTTAATGGTAGGGCCCTGTTCAATGCTGTCGAACAGACAGTGAGACCAAGGAGTGCAGTGACATTGTTCCTTGTAAGCGGTGTCACGGGTGGACAGGGTGGTGAAAGCGGATGAGGCACACTTGCCATCATGGGTCAGAGCATTGAATACCTGATTTGGTCCATCATGATACGGCTGTACAAGACATTGCTGGGTCACCAGTTGGAGTACTGTGTCGAATTCTGATCATCCCGATTTAGGAAGCATTTTCTGAAACTGTACACTGATCAAAGATTGACGAAGATGTTATTGATAATGAAGGGTTTGACTTGGTGGATAAGCTGGGATGCACAACAGTGGGAATGAGATAGCTTTTGCAGATAAAGTTAAGGAGAATGTAAGGAAATTCTACAGCATACAAGTACAAAAAAAGCAACTGGAGAGACAATAAGGCCCCTCAGGTATGGAACCACAGGAGATGGGCAAGACACTAAATGAATATATCATGTCAGAACATACTGTGGACAAAGACTAGGAAACAAAGGGAAAGAAACAGTGATGTCTTGTAAAGAGTCCCCATTACAGGAGAGGTGGTGTTGGATGTCTAAGAACTCAAATGTAGAAAAACCCTAAGGTCCTGAACAACTGTATCCCAGAACATTGTAGCAAAGTAGTGGCAGGGACACGAGCAGAAATATTTATATCATTGTCCTGCGTATTTCCATTTGGCATAGGTGGCTGAGGGGTGACCTTATAAAGCTTTATAAACCATGAGGGGTACAGGTAACGTGAATAGTGAAGGTCTCTACCCCAGGGTAGGGGAGTCCATAACGAGAGGGAAGAAATATGAGGTGGGAGAGGGAAGACCTAAAAGGGATCAGATAAGGACATTTTTCACAGAGAGCATGGTGCACATATTGAATGAGTTGCCAGGAGAAGTGATGGAGCGAAGCACAATGACAACATGGAAAACACATTTTAGGTAGATACATGGAGAGGAGAAAGCTTGAAGGGATATGAGCCAATTGCAGGGAAACGTGACCCGTTCAGGAACCATCTTCAGCATCGACTAGTTGGATCAAAGTAAAGGTTCTGTTTCTGTGCTGCATGACTCTGTCATTGGAGGAGGAGACTACAGAGATAAGGCACACTGTAGACACTGAAGCAACTTACAGTGATAGGGATGATAGTCTGGAATGAAATACATTTCAAATATGTGGAGGGACTATAGGGAAGGGAGGAGATTACAGGGACAGGAACTGTTACAGGAGTTAAAAATTATTGAAGACGTCGGTCTATGCGACATGCCATAGATACAGTGTTGGAGAGCGAAATACAGAACAGAGAGATCCCAGGCAGCATTCCCACCCTCTCTTGGGAAGCCTGCTTTCCCCTCTGTTGTACTGATGCTCACTAAGACATCACAGGCCTAGATTGATAACTGTGACACCCCAATGCTGTCTTAGTACAACAAAACTTACAGCAGGGGTGGTGATTGAGACTGAGGTGTGTCTGTACTCTGCTCCCCCTCCAGCACTGTATCGATGTCATGTCTTGTTAGCCCATATATGGAGCCCTCTCATTGCTCTCTGCTCTGTGCACTGTGAGTGATCTTACCTCACTGCAGGATTTATTGAAGGCCCCAGATCTCCCTGCCCTTTGTCTCTCTGGCTAAACAACCATCTTCAATGAGGTGATGGATGAGACACCCAGCAGCTGTGAAGTCTATTGAGTCAGGAATTTCCTGAGCACCTACAGGAGACAGACAAATAGACATAATGGGAATTTATACTGATGTAGTGAGAGTTACACATGGTGAATGGTCCTGAGTAAAACAGAGACCTATAAAATCCCAGATTCCGTCCTTGGTCTGTGCTGCTGCATCTCTCTGGGGTGTAGAAATCTGTTGATTCAGGATCTGGAGTGGCTATAAGAGCGAGGGGCATTGACAGAGGCAGCAATTAGTCCCATACAGTGAGGGATACCATATGGGGAGATACTGAGTGATATCACCAGAGTGCTGGAAGGAATCAGGCTCAAACAATCATGTCAGGAGGTTTTCGAATCAAACAATTGTGTAGGAAGAAGGGGTTCTGCTTCATGATGGTATAACTGGTCAGGAATGAGCAACCAGTGAGCAGGTGAAGTGATGGTCTAGTGGCATTATTGCTAGAGCATGTATCCAAAACCTCAGCTAATGTTCACGGGAGACAAGTCTGAATCACACCATCAGAAATGGGGGAATTTGAAATCAATAATTTTAAAGATAATGATTAATAATCCATAAATAACTATGAGACAATTGCCAATGAACAAAAAATCCAAACACTTGTCATTTCGAGAAGGACATTTGCTATTCTCACGTGGTCTGCACGACATACCCACAGCAAAATGTTTGCCTCTTAATTACCCTCTAAAATGGCCAACAAGTTACTGAGCTCAATGGCAGCTAGGACTGGGCAAGAAAGGCTGGTCAGCCAGAGACACTAACGTCCCACGAGTTAATAAAAGCAATCCCGTTACACTGGGCCCCACTGGAACCATGATGGGACCAGTGTCCTGGCCAATCATGTCGGTAGGTTTATGGACAGGGCTGTAAACTGACAGAGAGGATGCAGGGACAGGGTTCAGGTGAAAGGAGCTTTCCAAATCCAAAGAGAAAAGGTAACGCGTCAGAACAACATGGGAATGTGACTGGAGACAAGCAGAAAGGAAGAGGAAAGTTTAGTTAAAACTGTACATCAGTGAATCGGGTTGTGACAGGAAATTGTGAGAAAGAGTAAATTGTGATTGTTTGGAATGGACAAAGTCTCTGCAATAAGGTAGATGGATTTGTGACACAGAGATAAAAGAGATTTAGACAGCAATGAGACATGGTTACAGGGCGAACAAAAGGTGGCCATAAATATTCAATGGTTCACAACCTTGCGGAAACTCAGGCAAAATGGGCAACACGAACAATAATGGATAACAAAGGCAGTACAGAGAAATCATTTGGCCTCAGATCATGAAGTAGAGTAAGTTTGAATGTAAATTCTGGCTACTACTTGCAAAGGACACAAGCAGCAGAACAGTTTTAGCCACCAAACAACATTTCATTGTTCATCACTGCAATAAACAGGAATCAAACAGAATTTTTAATAAAAGCATTGTGATAACTTTGGGAAACATCAATATTCCCAAAATCTAGGACATTCACACTGACAAGAGTGATATTGGAAGATGAGTTCAGAATTTTTTTTTTCAGTGTTTCTTTGAATAACAAATTGTGCAACTGGCTAGGGACGTAACTATTTCAGAGCGACTGTTGTGTGATGTAACTTAGTGAATGAGTAATGTCACCTGGAGAGATCCTCTGGGAAATTGTGAGAAAGTGCAGTTTAAAGAAATATAAAGTTTTAAAGTGAATCACAGAAAGGACAAGCTACAACTAGAAACAAAAATAGTCAATTACATGAGTTTGAGAGGAGAACTTACCAAGGTGAACACGCTAAACAGATTGAAACATGTGTCTGTAAATGGACAGTGGAAAACATTTAAAGGAACAGTATAAAACACTCAACAAAAGGACATTCCACTGAAACAGTAAAAACCTCAGCAAGAAATCCCCACTGGTCCCTCACTCAGGACAAAAGGGATCATACTTGATTATGACGCTGAGAAGATCACTACAAAATACTTAAATCCTGAAGTGACAGAGTGCTTCAGGAGTAAATGTTAAATGGATTGCAAAGGGTCTGCTCGGAGGAGGAGGGCTGTGGGAAGGGGAATCATTGCCAGGGTTTAATGACACAATAGGAACAGGGAGAGGTGAAGGTGCTGGAGGTGATGAGAGTGTTACAGAGAGTGGTCAGGGCCTGAACGGTGTTACAAAGCCAGTACGGATTGCTGTAGCTGGAGGGGTTTGCAGAGGTAGGGAGGGACATATGTATTTTTATTTATTCATTCATGGGATGAGGGTGTCACTGCCTGGAACAACATTCTTTGACCCCACTGCTAATTATCCAGAGGGCAGCTCAGTGTCAGCCATATTGCTGTGGGTCTGGAGTCACATGTCGACCAGACCAGGTTAGAATGTCAGATGTCCTTCCCTAAATGAGGCAAGTGAAACAGGTGAGTTCTTCCGACTGAACAACAATGTTTTTATGATAGCCTCACCAATGTCTTTCCTACTCTCAATGCTCTCCTAATGAAGATAACCAACCCAAACTCCTGCTTCACCAGCCTGTCTCCCTGGGGTCTCTGACTGATAACACTACCCAGGGCCCGAACATTAACTGTACAAGTCCCACCCTGGTTTGTTTCACCAAAATGGAACACTTCACCTTTATCTAATTAAACTCCATCTGCTATTCTTCAGCTCACTATCTCAGCAGTACTGTTCATCTTGTTGTGTCATATAATCTTCTCCACTAACCACTTTCCCACCAATGTCAGTGACACCCAAGATGCTTACTTACCAGGAAACCAATATTCCCATCCAAACCATTTATCCAATGACAAACAACAGTGGACCCACTCCACCACTGGTCACATGTCTCCGGTCAGAAAGACATGTCTCCCATCACCCTCTGTATCCTACCATCAAGTAATTTTTGTATCCAGTTGACTAGCTCCTCCTGAATGCCATATCCTTTTACACTGATCTGAGCTAATTACCCAGTTTACCACAGAGAACAGTGCAGCACAAGACCCTTCGGCCATGATGCTATGACAACTTTTTATCCGACTGTAAGATCAAACTAACCTACATACCCTTTGTTAGAAACGAAAATCGCTCCTTAATAATCGCTCTAGACAAATTCAGGAAAACAAAGTTTTATTAGCAAGTCTGCCGAGTTGAGCACCCTTCTGAGAAAAAGGCGCGCCGAGGCTTACAAAGTTTCTCATTATATACAGAACAAGTCCCTCCCCTCTTTGGCTCTAAAGAGTCACGAGGTTCACATTCTAAACCGTCAGTATTTTTTTCATTCTGCACCCTTGTCACAAAGTCTGCAGCGTGAGTTGTTTTTTTATTACCCTGTAGTCTTATCGGTCAAGGACTTATTCTTCTCTGTCTGTGTTAGTGGTCTTATCAATCTGTAGCAGATGTCTCTTGAGTTGTTTTTCTATCCTGCAGTCTTATCAGTCAAGGACTTATTCTTTTCTGTCTGTGTTAGTGGTCTCATCAATCAAGGACTTGTTTTTTTACTCTGCTCACAAAATGTCAGCATTTGCACAATTTAAATTATCCCACTTTTGAGTATACAAAATTTTCTTACAAAAGAAGCATGTCTTGTCCTTTATTATAGAGAGGCCTGTTTTACCCCAACCCCTATGGCTCTATTCCCCTTAGTTTTTAGGGTCATGCACATTTTAATTGTTTGAACCGAAATCGCCTCTCACAATGATTGGTTAGCACAAAGCAATCGGAGAGTCAGGATAAATGAATCTTCATGGATAAAGGTGTATCTGCTGGAGGACCACAGCTATCAGTCCGATGGCATCAGTTATTTACACTCTATACTGATAGTCCGAAGGAGGGAGCTGAGTGCAATATACATCTGAGTTTGAGGATGACACTGAGAATCAAAAGGCAGGCTGTTATTTAATGGAGAGCGCTTCCAGAAAAAGAACAGTACAAAGGGATTGGAGTGTTCCTGTGTATGAAACATAAAGTCAGCATGCTGGTGCAGCAAGTAACCAGGTTGGTACATTAGCCGGCTTCCAGTGATGAAAGGGCTGTGATATTGAGAATCTGTAAAATAGTGAGGCGATTATTCATTGGGGTTTAAATGAATGAAGAGTGATACTGCTGAAAATTACAAGACACAGAAGGGATTTGAGAATGTAGATGTTGAGAAGTTGTTACCAGTCCTGAGTGGAGTCTCGAACTCGAGGACATAGATACCGAATATGAAATATCAATTTCTATCTGAGATACAAAATGATGTCTTCTCTCAGAAGGTAGTGAATGCCTGGAATTCCCTAACCCAGAGAGGTGTGGAGGGATACAAGGAGTCGGCAAGAAAATGGAGTTAGACCTGGAGTAAATCAGCCATGTTCGTATTAAATGACAGGGAAATCTTGAGGGGTCGAATAGCCTACTGTTGTTCCTATTTATTGATTTCACATGATATGCTTTTGCAAAGTAACTGGTTATTTTCCCCGAAGTTGTGTTGTGTAATGCTACATTTGGGTGAGCAGAGGATTTGTTTGAGTTAACGCTGGGTGGGGTATGGGGTCTGTATTCACAGTAAATCTGGGTCTGTAACACGACCCACATCTGAAGCAGACGTTGCGGAGAGGGGAAGCCTGGGAACAGGGTATAGGGGTGTGTGTCTCTTCCTGACCCAGCCTGGATTTTCCAAGTACATTTCCAAAACTGCACCTAACCATCGGAGTGGCCTCGATCTGCCACTGTGTAGCAGTTCCAAAGGGCTGAATGGAACTTTAGAAGACAGTGGTGAGGGACAAGAGCGGGCCTTTCGGTCCTTTGACACTACTCCACCAGTAAATAAGGTCGTGGCTCATCTCATTGTGGTCGCAGCTACACGTTTCTCTCCATGCACCATTATCCCTGATTCACCTGTCTATGGAAAGTCAGACGAAGCTAGCCTCGATATAATATAAAGATTCTGCCATCCCAAACTTCGGGGAAAGAGAATTCCCACTTGAATGAATTCCCACTTTGTGATTTTATTCTCACTCCAGATGTGACTGAGGATGGAGGGTGTCACTCTTTCCTTTTCCATTCCCACTCTTCCACTGCTCACAACAAATTTTAAATGTAACCAGGTTGGTGACGTCGCCGATGATAAAGGTCTCAGACTGGGTCAGGTTCAGTGATAAGAACAAGTCAGGCAGATTTCTTTAGTCCGCCACAAGTTACTAACAGAACTAACGGAGGAGTATGATGGATCTGTGGGTAGCACTGCTGCCTCACATCACCAAGGAGCTGGGTCCAATTCCAACCTCGGGTGAACCTCTATGTGGAGTTTGAACATTCTCCCCCTGCCTGTGTGGGTTTTCTCCCAGTGCTCCAGTTTCCTGCCACAGTCCAAAGATGTGCAGTTTATAGTGGAATTTCAATAGTGCCCAGGGATGCGTAGGTTAGGAGGGTTAGTTATGGGAAATGAAGGCTTACATGGATAAGATTGGGGGGGGCACGTCCAGGTGGGATGTCGCTTGGTGGGTCAGTGTGGACTTAATGGACGGAGTGTCCTGCCTTCACACTGTAGAGGTTCTATGACAATGACAGCAAATTTAGGCTATGCAAACATCCAGTGGGTATATACCTGATCCATTCTTCTCAAGGTCTTGTATGCAGTTTTCTCTCATTCCAAGAGTAACCTGTTAAAGCCTTCATAATATAAGCCTTTCACCCCAGAAAACGTGAAATGAAATATCTCTGAACTGCTTCCAATGTAATTATATCCTTTCTCAGATAAGGAGACACAAAAAACTAATCTCACACTCAGATCATAATGTTTATAATGTCTTTATAATGTCTTAGGAACACTCTTTCCCACGGAGCAATGGAGGCAGAAATGTTGAATATTTTTTTGAGGCACAGATGGAAGGTTCATGAATAACAGAGTCAAGGATTATCGAGGAATGGGCAGCAATGTGCAGAGTGGGGGGAAATGTAGACAATGGTATCTAATGACACAGCTTCAGAACCTCCAGGAATATCATGTAAAATGAAATGATAATATCGATAAAATTTTAAGGGTGAATACAAAATGGCAATGATCCAGTAGGTCTGCTTTGCTGTGCTCTGTATCAACACACGGGCAAAGTGTTTCTCTGACCCACCCCATCCCTGGCATTTAATTAAAATTCAACACTAAAAGAGCGATAGAATCTTTACCAATCCCGTTTTGTCGAATGGAAATGACAAAACACGGGAAAGGATCGAGTAAGTCCAAAAAACAAGCGGTGAACCCGTCAGAAGCCTCCCGCCTCAGGCGACTGACTGTGTGGAGTTTGCACGTTCTCCCTGTGTCTGCGTGGGTTTCCTCCGGGTGCTCCGGTTTCCTCCCACAGTCCAAAGATGTGCAGGTCAGGTGAATTGGCCATGCTAAATTGCCCCTAGTGTTAGGTAAGGGGTAGATGTAGATGTAGGGGTATGGGTGGGTTACGCTTCGGCGGGGTGGTGTGGACTTGTTGGGCCGAAGGGCCTGTTTCCACACTGTAAGTAATCTAATCTAAGTAATCTAATCTAATCTAAAGCATCGAGCATACCTGAGGCTGTAGCTACAACCCACTCTGCTCGTTGAATAGACCCAGTTCCTCACCAGGCCTTGGTCACTGTGTTCATCAAGTTACGTGAAATGATTGAAGCCATGATTGAAGAACCGTTCAGCCGTGGCTACAGCCGCTCTCAGCCGTGCTCCAAAAACATGAGCAGCAACTTGCCAGCCTTGGAAACAGAACAGACGATGTCAAGGGCCGAACTGCAGTGACAGAGACCGTGATCGATTCCTCTCGGGAGAGGATCCACACCCATGAAAACAGGTCTGCATCTTAACTGAAGAAGATGACGACCTCGAGAACAAGGGTAAGATGAAGAATATTCACATCGTCGGTTTGCTGGAGTGGACAGAAGGTGGTCAGCTGGTGAGTTTTTTCAAGAACTGGCTGCAGCGATTCCTTCACTTCAAAACTGAGGAGAGACGGGTGAAGAGTGAGAAAGTTCATCGGGTTGTGGCACGGAAGTCAGACTCAGACCAACGCCTTCATCCTGTCCTTGCACGATTACACAGTTAGGGAGACAAACAAAGACTGATGGAATCTTTCAGAACCCAGGGGTTCTGAAATCCACTGGGGTTAATTGACAAGAGCTCCAGGATTATGTTCTTTCAGGACTTTTCAACGGCGGTGATTCAGGAAAGAAAATCTTTTGATGATATCAAGAGAAGAGTAAGGGAACTTGAGATTCAGTATTCCTTACAGTTCTCCGCTGTGTTCCATATTGTTTTGAATGGATCCTTGAACCCGTCTGACTCTCCAGAGAAAGCGAAAACTTTGAAAGTAAGCTGGATATTTAGATAATCATGTTTCAATCTTAAGGAAATTTTGTTTGATTTTTCTGCTATTAACCAGTGTTAAATTATAGCTGGGAATGGGTTGAGTACCCATTTTTAACTTCCTCATTAGTATTACTTCTTTTTTTCTATCTTTGCTTGTGTCTGGGTTGCAGCTCAAGCTGGAGGGTGTTACAAAGGTAGTTGTGATGACTAAGTGCCGACCGAAGGGCAGTTAAAGCCCGATTTTTGTTGTTAATTGCCATGGATTCCATATTGGTAGTGGGCACAAGATAAAGTTTTGAGATATGTAAGCATGCCCAGTGGGCGGTGGGGGGTAAATTCTCCAATCGAGTGTCATTGGCATTTTGGATTTTATTTCGTTTTTTGGTTTTTTATGTTTAGCTTTGGAAAGTTTTGAGAGCTTGTTAGTTGTAGAAGTTTTAGTTTGTACAGTTTTTAGGCTCAATGAGTCTTTTTTTCATTCATTCTCAGCAATGTGTAATTCGATGTGAAACTCAAGGGTTGAAATGTTGCTACAGTGTGTTATGGATAATGATGGGCTTAAATGTTGTACCTGGAACATTAAGGGGAGCCATCTGCCAGTCAAGAGGAAAAATGTACTTTCTAATCTTCAAAACGAGAGAGTGGATGTTGTCCTATTGCAGGAGATGCACCTTGATGACAAGGAACATTTGACGTTACAGCAGGGCGGGTTTGATCGGATTTATTTCTCGTCTTTTAATGCTAGGAGTAGGGGAGAAGCCATACTAGTGAAGAAGAATATTCCATTTAAATTACTAGATTGTATTAGACACTCACGGAAGGATCATCATTCCCAAAGTCTTGAGCTATGGGAAATAATACAGTATTTTGAATGTTTATTGCCACCCGGCGCACCCTCTTAAAATCCTGGTAGATGCATTTTCCAAATTAAGTTATCTTGCATCGTGGCACATGATTGTAGAAGGAGATTTCAACTGTCTTATGGATGCACGGTGGACAGAATGTCCAAATGTCCCCCAATACCCTTGTTATAATGTAAGCAATTAGTGGATTTGTGTGCAGAAAGAGAGCTGGTGGATGTCTGGAGGCAGATCCCCATCACAAGTAAGGATTTTATTTTCTCCTTTAACCGGCATAAATGGCACATGAGGGTTGATATCTTCCCCATCCCTGCAACAATCTTAGATTCGGTGGCATCCTACACAACTGGGAATATTACCCTAACATTCCTGCCCCAGAAGTAAGATAGAAGTCACATAAGATTATATTGTATGCAGATGAGGGTCTTATGTTTTTGTCAAATCCCACAGTTTCGGCAGCTCACGTGATGCAATGCATTAATTCGCTTATCACCTTTTCGGGCTATAAGATTAATTTTACACATTTGTGGCCTTCTCTGTGGGAGGTCTCAGGGAAATACCTTATGTTGAAGGCAAATTCTGGTTTCCTTTCAAATGGTCACGGGGGTGGTTTCCCTATTTCATATATTCATTACATCCGTCTTTGATCATTTTTTTAACGTGAACTATGTCCATTTGTTTGACAAAATTAAACAAGACCGTCAAAGATGGGAGGCACTTCCAACATCCTGGCGAGGTCGGCGAGCTGTTCTGAAAATGAATGCCTCTCCTCATTTACTATACCCCGTGTGAATGCTTGAACTATGGGAAATAATACAGTATTTTGAAAGTTTATTGCCAACTTGTGCACCCTCTTAAAATCCTGGTAGATGCATTTTCCAAAGTAAGTTACCTTGCATCGTGGCAGATTATTGTAGAAGGAGATTTCAACTGTCTTATGGACCCACACAGATATTTCCCAGACAGATATTTTGGAGACTCAATGGCTGATTTATCTCTTTTACTTGACACTATAGGCGACTCTTTATCAAGCTAACCAAATTGAAACTACCCCACAGAGTATGGGGAGTAGATCTTCCAGATTAAAAGCTATCAATTAAGCACTTTATTATCCTATGTTAGTGTGTGGACCACTGAGGACTTGGTGTCAATACGGTTAGATATTGAACCCTCTCAGACAAAGTGAAACCTTACTAGTCTGTTGTTCTTAGACAAAATGACAACATTTATGGAGTATTATCATAACCCAATGATTATCAATAAAGTTAAAGCATGAATGCCAATGCGTCAGGTCAAGGGCAATATAGCCAAAATCATGTTTCTTACCCCTATAATTGGTATACCGAATTGTCAACCGGGGATAATGGATTCCATGTTTAAACTGTGGGAAGCCATGGGTGTAACTTGCTTGAGTGATTTAGAATTAGTAGAATCCCTACAGTGTGGAAACAAGCCCTTGGGACCAACAAGTCGACTTCGACCCATCCAGACCCATTCCACTACCATCCTATATTTAGCCTGACTAATGCTCCAACCTACACATCCCTGAACACTATGTGTGATTTATCAATAGCCAATTCATCTAACCTGCACATCTTTGGACCCTGGTGCTGTGAGGACGCAGTGCTATCTACTGAACCACCACGTATTATTTTAAAGAGAAAGAATGACATCATTTGATCAAATAACTTGTAAGTATGGACGACATAGTAGAGGCCTCTTCTGTTTTTTTGTCCAGATCCGAGATTTGATTTTTAAAAAACATACCTTTAACAGACTCTTACAGATCCGATAGAGAGAAGTGGGTGCTTATTGCTTAGAATACACTCTCTGTGAGTACCCTTTTTCATTAGTTGGAGTTTGTCCCTTCAGACAAGACTGTGCAGCTTTGGGATGGCTGCGAGAGAGAGTTGGGGATTCCGAACAACTCGGAGAGATTGAGAGGACATTTGTGAAAATGCTCGAATGATTTTGATCTGTAATAGGACCCATTCCATGCAGTTGAAAATTCTTCATTGGGTCTATCTGACCCCAGATTTTCTCTCAAAATGCAAAGTGGGATTATCTTCAGCATGTGGTAAATGCAGAATGACTACAGGCACTCTTACCCTTGATTGATGTCCTGCTGCAGTCTTCATATATATTGGAGCGCTGTGTTATGTGTGATAGAGTAGGTATTGGGGACTGAATTGGAGATGGACCCGGTTTTTCTTTTCCTGGGCCTGCTCAGGGAACCTGACGCAGATGCACACGAGGAAAAGCATTATATCCTTACTTTCTGTGCTAGGAAACATGTTCTGTTGTGTTGGATGTCTAAAGACCCTGGGTCTGTTAGGTCGTCGTAAGTTCTTCATGGAGAATATCCCTTTGGACTTTCTCACTAGTATGGTACATCAAAAAAAAACAGATTTTCATAAGACATGGCAGCCCTTTTTGGATTACCACGATGCAGGTTTATCTGTCACATTAAGAAGGGCTTTTATATAGCCATGACGATATTGTCTTATGAATCTAATATCCAATGAGAAACAATTATGAACATAAAGATGCGTATCAGTTAATGCTCTTGAAGAACGAGAGCTATCGTTTTGTTATGCTGAGCTGTACTATGTATTCATTATTTATTTTTTATTTTTGTTTTTCTTCCGTCCATTTAACGTTTTTAACTTGTTTTGTATGTACATGCACATGAGTGTAATTCTGTTCAGTTATTTGAGTTGTGTTGTTATTGAGTTATTATAATATTAAAAATCTCTTTTCAATAAAATTATTTTTAAAAATTAAAATGCTAACATTGATAGAATAGAGTCCCAAAGAACTCTCATTAGAGAGACCACTTATGCTGGTTTACCCTGAGGGTCACCACATCTCGGGTGATGGGGTGAGGTTGAGGTTGAGAGAGCTTCCCCTTCATGGTAACCTCTGTCAGTGTGAGGAACTGAACCGGCGCTGCTGGCTTCCCTCTGCAACATAAACCGGCCGTCCAACGAACTGACAGAACTGTTACAGACAGAAACAGTCACATGCAAAGGGCAAGAGAAACTTTCATAAAAATGAAAATGGCAAATTCTGATAACGGTGAAGATAACGGCTGAGGGCAAGATCGTTCTCTGCTCGAAATTGTATTTTATAACAAGACATGTTTAGAAGCTGTCTTTGATTTAATATCATTAAGGTGAGTCAAGTGAAATAACCAGAATTACTAAGTGTGATTGGAATCTATAACCATAAAATAAGTGTAGATTTCTTGCTTGGTCTGTGTAAAGCATGCTGACCATCGTATGAAAGTATAAAGGAAATGGAATATATTGTTAGTGCGTTCCATGGGAAATGCCCTTGAACAGGTACTTGAAGAGAAATGGGGTAAAAGTGCCGGAGTGCCGTCTGGTCAATCATGATGGGTGGGAGAATCGGGCTGGTATTGAATGAGAGGGACACCATGGGGTGGGGTAGGTAGCTAATGAGGTGAGTTCGATAAGAGAGCACCAGGAAACCAGCTCAGCTTCGTCCAGACAGTCCCTCTGTCACACTCAACGAAAATGAAACTGAGACAAATTACTGTTTTATACAGCTCAATGTAATGAAGATTCTGCAGTCCTTCCTCCCTCCCAGTTACAAAGTTGCAGGACAAACGCTCATTCAAAACTCTCCATCGCCTGAACTCACACTAATATACCATTCACTGATAATTCTTCATAATACTGACCCGTGTTGCATGATACTGTCGAAATGTCTTCACTTCAGCATTCTGAAACTAGTGAACATATCTTTCCATGACATTTTTTCTCGCTCTCCCCCTCCCTGTCTCTTTCCCAAAACACACGGATTTACAGTCACACGGTTCTACAGACGGAAACAGGCCCCTTCGGCCCAGATGGTCCATGACGAACAAAATGTCCATCCACACTCATCCAATTTCTCTGCCCTTTCTCTGTATCCCGCTAATCCTTTCCTATCTGTGTATTTGTCCAAATGCCTTTTCAATGTTGTTATTGTACCCATCTCAACCACTTCCACTGGCAGCTCACCCCATTAGTATACCATACTCTGTGTAAAAAAGTTGCCCCTACGGGTTAATATTCATTTTATTCCTCTCGAAACATTAACGGATGTCCTCTAGTCCTCGATTCCCCAACCTTGCGAAAAAAATTCAAGTGTTTAACCCTATGCACGTCTCTCATAATTTGATAAGATCTACACTTCTTGTTGTGGTTCTGTTCGCCGAGCTGGGAATTGTTGTTGCAGACGTTTCATCCCCTGTCTAGGTGATATCCTCAGTGCTTGGGGGCCTCCTGTGAAGCGCCTCTGTGATGCTTCCTCCGGCATTTATAGTGGTTTGTATCTGCTGCTTCCTGTTGTCAGTTCCAGCTGTCCGCTGAAAATTCTGCAACACAATTTCCCAGCTCGGCGAACAGAACTACAACAATGAACACCCGAGCTACAAATCTTCTCACAGACTATCTACACTTCTTTAAGAACCCCCTTCAGTTTCCTAGGCTGTAAAGAAATAAGTTCTAACCTGTCCAACTTCTCCCTATAACTTAAACCCTTTAGCCCAGGAAACATCTCTGAAATTTCTTCTGCACTCTTTCTAATTCAATAATATATGTTCTATAGCAAGGTGAACAAAACTGAACCCAATACTCCAACTGCAGCCTTACCAACTTCCTGTATAATTGCAACATAAGTCCCAACTTCTATACTGAATGCCTGTGTGCCAACCGCCTTCTTCACTGTCCTGTGTATCTGTGACCCAAATTTCAGACAACCGTGCACCTAATCTCTAATGTCCTTTGTTCCACTACACTCCTTAAGGCACTCTCGTTCATCATTAAACACCTACCTGGATTTCACTTTGCAAAATGCAAGACATCACCCTTGCCTATGTTAAACTTCACATGATATTTCCCAGCCACTTCCACTGCCGATTAAGGTACTGCTGCAATTTCTGGTAATGTTCCTCATTGGATCCCTTCTGTTTTAGTGTCATCTGCAAACTTACTAACCTTGCGTTGTGCACTCTCGTCCAAATCATTGATATAGATAACAAACAGCAATGGGCCCAGGACCGACCCCTGAGACACTCCGCTAGTCACAGGCCTCCAGTCCGACAAGCATACCTCCACCATAGCCATTTGCTTCCTAACGCCAAGCCAATTGTGTTGCCAATTTGCCAGATCACCTTGGAGCCCATGCGATCTAACCTTCTCGATCTGCCTACCATGTGGAACCTTATCAAAGGCCTCACTGAAATCCATATACACTATGTCCATCACCCTGCCCTCGTCAACCTTCCCGGTCACTTCCTCAAAAAACTACGAACAAAATTTGTAGGGCATGATCTGCAATGCACAAAGCTATGCTGACTTCTCCAAATCAAACTCTTTCTTTCCAAATGCATACACATCTTATCTCTCAGAACCTTCTCAAGTGGATTACCGAAAACAGATGTGAAGCTTACTGGTGCATACTTCCCAGGCATTTTTTGCAGCCCTTCTTGAAGAAGGGCACTCCATTTGCTACTGCCCAGTCGTCCGGGACCTTGCCCCTGAACTGTCTTCTCTCGCCTCTTTCAGTGTTCTTGGATATACCTGGTCAGGACCAAGAGATTTATCTGACTTTATGCATTCTAATATGTCCAACAGCACTCTACTGTGATATTAACAGTACCAAGATATGACAACTAACCCCACCAAAGGTCACAGATCTTCACGAATTTCTTCATGGTAAACACAGAGGGGAAATTGAGGACCTTGCCCATCTGTTGTGGTTTTGCACATGAATGCCCACTTTGCATTTTAAGGCACCCTATTTTCTCTCTAGTCGCTCTTTTTCTTTACTATACTGACAGCACATCTTTGGATTCCCTACTTTTCTCAGCCAAGGCAAGTCGTACCCCCTTTTCGCTTTGCTGATTTCCTTCTTCAGTAACCTCCTGCATCCCTTGGGTCTCTCCAGAGATTCCATTGATCCCAGCTGCTGAACCTGAGCCACGCCTCCTTTTTGCTGGTCAGAGCCTGATTATCTCTTGTCATCCAGGGTTCTCTCTTCCTACCTCACTTTCCCTTCACCCTCACAGGAACATATAGACTTTGAACTTGAAATATCTCACTTTTAAAAGCCTCCCACTTACCAGAGATCCTTTTGCCTGGAAACAAGCTACTCCAATCAACGTTTGCAAGTCCCTGTCTAATTCCAACAAAATTCGCCTTGCCCCAAATTAGAACTTGAATCTGTGGACCAATTCTGTCCCTGCCATAACTGTTTTAAAATTAATACAATCCAATCACCGGTCCCAAAATGCTCCCCACTTTACCTCCATCACCTATCCTGCCCTATGTCCCAACAGTAGGTCGAGTTTGTCCCTTCACGAGTAGGACCCTCCACATGCTGCTTGTGGAAGCTTTCCTGAACACACTTAACTAATTTCTTTCCATCTTAGTCCTTAAACCTCTGGAAGTCCCAGTCGATGTTAGTATAATTAAAATCACCTATTATGACAACCCTATTGCTCCTGCAAGTCTCGCCAGTCTCCTTGCATATTTGTTTCTCTAATTCCCATTAATTATTTGGAGGCTTATAGTGCAACCACCATAACATCACCAACCCCCTTTTACTTCTTTGCACCATCCACAAAACCTCACTGGACATTATCTCAGTTATTTCATCTTTAAATACTGGAGTGGTATGCGCCTGAGTTGGAACTATTGGTATTTAAACTGTTTCAATTTACATCTCTCCTTCCCAGTGATTTTCACACCCACAGCACCCTTGTCAAGGCGCAATGGAGATACAGAGCTGTAAATGGATGGGAGCTGCACATCCTGTCACTTCCAGCATCGACTGCAAGCTTCCCCACACTGGGCAGTGATCTAACACAGTGCTGAACAATGCAAAAACCTGGGGTTATATATGGATGAACCAGTGCAGACTGCACAGTTCCTCCCGCTGGACAGTTAGCCCAGTATTATAGATCAATTATTGGTGTGGGCTGAACAGAGTTCAACTCTGGATATTGCTGGGTTGCATTCAGCAGTTCGCTAGCTGGATCTACACTGTGCTCCATCCTGAATATATAATGGATGGGCCGGTTAGGTGAGTTGGATTGCGAATGTGAGAGAACTAAACTTCTGGCAATGCCTTTATTTTGTGTTTTCATTCTTGTGATTGGACCCTTCAAATCCTGACTCCTCAGATGAGACCCGACCCTCTGGATGAGTCATGATGACTGTTGTTACAGCATCTGAGTCGGCAACATGACCAACAAATGGAGCAGAGGCTGCAGAGAAGGGGGTCTTCGTAAAATGGGATGAGGAAATCACCATCAGATGAGCCATGGTCTTAGTGAATGGTGGGGCAGGATTGTGTGAACTACGAATGCAATTTATTCATATATTTCTGTTTGTTAGAGGCAAACTCCCCTTCTCTCCCAGTGCCCAAAGCTGGTGGGGAGTGAGTCACCTCCTGCTATCCCTGCGTAACAGGATCCTGGGGCCTCACAAGCCTCTAGATTTCCCAGTGATGGTCTCGAGCAGTTGAGTGACTGCCTCCTGTTCCTGTGTCCCAGTCTCGAGCAGTTGAATGACACCCTTCTGTTCCTGTGTCCCAGTCACGAGCGGTTGAGTGACTCCCTCCTGTTCCTGTGTCCCAGTCTGGAGCAGTTGAATGACACCCTCCTGTTCCGCTGTCCCAGTCTCGAGCAGCTGAGTGACTCCCTCCTGTTCCTGTGTCCCAGTCTGGAGCAGATGAATGGCTGTCTCCTTTTCCTGTGTCCCAATCTCAAGCAGTTGAGTAACTCCCTCCTGTTCCTGTGTCCCAGTCTCGAGCGGTTGAGTGACGCCCTCCTGTTCCTAGGTCCCAATCTCAAGCAGTTGAGTGACTTCTTCCTGTTCCTATATCCCAGTCTATAGCAGTTGAGTGAGTGCCTCCTTTTTCTGTGTCTCAGTCTCGAGCAGTTGAGTGACTCCCTCCTGTTCCTATGTCCCAGTCTCGAGCAGTTGAGTGACTCCCTCCTGTCCCTGTGTCCCAGTCTCGAGCAGTTGAGTGACTCCCTCCTGTTCTTGTGTCCCAGTCTCGAGCGGTTGAGTGACTCCCTCCTGGTCCTGTGTCCCAGTCTCAAGCAGTTGAGTGACTCCCTCCTGTCCCTGTGTCCCAGTCTCGAGCGGTTGAGTGACTCCCTCCTGTTCCTAGGTCCCAATCTCAAGCAGTTGAGTGACTTCTTCCTGTTCCTATATCCCAGACTATAGCAGTTGAGTGAGTGCCTCCTTTTTCTGTGTCTCAGTCTCGAGCAGTTGAGTGACTGCCTCCTGTCCCTGTGTCCCAGTCACGAGCAGTTGAGTGACTCCCTCCTGTTCCTGTGTCCCAGTCTCGAGCAGTTGAGTGACTGCCTCCTGTCCCTGTGTCCCAGTCTCGAGCAGTTGAGTGACTGCCTCCTGTCCCTGTGTCCCAATCTCGAGCAGTTGAGTGACTGCCTCCTGTTCCTATGTTCCAGTCTCGAGCAGTTGAAGGACTGACCAAACAAACTGACTGACAGAATTCAGAACCTGAATAGCCTCTTCCTGTTCCTGTGTTATACACTCAAGAGTCAACAGAGTCTCAGTGATGTACAGCACAGAAAAAGACCTTTCGATCCAGTCGTCCATTCTGACCAAATGTCCTAAATTAATCTCGTTCCCCTTGCCAGCACTCGGCCCATATCCCTCTAAACCCTTCCCATGTATGTACCTATTCAAATGCCTTTTAAATGGTGTAACTGGACCTGCCTCCACCCACCTCTTTTGGGTGCACAGTCCATAAACACAGCAGTCTCTCTTTGAAAGTGTTGTATCTCCTTTCCCTTTATAAATCTTTCTCCTCTCACCTTAAACCTTTGTCCTCTAATTTTCGACTCGCCTATGCTGGGGTAAAGACGTTGACTGTTTACCTTATCTATGCCCCTCATGACTTTATAAACCGCTATAAGGTCACCCCTCAGCTTCAACACTTGAAAATAGTCCCAGCCGATTCAAACTCTCCCTGTAGCTCAAACACTGCAACACCTGCAACATTTAAAAAAATCTCTTCTGCACTCTTTCAAGTTTGACAACATCTTTCCGACAGCAGGGAGACCAGAATTAAAGGCAATATTACAAAAGTGGCCAAATCAATGTCCTGTACATATTTAACATGTCATGCAAATACTTCGACTCAAAGCATGCACCAATAAAGGGAAGATCACCAAGTGCCTTCTTCACTGCGCTGTCTACCTGTGATGGCACTTTCAAGGAACAGAGAACCTTCACCACAAGGTGACACAGTACCTCAGTGGCTAGCATTGCTACCTCACAGCACAGTGATCTGGGTTTAATTCTATCCTTGAATGAGTGCCTGTCTGGTGTTTGCACATTCTGTCCGTGTCTGCGTGAGTTTCTTCCGGGTGTTACATTTTCCCTCCACAGTACAAAGATACACAGGTAAGGGGTAGATTGGCCATGCTAAATTGCCCCAGGTATCCTGGGATGTGTAGGCTAGGTCAATTAGCCATGGGAAATGCAGGCTCGGGGGATAGGGTAGGAGTATATCCAGTGGGATACGGTTCCGAGGGTCGATGTGGCCTCGATGGGCCGAATAGCCTCTTTCCTCCCTGTAGGGATTCGATAATTTCAATGGAGTTTTCTTTGATTGGCCACTTTTGACAGGACTTGACCTATATGACTTGCCCTGATTTATCTTGCAAAATGCAACACCTCACATTTATCAAATTAAACTCCATCTGCCACCGCTCGGTTCACCTAACCAAGTTTCCACTGTGTTCTGAGATATCATTCTTCACTGTCGACTACACCACCTAATTTGGTATTATCTACAACCTTACTGATCATACTTCATATACTCAAATGTAAATGATTTGTATCAGTGACAAAAGGCAGTGGACCCACTATTGATCTTTGCGGCACGCCACTGGTCACAGGTCTCCAAGTTTAATGAACAAATGTCCACTGTCATGCCCTGTCTCCAATATTCAAGAAAAAATTGGATCTAAATGGCGAGCTCTCCCGGGATCCCAGGCAGTCTAACCTTGTTAACCAGGCTACCATGTAGAACATTTGATGAGAAAGTGAGGACTGTAGATGCTGGAGATCAGAGCTGAAAATGTGTTGCTGGAAAAGCGCAGCATGTCAGGCAGCATCCAAGGAACAGGAGAATCAACGTTTCGGGCATAGCCCACAGTTTGGTTTTCTAACTGAATTCCATAAAGACAACATCCATTATCCTGCCTCATCAATCATCTTCATCACTTCCTCAAAAATTCCACCGAGTCAGTGTGACATGATCTCCAATGTACAAAGCCCTCTTCAGTCCTTATCGTTCCAAATGCATATACATCCTTTCCCTCAAAATCCCCTCCAACAATTTAGCCACCATTGACGTCAGGCTCACCAGTCTATAGTTACATGGTTTTTCCTTCCTTTCTTAAATGATGACACTACGTTAGGAGCCCTCCAGTATTTTGGCACCTCACCTGTGGAAATCAATGATACAAATATATCAGCAAAATGCAGAGCAATCTCTTTCGTAGCTTCCCACAAACTTGTGCGATATAACTGATCAGGTCCCAGGGATTTGTTCACCTTTATGTGTTTTAAAATAGAACATAGAACATAGAACATAGAACAATACAGCACAGAACAGGCCCTTCGGCCCACGATGTTGTGCCGAACTTCTATCCTAGATTAAGCACCCATCCATGTACCTATCCAAATGCCGCTTAAAGGTCACCAATGAATCTGACTCTACCACTCCCTCGGGCAGCGCATTCCATGCCCCCACCACTCTCTGGGTAAAGAACCCACCCCTGACATCTCCCCTATACCTTCCACCCTTCACCTTAAATTTATGTCCCCTTGTAACACTCTGTTGTACCCGGGGAAAAAGTTTCTGACTGTCTACCCTATCTATTCCTCTGATCATCTTATGAACTTCTATCAAGTCACCCCTCATCCTTCGCCGTTCCAACGAGAAAAGGCCGAGAACTCTCAACCTATCCTCGTACGACCTACTCTCCATTCCAGGCAACATCCTGGTAAATCTTCTCTGCACCCTCTCCAAAGCTTCCACATCTTTCCTAAAGTGAGGCGACCAGAACTGCACACAGTACTCCAAATGTGGCCTAACCAAAGTCCTGTACAGCTGCAACATCACCTCACGACTCTTGAATTCAATCCCTCTGCTAATGAACGATAATACTCCATAGGCCTTCTTACAAACTCTATCTACCTGAGTGGCAACCTTCAAAGATCTATGTACATAGACCCCAAGATCCCTCTGTTCCTCCACCTGACCAAGAACCCTACCATTAACCCTACCAAATGACCAACACCTCCTTGTATACAGATACTTTTCAAGCTATCACTATACATTTCTTCATTCTCTTGCTCTTGTAACTCCCTCCACATTAAATACTGAGGAGAAATACTCGTTTCATATCCCTCCCATCTCTTGTGGTTCCACACATAGGTAGCCTTCCTGATCTTTAAGGTGCCCTATTCTCTCCCTAGGTAATCTTTTGCCATGAAAAGATTTGTAGAATTTCTTCAATACCTCGTTAACCCTATTTCTAATTTTTGTGGCCCGATTTCCGAGTTGACTATATACTTACTGCCCTTATACTCCTCTGGGGATCCACTTGATCTCAGCTCTGTTTACCTGACATATGCCTCCTTCCTTACCTTGACCAGAGCATCAATATATCTAACCATCCAGCACTCCCTGCACCCACCAGCCTTGCCCCGCTCACTAATAGGAACACGTTGGTCCTGGACTCTCTGAAACCAGGTTTTCATGGCCTTGCATTTCCCAACCATCCCTTTACCTGTGAATAGGGTATTCCAATCAGCCTTTCACAGGGCTCGCCTAACACTTTCAAAATTGGCCTTGTTCACAGTTAGAACTTTAATGTTTACATCAGGTCTTTCCTATTCCATAATAAAAGTAATATTTATGTGTAACAGACTTGAATGTTAAATAAATACTTCCTACCCCTCTGTAACAGGCTCGAGAGGCGGAATGGGATTCTCCTCTCCCTGTATAAAAGCCACGAGACTTTAAATGATACATCAACCCCTGGATTACGAGCAGCCAATAAACTTTATCTGATGGAGGTCCATCCCTTCTCAGTTACAGAAACAATGTACTCCAGGTGTCATCTCAGTGACACCTCATACAGCTGCAGCGACAAATCCTTTCATTTTGAATGATTTTGTTGGCAAAATGTACTAATATTCCAGCGTTCCACCTTTTCAAGTAGCAACAGGCTAATATGGACTGAATGGCCTTCTCCTATCCTTCTGTAAGAGGCCCATAGGGACAGAATTGCTTCGGCCTGTTCCTGAGCAGTAGTCTCAGTGCTCTGTCTAAAGGTTATGAAAGGATTTGAAAACAGGGCATTTAAAACCCGGAGTAGCCTCACACTGGTCAATAAGTACCATACTGAAGGTTGAGGCATCTAGAAACATGCCCATCCGTCGTTATTTTTTATGCAGCCGATCTGTTATTTTATTTCTGCCTCCTTTCATAAACAGAGTGAAACATATATAGAGCCCTGCAGTGTCCTGTTAATGCTCTCATATACAAGGCCAAAAAGATTTAAAAGATTTAAATGTTTATGGTCCATCCCTCAGCAACCCTCATCCATTCCATCCAAACACAATAAATGTTCCCTTTTATAGTGATATGAAAAGTGATGTATGGAACTGGTGAACTGATCCTACTTGTTCAGTGACTGTGATGAATGCCAGTCTCCATCGATTCTAATCATCCCAGTGGAGGGTTTCCCTCTTTCAATCATAAATGGGCGCCGTTCAATGTGTTACCCCATAACATGAGCAGAGCATCACCGACAGCACTGACAGGGATCAGCAGCTCCAGAGAAAAGGGGAGGAGAGATCAGAATCTGAGAACATTAGACTGGAATGTTACAACAATGGATCAGAATCTGAGAACATTAGACTGGAACATTTCAACAATGGATCAGAATCTGAGAACATTAAACTGGAATATTCCAACAATAAAAAGGAGTTTGTGCGATTATGTTTGTTATCTTTCTGCATTTGATTGGTTGCCATTATCATTGCAGATCTATTACATTCTTCGCATTATTCAATATTTATATTATCCCTTCCTGGCTATCGTTGGTGTTCCTGGTAAGTGTCACTGTCCTTTTTTTTCTATAAACTTGTTATGACTGATTTTCTGTTCTTTCATATATTCTACACTTCTACCCACTATTATTGTTCCTGTTGAAATTCTGAATCCAGATATTCACCATCCAGACCACTACTAACTACATCAATGAAGGTGTTCAATTCCTGTCTCCCTCTGCTCTGGCAATGTTACTCATGGGTCTCTATGTTGAACTACTCAGTTTCAGCGGAGAACTACAATTTATTGTATCATGGCCTTCGTTATTTAAATATTACGAGCATGGAGGTCAATCTCCACTGTTCTGTTTACAAACTCCACTTCCTTCCACTGTTTCCATCCCATTCCTGGCCAATATCTGCTGCTGAAGCTGACGAGTCACAACTGTGGGTGATCCCTTTGACCATGAGCTGATTCCTGACACCATTCCCTGACCATTTCTAACTTGAAATACTCCCCACTCCAGAATATATCTTAATGGTTTATTCCATCTGCTGTTTGAACCTTGAGCTATGAAATACAGTCTTAATGAAGCTAATAATCTGCTGCTGATGCTCCCGGCTTCAAACCTGCCAAAGCAAATCTGATTCGACCTCACACCAAAATCCCATCCATCTGTCATTCATGTGCACGCCGATATATATTGCTGTTTTTTCTGGCAATACCTTTATTTTGACATTTTCAAACACTTTATCTCATCTGTCCATGAAACTTCTCTCATTCTCTCTCTGTCGATTATCCAAAAGCCTGCCAGTTGTTCATGTTTAAAATAGTTTCCTCCATGTGCGCTTCTTCTCAAACAATGAGTTTCGCATTCAACCACGCCAATCGCGCACACACACGGACTCTCTCTCTCACACTCTGATGACCACACACACACATACACACAAACATACACACACACACACACACACACACACACACACACGCAGAGAGAGCAAACCTTCCCGCTGGAGACGGTAATCTGATGCGAGTATAGTTAGCATGATAGTAAAGTTTGCAATACTCTCTATGCTGGGAAGATAGTGCAGTTTACTGAGCAACACACTAGCATGGTGTGCACAGCTCTCCATGTTGGGCTGTCATCTTGTCCCAGTTTATGTTGTTTGTGGTGTTCTGTGAAGCAGATTCAGAATTTGATATAACAAACCATTTCAGCCGATCTGACAATGCCTTTATTCAATGTTCTCATTCTCGTAATTATATTCTCGAAGATCTCACTTCTCCAGTTAGTCCCAATGCCCTGTCTTTTTCCGCATATTCCACAATCTCCTCCCAGTTAATTAACTGTCTTTTTTCTGTCTTTAATGTGAATCTCTCTGTCCCTCTGTATCATTCCCGGGCCTTGGGTTTTGTCTCCCTAGTGTATCGAGTGCTGGCATTGTGTAGCTCAGAAATAATGAAATGGCGTGTGTCAGGCTGTTTTTCACTTCCCAGTATGTCCCATGTGATTGCCCATGGAGAGGCGTGTTTCAGAAGTTATGAGACACATCCTTGTAACTTGGACTGTACCTGTATTTGCCAACTCAGGTGACCTTGCGATCAGTAACACGGGGAAGCTCATTGAGTAAAGTACCAAGCATCTAAATTGTGTGACAATGCTGTCACTTTTTTTAAAAAAGGTTATTTCCTCTTTTCTTAACAAGACATCTTAAAGTCCAAACTGCCTACTGTAAACGGCTCAAGTAAATAACTTTTAGGGTTTTAGGGTTTTTAATAAATAGTAGTAACAATGGCCAGCTCGCACAGACCAGGCTTTCTCGTTCTTTTTCCTTACCAGGTGCTTGTGTCCCAGAAGGGTTGGAAGTTTTAGTAAATTATCCCTAGCTGCTGTTCTCTCTGAAGCTTCACTTGATGCTGTTTCCTCCTGGATTGGAGAACTGTATGTCTGAATGCTCCTTTTTACCATGGAGTGTGTTTAGGTGATGTTAGTATATTGGAACAGTTCATTTGTAGAAGGTATTGTATCCATTATTCAGTTAAGGTTTCCAATAGTTAAGTTATTCTAAAATCCTCTTCATTTTGTATGGATTATCATTAGAGTGTTTAAATTATTATGTTTTAATTAATGGTGAGTGGTTCGGCGAGTAGCATCATATCTGGAAATTCCACTTCGCATCTGCCTTTAAAATAAGAAAATGTTGGCATCCAAGCTACCTTCTTGAAATAGTTTGAGGCAGTCTGGTTGGTCTATAACAAACTGGGGACTCTTGTCTGGTTCTAAATCGATAATACCATATTGGGTGTAGAATTCCAATCCCTACAGTGTGCAAATAGGCCATTCGACCCAACAAGTCCACACCGACCCTCCGAGGAGTAACCTACCCAGACCCATTCCTCTACCCTATTATTACACATTTACCCCGACTAAGGTACCTAACCTACACATCCCTGAGAACTATGAACAATTTACCATGACCAATTCACCTGGCATGCACATCTTTGGATTGTGGGAGGAAACCAGAGAATCTAGAATAAGCTCATGCAGACACTGGAGAGTATGCACCGGGAGACTATTGGGTTCAAAGGTCGCGTATGGTAATTGTTCCGGATGTTGAATTCGTTTGGTTTAAAATGTGTTTTGTGTATAAAGATTCTTTCAGTCACTGAGAGTTCTCTGGGTGTGGAAAAGTGAAGTTGGGGGGTTTACAAAAGGTAATGAAGGCAAATATGTAGGAATTGGCAGACAAGCTGGAGTTGGGGTTGTGTTTGTCTGTGAGAAAATGAGAGATAATTACAGCTATAGCTCAGTAATTACATTTGGTGAAACTGCCATCAGACTCTTTGGAAATGGTTCGAATTCAATTTCAAATGAGGCACCTTGAACATGAGAAGGAATTGAAACCATTTAAATTAAAATGAGAAGTAGAAATAAAAGAAAAGAAAATGAAGAAGAAAGAGAGAAAAAAGAGAGAAGAAAAGAGAGTTTCAACTTCAATATTTAGCAATTAGAGAGGAAAGTTGACATAAAAGGCGGAGATGAAGGTAGATGGCAGGCTGGATGAGGAGGATAGTCAGGATGAGCAACCCTTTAGGAGCCAAAGGCTTGATGGGGATCTGTTTAAGTATGCCCCAGGCATTATCTAAATTTGATTAGAAGGATGGGGAAGCCTTTTTAATTTCATTTGAGAAAGTGGCTAAACAAATGCAGTGATCAGTTACCGTGTGGACTTAGTTGAACCACACAGAGCTGATAGGTATTTGCATCCCGAGTAGTAGAGGTATCTGGCCATTGTGGGGTGGTGAACAAAGCCATCTGAAATGCATATAAGCTTGGGCCAGAAGCCTACAGACAGCGTTTCTGGAATGCAAATCAAGCTGCCTCATTAAACGCACATTGAGTTTGAAAGAATCAAACAAAGTAATTTTGAAAGGTGCGGAAGGGCATTAAAAACAGAGCAAAACTATGGCACACTTAGAGAGATTCTTCTTTTGGAGAAGTTCAACAATTCACTTCCTGCAGTCGTGAGAACTCGTGTGGAAGAGCAGAGAGTTACAATGGCAAGATTAGAAGCTGAAATGTCTGATGATAATAATTTGGTTCAGAAATCAAAGTTTGGTTTCTGTGAGAGATTGAGAAGAATGTGCGAGATCTTCTTAAAACATATCCCTGTGAGAGTAAGGCTTACATGCCAAGGCCAGGAGTAGCAGGTAAAGGGTTTTCAGCATTAAGAGACACAGAAGCATATAATTCTTTAATGCTGAGACATGAGGAGCTATGTCATTCAGAAGGACTATTGGAGAGATGAGAAGTGCTCCATTATGTAATCAGTGGTTGGAGTGTCCAGTAGAAACATCAACAAATTAATTCCACAATGGGGAAGGAGGCCTTGAGCTCAGTGTTGGCATTACAACATTTCAGCATTTAAATTGCCACTAACATACCTGAGACAAATCTTTATCACTGATCGTGACCCCTTAACATTTTTGGAGACGTTCAGGCCAAAAAATACCAGTCTGTTGTGATTAAAACATTTACCTGTGAAAGTAAGTTTTATGAGTATAGGCCAGGAGTAGCAGGTAAAGAGGTTAGAGCATTAAGAGGTACAGAAACATGTAATTATTTTATGCTGAGAAATAAGTAGCTATGTCATTCAGAGGGACTATTAGAGAGATGAGAAGTGCTCCATTATGTAACGTGTGCTTGGAGCGTCCAGTGGAAACATCAACAGATTTATTCCACAATGGGGAAGAAGGCATTGAGAAGGTGTTGGTGGTACAACATTTCAGCATTTAAATTGCGAATAACATACATGAGACAAAACGTTATCACTGATCGTGGAACCTTAACGTCTTTTGGAGAAGTTTAGGGAGAAGAATACCAGTCTGTTTCAATTGAGCTTATTATTGCTGCCATTCAATTTGAAATTATACAGGTGACAGGGCGAGAAAACCTAAGTTTTGACACATTCTGGAGACGTGGATGAAGAAAGACAAAGGCATTCTATGGCAGGAGTAAAATGTCTGAAATCTAATCTCGTTGAGAACATTTATATACTCAGAGTCAATATAATATATATGCATTGCAGTCATAGAATCACAGAGTCAGAGAGATGTACAGCATGGAAGCAGACACTTCAGTCCATCCCGTCCATGCAGACCAGATATCCCAACCCAATCTAGTCCCACCTGCCAGCACCCGGCCCATATCCCTCCAAACCCTTCCTATTCATATCCCCATCCAAATGCCTCTTAAATGTTGCAATTGTACCAGCCTCCACCACATCCTCTGGCAGCTCATTCCATACACGTACCACCCTCTGGGTGAAAAAGTTGCCCCTTAGGTCTCTTTTATATCTTTCCCCTCTCACCCTAAACCTATTCCCTCTAGTTTTGGACTTCCCGACCCCAGAGAAAAGACTTTGCCTATTTATCCTATCCACGCCCCGCATAATTTTGTGAATATCTATAAGGTCACCCATCAGCCTCCGACGCTCCAGGTAAAACAGCCCCAGCCTGTTCAGCCTCTCCCAAAAGCTCAAATCCTCCAGCCCTTGCAACATCCTTGTAAATCTTTTCTGAACCTTTTCAAGTTTCACAACATATTTCCGATAGGAAGGAGACGAGAATTGCACGCCATATTCCAACAGTGGCCTAACCAATGTCCTGTCCAGCCGCAACATGACATCCCAACTCCTGTACTCAATACTATGACCAATAAGGGAAAGCATACCAAGCGCCTTCTTCACTATCCTATCTACCTGCTACTAATAAAGGAAGATTAGGAGGTCTAAAATGAATCCATCTTTGTATAATGATAGATCATTTTATTAAAGGTGGAGTTGTGAGGATGCTATCATTATAAAAAGGTTATTTTCTCTTGTTTTTTTAAGAGACATTTTAAAGGCGGAGGTGCCGAACTGCTGTCTGAACACAGTTTAAGGAAATAACTGAGGAGGCCTTTAGGTTTCATTAAATGGTGGTAACAATCGAAGGGCAGTGGGCAGCTCTCCCAGACCAGGTTTTCTCGTTTTGTTTTTAGCTGCAGCATTCAGAAGCTGCTGGAAATCCCAGCAGGGTTAGAAGTTCCAATACATGATCCCTAGCTGCTTTTCTGTCTGAGATGGTTGTTGATGTTGATTTCTCCTGGATCAAAAAACTGCATGTAAGAATCTGTATTTGAATATATCTTTGTGCCGAGTCGTGTATACCAAGAAGGTACGGTATCTACTGTTTGTGTAATTGTTCGACATATAAGCTATCCCAAAATGTTATTTTCTTTGATTGTATTTTTACTAAAGCATTTGAATAGATTATGTTCGGCTAAATGTCGAGTGCTTTGACCAGTCAGAACATATCTGGGAAGCACACTTCACATCTATATTCAAAATAAGGAAAGGTTTGGGTCTAAGTGGCCTTCTTAACATATTTTACGGGGATCTGGTCTGGTCCACAACACTTGTAGCCGAGGGGTTTCTGACTGACTCCTGTTATTGAAAAGTTAGTGGAAGTGCTGGGGATGGTGTGCTGGAGCTTGTGCTGTGAGCTGCCTCGGACATTCAGAGAAACCGGTGGATTTGGTGACCCAACTTTGGTTGGAGCCTGGGGACTATGGTAACACCATCTGGATGTGTAACATGAACACCAAATGGAACAGAGGCTGCAGACAGGGAAGCTCTGAAACCACGGAGTGAGTGTGTGTGGGGAAAGGGATCTGCTGTATCCACCCCGGATTTTCCAGGAACAGCTTCCCAAGCTCCACTTAACCCAGGAGCAGAGTGTGAGGGGACCCTGACTGAACAAGGACCTGGTCACAGAGCGGTGTCACCTCCTTAAACACGACCCACAGCTTCACGCCAGGGTGAAGACGGTGCTGCCAGTGGCTGTTAGGGTCACAGTTTCATTCAGCTTCTGTGATCCGAAACTTTCCAGGCAGGACGAGGTGACAGCTCCATCATCTCCCAATATCTCAACATCAATGTCACCATTCGGTGACAGAGAATGTATATGGTGGATGAGGTCAATACATTGCTTCTCCCTCAGCGGGAAGCTGCCAGGTGTATCCTTATTTTCCCAGTATAGTGGGATTCCCAAGATGTACATGGTATCGGCAGAGTCGCCATTACATGGGGAGAGGTAGAGGAACTGAAGGAGCTCTCACTCTATTAATGTTAAAGTGTGTACATGTACAATACATCATGTTGGTGAATACCCCTATCCTGAAAGCAGCCACAGTTCCTTCATTCAGAAGCAGGCAGCCATTCCCATCGTCTATGGGTTTCCATGTCGAAAGGAATAATTGTGTCTTGGATAAAAGCCGTCCCCTTGATACACGTTTCAAAACACCATCCCCACCACCAACCAAATACAACAAAATATTCCATGTGTACGGAGAGCAATGGGGTCACTTGCAGTGTCAAGGAGCAGACGATCAGGGATGGAGCAAAACCTCCCATGTCTGAACGGGTCTGAGTGAACCCCCCAGTATACAGTATCATTAAGTCCTGTAATCCCTCTCCATTTCAGTAACATACTGCCTTCTATTACTCCTGTAAATGAAATTACAGGTTATATTTTGTTGTATTGCACCTGCCAAATGATTATCCATTGCCTTTAACTTTCTGTATCTATTTGCAGACACTCCACCCTCTCTTGATAATTTAATCTCTTGCTTATCCAAGCGACATCACGAAACTCAGTATCTGTATATCTGTTCCAACCTCCTGATCATTGATATAGATTGTAAATAGTGGAGGACCCAGCACTGGTCACTGTGTGACTCCACTGGTGACGTTCTGTCAAACTGATTAAGACTGACTTATCCGGAGTGCCTCCTTCCTGTTTGATACACCGTCCTCCCCCTTTACAGTGTCACACGGTCGAAATGCTGAGTATGGACGAGGAGCATCAGTCAGGAATACAACCCCTCGAATCTGCTCCGCCATTGAATATAATCATGGCTAATGTTATCGCGGCCTCTGTTCCACTTTCCTGCTATCTCTCCATCCTAAGATACCTTCTTTGCAGGAATCAGTTGAAGGAACCATCTCTGCACTCCGTCCAATGTAACAATACACCTTCTTCATTGAGTAGAAAAAATCTTTACACACTACTCCAATGTGATCTCACTATGATCCTGTACAAGAGGTAGCAAAATATTTACCAGGCTGCTGAAAGGTTCCCACCCAGTTTAGAGTAGTCTCAGCTCTCTAGGGTAATACACAGCATTGTTGAAAATCATTGTCCTTCTCTACTCCACATGCATAACGGGAGATCTGGAGAAAATCTCACAATGATGCTTGAGAAGAGCATAAATAAAGTGGCGAGATGACCTCTAACATTAATTTTAATTAGAATCTCACCTTCGGGGAGGTGTCAGAGTACTGGAGAACAATTAATACCATTCCACTTCACAGTAATCATGATTTGGAAATGCCGGTGTTGGACTGGAGTGTCCAAAGTTAAAAATCACGCAACACCAGGTTATAGTTCAACAGGTTTAATTGGAAGCACACTAGCTTTCGGAGAGCTGCAACTTCATCAGATGATTGTGAAGGACAAAATTGCAAGGCACCGCATTTATAGCAAAAAATTACAGTATCATGTAACTGAAATTAGACATTGAAAAAGACCTTGATTATCTGTTGAGTATTTCATCTGTTCGAATACCATGATAGTTTAGCTTCTTCTGTGTGTAAATCAAAAAAAAATTTAAAAAGTTGCATTCTAAGGTTAACTGTAACAATTGGGTTAGCTAGACAATATGTCGAAGGTGTTAGCACCCTGTGTTCTCTGTCTACGCCATGATGTTAAGATCAATTCTAATCTAAAAAGTCAGATAACAGAGTTTTACTGTATTCATGCAGTTTTTGAGCAAAGTACAAAAGTAACTCTGCAAGTATAAATTCACCCCCCAAAATGTATGTGTGCCCCCCTGTGGGTCTTTGTGTCTGTCTGTGCGTATGTCTGTCTGGCTTGGGGGTTGTGAGTGTGAGGGAGTTTGTATATGTGTGTGTAGTGAGTGCAGTGTGCCTTAATTATGTGAGGGGGTGCACGTGTGAGTGTGAGAGTGTGTGTGTGTGTGGGGTGGGGATTTGAGAGTGTCTGTCAGAGAGGATATATGTGCCTGCATGAGTGTAGAGTGGTCTAAATCTCTGAGAGGATGCATGTATGAGTATGGGAGCATGTGTGTCTGTAAGGGTGTGTGCGAGTGTCTGTGTGCGTGTCTGTGTATATGTGTGTCCGTGTGTGTGTATGTGTGTATAGGAGTGCCTGTGTGTGTGTGTGTGTGTGTGTGTGTGTAGGTGTGCCTGTGTGTGTATATAGTGCAATGGTGATCACCTGTAATGTGACATGAACTCAAGGTCCAGGTTGAGGCCCTCCCTATGGGTACCGAACTTAGCTATCAGCCCCTGCTCGACCACTTTTCGCTGTTGCCTGTCCCGAAGTCCACCTTGGAGGATGGTCACCCGAAGGTCCGAGGCTGAATGTCCTGGACCACTGAAGTGTTCCCAATTGGGAGGCAACACTTCTGGTCTGTTGAGTGTTATGCGGTGCCCAATCATCCATTGCTGTAGTCTTTGCTTGGTTTTCCCAATGTATCATGCCTCATGGCATCCTTGCCTGCAACGTATAAGATAGACAACGTTGGCTGAGTCACATGAGTACATGCCACGTACATGGTGGGAAGTGTCCTCACATATAATTTTGATACCCATGTCAACACTCTGACACGTCTTGCAGCGCCTACCGTGACAGGGTTGTATGGAGTTGTCCTGAAAGCTGGGCAGCTTGTTATGAACAATGATCTGTTGGAGGTTTGGCGGTTATTTAAAGGCAAGTAGTGGAGGTGTGGGGTAGGTCTTGCCGAGGTGCTCATTCTCATTGATAATGTGTTGCAGGTCACGAAGAACATGGCGTAGTTTTTCAGCTCCTGGGAAATACTTAACAACGAATGGTACCCTGTCGGTTGCCACAGCAAGGAACCATAATGACCTCCTCAGGAGACAGACACGTGCTGCAACCGACAGGGTACCCTTCATTGTTCAGTAATTCCCAGGAGTTGAAAAACTTCACCATGTACTTCTTGACCTGCAACACATTATCAATGAGAATGAGCACCTCACCACGACCTTCCCACACCTCCAAAGTTTTCCTTTAAACAACCGCCAAACCTCAAACAGATCATTATTCATAGCACATTGCGGGGCTTTCAGGACAACTCCATACAACCCTGTCACGGTAGGCGCTGCAAGACGTGTCCGATTGTGGACATGGATACCACCATTACACGTGGGGAAACCTCCCACCATGTACGTGGCAGGTACTCATGTAACTCAGCCAACGTTGTCTATCTTATACTTTGCAGGCAACGATGCCCTGAGTCATGGTACATTGGGGAAACCGAGCACAGGCTATGGCAATGGATGAATGGGCACCGCACAACAGTCAACAGACAGGAGGGTTCCCTCCCAGTTTGGAAACACTTCAGTGGTCCAGGACATTTGACCTCGGACCTTCGGGTGACCATCATCCAAGGCGGAATTCGGGAGAGGCAACAGCGAAAAGTGGCCGAGCAGGGGCTGATAGCTAAGTTCCATACTCATAGCGAGGGCCTCAACCGAGACCTTAGGTTCATGTCACACTACAGATGACTACCATTTCACTATACACACACACACACACTCACACCAACATAGAGCCACTCCTATACACACATATACACATGGAACACACACACTCCCACACTCAGACATGCATCCTCTCAGAGACTTAGACCACTTCACACTCATGCACACACATATATCCTCTCTCTCATCGACACTCACAACCCACACCCCAGACACACACACATGCCCACACTCACACATACACCCCCTCACAGATTTAAGACATTCTACACTCACTACACATATATATACACTTTCTCTCACACTCACAACCCCCAACCCAAATAGACACACACACACACAGACAGACACAAATATCCACACACACACCAATTGTTACATTTAACCTGAGAAAGCAACTTTTAATATTTTTTTTTGATTTACAAATGAATGAATTGAAACTATCATGGTATTCGAACAGATGAAAGACTCAATAGACAATCAAGGTATTTTTCAATGTGTAATTTCAGTTACATCACACTGTAAATTTTTGATATAAATTCTGTGCCTTGCAATTGTGTCCTCCACAATCACCCGATGAAGAAGCGACGGTCCGAAAGCTAGTTTGCTTCCAGTTAAACCTGTTTGACGAGAACCTGGTGTTGTGTGATTTTTAACTTCACAGTATGGGTGGTAGAGATAGACCAGGGAACTATAGGCGAACGAGTATTAAATCACTGTTAAGGAAACTACTGGAGAAAATACAGAAGGAGAAAATTGAGCTCCAGTCAGAGTAGCAAGGTTTGATCAGGGATAATCATCATGATTTTATCAGAAGAAAGTCACATCTAATGAATTTGATTGAATTAGTTTGAGGAGGTCGTTTATTTAGTTTTGCAGCAAGGTCTTTGAGAAAGCCCAATATGGGAAAATTTAAAATAAAATAAAGTCTCATGCAATCAAGGCTAACGTGACAAGTAACAACGAAAAGTTTCTTAGTGTCAGGAGACAGAGGGTGGTGGGATAAGGCTGTTTGTGTGACTGGTGACCAGTGTCTCCTGGTGTACCACGGGGATCAGTGCTGTGTCCCTTATTATTTGTGGTATTTATAAATGGTGTAGATGTGAATGAAGGGGGTGGGTGAAGGGGGTGGGGTTTGTGATAAGTAAGTTTGTGTTTGCCCGCTTGGTTGGCAGTGAGGAGAAAGGTCTTATGTTACAGGAAGATACAGATGGAATGGTCAGGTAGTCAGATCAAGGGCAGATGGAACGTAACCCTGATAAATATGAGGTGATACACTGTGGAAGAAGGAACCAGACAGGGGAGTGCTCAATGAATGGCAGCATATTGGGAAGCTCAGAGGGTGCTTCTTCACTCATCACTGAATGGGACTGAGCAGGACTAGTTAAGAACCGGACCTTAGGTGTAGCGTTTATCAATCGGGGCATAGATTATAAGAGCTATACAGGGCTTTGGTTAGGCCAAGATGTAGTACTGCATGTAGCTCTAGAAGCCACTTAAAAGGAAGAATATGGTTGTACTGGATGGTATGCAGAGAAGATTCACCAGGATGTTCCCTGTGATGGAGCATATCAGCTATGGAGAGAAGCTGGCTAAGCTCGGGTTGTTCACATTGGATCAGAGAAGGCTGAGGGGGATGTGATTCAGAAGGAAAAGATTATGAGAAGCATGGACATGGATGGGTAGACAGCAGCTGTTCCTTTTAGTCAGAGAGTCGAGAACAAGTGGGCACACTTCTAAAGTGAAGTGTTTGAGAATTAGAAGGAATTTGAGGATTCTTGTTCGCCCAGAGGCTGTTGGGGTCTGGAATGCACTTCCTGAGAGCGGAGTTATCACAGGTAACCTCACAACCATCAAAAAGTCCTTGAACGTGCACGTGGACGTGTCATAACATTCCCTGCTATGGGCCTGGCGTTGGAAAGTGGGACTAATATAGATCGTGCTGTATTTCTGTTGGTCTATGCTCTTGTGAGTGTATGGTGTGGAAGGTCAATTATGGAGTAGCTAAAGGCAGAAATTGTTGGGTTTCTGAAGAGTATATTCACAAGGGTTATAAGAGTGAACTGTAATAGCTTGTCAAATCATATCAATGTGAGAAGTATGAGAAAACAAGTGCGGATTCCTTACAATCTGAAACCAGAGAATGGGCAAAGGAGAACAGGGAAATGGCAGTACTATGAAACTTCAGTTCTGTCTTCACAGAACTTTCTAACAATACGAGAAAAACCAAATCGGGTGTGGAAAAGGGTTCTAGAACATGGAACATAGAACACAGTAAATCAAAGATTTAGGAGAAATTATTGGGACTGAAAGTAATGGTCAGAAACAAGAGTAACACGGATTTAGGAAATGGGGATTATGTTTGAGAAACGGTCTGGGAGACAAGTATTTGGTTTTTCAGGAAAATTTTGGGAAAGCTAATTTGCAAAATAAAATCTGAGTGGATTGGGGCGAATATATGGCCATGTTTCTAGAATGGGACAGCTGGCAGGAAACAGTGAATCGAAATAACCAGACTCATCAAGCAACAGCCTGACATTGTCTGTAAGGTACGATTCAGTGAGTATGACTATATCCCAGACACACCATCACCTTCCCCGGATATTTCCTGTCTCACCAGCAGAAGAGACAGAGAACAGCCAGGGAATTCCTAGAGGAATGGCACTCATCCTCAGATTCAAACATTAAGCACATCGACATGGACCCAATATACCAACCACTGCAGCGGACAGCTGGAACTGACAACCGGAAGCGGCAGATACAAATCACTATAATTGCCAGAGGAATGATCACAGAAGCGCATCACAGGAGGTCCCCAAGCACTGAGGATGTCACCTAGATAGGGAACGAAACATCTGCAACACAAATCCCCAGCTCGGCGAACAGAACCAAAACAACGAGCACCCGAGCTACAAATCTTCTCACAAACTTAGAACAGACACAGCAGAAGTGGCAGCGCAATCGGATACAATTGGAAAGGAATTGCTCTGGGAGTCCTCAACAGTGAATCCGTATCCCATGAAGTCTTATGGTGTTAGTTTACCTTTGTGAAAGAAAACCTCCTGCTGATTACGATGTACCAACCTCCCTTAACTGATGAATCAGTACTCCTCCATGCTGAACAACACTTGGAGGAAGCCCTGAGCGTAGCAAGGACACAAATTTGTACTCTGGGTGGGGGATTTCAATGTCCACGACAACGTGGGGCTCAGCTGCAGCATTACTGATCGAGCTGGTGGGGTTCTAAAGGATATAACTGCTAGACTGGGTCTGCCACAGTTGGTGAAGGAACTAACAAGAGGGAAGAGACATATTTGACCTCATCCGTACTAATCTGCCAGTTGCAGAAGTATTTCTCCATGACAGTATCTGTAAAAGTGACCACCGCATAGTCATTATGGAGACAAAGTCACACCTTCACATTGAGAATAGCCTCCATCATATTGGGTGGCACTGTCACCGGACTAAATAGGACAGACTTCGAAGAGATCTAGCAGTTCAATTCTGGGTTTCCATAAGGTGTTGTGAGTCATCAATTGTACAACCTCATGGCCTGGCATATCTCCCTTGCAACAATTACCATCAAGCCAGAGGATCAACCCTGGTTCAATGGAGTGTGCAGGATGGCAGGAGCAGCACTGGGAATACCTGAAAATGAGGTGTCAGCCTGACGAAACCACCACACAGGACAACTTGTGCGCCAAACAGCATAAGCAATCAGTAATAGAGAGAGCTATGTGATCCCAAAAGCAACGGATCAGATCTAAGATCTGCAGTTCTTTCACATCTCGTCGAGGAATGGTAGGGACAATCAAACAAGTCATTGGAGGAGGATATTCCACAAATATCCCCATCCTTAATGATGCAATAGCCCAGCACTTCAGTGCAAAAGATAAGGTTGATGCATTCACAACAATCTTCAGTCAGAAATGCTGAGTGGATGATCCATCTTGGCCTCCTTCAGTGTTCCTCAGTAATTCAGTTACCAGTCATCAGCAATTCCATTTAGTCGACGCAATGTCCAGAAACGGTTGTAGACACTGGATACTTCAAAGGGTACATACGCTGACTACATTCTGGCTATAGTACTGAAAACCTGCGCTCGAGAACTTGCCACGTCCCTAGCCAAGCAGTTCCCATACACTTGCAACAACAACATTTACCTGATTGTGTGGAAAAGTACCCAAGAATCTCCTATACATAAAAAGCAGAACAAATCCAATCCAGCCAATTACCAACCCATCAGTCTACTCACAATCATTAGTAAAGTGATGGAAGGTGTCAGTCCTTTCAAGCAGCACCTGCTCAGCAACAACCTGGTCAATGACGGACAGTTTGGACTCTACCAGAGCCACTCAGCTCCTGACCTCATTACCTCAAACATGGACAAAAGAGCTGAATTCCAGAAGTGGGGTGAGAGACACAGGGCTTTAAATCAAGGCTGCCTTCGACCAAGTGTGGCATCAAGTGGCCTTAGCAAAACTGCAATCAATGGATATCCGGGTCAAACTCCTCGCTGGTACGAATCATACCTGACACGTAGGAAGATGGTCATGGCTGATGAAGGTCAGTCAACTCATTTCCAGGACAAGTCTGTAGGAATCCCTTGGGCAGTGGCTTAGGCCCAAGCGTCTTCAGGTCTGCTTCATCAATGGCTTGCCTCGATTATAATGTCAGAAGCGGGGATGCTCGCCAATGATTGCACAATGTTCAGCAACATTTGTGGCTCCACAGATACTGAAATAATCCATGTCCAAATGCGACAAGATCTGGACAGTATCCAGACTGACATGTGGCAAGTAATATTGAAACCACACAAATGCCAGACTCTGACCATCACCACTAAAATACAATCTAAAAACTGCCCCTTGGCATTCAATGGTGCTACTATCACTGAATCCCCCAGTATCAAAATCCTGGGGGGTAATCATTGCTCAGAAACTCACTGGACTCGCCCACAGTAACGACAAGAGCAGGTCAGAAGCTATGGATACTGCGGCGAGTAACTCACATCCTGACTTCCAAAAGTCTGTCCATCATCTACAATGCATTAGTCAGAGGTGTTATAGAGTACTCCCCATTTTCCTGGATGATTGCAGCCCCAGCAACATGAAGAAGCTTGATACCATCCAGGACAAAGCAACGAGTTTGAGTGTCGTTTCATCCACAATGCTCCACCATCAACGCCCAGCAGCAGCAGCAGTGTTTTACTAACTACAAGTTGCACTGAAATGATTCACCAAAGATCCTCAGACACCATCTTCCCAACTCATGACCACGTCTATCCAGAAGGACAAGAGCAGCAGCTGTATGGGAACACCACCATCTTCAAGTTCCCCTCCAAGCCAATCACCACCCTGACTTGGAAATCTATCAGCGTTCCTTCACTGTCCTCCTCCTTTACCGGTGTTTCTGTGTAGTCTGTGGGAAAATTGTCACAAACTCTCAGATGTTAGGAAGGAGGTCTCTGCAGGGGCGACAGGATTGTGTTTACCGTCCCTTTTCCAATACCGAGGCTGCTGCCGGGTGTTCTGTCTAGTTTTATCCTTTAAGACCTCGGATTAGTTTGATACAATAGAGTGCTTTGCTTGGCCGTTTCAGAGACCATTGAAGAGTTTATCACATCTCTGTGTGTCTGGAGTCACTTTTAGGCCAGATCAGGAAAGCACGGGAGATTCACTTCCTGAAAGTCCATGGGAGAAGCAAATTCGTGTTTACAATCGACATTGGCTTCAAGGTCACTGTTACTGACACCAGATTTTGCATCTTAATATTTTATTAATTATTTTTAATTTCCAGAATCTGCCAGAGCATTTGTCTGGTCTGGATTAGTAATCCAGCGACATCTCCACATTAGCACCATCTCCACATGGGGACCTATTGGAAACCACACTGAGCAGGTTATTTCTGTGCTGCTTGACTACTCTGTCAAAAATAACTCCCACCAATTTGTCTATCGTGACTACTGAGGCAGTAGTAATTGGTCAGATTGTAATTATTCTCCTCTTAGGGGACTGGACATAGCTGAGTAATTTTCCCCATTGCCAGGGAGATGTCAGAGTTGGAGCTGGAATGAAACAGCTTCCCCAGGGACACGACTTATTGTGCAGCACAGGTCTTCAGTCCCATTGCAGGAATGGGGTCAGGGCCCATTACCTTTGTCGTATCTACTGTGTTCAGCTGTTTCTTCATCTCACGTGCATCGAATAGAATTGATTAAAGACTGGCATCTGTGATTCTGCGGGCATCATGGCGATGGTGAAGTTGATCGTCGACTCAACACTTCTGGCTGAGGATCGGGCAGATATTACATTTTTGACTTTTACACTGATGCGTTGGTCTGTTCCATTATCTACAATGGGGATGTTTGTGGAGTCCTTTCCTCCAGTCATTTGTTTAATGATCCATTACCACTTATGACTGAATGTGGCAGGACTGCAAAGCTTCGATCAGATCTGTTGCTCAGGTGTGATAACATTAATGGGTTAGCATCAGGTTTAGGTTCACATGGTTCTGACCCTGACATGTTCACCCACAGTCATTACTGAAACATAGATCGTGTTGATTGTAATGGCAGACTAAGGAGCTTATCCCTGGGCAAAATGTTACAGGTGGTGGTTGAATAGTGTTCTGCTTCTCCTGCTATTGTGGTTTACAGCATTCCGTGAATACGCAGTTTTGAGCTGCAATATCTGAAATGCAATTCTAATGTCTGTCCCCTAGTTCACATCGAGACTCTTTCACCCATCAACCCTGTACTCAGTGACCGACTCTGGTTTCTGATGTGGTAACACTTTCATTTTCATATTCTCACTCTGCTGAGGTCATGCTCCTAATCTGACACAATCCATCAAAAAAAACTAATTTTAATTTAATTGTTTAATTCATCTGAATCTTTTTCCTTGAGTAATACCATCGTCTGTGTTTAAATTGAATGTGTTTCCATATGTTTCTCTCCCTGACCATGATTAAGAGCTCTGTCGTGTCACTGATACCGGCCTTATGTATTTTCAGAGCCAAGGAACTCTTTGGATTCCCAATCATCTTCACCACATTGTATGTTTTTCTCATTTGTTTTGATGCCTTATCACTCATGGCTGGCTTGTCCTCCCATGAGTACATTTCACCCTTTTTGGGAGAGTTTCATATATCCTCTGAATTATCCAGCATAAATTCCTGCCATTGCTGCTCCATGGTCATCCCTACTCGGCTCCCCTTCGAATTTACTCTGGCCAGTTCCTTCCTCATGTCTTTGTTGTGACATTGCTCAATTATAATCACATTACATCAAAAAGAGAGCAATAGATATAAACTGAAAGAAGAATTTTTGAGAGATGGGACATAAAGAATAATTGGCAAATTTCTTAACTAGATACAAAGAGAGAACGAGAGAGAGGATATAGACGAGGAAATGTGAAAAATTAGAAAACTAGATTATTGAAAGAAGTAGATGTACATCCCTCAATGTTTTGGTAATTCCGGTGTGCTGTAGTCCTTTGTACAGTACATGTACAACATAGGAATCTGTTCAAATGCTGGGTCTGATGCCAGAATTTTAATCTCCAATAATACGACAGACACTAGCTTTGGAAAGAACCCAGCAGGCCAATATACTGAATTCCCTGTTGAAAATGGATTAACTGAAGTACGTTGCGATACCACAAGCAAGAATTTAAAACACACATCCTGATAAGAATGAGAGTATAGTGTAGAGAATTCCAGAAAAAGGAGGGAACATTGAGAGAAGGGGAACATATCACATTAGCTGAGCATGAAGTAATGTTTCATCAATTTTATACATCATGTGCATCATTTTTCGATAACTGTGTCTCTGTTATTCATTTAGAATGTGTTGTGCACACATGAAAAATATCTGCACACACATTGATTAAACAATGTATACAAAATCATTTTTTCGACATTGAAATGGTCCTGTTGTCATGCTACCAGGATGCATGAACACCAACTGGTCACCAAAAGACACGACCCACTATCACTATGTTCCATAATACAGAAAAGGAAGGGCACCATTTTGACTGTAACAACACACACATACGAAGACACGCCAGGACGTTCTTAGAGGAATGGCATTGTAACCAGAAGTCCATCAGTAAAAACATCAATTTATATCCTATCGACCTTATCTTGTAATAAAGAAAACTGGAAATAACATCACCCACCTTAAGAAACTAAGGCCTTTTAATAGAGAGGCGGGACATACCACCAGCATTTCAGCGGAGATGCTCACTGATGATGTCACCTAGTCATGGTGACGAAACGTCCGAAAGCAAACCTTCAAGTTCAGCGAGCTAACATGCATACATAAAAAGTGTTATTTGTAATTAATTAGTGGAATTTAGGAGTTCTCTGTCACCCACGTTTCAAAAGATTATGATGTGAGATTAGCGTTTCTGGGTGTGTGGTTTTAATTAACAGAGGGGTTCGACATTGATGTCATAACAGTTTGGGGCCTTGCCATATGGGATTTGGACCGACTTGAACAGATTTGGGGTACAAAAGGTCCCAGAAGATTCCAACACGTGGCAATTATTGAACTAGATCTTCAAATAAAACCGGTGAGAAAATTCATTTAACTCTGTTAACTTGTGGTCGGTTCAATTAAAACTGAGAGAAATGGCTTTTAACATTACTAAAGAGGTTCCCAAGTTTGCCAAAGAAGTTTAGAAAGGCAGAAGACGGAATATATTTAGAATTAGCAAATAAATTAGAATTGGGTTTAACCAGTGACAAAAGGAAAGCTTTAATTGTAATGGAGATGGTCAAGTACTTTGGTGTGTGAGAGAAACAGGCAACTGCAGTAGAGTTAGAAAAGACTTAAATTACAAATGCACGGTTTGTGAAAATTTGTAGCTCAGGTTGAGTTTTAGGGTGTAGGTTTGCTCGCTGAGCTGTAGGATTGATATCCAGACATTTCATTACCTGGCTAGGTAACATCATCAGTGGCGACCTCCAAGTGAAGCGAAGCTGTTGTCTCCTGCTTTCTATTTATATGTTTGTCCTGGATGGGGTTCCTGGGGTTTATGGTGATGTCATTTCCTGTTCGTTTTCTGAGAGGTTGATAGATGGTATCTAGATCTATGTGTTTGTTTAGGGCGTTGTGGTTGGATCTATCCTGGGACAGGCTAAGCAAAGACATGCCAGAGAATTCCTAGAGGCCTGGCACTCCAACCATTTGTATTTTCACTCTTTCTGACATGTTACTCAAGAGCGAGATAATTTGTGGAATTAGGACAGAAATTAAGGTTGGGGACAGAAACATCAAGATTGGAGAACTAACAGTAAGAGTGAGTGACAGAGTGTCAGTCCCAGGAATACAGTGTGTTCTTGTGAATGATTTAATAGGATCCAATGTGGGAGAGTCACCCCTTGTGGTGGAGAAGTCAAATAAAAACTAGGGAACTGAGGAGTTAAAGGAAATACACCCAGGAATTTTCCAGACTGTGTAGTAACAAGATCCCACTGTCATAAGCAGAATGGACAAACGAAAGAAAAAGACAAAAGAGTTGATGTTCAGTTAACTGACCCCCTGTTTGATGTAACGGTGCAGGAAAAACCTGAACGTGGAGAAAAACGGTAGGTTAGTGCAGAAGGGAAATGGGCCGAAGTGCACCAGATTGTGTTATTGGTCGCATACCGTGTTACGGGTAGCACATCAACTAACTGCAGGTGGTCACCTAAGTTTACGGAAGACTGAAGCTAAACTACATAAGCAATTCTAGTGGCCTGGAATGCACAAGGACGTGGTTATTTTTTGTTGTACATGTAACACATGCCAAATGGTAGATAAGTCACAGGCAGTAATAAAACCAGCACCTTTGTTGCAAATTCCTGCATTCGAAGAAGCTTTCACGTGGGTTGCGATTAATTGTGTAGCTTCCCTTTCTAAAATAAAAATAAAAGAAACCAATATTTGCTGAGCATAATGGATGTGTCTATCAGATTTAAAGAGGCAATTCCATTATGGAGTGTTAAGGCAAAAAGTGAAGTGCAGGAGTTGGAAGCTTCTTTTACTCGCTGTGGGCTCCGCAGAGAGATTCAGTCAGACCAAGGGTCTCATTTTACCGCTCAGCTGTTTTAGGAAGTCATGGATAGCTTAGACATACAGCACTTTAAATCAAGGGCGTCCCATCCTGAATCCCATTGAGTATTGTAAAGTTAGCGTCATACGCTGAAGACCATGTTAACATCGTACTGTCAGTATTGGCCAAATGATTGGGACAAAGGTGTCACATTAAATTGCTTATCATCAAAGATACCCGAAATAAATCTACTCAGTTTACTTCCTTTGAGTTAATTTTCGTACATGAAGTGAAGTCTTTTGAATTGAATTAAATCTAAATTGACAGGACCAAAGTCGGAGATCTCACACTTGGACTATGTATGTGAGGTGAGGGAGAGATTAGATGGAGTAGGTGAGTTAGCGCAACAGCACCTGAAGAGGGCACAGCATTGAATAAAGCAGATATAAAACTCTGAAACAGCGGAGAGTGAAGCAGGTAGGGATGACGTATTAGTAGTTTAAATAATGCTCAGGATACCAGAAGCCAACTGAATTTGAATATTATTGTTCCGACACCTGGAAAGCAATCAAATTATGAGAATTATTGTACCATGGGGAGGATATAAACCCAGCATTTTGAACACTAGGGGAAGAGCCACTGCCATCCAACAGCAGAGTAACTGCTGCAGAGCAGGAGTGCGAACTGTCTCTCTCAAAAGCACTCTCTATCAAAGATACATGTTCATGTCAAACCTACTTGCAGTAAAACAAAACGTGATTTGGGGATCAGCGGCTGGAAGAATGAACACAACGGGGAAGATAGAGACTGTGTGGTCTTGAGATTGCAAGGTTTAATATGTGGGTTGGTAGAATAGCATATTTTTATGGAGTTGGAAACAGATAGTAAGTTGCTAAGAAAAGAGGGTCTTGTATTTTTGAACAGCTGTTGTTTAGTGTTCACTCTTGACGTTAGCAAACTAATTTGTGAATGTTTGTTTAAATAGTGGAAGTAGGAGATATGTGTCACTCATATTTTAACAGATTACGAGGTGAGGCGAGCTTTTCTGGGTGTTTGGTTTGAATTAACAGAGAGGTTCGATTCCACCTTGTAAATGTCCATCCAAGCTAACCCCATTTCCCTGCAGTTGGCCCATATCCTTCTCGTCCTTTCCCATCCACATATTTACCCAAATGCTTTTTAAATGTTGTTAATGTACCACCCTCAACCTCATCTGCTGGTAGCTCATCCACGTACCAGCCTTCTGTGTAAAGAAGTGGCTCCTCAGATTCCCTTTTATTCCTTCCCCTCTCAACGTAAACTGATCCCCTCTAATCCTTGATTCTCTAAAGTTTGGAAAAAGACTGAGAGCATTCGCCCTATCCATGCCCCTAATGATCCTATGCAGCTCTATAAGGTCCCCCCTCAGTCTCCTACACTCTATTGGAAAGGTCCTAGCTTGTCCAACGTCTCCCTATAACTCAGGCCATGGGGTCCTGGCAACATCCATGTTAATTTCTTCTGCACGCTTTCTAATTTCATTAAATGCTCCCTAATACAAAGTGACAAAAACTGAACAGAATGCTCCAAGTGCGGCCTTACCAAAGTTCTGTATAACTGCAGCATAACTTCCCTACTTCCATATTCAATGTACGGCCTGTTGAAAGTCAGTGTGTCAAATGCCTTCGTCACTGCCTTGCCTACCTGTGACTCCACTCTCAGAGAACCTTGCATCTGAACGCCAAGGTCTCTCTGCCCACTACACCCCTTAAGGTCGTCCCATTCACCATGAAACTGCTACCTTGAGTTCAGTTTCCAAAATACAAGACACCATGCATCTATATTAAATTCCATTTGCCATTTCTCGGCCCACTTCCATACCTGATTAAATTCCTGCTGCAATTTCTGATAAACTTCCTCACTGATCACACTACCAATTATATTAGTGTCATCTGCAAACTGACTAATCATGCCTTGTACATTCTCAACCAATTCATAGATAATAAACAGCAATGGACCCAGCTCCGGTCTGACAAGCATTCTTCCATTAAACCCCCTGCTTCCTACCATCAAGCCAACTGTGTATTCAATTGGCCAGTTCCCCCAGAATTCCACGTGATAGAACCTTCCAGAACATGTGGAAACATATCAAAGGTCTTACTGAAACCCATAGAGACTACGTTTACCGTTCGGCCCTCATCAACCTTCTTGGTCACTTCATCAACAAACTCTAACAAATTTGGGAAGCGTGATCTCCAACTCACAAGTCTATGCTGACTGCTCCAAATATAAGTAATGGGTGTAAGTAATGGGTGCAGTCAATGGTATGCTGTCCTTCATTGTAAGATGATTCAAGTTCGTAAGTAATGCCATCTTCCTGCTGTTGTAGAGCCTTGCTGAGAGAGTGGTTGGGACACTCTCTACAGATTTGATCTCCTTTGTACCGAATGATCTCCTTACCACAGACACGCATGATGGTATCACGAGGATAGAGTGAAGAAGCTGAGTGTTTAATCAGTAGAGCTTTGAAAGAAGAAGAAATGGTGACGCTAAACACGAGAAGTGGCAGCGATCACTTATTTCCAAAAGTCACACTGATCGGGTGAGAAATTCCATACTTTACCCAGGATTGATTGGTTTGATTTATTGTCACATGTACCTCAGTACAGGGAAACACTTTATTTTTGAGCAGTGGAGGCAGGTCATAGTAAGCATGGCCAGACAGATCATAGGGTGGAAATAGACTTGGACAGAGTAAGGCACACAGGTTACACTGAATAGGACGTGCACTAGACACGATCAACACGAACAAGATCAGCATTATTTGAACTTAGAGAGTCCATTCATCAGTCTAACGTGACTTTCCTAATAGTTTATATGCCTAAATTAACTCGCCCCTCGTTATTGGGCAGTCGGCGTGTAAACCCTGTACTCAACGTCATGTTGCTCACAATCCCCAACAGCAGCCACAATACCTTCCATCTGAAACAGGTAGCCATTCCCACCAGCTTCCGCCCTACATAGAGAACACCAGGGTGTCTTTTCAGAGATGATTATTGCCTTCTTGTGACTTCAAACAAGATGTATGGCTTCCCTCCTCACCACTGAAAAACTACGTTAAAGTCCCACGTGTGTATCATGACTGACGGAGCTACGAGGAACAACGTGGAGCAGTCTGTCTGTGCAGCCTCTGCTCCACTTGGTCATCATGTTAGAGCATCAATTAGGAGACAGCGAGGACTGCGGTTGCTGGAGATCAGAGTAGACAGTGGTTTGCTGGAAAAGCACAGCAGGTGAATCGACGTTTCCGGCATAAGGTATTCATCAGGAATCAGTATCAATTACCTCATTCTGCCCCTTTGTAAGTGCATTGAGGTGGGAATGTCCTCCTACCGTTCCTGTGTAAGTGACTCAAGGGACTGAATGGCTTCTTCCTAGTCTGATTGGACAGGGCCAAAGGCCTGACTGGGTTATCCCTGGTTCCTGTTTAACGGCTCGATGTGCCGACAAGTGTGATGATGCTGCAGCTTTAAGAGGTTATTTTGTTCTGGTTTCTTTTAAGCGAGAGATTGAACGATCGTTACAAAGCTGGTTAGTTAAGACCACTTGAGTAACAGCTAGGGAGGCCTTGGGTTTATTTTAATGCAGCCTGAATGAGTGTGATAAGCTCTCACATAATAGGATCTCCGGGTTTTGCTTTGTCAGTAACATCAGAAACTATTGGGGTCTCCACAGAGTTGGAAGCTTCAGTGACTATCTCCTGGCAGCTAACCTTGCTGACATTTCTCTTGATGCAGTTTTTAATTTCTGGACTGGAGAGATATTTGTGACATTCTGTGTCTGAATTTTCCTTTTTGCCAAGGGCTGTGTTTAAAGGATTTTCCTATATTGGAACAGTTCATTAGTAATAGTTGATGTGGTTCTTTTCGCCCAGATGGGAACTTGTGTTGCAGACGTTTCGTCCCCTGTCTAGTTGACATCGTCACATTCAATCAATAAGCACATCGATCTGGACCCAATATACCGGCCAGTGCAGCGGACAGCTGGAACTGACAACCGGAAGCAGAAGATACAAACCACTATATCTGCCGGAGGAAAGATCACAGAATTGCTTCACAGGAGTCCCCCAAGCCCTGAGGGTGTCACCGAGACAGGGACGAAACGTCTGCAACACAAATTCCCAGTTCGGCAAACAGAACCGCAACAACGAGCACCCAATCTACAAATCTTCTCCCAAACTTGAATTAGTAATAGTTCCTAAATCTGTTATTCTGTTAACTTGTCCAATAGAATTACGTTATTCTGAATTCCTCTTTCTTTGGTTTTATTTCATCTTTCGTGTTAAAGTAAATGGCATTTTGCATCACACCGAGTAGTTTGACCAGTCACTCTCTATCTGGAACCGACAGTTTACATTTTCTTTAAAATAAGAAAACGTAAGAGCCTCGGCTACGCCTTCAAATATTGTTGAGGAGCTTTTGTGCGGTCAATCACACTAGACTCCTTCTCTTCATGAGTAATAGGCTGGAGGCACTGAATGGGCTGTCCCTGTCCTTCTCCAATAGTGTGAATGGGCCGAATGACTTACTCATATTCCTGTGAAACCAGCGTGAGGTGCGGAATGAACTCTTATTTTACTGGGGCAATGTGCAGTGACAGGCAATCTTTTTACATGAATGTTATTGACTCTTTAAAAGCACAAGCCTCAATAGAGTTTGGGTCCTGCTGCACATGGACACAGACCAGTTCAGGACCTGACGGGGGCGTCAGATTATTCTAAACATTGTGGAATCTTCAGTGACCATCCCCACTTCTGATCTTATGGTGGGAAGGGTGAGGGTGGGGAGACATTGATGAAGCAGCTGAAGATGTTTGTGAAGAGGAAGCTACCCTGAGGATTTCCCACAGAGGTGACCCAGGACTGAGATGATGAACACCTTCCTTTGTGCCATGTTTGACCCCAAACACTGGAGAGTTTACTCTGATTCCCATTAAGTCCAGTTTTGTTAAGCTCCTTGATGTCAACAGACGTCAACCACTGCCTTGATATCAGGGCCAGTCATTTTTACCGAAACCCTTGTGTCAATCTCTTTTGTTCGTATCAATAGGCCATGATAAAGGAGCATGAAGTGTTTTCTTCAAACAGGTGGGATTGAATGTTAGGATTTCTCTCCTCAAGGGTGTTCGGGGAGTTAGATGACTAAACGTATTTGAAGAGGAGGTAGATGGATATTGACCTGTCAGAGAGTTGAGGGCTATGAAAAATTGAGTATGAAAGAGGATTTGCGAGCAAGAGCAGATCAACCACGATCTTAGTGAAGGACAAGACAGGCTTGGGGACTGAACGCCCTGCTCCTGTTTCTGATGTTCTCATGTTCTGTAATTGGAAAGTTAGTGGGTGTAATTTTCATGCATGTGCAATTACTGCATATTGCAGTCAGGAGGCCAGAGGATTCTATGATCCATCACTGGGTGAGGTATGGGGGCTGCATTCACAATGAATCTGGGTCTACAACATGATCAACAAATGAAACACAAGTTTCAGAGACGGGAAGCTCTGTAAAGAGAGATGACGGGCCTCTTTCATACCCAACCTGGGTTTTCCAATTACATTTCCAAAATCACTTCAAAGCGTGGTGACAGCCCTGAAGGGCTGAATGGTCTCCTCTGTTTCTATGCAACAGGTTATAGTTGTAAGTAGCCTCCAACTGCCCCTGCCTAGCAAGTTTGAGGGGCTGAATGGAACATAGGAACATGGGACTGAGGAGTAGGAGCGGGTCATTAGATACTTTGAGCCTTCTCCACCAGACACTAAAATTGTGGTTGATCAAGTTATGGTCTCAGCATTACTTTCCTCTCTGTGTTCAATTATCTGTGCCTCACTTCCCTGTCAAATAATTAACTAACGCAGCTTTGAGTCCATGAGAACATAGAAGCACGATTAAAACTTCCAGTGAAGAGAATTCCGTCGTGAAAGGTCCTTTCAGAATTTTTCATCTTCCCTCTTATAGAATCAGAGAGTCATGCATAACGGAAACAGACCCGTTAGTCCAATCTGTTCACTCCGATCAGTTATCAAATCTGATTTAGTCCCATTTGCCAGCATTTGGCCAATATTCCTCCTTTATCAGAGACTTTTTAAATGTGTAATTGAACCCCCTTTGACCACTTCCTCTAACAGCAATTTCTGTACACACAATACTCTCTGTTTGAAACGTTTATCTTCAGGTACCTTCTAAATCATTCGCCCTCTCGCCTTCAACCTATGCCCTCTTGTTCTGGACTCCCCTATCCTGGGATCAGAACATGGCTATTCAGAATATCCATACCCCTGATGATTTTATAATCCTCTATTATGTCACCCCTCAGCCTCTGAGGAGAAAGCACCTCAACCTAATCAACCTCTCCCTGAAGCTCAAACCTTCAGTTCTGGAACGTCTGTGTAAATCTTTTCTGCAGACAATCGAATTGTACACAGTATTCTTAAAATGGCCTCACCAACATCCGGTACAGATGCAACATGCCACCACAACCCCTAGAGTTAGTGCTCTGACTGATTAAGGCAAATGTGCCAAATGTGTTCTGCACCAGTTTGTCTACCTGCGACTCCACTTTCAAGGAACAATGTACCTGCAGCCCTATGTCCCTTTGTTTCACAACACTCCCCAGGACGTTACAATTAAGTGCATAACTTCTGCCCTGAAATGCCTTCCCAAAATGCAATTTATCTAAATTAAACTTCATCTGTCAGTCCTTGCCCCTTTGTCCCATCTAATTGTGGCCTCGTTGTACTCTGAGGTAATCTACTACACCACCTTTCTGATGTAATCTGTAAACTTACTAACTTTCGCCCCGATATTCACATCCAATGATGAAATGCAGTGAACTCAGTACTGATTCTTACAGTACACTGCTGCTCACAAGCCTCAAGTCTGAAAAATACCCGTCTTCCTTCAAGCCAATGTGACTAGCTTCCCCTGTATCCCATGTGACTGAAACTTACTAATCTGTCTGCCAATCGGAATGTTATGAACACCTTGCTGAGGTCCATATAGACAATGTCTACCAAACTGCCTTCATCAATCTTCTTTGTCATCTCTTCATAAAACTCAATCAAATTAATGAGACATGATTCCCCATGCAGGAAGCCACGTTGACTACGCTGATCAGCCCTTGCCTTCCCAAACGTATGTCAATCCCATTCCTCAGAATCCCCACCAACAACCTATCCACCACTGACATCGGGCTCAGTGGTCAATAGTTCCCCAGCTTTTTGGGTCACTGTTTCCTTTTCTAGTCCCACTCCTCCACTGCTCGCAACAAATGTTAAATGTAACCAGGTTGGTGATATCAGTCTCAGACTGGGTCAGTGTCAGTTTTAGGGACACGTCAGGCTAGTTTCTTTAATCTGCTAAAATAGCACGTTTATGATCCAGAGCAATGTTACTCAAACTACCAGGGAAAGATGAATGGCAATCTGTTTGGATATTGCAAATAAAGAATCGATACCTCCCATTCTAAAAACCCTGGTGCACGTGCGCACGTACAAAATCTCTGCAAGTTCAAGTTGAAAGAACGTTGTCGACATATTAGTCTAACTCATGACGAAAGGAAAAATTGAGAGATTGTCCCAAATGTTATTCTGCTTCTGAAGATATTCTACTCACACAAACTGCGAATAATGGGATTTCATCCTGGAACAGTTGGATTTCGCAGAATTCCCTATGCATTAGGGAGTGATAAGATTCCAAGGAGTTCTGGTCAGGATTGTCCAGTGGCTCAGTGGTTAGCACTGATGCCTCACATCACCAGGGACCTAGGTTCGATTGCAGCGTCGGGTGACTCTCTGTGTGGGGTTTTCATATTATCCCCTTGTCTGTGTGAGCTTCTAATGAATGCTCCAGTTTCCTCCCACAGTCCAAAGCTGTGCAGGTTAGGTGGAGTGTTCATGCTAAATTGTCCATAGTGTTCAGGGTTTTCTAGGTTAGGTGCATTAGTCAGGGGTAAAAGTAAGGGAACGCGTCTGCGAAAGTTACTCTTTGGAACGTTGTATGGACTTGTTGGGATGAAGGGCCTGTTTTCACACTTCAGGAATTCTACAAAAAGAAGAATGGTAACGATGACTGTGGAGCTTTTTATTACCGTTTGCACGCATTGCTGTGATGAGGAACAATGAAGGAGAGAGAATTCAATAGTCTGTTCGTTCTCGGGCAGATTACATTTTCTCCCTCTCTGAGCTGAATCACACAGTAATGTCATCCTCTCCCAAACTGGACCATGTGAGGTCTCCTTGTACATTGTCCAAACTATGTCTCCATCACATTCCCTGCTCCATGTAGGTGCATCATTGCTGCTGTCATACACAGAGCCATACACTTAGCAGAAAATGGTCTCGGTCGATTTGAAGATATGTTTAGATATTTCTGCATCATTAAAAAATAAAATGTTTAATGTATTCAGAATACCTGTGTCAAAATGAATGCATTTTGTAACAAAGACAGAAATTGTTGGAAAAGCTCGGCAGGCCTGTCAGCATCCAGATGCCTTTTACATGCTGTAGTTTTTTCCAGCCTCCGTCATTCCTGTGGCCGCTCATTTCATATGCACACCACCCTCTGCGTGAAAAGATGCCCCTTAGGCCTCTTCAAAATCTTTCCCCTCTCACTTTCAACCAATGCCCTCTGGTTGTGGACACTCCTAACCTGGGGGAAAACCCTGACTACTCACCCTATCCATGAACGTTCCGATTTTATAAACATCTTATGCTACGAAATGTGACTCCAATCAACACGAATGGCTGTGTTTTCCGTCATCCTGGGCCTAAATTCCCAAATTCAATACTGACACCTCATCTGTCTCCATCAGGTCACAATTCTAAAACCATTTTAATCATTTTGTTCAGATGCATCCTGAGACACTTCTGTGGCTTTACACCAAGGCCTTTGTGCCCGGAGGCAGGACACTAGCACCCATAAAGCTGTAACATTATTCTCCTGTGTGTTTGTTCATCAGTCTGTTCTGACACGCTGTGACATACGTCTGCAACAGGCAGAACTTGAATTCAGACCATTTAGTCGAGAGATAGGAACATTACCACACAAGTTCAGGAATTGGAATCAAATCGAGAGCTCTGGCTCAGAGGCAGGGACACTACGCACTACACTACCATACCCAGATTTTGGGTCATATGTTAAGTGCCAGCTTTCAGCTCGGTATGGATTTATTATAATCAGGTTACCATTATGAACTACACAAAACGCTTCGTATTGTTAAACAAGTGCAAGACATTTGTCTCAACTGTAGGATGTTGAGTGCACGTGCTATGCTACCGAAATTAACCATGACACCTTTAATTGCTTTATCTGTAGTCTACAATATTAGGGAAAGAATTCCTGCAGACACACTCTGCACAATGAAGGGTCTCAAATAGATATTTATTACTGAACACCAGAGACGGAGAAAGAGCATAATTTCTGGCCCCAAAGCACTGACCAGTATTACCACCAAAAACGTGTGTGACTGCTCTCTTCCTAAAACCATGAAATGATACCAGGCCGCTGATTACTGTCCAGCCTCTCCTCCCCACTGACCTTTTCTGCAATCAATCCCTCATCCCCCTAACCACACAAGGTAAACCAAGCTCAGGGTATTTGTGAAAATCAAGGCCGGAGTGTGCAGGCCTCCTGGAGATGGGGAGGGAATTTTAAAATTAAACAGGGAAGGTGAGGAGGTAGTAATATCACACACTGGGCTGAGGAATGGCAGTTGGTGTTTAGATTTGATTCATTCGAGGAATTGGATTTGGTAAATCAAACAAGAGCGGCGCCTATACAATTAAAAGTAGGGTATTTGGCAGTGTTGTAGGACAGTGACCTAGGCCGTCAGGTACAATTCTTTAAAATTTGCATCTCATATGGGCAAAGTCTTAGAGAGAATTATAAGGGATAGGATTTATGCACATCTGGATAAGAATGATGTGATCAAGGATAGTCAGCATGGTTTTGTGAAGGGCAGGTCGTGCCTCACAAACCTTATTGAATTCTTTGAGAAGGTGACGAAGGAGGTAGATGAGGGGAAAGCGGTAGATGTAGTATATATGGATTTTAGTAAGGCGTTTGATAAGGTCCCCCATGGTAGGCTACTGCAGAAAATACAGAGATATGGCATTGAGGGTGAGTTGGAGGTTTGGATTAGGAATTGGCTCTCTGGAAGAAGACAGAGGGTAGTAGTTGATGGCAAAGATTCATCTTGGAGTGCCGTCACTAGTGGTGTTCCGCAAGGATCTGTTTTGGGACCATTGCTGTTTGTCATTTTTATAAATGACCTGGAGGAAGGGTTAGAAGGTTGGGTGAGCAAGTTTGCGGATGATACGAAAGTCGGAGGAGTTGTAGACAGTGAGGAAGAATATGGCAGGTTACAGCGGGATATAGAGAAGCTGCAGAGCTGGGCAGAAAGGTGGCAAATGGAGTTCAATGTAGCTAAGTGTGAAGTGATTCACTTTGGTAAGAGTAATAAAAAGATGGATTACTGGGCTAATGGTAGACTACTTGGTAGTGTGGAAGAGCAGAGGGATCTTGGTGTCCATGTACACAGATCTCTGAAAGTTGCCACCCAGGTAAATAGTGCAGTGAAGAAGGCATATGGCGTACTGGCTTTTATTGGTAGAGGAATTGAGTTCCGGAGTCCTGAGGTCATGCTGCAGTTGTATAAGACTCTGGTGCGGCCGCTTCTGGAATATTGTGTGCAGTTTTGGTCGCCATACTATAGGAAGGATGTGGAGGCACTGGAACGGGTGCAGAGGAAGTTTACCAGGATGTTGCCTGGTATGGTAGGAAGATCCTATGAGGAAAGGCTGAGGCACTTGGGGTTGTTTTCTTTGGAGAAAAGAAGGTTTAGGGGTGATTTGATAGAGGTGTACAAGATGATTAGGGGGTTAGATAGGGTTGACAGTGAGAACCTTTTTCCGCGTATGGAGTCAGCTATTACAAGGGGGCATAGCTTTAAATTAAGGGGGGGTAGATATAGGACTGATGTTAGGGGTAGGTTCTTCACTCAGCGAGTCGTAAGATCATGGAATGCCCTGCCAGTAGCAGTAGTGGACTCTCCCTCTTTATGGGTATTTAAGCGGGCATTGGATAGGTATATGGAGGATAGTGGGTTAGTGTAGGTTAGGTGGGCTTTGATCGGCGCAACATCGAGGGCCGAAGGGCCTGTACTGCGCTGTATTGTTCTATGTTCTATGTTCTATATAGATAGTGTGGTCAAAAGTATGTTCAGCACACTTGTCAGACCTTTGAGTATCAGAATTCAGACGTCATGTTGGGGTTATACAGGATATTGGTGAGACCTCATCTGGAATACTGTGTCCAGTCTGGTCACCATGCCCGCTCATTCCATAGGCACACCATCCTCTGGGTGAAAAAGCTGCCCCTTACGTCACTTTTAAATTTTTCCCCACTAACCTTAAAAATATGTCCACTAGTTTTGGACTCCCGTACCCTTAGAAAATACCTCGACTATTCACTTTCATATTATTGACCTTGATATTATTAAGCTGGAGAGGGTTCAGAAGAAATATTTCACAACTGGGAAGGAGGCCTTGAGATTGGTGTTGGCGTTACAACATTTCAGCATTTACATTGCCTATAACGTGTCTGAGACAAATCTCTGTACTGATGACAACGTCTGAACATTTTTAGAGGAATTTAGGGAAAAAATCTTCCAGTCTACAAAGCCTTCCAACTTACATTCAATTCCAACTTACACAGATAACAGGACAAGAAACCGTACTTGCTGCCAAGTTGTCGAGAATAGGATGAAGAAAAACTGAGACGTTCTGTAGCAGAAGTAAACGGATTGAAATAGAATCGGGTTGTGAATGTTTGCATGCTTAGTGTCAATGCAACATATATGTATTGTAGTCTACAAAAACAGGAAGAATAAAGAGTTTAAAAGGAGGCCATCTTTGTATATCGGTGTTTTTTTTTCAAACGGAACGTTGTGACGGTGCTGTCACGTTAAAAAGGTTATTTTCTCTTGTTTTTTTTTTAGGAGACGTCTTAGAGACAGAGATGCCGAACTGCCATCTGAAAATAGCTTAAGTAAATAACTGAGAAGGCCTTTAGGCTGGACTAAAACGTTGGTAACTATGGTAGGGCAGTGGCCAACTCCCCAGACCAGGTCTTCTCGTTTTGTTTTTGCTGCAGCATTCAGAAGCTGCTTGGGTTTCCAGAAGGGGTGGAAGTTTCACTATATGATCCCAGTTGCTATTCTCTCTGAAAACTCTCTGAAAGTTGCTTCTTCCTGGATTGGAGAACTGCACATAAGATTCTGTGTTTGAATTTATCTTTATGCCGGGGGTGTGTTTATGGGATGTTCCTTATTAGCGCAGTTAATTAGTAGAAGGCACTGTATCTATTGTTTGCATAGTTGTTCCAGAAGAGAAGCTCTCCCCAATTGTTCTTCTCTTTGATTGTGTTTTAATTGGAGCGTTTGAATGGATTGCATTTTGCTTAACATTGAGTGGGTTGACCAGTTGCAACATCTGGAACAAACAGTTTGCATCTACGTCGTAAAAAAGGAAACGTTAGTGTCCAGGCTGCCTTCTTAAAATATTTTGACGGAGTCAAAAGAGTCCCAGATATTGACTGGGAAAGCTATAGCTCGAGTTCATTAGATGGGTCGGTGTTTATCCAATGTGTGCAGGAGGGTTTCCTGACACAATATGTAGACAGGGCAACAAGAGGTGAGGCTATACTGGATTTGGTTCTAGGTAATGAACCAGGCCAGGTGTTAGACTTGGAGGTAGGTGAGCACTTCGGGAACAGTGACCACAACTCGGTGACTTTTACTCTAGTGATGGAGAGGGATAAGTGTGCACTGCAGGGCAACAGTTATAGCTGGGGGCAGGGAAATTATGATGCGGTGAGGCATGACTTAGGATGCGTGGATTGGAAAAATAGGCTTCAAGGGAAGAACACAAATGATATGTGGAGATTGTTCAAGGAACAGCTAATGGGTGTCCTTGTTAAGTATGTACCATTCAGGCAGGGAGTAAAGGGTCTTGTGAGGGAGCCGTGATTTAATAAGGAATTGGAATTCCTTGTGAAAGGGAAGAGGGCGGCCTATGTAAAGATGAGGCGTGAAGATTCAGTTGAGGCGATTGAGAGTTATAAGGTAGCCAGCAAGGATCTAAAGAGAGAGCTAAGAGCAGCGAGAAGGGGACATGAAAAGTCCTTAGTTGGTAGTATTAGGGAAAATCCAAAGGCTTTCTATAGGTATGTCAGGAATAAAAGGATGACTAGGGTAGGTATCGGTCCAGTCAAGGATAGTAGTGGGAAGTTGTGTGTGGAGGCGGAGGAGATTGGTGAGACACTAAATCAATACTTTTCGTCAGTATTCATTCAGGAACAGGATACTGTTGCTGATGTGAATATTGAGTCACAAGTGATTAGAATGGATGGCCTTGAGGTACGGAGGGAAGAGGTCTGGGGAATACTGGAAAGGATGAAAATAGATAAGTCCCCTGGGCCTGATGGCATTTATCCTAGGATCCTGTGGGAAGCTAGGGAGGAGATAGCGGAGCCATTGGCCTTGATTTTTATGTCGTCGTTGTCTACGGGAATAGTGCCAGAAGACTGGTGGATAGCGAATGTGGTCCCCTTGTTCAAGAAGGGGAGCAGGGATAGCCCGAGTAACTATAGGCCAGTGAGTCTCACTTCTGTTGTGGGCAAAGTCTTAGAAAGAATTGTAAGGGATAGGATTTATGAACATCTGGATAGGAATAATGTGATCAAGGATAGTCAGCATGGTTTTGTGAAGGGCAGGTCGTGCCTCACAAAGCTTATTGATTCTTTGAGAATGTGACCAAGGAAGTGGACGAGGGTAAAGCAGTAGATGTGGTGTATATGGATTTTAGCAAGGCGTTCGATAAGATACCCCATGGCAAGCTAATGCAAAAACTACGGAGGTATGTCATTGTGGGTGCATTAGAGGTTTGGATTAGGAATTGGCTGGCTGGAAGGAGACAGAGGGTAGTAGTTGATGGTATAGGTTCATCTTGGAGTGCAGTTACTAGCGGTGTTCCACAAGGATCTGTTTTGGGACCACTGCTGTTTGTCATTTTTATAAATGACCTGGAGGAGGGGCTTGACGGCTGGGTGAGCAAGTTTGCGGATGACACGAATCTCGGTGGAGTTGTGGACAGTGAAGAAGGATGTGGCAGGTTACAGCGGGATATAGATAAGTTGCAGAGCTGGGCAGTAAGGTGGCAAATGGAATTCAATGTAGCTAAGTGTGAAGTCATTTACTTTGGTAGGAGTAACAAAGAGATGGATTACTGGGCTAATGGTAGACTACTTGGTAGTGTGGATGAGCAGAGGGAACTTGGTGTCCATGTACACAGATCTTTGAAAGTTGCCACCCACATAAATAGTGCTATGAAGAAGGCATATGGTGTACTGGCTCTTATTGGGAAAGGAATTGAGTTCCGGAGTCCTGTGGTCATGTTGCAGTTATATAAGACTCTGGTGCGGCCTCATCTGGAGCATTGTGTGCAGTTTGGGTCGCCATACTATAGGAAGGACGTGGAGGCATTGGAACGAGTGCAGAGTAGGTTTACCAGGATGTTGCCTGGCATGGTAGGAAGATCGTATGAGGAAAGGCTGAGGCACTTGGGGCTTTTCTCATTGTAGAAAAGAAGGTTTAGGGGAGATTTGATAGAGGTGTACAAGATGATTAGGGGTTTAGATAGAGTTGACAGTGAGAACCTTTTTCCGCGTATGGAGTCAGCTGTTACTAGGGGACACAGCTTTAAATTAAGGGGTGGTACGTATAGGACAGATGTTAGGGGTAGATTTTTTACTCAGCGGGTTGTGAGTTCATGGAATGCCCTGCCAGTAGCAGTGGTGTACTCTCCCTCTTTATGGTCATTTAAGCGGGCATTGGACAAGCATATGGAGGTTATTGAGCTAGTGTAGGTTAGGTAGGCTTCGGTCGGCTCAACATCGAGGGCCGAAGGGCCTGTACTGCGCTGTATTTTTCTATGTTCTATGTTCTTTGAGTCTGACCATGTCCATAATACTTGTAGCTGAGGATATTCTGACTGACTCCTGTTATTGAAAAGTTAGTGGAGGCGCTGGACGTTGTGCTGTGAGCTACCTCAGACATTCAGGGAAACCTGGGGATTTGGTGACCCAACTCTGGATGGAGCATGGGGACTTAGTTACAGCATCTGGGTCTGTAACATGAACAACAAATGGAGCAGAGGCTGTAGAGAGGGGACGCTCTGAAACCATGGAGTGAGTGTGTGTGGGGAAAGGGGTCTGCTGGATCCACACCGGGTTTTCCAGGAACAACTTCCCAAGCTCCACTTAACCCAGGAGCAGAGTGTGAGGGGTCCCTGACTGAACAAGGAGCTGGTCACAAAGCGGTATCGGATCCTTCAACACGACTGCAGCTTCATACCTGGGGGAGGATGGCGCTGCCAGTGGCTGTTAGGGTCACTGTTTCATTCAGCTTCTATGATCCAGAACTTTCCATGCTGGAGTGTTTGATATATTCATCATCTCCCAATATCTCAACATCAATGTCACCATTCGGTGACAGAGATTATATATTAAGGATGAGATGAATGCTTTCTCTCTCAGCAGAGAGGTGACGTATGTATCCATGTTTTCTCAATATAGCAGGATTTCCAGTGATGTACATGCCTGTGTGGAGTCCCCATGTCAATGAGGAGAGCTAGAGGAACTGAAGGAGCTCTCACTACATTAATGTTACAGTGTGCCCATGCACAGGACATCACGTTGGTGAATGCTCACTGTCCTGGCATTATCCAGCTGTGATGCCAAAGGGCAAGTGCTGAAAAATGGGATCAGAATAGTTGGGTGGTTGATTTTGACTGGCTCGGTGGTAATGGGTCCTAGCTATTCGTAAACATCTCAAACATTTGGTTAAATGAATCAATAGACAATAGACAATCGATGCAGGAGTAGGCCATTCAGCCCTTCGAGCCTGCACCGCCATTCAATATGATCATGGCTGATCATTCCCAATCAGTATCCTGTTCCAGCCTTATCTCCATAACCCTTGACTCCACTATCTTTAAGAGCTCTATCCAATTCTTTCTTAAATGAATCCAGAGACTGGGCCTCCACTGCCCTCTGGGGCAGAGCATTCCACACAGCCACCACTCTCTGGGTGAAGTAGTTTCTCCTCATTTCTGTCCTAAATTGTCTACCCCGTATTTTTAAGTTGTGTCCTCTGGTTCGGCACTCCCCCATCAGCGGAAATATGTTTCCTCCTGCCAGAGTGTCCAATCCTTTCATAATTCTATACGTTTCAATCAGATCCCCTCTCAGTCTTCTAAACTCAAGGGTATACAAGCCCAGTCGCTTCAGTCTTTCCGTGTAAGGCAATCCTGCCATTCCAGGAATTGACCTCGTGAACCTACGCTGCACTCCCTCAATTGCCAGAATGTCTTTCCTCAAATTTGGAGACCAGAACTGTACACTGTACTCGAGGTGTGGTCTCACCAGGGCCCTGTACAGCTGCAGAAGCACCTCTTTGCTTCTATACTCAATTCCTCTTGTTATGAAGGCCAGCATGCTATTAGCCTTCTTCACGACCTGCTGTACCTGCATGCTTGCCTTCATTGACTGGTGGACAAGAACACTCAGATCTCTCTGAACAGCCCCTTTACCTAATTTGATACCATTGAGGTAGTAACCTGCCTTCCTGTTCTTGCCACCAAAGTGGATAACCAGGCATTTATCCACGTTAAACTGCATCTGCCATGCATCTGCCCACTCACCTAACTTGTCCAGGTCACCCTGTAATCTCCTAACATCCTCATCAGATTTCACCCTACCAACCAGCTTTGTATCATCAGCAAATTTGCTAATGTTATTGCTGATACCATCTTCTATATCATTTACATATATTGTAAAAAGCTGCGGTCCCAGCACGGATCCCTGCGGTACCCCACTGGTCACTGCCTGCTATTCCGAAATGGAGCCGTTAATCACTACCCTTTGTTTCCTATTAGCCAACCAATTCTCTATCCAATCTAGTACTTTGCCCCCAATACCGTGCGCCCTAATTTTACTAACTAACCTCTTGTGTGGGACTTTATCAAAAGCTTTCTGAAAGTCCAGGTACACTACATCCACTGGATCTCCCTCGTCCATCTTCCGAGTTACATCCTCAAAAAATTCAAGAAGATTAGTCAAGCATGATTTCCCCTTCATAAATCCATGCTGACTCTGTCCTATCCTGTTACTATTATCCAGATGTGCCGTAATTTCATCCTTTTTAATAGACTCCAGCATCTTTCCCACCACTGAGGTCAGAGTAACTGGTCTATAATTTCCTGTTTTCTCCCGCCCACCCTTCTGAAAAAGTGGCACAACATTTGCCGCACTCCAATCCTCAGGAAACGACCCCGATTCTATTGAACTCTGGAAAATAATCACCAGCGCATCCACGATTTCCCGAGCCACCTCCTTCAGTACCCTGGGATGCAGGCCATCAGGTCCCGGAGACTTATCAACCTTCAGACCTAACAGTCTCTCCAACACCAAATCCTTGCAAATATAAATTCCCTTAAGTTCATGTCCTTCAGCCACTATTACCTCAGGGAGATTGCTTCTGTCTTCCCCAGTGAACACAGATCTGAAGTACCCATTTAATTCCTCTGCTATTTCTTTGTTCCCTGTTTCTGTCTTCAAGGGCCCAATTTTTGTCCTAACCATTTTTTTGCCTTGGACATACCTAAAAAAGCTTTTACTATCCTCCTTTATATTCTTGGCCAGTTTACCTTTGTACCTCATTTTTTCTCTGCGTATTTCCTTCTTACTAATCCTCTGTTGTTCTTTAAAAGCTTCCCAGTCCTCAGTTTTCCCACTTATCTTCGCTAAGTTATACTTTTTCTCTTTTAACTTTATATGTTTCTTTACTTCCCTCGTCAGCCACGGCCGCCCATGTCTCCTCCTGGGATCCTTCTTCCTTTTAGGAATGAACTGATCCTGCAACTTCTGCATTATACACAGAAATATCCGCCATTGTTCCTCCACGGTCTTCCCTGTTAAGGTATTGCACCATTGAACTTTGGCCAGTTGCTCCCTCATAGCTCCATATTTCCCTTTATTCAACTGAAATATTGTCACTTCCGATTGTACCCACTCCCTCTCAAATTGCAGATTGAAGCTTATTGTATTATGGTCACTACTTCCCAATGGCTCCTTCACTTCGAGGTCACTGACCAATTCTGGTTCGTTACACAATACCAGATCCAGAATCGCCTAATCCCTGGTCGGCTCCAGCACCAGCTGCTCGAAAGATCCATCTCTGAGGCACTCCACAAAGTCTCTTTCTTGAGGCCCGATACCATCCTGATTCTCCCAGTCTACCTGCATGTTAACATCCCCCATAACAACTGTAGTAACATCTTTGCGACAAGCCAATTTCAGCTCCTGATTCAACTTACATCCGACATCCAGACTACTGTTTGGGGGCCTGTAGATGACTCCCATGAGGGTCTTTTTCCCCTTAGTGTTTCGAAGCTCTATCCACACTGACTCGACATGCCCTGACTCTAGGTCCCCCCGCGCAAGGGACTGAATATCCTCCCTTACCAACAAGGCCACCCCACCCCCTCTGCCCGTCAGCCTGTCCTTACGATAGCACGTGTAGCCTTGAATATTCATTTCCCAGGCCCTGTCCCCATGAAGCCACGTCTCAGTTATCCCCACAATACCTTATCTGCCAATTTCCAAAAGAGCCTCAAGCACATCCACCTTGTGTCTCATGCTTCGTGCATTCATATATAGAATTTTTAATTTGTTACTGCTCTCACCCTTCCCCTCAACCCTTATTTCACTCAACTTTACAGCATGATGCCTTTTCCAGTTTTCTGCCTCCTTGATACAGTTGTCTTTCTTGACTTCTCTTGTTCTAACTATCCCTTCAATTTCCTTTTTAAACATCCAGCTTGTCCCTTCCCCCCCCGCTACTTAGTTTAAATGTAGCGGTGTTGCAGCAGAAAACCTGCCTGCCAGAATGCTGATCCCTGATCTATTAAGGTGCAAGTCGTCTCTCTTGTAGAATTTATGGTTACCATAAAATATACCCCAGTGATCCAAGAACTTGAAACCTTGCTTTCTGCTCCAGTTCCCCAACCACACGTTCAAGTCCATTATCTCCCGGTTTATGGCCACACTAGCCCGAGAAACTGGAAGCAAACTGGAGATAACCACCTTGGACGTCCTGCTTTTTAGCCTTCTTCCTAGTTCTCCGAAGTCTCGCTGTAGTATGTTCCTCCTCTTCTTCCCGACATCATTTGAGCCGACGTGTACCACCACCTCGGGCTCTTCACCCTCGTCGTTGAGGATGTCCTGCACTCTGTCCGCGATGTCTTTCACTCTTGCACCAGGAAGGCAACACACCATCCTTAAATCCGGTCTGCTGTCACAAAAACCTCGGTCAGTTCCTCTCACGATGGAGTCCCCTATTACCACGGCTCTGTGCGATGTCCGACTCTTCCGCTCTGCTTCTGTGGCAACTTTTGATTGACAAACATGGCTGCCTTGCGAACTGGCAGTGTCATTAGACTCTACTGTGTCCAAAAGCTTCAACTTGTTCCTGACAGGTACTTCTCCCGGCGTCTCTTGCACCTGTCTCCTCTCTGCCTTCCTCATCGTCTGCACTCTTCTGCTCTCTTCTGGCATGATTGATGTAATAACATCAATGAAGGTCTTGTCCAGAAAGATCTCGTTCTCTCGGATGAGCCTAAGATCTTCGAGTTCTTTCGTCAGTGCTGAATCAATTGCAATATATCTCAGTCTGCTGTAGGAGAAACGCATTGAGGAGATCCTCGGCCATGATGAGAACGTGGAGGCTCACTGTGTTGAATGACATACTCCTTTCCTGAGGTTTCTGTGCAATCTGTGGGAATGCTCTGTAAATGTTGTCACAAGCTCTCAGATGTTAGGAAGGAAGCCTCTGCAGGGATCGACAGAACTGTGTTTCCCGTTCCCTTTTCCGATATCGAGGCTGGTGCCGGGTGTTCTGTCCGGGTTATCCTTTAAGACCTCGGAGCAGTTTAATACAATTCAGTGTCTTGCTTGGCTGTTTCAGAGACCATTGAAGAGTTTATCACATGTCTCTGTGTGTCTGGAGTCACTTTTAGGCCAGACCAAGAAAGCACGGGAGTTTCACTTCCTGAAAGTACATTGGAGAAGCAAATTGGTGGTTACAATCGACATTGGCTTCACGGTCATTGTTACTGACACCAGATTTTAGACCTCGACATTTTATTAATTGCTTTTAACTTCCACCAGCTGCTAGAGCATTTGTTTGGTCTGGGTTAGTAATCCAGTGACATTTCCACAACAGCATCAGTTCCACATGGGGACCTATCGGGAACCAAACTGAGCAGGTAATTTTTGTGCTGCTTCACGGCTCTGTCAAAAAAACCTCCCACCCATTTGACTGTCGTAATGGAGTTGAGGGGGCCATATTGGTCATAATGTAATTATTTTCCTCTTAATAGACTTGTCATAATAATTTTCCACATTGTCAGATAGATGTCAGACTTGGAAATGGAATGAAATAGCTTCCCCAGGGACACGGCTTGTCGAACATTGCCTGTGTCGTACCTACTGTGTTCAGTTGTTTCTTCATGTCACATAGAGCGAATCAAACTGTTTGAAAACTGTCATCTGTGATTGTGTGGGCATCTTGACAAGGTGAGTTGAATCATAAACTCAACACTTCTGGCTGAGTATGGTGTAGATAGGAATCCTTGTCTATTGCCCTGATGTGCAGGGCTGTACATTATTTAGGATAGGGACGTGTGTATGACCCTGTCCTGCAGTGAGTTGATTAATCCATTTATGACTGGGTGTGGCAGGGATGCTGAGCTTCGATCTGATCTGTTCGTCTTGGGATCATTGCGTCCTCTCTATCACATGTTAGTTCTGCTGTTTGGAATGTAATCAGTCAAGTGTGGTCGCTTTAACAGGTTCTTATCAGTTTTAGGAGCACATGGTTCTGACCCTGACATATTTACCCACATGCGTCACTGAACCATAGTTCAGCTTGATGGTAATTGTAGACTGAGGGATTATCCAGGGCCAAAAGTTAGATTATAGTTTTATATAATTCTGCTTCTGTTGTTGCTGTGGTTTACAGCACCACATGGAATACACGGTTTGAGCTGCAATATCTCTCATACAGTTCTGCTGCCTGTTCCCCAGTTCACACCGAGATTCATTCACCCATCAGCCATGCACTCAGTGACCTACTCTGGTTTCTGATGTGATACACGTCCAATTTTATATTCTCATTCCACTGAGGGTCTCTCCATGGTGTCACACTTACAGTTTGTCTCATTCCCGCTTTAATATATTCATCTGAATCCTTTCCCTTCCAGTATGTGCTACCTTCTGTGTTTAGAGTGAATACATCTCCCGCTGTTTCTCTCCCTAAGAGTAAGAGGTCTGTAGTGTCAGTGATGCGAGCCTTACATAGTTTCAGAACCAATGAATTTGTGTATCTTTTTTTATCTTGCACTTCCTGGTATATGGCGCTCCAGGTTGGACAGAGGGTTTGAGTAACGTTGACACTCATCTTTGAAAAACATAAATTGCTGGGAAAGTTAAGCAGGTCTGGCAGCACCTGTGGAGTGAAAGTAGAGTTAATCATTGGTTCCAGTGATCGTTCTTCAAGGCTCACAGATTCTTTTTTTGTTCTGGTTTCAGATTTCCGGTATCAACAATTATTTGTTTAATTGAAAATGTGTTTTGTTCATTTCTGGAGAAACACAGCAGATCCGCAGCATCTACAGAGACAGAGAAACAGAGTTAGCGTTTCAAGTCCAGTGTGACACTTCTTCAGAACGGAAAAGGATTGGAAAAAGGGCTTTTTAATCCCTTGTCAGAGGTAGTGGAAGTGTGATGGGAAACAGTGTGGAAGCGCAATGCCACTGACGAATGGACTTTTGTTTGTTGTAAAAGAGAATCAAATGTAAAATAAGTATACATTAGGTTGTAAAGGGGGGCATTGGGTTCCTTAATTGAGTGCAAGACAAACGATTCATAAACAGGGCAAGTTCAGTGGGAGACCAAGTGAAGGAATGTATGAAGACTTCAGAACAGCCATAAAGGCGTCATGCTGTGAAGTTATGGAATTGAATACCTACTCCTACAGGCTGTAACGTACCAAAGTGAAATGTGAGGTGTTACTCGAGCTGGGTTGTGCTTCATTTGAACATTGCAGCTGCCCAGGACTGAAATGTTAGTATGAGAGCAAGGTAGGTTATTGAAATGGGAAACAATGAGACGGTCAGGGCTCTTCCTACAGACAGAATGGGAATGTTCCTCAGTGCAGTCTCTGTTTGCTGTCCCCAATTTAAAGGAGACTGAATTGTGAGCAGCAATGACAGGAGTTTGAATTGAAAGATTACAAGTGAAATGCTGCTTCTTCTGGAAGGTATGTGTTAGATTGTTAAGAAATGAGGAAAAAGTTTACGATCTTTTCAAATGTCCAACTGTATTTCCTATTATATATAGACTACATAGTTTCGCAACTTGGAGGGAGTAAGCACTACAGGTGCGAGAGGACAGAGTTAATAAACTTGGAGCTTGAGAAACACAGAAGACCAGACAGAATCAGAGGAGCAAAAAGGCAATATTTTGATATTGGACCTTTCGTCAGGACTGGTGAGGGGGAGGGGAGCCCAGAAATGGAGTGATGGGATATGGCAGGGCGAATGGTTGGCATGATGGTGGCGTATTCATGCAGGTATGAGGTTACTGTGCTTGGTCAGTGAAAGGGTGGAGCGGATATGTGAGTGAGAAGATGGGCAGGTGGGTCTGGTCAGGGAGAAGGGACGTGGGATAAGGCTGCGTGTGGAGGGATGTTGAAGCTTCTGCAGTCAATATTGAGGCCATTGGGCTATCAGCTTCAAAGGTAAACTCTCAGGTGGTGTTCCTCTGACAGTGGACAGGCTAAGGATGAGCATGTGCTGAAAATGTGTTGCTGGAAAAGCGCAACAGGTCAGGCAGCATCCAAGGAACAGAAGAATCGACGTTTCGGGCATAAGCCCTTCTTCAGGAATTCCTGAAGAAGGGCTGATGCCCGAAATGTCGACTCTCCTGTCCCTTGGATGCTGCCTGACCTGCTGTGCTTTTCCAGCAACACATTTTTCAGCTCTGATCTCCAGCATCTGCAGTCCTCACTTTCTCCTTAAGGATGACCATGTCCCCAGATGAGTTGGAGGGGGAATTAAAATGGAAGGTAACTGGAAAGTCGGGTTCGTTGTTGTGTTCAGAGCACTGGTGCTCCATACAGAGCCTGATCCTGCCCCAACAAGCACGTCTCCAACTCCCAATGTTGTCTCTTCTCTATCAGGGAGACCAAAGGGAGTTTCGGGGACATAGTCATGGAGCATCTGCTCTCTGCACGCTTTAACCAACCCTACATTCCAGTTGCCATTCATTTCAATTACTTGCTCACACCGCCCCCGCCCGCTCATCCAGCGACAGATCCATCCTTGGCCTCCTCCACTGTCAGAGTGAGGCCAAATGGAAACTAGGGATCACAACCTGATCTTTCAGCTTGAGAGCTTACAGTTCACTGGTCTCAATATTGACTCACTGGCTTCAAAATCTCTCCACCCACAGCCTTATTTCATGTTCCCCTTCCGTGACCTGACCTAAGCTGTCCCTCTTCCTATTCGCATATCCACTGTACTCTTCCCACTGACCAATCACAATATCCCCATACTTGCATCCCTTTTCGTCATCCCATCTACGCTTCCTTCAGCCCCACGCCCCTCTCTCTATTTACTTCCCAGCTCCCCTTCCCCGGCCCAGTCCTGATGAAGGCTTTCAGCCTGAAAAGTTGACTTTCCTGTTCCTAGGATGGTGTCTGACATGCTCTGCTTTTTCTGCTTCATATGTATTGCTATATCGGCAGCAACATATTTTGTTGTGCATTTTATACATTTTATTTTATTTTAGCTGTTTACTGACAAGCGTATCTCAACATTCTCACTACAGGGTCAAGGAAACAGTCTCTTTGTCACGAATGTTCCTGTTTGCTTCGAAATGATTTCCTTTGTTTTCACCGTACTTTCAAGTCTGCTGTTCGCAATAGCATTGTAAATGTAACTCTTGTTATGCTGAAGCTTAATCACACCATGTCCAATGTACTTCAGAACTTCCTTGTTCTTATACTCCACACATCCATTCTTAAACGTAAGGATCCATTAAGTCCTTCTATACAACAGTTTCAACTTGCCTGGCCATTTGTAATTTCCTGTCTTCTGTGTCCCTCTCTCCTTACATTTACCAGTCCTCCCACTCTCCAAAATTTCCAGAAAGCTCACCAGCAATGCCTCCACAATCACCTTTGGCATCTCTTTAGAACTACGGGGTGTTCTCCAACTAGTCTCACTGATTGATCCAACTTCACCTTCCCAAGCTCCTTCTCCTTACTGGTGGATACTCACCTCTACCCTCTGACTGTCTTGAAGTTCTAACATTTTGCTGGTGTCTTCCACCGTGAAGATTGTTACAATGTATTCAATTCCTCTGCCATTCCATTGCTTCTCATAACTATTCAAGCTTTATTTTTCAACATTCCTTTGTTTGTTCTTTACTCCCTGTCTTCTTTGTTATCTGTCTAAAAATCTGTTTCAACGTTCTTTTCCATTATTAAAAAGCATAATATCATATTTCACCCTCTGCTGCCATTTGCTGTTGTTAGTTATCCCTGCTGGAATTTATAGGCTGCGTAATCGTCTAGATTCCCATAAATCTTCACCACATTGTACGCATTTTCTTTTACTTTTGTGCTGTCCCTGTTTCGTTATCACGCACGGCTGCCTTGTCTTCCGCTGAATATCTTTATTCTTACTTTGGGATGAATTTCTGACGTGCTGCTGAATTATCTCCAGAAACTCCTGTCATTGCTGCTTCACCATATTTCCGTGTTCAGCTCCCCTTTCAACTAACTCTGGCCAACGCCACCCTCCTGTCTTTTTAGTTACATTACTCAATTATAAGCCATCTCATCCAAAAGTGAGCAATAGATGTAAACTGAAAGAGGGATGTTTGAGACTTGGGACACGAAGAACGATTGGAGGATTTATTAACTGGATGGAAAGACAAAGACAGAGAGAATGAATATAGACGTGAAGATGTAAAAATAGAGACGTCTACATGATTGATAGAATTAGATGTGCTTCCCTATTTGGTTTAACAATTCCTGTGTGCAGTGGTCCTTTATGCAGTATATGTGCAACAGATTAATCTGTTGAAATCCTGGATTTGATGCCAGAACATTTATCTCCTTCAATATGAGAGGCAGCAACTGTTGACAGAACCCAGCATATGTTTCCTGGTAGAAAATGGATGAGATTAGATTAAATTACTTACAGTGTGGAAACAGGCCCTTCGGCCCAACAAGTCCACACCGACCCGCCGAAGCGCAACCCACCCATACCCCTACATCTACCCCTTGCCTAACACTACGGGCAATTTAGCATGGCCAATTCACCTAACCTGCACATGTTTGGACAGTGGGAGGAAACCGGAGCACCCGGAGGAAACCCGCGCAGACACGGGGAGAATGTGCAAACTCCACACAGTCAGTCGCCTGAGGCAGGAATTGAACCCGGGTCTCTGGCGCTGTGAGGCAGCAGTGCTAACCACTGTGCCACCGTGCCGCCCACAAACAAGTTGGAACACCAGAAGCAGGAATTTATAACAGCCATCCGATAAGAATGAAACATTAGATCAGGGAATGCCAGGAAGGGGCAGGAGGCAGACGGTACATTGAGAGAAGGGGAACAAAACCTCTCAGCTGAAGAGTAAATAACATATTAATATTTTATAAATTTTGTATATCACATGCATCATGTTTGTTAAGTATGTCTCTCTTGTTCATTCTGAATATGTTGCACACATATGAATAATCTTATCTATCTGCACACACGCACAGACACAGACACACACACACACACACATACGCACGCACACACCAATGACTGTTCAGCCATTCTATTTGAAATGATTCTGTTTTGTTTACACTGTCATTTGCCATTCCTTCTTCCGAATAAATTATGTTTCTTTCACTGCATTTTATTTTATTCTGTTTGTCAAGAAGACATTGGGGAATGGTGGGGATGTCACTTTACTCCTCATCAGTCTCCACAGCCACTGTCTTCTATTCCTTTCTGTTTATTAACCCATGAAAAATACGTACTGTATCTGACCCCTGAATCCCAATAACCAGGTCAATTTTAAACAGGACACTTACTTTTGCGCTAAGGCTACAAAACATCTCAAAAGGAAAATGCATACAAATTGTGCAATAAGATGTTTGCATCTTTACAAACAGATTATAGAATTGCCTTATGTAAACGATAAACAATTAACTGGTAAGAGCGGTGAGAGTAAAATCCAGGGAAATCCGTATTTCTTGTGTATGTTCGGGGCAGTTGTGCCCAGAAGCAGTTTTAATGTTGGAAGTTGTTGTGGTGGAGGACACTTCAGTGTAGTAACAACATCTCGATTGATGCTGTGTAATGATGACTATTCAGGCAGGTTACTATCCCATCCTCGCTATTGTTGGTATTCCTGGTGAGTCGATCTCTGCCCATTTACTAATTCTCTAACCCGTTGTGAATGTCTGTATTTTCTCTGTAGTGTATATTTGGCAAAGATCCAAAATATTGTCTTCGCTTTCAATCACAATTTCCATTTCTATACCATGAATTTCATATCCCTCGCTTACAAGCATCTGAGGAGAAATTAAAGTATTCATATCCACCATTACCCCATTTTATCCTGAACTGATTTATATCTCAATATTCCGTCGACCACAAAACCTGCCCAATCCCACTCCCACCTTCACAATATCCCCAGTCTTCACTTCTGCCTCAACACTGTTTCTGAATAAACCATCATCCACATCTTTCCAGTTACAATTCTCTTCGGGCACCTCTTCTCGTTACATATATTTTGATCACAAACTTTTTCTTGCCTCGACTTGGATCTATGTGAGGTGCAAAGATTGAAGACAGTTTGATTCTAAAATGACTATCAGTATAACCTGTAACCTCAAACGAGGGAGAGGACTATGCTATCAGTGACCAGGAAGTGACCGTTTCATTGAACTGTCTTGATTCTAGAACTTTCTGACCAGGAGTGGGTGTCACGTCCATCATCTCCCAATTGCAGTGTTCTAATGTATTCACACAGTGACGGAATCAATCTCTGCCTGCTGCTGAGGGTAATACCTTCGTCCTGTCTTCATAATGGAAGGTCCGGAAAATCTTCTAGAAATAATATGGGACAGATTGACTGGTAAAAATAAGAACATGATTAGAATTAATAAAGTGAACTTTCTCAAAAACTAATTGAATTGAAGGTTGGCAAGTTACTGCACCAAATGAGTTCCATCCGAGTTTTCAGAGAAGTGGCATTGCAGCTAGTGAATGAGTTATAGAGACATACAGGACAGAAACAGACGCTTCGGTCCAACCAATCCATGCTCACTATTCCAATTCCAAACTAACTTAATCCCACCTGACCGCGCTTGGCCCATATCCGTACAAACCTTTCCTATTCATATACTTATCCAAATGTCTTTTAAACGTTGTAACGACAAGAAAGAAGTATTGATTACCCTCCAAATTTCTTTAGAATCTGCAATTTATCGTTCCTGCAGACTGGAAAGTAATTATTGTAATTCTAAATATTTAAAACCAGCGCGGGAGGGAAACGAAAAAAAAATGGGTACCATGAAGTTAGGTCTGAGGAAAATATTAGAACTTTTTATGAGAAATTTTACAACTCGACGTTTGGGAAATCATGTTGTGACTTAGTACAGTCAGCTTAGACTTAGAAACCGGAAATCATCGTTGAGAAACCTGTGGAGTTTGTATTAGTTGATACATCCACAAGAGAGAAAGAGTGCGAGTGGTGTATTTGAATATGCAGAATACATTTTTTACATTGTTGTTAACAAGTAAGCAAAGGAAGTTGGAGAACATTGGTAAGTTGCAGACGGGGTGATCTGGATATACCACATGGATTGAGAATTGGTCAGTGGAAGCAATACAGTGCTTCTTGCACTTTTATGGATTGAAGGCAGTTACTCATGGGATATCACAAGTTTCAGTGTTTGAACCACAACAATTTGCAAGGCATAGAAATGATTTGGCTATGAGAAATAAACAGAATGCATCTCATTTTGTATTGATTAAATCGTACAAGTTTGAGAAATGTTGTTTTTCAAAAGGACCTTAATGTCCTTGATCATGAGTCACCAAAAATAGCACATCCAAGGCCGTAAGTATTGGCATCTTATATTGTATGCTGCCTTTCATTGTCATATGATTTATGTGCAAAACTAAAGCCGTCTTCCCGTATTTGTAGGGCCTTGATTAGAGATTATTTGGAGCACTGTGTAGAGGTGTGATCTTCTTTATAAGGCACGATGTCATTAACACAGACACTACTGAAGTAAGTATTAGCAGTCTAATCCATGAGATGATGACTCCATGAGGAGACAGTGATGGAACTGAGTATTTAATCTGTAGTGCTAGGAGACAAAGAGGGATGATTGCGCTGAAACGTGAGGATTAGCGACGATCACATATTTCTGAAAGAGACACTGTTAGGGTGAGAAATGATTAATTTATTAGATTTATTGTCACATGTGCCTAAGTCCAGTGAAAGCTTTATTTATGAGCAGTACAGGCAGATGACAGTAAGCAAGGACGCACAGATCATAGGGTGAAAAATAAATGTGGACATAGTAAGGCGTGCAGGTTACAATGCGCAGAACATTCAAAAAACATGATCAACATGAACAAGATCTTTATTATTTGGAGTTACAGAGTCCATTCATCAGTCTAATATAGCATCCCTGATACTTTATGTGCCTGAATGATCTCTCCCCACATTAATGTGCCATCGGCATGAGGTCCTACAAGAAAAAGGTAGGGAGTTAGGAACCAACTTAACAAAGTAGGACCTCGGAGGATTGCTACCATTGTCAAGTACTAGTCAGTGTAGGAATGATTAAATAATCAGGAAGAATGTGTGGCTTGAGAGATGGTGCAGGAGGGAGGGGTTCCGATTTTTGGGATATTGGGACCGGTTCTGGGGGAGGTGAGACTATTATAAATTGGACGGTCTACATCTGGATAGGACTGGAGCCAATGTTCAATGGAGTGCATTTGCAAACGCTGTTGGGAAGGGTTTAAACTAATGTGGCAGGGGATCGGGTAAAAAATCTGTTTAGTGAAAAGAAAGGAGGTAGTAACTAAAGCCTAAGTAACTCGATAATGAATTCAACATGACTGAGGGGAAGAGGAGGCAGGAAGCGGAGGATGAACACAGAGGGGCTTGTCGTTTTAATGCAAGAACGTAAGGCAGGTGAACGTAGGGCTTGGAATCGTACCTGGGAATATAATGTTATTGTTGTTACTGAACTTGGTTGAGGGAATGGCGTGATTGACAACTAAATATCCCAGGACATTAATGCTTCAGGCGGGGTAGAGAAGAAGGTAAAAGGGGTGGATGACAAGCATCACTGGTCAAAGAAGATATCACAGCAGTGCTGACGGAGTGCCCCATGGAAGATTCGAGCAGTGAGGCAATATGGGCAGAGCTCAGAAAGAGAAAGGGCGCAGTAACAATGCTGGGATTGTACTACAGGCCTCCCAACACCGATCAAAGTACAAATGTGTAGATAGATCACAGAAAGATGTGGGAGCAACAGGATGGTGGTGATAGGAGATTTTAATTTTCCCAAAATTGACTGGGATTCACTTAGTGTTAGAGGTCTAGATGGAGCAGAATTTGTAGGACCATCCAGGAGCGTTTTCTAGAGCAGTGTAGAAACAGTTCAACTCTGGAATCGGCCATGCCAGACCTGGTGTTGGGAAATGAGCCCGTCCAGGCGGTGGAAGTTACAGTGGGGGATTACTTTGGGAATAATGATCACAATTCTTTTAGTTTTACAATATTCATGGAGAAAGATGAGAGTGGTCCTAAATGAAGAGTGCTAAACTGGTGGAAGGCCAACTATAGCAAAATTCGGCAAGAGCTGGGGAACGAGGATTAGGACCAGCTGTTTGAAGGGAAATCCGCAAATGATAGGTGGAAGGCTTTTGAGGAGAGGTTAATTAGTGTTCAGGAGAGATATGTTCCTGTGAAAATTATGGATAGAAATGGCAAGGATAGGAAACCATAGATGACAAGTGATATTGTGACACTAACTAAAAGGAAAAAGAATGAGTACATAATATCTAGGTGAACGAAGATATACGAGGCCTAGGAAGAATATTGTGAATGTAGGACCAATCTGAAGTGAGGAATTAAGAGGTCGAAAAGGGGTCATGAGATATCCTTAGCCAGCAGGATTAAGGAAAACCTTAAAGCATTTTGGTCACATAAAACGCGAAAGAGGGTAGCTAGAGAAAGGGCCCAATCATGGACAAAACAGGAAAGATATGCTTGGAGGCAGAGAAATCGGGAGAGATTCTTAATGAGTACTTTGCATCGATATTCACCAAGGAGAGGGGCTGGGTGGATGTTGAGGTTAGGGATAGATCTTTGATTACTCTTTGTCAAGTCTGCATAAGGAGGGAGGAAGTGGTGTGTTTTCCAAAAGACATCAAGAAAGACAAGTCCCCAGGTCTGGATGGGATCTTCCCAAGGTTACTGAGGGAAGCGAGAGAGGAAATAGCTGAGGCTTTCATGGATTTTGTTGCAGCGTCCTTGAACACGGGGGAGGTCCCTGGGGAATGGACAATTTCTAATGGTGTCTCCTTGTTTAAGGAATAATCCTGTAAATTACAGACCTGTGATCCTGACGTCAGTGGTAGGGATGCTACTGGAGAAGATACTGAGGGATAGGATATATACCCATTTAGAATACAATGACTTCTCCGTGCTAGGTAGCATGGTTTTCTGCAGGTATGGTAATGGCTTACAAACTTAATAGAATTGTTTGAAGAGGTGACAATGTTGATTGATGAGGGAAGGGATATAGATGTCATACAGATGGACTTTAGTAAGGCATTCGATAAATTTCCCCATGGTAAATTGAAGAAGAAGGTGAAGTTGCATGCGTGTTCTAGCTAGATGGATAGAAAACTGGTTAGGAAACAGGAGACAGAGAGTAACAATGGAAGGGAGGTTATCAAAATAGAGATCTGTGACCAGTAGTGTCCCACAGGGGCCCTTGCTGCGACATTGGTTTTTGTGGTAGACATAAATGATTTGGAGGAAGGTGTAGCTTGTTTCATTAGCAAGTTTTCAGATGACACTAAGATTGGTGGAGGAGCAGACAGTGAAGGGGACTGTCGGAGAATACAGCAGAATATAGATAGATTGGGGAGATGGGCAGAGAAATGACAGATGGAGTTCAATTTGGACAAATGTGAGGCGATGCATTTTGTCCGATCCAATCCTAGATCAAACTATACAGTAAATAGTAAAGTATTGGGGAAAATTGATGTACAGAGACATCTAGGTGTTCAGGTCCATTGTTCCCATTGAAGGTGGCAAGGCAGATCAGTAGAGTGGTGAAGAAGGTGTACGGCATGGTTTCCTTCATTGGATCGGGTACTGAATATAAGAGTTTGCAGGTCGTGTTACAGTTGTATAAGACTTTAGTTCAGCCACATTTGGAATACTGCATACAGTCTGGTCGCCACACTAGCAAAACGATGTGGATGCTTTGGAGAGAGTGCAGAGGAGGTTCACTAGTATGTTGCCTGGTATGTAGGGTGCCAGCCATGAAGAAAGATTGAACAAATAAGGATTATTTTCATTAGATAAACGGTGGTTGAGGGGGATCCTGATCCTTGGATGGCGAGGCATATTGAGGATCTGGTAAGGACATTAAAGAAGGCATACATTGGGTTTAAGATATTGGGCTTTCGTGAATCCTTAGATGACTACACAAAGTGTAGAAGCACCCTTAAGAGGGGAATCTGAAGCCTGAAAAAAGGACATGACATGGATCGCTCAGAAAAGGTGAAAGATAATCCCAAGAGGTTCTCTAGTCATATTAAGAGTAGAAGCATGATTCAGGATAGAATAGGTCCACTTACTGATGAGCATGGCTGTCCTTGTGTGTGTGTGTTTGTGGGGGGTATTGTTTAATGAATATTTCTCCTCCATGTTTAATCAGGAGCAAATGATGCATACTAAGGAAATAAGGAAAACAAGTGGGAATGTTTTGCTCTGCATGCATATTACTAGAGTGGAAGCATTTTCTACCTTAAAGCACAATAGGGTGAATAAATCCCCTGGGCAAGAATATGTCCATCGTCGGATGTTATGGGAGGCTAGGAAAGAAATTGCACAGGCCCTTGCACAGATTTTTGCTTCATCGTTTGCCACTGGAGTGGTTCCATTGTTTAAGAAAGGTAGCAAAGGGAGCTCTTAGTCAGTGAGTGGAACATCAGTGTTAGGCAAGTTGTTGGAGATGATAATGAGAGACAGGATGAACTAACATTTGGAAATTCAAGGTCTGATTAGAAATAGTCAGCATGGATTAGTGTGCAGGAAATCATGTCTGACAAATCTTTTAAATTGTTTCAAAGAGATAACCGCGAGAATACATATGGGAAGGACAATGGATTATCTATATATGGACTTTAGTAAGACGATTGACAAGGTCCCATACGGCAGGTTAGTCAGTGAGTTTAGGTGATTTGCGATCCAGAGAGAGCTAGCTAATTGGATTCAAAATTGGCTCAATGGTAAGAAGCAGAGGGTGATGGTTGACGATTGTTTCTCCGACTGGAGGTCTATAATTAGTGCCACTGGTGTCAGTGCTGAGAACTTTGTTATTTGTTATTTACATAAATGATCTGCATGTGAATATACAATGCATGATGAGGGCCATAAGACATTGGAACAGAAATTGAAATATTCAGCCCATCGAGTCTGCTCCACTATTCAGTCATGGTTCATAATTTTCTTAACACCATTCTTCTGCTTTCTCTCCATAATCCTTGATCCCCTTGACAATCAAAAACCTGTCCATCTCAGTCTTATATATACTCAGTAACCTGGCCTCCACAGCCTTCTGTGGCACTGAATTCCATGGATTCACCACTCTCTGGCTGAAGAAGTTTCTCTTTATCTCCGTTCTAAAAGCTGTTCCATTTACTTTGAGGCTGTGCCCTCGGGTACTAGTCTATTTTACCAATGGAAATATCTTCACAACATCTATTCTGTCCAGACTATTCAGTATATTTCAATTAGATCTCCTCTCATCCTTTTAAAATCCATTAAGTAAAGATCCAGAGTCCTCAAAGTTTCCTCATGTGTCAAGCTTTTCATTCCTGGGACTATTCTCGTGAAACTCCTCTGAGCACATTCCAAGGAAAGTATAAATCTTCTGAGATAAGGGGCCCAAAACTGCACAACATACTCCAAGTACTCCCAAGAGGTTTACTAGATTTATGGATGATACCATTAGGAGGTATCGTTGATAGCGATGAACATTATCAGAAATAATAGAGGGATTTTAATCTGATGGGGAAGTGAGCTGAGGATTGGCAACTGCAATTAAATACAGATAAGTCGGAGGTGTTACACTTTGGAAAGTAAAACAAAGATAGGAGTTATACAGTAAATGGTTAGATTCTGAGGAATGTTGTGGAACAGAGGGACCTCGGATCACAAGTCCATATTTCACGGGAAGAGGCGTCACGGGTAGAAAGGGCGGTAAAGAGAGCGTTTAGCATGCCGGCCTTCAACTATCAAAGCATTGAATATAGGAGTTGGGACATTATGCTATCTTTCTGTAAGTCGTTGGTGAGGCCACACTTCGAGCATTGTGTACAGGTTTGGTCATCCTGTTAACCTGAAACGAGTGCAAAGAAGTTTGACAAGAATGTTGTCAGGACTAATAGGCCAGCGTTATAAGGAGGGGTGGGTCAGGTTCGGATATCATTCCTTGGAATGTAGGAGAATGAGGGGGTGTTTTTATGGAGATGCATAATATTACGCGGGCCATAGATAGGGTGAATGCATCGAGTCATTTTCCCAGAGATTACAGACTGAAAACTACAGGGCATTTTTTTATGTGAGGGGGTAAGATTTAAGAAGGACCGGAGGGCCAGCTTCATTATGCAGAGAATGGTTTTGAAATGTAATGGGCTGCCAGAAAAAGTGGTTTAGGCAGGTACAATAGCAACATGTAAAACAAATGAATTGATACATAGATGGGAAGGGTTGAGAGTGATATGGTTCAAATGTGGGTAATTGGAATTAGTTGAGTGGGCAGCATGGTCAGCACAGACCAGTTTGGGCTGCAGGGCCAGTTCCCATGCTCGATCACTCTATGATTCAATGACACGCCAATCAAGTCAGTGACACAGTGACACTCCGGCTTATACCAGCCCACACCATGTCACTGTCAGGGGGACACTCCGGGCTACACCAGCCCACACCATGTCACTGTCAGGGGGACACACCGGGCTACACCAGCCCACACCATGTCACTGTCAGGGGGACACTCCGGGCTACACCAGCCCACACCATGTCACTGTCAAGGGAACACTCTGGGCTATACCATCCCACACAATATTACTCTCGGGGGACACTCGTGGATAGAGCAGCCCACATCATCTCGCCATGCAGTGGCTTCTATCATTTGATTGTCAAAGTTGCAGATCTTATCCACCTGCTTGGTAATGTTCTCTAGGACGTCAGTAATCCCCATCATACACTTGCCCTTTACTATGTAGCAAGCCCGAACCACTTTGCCGTTTAGGTAGTCGAGGATATACCGGTTTTGCTGAGGGGATAGACGTAATTCTAAGAGCATATCCTTACTTCCTGCTAAGTCCAAACGGTCTCCTTGCCCAAGCGGGATGTCCATAAATAAGATAGTTTCAGTTTGGATGGCTAATAATTCCTGCAGATCCTCCTCAGGAAAACGTGCTGAGAAATGTGTAAGCCAGAAACGGGACTTTACTGTTTCCCAAAGAAATACCACCCCTCCAATGCGTGCAGAATACAGGTCAAACTGAACGTTTAGTAGGGAAACCCCAGCCCCATTCCCACGTAGTTGGGCAGGGAACAGAAGTTATGAAAACTGCCCTATCAGCTACAGCACAGAAATTACCTATTTCATTAAGAACAATGAAGTTAGTCACTTTGCCTTGGCTGACAAAAATAATATCCAGGTTTAGTTTAGATAATGGAGGGGCTTCCCAATATGAAGCAGGCCTGTCATTGTGACAACCCTGAAAGTATAGTTAGTCCATAGCTGCAAAATATGGTCGCACTGGGCTCTTAGGGTGAAAGCAATTCAATAAAAAAGTGATGGGTCTTTCAGTAAGAGATGTGATTACTGTCCCAGATTGGTTCATTCCACCCCACAATTGAGAAGATGGAGGTGCTGTTAGGGGTCTCATAGTAAGGTGTGTGCCATTAAATACCACAAAGAGCCTGAATATCCACAATAATAGAGACACACTCCTCCAGTAGGCATATGCATGAGATGTGAGGCGCCACAGGGAAACAGTAGTAGTTCGTACATTGGACAAAGGCACATGGAATAAACAGTCACATTCACTTAAATGCTTCCCCATCCTGTACAGTTGTAACAAATTCGATAGGCTTCCCCGGATTTATTATAGGAATTCTACAAGTTAGCAGGTGGGGATAAGTAATAATCAAAGGGAAGATTATATCCGATAAATGCCTAACAGGTATTCCATACTCTGTATTTGGGATTCAGGAGGGGGAAAGGGGTCAAAGAGTCCTTTGCTGATGTGAGGACGTAACGCACCACTTCATGCTGGCTGAATATTTGATGATGACTTTGCAAAAGCAAATTGTTAGTGAAGGACAACATCTCCCCCTTTCTCATTTGCGACGGGCCGATTTAGGCCTCTTGGAGTAGAGGCAACGCTTACCAGAAACACCGAAAGCACAACTGAAATCAAACTGGCTCAAAACACCTTGACAGGGTAAAGCCCAATGAACTTTTCGATCTTCTTGGTGCAGTTGACCATTGCGGCAGTCATTCTTGGTAACATTCCCTACATCAAAGGAATCAGTTTCTCGGGCACGTAAGGACATATTTTCAGCTTAAACGGTACACAGTTTCTGGTTGTTCAGGATCACACAGGTAAACAGCCCCCTCTTCAGCACTAATGCAGGCGACAACGAGTCCACATAACAGGGTAAGTTCGATCTTCATCTTAATGGTCGTTCTGCATTAATGTCAAACATTAGAAGAATTACGATTCGAAACATGCAGCTATATCATAGTAGTCTGGTTTGTTATCGACTGATTCCGGTTCGTTTTCCAGTTCCCCATCGTCTCCATCTCCATCATCACCACCACCACAGCCACCACCCCCCCCCCCCCTCCACCCCGGAATGGCCTCATCTATTGACCTTGGAGTGATGAAGGTGAACCCAGGCGGAATGCACGGCGACCTTTACAGCAGACAGGCTGGTGTGGAGACCCTGGAAGGGCCCTTGCCATTGAGGTTGGTGGCTGCAGCTTGTCCAAATCATGATGAGAATAAAAGAGTTGGAAATTCAATAACTGGGATATTGTTGAGGGAGGGGAGCAGCACCGACGTTAGACTGAAGATCTCCCAAAATCTTGGTCAAAGAAAGAACACAGGAGGACATATCCTCAGTCATGTGTTTGAAATGAATACGGGAGGAGGCATCATTCCAATGTGAGAGGACAGCTCGACTTCGGATGATTTCGGCTGGGGACAAGCGAGGTTTCCCCACAGGAGTTTACTGTAGGTGGAACAACACCAGAGGCACCAACCTCACCCAGGAAAGACCTGTATCAGAAGTCCATTTGGTAAGTTTAGTTTTCAGAATCTGGTCACCAGGCTCCACGAGCCCTGCAGCCTGTCGGCAATAAGCACAATGAAGTTGGTGGTGGATCCCAAAATGAGAGCATAATTCCTCATTAATATCTACAATAAAATGGGGGGCATTGTCAGAATGTAGACAAAAGCAAATACCAAGGCAGGTAATAATCTCCTTGAGTAAAATATTTACAACAATTTTAGCAGTAACGTTGGAAGTGAGGTAAGCTTCAACCCACCAAGGAAAAAAAAATAACAATGACCAAAACATACTTATAGTGCTGACAACTTTGCAACTCAATGAAGTCTTTAAACATCTTTTGCAGTTGGCATTAGTTTGTCAGAGGTCGACTCACACTTGTCAGAGAGCATAGAACATAGAACGTACAGCACAGAACAGTCCCTTTGACCCACGATGTTGTGCCGAGATTTAATCCTAATGTAGAATATAGTAACAACCTATGCACCCCTCAACTCACTGCTATGCATGTGCATGTCCAGCAGTCGCTTAAATGTCCCCAATGACTCTGCTTCAACCACTACCACTAGTAACGCATTCCATGCATTCACAACTGTGTAAAAAAAAACCCTCTGACATCTCCTTATACCTTCCTCCTAATATTTTCAAACTATGAGTGCTAATACCAGTCATTCCTACCGTGGGGAAAGTTCTCTGGCTATTGACTATCAGTTCCTCTCATTATTTTGTACACCTCTGTCTGGTCACCTCTCTTCCTCCTTCTCTCCAGAGAGAAACGTTCGAGCCTATTCAACCATTCTTTATAAAGCAAGCCCTCCAGTTACCATCCTGGTAAACTTCTTTGCACCCTTTTCCAAGCACCTGTATCTTTCCTATAGTAGGACGACCAGAACTGGACACAACATTCCAAGTATTGCCTCACCAGGGACTTGTAGAGCTGCAGCAAAACCTCATGGCTCTTAAGCTCTATCTCGCTGTTAATGAACGCCAAAATGCCATATTCTTTCTTAACAACCCTATCCACTTGTGTGGCAACTTTGAGGTATATATGTACTTGCACACCAAGATCCCTCTGTTGCTCCATACTGCCAAGAATCCTGTCTTTAATCCTATATTCAACATTCGAGTTCCAATTATTCAAAATGCATCACCTCGCATTTATCCAGGTTGAACTCAATCTGCCATTTCTCAGCCCAGCTCTGCATTCTGTCAGGCTGCAGCCTGCATTGTCCTCTATATTATCAACGACACCTCCAAACTTTGTGTCATCTGCAAATTTACAAACTCACCCCTCAACCTCCTCATCCAAGTCAGTTATAAATACTACAAGGAGCAGAGGCCCAAGTACAGAGCCCTGCGAGACCCCACTGAACACTGTCGTCCAGGAAGAATACATTCCATCTACAGCCACTCTCTGCTTTCTGTCAGCTAGCCAATTCTGTATATACCTGTTTAATGCCTGGAAACAGAGTGTTGATGGAGGGTTGTCTGTGTATGTCTGATTAATGGTTGGTGATCGGGTGGTGGTGCAGGGTTAGTGTGTGTTTTCTGTACATATCTGTTTAATGACTGGAGACTGACTGGTGGTGGTCGAAGGTTGTGTGTGTATTTCTGTGCATATCTGCTCATTGGAAAGAGAATAGGGTGGTGGTGGAGGGTTGTGTGTGTGTGTTTCTGTGTATCTCTGTTTAATGAAAGCAGATAGGGTTATCGTGGAGGGGTGTGTGAGATTCTGTGTTTATCTATTTAAGGGCTGGAGACAGGGTGGTGGTAGAGGGTTGTGCGTGTGTATTTCTGTGTATATCTGCTCAATGGCAGGACAACAGGGTGGTGGTAGAGGGTTGTGTGTGTGTTTCTGTGTATATGTGCCTAACGCCAGGAGAAGGGTGGTGGTGTGTGTTTCTGTGTATATCTGTTAAATGGCAGGAGACAGGGTGGTAATGGACGGTTGTCTGTGTCTTCCTGCATATATCTGCTTAATGTCAGCAGGCACGTTGTTCATGGAATATTGTGTGTGTTTCTGCATGTATCTATTTAATGGCAGGAGACAGGGTGGTGGTGGAGGGTTGTGCCTGTATGTGCGTTTTTGTGTATATCTGTTTAAGGGCAGTAGGCAGGGTGTTCGTGGAAGGTTGTGTGTGTGTGTTTCCGTGTATAACTATTTGATGACAGGAGACAGGGTGGTGAAGGAGGTTTTAGTGAGTGTGCGTGTGCGTTTATGTGCATTTGTGCTTAATGGCACGAGACAGTTTGGTGTGTGTGTGTGTCATTGTCTGTGTGTTTTTTTGTTGTGTGTATGTTTCTGCATATATCTATTTAATGGCAGGAGACAGGGTGTTGTTGGAGGGTAGAGTGCCTGTGTCTGTGTGCTTACTGGCAGGAGACAGGGTGGTGGTGGAGGGTTGTGTATGTATGTGTGTTTCTGTGTATATCTGTTTAAGGTCAGTAGGCAGGGTGTTTTTTGAAGGCTGTATGTGTGTTTCTGTGTATATCTGTTCACTGGCAGGAGAGAGAGTGTGGTGGTCGAGGGTGGTATATGTGTTTCTGTGTATATCTGTTTAATTGCAGGAGACAGGCTGGTGGTGGAGGGTGGTATGTGTTTGTTTCTGATTATATCTGTTTCATGGCAGGAGGCATGGTGGCGGTTGAAGGTTGTGCGTGTGTTTCTGTGTATATCTGCTTAATGGCAGGCAACAAGATGTTCTTCGGGGGTTTGGTGTCTGTGTGTGCGTTTCTGTGTATATCTGTTTAATGGCAGAAAACAATGTGGTGGCTAACAGTTGTGTGTTTGTGTATTTCTACGTTTAGCTGTTTAATGGCAAGAGACAGGGTTGTGGTGGAAGTTTGTGTGTGTGTTTTTCTGTGCATGTCTGTTTAAAGGCAGTAGACAGGGTGATGGTGTTGAGATGTGTTTGTGGCTCTGTTTATATCTGCTTAATCGCCAGAGAGTGTGTGATGGTGGAGGGTTGTGTGTGTGTGTTTGTATGTGTCTCTGATTAATGGCAGCAAACAGGGTGGTGGTGGAGGGTTCTGTATATGTGTGTGTGTTTATATGTATATCTGTTTAGTGGCAGGAGACAGGGCGGTGGTTGAGTGTAGTGTGCGTGTATGTGTGTATATCTACTTAATGGCATGAAATAAGATGGTGGTGCAGGGTTGTGTGTGTGCTTCTGCATACATCAGTTTAATGTCGGGTGACAGGGTGGTAGTGGAGGGTTGAGTGTGTGTGTTTCTGTAGATATCTATTGAATTTCAGGATACAGGGATGTGGTAGAGGTTTGTGTGTGTTTCTGTGTACATGTGATCAATGGTAGAAAACAACTTGTTGGTGTAGTGTCGGGTGTGTGTTTCTGTGTATCGCTGTTTAATGGCAGGAGACAGGATGGTAGTGAAAGGTCGTGTGTGTTTCTGTGTATAATTGATTTATGGAGGCAAGCAGGGTAGTGGTGGAGGGTTCACTATGTGTATGTTTCTGTATATACCTGTTTAATTGCAGGAGACCGGCTGTTGGTGGAGGATGGTATGTGTTTGTTTCTGAGTACGTCTGTTTCATGGCAGGAGACATGGTGGCGGTTGATGGTTGTGCGTGTGTATCTGTGTATATCTGCTTAATGGCAGAAAACAAAGTGGTGGTGTACGGTGGTGTGTGTATTTCTATGTATATCTGTTTAATGGCAGGAGACAGGGATGTGGTGGAGGGTGGTGTGTGTGTGTGTTTGTGGATATCTGTTTAATGATAGGAGACAGTGTGGTGGTGGAGGCTTGTCTGGACATTTCTGTAAATATCTGTTTAATTGCAGCAGACAGGGTGGTTTTGGAGGTTAGTGAGTGTGTGTTTCTGTATGTTACTGTTTAATGAATGTAGATAGGGTGGTCGTGGAGGGTTGTGTGTGTTTCTGTGTGTATTTGTTTTATGGCAGAAAACAATGTGGTAGTGAAGTGTTGTGTGTGTGTTTCTGTGTATCTCTGTTTAATTGCAGCAGACAGGGTGGTGTTGGAGGAATGGGTGTGCGTGTTTTTGTGTATATCTGTTAGACAGGAAACCGGGTGGTGATGGAGAGTTGTCTGTATGTTTCTGTAAATATATGTTTAATTGCTAAATGACAGTAAACAAATTGCAGTTCAAGGGGTGTGTGCGTGTGTAATGGCAGGAGACAGGGTGTTGGTGTCGAGCTGGGTGAGTTTCTGTTTAATCACCGGAGAGTGTGTGAGAGGGGAGGTGTGTGTGTGTGTGTGATTGGGGAGGTGTGAGGTGTGAGTGTGATTGGGGAAGTGTGAGGTGTGAGTGTGATTGGGGAGGTGTGAGTGAGTGAGAATGTGTGAGTGTGTGAGTGTGTATCTGATTAATGGCAGCAAACGGGTTGGTGGTGGAGGGTTCTGTATGTGTGTGTGTTTCTGTGTATATCTGTTTCAGGGCAGGAGACAGGCTGGTGGTCGATGGTTTTCTGTGCGTATTTCTGTGTATATCGGCTCATTGGCAGGAGAACAGCGTGGTGGTGGAGGGCTGTGTGTGTGTTTCTGTGCATATCTGTTTATTGCCAGGAGACAGGGTGGTGATGTAGGGTTGTATGTGCGTGTTTCTGTGTCTATTTGTTTAATAGTAGGAGACAGGGTGGTGATGGAGGGTTGTGGGTGTATTTCTGTGTCTATTTGTTTAATAGTAGGAGACAGGGTGGTGATGGAGGGTTGTGGGTGTATTTCTGTGTGTACCTGTTTAATGGCAGGAGGCAGGGTGTTCGTGGAGTGTTGTGTGCGTGTTTCTGTATACATCTATTTAATGGCTGTGCACAGAGTGGTGGTGGAGGGTAGTGTGTGTGCGTGTTTCCGTGTATAACTGTTTAATAGAGAAAGTGAGGACTGCAGATGCTGGAGATCAGAGCTGAAATGTGTTGCTGGAGAAGCGCAGCAGGTCAGGCAGCATCCAAGGAGCAGGAGAATCGACGTTTCGAGCATGAGCAGCAATCAATTTATTGAAGAAGGGCTCATGCCCGAAACATCGATTCTCCTGCTCCTTGGATGCTGCCTGACCTGCTGCGCTTTTCCAGCAACACATTTTCAGCTACAACTGTTTAATGACAAGAGACAGGGTGGTGCTGGAAATTAGTGTGTATGTTTCTGTATGTATCTGTTTAATTGCAGGACACAGTGGTGGAGGAGGGTGGTATCTGTGTGTGTTTCTGTGTATATCTATTTAATGGCAAGAGACAGTGTGGTGGTAGAATGTAGAGTGTCTGTGTTTCTGTGTCTATGTGGTTACTGGCAGGAGACAGGATGGTGGCGGAGGGTTGTTATGTATGAGTGTTTCTGTGAATATCTGTTTAAAGGCAGTAGGCAGGGTCTTCGTGGAAGGTTGTGTGTGTGTTTCTGTGTATATCTGTGTAATGGCAGGAGTCAGGGTGGTGGTCAAGAGTTTGTGTTTGTTTGTTTCTGTGTATATCTATTTAATGACAGGAGACAGGGTGATGGTTCGAGGATTGTGGGTGCATTTCTGTGTATATCTACTCAATGGCAGAGTTCAGGGTGATGGAGTCGAGATGTGTGTGTCTGTTTATACCTGCGTATTAATCCCCTTCTTCAGCTCCCTCCTGGCTATCCTGTATTCCTCCAACGCTCTGTCTGAACCTTGTTTCCTCAGCCTTATGTAAGCCTCCTTCTTCCTCTTTACAAGACATTCAACCTCCCTCATCAACCAAAGTTCCCTCACACGACCATCTCTTTCCTGCCTGACAAGTACATACAAATCAAGGACACGTCGTATCTGTTCCTTGAAAAAGTTCCACATTTCAATGACATCCTTCCCTGACATCTATGCACCCAACTTATGCTCCTCAGATCCTATCTTGCAGCATCGTATTTACCCTTCCCCCAATTGAAAAACCTACCCTGTTGCATGCACCTATCTCTCTCCATAACCAATGCGAAAGTCACAGAATTGTGGTCACCATCACCAAAATGCTCACCCACTAACAAGCCCATCACTTGCCCTGGTTCATTACCGAGTACCAAATCCAATATGGCCTCCCCTCTGGTTGGACAATCTACATACTGAGTTAGAAAAGCTTCCTGGACGCACTGCACAAACACCGCCCCGTCCAATCTACTTGATCTAAAGAGCTTCCAATCAATATTTGGGAAGTTGAAATCGCCCATGACTACTATCCTGTGGCTTCTGAAACTTCCCAAAATCTGTTTCCTAATCTGTTTCTCCCCATCTCTGCTGCTATTGGGGGGCCTATAGTAAACACGCAACAAGGTGACTGCTCCTTTCCTATTTCTGACTTCAGCCCATACTACCTCCAAAGGCAGATCCCCCTCGAACTGCCTTTCTGCAGCCATTATACCATTTCTAATTAGCAACGCCACACCCCCTCTTTTTTACCACCCTCCCTAATCTTACTGAAACATCTGTATCCAGGAACCTCCAACAACCATTCTTGTCCCTCTTCTATCCATGTTTCCGTCATGGCCACAACATCGTAGTCCCAAATACCAATCCACGCCTTAAGATCACCCATCTTTTTTCTGATACACCTTGTGTTGAAGTATACACACTTGAACCCAACTCTGTGTCCGCAAGTATTCCCTGTCAGTGCTACCTTCTCCACAGCCTCCCTACATTCTTGGACATCCTGAAAAACAGCTAACCTACTTGCTGGACTACAAGGATGGATCCCATCCCCCTGCCAAATTCGGTTAAACTCCCCCCCCCCGAAGAGTTCTAGCATAACTACCTCCTAGGATATTGGTGCCCTTCTGGTTCAGGTACAATCCGTTTTGCTTGTACAGGTCCCACCTTACCCAGAATGCGGTCCAAATACCTGAAGCCCTCCCTCCTACAGCATCTTTGCAGCCACGTGTTCAATTGCACTCTCTTCCTATTCCTTGCCTCACTGTCATGTGGCACTGGCAACAACCCAGAGATGACGACTCTGTCCGTCCTAGCTTTTAGCTTCCAGTCTAACTCCCTGAGCTCTTGAATGACCACCCAACCTCTATTCCTACCTATGTCGTTGGTGCAAAAATGCACCATAACTTCTGGCTGCACACCCTCTCCCTTAAGGATTCTGAAGACACGGTCCGAGACGTCTCGGACCCTGGCACCCGGGAGGCAACAAACCATCCGAGAGTCTCGCCCATGTCCACAGAACCGCCTGTCTGTCCCTCTAACTATAGAGTCTCCTATAACTAGCGCTCTCCTCCTCTCCCCCTTTCCCTTCTGAGCCTCAGAGCCGGACCTCGTGCCAGAGACCTGGTCACTGCAGCTTACCCCTGCTAGGCCGTCCCCCCAACATTATCCAAAGTGGTATACTGATTGTTGGAGGGGACGGCCACAGGGGATCCCTGCACTGCCTGCTTCATCCCCCTCCCACTTCTAACTGTTACCCAGCTACCTCTGTTCTCTGGTGTAATTATGTCCCTGTAGCTTCCATCTATCACCCGCTCAGCCTCTCGAAGAAGGCTCAGTTCAACCAACTCCAGCTCCAGTTCCCTAACGCCTTCTGTGAGGAGCTGGAGCTGGAGCTGGCTGCACTTCCTGCAGATGAAGTCGGCAGGAGCATCGGTGGTCACCCCTACCTCAACCATCCTACACGAGGAACATTCTACTGCCTGCACTGCCATAACTCTACACTTAGTCCCCCAAACAAGAACACCAAGTAGCTTACCTTTTTTTTAGGTTAGAGGTGGAGGGAGGGTGGGAGACACTACACGTGTATTGTCTCGGGTTCCTTCTCCACTCAAATAACAAGTACTTACCTTCCTGACCGGCTTTGTGCTCCGACTTCTCTTCCGCCTACCTGCCGCCCTCTCTGCTGCAAAAAGCTGTTTAATGGAAGGTGACAGCGTGATGGTAGAGGGTTCTGTGTGTGTGTTTCTGCATATATTTGTTTAATGGCAGGAGACAGGGTGGTGGTGGTGGACGTTTGTGTGCATGTGTTTCTGCCTATATCTGTTTAATAACTGGAAACAGGTTTTCGTGCTGGTTGGTGTGTATGTGTTTCTGCATATCCCAGTTTAATGGCGGGATGCAGGGCGACGGTGGAAGGTTGTGTGTGTGTTTTTCTGTGTATATCTGATTATTTGCAGGAGACAGGGTGGTCGTGGAGGGTTGTGTGTGCGTTTCTATGTATATCTGTTTAATGACAGGAAACAAATTGGGTGTCAAGGATTGTGTGCGCGTGTGTGTTTGTGTGTATATCTGTTTAATTGCAGCAGACAGGATGTTCGTGGAGGTTTGTGTGTGTGTGTTTCTGTATAGATCTGTTTAATCATAGGAGACAAGGTGGTCATGGAGTGTTTTGTGTGTGTGTTTCTGTTATATTTGTTTCATGGCAGGAGACAGAAAGGTGGTTTAGAGTTTTGTGTGTGTTTCTGCGTATATCTGTTTATTGACCGTAGGCAGGGTTTTAGTGGAGGGTTGTGTGTGTTTCTGTCTATAGCTGCTTAATAGCGGGAGACAACGTGGTGGTGCAGGGTTGTGTTGTGCGTTTGAGGGTATATCTGATTAATGGCAGGAAACATGGTTTTGGTGGAGGGTTGTGTGTGTGTGTTTCCATGTATATCTATTTAATTGAAGGAGACAGCGTGTTGATGGAGGGTTGTGAGTGTGTGTTTCTGCATATATTTGTTTAATGGCAGGAGACGGGATAGTGGTGGAAGGTTGTGTGCTTGTGTTTCTGTCTATAACTATTTAATAACAGGAGACAGGTATTGGTGCAGGTTGGTGTGTATGTGTTTCAGCATATTCCTGTTTAGTAGCGGGAGACAGGGCGGCGGTGGAGGGTTGTGTGTGTGTGTGTGTTTGCATATATCTGTTTAATGGCAGGAGACAGTGAGTTGTTAGAGGGTTGTGTGTGTCCATTGCTATGTATTTCTGTTTAATGGCAGGAGACAGAGTAGTAGAGGGGGATTGTGTGTGTATTTCTGTGTATATCTGATCAATAGTAGGAAACAACTTAGTGGTGTAGGGTTGTGTGTGTGTGTGTGTTTCGGTGTACAACTGTTTACTGGCAGGAGACAAGTGGTGGTGGAGGGTGGCTTGTCTGTGCTCTGTGTATACTTGTTGTGGTTCTGTTCGCCGAGCTGTGAATTTCTGTTGCAGATGTTTCGTCCCTGTCAAGGTGACATCCTCAGTGCTTCGGGGCCTCTTGTGAAGCGCTTCTGTGATGTTTTCTCCTGCATTTATAGTGGTTTGTCTCTGCCGCTTCTGTTATTGGGTCAAGCTGTCCGCTTCTGTGGCCGGTATATTGGGTCCAAGTCGATCTGTTTGTTGATAGAATCTGTGGATGAGTGCCATGCATCTAGGAATTCCCTGGCTGTTCTCTGTTTGGCTTGTCCTATAATAGCAGTGTTGTCCCAGTCGTACTCATATTGCTTGTCATCTGCGTGTGTGGCTACTAAGGATAGCTGGTCATGTCGTTTCATGGTTAGTTGGTGTTCATTGATGCGGATCGTTAGCTGTCTCCCTGTTTGTCCTATGAAGTGTTTTGTGCAGTCGTTTCATGGACTCCATCAAGTCACATTTCAAAAATCATTTTAACCCACGTGCTCAGACATATAATGAAACATCTCTGTTGGATGTGAACCTTTAGGCTCAGATGTCGGGGCACTACCACTACTCAACAATAGCCCCTAAAGCTGCAACATGATTCTCCTGTGTTTGTTCATCAGCTTTCTTTGAACGTACTCTGACACCTCCCCCCCCGACAACAGAATCGAGATCATCTGTTCCAGAGAAGGTGACACTGCCACAAGTTCATGGAAGGGAATCGAATTCAGAGCTATGACCCAGGGGCAGGTGTGTGACCCACGACACAAGACTTAAACCATGCCCAGAATTTGAGTCATATTTTAAGTGTCAGTTTTCAGCTCTACATGGATATATTACATTCTGATTAACATTACTGAAAAACACAGGCAACAGTTCTCATTGTTAAACAACTAAAAGATATTAGCCTCAAGTATAGGATGACGAGTGCATGTGCTCTGCCATCGAGATTAACAATGAACTTCTTTAATTGCTTGGCTATGATTTCCAGCTTACATAGCTATTATCTGTAATATTCAATATTAGGGCAAGCAATCGTGCAGAAACACTCTGCACTATGACGGAACTCGAATAGATATCAATACTGAACACCAAAGATGAGGAAAGAGCACAATTTCTGGCCAAAAAACACTAGCCACTATTTCCAATTCTCACATGTGGCTTCCCTCTTCCTGAAATTATTAAGTGATACAAGGCATCGGTTTACTTTCCAGCCTCATCTTACCCTCTCCTCCCTCTGCTTGCTCAAAGCAAATCAAGCTCTTGGTCTTTGGGAAACTCAAGGCCTGTGTTTGTAGGCCTTCTGGAGAGGGGAGGGTCTTTTAAACCTGAAGCAGGAGGGTGAAGGGGCAGTAATATCACTCATTGGGCTGAGGTGTGGCAATTCAGTTTAACTTGGATAAATGCGAGGTATTGCATTTTGGTAAAATTAAAAGAAGGGGGGGCTCATGCAATTAATAGTAGTGCGTTGGTAGCGTTGTAGAAAAGAGGGACCCACAGGTGCAGATCGAATTCACAGAAGTTTGTGGCACTTATAGACAAAGTGTTTAAGGTTACTTCTTTGCTCAGACTTTTGTGGTTAGCAATTGAGAAGTCATGCTGAGATAGTGCAGGACATTGATGAAGCCTCTTTTGCAGTACTGTGTTCAGTTCTGTTATTGGAAGGAGATTATTAAGCTGAAGAGAGTTCAGAAGGGATATACCAGGATGTCGCCAGGAACACCTCATCTTCTGCCTCGGGAGCCGACAAACACATGGCATGAACATTGAACTGACTAATTTGCAAATCTCCCCTCGACGACCCAGATCCCAGATCCGACCTTTCGACTGAGATCCACCCTCTCGTGGCAACCTACCTGTCCATCTTCCTTTCCACTGATCCGCTCCAACTCCCCACCGACCTCTCACTATCACCTTCTAGCTTCGCCCACCTATCACCAAACTTTCCCCCAGCCTCACCCGCACCACCGATTTATTTGTCAGCCCCTTTACTCCTTCGCAGTTCTGAAGAAGGGCCCTGCCTGAAACGTTGACTCTCTTGCTCCTCGGATGCTGCCTGACCTACTGTGTCTTCTCTACTATCATGCTTTATCTACACTTAATTCTCTAACATCTGGAGTCCCCATTGTCTCTTAGTTACAATTCTCTGTTAACCCCACATGTCTGTTATAACCCCATGCTGTCTTAGATATATATTCTCTCCAGACCATGACCTATAAATGTTCTTTCAATCTCTTACTGACATTGTCATGCCTCAGCAGTAGTTACAGGGTCTCTGTTTCCATTTATAAGCAGAGAAACATGTTGGTGGTCCGATAAACCTCTGGCATTACTTTCATATCCAATGCAGACTGAATGGTTGCACACAATTAATCTACCAGACTCAAAATTCATTCCCTCAGTCACTCTCGCATATCCAATCCAGACTGTGTAAATGTTAATCATTAATTTGAATTTTAATAAAACAGTATTGAATTGAAAGGCGTTGGTTGCAGCTATTTGTTCAGTGACTGTGATTATTGTCGGTCTCCGTGGATCCTGAATGTGTCACTGGAGGGCTTGCCTCTTTTATTAATTAAGGATTCCGTTTAATGTGTTATCCCATAGAATGAGTGGGAGCATCGCCGACAGTACTAACAGGGATCAGCAGCTCCAGAGAGACAGGGAGGAGAGATCAGAATCTGAGAACATTAGACTGGAATGATCCAACATGGACAGGAGTTTATCCAGTAGTCTTTACTGGCTTTCCCAACCTTGGATATCATTAGTATGGCGGATCTATGATGTGCTGATGGTTATTCAAGCTGGTTACTATCCCATCCTCGCTATAGTTGGTGTTCCTGGTAAGGTATTCTGTCTTTTAAAGCAGGTTACAATGAATTGTTGTTCATGTTATTAAAATTAGGAAAGGTGGAAGTCATTGTTTTCAGCTCCAATGAAAAATTCCTTTCCTTAGAAATTATAATGAGCAAATCCCTACTTTCAAATGACTCACCAGTATGCGAGGAGAAACTCTAAAACTCCATAATCCTTCTAGCCCTGAACAGATCTATTTCTCCATATCCCCCCCACTCGCTAAATCTGTCCAATACCACCATCATGATACCCCTACTCCTCCTCAGCCACAGTGCACCTTCTGAGTAAACCATCATTTGGGCCTCTGTTAAATCCGGAATCACCTGTTTCAAGCCCCTTCTAACCACATGTCAATCACAAAATAATTGCCTTTGAAATGTTTAACTTGTTCTCTGCACAGAAACTATCTGACGGCAAGATAATGCATCGTGCTCAAGTCATTGACTCATGATCAAGAGCCACAGAATAATAATCTGTTAATATGAAGGAAATGTGTGGCTTTGAAGTGAAACCATCTTCATTAAGTATAAAAAGCCAATCAGCTTGCCTCATGTCCTTTAGTGAGTGCAATGGGTCATCCTTCCCTGATCAGGTCTCTGTGTGACTGCAAACCCACAGCAATGTGTTTTACTTTTTACAGTCCTGTGGAACAGCTGAACCAGCCACTCAGTTCAAGATAGGGATAACAGGCTGGCCTGACCTGTGAGGGAAGAACAAAAGGAAAGATAACTCCCTTCCTCTGCCTGTTTCCCATATTCCTACAGCTCATTTCCATTCAGGTGGTGACCATTCCTTATTTCAAGTGCATTCTTTCTTAGTCTTTCCCTGAGTGTGATGTTCATCTCCCGCAGCACCTCTGCTGTTGGCTTTGTTGTTGCACACATATAGATGTAAGGAGCTTTTAAATGCCACGTCAGGCGCAGTGTAGCGAGAAGGAAAGGCTTTTTACGCCATAGGAAAGAAACGGAGATGATTCAATGAGGAAAATAACTTATTGTAATCAAACCTAAGAGGGTTGTTGAGGCAGTCTTTGGGACATTGTGGACAGATTGTCTTTCCTTTTTAAGAAATAATCGCCCTGCCAAAGAGAGAGTGCACACGTTTTTCACCCGACCAATCCCTGGGATGGTGGGAAAATGAGGTGTGAATGAAGAATATTCTTTAGCGCTGTGAGAGAATACAAGATGATTTCATTGAAACTTAAGAGGAATGGACAGCCTCTCATGATGTTCAGACAGATATTGATACGGTGATAAAATCCATGGCTTGTTTTTCTCGAGTTACAAGACCCTCTGAGGACGTTCCCCTCACCCCACCCCCACTCCCTATATCGATCAGGGAGAGAGAGAGAGAGAGAGAGAGAGAGTCAGACTTTGAATATTGTGCATTTGGTTTGTTATCCTACACTGAACATCACGTGATTCAAACTCCAGCTTGAGATGTTGAATGAGCTCCTCTTTTAACTGTGTCTGACAGCACTGTTACATGAATGTTACCGACATTTTAAATACAAAGCTTGAATGCTGCCCGGGTCTTACTGAACACGGACACAGGCTGCATCAGGAGCTGATGCGAGACAAAATGTTCTGAACATTGTGTAACCCTCAGTGACCATCCCGACCTCCGGTCTTATGATGGGGAAAGACATTGATGAAGCAGCTGAAGATGTTTGTGCTGAGGAAGCTACCTTGAGGATCTTCTGAAGAGACTTCCCGGAACTGAGAAGATTTTCGGCCCCCACCCACATGTATCTTCCTTTGTGCTCTGAAAGACCCCAGCCAGTAGGGAGGGGACACCTGATTCCCATTAAGCTCAAATAAGATGGCACTTCCAGTCAAATTCTCAGTCAAATTCTCAGACATTCTCAGTCAAATACTGCCTTGATATCAAGGCTATCCACTCTTTGCTGAGCCCCTGTGTTCACCTCTTGTTCATATCAATAGGTTATAGTGTCTGTATGGGGAGTGTTTTCCTCTCACAGAGAGTAGTGTATGTCAGGAATTATCTTGTCTCGAGAGCTAGGGGAGCTACATCACTGAAAGTATTTTAAGAAGGTGATAGATGGATTTTTGATCTGCCAGAGATCTGAGAGGATGTGAAGGATTTGGACATGAAAGATGAGTTAATACGAACAGCAGATCGGCCATGATCGTATATAATGTCTTGATTATCCGAACGACCTGATCCTGTTCCTTATGTTCTCATATTCTGTCATTACAAAGTTAATGATTGTAATTTTCCTGCAAGTTCTGTTCTTGAACGTTCCAATCAGAGAGAGCAAAGTACTTTATGAGTCATCACTTAGTGAGGTCTGGGGGCTGAATTCGCAGTGAATCTGGGTCTATACCATGACCAACAAATGAAGCACAAGTTTCAGAGAGGAGACACTCTGTAAAGAGACCAGAGTTGTCTTGCGAACCCAGCCTGGATTTTGAAGTGACATTTTCCAACCCACACCAAACGATGTGTGACAGCTTGGAGAGACAGAATGAGATCCTGTGTTACTGTGGACCATGTATGTGGAACAAGATGCCCCCGTCAGCACCAGTGTAGGAGGTTTGAGGGGCTGAATTAAACATAGGAACATAGGACTGAGGAGCAGGAGTGGGTCATTAGACAAGTTGTCACTGCCTCACAAGGCACTAAGTTTGTAGCTACTCTGATTGTAGTTTCAGCAGCACTTTTCAATCTGCATACAATTTTCTCACATGCGGTTGTCTGTCAAATGTTTGAGTACAGTACAATTTTGAATAAATGCAAACATCCAGGCACCACAAACGTTTGATAAAGGGAATTCCCACAAAAACAGTCTAATAAGAATTTCTCATTCATATTGCGACAAATGTTAGAGGGTCACTGTGTCCTTTTCCAGTCCCACTCCACCGATTACAACAAATTTTAAATGTAGCCAGTTTAGTGTTATGGCCAATTGTTTAGGACTCAGACTGGGCCATTTTGGAGAAAAATGTGAAATGCAGGAATTTGAACTCACAACAAACGGTAAAAGATAAAGTCTCCCAAATGTTCTACTGACTTTGAAATTATTCTGCTCACACAAGCTGCTGGTAATGGGATTTATTTGTGGAATAGTTGGATTTGGCTGAACGCCCTTTGCTACCAGCAGTGGAGAGATTCCAATGAGTCCTCACTAGGAATACTTCACAAGTGGTGAAGATAACTCAGGGATTTTATTGTCTCACATTTTGCTATCAGGTGGACAAAGTAAGAGAGAGAGATCAATCAGCTGCTGCTTCTCAGGCAGGGCACATTTTTCTCCCTCTCTGTGTTGAACCATACAATAATGTCAACTGAACATCAAGCTGGGCCATGTGTGCTCTCCTGGAGCATTCTCTGGAAGAGATGATAATGGACGATATGAAGGTGCATCATCGCTGTTGTTGTACACAGTGTCTTTCATTAGGAAGAAAAGTCCCTGTTTTATCATCTGATGACATGTTTATATGCGTCTGTGTAATTTGTAAATATCGGTCAATGTCTATATAATAGGTGTGTTGATATCAAAACATCTTATTCATAAAATTGTTCTCCAGCTTTAAACTCCTTAACAAGAGGAAACACGCATCCAGCTAAAACACCTTTCAGAAAGTCATGTATGGTTCAAGAAGATTTCTCATCTCAGATCAAAACTGATAACCCCCATAACAAAAGGCCTTCCTTCCAGGAATGTGTGAAGGGAAACATCCATGAAAATCTTCTGAAAGAGTTATATTTTTTTTTTACGTTGAGGCGATCAAAACTGCACACAGTGTGTCCGATGTGGTCTCAACAATGCCCCGTTCAGATGCAGTAAAACATTCCTCATTAAACGTGATAACTTTTGCCAGAAACAGTATCATTCCACTTACCTTCCAAATCACTTGCTGCATCTGCAGACTGACTTCATATGATTCAGCTCCCAGGAACATGGAAACCGCCAGTATCACAGAGTTCTGCAATCTCTCTCCAAATAAATTGTTCGCCATTGTTTTATCCTTCCTGCCACAGTAGACAACTCACCGTATGTTCTTTCTGCTGAAGGTTTGCTCACTAACCTTCCCCGTCTGTATCACATTGCAGACTCAGTACCTCCATTTGACGACAGCTTGAACGATCATCTTGGTGATGCGCTAATTGAGCTTTGCGCCATTCAGTTCCCTTCCACCAGATCTTTGATACGGATTATTTGTCATTGATGATCCCACAGTGATCTCTAGAGAACTACACTAGTTACAGCTTTGCAACCTGAAAATAAATATTTACCTCTACTCTCTATTTCCTGTTAGCGACAGCTTCCCTGTTCCTGTGTAGCACCTAAGGTGGGTTGAATCGTCTCCTCCTGGCCTGTGCAATGTACTCAACGAGCTGAATTACTTCATTCTGTATTCCTGTGTAACTCCTTCGAGGGGCAGAATGGTCTTCTCCCGTCTCATTGTAACGATCCTGCCTGACTGTAAGGGTGGTCCCCTATCCTGTAACACCATCGAGAGGTGGATTGAACAAAAACACATGGGATCGGTGCAATAGTATATTTCTGCAACAGCCGTGAGGGGTGGATTGAGGGAACAACACAAAGGGTAGGGGCAGCAGGATATCTCTGTGATAACCTTGAGGGGTGTATAGAGGGAAAAACACATACGGTAGGGGCCGAAGTACATCTCTGTAATAGACTCAAGCGTGGATTGAGGGCACAGCGCATGGGGTAGGGGCAGCAGTTGGCCTTATGGCTGCACCATTCAGAATGCTCATAACAAATTCAATTGTGTCTGACTATCTGTACATGGTCTGTTCCCAAGAAACATTGACTGTCCTATCCAGCAAAGATCAGTCAAGCTCAGCGTTGAACACCTTCAATAACCGAGTATTCACTGTTCCCTAAGGATGAGTACACCACAGATGGCACAACACTAAAGCGAAAGGAATGTCCTTACTTCATTCTGGGACCTGTTATTTTAAACCGTGTTAACCTAACATCAAATCACCACTTCTTTTCAGACATAAGGACACAATAATTGGGAATAAACATAAAGCATTCTTGACTTCAAACCTGTTCCACATTCCCGCTGACCCTTTCCAATCAAATATGTATCAAACCCAGCCTCTGTTGCTGTCTCAGGTAGAGAATCCCTGATAGCATTACACCACAAGAACATTAAAGCAAGGAGCATAATGAGGCCATTCGACCCATCGAGTCTAAAATTCCGTTAAATTATTTTCATATGTACCTCAATCTTATTCTTCTGCCTTCTCCCTAGATGTCTTGATATTCTTACAAATCCAAAGCATATCGATTTGCATCTTAATGACACTAGTTTCTGTTCCTATGGGACTGCGTGTGTTTGTGTGTTTGCCTCTGCGTGTGTGTGTGTGTGTGTGTGTGTGTGTGTGTGTGTATACGTGTGCGTATGTGTGTGCATGTCTATGTGTGTGTGTGTATATATATACGTGCATGTCCATGTGCTTGTTATCTGTGTGTTTGTGTGTCTATATCTGTCAGCCTGTGTGATTCTTAACTGTCTTTGTGTCTATTTGTATGTGACTGTATATGTCTCTGTGTGTTTCTACCTGTGTGTATGCCTATCTCCTTGTACGTATTGTGCGTGTTCGCATATTGGGGTGTTTACCAATAGTTCTGTGTATTTGTGTGTCTGCGTCTCTGTGCACTGAGGTATCTGTGTCCTTTTTTTGGAAGTGAAAGGACTGTCGTTGGAACTGTCAGTGGATTTAAAGTGAGAATTGTCTTTCACTGAACATTGCTCCTTCATCGGTCGGTGGCACATGGATGTTTCAAAATCTCCACACAAGGCTTCCCTGTCCTCTCTGGCTCGTACCAGTGTCCTACCCACTTGGCAAGGGGAGGGGGTGAGGGAATGGATATCGGGCACTTCATCAACCGGCTTTGCCTTTCTGTCGTATTCCAGGCTTTACCTCCTGGAATGGGAAAATGGGAAGGTTGGAGGGTGAGTGGGAATGGGTGACCCTGCTGTTTGTGCTGGTGTAGTTGGGCGGAATTGTGAGGTGTCTGGAATTAGTCAGTCGACAGTTTTGAATCCTTATAGTATTATTAGTGTGGGGGGTACTGCGTAGGTGACAGAGAAAGTGAGGAAGAAAGTTACTGAATTCAATATTGAGAGTGGTCGTGCCTGACCCTTGTTTGGAGATAGAGCGTGAACCTTGTTCAGGGGTAGGTTCTATAACAGACATACAGTGAGTGTGAGCGAGCAGAGAGTTTACGGTAACTCTTATCCTGACAGAGCGGGGAGGATATCAATGCTTATCCTGTATTGCAGGACATTTCTTCAGATCATCTCAGCTTCCAGGTGAGGCTCTTCGAATGTCTTGTCCAAGTCCGTCACTAAAAACAACACAGACCTGTCCCTCAGCTTCCACAGAATCAGTTTAGGTAGAGCTTACAGATAGAAAGGAGAAGCAAATATTGGTGTGTTATATATCAAACCAAAACGCTAGCAGAAAATCTGAACATCATATAGATATGCAAGTGTTGTGGATACTGCAATCTTATTGGATGGTCTCAAATTGCATTTGGACTGCGTTAATTAAGCGACTGCTCATGTTTGAAAAATAAATTCCGTAAGTTCAAGAGTATGTTGTGAAGAAAACTAGAGAGCAAGTTACTTTGGATTTGGTATTATCTGGTCCAAATGACGAATTTATAACCTTGTAATGAAGCAGCTTTTAAGGAATAATGACATTAATAAAGTGCATTTTACACGGCGTCTACGCACAATAGAGAATGCTTGAACTTACTAGTTAAACATCGTGGAAGACTGGAGGCTAGAGGGTCAAGATAGCTCCAGTGAATTTGTAAAGTACAATATAACATTCAGTGGGAGACAAGCAATGGTTGTTAGAGTCATAGAGTGCGAAAGCACGGAGACAGGTTCTTCAGCCCAAACTGTCTGAACAAAATGTCCATCCACGCTCACCCCATTTCCCTGCCATTGCCCCGTATCCTTCTAATCCTTTCCTATCCTTGTATTTGTCCAAATGCCTTTTAAATGTTGTTAACCAATCACTTCCTCTGACAGCTCATCTCATATGCGTACCAGCCCCTGTGTGTAAAAAGGTTGTTCCTCAGATTCCCTTTTATTCTTTCTCCTCTGACTTTAAACTGATCTGTGATTGCCCAAAAATGGGGAAAACAAAGACAGGGTACATTCACTCTATCCAGGCCTGTCATGATCTTACAGACTTCAATATGATCCTCCCTCAGTTTCACACACACACAAAATTAAGATGGCCTAGCTTGTCCAACCTCTCCCTATAACTCAGTCCATTGAGTCCTTGGCAACATCCTTATAATCTTTTTCTGCATTCTTTCCAGTTTAATAACATCCGGCCTATAGCAAAGTGAACAAAACTGAACATAACGCTACCAATATGGCCTCGGTAGCGTCCTGTATAACTGCAACATAACTCCCTAATTTTGATACTCAGTGAAATACACTGAATAAGGCCAATGTACCAAAAGCTTTCTTCACTGCACTGTCTACCTCTGAATCAACTTCCAGAGAACCATCCACCTGAATTCCGAGGTCCCTCTGTTCCACTACACTCCTAAGGACCCAACCATTCACCATGAAACTCCAACCTTGATTTGAATTTCTAAAATGCAAGAACTTACACTTTATTAAAATCCATTTGCCATTTCTCAGCCCACTTCCCCAAGTGATCAAGATACTGCTGCAATTTCTAAAATTTATGATAACCTTCCTCACTCGCCATGAGACTGCTTACTTTCATGTCGTCTTCAAACTTACAAATCAATCCTGTACATTCTCATCTAAATCATAGACATATGTAATATGCAGTGGTCCCAGCACCAACCCCTGAGGCATTCCACTAGTCACAGCCCTCTAGTCTGACCAGCATTCTTCCTGTATCACACTCTGCTTCCTACCACCAAGCCAATTTTGTACCTAATTTGCCACCTCCCCCTCAATTCCATGTGATCTCGCCTTTCAGAGCAGCGGAACATGTAGAACCTTATTGAGGCCTGACTGGAATCCATATAGACTATGTATACCATCCTGCCCTCCTCAACGTTGCTGGTCACTTCATCAAAGAACTCCAAGCAATTTACGAGTCATGATCTCCCATGCACAAAGACGTGCTGAATTTCATGAAGGGCTTTTGCCCAAAACATCGATTTTCTTGCTCCTTGGGTGCAACTATTGTGGATAAACGTGAACCAAGCACTATAGATGAATGGAAGGGATCCAAACAGCTACAAAGGGAAGAGGACCTAGTGTAGAGAACTGCAGACCAATTAATCGACATCTGTAGGGAAACTGTTGGAATGTATTAAACAGGATGACATTTTTGATTTATAGAAATTAACAGCAACAATGGAGAGAATCAGTATGCGTTTCTGGTAGAGAGATCATACTTGATAAACTTCGGAATTGTTTGCAGTTGTTTCTTACAACATAGATAATGGGGAACGAGTAGAAGTTACAGATATTGGATTCTCGGAAGGGTTTCTATAAGATCTCAGTGAGTCCGTAAATGCAATGAATATGAAGGGTGTTCGGAGGAACATTTGTAAGTGGAAAGTTACAGTTTGGTTCGCCTTCATTTAAGAGAGTCAGAACATTGATGTAAAGACAAGTTGAAGCAGTGTCACAGCGTGTTGGTGGGACTATACGTGGAGTATTGTGCACAGTTTTGGTGACCAAATCTCAGAAAGAATATACTGACCACAGAGGAAGTGCAATGGACATTCTCCAGATTAATCCCTCAGATGGTGAGATTGCCTGATGAGGAAACTTGGCCAGTGTTCTCTAGAGTTTCAAAAATGAGAGGTGGGTTGCAGTGAAATTTCAATAATTCACAAAACATATCACAAGTTGGAAATGAACAGAACTCTTCCTCACTTTCTATTCCGCATTAAAGGCAAATAATGGCAGGATCTGGGACAGGCCAGTTAAATCTGCAAAAAGGAAGAAATTCATCACTTGGAGGGAACTAATTAACACAGGAGCAGGGAAGCCTACTAGCAGGCAAGATTAGTGAGAATCTCCAGATATTCTACAAGAGTGTCCAGCGGAACAGAAAAACCAGGGAACAGATAGGACAAGTTGCCAAGTTGCAATCAAATCAACTTTAGGGGTAGGAGACAGAGGGTGGCGGTAGATGGCTGTTTGTGTTTGGAGGCTAGTGTCCAGTCGTGTACGACAAGGATCAGTGTTGTGTCTCTTAATATTTGTGATTCGGATGTGTTAGTGTTGGACTGGGGTGGACAAAGTTAAAAATTGCATAACACCAGGTTATTCTCCAAAAGGTGTATTCAGTGGCACTAGCTTTTGAAGCGTTTCATCAAAGCGCACAACCACCTGATGAATAATTAACGCTTCGAAAGCTCATGCCTCCAAATAAACCTTTTTGGAGAATAGAGACGAAAATGTGTTGCTGGAAAAGCGCAGCAGGTCAGTCAGCATCGAAGGAAGAGGAGAATCGACGTTTCGGGCAAAAGCCCTTCTTCAGGAATGAGGAAAGTGTGTTCAGCAAGCTAAGACAAAAGGTAGAGAGGAGGGACTTGGGGGATGGGCGTTGGGAATGCGAAAGGTAGAAGGAGATCTGGTGAGGGTGATAGGCCAGAGTGGGAGTGGGGGCGGAGAGGTCAGGAAGAAGATTGCAGGTTAGGAAGGCGATGCTGAGTTCGAGGGATTTGGCTGAGTCACAGTGGGGGGAGGGAAAATGACGAAACCGGAGAAATCTGAGTTCATCCCTTGTGCTTGGAGGGTTCCTAGGTGGAAGATGAGGCTCTCCTACTCCAACCGTCGTGTTGCCATGGTCTGGCGATGGAGAAGTCCAAGGACCTGCATGTCCTTGGTGGAGTGGGAGAGGGAGTTGAAGTGTTGAGCTACCGGGTGGTTGGGTTGGTTGGTCCGGGTGTCCCAGAAGTGTTCCATGAAACATTCCACAAGTAGGCAGCCTGCCTCCCCAATATAGAGGAGGCCACATCGGGTGCAGCGGATGCAGTAAATGATGTGTTTGGAGGTGCAGGTGAACTTGTGGCCGATCTGAAAGTATCCCTTGGGGCCTTGGAGGGATGTAAGGGGGGAGATGTGGGCGCATGTTTTACATTTCTTGCGGTTGCAGGAGAAGGTTCCGGGAGTGGAGGTTGGGTTGATGGGGGATGTGGACCTGACGAGGGAGTCACGGAGGGAGTGGTCTTTTCGGAACGCTGATAGGGGAGGGGAGGGAAATATATCCCTGGTGGTGGGATCCGTTTGGAAGTGGCGGAAATGACGGCGGATGATACGCTGTGTATGGAGGTTGGTGGGGTGGTAGGTGAGGACCAGTGGGGTACTGTCGTGGTGGCGGTTGGAGGGGCGGGGCTCAAGGGCGGAGGAGCGGGAAGTGGAGGAGATGCGGTGGAGGGCATCGTCGACCACGTTTGGGGGGTATATTGCTGTCCTTGAAGAAGGAGGCCATCTGGGTTGTACGGTATTGGAACTGGTCCTCCTGGTAGCAGATGCGGCGGAAACAAAGGAATTGGGAATATGGGATGGCGTTTCTACAGGGGGCAGGGTGGGAGGAGGTGTAGTCTAGGTAGCTGTGGGAGTCAGTCGGTTTATAGTAAATGTCCGTGTTGATTCGGTCGCCCGAGATAGAAATGGAAAGGTCCAGGAAGCGGAGGGAGGAGTCTGAGACGGTCCAGGTGAATTTGAGGTCGGGGTGGATGGTGTTGGCAAAGTGGATGAACTGTTCCACCTCTTCGTGGGAGCACCACGCAGCGCCGATAGTCATTGATGTAGCGGAAGAAAAGTTGGGGGATGTTGCAAATGTCGCTGCGGAAGATGGACTGTTCCACATATTCTACGAAGAGGCAGGTATAGCTGGGGCCTATGCACGTCCCCATGGCTACTCCTTTGGATTGGAGGAAGTGGGAGGATTGGAAAGAGAAGTTGTTCAGGGTGAGGACCAGTTCAGTCAGTCGAAGGAGGATATCAGTGGAAGGGTACTGGTTGGTACGGCGGGAAAGGAAGAAGCGGAGGGATTCGAGGCCTTCGTGGTGGGGGATGGAGGTGTACAGGGACTGGATGTCCATAGTGAAGATAAGGGGACCGGGGAAGCGAAAATCATGGAGGAGGTGGAGGGCGTAGGTGGTGTCCCGAACGTAGGTGGGGAGTTGTTGGACTAAGGGGGACAGGACCGTGTCGAGGTATGCAGAGATGAGTTCAGTGGGGCAGGAGCAGGCTGAGACAATGGGTCGGCCGGGGCAGTCAGGTTTGTGGATTTTGGGCAGGAGGTACAAACGGGCGGTGCGGGGTTGTGGGACTATGAGGTTGGAGGCGGTGGATGGGACGTCCCCTGAGGTGATGAGGTTATGGATATTCTGGGAGATGATGGTTTGGTGGTTGGAGGTGGGGTGCTGGTCAAGGGGCCGGTAGGAGGAGGTGTCCATGAGCTGGCGTTTAGCCTCAGCGGTGTAATGGTCGGTGCGCAAAACTACTACCGCGCCTCCCTTGTCTGCCGGTTTGATAGTGAATTTGGGGTTGGAGAATAACCTGGTGTTATGCAATTTTTTACTTTGTCCACCCCAGTCCAACACCAACACCTCTGAATCACAAATATTAAGAGACACAGCATTGATTCCCGTGGTACACCATTGGACGCTAGCCTCCAAATAAATAAGCTGATGTTTTGTGATTTTAAACATTAACATAAAGGATGCAGCTGTGAATATGGATGAGGCGTGGGGGTGTCATAAGTAAGTTTGTGTTTGATACAAAGATTGGCCGGTTAGTTGGCAGTGAGGAGGAAGGCCTTATGTTACAGAGAGATGCAGATGGAATGGTCAGATGGTCACATCAATGGCAGATGAAATGTAAACCTGATAAATATGAGGTGATGCACTTTGGAAGAAGGAACCAGGCAGGTGAGGACTCAATGAATGGCAGCAGACTAGGAAGCTCAGACGGTGCTTTTCCACACTTACCTGAATGTGGCTGGACAGGGTAACACACAATTTGAGAAAGCATACGGGAGCGTAAAAACAGCCTTCTCACATCGAAGCATAGATTATAAGAGCTATGCGGAAATTTCATTAGCCAAGATGGAATACTATGTGTAATTCTGGGAGCTACATTCCAGGAAGGATGTGATTGCACTTGAGGGTGTGCAGAGGAGATTCACCAGGATGTTCCCTGTGATGGAGCATATCAGCTATGGAGAGAGGCTGGGTAAGCTCGGGTTGTATAGTTTGGAGCTGAGAAGGCTGAGGGGGACGTGAATCAGGAGGATAAGATTACGAGGGACATGAACGAAGCGGATAGACAGCAGCTGGTCCTTTTAATCAAAGGGACACACTTTTAAAGTGAAGGGTTTGAGGCTCAGTGAGGATTTGAGGACTGTTTTTCATCCAAATTGTGGTGGGGTCTGGGATGCACTTCGTGGGAGGGGAATTGTCATGGTAACCTCAAAAACATTAGAAAATACATGGTTATGCCATAAGATTCACAGATACGGGTTTTGTGTTGGAAAGTGGGGCTAATGTAGACGTGCTGTATTTCTGATAGTACAGAGTCTGTGCTTCTGTGATTGTATGGCTGTGGAGGATCAATCATTCAATAGCTTAAGATAGGAATTGATGGGTGTCTGAAGAATATCTTATCACAGTGTATATGAGTGAACTTGTGATATCTTCTGAAAATACATTAATGGCAAAATTAAGAGAAAAAGGTGCAGCTTTCTTACAGCCTGATACCAGATAATTGAGTAGAGGAAAATAGAAGATCAATGGAGCAAATACTTCAGTTATGCCTTCACAGAATAAAAACTAAATAAATAAAGTTTCCTCGCAATACTAGGGAATTTTAGTCCGGTGAGAAAAGGGGAATAGAATGAAATTAGCAACGAAAAAGTTTTAGAGAAAATATTGGAAAATATTGAAAATATTAATAGGCATAAACAAAGTCAACAGAGGTTTATGAAATAGGAATCATATTTGAGCAAAATTATGGAGAAGGTATCAACGCAATACGATTGGAATCTCAGAAAGAATTTTTGATAAAGCCCCAAGCCTATTGTGCAAATTCGAATCCTATGGGACTGGGGCTAATATATGGTCATGGTTTTAGAATGGGAGAGTTGGCAGGAAACAGTGAGTAGGAATAAAACCATGTTTTTTGAAAGGAAGGCTTGGAGGATATAACAAGGTTTGACATCCAGCAATTCCTAATACACATCATATTTTTGGTTGAGGGGCTCAATTGCAATACTCCCAAGTCTGCTGACAGCACTAAATGAAGTCAGCTTGTGAGTGGATGAGGAGGATGTAAAAATGGTTCCAAAGTGATTGAGACAAGTGGAGTGACTGGGCAAATACCTGGCAGATGGAGAGAAATGGCAGAAATGAGAGGTTGTGTACTTTGATGGGATCAGTTGAATGACAGCCTATCATTTGAAAAGTGATTGGTTGAAAAAATTAGATAAATAAATGAACTTAAGCTGCATTTTTGTTTATTTCTGCGCAGCCTTCCAAGTCCATGTAGGGCTGTGTGTTCTGAACATGGAAGTCAAGACTGGGAATGGCATTGGCACGCTGTATACAGTGTACATAGACTCAGCAAGTAGGGAGCTGTAACATTGAAAAGAATCTGGATTTCCCTGTATACCAGTCACTGAAAGCAATATTGCAGGAGCAGATGATATATTCAACTTCATTTCAGGGGGATTTAGAATTCAAGAGTAAGGGTCATTTACGGCAACTGTACAGGGCCTTGGTAGGACCCCAACTCGAACATTGTGCTGAGTTGTGTGCAGTTTTGGTGTCCTTACCTTATAAAGGGCAAACCTGACATTGAGGGAGTGCAGTGAAGGATGACCAGACTAATCTCTGGGATGACAGGTTAGTTGTGGGAGCAGAGTTTGGGGTGACTCGGCCTGTATTCCATGGGCTTTAGGAAGATGGGTGGAGATCTCAGTGAGATATATAAAACTCTGACAGGGTGTGACAGATTGTAAGTAGGGATGATATTTCACTTTATAGAAAATGGTTCACGAATCGCAATGCAGTCAAATCATACTTAATAAACAAGCGTTCTCAGAGAACTCCCTGTTTATTGATGGGCCAAAGGCACTATATTTCATAATGTTTAAACATATTTTGGGATATGAACATTGTGTGGGGAAACTGCATTGAGGAAATGTTCGGCAATGAACTAGCATGGGGAAAGATCAATGTGTTGAATGACCTCCTCCTCTCCCGATGATTCTGTGCAGTCTGTGGAAAAACTCTGTAAACGTTGTCACAAACTTTCATATGTTAGGAAGGATGTCTATGTAGTGTCAACAGAACTGTGTTTCCGGCTCCCGTTTCTGATAACGAGGTTGATGCCGGATGTTCCGTCAGGTTTTATCCTTTAAGACCTCAGAATAGTTTGCTACAATTGAGTGTCTCGCTTGGCCGATTCAGAGACCATGCCTGTGTGTCTGGAGTCACTTTTTGGCCAAGAAAGCACGGGAGATTCACTTCCTGAAAGTACATTGGGGAAGGATATCAATGTGAACAATCAACATTGGACAGTATTACTGACACCAGATTTTAGGTATCGATGTTTTATTAATTATTTTTAACTTCCACCAGCTGCCAGAGCATTGACCTGGTCTGGATTCATAATCCAATGATATGTCCACTACTGCACGATCTCCACATGGGAATCTATTGGAAACCATACTGACCTGATTATTTTGGTGCTACTTGACCGCTCTATCGAAACGTATCCCCACCAATGTGACAGTCGTGATGGGACTGAGGGTGTGGTAATTGGTCAGATTGTAATTATTCTCCTATTCAGGGACTGTATATAGTTGAGTAATTTTCCTCATTGCGAGGAAGATGTCAGAGTTGGAGCTGGAATGAAACGTGGGATGGCGTTTTTTACAGTGAGCAGGGTGGGAAGTGGTGTAATCTAGAGAGATGTGGGAGTCAGTCGGTTTATAGTATACGTCCGTGCTGAGTCGGTCGTCCGAGAGAGAGATGGAGGGGTCTAGGAAGGGGAGGGAGGAGTCTGAGACTGTCCAGGTAAATTTGAGGTTGGGGTGGAAGATGTTCGTAAAGTGGATGAACTGTTTAACCTTCTCGTGGGAGCACGAGTTAGCTCCGATACAGTCATCAATGTAGCGGAGGAAAAGGTGGGGGTATATTCCCAATTCCTTCACCTTCACCGCATCTGCTCCCAGGAGGACCAATTCCAATACCGAATAACCCAGATGGCCTCCTTCTTCAAACACTGCAATTTCCCCTCAGACGTGATTGACGATGCTCTCCACCGCATCTCCTCCACTTCCTGCTCCTCCGCCCTTGAACCCCACCACTCCAATCGCCACCAGGACAGAACCCCACTAGTCCTCCCCAACCACCCCACCAACCTCCAGTAACATCGGATCATCCTTCGTCATTTCCACCACCTCCAAACGGACCGCACCACCAAGGATATATTTCCCTCCCCACCCCAATCAGCGTACCAGAAAAAAACACTCCCTCCACGAATCCCTTGTCAGATCCACACCCCCCACCAACCCAACCTCCACTCCTGGCACCTTCCCCTGCAACTAAAAAAAAATGCAAAACTTACACCCACACCTCCCGCTGCGCTTCCCTCCAAGGCCCCAATGGATCCTTCAATATCCATCAGAAATTCACCTGCACCTCCACACACATCATTTACTGCATCCGCTGCACCCGATGTGGTCTCCTATACATTGGGGAGACCGGCAGCCTACTTGCAGAACGTTTCAGTCAACACCTCTGGGACACCGGCACCAACCAACACAACCACCCTGTGGCTCAACATTTTATCTCCCTCTCCCACTCCACCAAGGATGTGCAGGTCCTTGGCCTCCTCCATTGCCAGACCATGGCAACACGACGCCTGGAGGAAGAACGACTCATCTTTCGCCTAGGAAATCTCCAACCACAAGGGATGAATGCACATTTCTCCTTCTTCCACATTTCCCCTCCCCCACCTTTTCTCAGTCCCAACCCTCAGACTCAGCACCGCCTTCTTGACCTGCAATCTTCTTCTCGAACTCTCCGCCCCCACCCCCCTCCAGCCTATCACCCTCACCTTAACTTCCTTCCACCTATCGCATTCCCAATGCCCCACTCCCAAGTCCCTCCTACCTACCTTTTATCTTAGCCTGCTTGGCACACCCTCCTCATTCCTGAACAAGGGTTTATGCCCGGAACGTCGATCCTCCTTCTCCTTTGATGCTGCCTGACCTGCTGCGCTTTTCTCGCAACACATTTTTAAACAACTACCTCATTGTCCACTTTAATTTGAGGAATGTCCGAATCAGAATCCTCTGAAGTTGTTTTTTCCTTCTGTGCCGTAATCATTAACACCTTGTTCTCTGGCTGTCCTTACCTGTCAAAGTACATTTTGAGCATATTCACATGACATACGCTGTGAGATTTCTTTCTATCTGGAGTCCCTATCAAGTAGTTACTTTCACTCAATATCCGTTGTATTTCATAAGGCCTACTAAACCTTGCTTTTCTAGGTTCACCTATAACTGGAAGTAACAGTAATATCTTATCCCCGATCGCAAAATTGCATTTTTTTTATTCCCTGTCCGCTTCCTGTTTTATTATATGTTGCATTTCTTTTAAATGATGTCGAACCAACTCCCCAGCGCTATTAATCGTTCGTTAAATTTTGAGACCTAATCCCAATGTGTGGCCTTTGAACTCTAATTTACTATTTTCTCCTTAATCAATTTTAATGGTCCCCTCACTTAATGCCCCAAAAATAATTCCAATGGAATGAATTTGCTCTGTTAATTGGGGGTATCCCTGATCACAAAAAGTACAAATGGAATTCCCTAACCCTAATCATCTGGATAATCCTGATTATAAGCCCTCAACATGGTCTTTAATGTTTAATGTCACCTTTCTAGCGCTCCCTGCAATTGTGGATAGTTTGCAGTAGATTTGAATTGCTTCATTCCTAAGACATTATAGTGATTAATTCGATGTGTAGCTTGAACTTTAATTTCACTGTGTCTTCATTGGTAGTCCGTATCTATTTTTTTAAATTTAAAAATTCCTTTGCAATTCTTCTGGCTGTGATACTGAACCTTGGGATGGCCTCTGGAAATCTAGTCGATGCATCCATTATTGTTTAAAAAATACTGATGCCCAATCTTTTGATTGTGGTCTGGGACCTAGCCAATCAATTAAGACTCCTATAAAAGGTTCCTCAAATGCCAGAAAATTTAAGAAAGGTGCAGGTTGTATTATCGCATGTGCTTTTCCAATTACCTGACATGTGTGATTCATCTGGCAAAATTCAACTACATCCTGTTGCAGTCCAAGCCAGTAAAATGTCTCCGTAGTCAGTCTGGTTTTTTTTTTCCCTCACTCCTAACTGACTTCTAGCTGGTAACTCAAGCACCATTCGCATCACCTCATTTCTGTACCCCATTGGCAATGTGATTTGATGAATCTCTTCCCATTTCTCATCTCCTTGAATATATGATAGTCTCTATTTCCTCATTTAGTCATCAATTTTGAGGTAATAAAGCTCAGGGATACATTCAAAATTCCTAACGTTTGTGCTTTTTGATACAACTGCTTTAAACATTTATCTTTCTGCTGTGACTCAATTAGTTTAGCTGAGCAAAAAATATTCACATGATCACCTACTTGCTCCTGTTTTGTCTCAAATGTCTGATGGAACAAAGTATCTGCTCATGCCACTTAAACTTCCTTATCTTTACATTTTTGATATTTTCTGTTTCAACTGGTGTCATTGGGAATTTATTACCCACAATCAGGAAAGTTTCCAGGATGAGATTCCTACATTGATTCAGTTGCCTGCATATCCACTTTTCAACGAGAGTGGCAGTAATCCTACCACTGAATCAGCTATTTTTTCCGCAAGGACAAATTGTATTCCTGGAGCAGAGAGTTTGTCCAATACCTCTACCACAATTTCCCCACACTTTTCTGGACATGCTCACTTTACATAATTTTGCACCTTATGTCTCATGGTGAATTGCCTTTCGCAGTACTTTTTCTGGGAATATTCCTTCAGGAGTACATATCTCCTTGTCTATTCACAGAGGATCCTGTGTCTCTTCATATTGCATCCTCTTTACCTGCCGTATGTGAATAAACTTTCCCTTTACAGGTATATTTTCTAAGCAGATCTGGCACTCCCTCCGTAACAAACCTCCAATCAGATTATACACTCTGATGCAGCTTTCTAGTTTCCACTGTGCATTCTGTTACCGCTCCATCAAAACTCCCATATTTATTCCTTTTTCCTGCGTCTGTGTTTTTTTTCTGAACCCACCAAAACAGTGATTTCATGTGCCCTAATTTGTTGCAATGAAAACACCGGAGTTTTTTTTAAATCTTCTTTGCCTCGTTCAGGTATTGCCTTCACGGAGATCTACGTCTCCCTTTCTACGTCGGGATTTCTCTTTGCCCCAATTTCTATCCATCATGGACTGAAATTGACTCTGGAAGCCAAAACAAGTTTTGTAACAATAATCACTAGTCATAATCATCAGCCTCTTCAGCTGCCAGTCTTGTCTTTATATCTCTAGTATCTTGGTTAGCACTGCTGCCTCACAGCGCCTGAGACCCGGGTTCAATTCCCGCCTCAGGCGACTGACTGTGTGGAGTTTGCACGTTCTCCCCGTGTCTGCGTGGGTTTCCTCCGGGTGCTCCGGTTTCCTCCCACAGTCCAAAGATGTGCAGGCCAGGTGAATTGGCCATGCTAAATTGCCCATAGTGTTAGGTAAGGGGTAAATGTAGATGTAGGGGTATGGGTGGGTTGCGCTTCGGCGGGGCGGTGTGGACTTGTTGGGCCGAAGGGCCTGTTTCCACACTGTAAGTAATCTAATCTAATCTAATCTAATCAAATGAGGTTGCACTTTGTGAATGCTTAAACTCCTCCAAAGTAATTGTCTCTCTCAGAGCATTGTAGATTTGCTCTCTTTTTAAAACTCTTATCCATTTATCAAAATTACATCGTTTGATTCTTTCAAACTCAATATTTGTTTGGACCAGGATCCCTCCTTAAATTCCTGAAACGTTGTCTGTAGACTTTTGGCACATACTCATATGTACATTTTCCCCTTCTCATACTCCCCAGATCCCTCCTCTGATAGTGTTGCGCATACCTCACTAGCTCAATCTACAAGTTTTGTCTGTGTCAACAAAACCTACATGGTCACTGCCCACTGAAATTCTTTAGCCACTTTCCTCCTCATTAATCTAGGCAAGCTGTGAATATACTGAAAAACGTTTCTCACCAGGCTTTGGACTCACCACGGGTTTGCCCATCTTCAGTCTGTTCCTCAGTAAGCTGACCATCCGACTTCATCCTCATCCTTTAAAGCTGACTTTCCATTCTAAGTGTCCACCTCTGAAGCTCAAATGCTCCCTCTTTTGCTTTCTCTCCTGCTGAAGCTATCTATTATATTTTTCTCTTTCCTCTGTTAAACCTAATCGTTATCTTTCTTCCTCTTCTGGTTTTAGTCGTAGCTCAAATTGCTTCATCTCTGCATCTAACTCAAGCTGCTTCTTTTGCGATTGAAGTTTAGTCATCCCCACAGATCCTGATGGTGTTTCCAGCAAATTAGAATGCTGAGCTACTGCTGCAATCCTCTCATCTTTCCTCACATTAAACGGTAGCTTTAACTCCCTTTGTATTCGAATTCCTGCGGCTTGGACTTATGTGCATTTTGTAAAACTCCCCAAGGTCACTTTCTCCACCTTCAACACACGAAATAAGAGACAACATCCCCTGCCAATCGCTGCCTAAATTCTGCAAAGGCCCCCTAATCTGTTATGGACCAGACCCGACCCCTCAAAACATTTTAAGCAGGTAGCCGGATGGTAAAGTTGCTAGTTGTTGAAGATTAGTGTATAGCTGATATTCCCAGAGAGAATCAGCTGGTCAGACTGCCGAGTTTTAAACATATGACATTTATTTGCCAAATTACCAAATTAAACATAAGGAACAAAAAATAGAATACCAGAATAACGTATTGTATCCGAACCTGACAGGCTATCCCGATTTAAGGATGCTGTTCCAATATACTTGCAACAATTCCAAGAAACAAAACCCCTTAGCACCAAGAATAAAACTGACACAACTGCTTAAAGGTTATAATGTCAGAAGGGCAGAAGGAGGCAGAGAGCGTCCAGTGACTCTGACTCAACTAGCCCCTGAACTGATCCAACCTGTCCAGTTGTGGGAGCAGGACAGGTCCTCCTGATTATACAGGGTACTTTTTAAAGGCTTGAAAGGCTTCTGGATGAGGCATTATCTGTTAGGTATAAACAAAAGGACCCCAACGAACCTTTCAAAATTCTGACATATTGGAATCTTGGGTCCTTTAGACCCTCTTTCAAAAAAACCAAGGACAACATAACCCTGTAAAAGGACTGGCTTTGTGAGAACATGCCACATTTGGCTTTGGACTGAATTCCAAAAATGTAAGTCTTACCGCTTTGAAGCCAATCTAATGTATTAAGGTGTTTGTTAATTTACATAAAACAGTGTTCAACCATATTGTGTGTTGAAGCTTCTGCATTGTCACGAGTGGAATGTCCCGACAGATCCACACTTCCTGTGTATGGTCAGGGTAAATATATCCACTGAGAATCAGTTGCTTGGCGCCTGTTCTAGTCAAGGAGAGACCAGCATGGAAACCACATCTGGATTGTGATTTGTTTTTTGGATGGTCATGTTGGAGCGTTCAGGTGGTTACAGCATTACAAATGAATTACACAGCAGAATCATCTAGTCCGCGATAAGAAAACGTCCATAATTCTCCCTCACAATTAACTTCACGAGAGCAATTGGTGATGGGAGATGTGACCATTAGCCAGCGATGTCAACATTCAATTCAATCCAGTTGTTATTTTGAACTGAAGGCCACATTCTGAAAGGAGTAATCTGGATCTGTTTGTTCAGTGACTGTGATTGATGTCACTCTCCATGGATCCTAATTATGTCACTGGATGGTTTTCCTCTTCTATTTGTATGGGGCTTCTTCCAGTGCTTTATCCCATTATTGCTGCAGATGTATCACCAGCAACACTGACAAGGATCAGCAGTTGCAGCGACAGGGAAAGGAGACATCAGAATCTGAGAACCATAGACTGGAATGTTCCAACAATGGGCCAGAATCTGAGAACAGTAAATGGAATGTTTCAACAGTGGATCAGAATGTGAGAGCATTAGACTGGAATGACGCACCAATGGTTCAGAGTCTAAGAAAAATAGACTGGAATGCTGCAACAATGGACAGGAGTTTATCTTGGTGTCATTTGTATTTTTCCTGGTCTTGGCACATATTACCAGTTCGGATATTAGGTGTACTGCTGATTATTCAGGCTGGTTACTATCCCATGCTCACTATTGTTGGTGTTTCTGGTAAGTCTCCCCATCTCTATCTACTTATTAATCCCACAGTGAACTTCAGTGCTATTTCTGTTATCTATATTTAGTAAATACTGAAAATATTGTCTTCAGTTTCAAATGCAAATCCATTCATTACCCACAAATTTCAGAACTGCCCACACCCCTGCCCTCACAAACATCAGAAAACAAGACTGTTCACAATCACAAAGTACCTATTTTCCCCGAATTGATTTATGTCTTGGTACTCTCTCCATCACCAAAGATACCTACTCTCAGCTCCATTGTATCGCCAGACCCCATCTTGACGTCAGTGCGTGTGCTAAATAAACCATTATCTATACCTTGGTAAAAGTGAGAGTTTATGGTTCCTGTTCTCTTCCAATCACTCTTTCCGTTCCAAATGTTTCCATCAAAATCTTGTTCTTGTCAGTAAAGTATGACAGGGACACGGTGTCAGAGTCATAATGTCGCTGGCCACGTAATTCAGTGGCCAAGGTAACTACACTATGGACACTGTTTCAAATCCTATCACAGACGATGACTGAACTTAAATTCAACTGACAGGAACTGGAAATAAAAGTGAATTTTACTAATATAATCCCAGCAGCACTTTGTCAATAAGTTTATCTATTTCACTGTTGTACTTTGGTGATTAAATCTCACATTAATGCCTGATCTGCATTAAGACTGACGTCAGACCCAATACCTTAAGGAATGGCCTCACAGTAAAACGCATTTAGTGAGGTCCACAAATGCTGCCCTGTCAGTGATGCAGACATCCCATGAAAGGTAGAGGAAAAAAATTGCCTCGAGAGATCAGAAACAAAAGGAACGAATAAGTGCCAGAGAAACTGAACAGATTTGGCAGCCTCAGGGCGAGAGAAAAATAGAAGTGACATTTTGCGTCCAATCACCATACGTCAGAACTGAATGTAGCTGGGAAATAGTGCGTTTGATGTTGATGACATGGATGGCAGTTGTGAAAGGGAGAAGGAGTGAGTTGAATAGATAGAGAAAGAGAGAGGTAGAGAGAAAGAAACAAACAGAGGGATTGTTGATGATCAGCTGGAGTGGAAATAAAAGTCCAGACTAATCTTATTTATTTTTCTCCTGTTCCCATATTACAGAAGTTCATGCCCATGTAAAACGTACATCAAAGTCTCGGTTTGAAGTCAGCTATGTCCCTTTGTCTCTCTTCCTTGAGTGTGATCATCTTCTTTTATTCAGTAATGGGATGCTAGGCCAGTATATAATTCCCTTTCCGCATTGTCCTTGAGAAGGTGCTGGTGAGCCACCTTCCTGACCCACTGCAGTCTGTGAGCTGTTAGTAGTCAGTGCTGAGGTCCGCCCGGTTTCATTTATTTGAGAATTTGTAGTGAGTGATATAACCGAGCGGCTGGCTTGGACATTTCAAACGACAACTCTGTGTAAACCACAGTGCGGTGGGTCTGGACTCACATGTAAGTCTGACAGGGTGAAGACAGTAGATTTCCTTCCCTGAAGTGCATTAATGTGCCAGGTAGGATAAACGCAATGGTTTCATTAGATTCTCAATTCCTGATATTTTATTGAATGCACATTCCAACATTTGCCATGGTGGGATTCGAAACCGGGGTCTCCGTTATCACCTGGGTCCCTGGGTTAATATTCCAGAGATAATACAGCTAGGCCATCACCTCCGCAGAATCTCCAACCATCTCCAATGGCAATAGTGATGTTGTTGTTGGCGTGGCTGTGCTTAAAGCATAGCGTTTTTCAATGCAACAAAATGATTTGGCAAAACATACCATCCTTCTCAGTTTGTATTTATGCGAAGGTGAGATGATGGCAAGTGTTCTTGGTGAAAAGGAGGTGGACGTCCTTGGTCATGAGCCACTGATAGAATTCATACGGAGCAGTAGGTAATCAGCCCAGTAAATGTATAGTGTCCTTCATTGCAAAATGGTGGAAGTATAAGTATGAAGACACCTTACTGAATTTGTAAAGTGTTATTGAAACAGTACTTGGGACGCTGTGAACAGATTTTCTCTCCATTATGAGGAATGATCTCCTTGCCACAATGAGACAGAATAAAGGCAATACACCAGAGTAATCCCTGCGTTGACGGAACCACGAGGAGAGTGTGAAGGAAATGAGTGCTCAATCTGTAATGCGACAAAAGAATAAAAAGTGATTGCAATAAAACCTGAGCATTATGGACCGATATTCATTATTTTCAAAACTAAACATTGATACCGTGAAATACTATGTGTTTCCCGCAATATATGTTTTCACATTTGGTCAAATATATGATAGGGAATGTTAAGAAGGACATGGGCCAAGTACCAGAAAATGGAGTTAGCATGGATAGACATTTTAGTCTGAATGGTCCAGTTTGGGCTAAAGGGCACGTTGAACTCTATGACTCTGTGATAGTTTACATGTCTCCGTGGAGCCCCCATGTTGGGTGAGAGACAGCTCCAGGCTCTGAACAAACTCTCTCCGTCTCAATGCACGGTTGGAGTGAGACCCTGCACTGAGCATCATGTTGTTTACAAACTTGTCAGCAGCCACATTCTGACAGGGTTGGTCATTCTCAAAAGCTTCTGACCACCATGCAGAAGACTAGCCCTGTCTTCTCGGAGATGGATGATGCCTCCTTGAGATGTGTCACAAACCATCCGCTGTGCCTTCTTACCATCAGCAACCACGTTATTATAACACGCGTGAAACATTAGCAATGGAGCCAGGAGGCACAACATGGAGCAGTCTGTCTGTCCAGTCTCTGCTTCATTAGTTTGTAGTGTTGCAGCATCAATGACATCCGCTTATTTCAGTGTAACAGTTTGGAGGGGCTGAATGGCCTCATCTGTTCGTGTGTCAATATTTTGGGTGGCTGAATGTCCTCTTCCTCGTTCCAGGGAAGAGGTCCATTATTGGGTGACCCGTGGTCGCTGCTTACCTGCGTGTTGTGCTGACTAGATTCCTTACCTTCCTGTGTAATAATAGACAAACAGGAGGCTGGAAGAAACAGCAAGTCAAGCAGCATCAGGAGGTGAAGAAGTCAACATTTCAAGTATAGCCGTTCTTCAGGACTGCGAGTGGGGGTAGGGGGAACTGCAGATAAAGAGGGGAAGGAGTGGTTCGGGTGGGGAGAGCAGCAGGTTGGTGAGGTAGGAGTTAGGTGGACACAAGTGGTGGGTGCAACCTGGTTGGTCGATGAGAGGGATGAATCCGGTTGGGAGCTAGAAGGCGGGGTCATTTGGTTGAATGGAAGGGAGAAGGCGGGGCTGGAAAGCGAGTAGGGCTATCTTTGGGAAGGATATTTCAAATTGGAGAACTCAATGTTGAGTCCTCGGGGTTGTAGGCTAACCAGGCAGAAGGTAAGATGTTGTTCGTCCAATTTGCGGTCTGACTCACTGTGGCAACAGAGGAGGCCAAGGAGGTCATGTTGGAAAGGAATTGGGAAGGGGAATTGAAATGGGTGGTGACTGGCAGTTCAGGTCAGCCGCTGTGAGCCCGGCTGTGATGCTCGGTGAAATGAGCCCTTAGTTTACGTTGCTCTCCCCGATGTAGAGAAGCCCACATCAGGTGCACCTGATGCAGTAAACTAGGTTGAAGGAGAGGCAGGTGACCTATGTTTCATGTCGAAGGACTGTTTGGGGCCTTGGATGAGCTGAGGGAGGTGGTGTGCCAGCAGATGATGCATTTTATTCATCTGCAGGGTCAGTTGCCAGTGGGGCTTGGCGGATTTGGTGGGGAGTGTGGCACGAACCAAAAGTAGTGAAGTGATTGGTCCTTATGGAAGATGTGACAGGTTGATGGGATCCAACCAAGTTTAGTGTATCTGGCACTCCTAATGTAGTCTTCTCTATATCAGGGAGACCAAATGTAAACTAAGGGGAATGCTTTGGTGAGCATCTCATCTGGGCCTGTAAGGGCTGATCTGACTTCCCAATCATCTCCAATTGCAATTCCCCCTCCCACTCCATTTCCGACATGGTCATCCTTGACCTCCTCCATTGCCTCAACGAACCAAAGCACAAACTGGAGCAACAACACTTCATATTCTACCGATGTAGCCTACAGCACGGGGGACTCAACATTGAGTTCTCCAATTTCTAGTAACCTCCCTTCCAATACCCCGACTCCCTGCCCAGCCTCTCGCCCTTCCATTCCTCTGATCAACTCATCTTCCAGCTCTCAACTGGATTCATTTCTCCCATTGACCAACCCGGTGGCAACCCTCGACCTGTGTTCCCCACTTCACCACACCGCCTCCTCCGACTCTTGCACCTCGACTCTTTATCTGTACATACCGTTACCCCCACCCCAGTCATGAAGAAAGCTTATGCCCAAGGGCTGGACTTCTTCTCTTGATGCTGCCTGGCCTGTTGTGTTCTTCCAGCCTCCTGCATTCCAACATTTGTAGTTTTTTTTAAAAACAAACTCTTCTTGTGCAATAGGTAAGAGATAGTAAATGGGCTGTGCCTCTTCTTATCCAATAGCTTCAATGGGCTGAATGGCGTTCTCACATTTCTGTGATACCAGCTTGGGATACAGAATGAGCTGCTCTTTTTTAGTTCTTTGGAAATGTTCAGAGTCCAGTAGTACTGCTACACTAATGTTACCTAGACGTTAACAGCATGAGCTTGAATGTTGACCAGGTTTTGATGCTTTATGCGATATTTTCTGAGCATTCTCACTTCTGATCAAATGACGGAGGGGAAGACGCTGATGAACCAGCTGAAGATGTTTGTGTCGAGGAAGCTACACGGAGGATCGCTAACATAGATATCTCGGGACTGAGAGGATTGATCTGCACCAGCCACATGGTGTCCTGAATGGCCCAACCACTTAGGAGTCTACAACTGTTTCCCATTAGATTCAATGTTATTTAGTCTCCTTGACACCTTCCTCAGTTACGCCCTGCAGTGATGTCAGGGTCAGTCACTCTGATACTGTGCTCATATATTTTGTTCATGTCAAAGGTCAAGGTAAATCCGTGGGGACTGTTTCCTTCTCTCAGAGGGTAGTGACTGTTCGGGCCTCTCTAATCCAGACAGCTACATCTCTGAAATGTTTGAGGGAGCAGAATGGTGGTAAAGGATCTTGACACATCAGGGAGTTGAGGGCTACAAAGAATTGGGCAGAGAAGAGAAATTAATGCCGGGAAAGATCAGCCCTGACCTTATTGACGGGAGGGGCAGGCTTTACAGGCTACATAGCCTGGTGTTATTCCCGTGTACCCCATAGTCCAGTCACTTTGTTGCCTTTTCCATTTCCTGTGTTATTGACTTCAAGTAGCTGAATAGCCTGATCGTGTTGCTGCATGATCTGGAATGGGTCTAGTTCTATGGCCATGAGGATTGATTGGCCTCCTCCTGTAACTGTATATCATACTCCAAGGGCTGAAAAGCCTTATCCTGTTCTGGTGTAACTGAAAACCATTTGGACCAGATCTATCACCCTTGGAGAAAGTGAGCACGACAGATGCTCGAGATCAGAGTTGCAAAGTGTGGCACTGGAAATGCCTAGCCGGTCAGGCAGCATTCAAGAAGCAGGAGTATCGAAATCTTGGACATTCCTAATGATAGGCTTATGCCCAAAACGTCGATTTTCCTTCCCCTCCAATGCTGCCTGACCTGCTGTTCTTGTCCAGCACCACACATTTGGACGTCTACTGGCCCGCCCTAGTCAATCTTCCTGGTCACGTCATCAAAGAAATTTAACAAATTCTTCAGGCATGAACTTCCACTCAAAAAGCCATGCTCACTATTCCTCATTTCTGTCAACGTTCCTTTCATCCTCACAGGAATATATAGATATTAAACTCCCACTTGCTGGAGGTCCCTTTGCTTGCAAACAGACAACTCCGATCAACCCCTGCAAACTCCTGTCTGAGACCATCAAAATTAACCTTGCCCCAATTTTGAACTTGAATCTGTGGATCAACTTCTTCCCTCACCATAACTATTTTAAAATTAACAGACCTATGGTTACTAGTCCCAAAGTGTCATCTACTGTCACCTCACTCACCTATCCTGATATATTTAGTGAGTAGGTCAAATATTGCCCCTTCCTGATTAGCACCCTCTATATACTGCTGGAGGACACTTTCCTGACGCACTTAATTGATTACATCCCATCAAATCCCTTCATGCTCCGGCAGTTCCAGTCTGTGTTATAAAGATTAAAACCCCTATTATGACAACCCGAATGTTCCCTGCAAGTCTCCCCAAACTCTCTAGATATTTTTGTTTCTGTAATTCCTGTTGACAGTTTGGGGGTCTACATTACAACCCCAATAAAGACACCATCCGCTTCTTATTTCTTAGTCCAACCCACAAAGCCTCACTGGATGATTCGTCAGTTATTTGACCTCTGATCACTGCTTTATACTCCCCTTGATTAGAAATGCAACTCCCCTCCCTCTTTCCACCATCTCTGTCCCTCCTAATGCATTTATCCTGGTACATTAAGCTGTCAGTCCTACCCATCCCTCAGCCATGTTTCTGTAATAGCTAGACTATCCAGCGCCGATTATCTAACCACACCCTGAATTCATTGGCCTTGTCTGTCAGCCCTTTCACATTGAAATAAATGCAATTTAATCAAAGGCATTCCTTGCTCCCTATCATGTTCCAGCCTGATCTGTCTCTTCAACGTAGTATTTCTGAATACTGTATCTCCTTCCAGCCTCACACTTGCCTCCCTGCTCTTGAGGATACCACCTCCTGCCAAACTCGTTTAAACACTCCCTTGTAGCACGAGCAAAACTGGCTGCGAAGATATTGGTCCCCCGTCCAGTGCATGTGCATGTGCCACCAGTCCCTCTTGAACAGGTCAACTCTGTCACAGAAAAGCTCCGAATGATCTAAAAATATGAATCCCTCCCCCTGCACCAATTCTTTAGTCACATACTCATCTGCCATATCCTCCTGTTCTTACCTACACTCGCTCATGACACTGGAAGATATCAGGTGACTGTCAAGGTCTTGTTTTTTAACTTTTCTGCGAGCTCTCAGTAATCACTCTGTAGGACCACATTCCTATGTCTACCTGTGTCATTTGTGCCAACGTGCACAATGACTCCTTACAGCTCACCAACACCCCCACCCCCCAACTCCGAGTACGTTCAGCAGACACTCAGAGACATCCCGGACATTGACAACTGAGAGGCAACACACCATCCTGGTTTGCCGTTTGAGGCCACAGAATCTCTTATATCTAAGACCCTGTTTACCTTTATCCTTTCCCATTGCTCCCCAGAACCAGTCGTAATGCAACTAAGCTGGCTATTGCTGGTTTCCCCTAAATGGTCATTTCCTGACATCCATCTCCCAACACTACAAAATCAGTATCAAAAATGGTATACTTGTTTTCGAGAGGAATGCCACAGGGGATTCTTGCACTCTCTGCTACTCCCTTCCCCATTCCTGGTTGTCGCCCAGCTACTCTCTGCCTGGAACACGACAGGAAGCAAGGAACGCCAGTTGGATTAAATTGCGTCTATTTTAATGCAACACGGCTGCCAGGTAAGGCTGACGAACTCAGGACGTGGATCTTTACATGGGACTGGGTTATGACAGTCTTTAAAGAAACAAGGGATGGACTTGGGTGTGACCACCTCACTAAAGCACTTACCTCTGAATTGCTCTGTATATGGATGATCCGAAGAGCAGTCAACTCCAGATCCCGAACACGGTCTCCCAGGAGCTGCAGCTGGCTGCACTGCCCACACGCGTCGTCATCAGGGACAGTGAAAATCTCCCTCAGCTCCCACATCCCGCAGGAGGAACGTGCAACTGCCCTAACTGCCAGCTCAACTGTCAAAGTTGTATTAAAAAGACTTTACTTGAGCTTACCTGTACCTTTTGCTGAGCCGCTGCTCACCGAAGCCTCTGGAACCAAAGCTTTACTACCTACTCTGCCACTATCAGCAAGTCAATAGACCACTCCACATATAGTTTTGGTTAGGGCAGGAGGGAAACACTGCAGCGATGTATTGTTTGGGCCTTAAGCACTCTTCACACCAGGCCCATACTTGGACTTGGAGAGTGTCTTGCTGAGGTTTTCCTCCTAGTAGTGGTGACTGCGCTGATGCAAATATTCACCCTCACATCCAATCCACGTTGTCGCAGTCATCTTGTCTTTTCTGTCTATTAGTACTGCATTTATGAATTCCTTGAATCTATTGATTGCTTTCCAAACTGTGTCTCATTCTGGAGGGAGAGATGCTGGTGTTCCAGTGAATACAGGCTATTTGAAAAGGTTTACCATTAGACATATGAGCGATATAATGCCCATCCGCTCGCTGACTCTTTTTTTCCTTTCAATTAGGGTACATTTATTCTGATAACCTTCAATTCTATTTTTAAGCATTTTCCCTGTAACGCTTGTTTAAAACTCTGTCCATCTCAGCCTTGAACATATTTAGTGATCATTCCTCAACAGCTATCTCAATTTTCTACAATTGTTTCCCTCTCACTGAGGTGAGACTTGGTGGTCTTTCATCCTATGACTTTTTGTCTAGCACTCTGTGTGGAAGTTGAACCTACATTAGATGTTGTCATGTTCGATCATACCACCTCTGTGGCAAGAGGCAAAACAAAAAAAAGCAACACAAAGTTTAAGAGCCAGTAATCTCCTCCCTCATCTTCCACATCAGTCAAAGATACAGTTCATCCGGATCAAGGGATTTGCCCATTTTTTGCCATGCACCAACTTCCAATTCTTCCTCAGCTTTTGTGTTAATTTGCTCAATGCCAAACTGTCAGGAACAGACATTGAATACAGTAACCGCTTCTCCAAAGTGAAGACAAATATGTAGTACGTTTTTGACATATCTTCTGGCTCTATGCACAGGTTGCCTCCTCGATCCATAATACTTTCTCTTGTTACCATCTTACCCTTAATAAACCGATAAAATGTCTTTGGAGACTTAAAAATATTGCCCACTAATGTTTTTTTTATCACCATCCCCCACCCCCTTTTTGCTCTTTTACTTACTTTTAGAGGTTAGCTCTATGCATTCTCTCCTCTTCTGGGACATCCATTGACCTGTTCACTTTATGCCTGTTTTAAGCTTCTCTTTCATTTTTAATTCCATTCTGAATATTTGTAGATATCCCAGTCTCTCCGGGCTTGTTTTGCTACATTTCATCTTTGGAGTAACATGTTGTTGTGACACTCTCATCAATTCCATTGTGAGCATGTGATCCCCACCAACACCCACCTACACGCTGTTCTGTTACAGTTTCACCCATAAATAACTGTACTGTGGCCAGATCCTGCCTTTGTTATGATACATTCTGCCTCCCTCATTCAAAGAATTTTTATTTTTCAAACCTTTTTCTTTTGATCTTTTCCTTAACAAGCTAAAAATGCTTGAGTCACGGTCACTGGTCCTGCAATGCTCTCCCAATCCTGCCTGCAGCACCTGACTGGCTTCGTTCCCCACAGTGAGACCCAGCACTGCCCAACTCTTTGTTGTATCTTCTCCATGTTGGTATAAGAGTCTCTCTGGAATAAATGTCAAGTCATCTTCCCCTCTTTAAAAAAAATCACTGCCCTAATGAATATTTGGAATTGAAATGTATCAATATAATAATCCTATTATTGTTTTTACACACCTCAGTGAATTGTTTATATATCTGCTGCTGTATTTTCTTTTATCTGAGAGTCGATAATATATCCCCAGCAGTGCATCTGTCATCGTTTGGATCCTAACCTCAACCCACAAAGCGTCATTTGAATACCCTTCCAAGATATGATCCTAGCTAAATGCAGTCATTGACTCCATAATTAATAAGGCAACACCACCTTCTCTTTTACCCCTCTCGTGTGCTGCCCATAGTTCTTGTACCACAGAATATTGCGTTGTCAGCCCTGATTTCCCTCAAACACATCTCTGTGATGGCGGAAATGTCACACTCCAAAAATGTCATCTCAATCCCTTATCACATCTATCGGTTCGATAATATTCCCAGCATTAAGGTAAAGGACATCCAGCCTGGAATATAAGAACCTTGGAGTTCTTCAGTCATTTACTATTTGTTATCAAGCTGCCTTTCCATGAACTAAAACTGTTACTCTGGGAATGAATGAATAATTGTTGAGTTGTAATTTCTTTTTTAATTAATGTGTTAATCAAATGCAACGTTCCAGAACTGAACAGTCAGCTCCAAATATTTTACTGTGCTCAGTGTGCAGAGGGGTCAGCTCTCAGTAATGGAAAAAGTAAGGACTCCAGATCAGAGTCGAAAAGTGTGGTGCTGGTAAAGCACAACAAGTCAGGCAGCATCCGAGGAGCAGGAGAGTGAAAACTTTGGGCACAGTCCCTTCATCAGGAAGACATTGGTGTGTTCACATTTTTTCCATTCCATGATTCATGGGACATTTGGAACGGTACTTGCTCAGGAGGGCAGCGCTGTATATAGCCCTGAAATGGAAAGCAGTCAATCAGTTGTTTGGACAGGGAGTAGACAAAGTAAGCTGAAATACAGACTGATTGAAATACAAACATAAGGGTAGATAAGTCACCTGGACCAGACAGGAAGCACCAGAGGTTAACAGAGGAAGTGAGGGAAGAGATTGCTGCGCCTTTGGAGATGATCCTTGCGCCCCCACTGTCCACTGAAGTATTGCCTGATGATTGGAGGTTGGCAAGTTGTTCCCTTGTTCAGGAAAGGCAATAGGGATAATCCTGCGAAATACTGGCCAGTCAGTCTTACTTCTGTATTGGGAAACGTATTGGAGAGGATTCTGAGAAACAGAATTTATGATTACTTGGAAAATGATAGATTGATTAGATATAGTCAGCATGACGTTATTAGGGGCAATCATGCCTCACAGAACTTATTGAATTCTTTAAAGATTTGATCAAACAAATTGATAAAGGTAGAGCAGTGGATGTGATTCACATGGATTTTAGCAAGGTGGTTGATAAGTTACCAAAAGATCAGCTCAGTCAGAAAGTAAGGAGGCATGGGGTACAGGGAAACAGCGAAATCTGTGTGTGTGGATACAAAATTGTCTGACCTGTAGGAGACTGATGGTGGTAGAACATGGAAAGTTTTCAGCCTGGAGCTTGGTGAGCAGTGGCATTCTTCAGGAATCGGTTCTGGGACTGCTGTTCTTTGTGATTTTTACAAATGACTTGGATGATAAAGTGAAAGGGTGCTTTAGTAAGTTTTACAATGTAATAAAGATGTTGGAGTTATGGATAGTGTGAAGGGTTGTCTTAGGTTGTAATTGGACATTGACAGGATGCAGAATTGACTGGTAAATGGAAGATGGAGTTCAACATGGATAAGTGTAAAGCGATTCATTTTTGAAGGTCGAATTCGAATGAAGAATACAGGTTTAAAGGCAGGATTATTGGCAGACTAGAGGACCATAGGGATCGTGTGGTCTATATCACAGGACGCTCAATGTTGTCACCCAAGCTGATAAGGTTATTAAGATTATGGTGTTTTCATTAGCCAGGGATTGAGTTTAAGAGCCGCAAGGTTATGCTGCAGCGCCAAAAATCTCTGGTTGGACTACACTTAGAATATTGTGTTCAGTTCTAGTCGCCTCAGTACTGCAAAGATGTTGAGGCTTCGAAGAGGGTGCCGGGGAGATTTACCAGGATGCTGCCTAGACTGGATAGCATGTCTTACAAAGAAGCGTTGAGGGAGCTCGGTCTTTTCTCCTTGGAGCAATAAAGAATGGGAATTGACTTCATACAGATGTATAAGATGTTGAGAGACAGGCAGAAATGGTAGCCAAAGACTTTCTCGCAGGGTGGAAATGGCTATCGCGAGCGGGCATAAGTTTAGTATGATTAGAAGAAGGTTTGAGGAGATGTCAGAGGTAGGTTCTTTAAATAGAGAGTGGTGGGTGCTTGGAATGCACTGCCAGCAGCGTTAGTAGAGTCAGCTACATTACAGATATTTACATGACTATTGGATAGGCACATGAATGATAGTACAATGAAGGGTATGTCAGTTAGTCTGAACTTCGAGTAGGATAAATGTTCGACAGGACGTCAAGGCTTGAAGGGTCTGCACGAAGTTGCACTGTTCTGTGTTTTATGTTTCACCCAGCTTGTAGATTCTTATCAATTATTGAATGTGTGAGGGAGTGATGTATGTGAGATTAGGAAGCTGGGGAGGGGCGTTAGCCCAAAACTTCCAGTTATGTTGTTCATTGTTACATTCACCTGAATGTCAGTACAATATGTGTGGTGTCCTACATCAGGCAGGCTCCGCCAAGTTCAGTTATTAACGCAATTCTTAACTTGTCATTTGCTGCTGTTTTCTTCAGATTAAAACTGTTGGGTGACCCATGTATTAATCAAATGCTTGCTATGTTTCGTGAATTGCGCAAAACTAAGATGTCAACTATGATTACTCGACTGAACTATAATCTCTGAAAAGAATTAGGTTGATTCGATATTTATGGAACAAAAATATAAACTCCTGTCAAGATTTTCTAACACATAAATAAAGAATGCTCATTTTATTTTCTATCGAACAAAGAACATGGATGTAATTCTTTTGGTGATCAGAATTAAACACACAATATCAGGATTCAAAACAATGCATTGTCACTCCAACATTTTGAAAGTGGTTGGCTTCTGAATGATTACATGGTCAGGGTGAGCAAACGATTGAACAATCAAATAGAATTGGAGTTCTTATATATTTATATATAATCAATCAGTTTAATTTCTCACTGAAATGTACAAGCTTCAACTATTTGTCAGCGAAGTAGAAATGTCTATAGTTCAACATGCTCTGTGAATATTAAACGAAATAAATGATTTGTGCTATCAAATTTTAGTGAACAATAATTTGAAAACATTTAACTTTTAGAAACAATGTTATTTAATTTGAAGTGCAGACAGTGAACAAAAACGATGAACATATTATCGTGTGAGTGAAAAGTCAAACCTTTTCAAAGAGATTTGTTCCAAAGCAATGACAGATTTGTTTGAGTAGTTGGAACACAACATTTAAAATATTCATAATCTGAACAATAATTAGACTATATAATGAAGGTGGTCTTGCAATAGTTGCATTTTAAATGCTTATGCTGCACTAAATAATCAGATATTCGTGAGCATTTAGACTGGGAAATAATCGGATACTGACTTTTATTCGCATCAGACACATGATAGAGTGCAAAACTTTAAAGTACAGGAGGAGGCCATTGGCCACGGTGTGTGCATCAGCTCCAGGAATGTCTCCTAAGTGCCTCCCATTTGCCAGCCCTATCTCTGCAGCCTGTTAAATTCATATTTCCAAATACATATCCAGTTCTATTTTTTAATGTTCATCCACAACTCTCCCAGGCAGTTCCATTCCAAATCTTAACAACTCTCTCAATAAAGAAGTGTTTCCTCATCTCATTCCTGGCTCTTTTGCTGACAATCTTGGAATTAGAACTCCTTGATGATGTAATGCCAACTAACGGAAACAGAGTATTCCTGTTTTACTCTACAACTTTTTTTCATATGTTTGAGCACCGCAATTAGTTCACATATTTTTCTGTTCTGCTGAAGGAAGAATAAGCCTTACAAGAAATGTTACAAGCACTACATCGGAAAAACAGTCAGAAAACTAGCCACCTGGATACATAAACAACAACTGGCCAGAAAAAAAAGACATGACCCACTAACAGTAGTATCCTTACATACAGATGAGGAAGGGAACGATTTTGACTGGGTCTGCATATCCATCTAGGAAAAGCCAAACAGGGATACACACGAGAATTCCTAGAAAAATACCATTCCAACCGGAACTCTATCAACATACATATCAATTTTGATTCCATCGAACACTCTCTGACAAAAGAACCGGACATAAAATCACCAATACTGGAAATTACATCACTGACTCAAAGAAACCTAAACACATAAATAGCAACCATGACATGACACCAGCACTTCACCAGTCTCACTGATAATGTTCCCTAGTATAGTGATGAACCGTCTGAAAATGAACTCTCCACCTCAGTGAGCAAACTGACTTCCAGAAGAAGCACAATTTCTCTCATCCTCCCTATAACTAAATACTTCATTCCACTTGTCATTCCGATTATTTTAAGTTTATTTGTATTCTGCAAAGTAATATAGTGTCTTTCTGTGTGTGTTTGAATGTGTGTGTATGTGTGAGAGAGAGCGAGAGAGAGAGAAAGAATAATCCTCTGTAATCTCTGGATTACTCCCCGTGCCATGTGGAAAAGAGGGAAGGATGAGGAAGACAGTAGAGCTTAACATGTTGTTAAAAATCTAGTTCAGGTGTGAGAGTTCCAGATTATTGGATCATTGGGATCTCTTCCAGGACAGGTGGGGACCTGTACAAAAAAGACAGGTTGAATCTTAACTGTAAAAGCACCAACATCCTTGTGGGGAGGTTTTCTAGTGCAAGTCAGATGGATTTGTATAAACCAGGAGAGTGAGAACCAAAGCAGAAGATCAGGAACTGAGCAGAAGGTAGAGGTGAATAGGATATCAGGCACGGCCAATCTAATGACTATGCCGAGAGATGGAATCAAAACAGTGAGTTGGGAGTTGGAATAAATTATAGAGAGGAAGTGCAGATTTTTCAGAGATTATCAAGTAAGGATGGAGAGTGTGGGGGATGTCAGGGAGTGAGTTGTGTGGGATCAGGGAGACAGTGCACAAGAAAATGTTAAAGGGGAAAGAGGTTGAGCTGGGGAATTCTGTGATAAACAACTGGCAGCAAAACACGGGAAAACTTGCTGCTTGTCAAAGTGAATACCTGGGAAAGAATTTATTATGCTTCAGATAAACAACACCCTTATTGCTCGAGGTCTGTATTGTAATGGAGGAAAAGCTGTCGTCATATTATGGATGTAGCTTTAATAATGGTTGCATTCAGCTAGAATGGTGTCAGTGTTGTTATTGGACAATGCGTGCACTGAGCATTTGAATTACACTAGATGGTCACAGAGATGGCTGGGCTACCTTTGGTTGAGTGAGTGCTGAAGATGCACTAGATGATGCTGGCTTGTAATATAGCCACTTACTAAGTACAGTCAAAGGAACAAAGCAGCAACTGCCATTGTTAATTGTTTCAGAATATACCAGAGTGTTCATAGCTGCCACTGCAAAGAATCATGCAATGAAAAAACAGGCCAATCACGTCTGTGCCCGCAAGTGCATATCCAAAGACATTTTAAACGTTTGTGAGGTTACCTGCCTCAATCACCCTCCTCGACAACGCATTCCAGATTCATACCATCCTCTCAGTTCGAAAATCCACAAATTCCACATTCCACAAATCCTCTCTCAATCCCCTGATGTTCACTTTAAAAGTCTGTCCCTTTGTTTTTGATCCTTTGACTAAGGAAAACAGCTGCTGTCTGTTCATCCTCTCCATACCCCTTATGTTCTTGTACAGCTGTACTATATTCCCTCCTCAAGCTTCCCTGCTGCAAAGAAAAAACGAGCAAATTTATCGCTCCTCTTTCATACTCACTTTTGAGTACTCACTTGTCTTGTTACTTCTGAATTGCATCTTCCCAAATTATCGGTGTTAAATTCAATCAGACCATTGATCTAGCTATCTGAATAATCTGTTTCTATTCTCCTGTAGCCTAACAATTTCCTCCTGACTGTGATCCACCCCGCCCATCTTTGTGTCATGCACAACATTGTCATCATTCCACTGCTCCCCACCTTCCACATTCTCACAACCGTTATTTCTGAATATGGCAAATAAACCGTGATTTCCTTCCTGTTCTCCAGATGTTATTCAGACGATGATTTGACAATTCCAGTCTCTTGCTTTTCCTATTTTGGTGAATTTATGAGTGATGTAGTTAACACATTTTATGAGGGATCCACAAACAGCATTTTCGACACAGAGTTGAATTCACCTTTTACACTCTGCCCCTCTGCATGTTTTGTTTATAAACATTGTAAATAATTTAGGATAAATTAGGGTTTGGCATCTTGCGGTGGAACATTAGCATTTTACGTGGCACTGTTCTATGTAACATTCCCTGCAACAGCCAGAGCTGAAGAAATTTTTCATCTGCAGGATGGACATGCACTCATTCATTGTTTGTTTTAATCAGCGAGTGTGATGAGAATAAGTATTAAAATAAATTCTATATTATGGGCAAACTGCAGAAGATTAAATCATATTCTCATATCCACCTTGAATTGGAAGCAAATATATACTGTAAAAAAATTAAAAACATTGAAACACCACATAGGGGAGAAAGAAACATGTCGTCTGCACTTGATGGAGATTTAGAAATATATGTACAACCTGAACAAAAATCAAGTGAGAGAAGAGAAAGTACAAGAAATCCTTTCTTAATTTAGAATGGAATCCAGATCCTGATTTTCTTGTACAGAGATGTTTTCTCATCCAATCTCACTACCGCAAAAACAAGCTTTTCCCTGTCACTAAAATCTGCCTTTCTTCCTCCTCCGTCCTACTCTTTTCTTACACTCCTACTTCCCTTGCACTACCCCCCTGCAGCTATATACCCTTCCACTGATGATCTCCCTTCACACTTTTCTTCTGCCACTCCCCTGTAAGTTACACCAATTCCCCAGTTCCTCCCACTTTCTCTGGCCATCCCTTCCCCTTTTTGCTTTCCAACTGGGATGCTGGGAGCCGCTGGCTTCTGGGCTGCTTTATGATCATCAGTCAATGATGAGATTGAGATGATCAATGTCCAATAGGAACAGACAATAGTGTGTTTCTGTCACTGACTGATCCATCGTGAACAGGGTGGTTTTATTCCTCATGGTACAGAGTGGAGTGTCTTTCTGTCTCTCTGTCACAGCGCTTAACCAAACAGCCTCATCACAAATCGAACAAACCTCTCCTCAGAATCAGAAATCCATGCATCAGTTTTACTTTAAACATTGTGAGTAGAGTGAGCACATTGTTCAAACAGGCTGTGTACTGGCCTTTTGTTCTTTATTCATTTAACTGATCTTCCAATGTCAGTTGAGGTGAGATCAGACTAACTTGCGTTGTATTAAAGTAGTATTTGACTCATGTGACATCAGGGATCCTAGGTAAACTGTGGTCAATGAGAATCGCAGGAAATTCTGTGCTGGTAATTTCCTCACTAAACAATGACACTTTCCCCAGAGCTATTGGGAATGACAAATAAACTCTGCCCTTGCTAGTGCCTTCCAAAACCATGGATAAATTTTTCTTGTTAATAACATCAAGACATATTGTATTTTCACAGTTTGGTCTAACGTCTCTGAAAATTAGAACCTTGCTGCTTGAGTGTCACTCCAGTGAAATCAGGACGTTACAATAAGGTTACATTCCCAATTATTTTCAATCAGTTACTTTCTGAGGTCTGATCGTGTGATATCAGTACCACTGAGATCAACGTTTTCTCTGTCCAGCAGAATCGCATTATATTGTCTCAAAGCTGCGCCACTCCACAATTCTAATTTATTCACCGGCTCATTCGTCGTGCTAAACAGATGTACTGGGCACACAATTTGCAACAAGGTAGAGATGTCCTTGACCCTCTGGAACCTTCCTCCCCTCCCATACCTGCCCACTGACTCCATGCCCTCCCCCAACTCCACCTCCTGTCGTTGATTCACTATCCCTCCTTAACCTCCACTCTCTGACGCTGAATGGTCTGTACTAATCAAATGTCTGAACTTTACCTCTTTGTGCCCCCACTTTAATGAATTTTAGGCATGATATTTAGTTGAGTTCTTCCACTGTCTTCGCCTCAGAGCCCATTTCTTTGCAAGATTCCTCTCCCTGTCTCATATACACTCTCCCTCCACCTTGACCCCTCCCTCTGGCCTTCACCTGAACTAAATCGGTTCATTGAGAAATCTCAACATGACATTGGTTGTCTTAATTTCTCTGCACTCCCCTCACCAAATCCATACTTTCAATGTCCGAACAGCCTACACTCCATGTACTTAAGTCCAACCCTGACTGTGTTATTCAGCCTGTTCCGAACAGGGTCGTGCTGCTATCGTCTGGTGGACTGACCTCGACATTGCAAAGGTTGAACGCCCACTCTCAGGTACCTCCTCTAATCTCCCCCGGACCATGACCCTACCATGGCACATCAGGCCATTGTATCAACTACAATAACTGACCACATTTCATCTGGAGGTTTATGCCCCACTCGCCCCCACCCGCCCCCCCCCCAAATGCCCTGGAGCTGATGGTCCTCTGATAGCAGAGCTCACTTCTGTCTCCTCTCAAAAATTCACAAACAGAACTGCCCGGGCAGACCCATTGCTTCAGCCTGGTCCTGCCACACAGATGAAGTGCATGGATAAACACTTGGGCCCCAGTTATGCCTGTTTCTTCTTGGGGACGTTGACCATTCGCTGATCCAGTTCTACTCCAGCACCCATCCACAAATCTTTGTCCGATACACAGATGATATCATCGCTGCTGCATCTCTCTCTTGTCCAGAATTGGAAAAGTTCACCAATTTCGCTTGGAATTTGAAACTCTCCATCACTTTCACCTGGCCGATCTCTGGCTCCTTACTTCCTTTCCTCAACATTTTTGCTTCCATTTCTGGGGATAGACAAGCCACTGATATCCAGTATTATCCCACCGACTCCCACAGCTTCCTGGAGTATACATCCTCACACCTGGTTTCCTGCATAGACTCAATTCCATTCCCCCACTTCCTCCGACTACACTGCATTGCTTCTGCTGATCCTAAATTCAATAAGGAAGTCTTTGAAATGTCCACCTTGTTCCTCCATCAAGGGATTACCCATCATTGTTGTCAATAGGGTCCTCAACCGTGTCTGACCCATCTCCTGCACTTCTAGCCTACCCCTCCCCTTCCCTCTAGCAACGGATTTTACTTTGCCCTTACCTACTATTCCAGCCGCATTCACATGCAGAGGATCATCAGCCCACATTTCTCCCACCTCCAGCGAGATGTCCCCATCTGCACATATTCACCTCTCCTCCCCTGTCCACCTTCTAGAGGGATTATTCCCTCCAGGACACACTGGTCTACTCTTTATTTACTCCCACTCCAGGTCCACTTCACTTTCCCCTGCCGGAGGTGTCACACATTCCCATTTTCCTCCCTCTTCATCAGTATCAAAGGGCACAACTATACCTTCCAGGTGAAGCAGCACCTTACCAACAATTCCCATAATGCGGTCTACTACATGCGTTGTTCACAATGTGGTCTCCTCCAAATAGGGAAATGAAGGATAGACTGGGTGACCGCTTCACAGAACATCCAAGTTGGACCACTGCAAATGACTCTGAGTTTTCAGTTGCCTGCCAGTTTAACAGCCCATCCTATTCCTTGACCAATATCTCTGTGTCAGGCTTGCTGCAGTGTTCCAGGCAAATTCAGCGCAAGCTGAAAGAACTACACCTCATTTTCCATGTGCGGACTCTGCAGCCCTTTAGATTCAAAATCAAGTCCAATAATTTTCTGGCCTGAACTCCCCAATGTCCTAGCCACCTACCCATACACCAGGCCGAGTTGTCACATAGCCTTCCATTTCTCACACCCTATTATTAGCTGCTAACAGTCTCCATTAAGAGCTATCCAGTCTCTTCTGCATATTATTGAACATTTTCCGTGTTACCGTCAGTTCTGAGGAAGGGGCACTGGAATGAAACGTTAACTCTGATTTCTTTGCACAGATGATGCCAGACCTGCTGAGCGATTACAGCACCTTCTGTTTTGTTTCAACATTGTCATGGCAAGGTCTCACAATGCAATACGTCATCGATATTTAGAGCCTGTCAAATATAGGAACTTTGTAATTTCTCATTTAAAATCAATAACAAATTACTCGAGATTCAACTAAGATAACAGCTTTGCTGCTATCATTCAGATCAGACACTTTGTCACAGTTCAGAAAGAAGAGAGAAATCAAAAGAGCTGGAGCGAAACTCAGTCGATCTGGCAACATCTGAGCAGAGGTGCAAAAAGTTAACCTTTGATTCTAATAGGACTTTTCAGAACAGTGTCACATCATATTACATATGTTAATTCTGTTGCTCTCGGCAGACACTTCCTCACCTTTTTCGTTTCTCCAGCATTTTCTTTTTGCATTTCATGTTTCCATTATTTTTATTTTTACATGTTTCTTGACATGTCTACATATTGACCTTGGTAATATTTGGAACAATGTGGTCCTTTCATGTTTCTATTGCAGTTGGTGTGTCTGTGACACCTGAATTACAGCCGAAATCTGTTTCTTTTTTAAGATTAGAAAGTAAAAAAAATCTGAACATGTTGTAAATCTCAGGAAATCTATTTTTTTTGAAAATACATTTTAGAGACAGCTGAACTTCATGAATTAATAGGGATAGGTTTTTGATGATGGAACACTATGTGTCCTTCATTGAACTAGCTTGTCTCCCCAATCTCCAAAAGCTTTCAATGCATAACATTGAATTATTACAGCAAAGGTGGTGAAAACTCAGCCCATTGTCTCTTCCAGTTTTGGAATTAGCGATATTTCGACTATCATTCTCCTGAATTGTCCCCATAGCCTTGGACATTTTGTTATTAGCATCTGCTTTTAATTGTAAGCATCCTGCCTGATATGAACAACATGATCAATCTCAATCAAAAACAGACGTTGGAGGGAAAGCTCAGCAGGTCTGGCTGTATCTGTGAAGAGACATCAAAGTCAATGCTTCAGATTCGGTGACACTAGTAAATCTGTATTTCCAATGATTAAATGGTGTGTATATAAAATATAGTTCACTTTATCACATTTACAATTATCCTGTTCAGTTCACATTGTCATTCAGCATTGCATCTCCCAAACGTTGGCTCGTTCCTTGTTGTGAACTATATTTAATTCTATCTGACGTTAAGAGAATTAATAACTGGGGAATATCATTGTACTCCCCATGCAGTCTCCACAGCCACTACCCCCATTCCGCCCTATCTACTAGCCAAACCTGACTTATTAATTTATAAGTCTTAATGAATAAGTTCACTTTTGATTTCGGACTGAGGGATAAAAAAGTGAAAAATTATTGCTTTACAGCAAATGAAACTGCATTAAAATGTTTATCAATTTGTATAAATTAATTACTGAAACATATTCTATATGGAAAGTCCAAAGTTTCATTATTAGAGCAGTGAGAGGACCATTCAGAGAAGTCCAATCTTCCTGTCGATGTTCAGGGTAATTTTGCCCAGTGACTGTCGGCTGGGGTTTGGTCCCGTGAAGGAGAGATCAGCATAGTAACAACATCCTGATTGTGTTTCTTTTTATTTAGTGGAGGGGCAGGGATTCGGGGTACGATGGTGACAGCATTGCAAGCGTACAACAGGGCAGAGTCATCTAGCCTGCGATAAGAAAACGTCCATCATTCTCTCTCACAACTGACTTCACTCGAGGAATTGGCGATGGGAGATGCGACCAATAGCCAGCGATGACAGCATGAAGTCCAGTCCAGTCCAGTTATATTGTGAACTGAATGTGCTGTATTGAAAGCTAGAGCTGTTTGCTCAGTGACTGTGATTGATGTCAGTCTCCATGCATTGTCACTGTGTCCTATTGGTGAGGGGCTTCACTCAGTGCGCTATCCCAGCCTAGGAGCCGATGCATCAGCTCCAACAGTAACAGAGATCAGCAGCTGTACAGACGTGGAGAGGATAGGTCTGAATCTGCGAATAATGGACTGGATAATTACACAAATGGAGAGGAGGCTTTCCTTGGGTCTTTTCAACATTTCCCTCTGCTGTAAATTTCTACCTTATCGGATATTAGTGGTGCTGATTGGGCGGGGTGGAGAGTGTGTGACTAACCTATGGTGGAGGAGCGACACTCCGAAATCTAGTGTGCTTCCAATTAAATCTGTTGGACTATAACCTGGTGTTGTGTACTTTTTAACTTTGTACACCCCGGTCCAACACCAGCATCTCCAAATCATAACCTATTCTCGCTATTGTTGGAGTTCTCTACTTCTGTCCATTCATTAATCCCATAAACAAGTTTGAACTTCATTGCAATTTCTGTTATCTATATTTGCCCATGAAAGAAACTTTTATCTTCAATTTCAATTGCAGTTTCCATGCATCTGAATTGCAGACCACTCCCTTACAAACATCTGAGAACAAAACTGTGCACAACCTCGAGATCTCTTTTTGCCCTGAACTGATTTATGTCTCTTGTTCTCTCTGTCACGAACCCTGTCCACTACCAGGTCATAATATCCCCAGTCTCCATCTCTGCGTCAGTGCTGAACAAACCATTGTCTGCACGTTGATAAAATTCAGGCTTTACATTTCAAGCTCTCTTCTGGCCACTTTTCCAGTTACAAGTATTTCAATCACAAAATTGTTCTTGTCTCGGACGTTACTTCATGATTAGGACAATGTATCAGAGTAGGAATGTCGCTGGATGTGATTCAGGAGCAAAGCTTATTAAACGAAAGACACTGTTTCAAGCGATTTGTTTCAAGTCTTACCACAGCTGATGGCAGAATTTAAATAAAAATGATAAGATTTGGAATAAAAGTGAATTTCACGAAAAACAACTATTAAACCCACATTTTGTCTGAAAATTTTCCTGTTCCACTGACGACCGTCGGTAAAGAAATCTAACGTTACTACCCAGTCTGGGTTAAGTGTGACTTCAGACCCATATCAATGTGCTTGACTTCATATTGGCTTGAGGAATGGCGTCAGAGTCAGGGCAATTAGTGATGATTAACAATTGCTGCCCTTGGCAGAGATGCCGACATCCCTCGGAATAACACATTTGAAGGTTAAACCAAATAAAGAAAGATGCTGGAGATCTGAAATTGCATAAATAATGCAAAGAACAGATCAGAAAGTGCTGGGAAGCTTTTCTGAACTGAAAGCAGCTGGAAAATAGTGTGAACAATGCTGGTGACAGGGAAGTCAGCTTTGAAGGGCAGGAGGAGTGAGTTGAATCGATAGAGAAAGAGAGAGATAGAAGACAAAGAGCAAACAAAGGGAATGATGATCAGCTGGGGTGGAAATAAAATGTGAGAATCACCTCATTTATTTTAACTTTTCCCACCTTCCTGAATATCATGCCCATGTCGGTACATGTAATCCCCGCTTTTCAAAAATTCGCTTTTTTCCTCTTCCCTTTCCGGAAAACCTCCATTACGTCCTGTTTTCACTAACCAAAAGAAATCCGAAGAGGATTTTCACTTTTAACAAGAAAAGTAAATTTTTCACCCGTAAATTAATGCTACTTCACTTTATGCCTTTTCAGCGAATGAAAGGCTTTGTAGGAACACTCTACTTTCAGATACTGAGGGGAATCTCGATCTATCTAAGATCATGTTTAAAGTGATTTGATCCGACCTGTCTGTGTTCCCTGAGTGTCGTCATGTTCTTATATTTATTAATGGGATATAGGTATCGCTGGGTGGGCCAGCATTAGTTCACTTTGTTGATTGCCCTTGAGAAGACCTTGAGCCTCACAGGGCACTCAGACAGAGTGAGGCGGACAAGGTGACAGCTGCACAGGAGCAGTGCGATTCAAGATCGAATTTAGCAAGATTAACATTATTTGAAAAATTAGAGATGTCAATTCGTTAGTCTAATTACGGTAGGGAAGAAGGTGTTCCTGAGCATGCTGGTCCATGTTTTCAAGTCTCTGTATCCCCTCGCTTTTGGAAGAGGTTGTAGGACATCATTACCAGTTTGGGAGAGATATTTGATGTTGCCAGCCTTTCACTGACAACGAGAAGCATAAATGGATGGAAGGTTGTCCTCCATGATAGTCTGGGCTGTGCATAAATCCGTCTGTAGTTTCTTATGGTCCTGGGAAGAGCTGTTACCGTCACACTATTATGCACATGAATAGAATGCTTTCCGTTGCCAGTATGCAGAGCACTGGGAGAAGGCAGTTCCAAAATATTTAGATGTAACAATTGACCGTTAAATGGATATCTAGATTCTGATTGCTGTTTTGACAACAATTGAAATTTAACCAATAAATTTAAATTATGTCTAAGATACCAAATTGAGTTTATTGTATTGCCAACATCCAACCAAAGAGCCATCACATGCTTCAAAAGAATAGAGAAGCCATCACCATGACAATGAGGGAGAAAGAGACGGACGCATATAAGGAGAGAGAGAGAAAACACAGCGAGGAAAACAGAAGGACAGTCAGTAAAACAGAGAAAGGAAACAAAACAAGAAACAAACAGTCACAAGAACAGGGAGAAGGGAAGTTTGTAATCTGGGAAAGAAGCAGAAGACAGAGAAAAGGAAAACACGGAAACAGACAGTGTGAGAGAAATAGTGAGATACAAAGCACACAGGGAGTGGGGATGGGGTCACAGTGTGCTGGGGGTGTGCATCAGAGACAGCTGGGAGTGAGCACTGGAGGAACTGGGGGAAAGGAGGTGAGGATTTACTTTGACCTGTACCAAGATATACAGGCAAAGCATAGTAAACAATGATGTACAGAACAATGGCTATAAAATGTGTTTTAGAGCCATGCAGGTTATGCTGCACAGGGGGTGGGCGAGGCGAGATCAACAGGAACAAGATCAGCATTATCTGAGATTAGAGAGTACACTCATCAGTCTAATAACAGTCAAGAAGAAACTGTTCTTGAACCAGCTACTCAGTGTTTTGAAGCTTCTGTACCTTTTAGCCTGATGGAAGCGGTTATAGGAGAATATTACTGGGGTTCTGATGGGTCATTGATAATGTTATAACAAAGAACATTCCAGCACAGTAACAGGCCATTCGATGGTCCAAGCCTGCGCCAATCCAAATCCTTTACCTAAGCCTGTCGCCAATTTTCTAAGAATCTGTATCTCTTTGTTCCCTGCCCATTCATGTAAGTTTCCAGAAACATCTTAAAATAAACCACTGGTCACAGTTCTCCATTTTGAGAAACTCCCTCCCCTTACTATTCTCTGCCTCCTGTTGCCCAGCCAGTTCTTTATTCACCAGCTCACGCACCATGTGACTTCACTTTCGACATACCCCGACCATGGGGAAACATACCAAACGCCTTCATGAAGTCCACGTACATGACATCTACAGACCCTCCCTCATCAATCAACTTTGTCACTTCCTCAAAGAATTCCATTGATTTGGTAAGACATGACCTTCTCTGCACAAAACCATATTGCCTATCACTGGTGAGACTATTTTCATTCAAATAAGAATTATTCCAATCTCTGGACCCTGTCTTTGTGGAGTTTTTTTACAATCTCCCCGTATCTGCATTGGGAGAATTAACTCTTTTCTCTCTCCATGGTATGTTTCTATGTTTGTTTCAGGCTTCTGCCATCTGCAGTATATTTACTTGTATTTGATGGAGAATTGCTGCAAATATGATGGGTTTGTTGTAAAAGTGGCACTGGTGCTCAGGCTCCCCGAGTACAGGGGAATCTTGCCCAGCTACTTATGTGAGTGCATGTCTCTGATTACCTGCTCTGTCGCTCTCAATCCCTGAGTCCATCCGTCACTGCATGCAGCCTTTCATCGAGCCACACCAGGATTCCCCACACCCCATCACCTGGCACTGGATGCTCCCTACGCAAGGAGCGCACAAATAGTAAGTTCTGGGCACTTTCCGACCCACCAGGGATGCGGGGCAAAGACTCTGCTATTAAAAGGAACAGAATAGCTAAAATCCAATTGCACAACAATGCAAACAGGCTGAATGGCAGCCATCTGTTCTGACATTTTCTGGTCTTTTGGACTAATTCTGTTTATCCTCGTCCATCTACAAATAGATGCTCCATATGTATACCTTGTCATACAGTTTTGGTGAAGGTGATAGATATCAGATTCTATGATCATTGCGACAGATTGATTGGGCTCCACTTTCCTGGTTAATGAGATCACATTAAGTTTTTATTGTCTAGTCTATCCATTTCAAAGTGAAGATCTTGCCAGAGTTGTGCTGAAAGGATTTTTGAATATTGGAGAGACGAGATTATGCCACGTGTCAGTGAGGTTAGGAATAGGAAGGCAGTACAGTTAAAAACGTGGCCAAAGAGCTGGTAGGATAGGCAGCAATTCCAATATGTGGATCATTTGGATTCCCGGGTTGGTAGGATATACACAAGAAGGACGGGATGCATCGGAACTGGCAGCAATCTCCGATATGTGGTCATTGGGATTCCTGGGTCAGTATGAAATACACAAGAAGGACGGGATGGACGTGAACCGGCAGCAATCTCCTGGCAGGCAGGTTTTGTTATTGTCACTCAGGAGGGTTTAAACCAGTGTGGTGGGGGGGGGGGGGGGAGGGAGGGTGGAGCCAGAGCAGAACATCCACAAGCACAGTGACTGAAGAGCAGTTGGAGACCAATCCCAGTACAGCTAAGACCAACAACAAACTGGCAGAGGGGAGTGAACACAATGGGGCTGGCAGTCTGAAGTGTGCTGATTTTAATGTGAGCAGTGTGACAGGCAAGACAGATGAGCTTGGAGCTTGGAGTTTGAATGAGTGTATATAACTATGATAAAAATATTACAGAGATTTGGTTGAGAGAGGGATCAGAAAACAGTTAATGCAATAGGTGCAGACAGAGTTGAAGAATGTGCATTGAGAGGCTGGAGACTGTTGTTTGAAGCATAATAATTATCCAGCAGCTTATTGGAATTGGGCAGTGTGTGATGCAATGTACAGATAGAAGGGACGAGGGAGGAAACAGAAATTGTCTGTTTGCAATATGTTCTGCTTTACTGACAGTCTTTTCTAATCTCCTATTACCAGAGAATAGACGAGGAGAATTTACATCAGGGAAACTCAAACCAAATATCAGGTCAGGATCTGATGGAGTTGGGCTGAAGTGTATTCATTTCAATGGAAGAATTATTATGGTTAAGACCGATGAAGTGACAGCCTGAATCCGTGCATGGGACTATGATGTTGCAGCTTTACAGAGACTTGGTTGAGAGAGGGAAAGGACTGGCCGTTCAACATTCCAGGGTTTCATTGTTTTATGCGAGATGGAGAGGAAGGTAAAAGAGGTGGACGAGGTGTTTTACTAATAAGGGAGAATGCTACATCTGTACTTCAAGAGGACATACAGGAGGGATCATCCACTGCAGCAATATGGGTAAAGCTCAAAAATTAGATGGCTGCAAGCATTGAGTTACTATAATCCCTCCAACAACCACGGAGAGATTGAGGAACAGATATGTACGTCGATTAAGGAAAGGTGTATTAAAAACAGAGTGGTCATAGTGAGTGACTTTAATATCTCCAGTAATGACTAGGAGTCCCTTGGAGCAAGAGGCTTATATGGGGCAGAATTTATTAACTGGCACAGTATGTTGATAGACTAACGAGAGGAAGAGCCATACTGGACCTCATATTGGCTAATGAGCCTGGCCAGGTGACTGACCTTTCAGTGGGACATAATTTTAGAAAGAGTCTATGACCTCTTACACATCCTTGAAATACCCGAGACTCATTCTCTAATGAAAAGTGTAAGTGTTTTGGAGGTGGTTCAAAGGAGGTTTACTAGACTGATAGCTGAAATGACTGAGTTGTCTCATGGATAATGTGTGGAAAGGCTGTTCTTACAAACAGTTTTACTGCAAATTGAACCCAAACTCTGGGTCAGATATGTGGATAACACCTTTGTAATCATTAAAAACACAGAAATAGAGTACACACACCGAATCATCAACGCCACACTCACAGGAATCCGATTCACTAGAGAGGAAGAAAAGGACAAACAACTCACATTCCGAGACGTGATGGAATAGAGAACACCGAACGGAGAATTCACCACAAAGGTATACAGGAAAGCCACACACACAGACCAAGTCCTGAACTACGAAAGCAACCACCCCAACAGACACAAAAGAAGTTGCATCAAGACATTATTCAAAAGGGCCACAACACACTGCAGTACACCAGAACTGCAAAAAGAGGAAGAAGAACACCTATGCAATGTATTCGCCAAAACGGATACCCGCACAATTTCATCAATGCCGATGGAATGATCACAGAAGCACTTCACAGGAGGCTCCCAAGCACTGAGGATGTCACCTAGACAGGGGACGAAACATCTGCAACACAAATTCCCAGCTCGGCGAACAGAACCACAACAACGAGCACCCGAGCTACAAATCTTCTCACAAACATTAAACACATTTTATTACTGAGGAAGAAAGGACATGTTCCGATTGGACTTTCTTCGTCTGTGTCCGCGTGAATCCTAACCAAGGAGGTAGACAGAGCTTTAAACTGATTACGAGTGTGTGTGTGTGCGTGGGGTGGGGGTTCGTTTATAGGGTTTACTTAGAAAAGAGCATGAAAGAGTACAGAGCTCAGGAGAGGTTATTAAAATCACCAGCATAGACGCAAATAGGACAGAGGGTATGGAAAGAGTAAGCAATCAAACTTCAATCACACTGGAAAAACAAATGGCAATGAGAAGAGGGACCGTTAATACAAGATTGAAGGGTTATATCTGAATGCGTGCAGTATAAGGAATAGGGTAAATGAGCTTGTGGCATAGACTGAAATTGGTAGGTATGATGTGATGGGCATCACAGAGAAGTGGCTGCAAGGGGATCAGGATATGCAAGGACATATACCCAATGGAAAAGACAGAGGGAGTGGGTTTACATTATTAATAAGAAATGAAATTAAATCAACAATAAGAAAGGAAGTAAGGTCAGATGGTGTGGAATCTGCATGGTAGAATTGAGGAACCACAAAGGTATGACAAGCACAGTTGGAGACTTGCACAGGCCTCCAAAGAGTAGTCAGGAGCTGGGGCACAAGATACACCAGGATATAGAAAAGATCTGTAGGAAAGGCAAAGTTACAGTGATCATGGGGGATTTCAATATGCAAGTGCAATGGGAAACCAGGTTGGTAGTGAATCGCAAGAAAAGGAATTTGAAGAATGTCTATGGGATGGCTTTTTGGAGCATCATGTGGTGGAGCCCGGTCGGGAATAGATGACACTAGGTTTAATGACGCAGGCTAGACAAGGGAGCTTAAGGTGAAGGAAAACTTCAGAAGCAGTAATCAGAACATGGTAGAATCTATTCTGCAATTTGAGAGAGAAGATAGAATCAGAGTTAACAGTATTTCATCTGAATAAAGGCAACTGGAGAGGCATAAGGGAGAAGCTGGGTAGAATTGACCGGGGAGAATGTGAGGACTGCAGATGCTGGAGATCAGAGCTGAAAATGTGTTGCTGGAAAAGCGCATCAGGTCAGGCAGCATCCAAGGAGCAGGAGAATCGACGTTTCGGCCATGAGCCCTTCTTCATGATTGAGGAAAGTGTATCCAGCAGTGTCAGATAAAAGGTAGGGAGGAGGGACTTGGGGGAGGGGCGTTGGAAATGCGATAGGTGGAAGGAGGTCAAGGTGAGGGTGATAGGCCGGAGTGAGGGTGGGGGTGGAGTGGTGAGGAAGAAGATTGCAGATTAGGAAGGTGGTGCTGAGTTTGAGGGATTTGACTGAGACAAGTTGGTGGGAGGGGAAATGAGGAAACTGGAGAAATCGGAGTTCATCCCTTGTGGTTAGAGGGTTCCTAGGCAGAAGATGAGGCGCTCTTTCTCCAACCGTCGTGTTGCTATGGTCTGGCGATGGAAAAGTCCAATGACCTGCATGTCCTTGGTGGAGTGGGAGGAGGAGTTGAAGTGTTTAGCCACGGTGTGGTTGGGTTGGTTGGTCTGGGTTTCCCACAGGTGTTCTCTGAAATGTTCTGCAAGTAGCCGGCCAGTCTCCACAATATAGAGAAGGCCACATTGGGTGCAGCGGATGCAATAAATGATGTGTGTGGAAGTGCAGGTGAATTTGTGGCGGATATGGAAGTATCCCTTGGGGCCTTGGAAGGAAGTAAGGGGGGAGTAGTGGGTGCAAGTTTTGCATTTCTTGGGGTTGCAGGGGAGGGTGTCGGGAGTGGAGGTTGGGTTGGTGGGGGATGTTGATCTGACGAGGGAGTCGCGGAGGGAGTGGTCTTTTCGGAACGCTGATAGGGGAGGGGAGGGAAATATATCCCTGATGGTGGGGTCCGTTTGGAGGTGGCTGAAATGACGACGGATGATACGATGTATATAGAGGTTGGTAGGGTGGGAGGTGAGGACAAGTGGGGTTCTGTCCTGGTGGCGATTGGAGGGGCGGGGCTCAAGGGCGGAGGAGCGAGAAGTGGAGGAGATGTGGTGGAGGGCATCGTCGATCACGACTGGGGGGAAATTCTGGTCTTTGAAGAAGGAGGCCATCTGTGTGGTACGGTATTGGAACTGGTCCTCCTGGGAGCAGATGCAGCGGAGAGGAAGGAATTGGGAATATGGGATGGCGTTTTTACAGGGGGCAGGGTGGGAGGAGGTGTAGTCTAGGTAGCTGTGGGAGTCGGTTGGTTTATAGTAAATGTCCGCGTTGATTCAATCGCCTGAGATAGAAATGGAAAGGTCTAGGAAGGGGAGGGAGGAGTTTGAGACGGTCCAGGTGAATTTGAGGTCGGTGTGGAAGGTGTTTTTAAAGTGGATGAATTGTTCAACCTCCTCGTGGGAGCACGAGGCAGCGTGGATACAGTCATCGATGTAGCAGAGGAAAAGGTGGGGAATGGTGCCAGTGTAGCTGCGGAAGATGGACTGTTCCACATATCCTACGAAGAGGCAGGCATAGCTGGGGCCCATGCGGGTACCCATGGCTGCTCCTTTGGTTTGGAAGAAGTGGGAGGTTTGGAAAGAGAAGTTGTTCAGGGTGAGGACCAGTTCAGTCAGTCGAAAGAGGTTGTCAGTGGAAGGGTACTGGTTGGTTCAGCGGGAAAGGAAGAAGCGGAGGGCTTTGAGTCCTTCGTGATTGTGAATTGACCTGGACATGCGTTTAGCAGGAAAGACAGGGGAACAGCAATGGCTGGAGATTCCACGATAATTTAAATGACACTGCAGAGATTCATGCTGAGTAATCGAGGCATGGTACAGGGGGGATGAGGCAACCAGGGCTGACAAGGGAAGTCAGGGATTGCATAGAAGCAAAAAGCAAGCAGATTGAAGGGCAGTGCGGAACTGGAGAACTGGGGCCAACAGAAGGCATGAAAAAATAAATAAGAAGGGAGAAGATTAAGTATGGGGGTAAGCTAACCAGTAATATAAAGGAAACTGTAAGAGATTCTTTAGATATATAAAGTGCAAAAGAGACATAAATGTGAATATGGACCACTGGGAAATGATGGTGGAGAGACAGTAGTGGGAATCAAAGAAATGGCTGAGGAATTTTGCATCAGTCTTCACGGTGGCATACACGAGTAATTTCCCAAGGTTTGAAGAGAGTGAGAGGGCAGCCCTAAATACAGTGGCCATTACCAAGAAGAACATGTTAGAAAACAGAATGGCCTGAATGTGTATAACTCACCTGGACCAGATGGATTACACCCCAGCCTTGTAAGGGAGATCGCTGAAGAGTAAATGCAAGTGTAAGTGGTAATCTTTCAGGAATGACTAAAATCAGGAAAGGGCCAAGTGGCTGTATAATTGCTAACATGACACCCGGTTTAATAAGGGAGTTAGGCAGAAGATGGAAAACTGCAGACTGATTAGCCTAACATTGGTTGTGGGTAACATCATGGAATTCATCGTGAAGAATGGGATTTCTGAATGTTTGAAGGCCTTTGGTAAAATAGGACAGAGACAGCATGGTTTCATCAAGGGGAGGTCGTGCCTGACAAACCAGCTAGAATGCATTGAGGGCGTAATGTGCAGATTTGATCAAGGAGAACCGATAGATGTCATCCATCTGCACCTCAAGAATCCTTTGACAAGGTGCCATGCATGAGACTATTGAGAAAGATATGGGTCCATGGTGTTAGAGGCACGGTGGAAGTTGAAGTTTGGCTGTCTGAAAGAAAGCGGAGAGTGTGGATTAAAGTGTCCTTCTCAGGATGGCAGCCAGTGACAAGTGGTGTTCCACAAGACTGAGTTTTGGGACCACAACTTTTCACTTTGTGCATTCATTATTGATATGACGGAACTGAGGGCATTTGGGCTAAGCTTTCAAACAGTGCAAAGATAGATAGAGGGACAGGTAGCATTGAAGAGGAGGTTCAGCTGCAGGAGGGTGCTCTAGCGCATCTCCTCACCTGCCCAAAACTCCGCCCTTGGACTCCACTCTTCCAACGACAACCAGTTAGAACCTCTCTGGTGCTGGTCTTCCATCCCACCAACCTCAGGATACAATGCATCATCCTCCACCATTTCTGCCACCAACAGTCAGACTCCACCACCAGAGATATACGTCCCTCCCTACCCCTATCATCATACTGCTGAGACCATTCCCTCACAGCTCCCTCGTCATGTCCACGCAACCCCAACAAGCCACCTTCCACTCCCGACACTTTCCCTTTGCCACTACAACAGGTATGAAACCTGTGCCAACACCTCCCTCCTCACCTCCACCCAAGGCCCCAAACGACCCTTCCACATCAGGCAGATAACATCCTGTGCATCCAAACACCTCTTCTAGTCTGTCCATTGCTCCTGGTCTCCACTACATTGGCGAGACAGGACGTCAACTTGCAGAACGGTTTAGGGAACACTCTCGGACACACATACCCAACAACCCACTGCCCTGTGGCTGAATACTTCAACTCCCCCTCCGACTCCGCCAAGGCTTTGCAGGATTGTGACCTCATCCACAGCCAAATTCTAGCTACCTGACGTGTGAAGGAAGAACGCATCATCTTCTGTCTTTGGACCCTCCAAACACACGGTATCAAGGACAATTTTACCAGTTTCCTCATTTCCCCTCCCTCCACCTTATGCCAGATCAAACCCTCCAACTCAGAACCGCCATCTTGAACTGTCCTACCTGTCCTCTTCCTTCCCATCTATCCACTCCACCTTCCACTCAGACCTATCACTTCCACCACCCACCTTCATCTCGCTGTCGCCTTCCAAGGTACCTTCCTCCCAGCACCAGCCCCTCTCATTTTTCTCTCTGGCTCCTTCCGCCCACCCCACATTCCTGATGAAGGTTTTATGCCTGAAACGTCGAATCTCCTGCTCCTCAGATGCTGCCTGACAGACTTTACTTTTCTATAACCACACTTTTTGACTCTGATCTCCATCATCTACGGTCCTCACTTTCACCTGCTGAAGGATTTTTACAGGTTCGGAGAGTGAGCAAAGAAGTGGCAGATGTAGTACAACGTTGAAAAGTGTGGAAAAGCATTTTACCAGGATGAATAGAGGCATGGACTATTTTATAAATCGCAAGCACATTCAGAAATCTGAAGTGCAAAAAGACTCGGGCGTTCTCATCCAGGCGTCTTGTAAGGTAAAGTTGCATGTTGTCAGTAGTTAGGAAGGCAAATACAATGATGGCATTTATTTCAAGAAGGCTTCAATATAAAAGCAGGGATGTACTTCTAAGGCTCTACAATGCTTTGGTCATTCTACATTCGGATTATTGTGCGCAGTTTTGGGTCCCATATCTCAGGAAGGATGTGCTGGTCTTGGAGCGTTTTCAGACGAGATCCACGAGAATGGTGACAGGAATGAAAAGCTTAACATATGAAGAATATTTGAGGGCTCTGGGTCTGTATTTGATAGAGTTCAGAAAGATGTTAGGAGGTCTAATTGAAACGTACAGAATACTAAATGTCCTGGGTCAGAGTGGACTTTGGGAAGATATATCCAATGATAGGAAAGACTAGTACCGGAAGGGACAGAGTAAAGAGAAGACCTTTACAAACAGAGATAAAGAGAGACCTCCTCAGCCAGAGAGCGGTGAATCTATGGAATTCACTGCCACAGAAGTCTGTCGAGTCCAGATCATTGAGTATATTTAAGAGTGAGACAGATAGGTTCTTGACTGTAAAGGGGATCAAGGGTTACAGGTAGAAAGCGGGAGAATGGGGTTGAGAAGCTTAACAGCCATCATTGAATGGCAAAGCAGGCTCAATTTGCTGAATGGCCAAATTTCTGCTCCAATGTCTTATGGTCGTATGGTTAATATTGGCTCTCCTCATTCCTCATTGTAGTTGTATCCTTGAATTTGATCTTCAAGTGATTTACAAAGAGTAATGTTTCACTACTGATGAATGGGAAATATCATGTACCCTCCCTCCAGTCTCAGCACCGTGTCCCCAACAACATAATCACACTGCAATTGAAATCCAATGGTACTTAATCACAGTTGATTGACATCGATAACATGAACAGCATGACCCTCACCTGCTCTCTCTGATTCTCGAATAATCATCTGAATTGTCTGTCACGTCATATTCTCTGTTACCATATCCATGTCAGTTGTCCGTTATCACTCATGTTGTCGTAGGCACATTTTCCTGTCAGATTCTGGACGAGAAAAGTTCTCGCTATATTTTACTGACATTATAATCTCTGATCAGTAGTTACAGACTGTATGTTTCCATTTATAAACGGAGAAACTTGTTTATGTTCTGACAATCCTTTGACGTTACTCCCATATCCAAGGCAGATTGAATGAGTGCACGCATTCAATCTCCCATCTCCAATATTCCGTCCCTCAGTCACTCCCACATATCCCATGCCAAGTTTTAAACGTTCTTTTGAATTTTATTAAAATCAATATTAAATTGAAAAGGGTTAATTGGAGCTATTTGTTCAGTGACTGTGATTAATTTCAATCTCCTTGGATCCTAATTATCCCAGTGGAGCGTTTCCATCAGTGAATGATAAATGGGCTCTTTTCAGCGTGTTATCCCATAGTATGAGTAGAAGCATCACTGACAGTACTAACAGGGATCATCAACTCGAGAGAGAGGGGCAGTAGAGATCATAATCTGAGAACATTAGACTGGAACGTTACAATAATGGTTCAGAATGTGAGGACCTCCGATTTGAATGTTCCAATACTGGATCAGAATCTAAGATCAGTAAACTGGAATGGTACAATAATGGATCAGAATCTGAGATCATTAGACTGGAATGGTTCAACAATCGATCAGAATCTGGGAATATTAGACTGGAATATTACAATAGCAGACAGGAGTTTATCCTCGGGTCTTTACTACCTTTCTCAGCCTTGGATATCATTAGCATCACGGATCCAGGATATCCTTTGGATTATTCAAGGTGGTTACTATCCCATCCTCGCGTTAGTTGGTGTTCCTGGTAAGTCATTATATTTGTCTACTAAACCGGGTTGAACTGAATTTCTGCTCATGATATATAAAATTTGGAAAGTGCAAGACAATGTTTTCAGTTACAAATAAAAACACCTTTTCTTATATTAATCAGTATCAAACTACTATTTCTCAATTACTCACTGATATGCAAGAAAGAACCAGACTGTTCTCAAACTCCATAATCCATTTTGTCCTTCACAGATTTACATCTCTATCTCGTCCCCACTCACCAATCCTGTCCAATACCACCGTCATGATATCCCAGTCACGTCCTCAGTCTCATTGCAACTTCTGAATAAATCATAATTTGTGCCTTTGTTTAATCCGGATGCAACAGTTTCAAGTTCCTTCTAACTATATGTCCGTCACTAAAAAATTGCTCTGGAGGATGTTAAACTTGTTCTCTGTACAAATGGGACGACAGTTTATTGTGTTCAAGACTCATACTCTAGAGCCACAGAATAATAGTCTGTTGATATCTAATGAGGGAAATTAAAAGCAACTCTTTTGATTTGCCATAAAAGCCCATCTGCTTGCCCCAAGTCCTTAAGCGAAGACAATGTGACATTCTTCCCTGCTCAGGTTTCAGTGTGACTTCTGTGATGAACATGTGGGTGTTCTGCACCTTTAACAGAATTAAGAGCCAGCAATAACTACCTGACGGCACCAAGTCTTCTGAAAAATAGATTTAATGTAACATTTGGTTGAACGTCTCGATTAGCTTATTTTCTCAAGACATAAACAAATTCAGCCAAATAGTTTAAATTATAACCCAAAATGCCCACCTCCAATCAAGTGTGAATTTAAAACATTAATAATCATAAAAGCCAATGACACAGTCCAATGGTTTGGGGGTACAAGACCGCGGGAAATTGACAGTTGAGAGGAGAATTGCCAAGTTACCAGCAGGCAAAGACTGCCTGAAAATTAGCTCTCCTCTCGGTAACTTTATTGATTAGTAACTGGTAAAAGCAGAATCTCAAAGAAGAAAAGAAGACAGGAATATGGAGAAGAACCGAAAGCTTCTTGGTTTTGAGATAAGAAGTTTTGTTTTGTAAATCTTAATTTGGAGTCTAATCGGACTAGTATAGTCGGGGGTTGGGGTGGGGGGTGGGGGGGGAGATAAAATATAGCTTAGAGGAAAAAGCTGTAAATATTCGTTCGTCTATTATTCCCTATTATACTTTAAGAAATAAAGTTGTTAATTTTTACTTCAAATAGTTTGGACTCTAGAATTATCATGGATTACTACAGTGGATAAATCTTTTCCCTGTTGCTGGTTTTATATTAAGCAGGACAATGTATCCTGTGTTGTAACACTACAATCCCACAGGAAAGTGTTTTACTCTGTACTGTCCTGTGGAACAGCTGAACCAAACACTCAGTTCAAGATCGGCATAACATGCTGCCCTGACCAGGGCTGCATACATCCTGTGAGAGAAGAACAGAAGGAAAGATAGCTCCCTTCCTCTGCCTGTTTCCCATATTCCATTCGCTCATTTCTATTCAGGGAGGTGATCATCCCCTATTTTAGGTGTATTCAATCTCTTTGAAATTCTCCCCAAGAGTGATGCACATCTTCTACGCATCTCTGGTGTTGGCTTTATTGATGCTGACGTCCAGATGTAAGGAACTTATACATTCCATGTCAGTCATAGTCCAGAGAGAAGGAATGGCTTTTTGTGGCATAGGAAAGAAATGGCGATGTCTAAGTGAGAGAAAAGGATTTTTGCAATCATCCCCGAGAGTGTTGTAGAGGCAGTATTTGGGGTACTCTAGATAAACTTTCTCTCAAGTTTCACCAGACTAATCCCTGGGATGATGGCACCATGAGCAGAGAGTGAAGCTCAGTGAGAGAATAAGAGATGATTGTATTGAACCTGAAGGGGGATGGACAGTCACTCATGATGTTCTAAACAGGCACTGATACGATGATAAATTCCATGGGTTTTATTAACTCGGGTTAAATGATTGTCAATAGGTTAAGAGCATCAGAGGACGTCCCCCTCAGCCCATCCCCACTCCATATGTTGATTGAGAGAGACAGAGGGTCAGTCTTTGATTAAATTCTCCCCACATTAGTGTATTTAGTGTGTGGTCCTGCATTAAACTTCATGTTATCCACAATCCCGACAACAGCCACAATACCTAAATTCTAAAACAGTTAACTATTCCCTCCAGCTTCTGATGTCCATGGAGAACATGGGTCTGTGTCTCAGAGATGGAAGATGCCTCTCTGAGACTTGAGACAAAGCATCTGGCTACCTTCCTCACTACCAGAAAAACACGTCAAAGTGTCACGTGTCCCACAGGTAATGGAGCCATGAGGAACATCGTGGATCCGTCTCAGAGTGCATTCTCTGCTCCATTGATTTGTCAGGTTGGAGCATCAGTGACACCCTCCTGTTCCTGTATAAGTGTCTCGAGGGGCTGAATGGCCTCCTCCAGGTCCCATGGAACAGGTTCATGGGTCTGACGTGGCTCTGCCTGTTCCTGTTGAACAACTTGATGTGATAATCAGACCCCTTCTCTTCCTGTGGAACAGGCAGGAGGATTGAATCGGCTATTCCTCTCTTCGTTCAGTAGTTTCGATGGGCTGAATGGCTTCGACATATCCGTTTCTAATGTGCCTGAGATGCTGAATGAGCTGTTCATTTAACTGTGGAAATGTAGAGTGTCTGGCCTTGCTGTTACATGAATGTTACCGGCATTTTAACAGCACAAGCCTGAATGCTGTCTGGGACTTACTGCACATGGACACAGACTAGTCCAGGAGCTGAGGTGCGACACATTTTGCTGACCATTGGGTGATATTCAGTGACCATCCCCGTTTCTGATCTTATGATGAGGAAAGACAGTGATGAACCAGCTGAAATTGTTTGTTTTGAGGCAGCTACCCTGAGGATCTCTTGCAGAGATGTCGCAGGACTGAGAAGATTTTCGGTCACCGAACACAAACATCTTCCTTTGTGCTGTAAAAGACCCCAACCAGTGGGGAGAGTACACCTGATTCCCATTAAGCTCAAATAAGATGGTCCTGATGCCATCCTCAGTCAAATGCTACCTTGATATCAAGGCCATTCACTCTTTCCTGAGCCCCTGTGTTCACCTCTTGTTCATATCAATAGATGATGGTGTCTGTGTTGGGAGTGTTTTCCTCTCATACAGGGTAATCAATGCCAGGAATTATCTGGGCTAGATAGTGAGGGAAGTTACATCACTGAAAGTATTCAAAGAGGTGGTACATGAATTTTTGACCTGTCAAAGAGCTAAAGGGTGTGAAGAATTGGACATTAAAGACCAGTTATTTCTAACAGGAGGTCAGCCATGATGGTATACAATGGGTTGATCGTCCGAGTCACCTAATCTTGCTTCTTATGTTCTCATATTCTGTAATTACAAAATAAATAATTGTAATTTTCCTGAACGTTCTGTTATTGAATATTGCAGTAACAGAGAATAAAGTATTTTGTGAGTCATCTCAGGGTGAGGTATGGGGGCTGTATTCATAGTGAATCTGGGTCTCCAACATGACCAACAAATGAAGCACAAGTTGTAGAGCGGAGACACTCTGTAAAGAGACCAGAGGTGTATATTGAAACCAGCCTGGTTTTCCAAATAACATTTTCCAACCCACACCAAACCGTGTGTGACAGTCTTGAGGGATTGAATGATATCCTGTGTTCCGGTGGACCAGGTATTTGGCCTCCATCTGCTAATATCAGGAGCTGTGAGGAGCTGAATAGAACATAGGGACATAGGACTGAGCAGCAGGAGTGGGCTATTAGACACTTTGTCATCGCTCCAGCACTCACAACTTCCATGGGTGATGTGAATGTGGTCGCAGCAGCATTTTTCTCTATATATACCATTTTCCTACATTCACTTGTCTGTCAAATGTCACCAAATATAACTTTGAATAAATGCAAGCATCCAGGCACCACAAACTGCTGGGGAAGGGAATTTCCACTTGAACAGCCCTTTGAACATTTCTCATTTGTGTTTCAACCAACGTTGGAAGTTCACTCCGTCCTTTTCCAGTCCCACTCCTCCACTGGTTACACCAATCTTAAATGGAACCAGTTTTGGGATCTGACCAATGATGTAGGTCTCAGAGTAGGTCATTTTCTAGAAAAGTGTGAGACACAGAAAGTTGGACTAATAACAAAAGGTAAAATGATAGAGTGCCCCAAACGTTATACTGCCTTTGAAGTCATTCTGCTCATACAAGCTCCTGGTAGTGGGATTTCACTCTGGAACAGTTGAATTTGTCTGAATTCATTTTGTTTCAGGCAGTGGAGAGATTCCAGTGAATTCTCACCAGAAATCCTTCACAAATGGTAAAGATAACACAGGGATTTTATGGTCTCACACTTTGCTATCGGATGGAACAACGTAAGAGAGAGAGATCAATAGGCTGCTGCTTCTCAGGCAGGGGACATTTTTCTCCTTCTCTGTGTTGAAACATACAATAATGAACACCAAACTGGACCATGTATGCTCTTCTGGAAGATTCTCTGGAAAACCCGATTATAGATTATATGCATTTGCATTCATTTCAATCGCAAAAATGTCCCCACTTTATAATTTGATAACATGCTTACAGGTGTCTGTGTAAGTTGTAAATATTGGTAGGTGTCTTCATAGTATGTCTGTTAATATAAATGCATCTTTTTCTTAAAATTTATTCTCTAGCTTTAGTCTTCCTGACAAGAGATAATATGCATCCAGTTGATACACTTTTCAGAAAGTCATGGATGGTTCAATACTATTTCTCAGCTAAGATCAAAACTGATAATCCCCCATAACATAAGGCCGGCATTCTAGGAACGAGTAAAGGTAAACCTCTTTGAAAATCTTCGAAAAGAATTACATCCTTTCATTTTAGTTTCGGGGATCAAAACAGCACACAGTGCATCAAATGTGGTCTCAGCAACGCCCTGTACCGATGCAGTTAAACATTCCTGCCTTAAATCTGATACCTTTTGCCAAAAGCAACATCATTCCGCTTACCTTCCAAATCACTTGCTGCATCTGCAGACTGACTTCATATGATTCATGTCCCAAGAGCATGGAAACCGCCTGAATCACAGAGTTCTGCAATCTCTCTGCATTTACATTGTTTACCATTGTTTTATTCTTCATGATAAAATAGACAACCTACCCTCTGTTATTTCTGCTGAAGGTTTGCTCACTAACCTTCCCTGTCTGTATCACATTGCAGACTCACTACCTTCATTTGATGACACATTAAATGACCATCTTGGTGTACGAGCTAATTGAGCTCCAAGCAATTCCCTCCCCTTCTTTCAGATCTTTGATCCAAATTGTTGATCATTGATGACCCCACAGTGATCTCTGAGGCACTCCATCAATTACAGCTTTGCAGCCTAAAAATAAACATTTGACTCTATTCTCTATTTCTTGTTAGCGACTGATCTTTGCTGGACAGGAGAGTCAATGTTTCCTGCTCCTGGGTAGCCGTTCCGGCGTGTTGAATGGCCTCCTGCTGGGCTGTGTGATGTACTCAACGAGCTGAATTACTTCATTCTATATTGCTGTGCAATTCCTTAGAGAGACAGAATGGTCTCCTCCTGTCTCATTGTATCGAACCTGTCTGATTGAATGGGGTGGTCCCCTACCATGTAATAGCCTCGAGGGTGGATTGAGGGAACAACACACGGGGTAGGGGCAACAGTTGATCATTTGGCGGCACCATTCAGAATGCTCATGGCTGATCCGAGTGTGTCCATCCATCTCCTGTCTGTTCCCAATAAACATTGACTCTCCTTTCCAACAAAGATCAGTCAAGCTCAGACTTATACACTTAATGGCAAGGTCCGAGGGAGTGTAGCTGAACAAAGAAACCATGTAGGTGTAGGTTCATAGCTCTTGAAAGTGAAGTAGCAGGTAGATAGGATAGTGAAGAAGGGGCTTGGTATGCTTTCCTTTATTGGTCAGAGTATTGAGTACATGAGTTGGGAGGTCATGTTGCTGCTGCACAGGACATTGGTTAGGCCACTGTTGGAATATTGCGTGCAATTCTGATCTCGCTCCTATCAGAAAGATGTTGTGAAGCTTGAACGAGTTCAGAAAAGATTTACAAAGATTTTACCAGGGTTAGAGGATTTGAGATACAGGAAGAGGCTGAACAGGCTGGGGCTGTTTTAACTAGAGCATCGGAGGCTGAGGGGTGACTTTATAGAGGTTTCCAAAATTATGAGGGGCATGGATAGTGTAAATAGGCAAAGTCTTTTCCCTGGTGTCGGGGAGTCCAGAACTATAGGGCATAGGTTTAGGATGAGAGGGGAAAGATACAAAAGAGGCCTAAGGGGCAACGTTTTTCACCCAGAGGGTGTACTTGTATGGAATGAGCTGCCAAAGGAAGTGGTGGAGGCTGGTACAATTGCAACATTTGAGAGGCATTTGGGATGTGTATATGAATTTGGGTCCTCTGCTGTTTGTAATTTTTATTAATGACTTAGATGAGGGAGTCGAAGGGTGGGTCAGTAAATTTGCAGATGATACGAAGATAGGTGGAGTTGTGGACAGTGAGGAGGGCTGTTGTCAGCTGCAGAGGGACTTAGATATGATGCAGAGCTGGGCTGAGGAGTGGCAGATGGAGTTCAACCCTGCCAAGTGTGAGGTTGTCCATTTTGGAAGAACAAATAAGAATGTGGAATACAGGGTTAATGGTAGGGTTCTTAGTCAGGCGGAGGAACAGAGGGATCTTGGGGTCTATGTACATAGATCTTTGAAGGTTGCCACTCAGGTGGATAGAGTTTGTAAGAAGGCCTATGGTGTATTATCGTTCATTAGCAGAGGGATTGAATTCAAGAGTTGTGAAGTGATGTTGCAGCTGTACAGGACTTTGGTTAGGCCACAGTTGGAGTACTGTGTGCAGTTCTGGTCGCCTCACTTTAGGAAAGATGTGGAAGCTTTGGAGAGGGTACAGAGAAGATTTACCAGGATGTTGCCTGGAATGGAGAATAGGTCGTACGAGGATAGGTTGAGAGTTCTCAGCCTTTTCTCGTTGGAACGGCGAAGGATGAGGGGTGACTTGATAGAGGTTTATAAGATGATCAGAGGAATAGATAGAGTAGACAGTCAGAAACTTTTTCCCCGGGTACAACAGAGTGTTACAAGTGGACATAAATTTAAGGTGAAGGGTGGAAGGTATAGGGGAGATGTCAGGGGTGGGTTCTTTACCCAGAGAGTGGTGGGGGCATGGAATGCGCTGCCCGTGGGAGTGGTAGAGGCAGAATCATTGGCGACCTTTAAGCGGCATTTGGATAGGTACATGGATGGGTGCTTAATCGATGTTAGAAGTTCGGCACAACATCGTGGGCCGAAGGGCCTGTTCTGTGCTGTATTGTTCTATGTTCTAATTGGAAGGGTTTGGAGGTATATGGGCCAGTTGCCGGCAGGGGGACTAGATTGGGTTGAGATATCTGGTCGGCATGGATGGGTTGGACTGAAAGGTCTGTTTCCATGCAGTACATCTCTATGACTCTAGAAACGAGTCTTCACTGCTCCCTGAGGATGAGGATACCACAGGTAGCACATGACTAAAGTGAAAGGTACGTCCTTATTTCTTTGTGGGACCTGTTATTTTAAAACTTTGTTAACTGAACATCAAATCGCCATCTCTTTGTAGATATAAGGGCAGAATAATTAGGAATGAACATAAACCATTCCAGACTCCAAACCTGTCCCACATTCCCACTGAACCTTTCCAATCGAATATGTATCAAACCCTGCCTCTGCTGCTGTCTCAGGAAGAGAATACCTGTTAGCATAGCACCACATGAAAAAAGGAGCAGAATGAGGCCATTCGGCCCATCGAGTGTGATATGCCATTCAATAATTTTTTATATGTTCCTCAACCTCATTCTCCTGCCTTCCCCCAAGAATCCTTGATCCTGTTATAAAACAAAAAAAATTACCAATTTGTATCTGTGTCTACGTGTGCGTATGTTTGTCCATCTGCTTGTCATCTGTGTAAATGTGCATGTACGTTTGTCTTTCTGTGTATCAGCCTGTGTGTTTCTATCTATGTTTATGTCTATTTGTGTGTGACTCAATATGTCTGTGTGTGTTTCTACGTGCATGTATGCCTATTCCCTTGTATGCATTGTGTTTGTTCGTATATTGGGGTATTACCAATAATTCTTTGTATTTCTGTGTCTGCATCTCTGTGCAGTGAGGTGACTGCATTTGGGGGTGGTCGGGGGGGGGGGGTGGGTGGGAGTTAAAGGACTGTCGTTTGAAATGCCAGTGTTTTTACAGTGAGAATTGACTTTCACTGAACACTGTTCCTTAATCGGTCAGTGGGACATGGATGTTTCAGAAATTTCACGCGAGGCATCCCAGTCCACTTCATCTTGTACTAGCTTCCTCCCCACATGGCGGGTGTGGGGGAGGGGTGAGGGAATGGATATTGGGCACTCCACCACCCGGCTTGGCCATTTCTGTCCTATTCCAGGCTGTTTCTCTTGGAATAGAAGGAAGTGATTGAAGGAGTGAGGGCAGGACTGTTAGTGTCGGTGGAGGTGGATCTGGGAGGAATTGTGAGGCGCCTGGAATGAGGCAGTCGACAGTTTTAAATCCATATAGTATTATTAATGTGGGGGCTATTGCGTAGGTGATAGAGAAAGTGTGGGATGGAAGTTGCTGAATTCAATAGTGAGATCGGTAGTGCCTGAGCCTTATTTGGAGATAGAGCATGAAGATTTTCTGGGGGTAAGTGCTATAACAGACATACAGAGAGGGTGATGGAGCAGAGAGAATTCGGTGACCATTATCCTGACAGAGCAGGGAGGATATTGATGCTTGTCCTATATTGATGGAGATATCTTCAGATCATCTCAGCGTCGAGGTGAGCCTCCCCGAATGTCCTGTCCAAGTTTATTACTAATAATGACACAGACCTGTCCCTCAGATTCCACAGAATCAGTTTATGTAGAACTTACAAATAATAAGGCGCAGCAAATATTGGTGTGTTATATATCGGTTGTAGAAAATCTGAGCATCATATGCTCTGGAAATTAGATATGCAAGTATCATGGATACTGCAGTTTTATTGGATGTTCTCAAGCTGCATCTAAACTGTATTTACTAAGTGACTGCTTATGCTGTGCAAAATAAATTCTGTACGTGTATGTGAGGTGGGTTGAAGAGTATGTTGTGAAACAAACTATAGAGCAGTTTATTTTGGGTTTGGTGATGTGTGATCAGAAGGAAGAATTAATAATCTTGCTTTGAATCAGCTTTGAAGGAATAGAGACGTTAATAAGGTGCATTTTACACGGTGTCTGCATGAATATAGAATGCTTGAACGTTCTGGTTAAACATCATGGTAGCCTGGAGGCGAGGGGGTCAAGTTCGCTCCAGTGAATTGGGAAAGTACAATATAACATACAGTGGGAGGCAAGCAATGTTTGTTGGAGTCATAGAGTCAGGCAACACAGAGACAGGCCCTTCAGCCCAAACACGTCCATTCCAACCAAAATGTCCATCCACGCTAACCCCATTTCCCTGACATTGCCCTGTATCTTTCTTATCCTTTCCTGTCTATGTATTTGTACAAATGCCTTTTAAATGTTGCGAATATTCCCGCCTCAACCTCTTCCGCGGGCACCTTCCAGAGCAACGTACCATGTGGAACCTTATTGAAGTCTTTACTTGAATCCATAAAGACTACATACACCATCCTGCCCTCCTCAACGTTGCTAGTCACTTAATCAAAGAATTCAAACAAATTTGTGAGCCATGATCTCCCATGCACAAAGCCGTGCTGAGTTTGATGATGGACTTTTCCCAAAACGTTGATTTTCCTGTTCCTTGGATGCTGATTGGCCTGCTGTGCTTTTCTAGCACCACCCTAATCTTGCTCCTAATCACACCCTGTCTTTCCAAATGCATGTATATCTTATCTCTCAGAACCTGTTCAAGTAAGTTACCTACAACAGATTTTACGTTTACTGGTCTATAGTTCCCATGTTTTTCTTTGTAGCACTTCTTGAGTAAAGACACAGCATTCGCTGTCCTCCAGTCCTTCGTGACTTCACCCGTTGGCCAGCGATGATGCAAAAATATCAGCCAGGGCTCCGGCAATTCCTTCTATGTCCTCCTGCAGTGTTCCTGAATATATCTGATCAGGACCAGGACATTTATAGAAATATTGCAAAGTCTTTTTATTTTAGATACAAGCATCAAAGAAAGGGAAAGTGACACAATGATGTTGAACATAACAAATTCGAAAATGTATTAATGATAGGAAATGGCTTCAGAAAAATTTCAGTCATTGTGGAAACCTGAGAATTCTCAGAAATTCAGGATCCAGAAACTAGGGCCATGAAACTGATAAGGAAATCAAAAATAGAACATGAATGCTAACAAACAGGAACAAAAACACTGCATAAATCTACAATCTGTATTTCAAAGGAAACAAAGTGAAAGCAAGGTCAAATATGGAAATTGGTAATTGGGAGAGGAGAGTTTATTGTGAAGAACAAGGAAATGGCCAAGAAAATAATCAATTGCTTTGTATCTGTCTTCAAGGAGGAAGAACCATAAAATCAGCCAGTAATACCAAGTGATCATGTAGCACTTGTGCAACTGAAGACGAAAAGTCAATTTATATCAGTAACAAGGTAGTATTTGAAAGTGTAACTGGATTGACCATTGCTCAGCCTGACAAACCTGACGTACTTCATATTAAAATGTCAGACATAAATCAGCAACAGAAGTATTAATTGCACTGTCGATGACTGTGTTTTATTTTCCTGTGTACTCTGCAGAGGCCGGAAGCCATTTCGGATAAATGGAAGTTAGAAAACGTGTTCCAAGCACTATAGATTAATGGAAGGGATCCAAACATCTATAAAGGGAAAAAGGCATAGTTTGGAGAACTGGCGACCAATTAACTTGACATCTGCCGGGAAACTGTTGGAATCTATTATGTAGCATGTGACATTGGATATTTAGAAATTAATAGGATCAATGGAGAGAATCCACATGTATTTCTGGCAGATGTCTACCTCGATGTGCTATTAGTTGTTAGACCCCATCTACCACCCCCTGAGAAAAGGAACAGAAAGTGACTTCGCCACAGGAAATGACATCAACAACCCAAAGAAAACCTTTAAAAGCAAGCAGGAATGTGCAGCATCGCTTCGCTAGAGATCCACTGAAGATGTTACCTTGTAAGGTAAGGAAACGTCGGGAAATAAACCTGCCAGCTCAGCGAGCAAACCTGCATCCATTGTGAACAGTGTTGGTGACCCAATCTGAGAAAGAATATACTGACCACAATAAAACTGCAATGGACGTTCTCCAGATTAATCCCACAGATAGTGAGAATGTCTGATGAGGAAACCCGGCCTATGTTCTCTAGTGTTTCAAAGAATGAGACGTGGGTCACAGAGAAATTTACAAAATTCACAAAACATATGACAAATTGAAAATTAACAGGACGCTTCCCTGGCTGCCCAATCCAAATTCAAGGCAAATAATGGCAAGATAAGGGATTGGCCACTTAAGACCGTAATTTTGAGGAAATTCATCACACGGTCAGAACTGCCTAAAACAGGGTCATAGAAACCTGCTGGAAGGGTAAGATTAAGGAAAATCTCCAGATATTCTGCAAGTGTGTTTTAGCAGAAATGTATAACAAGGGAACAGGTACGAGTCATTAATGACTTGCAAAGTTGCATCCAAATCAACTTAGTGTTAGGAGACAGAGGGTAGTGGTTGAAGGCTGTTATTGTGACTAGAAACCGATGTCCAATGGTGTATCACAGGGATCAGTGCTGTGATTCAGAGGTGCTGGTGTTGGACTGGGGTGAACAAACCTAAAAATCACATAACACCAAACAATAGTCCAGCAGGTTTATTTAGAGGCACGAGCTTTCAAGCACACAACCACCTAATGAAGAAGCAGCGCTTCGATGTTAGTGCCTCCTAATAAACTGGTTGGACTGTAACCTGGTGTTGTGTGATCGTTAACCTTATTACTTGTGGTATTCATAAATGATGCAGCTGTGACTATAGACGGGGGTGGTGGAAGTGTGTCAACTAAGTTTGTGTTTGATACAAAGATTGGCTGGGTGGTTGGCAGTGAGGAGGAAGGTCTTATGTTACAGGAAGATAGAGATGGAATGGTCAGATGGGCAGAACAATGGCAGATGTAATGTAACCTTGATAAATATGATGTGACACACTTTGGGTGAAGGAACTGGACAGGGAGTACTCAATGAATGGCAGCACACGAGGAAGCTCAGAGGGGGTTTCTCCACACTTCCCTGAATGTAACTAAATACGTTAATGCACAATTTTGAGAAAGCATAAGGGACCGTAAACATAATCTTATTCATCAAGGCATAGATTATCAGAGCTATGCGGAACTTTGGTTTGGCCAAGATGGAATACTGTGTGTAGTTCTGGGAACCACATTACGGGAAGGATGTGATTGTAGTGCAGGGGGCTCAGAGGAGATTCACCAGGATGCTCCCTGGGATGGAGTATATCAACTATGGAGAGAGGTGGATAAGCTTGGGTTGTTTAGTTTGGAGCAGAGAAGGCTGAGTGGGCCGTGATTCAGAAGGATAGGATTCCGAGGGACATGGACAGGATGGATAGACAGCAGCTGTTCCTTTTAGTCAAAGGGCCAAGAACAATGCAGCACATTTTAAAGTGACGGGTTTGATATTTGGAGGGAATTGAGGTTTGTTTTTTACCCGGGGGTGTTGGGGTCAAGAACGCCCTTCCTGAGAGAGGAGTTGTCATGGTAACTTCGAAATCATTAGAAAATATACTTGAAACGCCATAAGATTCACGGCTACGGGTCTTGTGTCGGAAAGTGGGGCTAATGTAGACCGGGTTGTATTGTTGATTGGACAAAGTCTGTGCTTCTGTGTTTGTATGGCTGTGGAAGGTCAATCAATGAGTAACTTAAGATAGGAATTGATGGGTTTCTGAAGAGTATATTAACGAAGGTTTTAAGATTGAACTGGTAATATCTTCTGAAAATATGTCAATGGCAAAATTAAGTGGAAAAAGGTGCAGCTTTCTTACAGTCTGGTACCAGAGAATTGAGGACAGGGAAAAGGCAGAACTATGGAGCAAATACTTTAATTATGTCTTCAAAAAAAAAACAAAACAAAAAAGAAAACTTCCCAACATTACTAGTGAAGTAGTCTGTTGAGAAAAAGGGAATAGAATGAAATTAGCAACCAAACAGTTTTAGAGGAAGTAGATTAGATTAGATTACTTACAGTGTGGAAACAAGCCCTCAGCCCAACAAGTCCACACCGACCCACCGAAGCAAACCACCCAGACCCATTTCCCTGCATTTACCCCTTCACCTAACACTACGGGCAATTTAGCATGGCCAATTCACCTGACCTGCACATCTTTGGACTGTGGGAGGAAACCGGAGCACCCGGAGGAAACCCACGCAGACACGGGGAGAATGTGCAAACTGCACACAGTCTGTCACCTAAGGCGGGAATTGAACCCGGGTTTCTGGCACTGTGAGTGCAGCAGTGCTTACCACTGTGCCAGCGTGCCGCCCACGAGTATTGGAACTGAAAGTAATGAGCACAGACAAAGTCAACAGAGATCGATCAAATGGGAATCATATTTGTGAAAGTGACGTTTAGCATAATTATGGAGAAGCAATCAAGGCAATATGATTGTATTTTCAGAAAGATTTTTGATACAGCCCCAAGCCTATTATGCAAATTCAAATCCTCTGGGACTTGGTCAAATATGGTTTTCGAATGGGAGAGCGGGCAGGAAGCAGTGACTAGGAATAAAACAATATGGTTTTTTGAAAGGAAGGCTTGGAGGATATAGCAAGGATCGGGGTTTTAGGCTCCAGCTATTCCCAATACACAACATATATTTTATTTAGTGGATCAAATTCAATATTTCCAAGTTTGTTGATGGCACTAAACAATATCGGATTGTGAGGGGGTGAGCAGGGTGTCAAAAAAACTGCAAGGTAATTGCGACAAGTGGAGTGTCTGGGTAAATACATGGCAGATGGAGAGCAATGAGGGGTGGGGGTTATGGTCTATGGGGGATATGTGATATTGTGACCTTTGATGGTAAAAACAGAACGGGAGCCTATCATTTGAAAAGGGATTGTTTGAAAAATGTTGATCTGTAAAGGAACTTAAGCTGCATTTTTGTTTCCTTCTGTGCAGCCCTCCGAGGTCAGTGTAGGGCAAGGAGATCTGAATCGAGAAGTCAATACTGGGAATGGCATTGGCACGCTGACCAGTATACACAGACCCAACATGTGGGGAGCTGTAACATTGAAAAGGATTTGGATCTCCCTGTGTACTGGTCACTGAAAGCAATTTTGCAGAGCAGAAAACAGATAGGCAGATAAATCGTGTATTCACCTTCATTTCAAGGGGATTTGAATCCAGGAGTAAGGGTGTTTTACTGCTGATTAGCCGGGCCTTGGTAAGACCTCATCTGGAACATTGTGCAGTATTGTGTGCAGTGTTGGTCTCCTTACCTAATAAAGGAGAAACCTGACATTGAGGGAGAGCAGTAAAGGGTAACCAGACTGATCTCTGGGATGACAGGCTTGTTGTGAGAGCAGAGTTTGGGGCGGCTATGCCTGTATTCCATGGGCTTTAGGAAAATGAGTGGAGATCTCAGTGAGATATATAAAACACTGTTAGGGCGAGACAGATTGGAAACAGGGGTGACAATTCCCCTGGCTGGGACTTCAAAACAAGGGACTACAGTATTATGTACAGACAGGCCACTCTGCATTGAGATGAGAATAAATGTTTGCACTCAGAGACTGGTGAACCTAGGGTACTATCTCCCAGAGCAGGCTGTGGAAACCAAGGCACTGAATATAAATATGGATTTCTGGAAACTAAAGGGATAGGGAGACAGCAGGGTATGGTATGAAGATAGAGGATCAGATAACATCAAACGTTGTTGTCCAATAACGTGGTGGTGTGTTCCTGTGCATCACTGTGTTGCAGAAAATCATGCAATATTAATGATGTGGTCTATGGGGAAAAGAGGATAATGGGCGAACTGCAAAATATCAGTAAAAAACAAAAATTAAAGTTAGTCTAACACGCAGTGGCACAGTCTATTTAAACCTTTAAATCATATATTGTAATGAAATAGTGCTAATAATGACAATGCCATCACTGGCTACATCCCTGCACCTTTCACCAAGCTCTTCACCCGAAAGTGCGCAGGACTGACTGACCACGTGATGCCAACATGGAATTCCAGTTCTCCTGAAGATTCTCCCCCTGTTTGAAATAAAGTTCCTTCTAATTGGAGAGAGCAATTCCCCGTTTCAAGCTCAGGTTCAAAGCTTGCAGAGCGGATTGCATTCCTGTTTTAGCTGAACATTCACAGGGTGCATTTGGCAGACAGAGGATCCTGAAGCTGGGTTTTGTTGTTCACCTGGTGCCTGGCAAGGAGTCGCGTCACAGTGAGCGGGAGTAAACTTTATAGAAAAAAGGTGCGCAATTCACGAATCGCATTGCAGTCAAATCACGTTTAATAAACACGCGTTATCAGAGAACTGCCTGTATATTGAATCGAGGAGCAAGATTGATCGACTGAAGGTCTACAACAGTTCTTATTTTATATTTCACAATGTTTAAACATATTAATAGATATGAACACTGTGTCGGGAAAACTGCATTGAGGAGATTTTCTCAATGAACTAGAATGGGGAAGGCTCAATGTGTTGAATGACCTACTCCTTTCCCGATGTTTTCGTGCAGCCTGTGGGAAAGCTCTGTAAATGTTGTCACAAGCTCTCAGATGTTAGGAAGGAGGACTCTGCAGGGTCAACAGGACTGTGATTCCCGTTCCTTTTTCTGATATCGAGGCTGGTGCCGGGTATTCTGTCTGTTTATTTCCTTTAAGACCTCGGAGCAGTGTGATACAATTGAGTGTCTTGCTTGGCCATTTCAGGGACCATTGAAGAGTTTATCACATGTCTATGTGTCTGGAGTCACTTTTAGGCCATACAAGGAAAGCACGGGAGGTTCACTTCCTGAAAGTACATTGGGGAATGAGATCGAAGTTTACAATCAACATTGGATGCAAGGTCACTGTTACAATCACCAGATTCTAGATCTTGATATTTTATTAATTGTTTTAACTACCACCAGCTGCCAGAGCATTATCCTGTATTGGATTAGTAATCCAGTGACATTTCCACAACAGCACCATCGCCACTATCGGAAACCACAATGAGCGAGTTATTTCTGGACTGCTTGACAGCTCTGTCAAAAAGAACTCCCACCAATTTGATTATCGTGAAGGGACTGAGGGGGTGGTAAATGGTCAGAATGTAATTATTCATCTATTAGGGGACCAGACATAGTTAAGTAATTTTCCACATTGCTGAAAATGTGTTGCTGGAAAAGCGCAGCAGTCAGGCAGCATCCAAGGAGCAGGAGAATCGACGTTTCAGGCATGAACCCTTCTCCTGTTCCTTGGATGTTGCCTGACCTGCTGCGCTTTTCCAACAACACATTTTCTGCTCTGATCTCCAGCATCTGCAGTCCTCACTTTCTCCTCGATAATTTTCCACATTACCAGGGAGTTGTCAGAGTTGGAGCTGGAATGAAACAGCTTCCCCAGGGACACGGCCCTGTTGTGCAGCACAAGTCTTCAGTCCTATTGCAGGAATGGGGTCAGGGTCCATTGCCTTTTTCGTATCTACTGTGTTCAGCGGTTTCTTCATGTCACATGCAGCGAATCGAATTGGGTGAACACTGCCATCTGTGATTCTGTGGATATCATGGCGAGGATGAGGTGGATCATCCTTTCAACACCTCTGGCTGAGGATGGTGCAGATACTACATCCTTGTCTTTTTCACTGATGTGCAGGGCTGTTCTATTATTTAGCATGGGGATATTTCTGGTGTCCTCTCCTCCAGTAAGTTTTTTAATAGTACAACGACATTTATGTCTGGATGTGGCAGGACTGCAGAGCTTAAATCTGATCTGTTGGTCTTGGGATCATTTCGTCCTCTCTATCAGATGTTAGTTCTGCTGTTTGCAATGAAACCACAGAAGTGCCGTAGCTTTGACAGTTTGTCATCAGCTTTAGGTACACATGGTTCTGACCGTGGCATGTTCACCCACACTCGTCACTGAACCATCGCTCGGCTTAATGGTAATGGTAGACTGATGGAATATCCTGGGGAAAATGTTACAGATTATGTTTGAATACAATCCTGCTTCGGTTACTACTGTTGTCTACAGCATCACATGAAAGCCCAGTTTGAGCTGCAATATCTGCAATTCAATTCTACTGACTGTCCCCCAGTTCACATCGAGACCCATCCACCGATCAGCCGTGTACTCAGTGACCTCACCTGGTTTCTGATGCAGTAATATTTCCATTTTCATATTCTCATTCTGCTGATGGTTCTCCTTGGTGCCATGCTTCCAATTTGTTATCTTACTCAAACCCTTTAACATATTCATCTGAATCTTTTCCTTGCTTGTCGTGCCATTTGCGTTTGAATTAAATGTGTTTCCCTCTGGTTTTCTCCCTGACCATGAGTAAGAGCTCTGTGGTGTCAGTGATGTCAGCCTTATGCAGTTTCTGAGCGAATGAATGTGTGCACTTCAGTTCCCAGTGTAGGGCGCTCTCTGTTGGACAGGGCGTTTGAGCAGCTTTCAAACACGTCATTGGAACTTGTTCAAAAACAGAAATTCCTGAAGAAATAAAGCAGCTCTGGTGGCATCTTCTGTAGTGAATGCAGAGTTAATCTTTCGAGTCCAGTGGACCTCTACAAAGCCCGCAGTTTCTTCAGCAATTTTTGTATTTATTTTGTATTTATTTCCAGTATCCATAGTTATTTGTTTCATTGAAAATTTGTGCTGTGCCTATTCATTTCTGAAGAACCTCAGCAGGTCTGGCAGCATCTGCAGAGACTGAGAAACAGAGTTAGCGTAACAAGTCCAATGTGACTTATTCTGAACTGAAAAGGGTTGGCTTTTTAATCCCTTGCCGGAGATGGGGGATGGGTGATTTGGAAAAGAGGGCGTGGCAAAAGATAATCGGGCTATTATCAGTGGTGAACGAGAATATGATGCAAAATGGGTTTAAATTAAGGTGTGAATGGGGGAAAGGGGTTCTCTCTCGTTGAGTGTAAGATAAAGAAGACACAACCACACAAGGCCATAGGGAGAACAGGAGAGAGAATGTCGACAATGTGGTATTATATAGATCTAGATCTATACGTTTTCACAGTATACATCATCACTGCCTTCACACTATGGAATTCAGGTGCTTGACCTCTTATTGGAACTAGTAAGAGTTTCATGCTGCCTTAGTTTTGTAACATAGAGCAAAACTAACAGTATGAAGCTTGGGCTGTGTTGTACACCTGTCATTTTTAATATTCTTTCAAATTTGCAGTGCTTATCGTTAAACGTTTGATCTTGAAGTTAGTATCAGATGGAGTGTGCGAGTTTGAAGGGTGGCATTCTAGAAGTTTATAATATCATGGGAGGCATGGATAGAGTGAATAGCGAAGACTTTTTCTGTAGGATCGGGGAGTTCAAACACAGATGCATAGCATTAAGGTGGAAGGGGAGAAACTTGAAAGGGACAAAGTTTTTTACACAGAGTGTGATGTATTATGGAATGAGCTGCCAGAAGAACAGTGGGAGATGCAGGTACAGCTACAATATTTCAAAGACACTTGGACCAACATATGAATGGGAAAACTTAAGAGGCATTTGGGCCAAGTGCAAGCAGATGGGATTACTTTAATTTAGAAAACGTGGTCAGCATGGACAAGTTGGACCAAAGGGTCTGTTTGTGCGCTATATGACTGTATGGATGTAGAAACTGAGGAAAATGTACGAAAAGACATGATGTAATAAATTGGTAAGAAATATTAAAACAAGCATCATGAGCTTTTCTGTCAACATAAAAAAAGCTTGAAGATGTGTGTGTGAGCTGAAGCAGAAGTGAAGTGAGGAAAGTACATTGAGGCCATTAGGAGGGTGTGACTGGAGAACTGGCCACAGGGAACAGGCAGATAATTTACACGAGTATTTTAAATTACTCCTCATGAGGAAAGTATTGTAAGCATGTCAATGGTATAAACAAAGTGGTAACAGGAGGGAAGTTATTGAACTGTCTATAACAAAAGGAACAAGGTATTTACCTAACAGATAAGAATAAGGTTTGGCAGATCAGCAGTAATTCATAGTTAATTTTAAAAGAAGTGGTCACAGAGTGACTAGTGGCATTGTGTGAGATATTCCATAACTCTTTGGATTACAGGGGTGTTCCAATGAAACTGGAGAACCTCCAAGGTGGCGCCTGTCTTCAAGAAAGGAAGGAGACAGAAGGCAGGAACAATTTAGCCTAACCATTATTGCTGGGAATCTGCGAGAGCCTGTTATTAAGCAAGGCATTGCAGGGCAATTAGAAAAGCTTAACGCAGAGTTGGCATGGTTTTGTAAAGGTGAAGCTATTTTTGCTCTGTAAAATCATACAAATTCTGTTTTGGAGATCCCTGAGAATGTCAAGATTAGAGTCATGCTCGAAAAGCACAGCGTGTCAGGCAGCATCCGAGGAGCAGGAAAAAAAAATCAATGTTTCGGGCAGGAGCCGTTCATCAGGAATCCCTGAGAAAGTGACAAGCAGATTTGATAAAGGGCACTGGTCAACATGAGGCTTTCCAGAAAGTTTTCACAAGGTATCACACAATAAACATTCTGACACAAGACAGAGGCTTAGTATGTTGAATAATATATTTGCATGGGATAATGGTTGCTTAACACATAGAAATCGGAGAGTCAGGATTAATGGATCTTTATGATAAGGATGTATCTACTGGATTACTACAAATATCAGGCCGATGGTATCAGTTATGTAGAATCTATACTGATAGCCGGATAGCGGGAGCTGAGTGCAATATACATCCGAGCTTGTGGATGACACTGAGAACCAAAATGCAGGCTGCTATTTAATGAAGAGGAACCCCAAAACAGGAGAGATTGGAGTGTTCCTGAGTATGAAACGTAACGTCTGCATGCTGATGCAGCAAGTAACTAGGTTGGTTCATGAGGCGGCTTCCTGAGATGGAAGGGTTGAATTATTGAATACATTTAAAATGGTGAGGAGATTATTCATTGTGGTTGAAATGAATGAGAGTGATATTACTGAAATGTACAAGATACAGAGGGGGTTGACAAGGTAGATGCTGAGAAGGTGTTTCCCCTGAGTCTCGAACTCGAGGTGGTAGATACTAAATAAGGGACATCGATTTCAATCTGAGGTGAAAAATGATGCATTCTCTCAGAAGGTAGTGAATGTCTGGAATTCCCTAACCCAGAGAGTTGTGGAGGGATGCAGGAAATTGGATCGGAAAGTGGAGTTGAGCCCGGAAATAGATCAGCCATGTTCTTATTGAATGAGAATTCAGTCTTGAGGGGCCGAATAGCCGTCTTATGTTCCTACTTCTTAGTTTTTTATGTCATGCTTTTGGAAAGTAATTGGTTATTTTCCTGGAAGTCGTGTTGTACAATGTTGCATTCAGGAGAGAAGAAAATTTGCCTGAGTTAATCCTGGATGGGATATGAGATCTGCATTCAAAGCAATTCCAGAGCAGAAGTTACAGAGTGGGGAAGCATGGAAAAAGGGATTGCGGCTGGGGGCCACTTCCTGACCAAGCCTGGAATTTCCAAGTGCATTTCCGAAACTACACCTAACCATCGGCGTGGCTTCAATCTCCCTGTTTGTAGCAGGTCCGAAGGGCTGATTGGAACAGCAGAACATAGGGCTGAGGGATGCAAGTGGGATAAACGGCCCTTTGACACTACCCCACTAGTAAATAAGTTCGTGGCTCATCTCATTGTGGTCCCAGCTGCACTTTTCTCTCCATGCACCATTATCCCTGATTCACATGTCTATGGAAAATCAGACAAAGCCAGCCTCGATATAATATAATGATTCAGCCATCCTAAACTTCTGGGGAAGGGAATTCCCACTTGAGTGAAATCCTACTTTGTGAATTTTTCCTCACTCCGGTTCTGACTGAGGATGGAGGGTGTCACTGTTTCCTTTTCTAGTCCCACTCCTCCACTGCTCACAACAAGTTTTAAATGTAACCAGCTCGGTGATATAACCGATGATAAAGGTCTCAGACGGGGTCAGGTTCAATGACAGGAACAAGTCAGGCAGATTTCTTTCGTCAACCGCACGTAACTAATAGGGCTAATGGAGCAGCATGTTAGATTTGTGGTTAGCACTGCTGCCTCATATCAGCAAAGAGCTAAGCTCAATTCCAACTTCGTCCCACACTCTATGTGGAGTTTGAGCATTCTTCCCGTGTCTGTGTGTCTTTCTTCCCAGTTTTCTAGTTTCCTTCCACAGTTCAAAGATGTGCAGCTTAGTTTGATTGGCCATGCTAAATTACCGATTAGTCTGTTTAGTTTTGTTTTCTCAGGGTGTAGTGAATCTTTGGAACACTCTTCCCTGCAGACCATTCGAGGCAGAGATATTGAATATTTTTGAGGCAAGGTTCATGAATCACAGATGAGTCAAGAATTATCGAGGAATGGGCAGCAATGTGCAGTGTTGGGGAAAATGTAGTCAGTGGTACTGAATGACACGGCTCCAGAATATCCAGGAATTAAACGAAATGATAACATCGATAAAGTTTTATAGGGGAAACAAGATGGCAGCGATCTGAAAGGTCAGCTTTGCTGATCTCTGTACCACAATAATGCTCTACCCCACCCCACCACAGTCATTTACTTACAATTGAACACTAAAAGAGCTACAGAATCCTTACTAATGCCATTTTGTCAAGTGGAAATGACAAAATATGGGAAAGGATCGAGTAAGTCCCAACACGCAGCGCACCCGTCAGAAGCTTTCAGCATGTCTGTGGCCGCACCTGTAACACCCTCTGCTCGTTCAATGGACCGAGTTACTCATCAGGACTTGGTCACCGAGTACACCAAGTTACGGGAAATGACTGAAACCATGATTGAAGAAAGATTCAGCGGGAGGATAGAACCACTCTCAGCAGTGCTCCAAAAACATGAGCAGCAACTTGAAAGCCTTGGAAACAGAACGGATGAGGTCGAGAGCCAAACTGCAGGGGCAGAGACTGTGATCGATTCCTGTAAGGAGCGGATCTTCACCCTTGAAAAATAGATTCGTACCTTAACTGAACAAGGTGACGACCTAGAGAACAGGGGCAGGATGAAGAATGTTCATATAATCGGTCTGCTGGACCGGACATAAGGTGATCAGCCAGTGAGCTTTTCTGCGAGAACTGGCTGCAGAGATTCCTTCACTTCGAAGCTGAAGAGGGACGGGTGAAGAGTGAGACAGTTCATCGGGTTACGGTGCTCAGGTCAGGCTCAGACCAACGCCCTCACCCTGTCCTTGGGCGATTACATTGTTGCAAGGACAAACAAAGACTTAGGGAAGCTTCCAGAACACAGGGAAGAGACCCGAAGAGGCCTCCAGGATTATGTTCTTCCAGGTCTTTTCAGCGGTATTGATTCAGAAAAGAAAATCTTTTGATGATATCAAGAGAAGATTAAGGGAACTTGAGATTCAGTATTCCTTAATGGACTCAGCGGTGCTCCGTATGCACTAGTGGATCTTTCAATAGATCCACTAGCTCTCCAGAGGATGAGAAAACTTTGTGGACACTTTAAAGTAGGGTGGGTGCGTTAATGGAAAGCGATAACCTTGGTTCTCTTTTTTAAAAGAAAGTTTGTTGACCGTTTCTGGTATTAAGCAGTGTTAAATTATCGTCGGGGATGGGTAGAGTGCACACTTTTAACTTCTTCATTAGTAATACTACTCGTTTTTCTCTTGCTAAGTTTGTGTGTCGGGTTCAGCTCAAGCTGGAGGGAGTTATGAAGGTGATCGTGATGACTGATTGCCTACCTAAGTGCAGTTCTGTCCCGATGTTTGTGATTAATTGCCCTGGATGCAGTATTGATAATGGGGCAGAAGATAGAGATTTGTGACGTGCAAATGCCCCCAGTCGGCGGGGGGTAAATACCCCTCCTGAGAGCCATTGGCACTTTGCATCTTTTTTTGTATTTGTATGTATTTAGTTTTGGAACATTTTGAGAGCTTGTTAGTTGTAGTAGCTTTAGTTTGTATTTTTTAAGCTCTATGATTCTTTTATCATTGGTGTTCAGCGATTTGTAATTCGAGTTCTTCCTCTCTGGATTTCAAATATTGTTTCAGTGTGTAATGGCTAATGTCGTGCTTAAATGGTGTATCTGGAACATTTAGGGGAGCCATTCGCCAGTTAAGAAAAATGAGACAGTGGATATTGTCGTATTGCAGAAATGCACTTTGATGACAAGGAACATTTGACATTACAGCAAGGTGGGTTTGATCGGGTTTATGTCTCGTCTTTTAACACTAGGAATAGGAGATAAACCATACTGGTGATGAAGAATCTTTCATTTAAATTAGTAGACTGTATTAGACACCCACGGGAGGATCATAATCCTCAAAGATATATGGGGAAGAAAGCAGTAGTTTTAATGTTTATTGCCCCCGGCTCACTGCCTTAAATTCCTGATAGATGCATTTTCCAAATTAAATAATCTTTCTTCGTAGCACACTATCGTAGGAGGAGATTTCAACTGTCTTTTGCACCCACGGTGGACAGTATGCCGAAAGGCTCCCAGCACCATCTTTCCAATTGTAAGCAATTAGTGGATTTTTGTGTGGAACTGGGGCTGGTGGATGTATGGAGGCAGAGACACCTCATAAACTGGGATTTTACTTTCTTCTTTATCCGGCAGAAATGCAACACCAGTGTTGATCTCTTCCTCACTGTGCAGCAATCTTCGATTCAGTGGTTTACTGTACAATTAGGAATATTACCATTTGTGACCATGCAGCAGCATCCTTACTGGTTAAGATTAAGGGCAATAAAGCAGGTTCAAGACACTGGTGAATCCCTTTATTCTAAAGGATAGTAAGTACATTGATTATTTCTGGAATGAATTCAGATCTTTCTTAGCCATTAATTCAGATTCAACCAGTAACACATCCATTCTATGGAAAATTGCTAAGGCTTATGCCAAAGGAATAATTCCTTAGGATGCGGCAGAAACAGGAGCAGGAACGCTTGCTCCAGGCACGGTTGAAGGCAGCCGAGAAGGCACACTGTGATAGACTCTGGGTGGATGGGCTGCAGAGGATCACAACACTTCGGTCTGCTGTGAATTTCATGCTCACACAGACAGCCAAGGAGGAACTTACTTTTGCAAAACAAAGGCTGTTTGAGCATGGTGATAAACCGGGCAAGTAGTTAGCCTATCTTGCAATGAAAAAGAGAGCCCCAAAGCCATTACTTCAATTAGGGAAGGTACTGGGACCCTTTCATGCGATATCATAAAGATTAAAGAAGCATTTCGGAGATTTTATTCTGAATTATATCAGACTGAGCATTATGAGGATAGATGGATTAAGATCGAATCTTTCTTCAAGAACTTGGACCTTCCAGGGGCAACCCCCAAATAAGTGTCTTGCATTAATGCACCGTTGTCAGTGCTGGAGGGTGTAAAACAGCTTCCAGGCAGAAGGGCACCCGGTCCTGATGGATGTCCACGTGAGTTTTATAAGGAATTTATAAACCTGTTGTCAGAGCCGATGTTTACTATGTTCGTCACTCTCACAGTCACGACTGCGTCCCACTATCCTTAAGAGAGGCTCATATCTCTCTTATTCTTAAGAAAAGGAAGACACCGAAAGATTGTGCTTCCTATAGGACCATCTCACTTCTAAATGTTGATTTCAAAATTCTGTTTGGGTCCCTTACATTGAGGATGGAAACGATTTATCCTTCCATTGTCAAAGTATACCATACCGGCTTATAAAAGGCTGCAGATATTTCAACAATGTTAGGAGATTACTCAATATGATCCAAGCGTGTCAACAGCAAATTAATCAGGTATTAATGATTCTTTAGATGCAGAGAAGGCATTTGCTTGGGTTGAGTAGCTGTATCTCTTGTATACGTTAGAATTGTTTGGTCTCAGCAATGTTTTTATCAAGTGGGTGAGGGTCCTTGAAAATGACCCTCTGTGTACGATCCTGTAAAATTAATATTTCTCGAGGCAGTTGTTAATGCCAGTGTTATTTACGATGGTGATTGAGCCACTGGCAGGGACCCCAACATATCTGCCCCAGAACTGGGATAGAAGTCACGTAAGATTACATTGTCTGCAGATGATGGTCTTAAATTTTTGTTAAATCCCACCGTTTTGGTACCTCACCTCATGCAATGCATCAGTTCGTTTGGTGCCTTTTCCGGCAATACCATTGATTTTATAAAGTCGGAGGCCATGTTTATGGGCGAACTGAGGGAAATAACTGATGCCGTGGGAGAATCCTGATTTCCTTTTCAATGGTCCCAGGGGGAAATGGAGCTGTTCCCTATTTAAGTATATTAATTAATCCTATCTTTGAACTTATATTTAACGTGGGATTTGTCCATTTGTTTGACAAAATTAAACAAGACCTTCGAAGATGGGAGACACTTCCAATATCCTGGCTGGGTCAGATAGCTCTTATTAACATGAATTCCCTTCCTTATTTGCTATACCCCGTGTGAATGCTTTATTTGATGTTTCCCAGACAGACATTTAGGAGACTAAATGCATGATGTAGCTCTGATTTGTCACCATAAGCGACCCCTTATTAATTTAACCAAATTACAACGACCCCACAGTTTGTGGGAAGTAGATCTCCCGGATATTAAAAGCTAACAATTAAGCTCTTCTTTACCCGATGGTAGTGAGGCCTCGGCGTCAATACAATTAGATATTGAAGCTTCTCAGGCAAAGTGCTCCCTTATTAGTCTGCTACTCATAGACAAAATGAGGACAGTTATGAATTATTACCATTTCCCAATAAATATCAATAATTTTAAAGTAGGGAGGGCAATGTGTCCGATCGGGGACAACATAGCCAAACCTCATTTCTTACCCCAAAACGTGGTGTACCATGTTTCCGACGGGGAATACTGGATTCCATGTTTAAACTGGGGACAACTCGTGGGTGTATCTTGCTTTGATGGTTTATCTGAGGGAGAAACAAGGATGCTCTTTGATCAAATAAGTCGTAACTATAGACTACCGAGTAGAGATCTCTTCTGTTTTCTTTTTATCAGATAAGAGATGTTATTCAGAAAAGAGCCACACTTTTAACAGACCCGTACAGATCCGATACAGAGAAGAGGGTGCTTATTGCTAAGAACACACTCTCTGTCAGTACCCTTTATCATTTGTTGGAGAGTGGACCCTTAGACGAGACTTTATGCCTTTCTGAGGTCTGCACAGAGTTTTGGGGGTTCAGATCTCTTCGGACACAGGGGAGGATATTTGTGAAAATACAAGAAGTATTTCGATCTGTAAGAAGACTCTTGCCCTGAAGTTGAAGATTCTTCATAGATTCTGTCTGGCCCCAAATACTCTCTCAAAATTCAAGGTGAGAGTATGTCTTAAATACAAAATGACTATGGACACTCTTACTCATTGTTTGTTGAACTTCCACCGGCGCTATAGGAGCGGTGTGTTCGCTGGGATGGAGAGGATCTTGCGGACAGAATTGGAGTTGGGTCAGGATTCCGATTTCCTGGGCCTGCCCAGTCTATCTTACTCAGATGTGCATAGGAAAAAATACTTCAATACCCTCACTCTCTGAGTTCAGGAAAAAGAGTTCTGTTGTGTTGGGTGTCGGAAAACACCCGGGGTCTATTGGGTTGTCGTAACCTCGTCATGGCGCATAGCCCTTTGGAGTTTTTAAAAGGTATTTTGCACCATAAAATAGAGGATTTTTATTAGACATGGCAGCCCTTTTTGAATTACCAAGGGACAGGCTGTCTGTCACTCTAAAAAGGACTTTTATATAGCTATGACGAACTTGACTAATAAATCTAATGTCCAGAGAGGAAGAATTACAAACAAATGAACGTGTATTAGTTCATGCTCTTGAAGTTTGACAGCTTTAGTTTTGTTACACTGAGTTCTAGTATTCGTTTTTTATTTTTATTCATTTTTCTTCGGTCCGTTGATTTACCTTTTCTTATGTACATGCACATGGGTGTAATTGTGTTCAATTTGCGTTGTTGGTTCAGTTGGGTACATATTGGTTCATTGAAGCATTAAAAAGATTTTCTCTGAATAAAAATATTTTTGAAAAAATTAAAATGTTAACATGGATAGAATAGAGTCCCAAAGGACCACTTTCTCATTAGTGATACCACAAATTATGGTTTACCTTAAGAGTCATCACACCTCGGGTGACAGGAAGATGTTGAGAAGGTTTGCCCTTCATGGCAACCTCTGTCTGTGTGGGGAATTGAACCTGCGCTGTTGGCCTTCCTCTGCATCACAAGCCAGCCATCCAGCCAACAGATTGCGAGACTGTGTAACTGCTATAGATAGAAATAGCCAAAGTCAAAGTAAAATATAAACTTTGATGAGTAGGAAAAAAAAGGTACAATTCAGATAACGGCTGAGAAAAAAAATATATCCGCTGGAAATTGTACTTTATAACGAGAGAGTTGATTGGATGCTATCTTTGGTTGAATAAGTTGAACCAAGCGAAATAACCAGAATTACTAATTGTAATTAGATGTCGATAACTATACAATATGAGTACATTTTTGGTTGGTCTGTGTGAAGCATGCTAACCATTGTATGAAAGTAAAAAGCTGATGGAACATATTTTTTGGAGGGTTGGTCCCCATGGGAAATGCCTCCCAAACACAAGCTTGAAGAAACCCAGGGTAGAAAGTGCGTGAGTGTCGTCTGGTTGTGACAGGAAACCAGGGGGCTGAATGATTGAAAGTTCCTGCAACGTGAAGCTCAGGAGACAGTCAGATCACCCCCGATCTTATTAAATGCTACAGCACATTTGAAGGTCGAAATGGACTCATGATGGATTTTAATTGCATATGATTAAAAAAAAAACACTCTGTTCCTTCACCCAATGTTTTACACACTGGAGCACTGGGAAGTATTTGGAATATTATCTGGAACATTCCATAATCAACATTCTCAGGAGCATTCTACAATCTGTGGAGATATTACAAAGGAAAGAGACACAGAGAGAGGGGGGAGCATGCTGTATGCAAGAATGAGAGTGGTGGAGCATGAGCCTTGTTCGGGTGTCGGTGCTGGAACAGACATACATTGAGTGTGAGGGACCAACAGCATACGGTGACCCTTATCCTCACAGAGCTGGGAATGTTATCGATGTTTGGCCTCTATTGCTGTACATTGCTACAGATTACAGATACTGCACTGAGCTGGGTGGTGAGCTCAGATCATGCTCGGTGGGTCTGGTGGTGTGGCCCACTCTGGGAAGAGATGTACTAACCCATCCGCCAAGATATCTGTGACCGTGTTGACAAACCGTGGTGTAATTGACCCTTATCTGCTGTGCTCTGGGTAAAACGTACATGGAAGCTCCAAACTGAGGAAAGCTCAATCGAGTGCCCATTGTCTTTTTAAAGATGGCACCAACGCCAGGGATAATGGAATATCCAGTGGCATCTGGGCGATGGTGGGTACCTCCAGCCAAAGTGGGTGGGAGAATCGGGTTAACATTGAATGAGAGGGACACCATGAGTTAGTGTGGGTAGTTGATGAGGTGAGTTCGATAAGATAGCACCAGGAAACTAGCTCGGCATCGAGCAGAGAATCCCCCTGTCACACTCAGTGAAAATCACTCAAAGATAAATTATTATTAGATTCAGACGGATGAGTTGAAGACTCTGCTGATCCCATTCACTGTTACAGAGCTGCAGAACAAATCCTCATCCACAACTCTCCATCATCTGAACGCACACCTATATTCTGTTCACCATCATTCCTGGTAATACTGGCTTATTTTGCCTGATGCTATCGAAATGTCTATATCTCAGCATTCTGAAACCTGTGAGCACATCCTTCCATGATATTGTTGCTCAATCTCACCCTCTCTGTCTATACCCAAAACCACTTTCATTTACAGTCATGCACGGAGACAGGGCCTTCAGCCAAAACTGGTCCATACCAACCAAAATGTCCATCCACATTAACCCCAATTCCCTGCACTTGGCCCATATCCTTCTCTGCCTTTCCAATTCATATATTGTTCGAACAAAGTGCAGCGAGGTTTTGTGACATCAAGGAAGGCCTCAGGAAAGATCTCATTGAATCTACCATTCATCTTACCCTAGCAATCAGATTACAAAGAAACAATTTGGCTGGAGGTTATAAACAAGAAGTACAAGTAAACACTGGTGGGAGATGTGTATGGAAGTCAACACAGCAGGGAAAAAAAGTGTACGTTCTAAACAGGACATTAGATATACAAGCGTTTGCAGGCAAAACCCGATGGGTCTGGGACCATTTGAAGGGAAAAGTCGAAAGTGTAGCCGTCAAATAGCACAGCAGGTTAGGGCACATCCAAGGAGTAGGAAAGTCTATTTTTCGGTCATAAGCCCTTCATCAGGAATTCACTTCAGAATTCACTTTTTCCTAATCCTCTGTAGGAAGAGAGTGAGTCAACATTTTTAATTTGGGAATTCTTCATCAGAACAGCTTTTGTTTTTGATCTCCAGTATATGTAGCTCTTTGTTTTATTTTAGATCAGCAATTATCTTGCATGCTGCAGTATTAATGGACAACTTGATCTGAGAATAAGGGGAAGGGGTGAGGGCAAAGAGCAGACAATGTGTCAGTCACAGCTTCAGTTCCTGTGGAGGTAAAGGAAGGCTTGTTGGAAGCACCACACTGGAATTCGGCATCATTTGAACAGATGTGACAGATCCAGAGGAAGTAGGAGGATGCAGTTTCTCGCGCAGCTGGTCATTGAGTGTCACAGTGGCTAGCAATACTGCCTTACAGCATCAGTTACCTGGGTTCGATTCCACCCTTTGGTGACATTCTGTGCGGTGTTTTCACGCTCTCCGTGTGTGTGTGAGTTTCCTCTAGGTGTTTGGTTTTCCTCTCACAGCCAAAAATGTCCAGTTTAGGTTCAGTGACCTTACTAAATTTTTCCGCAATATCCAGGGACGTGCAGGCTCATTGGATTGTCTATGGAAAATGTAGAATTAGCGGGGTAACGTTTGGGTTTGTTGTTCGGGATGTTATCTGGAGAGTCAGTGTGGACTTGGTGGGCCAAATGGCCTGGTTCCACACTTCAGGGCTTCTATAATTTCTATGTAGCTGTCTGTGTTTGAAAACACTTCCCAGGATCCTACCTATAAGTGCTAACACAATTTGCCTCAACAAAATGTTACACCTTCCGTTTGTCTAACATGAACTCCATCAGCCACTCCTCAGCCCTTTAGCCTGTCTGATCAGGGTCCCGTTTTACTCTGATTAAACTATCTTCACTCTCCACTACCTCAATAATTTTGGTTTTATCTGCAAACTCACTAACCATTCCTATTGTATTCTCATCCAAATCATTTATATAAAATGACAAAATCCATTCGATCCTTGTGGTACACTGCGGGTCACAGGCCTCCAGTCCAAAAAAAATATACCAGTTCACAAACATTTCCTTCGTCTATTACCTTCGAGCCAATTACATCCAACTCTCCCTGTATTCCATGTGATCTCACCATGCTAACCAGTTTACCATGCGAAACCTTTTTGAATGCTATACTAAAGTCTATATTCTATTCTACAGTTCTATTTCTGTGCCTTCGTCAATCTTATTTGTCACTTCTTCAAAACGCTAAATCAAATTATTGGGACACGATTTCCCACAGACAAAGTCATGTTGAATATCGCTACTCGGAATTTACATTTCTAAACACAAATAAATGCCGTCTGGCAGAATCCCCTCCAACAACTTACCCACCAATGACATCTATGAGGTAAGGGCTTTTGCACGAAACGTCGATTTTGAAGCTACTTGGATGCTGCCTGAACTGCTGTGCTCTTCCAGCACCACTAATCCAGCAGTCCCATTTGTCTACAGTTTCCTGGCTTTTCCTTACCAACTGTTCTGAAACAATGACACAACCTTACCTGTGGCTGTCCATGATACAAGTATCTCATCCAGAGACCGAACAATTACTTCTCTAGCTTCCCAACAGATCTGGGGTACATCTGATTAGTTCATGGATCATGAACACAGAACGGGCCCTTGAGCTGCTGATGTTGTGCTGGCAGTTTATCCTACTCAAGGGTCAGACTATGCTTCATGCCCTTCATTGTACTAAAATCCATGTGCCTAACCAAGAGTCACTTAAAAGGTCGGGGGGGGGGGGGTTATCCACCATAATGCATTTTAAAGAATCCAGCTCCTCATCTTCTGTAATGTGGACAAATTTCAATATATCACTATTCATTTCCCCAAGTTCTCTACCTTCCATATCCTACTCCACAGTAAATACTGATGCAAAATATTTAGTATCTCACCGATCTACTATAGTTCCACACATAGGTCACTTTGCTGATCTTTAAGGGGTCCTGTTCTCTCTCGAGTTACTCTTTTGACCTTAATGTATTTGTAGAATCACTTTGGAATGTCCCTTACCCTACTTTCGAAAGATATCTTACGTCCCCATTTTGCCCTCCTGATTTCCCTCTTGAGTATTAGCCTACATCCCTGGTACTCCACAATGGACTCACTCGATCTCTACTGTCTGTACCTATCGTATGCTTCCGCCTTTTCTTGAACAAAGCCTCAATTCTGCTCACCATTCAGCATTCCCTACACCTACCAGCCTTACCCTGCTCATACACAGGAACATGCTGGCACTAGTCTCTGTCAATCATTTGTGAAGGTCTTCCACCTTCCTGCCAATAGATTATCCAAAGCAGCTTTTCGAAGTGTCAACATAAAACAATCAAAGTTGGCCTGAGACAACTTACAACTTTAAAATTTATATTAGGAGTATTCTTCTCCATAAGTATATTATACCTGATAGTTACTGCATAACAGACTCAAGAAACAGAATGATCTCCTCCTGTCCCTCTGTAAGAGACTTGAGAGGCTGAATGGCCTCCCCTGTCCCTTTGTAACAGGGAAAGGGGACAGAATTACGTCCTCCTGTCCCTGTGCAGCAGTCTTGATGCTCTGAATGATGTCCCAAGGTTATGGAAGAATTTGACAACAGTGCACATAAAACCAGAAGCGGCATTACACAAAGTAAATGGACATTAAATATATACACTGGTTTATTGGCTCTGCAAATTACCCCACCAGTCACCCTATACAGTTGGTCTGTTACTTTTTCACTGTCGCCGTTTGTAAACAGTATGTAATATACACAGTCCTACAGTGTTCTGGCTCTACTCCCACATACAAAGGAAGCAATAAGAATATTGACAGATTTATGGTCCATCCCTAAGCAATGCCCATCCATTCCACCCACACCGAGTAAATGTTCCCTTTTATTGGGATATGAAAAGTGATGTCAGGAAGGGGTTAACTGGACCTGTTTGTTCAGTGACTGTGATTAATGTTAGTCTCCATGGGTTGCAATTAGCCCAGTGGACGGTTTCCATCTTTTAATGATAGTTGGGCTCCATTCAATGTGTTAGCCCACAGTTTGGTGGGAGCATCACCAACAGTATTAACAGGAATCAGCAGTCCCACAGAGACGGGGGGAGAGATCAGAGTCTGAGCACAAGAGTCTGGAATGTTTCAACAATTAATCAGAATCTGAGAACATTAAACTGGAATGTCCCAAGAATGGGCAGGAGTTTATATTTGGATGTTTGGTTTCTTTCTACGTATTATGATCGAAGGTCATTATCATGGCGGATCAAATACGTACTTTACATTATGCAATATTTTTATTATCCAATCCTGGCTTTTGTTGGTGTACCTGGTAAGTCGCACTGTTCAGTCATTAATTCTGTAAATCATATTTGACAATAATACTGTTCCTTCATTCACTCACCCCTCTTTGCCACTGTTATTGTTCCTGCTGAGACTCTAAATCCACATATTAACTTGACAAACCACTACTAAATTGTTAAATCACTCTCTCCCTCCTTGCTTCTGGCAGTGTTACTCATGGGTTAGTATGGTGACTTGCTCAGTTTCAGCTGTGAACCATGATTCGCTGTATCACTGCACTTGCTATCTAAATATCTTCTGTTCTGGTTACAAACTGCATTTCTTTCCTCTGACTCCAGCTCATCCCGGCCAATATCTGAAGCTGAATTAGACAAATAACAACAGTGGTGATCCCTTTGGACATGAACCAATTCCTGACACTATACCCTGACCATTCCTAATTATAACTACTGGTAAATCCGGTATACACTCCACTGGCACACCCCATATGTTGTTTGAACCATGAGCTGTGAAATACAGTCTTAAAGATGGCCATCGTCTGTTGCTGACACCCACAGCTGCAAACCTGCAGAAACAACTCTGAGTCAATACTCCATAGCTCATATCTGATATCACAGTGAACTCCCCATCCATCCATCATTCCTGTGCGTACTGATCTATAATGCTATTGGGTCCGGCAATGCCTTTATTTAATATTCTCAAGCACGTGATTAACAGCTGCCCATGAACTATCTCTCTCTGGCCCTTATACCAAGCCCTAACAGTTGTTCACATTTAAACTGATTTCCTCCAGGTGTGCTCTCTTTTAGACAATGATTTTCACATCTAACACTGCCCCATAACCATGCACACATAAAACCCTTTGTCTTGAACTGATGCATGAAGATACAGAGACATTAATTTGTGGGCGCCCATTTACTGTCACTCGCAGTATGGGCAGCAAATTGTCCCGTGTTAGGCAGTTACGCAGTGCAAATGTAGCAGCAATATACCGGCAATGCTTTACAATACTGCTATGCTGGGTAGCTGGTCCAGCTTACTGAGCAATACACTGGCATAGTCATCACAGCTCCCCATGCTGGCCAGATAGTCCATCTTACCGAGCAATACACCAGCATAGTCTTCACAGCTCCCCATGCTGGGCAGATAGTCCACCTTACTGAGCAAGACACTAGCATAGTCTGCACAGTTCCCCATCCTGGGCAGATAGTCCACCTTACTGAGCAATACACTAGCATAATCTGTATAGTTCCCCATGCTGGGCGGATATTCCACCTTACCGAGCAATACACCAGCACAGTTTACACAGCTCCCCATGCTGGGCAGATAGACCAGTTTACTGAGCAATACACTGGCAAAGTCTGCATAGCACTCCACGCTGAGTTGTCTACTTGTCCCAGTGTATAGTTTCTGCGTTTGTTCTGAGAAGCAAATTAAGAATTTAGTGAACAAATTTGGTCAGCTGCTCTGGCAATGCCTTTATTCAATGTTCTCAGTTTTGTGACCTGACCCACCAAGGTCTCACTCCTCCAGATAGACCCACTCCCTTGTTTTTTCACATATTTCAACAACATGCTCTGGTTTTGTCTTAATTGTCCGTTTCTATCTTTAATGTGAATGTCTCTGTCCATCTGTATCTTTCTCTGGCCTTGGTTTTTTGGTTGTGTATTGTATCGAATGCTGGCAGCATGAAGTTCTGAAATAATGTAATGGTGTGTGTCAGGCAATTGTTCACTTCCCACTGTGTCCTATATGTTACTCCATGGACAGGGGAGTGTGTGCTGGGCTGTTGTTCACTTCCTGGTGTATCCCTTGAGGTGCTTCATGAAGAGGTGTGTGTGTGCAGGGCAGCCATTCACTTCCCGGTGTGCCCCACGTCGTCCTCCATGTTAGACAGCGGTGTGTGTGCTGGGCTGTTGTTCACTTGCTGGTGTGTCCCATGTGGTGCTCCATGGACAGGGGGTTGTGTTTTGGGTTATTGCTCACTTCCCGGTGTGTCCCAAGTTGTGCTCCATGTTGGACAGGGAGTTTCAGCATCTTTGACTCATGTATTTAAAATTTGGTCTGTGCTTGTCTACTGAACGCCAGTGTTTGTCCCTCTCAGCTGATCACGTGGTCAGAAACACGAGGAGGACCCTGAAGTATAATTATAAAGGAGGAGATATCTCACTTATAGTGGAGGGAAGTCTGATTGTCTCCTGTTATTGAAAAGTTAGTGGATGGGCTGGGGATGAGGATGGTTTGCTAGAGGTTGTGCTGTGAGCTACCTCAGACATTGAGGGAGACCAGAGGATTTGGTGACCCAACTCTGGATGGAGCATGGAGACTGTAGTTACATCATCAGTGTCTGTAACATGAACAACAAATGGAGCAGAGGCTGCAGAGCATGGACGCTATGAAACCACGCTATGAAACCAAATCTGTCTGTGTCTTAATGTGAGCACAGACTCTCACTCTCATCCTTAAACATACACACACACACACACACACACACACACACACCCTCTTTCGCGCGCACACATGGAAACAAACATACACATCATCTCTCTCTCACTCGCACGGCACCCCCACCGCCCCACCACACACACACACACACACACACACACCTATAAAGCGAGGGGGGGGGGGGGCTAATTTGCGTTTGCAGATTTATATTTGGAGATAGATTGTATTTTGTTCAAAACAACATTCAATTTGTACGCAGCCAATCATTGTGGCATTTTATAAAGTCCTGCTTTGGAAATAAAACCAGTATGACTCCAGGGTAAAACAAGTCGGACTCCACACAAGACCTTCCATGGTTTGTGCAGGGAAGGTCACATCTTAGCAAACGTTCTAGAATTCTTTGAGGAAGGACAAAGTTGATAGTGGAGAAAGGACTGTAGATATCAAATACAACGTCTTCAGTAAGGCTTTTGATGAGATAGACTGATGGAGAAGGTGAAGTCGCAGGGGTCCATAGTGTACTAGCTAGATGGATTAGAGAACTGGCTGGGTAACGGGAGACAGAGAGTAGTAATGGAAGGAAGTTTCTCAAAATGGAAAACTCTTCTGTGTGGTGTTTGACAGGGATCCGTGCTGGGACCTCTGTTTGTTGTGATATATTTACATGATCTGAAGAAAGGTATAGGTGGTCTGATTAGCAAGTTTGCAGATGACACTAAGATTGATAGAGTAGCAGAAAGTTGAGGGGACTGTCAGAGAACACAGCTGAATGGAGATAGATTGGAGAGTTGGGTGGAGAAATGGCAGATGTGAGGTGATGCATTTTGGAAGTGCAATTCGAGAACGAATTATTCAGTATCTGGAAAAAGTCCTGGGGAAAATTGATGTACAGAGAGATCTGGGTGTTCAGGTCCATTGTTCGCTGAAAGTGGCAGGTCGATAGAATGATCAAGAAGGCATACAGCATAGTTTCTTCCTGCATTCTAACAATTTAAGAAGTGGAGAACCACAGTGGTTAACTCGTCACGAACAGGAGGGAATCTGTTGGAATCTACTGCGTACAAGATTAGGCAGGCCGTATTACAGTTGTATAGGACTTTGGTTCGGTCACATTCGGAATACTGTGGACAGTTCTGGTTGCCACATTACTGAAAGGATCTGGATGCTTTGGAATGAGGGCAGAGGATTTTCACCAGAATTTTGCCTAGTAATGAGAGAACGACATATAACGAGAGGTTTGGTAGATTTGGATTTTTTTAATTGGAAAGACGGAGGTTGAGGGAGGACTTGATTGAGGTCTACAAAATCTTGAGAGATGTAAACAGGGAGGATAGCAAGAAGCTTATTCCCAGAGTGGGGGATTCAGTTACTAGGGGTCAAGAATTCAAGATGAAAGGGGAAAACTTTATTGGAGATATGCTCGAAAAGTTCTTTGTACAGAGGGTGGTGGGTGGCTGGAATGCGTTGCCAGCTGAGGTAGTAGAGGCGGGGATGATAGCATCATTTAATATGAGAAAGCAGAGGTGCACAGATCCTTAGAAAATAGGCGACAGATTTCGATAGAGGATCTGGATAGACACAGGGTTGGAGGACTGAAGGGCGTGTTCCTGCGCTGTGATTTTCTTTGTTAATTGTAGATACTGGCCAAAAGCGTCTGTTGATACTTGAAAGGAAAATGAAATCAAGATCAAATGTGGCACAGGGAATATGTGGATACGAGAATTTATTGTAGAGAACAGAAAAACGACAAGGAGACGAAACAGTTACATTGCATCTGTCTTCAAAGAGGAAGATCCAGAAAATCTCCCAGAAATACCAATTCATCACGGGACCTTTGTAACTAAAGACTAAAATAATTCATACACAGTTACGAGGTAGTATTTGGAAACAGAAGTGGGATGAGTATTGATAAGTCTGACAGACCGGATATAATTCAAACTGAAATTTCTGAGAAAACAGCAGTACACATGTTAATTGCAAAAAGGACCACTGTACTTTTCTGTATTCACTTCGGAAGGTTATAAATACATTCAAATGATTTAGGAAGGGAAGAAGTGGGAGAGTGGAGGATTACAGGCCAGTTAGTTGTCATCCACAGTAGGGAATCTGTTGCAACCTATTGTAACAAAGATCTTATTGGACACTGAGAAACTAATAGCAAATTTCAAGTGAATTGTTCTGCATTTATGAAAGGGAAGTTATAATTTACAAAATTTTTCTTGAATATATCTCTTGTATTTGTAAACAATGGCGAATCAGTGAATATGGTACAGTCAGATATTCAGGAGGAGTTTTAATCAGCACACACAGTAAGTTAGCAGAAAACATTACGGCAAAGTGTATTGGGAGGAACATATGCAAACAGGGGAAGGTAAGCATTAGAGAAACTATTGGAGAACATAGATGGTGGTAGAAGGCTGTTTGTGTGACTGCAAACCGGTGTACGCTGGTGTGCCACAGGATTCAGTGCTGTGCCCCTTTAAACGCCTTCATTTAAACGGAATCCGAATACAGACGATGAAGAATCAACTAGACTCAAAGTGTTAGCTTGGTCTCTCTTTACGGGTGCTGTCTGACTAACTGTGATCTTTAGCATGTGTTGGTATCAGTACAGATTCTGCTTCTGCAGTGATTTGCTCCTACGAGAAGTAAAGACATTCTGCAGAGTAACACAGAGAGTTGGGGAGACTGTGCCTGTCCAATTTTGACGTCGTGATCTCAGTAAAATATACTGATCACATATACTGAATGGGCTTTCTCCAGATTAATTCCTCAGATGGCACGATGGTCTGCTGAGGAGACTTGGTCTAGGATCAAGGGGGAAATTTGTGCGTGAAACTGGAGACGCTGATTGATTGTTATATGAGAACTTCACGTCTGTTTTACTTGGGAAAAGGAGGAGGCAGGTACAGAATTCAAGAAGATGGACTGGCAAGCTCTTGAATAGATTGATGTAAGATGTATTGGCTGGTATAAAATTGGACCAATGCACATGTCCAGATCAGTTACATCTCAGGCTGCTGTTGGAGACAAGGGATGAAAGGCGCTGATACAAATGTTACAATAGAACCTGGTCACAGGTGATGTGTCCAAGGACTAGAGAACACGCTTTATAAGAAGGGTTGTAGTGATAGAGCAGGGAACTATACACCAGTGTGCTTCAGATCAGTGTTAAAGAAAAGTTTGCACAAAATAGGTGGTGTTAGAAGACTTTTTGTGTGACTGGAGACCGGTGTCCCCTGATATACCACAGTGATCAGTGCTGTGTCCCTTATTACTTGTGGTATTCATAAATGGTGCAGGTGTGAATGTAGAGGGGGAGTGGGAGTGTGATACGTAAGTCTGCGTTTGATACAAAGATTGACCAGGTGGTTGGCAGTGAGGAGGAAGTTCTTATGTTACAGTAAGATACAGATGGAATGGTCAGATGGGTGGATCAATGGCAGATGGAATGTAACTCTGATTACTATGAGGTGGTGCACTTTGGAAGAAGGAACTAAATGGGGAATACGCAATGAATTGTTGCACACAAGAAAGCTCATAGGGAGCTTTTCCACACATTCTTGAATGTGACGCGGGAGAATAAAAGGTTACATAAGAAGTCAATGGAAGCAGTGGGCATAGCCTTTACTCATCGAGGCATAGATTACAAGATCTATGTAGCACTTCGGCGAGGCCAATATGGAATACTGTGTTGAGTTCTGGGAGCAACATTACAGGAAGTATGTGATTATTCTGGAGGGGGTGCAGAGATTCACCTGGATGTTTCATTGATGGAGCATATCAGTTATGAAGAGAGGCTGGATAAGCTCGGGTTGTTTAGTTTGCATGAGAGAAGGCTGAGGGGGACGTGATTCAGAAGTATAAGATTACGAGGGCCATGGAGAGGGTAGATAGACAGCAGCTGTTCCTTTTAGTCAAATGGTCAAGAACAGGGGAGCACACTTTTAAATGGAAGGATTTGAGGTTTACAGATTATTCAGGGATTGTTTTTCACCCAGAGGGTTATGGGATCTGGAATGCAGTTCCTAAGGTGGGGGGAGGGGGGGGCAGTTATCATGGGTCATCTCACAACCATTAAAAAGTATTTGGACGAGCACTTGAAGTGTCATACCTTTCATGGCTACGGGACAGATGTAGGAAATTTGGAATAATATAGATCGTGCTGTATTTTTGATGGTACAGAGTCTATGCTTCTGTGATTGTATGGCTGTGGAAGGTCAATCATTGAACAGCTTACGACAGGAACTAATGGGATTTGGAAGAGTACATTAACAAGCGTGAAATGTAAAATCTTCTCAACGTACAATATACCAAGGTGAAATGTTGGAGAAGATAATTGTAGCTTCCTTACAGTCCAAAACCAACGAATGGAGAAGAGGAAAATGGCAGACTATGAAGCATTTACTTCAGTTCTGCCTTCATGATAGGATTTTTAAAAAATGCTTCCAAACAATTCGAGGTCTACTGAGAAAGAAAGGAAATGCAATCAATCACTAAGTAAGCAGTTTTGGAGAAATTATTTATACTGAAATCTGATAAATCCCCATGGAATGATAATCTATATCTCTGATTCCTAAAGGAGGTGGCCATGGGAATAATGGATACTCTGCTTGCCGTGTTCCAAATTCCAGGTGATTGAATTGACAGATTTGAGAGCAGCAAATGTAATCCCAATATTTCTAAAGGAGGCAGGGAGACCGCAGGAAATTACCGTCTGCTAGCACCAGAGAAGCAGTCAGGACAATACAAGAATCTATTAGAAAGAATGCTTTGCCAGTGAACTTTGAGAATTATGTTAATTTGAAAGTAATGAATATGGATCAAGTCAATACCAAATTATTAATGGAGAATCATATTGAAGATTCCGACTGCGAAATAAATTATGGCGAAGCAATAGATGCAGTGAATTTGAATTTTCAGAAACATTTTTGATGATGTCCCAAGTGTAGTGTTGTGACAATGCTACTCCTTTAACAAGTTTATGCTGTCTTTGTTTTTCTTTCATAGCAGTCTGAAAAGCAGCGAATCCAAAGAGTCTGGGTTTGACAACTTGGGAATGCTTTCAAGTTGAAAATTAAAACACGTACAATGAGGAGCGAGTTATGCTAGATCCGGTCCTGTGTAATGAGACAGGAATAATTAATGACCTCTTAGTTAGGAATCAACTTGGAAGGAATGATGACAGTATGGTTGAATTTAAAACACAGATGGAGAGTGAAGATAAAATTTAATACCAGGGTCCTGTGCTTAAACGAAGTAGACTACAACAAAATGGAGGGAGGACTTAGCAAAATTCGACTGGAAACAAATACTTTATGGTGAGAGTTGACGAGCAGTGGAGGATTTTCAAAGTAGTTTTTCAAAGTCCTAAGCAAAAGTATATTCAGTGAAAAGGAAAGACTCTCAGAAAAGGGGCAGTCTGCCGTGGGTGTCGAAGCAAATACGCAAGGCTATGAAATTGATAGAGATGGAATGCAAAGTGGCCAAGAACAGCAGGAACCTAGAAGATTGGGAAAAGATTAAAGGTCAACAGAAAGCCACGAAAAAAGCTATAAAGAAAAGTAAGATAGAACACGAGAAAAAAAAACTAGGACGGAATATGAAGACAGATAGCAGATGATTCCCTCAATATGAAAATGAGTGGCTAACTTAAATGTTGGTACTTGAGAGGATAAGAAGGAGCATTTAGTTACAGGATATGATGAAATGGCTGAGGCATTGAACAGGTGTTTTGTGTCAGTCTTCATAATGAATGACACTAATAACATGCCAGTGATCGATGAAGAGATGAAGATTCTAGATTAGAGTGGTGTTGGTAAAGCACAGCAATTCAGGTAGCATCTGAGGAGCAGAAAAATCAACGTTTCGGGCAAAAGCCTTTCATCAGGAATGCTCTGAACTGTTGTGCTTTACCAGCACCACTCTAGAATCTGGTTCCCAGCATCTGCAGTCCTTGATTCTACCAAAGAGATGAAGGTAGGTGAGGACTTGTGAACAATCATTATTACAGAGGAGGTAGCATTAGGCAAGCTAATGGAGTAATGGAGCTAAGGTTAGACGAATCCCCTGGCCCTGATGTAATGTATCCCAGGGTACTAAAAAGATAGCAGGAGAAATAACAAGTGCACTTGTGGTAATTTTCTACAATTTGCTGAACTCTGGGGCAGTCCCAGCAGATTGAAAAACAGCAAATGGGACGCCATTGTTTAAAAAGGCAGGTAGATAAAAGTTGGGGAATTATAAACCAGTTAGCTTCATCTGAGTAGTGGGGAAGATGCCTTGACTATATTCTCAAGGAAGAAATATCAAGGCATTTTGATAGAAAACGGCCCATTGCACAGATGCAGCGAGGATGCATGAAGGGCGGATCATGCTTACCAAGTCTTTTGGAAATCTACGAAAACATTACGAGCAAGATAGACAACGAGGCCGCAGTGGATGTGGTGTATCTAGGTTTCAAAAAGGCGTTGACAGGGTGCCACATAGTAGGCAGCTGCATAAGATAAAGATGGATGGTGTTACGGCTGAAGTATTAACATGGATAAAAGATTGGTTGACTAACGGGAAGCAAAGAGTGGGTATAAATGAGTGCTATCCTGGCTGGAAATCAGTGCTGAGTGGTGTGCCTCAGGGATCAGTGTTGGGGTTGCAATTATTCACAATTTATATCGATGATGTGGAGGTGGGAGCATGCGTAGTTGGCCAATGTTTGCAGATGGCACGAAGATGAGTGGCAGAGCAAAGTTTGCAGAGTCCTGTGAAACTTTGCAAAGGAAAATAGTTACATTGCATGAATGGGTATAGGTTTGGCAGATGGAATACAATATTAATAAATATGAAGTAATCTATTTTGTTAGGAGTACCAGTAAAAGGGATTATTACTTGAATTGTAAAAAGATGCAGCATGCTGCTGTGCAGAGGGAGCTGGGTGTCCTTGTGCATGAATCACAGAAGGGTGATCTGAAGGTGCATCAAGTAATTAGGAAGGTAAATGGTATTTTGTTCTTCATTGCAAAAGGGGTTGAATTTAAAAGCAGGAAGGTTATGTTACAGCTGTACAGGGTGCTGGTGAGGTCATACCTGGAGTATTGTGAGCAGTTTTGTCCTCCTTACTTGCAAAGCGATGTACTGGCAGTGGAGGTTATGCAGAGGAGATTCACTCTGGTGAATCTGGAGTTGAGGGGGTTGTCTTATGAGCAGAGACAGAGTAGATCAGCATTATATTCATTGGAATTTAGAAGAATGAGGGGAGGATCTTATTGAAACATAAAAAATATTATGTAGGGAAGAGGTAAGAAAAAAGTAGAGAGGATGGTTCCACTGGCAGGTGAAGCTAGGACAAGATGGAATAACCTCAATATTAGAGGGAGCAGATATAGGATTGAATTGAGAAAGAGCCTTTTCACCCAAAGGCTTGTAATTCTATGGAACTCCCTGCCGAGTGAAGTAGTTGACGCTACTTTAGTAAATGTTTTTCAAGCTGAGATAGATATGTTTTGAACAATGAAGTGTATAACGGATATGGTGAGAGCGCGGGTAAGTGGATATGAGTCCATGAGTAGATTAGCCTTGATGTTACAGATTGGCTGAGGAGGTTAGAAGGACCAGATGGCCTACTCCTGCTCCTCGTCCTTCTGTTCTTATGAAAGGGGCGTGGCCAGTTCTCCCAGCGCAGTCCCTCTGCTTTGATTTGTTTGGACTGGTTTTTCACAGACTGGCTGTTTACTGAAAGCAGGCAGCCAATTGTGAAGCTATCAGGCCAAAGAAGAAAATCCATGCTGATCCGCCCCCCCCTCTCTCTGATATCTCTCCTGGAAGAACCTGGGTTTGATGTTTCCTTTCGAATTTTCCATGGGCTGTTTATGGAGATTGTTTCAAGTACTTCGAACAACACCTTAGATTATTTAGATACAGATTACTTACAGTGTGGAAACAGGACCTTTGGCCCAACACGTCCACACCACCCCCCAAAGTGCAACCCATCCAGATCCGTTTGTCTACATTTACCCCTTCGCTCTGCGCAATTGAGCATGGCCATTTCAGCTAACTGGCACATTTTTGGACTGTGCGAGGAAACCCGTGGAGAATTTGCAAACTCCACACAAACAGTTGCCTGAGGCAGGAATTGAACCCGGGTCCCTTGCGCTGTGAGGCAGCAGTGCTAACCACCGTGCCATGGTACTACCCCATGGCTTTCAACCATTTTCAGATTCTCAGTTGAGAAGTGGAGTGCTACTGAAGACCAGAAAGCTTCACCTGGAAGATGAGTTGAGTAGCCAACTTTTAATGTTTTTTAATATTTATTTATAGAACTTTAAAATGACAAAAGCTGGGTAAAGTCACTTTACTTCTACTTACTGTGGAACTAGTAGCATGGATATGGCTTTTAATTGGCTGCCTGTTGGTATTATCATCCCCAATCATGTTACACAGTAATGCCCTACATTTTTGTCGGCTGAATTGAAAGTCAGTTCTTGGTCTTCCCATGTACCCACTCCTTATGAATTTCATTTGCTAACATCATTAAGTTAGGATAATCTGTTGGGTTTTCGGATAGGTTGTCATTCTGCATGCTATTCTCTTCTGTTTGTGTTTCATTCCGTAACCTTGAAAATAAATTCTGTTTTATTTAAAACTAAGTGGCTTGACCAGCTGCGTCACTCCTGGAATATCTGCCTTACAACTGCTTAAGGCAACAAGCAAAGTTTGAGTCTGTACTACTTCCTTGAAATGACTCGAGGTGGTCTGTCCTGGCCCATAACAGTGTGCAACAGTGAGGTCTAATATACTGGCATGGGTTGAGAATGGGAGAGAGTTGAAAGAAAAAGTGAGTCAGAATAAGCAGTTCCTTTTTTTTGGAATGGAAAACAATTATGAGCAGGATGATCCTGGAATTGATGCTTGGCACCAATCTATTCATGAAATAGATTATACATCTGCTCGATGGTACTAAATGTAATGTTTCAAAATCTGCTGATGGCACCAAACTGAGAATTGATTGGGTGAGGCGCATGTAAAGAAGTTCAAGGTAATTGAGACACGTGGAGGGAATGGGCAAAAATGTGGCAGATGAACAGCAATGTGGATGGACGTAACATTGAACATTTTGGTTGGAAAAATAGAATATCAGGCTAGCATTTCAAAAGGAATTGATGCGAAAATGTTGATCTGTGAAGATACTAACATGCATACTTTTGTTGACTTCTTCACCGAACTCTGAAGTCCATTCACGGCAGTGAATTCTGAAACCAGGCGTCAATACTGGGATTGGCACTGGCACATATGCCAGTGGGTATATGTAACATTGAAAAGGATCTGGATCTCCCTGTACACCAGTCACTGAAAGCATTATTGGAGCAACTGAAAGCCGTTAGGAAGGTAAATGATGTGTTGACCTTCATTTCCGGGGAATTTGAGTCCAGCAATAAGGGTATTTTATTACAGCTGTACATGACCTTAGTGAGACCCCATCTCGAACATTGTGCAGTATTGTGTGCAGTTTTGGTCTCCTTACCTAATAAAGGACAAACCTGACATTGAGGGAGAGCAGCAAAGAATGACCAGACTGATCTCTAGGATGACAAACTTGTTGTGGGAACAGAGTTTGGTGCGACTGAGTCTGTATTCCATGTGGTTTAGGAAAATGAGTGCAGATCTCAGTGAGATATATAATACTCTGACAGGGCGAGATATATTGGAAATAGGGATGATATTTCACCTGGCTGGGACGTCTAAAACAAGCAGCCACAGTATTAGGTACAGTCAGGACACTCTGCATTGAGATGAGAGTAAATGTCTGCACTCACAGACTGGTGAATCTGGGAATTCTATGCTACACAAGCCTGTGGAAGGCAAGGCACTGAATTTCATTAAGTATTTCTTGACACTAAAGGGACGAGGTTGCAGCAGAGGTTTGGTGTGGGGAGAAAAGATCAACCATCATTATATTGAATGGGAAAGCAAAATTGATGGACCGATGTTCCTAATTCATATTGTTCCAATAATTAATCACTTCAAAGGATATCCTTTATGAAGTGTTTGGGAAAAAAAATTGAAGAGATGTTAGACCAAAAACTAGAATGGGGGAGGGTCAATGTGTTGAATGACCTACTCCTTCCCAAATGTTTCTGTGCAGTCTGTGGGAAAACTCTGTAAATGTGTCACAGGCTCTCAGCTGTTAGGAAGGAGGCATCTGCTGGATCAACAGGGCTGTGTTTCCCATTACCTTTTCTCATACCGAGACTGGTGCTGGGTGTTCTGTCCAATTTTATCCATTAAGGGCTCGGAACAGTTTGATACAATAGAATGATGCCTTGCTTGGCATTTTAGAGACCGTTGAAGTGTTTGCCACATGTCTGTCGTCTGGAGGCACTTTTAGGCCAGAACAGGAAAGCAGGGGAGATTCACTGCCTGAAAGTAAATTGGGAAGGCAATTGGTGTTTACAAGTGACATTGGCTTCAAGGTCACTGTTACTGACAGCAGATTTTAGATTTCGATATTTTATTAATTGTTTTTAACTTCCACCAGCTGCCAGAGCATTAGCCTGGTCGAGATTGGTAATCCAGTGACATTTCCACAACAGCACCATCTCCACATGGGGACCAATCGGAAACCACACTGAGCAGATAATTTTTTGCTGCTTGATAGCTCTGTCAAAAATAACTCACACAATTTTGACTATTGTGATGGGACTGAGGGGGTGGTAAATGGTCAGCTTGTAATTATTCTTCTCTTAAGGGACAGGAAATAGTTGAGGAATTTTCCACGTTGCCAGGGAGATGTCAGAGTTGGAGCTGGAATGAAACAGTTTCCCAAGGGACACGGTTTGTTATGCAGCACAAGTCTTCAGTCCTATTGCAGGAATAGTGTCAAGGCCCATTGCCTTTTTCGTACCTACTGTATTCGGCTGTTTCTTCATGTCAGGTGCAGCGAATCGAATTGGTTGGAGACTGATATCTGTGATTCTGTGGGCATCATCTAAGGAAAACTTCTGGCTGAGGATGGTGCAGACATTGCATACTGTCTTTTACACTGATGTGCAGCAAAGTTCCATTCTTTCGGGGAATGGCAAAGCAATAACCAAGTGGTATTGAGCTGTTAGTCTAGCGACCCAGGCAATGCTCATGTGACCTGACTTCGAGTACTGCCACAGCAAATGGTGGAATTCAAATCCAATAAATGTTTGGAATTAAGAGTCTAATGATGATCATGGAACAGTTGCTGATTGTGTGGGAAACCCATCTTGTTCGCAGATGCTCTTTCGGGAAGGAAACTGCCATTCATTCTTGCTCTGGCCTACTTGTACCTCCAGACGCACAGCAATGTGTTTGACTCTTAACTACCCTCCTGTCAATAAATGGTGACACACTAATCCCATTGAACAGTTTTTTTTTTAAAATATTTGTGGAGTCCTCTTCTTTCATCAGTTGTTTCATAGTTCAACTCCATTTCTAACTGGCTGTGGCAAGACTGCAGAGCTTCGATCTGATCTGTTTGCTTTGTCATCATCTCGTCCTCTCTATCAGATGTTAGTCCTACTGTTTGCAATGTAAGTGAGTAGTCAAGTGTGGTAGCTTTAAATGGGTTGTCATCAGTTTTAGGTCCACACGGTTCTGACCCTGGTATGTTCATCTACACTCGTGACTGAAACATCTTTCAGCTTAATGGGAATAATGGACTGAGGAATTATCCTGGGCAAAAAGTTACAGATTGTGACTCAGTACAATATTCGTTCTGTCCAACTATGATCTACACTATGACATGAATTCCCGGGTTTGAGCTGCAATTTCTGCAATGCAATTCTGCTGTCTGTCGCCCAATTCATACCGAGACCCAATGACCCGTACCCCGTGAGCTACTCTGGTTTCAGATGTGGTAGCACTTCCAATTTCATATTCTCATTCCTCTGAGCGTTTGTTTATTGTGTCACATCTCTTATTGTCTTGTTTTTCAAAACTCCAAAACGCATTCCGTGAGGTAGCAACACGGCTCAGTGTTTAGTGCCGCTTCCTCACAGCGCTATGGACCCAGGTTTGATTCCATCCTCCAGCGACCATCTTTGTGGAACATGCGCATTCTCCTTGTTGGATTCTTCCCTCCCACAAACCAAAAATTTCCAGGTTAGGTGCATTAGTCAGGGGTAAATATAGGATAAGAAAATGGGTGTGCATGGTTTACTCTTCAGAGGATCGGTGTGGACTTGTTGGGCTGAAGGGCCTGTTTCCATACTGTAGCGATTCTAATTCCAACATTCATCTGAACGTTTTCCCTTGCAGTTATGCCATTTTCAGTGTTTAAATTGAATGTGCTTCACTCTGTTCTCTCAATGGCTTCTAATAAGAACTCTGTAGTGTCAATGATTCCAGTCTTATGTTGTTTCAGAACCAAGATATTTGTGCATTTTTAATTAATTTTCACTTCCCAGTGTACGGCAATCCAAGTGGGTCAGGACATTTGAGCAGCTTTGACATATACCTTTGAACATATTCAAAACCAGAAATTTCTGGAGAAACTCAGCAGGTCTGTCAGCATCTGTGGAGACAGAGAAACAGAGATAGTGTTTCAATTCCAGCGTGGCGCTTGTTCAGAACTGAAAAGGGCTGCTTAATGCCTTAGCAAAAGTGGACGACGGATGATAGGAAACAGAGCATGTGGAGACGCAATGGCACAGAGGGATGGGCTTTTAATTATGGTGAAAGAGAAACAGATATAAAATTGGTGTAAATTAAAGTGTGGATGGCAGAAATGGGTTGTCTCTATTGAGTGCAGGATAAAATAAGACACAGACGAGATCATTGGGAGGTCAGGAAGTAGAATATATGAAAAATGGAGAACAGCCATAATGGAATCAGGCTGTGAATTTGGAAGTGTGTATTAACTGCTGCAGGCTGTGGCACATCAAAGTGTAAAGTTAGGTGTTACTCTAGCTTGGGTAGTGTTTCACTGGAACGTTGCAGCAGCTCAGGACCGAAATGTTAGGATGAGCGCAAGGTCGGTTATTGAAATGAGAAGCAATGAGAGGCTCAGGGTTATTCCAACAGACAGAGTGAAAGTGGTCCTCAAACCAGTCTCTGTTTGGTCTCCCCAGTGTAAAGGAGACAGCATTGTGAGCAGCAATGACAGGAGACCGGATTGAAAGTGTAAAAGTGAAATGCTACTTCACCAGGCAGGTATGTTTGGGGTCTTGGACAGTGAGAAGGGAAAGGTGAATGGGCAAGTGTTGCAGCTTCTGTTATTGCATGGGAAGGTGTCATGGGGGAGTTGTGAAGTGTTCGGGATGATGGAGGGTGTCACAAAAGAAATGGTCCCTATGAAATGCTGTCAGTGGTCGCGAGGGAAAGATGTGTTTGATGGTGCTGTCCCACTGGAAATGGTGGAAGTGGCGGAAGATGATTCTGTGAATGTGGATTCTAGTACAGTAGAAGTGAGGACGAGGGGAGATCTATCATTGTTCTGGGAAGGAGAGGACGGAGTGAGGGCAGAAGCACGTGAGATGGGATAGTCACAGCTGAAGGCCCTGTCCACCGGAATTAGCGGATTTCTGATTTGAAGGCAAAGGAGGTCACGTCACAAGCAGTTCACTGGAATGTGGCGTCATCAAAGAGAAACAACAGAGACGGAGAAACTGAGAGAATGGAGTCAGCCTCCGCTGATCATGTGTTCAGCTACATCTAGAAGACACCCCTGAATGATTGAAAATAACCAGACATCTAAATTGAGGCTTTCTGTCTCACATCTGATCTGAAGCAGGATGTGGAAGTAGACCCAGAGGAAGGTCAGTGGGTATACCTGGGCAGACATTCAAGCAGATATCCAATAACGCTCAAAAATTATTGAATCTGTTCAAAAAGAAGGACTCGATTAGAAGATGTACCACCCATGGTCGACAAGGATACTATGATGAGCATTAGTGTAGGGCCAGATTTAGGATGTTTATTTCTTGGGATCATAAGCATATGCTGGGCATGACTTTCAGCTGTGCTTCCTGAATTCCCCCCAGAAACCCCTGCCATTGCTGTTCCATCCTCTTCCCTGCTCCTCTCCCCTTCCTGATTCAAGTTCTCCATCTCCAATTACAGAGCACATTCTCTCACATTATGGTCCCTCCCCACTTCATTGAGGATGACACTGAGAACTAAAAGGCGGGCTGTTACTTAATGGAGAGGACACCCACAAAAGGAACAGTGCAAAGGGATGGAATTGTCTTTGTGTCTGAAACATAACGTCAGCATGCTGATGCAGCAAGTAACTAAGTTGGTTCATTAGGCGGATTCCTGGAATGAAAGGGTTGAATTATTGAGTACATCTAAAATGGTGAGGCGTTTATTCATTGTTGTTGAAATGAATGTGGATGATATTACTGAAATGGACATGATGCAGAGGGGGCTTGACAAGGGAGATTTCGAGAATGTGGATCCGTTCCAGGGCAGAGAGTCGAACTCAGGGTTGTAGATACAGAATAAGGGATATCGATTTCAAACTGAGATACAAAGAAACATCTTCTTTCAGAAGGTAGTGAATGTCTGGAATTCCCTAACCCAGAGGTTGTGGAAACTGTTTTTTTTTAATACATTTACAGACTGGCTGGATTGGGTTTTGATAGATTAGTGATTTGAGGGATACAAAAGGTTAGCAGGAAAGTGGAGTTGAGCCCTGAAGTAGATCATCCATGTTCTTATTAAATGACAGTACAGGTTTGAGGGGCCGAATAGCCTGCTCCTGTTTCTATTTCTTACATTCTTATGTTATTTTCCTGAAAATGGTTTTGTACAATGTTGCATTCAGGGAGAGCAGAGGATTTCTGTGAGCTCACACTGGTAGAGGGCTGTATTCACAGCGATTCTGGGTCTGTAACATGACCCAAATCTGGAGCAGAAGTTACAGAGACGGGAAGCCTGAAAAGAGAGATTGGGGTGCGGAACAATTCCTGACTCAGCCTGGATTTTCAATTACATTTCACGAACTACACCTAACCATCGGGGTGGCCTCAATCTGCCCCTGTGTAGCAGGTCCGAAGGGCTGAATGGAACATCAGAACATAAGGCTGAGGAACACGAGTGGAACATTCGGCCCTTTGACACTACTCCGACAGTTAATAAGGTCGTGGCTCATCTCATTGTGGTCCCAGCTGCACTCTTCTCTCCAAGCACCATTATCCCTGATTCACCTGGCGATGGAAAATCAGATGAAGCCAGCCTCGATATAATATAAAGCTTCAGCCATCCCATACTTCTGGGAAGGAGAATTCCTACGTCAATAAATTCCCACTTTGTGAATTTCTCCTCACCCCAGTTCTGACTGAGGTTGGAGGGTGTCACTGATTCCTTTTCTAGTCCCACTCCTTCACTACTCACATCACATTTTAAATGTGACCAGATTGGTGATATAGCTGATGATAAAAGTCTTAGACTAGGTCTGGTTCAGTAAACAAGTCACGCAGATTTCTTTAGTCAGACACAAGTAACTTATAAAACTAATCGAGGAGCATGGAGGATCTGTGTTTCACACTGCTGCCTCACATCACCAAGGAGCTGGGTTCAATTCCAACCTCGGGCGTCCTGTATGTGGAGTTTGAACATTCTCCTTGTGTCTGTGTTTCCTCTCAGTGTTCCAGTTTCCTTCCACAGTCCAAACATGTGCAGCCTAGAGTGGATTGGCCATGCTAATTTGCCCATAGTGCCCAAGGATGTGTATGTTAGTTGCGTTAGTCATGTGAAATGCAGGGTTACATGGATAGGGTGGGGGGCAGGTCTGGCTGGGATGCTGTTCACTGGGTCAGTGTGGATTTGATGGGCAGAATGCCTTGCCGCCACACGGTTGAAGTTCTAGAACAATGGCAAGCAGTTTGGACTATACAAATACCCAGTGGATATCTACCTGATACACTCTGTTGAAGGTTTTGTATGTTTCAGTAAGATCACCTCTCTTTCTATGAGTAACCATAATATAAGGCCTTCATTCCTGGAATACATGAAGTGAAACATTGCTGAACTGCTTCCAATGTAATTATATCCAATCTCAGGGAGGTAGACAAAAAATAACCTCACACCCCAGGTAAGGCTTTTTCTTTGTTTTCTCAGTGCTATGAGTTTTTGGAACTCTCTTCCCCGCAGACCATTGGAGGCAGAGTTATTGAATATTTTTGAGGCACAGACGGAAGATTCATAAGTAACAACAGAGTCAAGGATTATCAGGGGATGGACTGGAATGTGCAGCATGGGAAAATGTTGACAGTGGTACAAAATGACACTGCTTCAGAACATCCGTGAAAACGAAATGGTAATCTAGAAAACATTTTAAAATGGCAACAGTGATAGAACAGAGTTCCAATGACCATAGAGCTGCTCTGTCATTAAAGAGAGACCACTTGTGGTCATTTAACCTGAGGGTCACCACACCTCGGGTGATGGGTTGAGGGTGAGACAGCGTCCCTATCATGGTAACCTCTGTCAGTGTGGTGAATCGAACCAGCACTGTTGGCCTCCATCTTCATCGCAAACCAGCTGTCCAGCCAACTGAGTGGGAGACTGTATAACTGTTACAGACAGAAACAGTCACAGGCAAAGGGTAAGGGAAACTTTCATAACAAGGAAAAAGGTACAATTCAGATAACGGTCAAAATAACGACTGAGGGTTCAAACGTTCTCTGCTAGAAATTGTATTTTAAAATGAGACAAGTATTTCAAAGCCATCTTTGGCTGAATACGGTAAGGTGAGACATATGAAATAACCAGAATTACTAATTGTGATTGGATATCGATAACCATAAAATGAGTGTAGATTTTTGATTGGTCTGTGTAAAATGTGCTTACCATTATATAGATGGAGAAAGCTGATGGAATATATTATTGGGACAGTGCATCCCCTTGGGAAATGTCCTCGAGCAGGCGCTTGAAGAAAACCCGGGTAAAAGTGCCTGAGTGTTGTCTGCTCAGTGACAGGAACCCAGGGGGTTGAATGACTGAAAGTTCATGTAACATGGAACTGAGAAACGCATCAGATCAACCACAATCTTCTTAAATGCTAGAATGCGTTTGAAGGGCTGAATGGCCCCATAGTGGATTGCATGTGATTTGAAAACTGTACAATTTTGTTCCTTCCCCTTTTGTGTTACATACTGGGGCATTGAAATTTTCTTGAAAATGGGAATTATTTGGAACACGAACTTGAACATTCCACAATCAACATTCTTCAGAATATTCTATCAACATGTGAGAGTATTGCGAAGGCGAGCGTGTGTGTGTGTGTGTGTGCGTGTGTGTGTGACAAAGAGAGAAGGCTTTGCATGCAATAGTGAGAGTAGTGGACCATGAATCGTGTTCGGGTGTCGGTGATATAACAGATATACAGTGAGTGTGAGGGAGCAGGGACAACACAGTGACCCTTATCCTGACAGTGTGGGGAAGGTTATTGAAGCTTGTCCTGTATTGCTGAACATTTCTTCAGACCGCAGATACTGCACTGAGCTGGTTGGTGAGCTCAGGCCCTGCTCGTTGGGTCTGGTGGTGTGGTTCCGCTGGGAAGAGTATGGTCCCCTCTGTACTAGCCCATCCACCAGGAGCTCCGTGTCCCTGTCGACAAACCGTGGTATAATTGCCCCTTATCTGCCATGCTCGGGGTAAACTGTGCACCAATGCCAGGGATCACGGAATATCAGGGCATCCGGCCGATCGTGAATAACTCCAGCCATGATGGGTGGGATCGGACTGGCATTGAATGACAGGGACACCATGGGGTGGCTGGGTAGTTAATGAGGTGAGTTCGATATGATAGTACCAGGAAAATAGCTCAGCCTCGTGCAGACAACCCATCTGTCACACTCAGTGAAAATCACACAAAGATAAATTATGGTTATATTCAGCCCAATGAGTCATAGACTCTGCTGTGCCCACTTTCAGTTACAGAGCTGCAGAACAAATGCTCATTCAAAACTGTCCATCATCTGAACTCACACCAATATCAGGTTCCCTTTGCAAGCTCGAATATGAATGCACAATACATGGTTAAAGACAGGATTCTTGGCAGTATGGAGGAACAGAGCGACCTTGAGGTCTGTGTCCACAGATTACTCAAATTTGCTCCCAAAGTTGATGGTGTGGTTAAGAAGGCACATGGTGTGTTGGCTTTCATATGCAGGGGGATTGAGATTAAGAGCCGTGAGGTTATGCTGAAGCTCTATAGAGTCCTGGTTAGATCACACTTGGACTATTGTGCTCAGTTCTACTCAGTCCATTATAGGAAGGATGTGGAAGCTTTAGACAGAGTGCAGAGGAAATTTACAAAGATGCTCACCAGACTGGACGGAAGGGTTCTATGAAATAAGCTTGAGGGAGCAAGGGCTTTTCTCATTGGAGGAAAGAAAGATGACAGGTGATATGATAGAGGTGTGCAAGATGATGAGAGGCATAGACAGAGTGAATAGCAAGCGACTGTTTCCTAGGGCAGAAATATCTATCACAAGGGGTCATAATTTTAAGGTAATTGGAGGAAGGTTTGGGGAGATATCAGAGGTAGGTTCTTTAGACAGAGAGTGGTGGGGGTTTGGAATGCACTGCCAGCAGTGGAAGTAGAATCAAATACGTGAGGGAAACTCAAGAGATTCTTGGATAGGCATATGGAAGAAAGTGAACGGAAGCACGGACGATAGTCTGATCATAGAGTAGGATAAACGGGTGGCACAACATCGAGGGCCAAAGGTCCTGTACTGTGCTCTAATGTTCTTTGTTTTGTGTTCTATGGAAGTGCTCATAGAGGTTGGAGAGGGATTTTGATGTATCAGAGAGGTGAGGGCTATGAAGCCATGATCTTAGTGAAAGGCAAGACAGGCTTGGGAGGCGAACGACCTGCCTTTGTTTCTGATATTCTCACATTCTGTTATTGGAAAATTTGATTAGATTAGATTCGATTAGATTACTTACAGGAAGGTACCTGGAAGGTCTGTTATGGAATGTTGCAGTCACGGAGCCCAGGGGACGTTGTGAGCCATCTCTGGGTGAGGAATGGGGGCTGTATTCACAGTAAATCTGCATCTACCAACAAACGGAGTACAAGTTGCAGAGAGGGGAACCTCTGTAAAGAGAAATGAGGGACCGCTTTCATATCCAACCTGGGTTTTCCAAGTACATTTTCCAAATCTCCCAAACCGTGTGTGACAGTCATGAGGGAGTGAATGTTCTCCTCTGTTTCTATGCACCAGGTGATAGCAGTAAGTGGCCTCCAACTGCTCAGATCCAGCAGGTTTGAGGCTCTAAATGGAACACAGAAACAGGGGGACTGAGGAGTAGGAGTGGGTCATGAGATACTTTGAGCCTTCTCCACCAGGCACTAAGATTGTGGCTGATCAGGTTGGGGTCTCAGCCCCACTTTCCTGTCTGTATCCCATTATCCATGACGCAGTCTCTGTCAAATCTTTAACTAACTCAGCTGTGAATACTTGCAATCAGAGAAACACCACAAACTTCTGGGGAAGAGAATTCCCATTCAAAAGCCCTTTTTGCATTTTTCCTCATCACTGTGATAGAATAGCAGAGTCTTACAGCATGGAAACACATCCTTTTTTTCCAAATTCTGAATGCCGATCAGGCATCCTAACGTGACCTAGTCTCACTGGCCAGCATTTGGCCCATATCCCTCTGAACCATTCCTATTTATGTATCTATCCAGATATATTTTAAACATGTAATTGTACCCGCTTTCACCACTTCCTCTGACAGCACTTTCCGTACCCCCAGGGCCTCTGCATGTGAAGGTTTCCCCTCAGGTCCCGTCTAAATCTTTCCCCTGTCATCATCAACCTCTGCCATATAGTTCTGGAAGTTCGAACACTGGGAAAAAATGTTGACCATTGAGACTATAAATAGCCCACAGGATTTTATAAACCTCTGTCGTGTCACTATTCAGCTTCCAACAGTCCAGGGACAAAAACCCCAACCTGCTCATCCTCTCCTGCAGTTCAATTTCTCAGGTTTCAGAAAATCCTTTTCTGCACCCTCTCAAGCTGAGCAACATCCATCCTTTAGCAGTGCCTACCGAATTGTACGCAGTATTCTTAAAGTGGCCTCAGCAATGTCGTGTAGAAATGTAATATGCTACCCCATCTCCTATAATCAATGTTCTGACTGAACATTAATACTCTGTCTACCTGCTACTCCACTTTCAAGGAACTATGAACCTGCATCCGTAGGTCTCCTTGTTCAGCAACATTCCCTAGGGTACCACCCTGCTTTAACTTACCAAAATGCAAAACCTCACAAATGTCTGCATTAAATTCTATCTGCCAGTCCTTGACCCTTTGTTTGTCAAGGGTGCCGTTGTACTCTGAAATAACCATCACTGTTCACCGCCCCACTATTTTTTGATGTTACCTGTAAACCTACTAACTATGCCCTCCCCTGTCTGTATCCCATTGTAGACGCTCTGCCCTCCCCCCATCTGTATCCCATTGCAGAAGCTCTGCCCTCCCCCTGTTGTATCATATTGTAGACGGTATGCCCTTCCCCTGTCTGTATTCCACTGTAGACGCTATGCCTTCCCCATCTGTATCCCATTGCCGACGTGCTGCCCTCCCCCTGTCTGTATCTCATTGGAGACACTCTGTCTCCCTTTGACATCTTATTGATTGACTATCCTGATGTATGAGCAAACTGAGCTCCATCCTCTCCATCCAGTTCATTGGTGTGGATTGTCATTTGTTGATGACCTCACACAGATCCCTGAAGAATTCCACTGGTTACAGCTTACCAAACACAAAATGAGTAATGATCTCTTGTCTGTATTTCCTGAGGCAGCCTGGGATGGTTAAATGGCATCCTCCTGTGCTGTGTAATTTACTGAAATGATTTGAATACTTCATTCTATTCCTGTCTAACCCCATGGAAGTGCATTATGGCCTCCCCCTGCTGTATTGTCACGATGCTGACTGCCTCAATGGGATCTTTATCTCCCTCTGGAACAGCCTCAGGTGTGAACTGACAGAACAACGAGTGAAGTAGGAGCAGCAGTTGGCCATTCGTTCCCTCCAACTTGATGCTCAGTTTAGAAACATTATGGCTGATCTGATTGTAGCTGAATACCCCTTTCCTGTCTGTTCCCAATAAACATTGACTCCTCTGTCCATCAAAGGTCAGTCAAGGTCAGCCTTGAATATCCTCAATGACCCAGTCTTCACTGTTCCCGGGGGATGAGAACGCCACAGATCACACAATCCAAAGAAGAAAGGAGCAATCTTATCTCAAATGGAAAAGGAAGAACCCATTCATTTTAAAGTGTGTTAACCTCACAGCAAGTCACCTACACTTTTCAGAAACAAGGGCACAGCAAATACGAACAAACATATACCATTCAGCCCCTCAAACGTATCCACAGTCCCATTGACTGTTCAGTCAAGTATTTATCAAACTCAGCTTCTACTGCACCCTTGGAAAATAATCCTGCCACCTTAATGCCACAGAGCATAGGAAATTGGAATCAGGCCATTTGGCTCATAAGGTCTACTTTGCAGTTTGATCCTGTCTGGTGTGTATCTCAATATAATTTCCCCGCCTTCTCACCGTAACCCTTGATCGTGGTTTTAATCTAACCTTTGTCTAAAAGACATGGTTGCGTCGGTGTCTCTGTATGTGTGTGTGATTGCATGTGTGTTTCTGTGTATATCTGTTTACTGGCAGGAGACAGGGTGATGGTGGATGGTTGTTTTTTGAACTGGAATCCGGTGGGCAGCAATGATCCAGAGGCAAAATTGTTGGGTTCACTTTTGTTTGTCATTTATATAAATGATTGAGATGAGAATTATAGAAGGCATATTTCGCAAATTTGAGGATGACGTCAAGTTTGGGTTTACTGTGGACAGTGTTTGTATAATGGTGAACAGCTGAAGATTACAAAGAGACCTTCATTAATTGAATCAATCATTCGGAGAGATGTACAACAGGGAAACAAACTCTTCAACTCGCTCATGCCATCCTAATGTTCTAAATTAATCCACTCCCATTTGCCAGCATTTGGCCCATATCCCACTAATCATAAAGCCATCCAGTTGCCTTTTAAATGCTGTAATTGTTCCAGCCTCCACCAGTTTCTCTGGCAGCTTATTCCATAGAAGCACCACCCTCTGCAGGGAAAAAAAGTTGCTCTTCATTGTCTTTCAAATATCTCTCTTCCCACCTTAAACCTATGCCTTCTAGTTTTAGACTCTCCTACCTTGCGGGGATGGAACCTTGACCACTCACCCTATCCATGCCCGTCATAATTTTATAAACCTCTAGAAAGTGTAAATATGACTCCAATCAAGACGGTTGGCTGTGCTTTCAGTCATCCTGGGTCTATAGTCCCAAATTCAATAGTCGTACCTCTTCCTTCTCCATCAAGGCATGATTCCAAAAAGTTTAATCAACTTGTTCAGACATATTATGAAACTGCTTTGTGGGAGTTGAAACGAGAATTTTCGGCGCAGTGATAGATACACTACCATCATTCAGCATTAGCCCCTAAAGCTGCAACATGATGCTCCTATATGTTGTTCATCAGCTTGTTGTAACACGCTGTGACACACTTCCATCGGACATGACTCCACTCCACCTTCTCCAGAGATAGGGGCACTATCAGACATTCCTGGACTGGAATCAAATCCAGAGCTCCGGCTCAGAAACTTGGGCACCATCCATTAAACAAGGCCGAAACTATGCCCAGATTTTGGGTCATGTTTGAAGTGTATGGATTTATTAAATTCTGGTTAACAATACTGTTGGACAGTTAACAAACACTGTTGGAGTTCAATGTAGCTAAGTGTGAAGTGATTCACTTTGGTAAGAGTAATAAAAAGATGGATTACTGGGCTAATGGTAGACTACTTGGTGGTGTGGAAGAGCAGAGGGATCTTGGTGTCCATGTACACAGATCTCTGAAAGTTGCCACCCAGGTAAATAGTGCAGTGAAGAAGGCATATGGCGTACTGGCTTTTATTGGTAGAGGAATTGAGTTCCGGAGTCCTGAGGTCATGCTGCAGTTGTATAAGACTCTGGTGCGGCCACATCTGGAATATTGTGTGCAGTTTTGGTCGCCATACTATAGGAAGGATGTGGAGGCACTGGAACGGGTGCAGAGGAAGTTTACCAGGATGTTGCCTGGTATGGTAGGAAGATCCTATGAGGAAAGGCTGAGGCACTTGGGGTTGTTTTCTTTGGAGAAAAGAAGGTTTAGGGGTGATTTGATAGAGGTGTACAAGATGATTAGGGGGTTAGATAGGGTTGACAGTGAGAACCTTTTTCCACGTATGGAGTCAGCTATTACAAGGGGGCATAGCTTTAAATTAAGGGGGTGTAGATATAGGACTGATGTTAGGGGTAGGTTCTTCACTCAGCGAGTCGTAAGTTCATGGAATGCCCTGCCAGTAACAGTAGTGGACTCTCCCTCTTTATGGGTATTTAAGCGGGCATTGGATAGGTATATGGAGGATAGTGGGTTAGTGTAGGTTAGGTGGGCTTTGATCGGCGCAATATCGAGGGCCGAAGGGCCTGTACTGCGCTGTATTGTTCTATGTTCTATGTTCTAATACCAAATTATACAGGGGACAAATCTCATTGAAAATTTGTACAAATTATTAGCCTTAACTATAGGATGTTGAGTGTATTCGCTGTACTATTGAGATAAACTATGAACATCTGTAATTGCTTGGCTATGATTTCCGGTTTAAATGTCTATTACCAGTAGTCTGCTATATTAGGGAAAGAAATCCTGCAACACACTGCACTATGAGGGATCTCGAGTAGATATCAATACTGAAGACCAGAGACGAGGAAAGAACACAGTTCTGTGCCCAAAACACCGGTCACTATTTCAAATCTCGAGCATGTGGCTTCCCTCTTACGAAAACCACTAATTGAGATAAGACAGCTATTTCCTATCCAGCTTTTGCTTACCGACTCCTCCTTCTGCCTGCACAAGGCAAACCAAGCTCTGGGTCTTTGGGAAACTCAAGGCTGGTGTCTGTAGGCATTATGGAGAGTGGATTGTGGTTTTAATCCGAAGGGGGAGTGTGAGGGGGTAGTAATATCATTCACTGGGCTGAGGTGTTTCAGATGGGTTTTAACCTGGATACATGTGAAGTATTGCTTTTTGGTAAAACAAACAAGGGGAGGGCTTACACAATGAATGCTGGGATTTGGTAGTTATATAGAAAAGAGGGACCCGGGGGCGCAGGTATAATTCTTTGAAGTTTGTGGCGCAGGGTATTTCAGATTACGTCAGTGCTCAGACCTTTGAGTTTAGAAGTTGAGCAGGCATGCTGAGATTGTTCAGGACATTGATAAAGCCTGTTCTGTAGTTCTGTGTGCAGTTCTGTTATGGGAAGGAGATTGTTAAGCTGAAGAGGGTTCAGAAGAGATGTACCAGGATGTCACCAGTAACACACCATCTTCTGCCTCAGGAGCCAACAAACATGCGGCACGAACATTAGATCCACTGATTTACAAATTTCCCCTGGGTAACCCAGATCCCAGATCCAACTCCCAGACTCACATCTGCCCTCCTGAGGAGACATAATGCCCATCTTAATTCCCACCGCTCTATCCCACACTCCCCATCGATCTATCACGATCACCTCCTACCTTTGTTCACCTATTACTTACCTTTCCGCTGAAAGTTCTGCCTGAAACTTCGACTCTCTTGCTTCTCGGATGTTGCCTGGCCTGCTGTGCCTTTTCCACCGCCATGCTTTACATACTCTAAATTATCAAACATCTGCAGTCTCCATTATCTCTCAGGTACAATTCCCTGTCAAAAAAACCATGTCGTTGTCTGTTACAACCGCACGTAGTCTTAGGGACATTTTCTTCTCAGATCATGGACGATAAAAGTTCTTTTAATGTTTTACTGATATTGTAATTCCTGATCAGTAGTTAAAGAACGTACGTTTCAATTTATAAACAGAGAAGCATGCTCATGTTCTAATAAACCTCTGGCATTGCTCCCATATCCAAGGTAGATTGAATGCTTACACATGATTGATCGACCAGCCCTAACATTTGTTCCCTCTATCATCCCCACATATCCCACCCAGAATGCGTAAATTTTAATCATACGGTTTTTAAAAAAAAAATAATAAAAAGTATTGAATTGAAATGGGTTAACTGGAGATATTTGTTCAGCGATTGAGATTGATCTCAATCTCCGTGGAACCTAAATATGTCACTGGAGAGCTTTCCTCTTCTATTAATGAGGGAATCGGTTCAATGTGTTATCCCATAGTATCAGCGGGAGTATCACCAACAGCACTAACAGGGATCAGCAGATCTAGAGAGGGGGGAAGGAGAAATCTGAATCTGAGAACATTAGACTGGAATGTTCCAACAATGGATCAGAATCTGAGAACATTAGACTGGAATGTTACAGCAATGGGCAGGAGTTTAGCCGAGGGTATTTCCTTGCTTTCTCAACCTTGGATCTCATTAGCATTACGGTTCTATGGTGTACTGATGGTTATTCAAAATGGTTACTATCCCATCCTCATTATCGTTGGTGTTCCTGGTAAGTCATTCTATCTGTTCATAAAGCCAGGTAAGACTGAATTACTGCTCATATTATTTATAATTTAGAAAGGTGGACGTCAATATTTTCAATTCCAATGAAATATTCAATTCCTCACAAATTATAACGAGCAGATTATTATTGACAAATTACTCACCAATACGCGATGAGGAACCAGACTGTTCTCAAACTCCGTAATACTTCTATACCTGCACAGTTCAACATTTCTATATCTTCCCCACTCACTAATTCTGTCCAATATCACCATTATGATATACCCATCTCCTCCTCAGCCTCAATGCATCTTCTGAATAAACCATCAATTGTGCCTTTGTTCAATCTGGATATACCTTAACAAGTCCCTTGTAACCACATGTCAGTTGCAGAATAATTGCTCTTGAGTATGTTGAATTGTTCACTGCACAGAACCTGTCAGACAGGCAGACACTGCGTGCTGCTTAAATCATTGACGCATAATCTAGAGCCACAGAATAATAATCTGTTGATAACTCAAGAAGGAAATTGATGTTATTGAAGTGGAACCATCATCATTTGTAATTTTAAAAAGGCTCATCTGCATGCTTCCTGTCCTTCAGAGAAGTCAATGGTTATTCTTCCCCAGTCATAGCTGTGCAAACCCACATCAATGTGTTTTACTCTTTACTGTGCTGTGGAACCAGACACTCAGTTCAAGATCCGTATAACATGCTAGCTTGACCATGGCTGCACACATCCCGTGAGGGAAGAACAAAAGTAAAGTTAGCTCCCTTCCTCTGCCTGTTTTCCTTATTTCTACACTACATTTCCATTCGGGTAGGTGACCATTCCCTATTTCAAGTGCAATCTTTCTGACTGAGTCTCTACCCAAGAGTGATGTTCATCTCCACAGGCACCTTTGGTTCTGGATTTACTGATGCTGACATACAGATCTAAGGAACTTTTAAATTCCACATCGATGGCAGTACATAGAGAAGGAATGGGTTTTTATGTCATAATAACGATACGGAGACCGTAAGTGTGGGAAAGAAATTATTGTGATCATCACTGAGAGTGTGGTTGAGACAGTACTTGGGGTATTATGGACAGATTTTCTTATCCTTAGAACGAATGATCTCATTGCTATAGAGACTAATTTCACCCGACTAATCCCTGCGCCGATGGTAAAAGAGGAGTGAGTGAAGGTTAATCTGTAGCACTGTCAGAGATAAGAGGTCATTGCATTGAAACTTGATGGTGACGGACAATCACTCGTTATGTTCTACACACACTGAGAAGGTGATAAATTCCATGGCTTGTAGTTTTTATTTTACTCAGGATGCATGATTCTGGATATTTAAGTGCCTCTGAGGTTAAAACCTCCAGTCAAATCCTGCCTTGATATCGGGGTCAATCCCTCTTACCTAAGCAGGTCAGTTAAACACTTTTGTTAATGTTAATACGTGATGGTGTCTGTGTGGAGAGTGTTTTCTTCTCACAGAGGGTAGTGAATGTCAGGAATTCTCAGGTCTAGAAAGTTAGGGGAGCGATATCACTGCAAGTATTTAAAGAGGAGGTAGATGGAGTTTTAATCCGTCAGAGAGCTGAGTGGAGGGAAGAATTGGGCATTAAAGATGAGTTAATGCCAACAGTAGGTCAGACATGATCGCATACAATGGCATGAGCATCGGAATTATCTCGTCCTGTTTCTTATGCTCTCATATTCTGTCATTAGAAAGTGAATGGTTGTAATTTACCTAGAAGTGCTGTTATTGAATGTTGAGGACAGTGAGAGAAAAGTATCTGGTGAGCCATCTCTGGGCGAGATATGGACCTGATATTCACAGTGAATCTGGGTCTACAACATGACCAACAAATGAAGCACCATTTGCAGCGAGGAGACACTCTGTAAAGAGGTGAGAGGCCTCTTTTGTATCAAGCCTGGATTTCCCATCACATTTTCCAACCCACACCAAATCACCCAGTGTTGAGGGACTCAATAATATCCTGTCTCCATCTGCTCCTGTTCAGGTGGTGTTAAGGACGGAAGGGAACATAGGAACATAGGACTGAGGAGCAGGAGTGGGTCATTAGACACTTTGTCATTGCTCGACCAGACAATAAGATCATGGCTGATCTGAGTGTGGTCTGCGCAGCACTTTTCTGTCTGTCCACAATTTTACGCCATTCACATGTCTGTTAAATGTTGAATAAACTCAACTTTGAATAAATGCAAGCACCCAGGCACAATATTAGGGAACTGCACAAAGTCAAACTACACAGGCAGCACAATTCTGGAAGGCGCCAGGCATTTGTCTAACAGTCTTGTTCCCATACAATTAATTCTGCTGCAGTTCATCATTTTTTTATTTATTCATGGAATGTGGGTGTTATTGATAGGCCAACATTTATGGACCATGTCTAATTACGCTGGAAGTAGTGATGTTGAGCTGCATCTTGGGAATAAACTTCTAGGGAAGAGAATTCCCATTTGAACAGCCCCGTGAGAATTTCTCATTCCTGCTCTGACCAATGTTGGAGGGTGACTGTTTCATTTTCCAGCCCAACACTTCTCCACTGATTACAACAAATTTGAAGTGTAACCTAGGTCATTTTCTCGAAAAATGTGAGACACAGAGTCACACACATACAGACACATACACCAACGCACATGTCTGAAGACGATAAAGAATAAGAAATGGTTTCCAAAGTTTCATAGTATTTTTAATCATATCAAATGGAAAAGAGATAATGTGTCCCAACTGCTATTCTGTCTCCGACGTTATTCTACTCAAACAAGCTGCTGGTATGAGACTTCTTCCTGGAACAGTTGGATTTGGCAGAATTTCCTTTCCTTCAAGCAGTGGAGCGATTCCCATGAATCCTCAATAGGAATCCTCCACGTTTGTTAAAGATGATTCAGGGACTTTTTAATCTCACACTTTGCTGACAGGAGGGTCAAGGTAAGAGAACGGGAGCATCAGACTGCAGCTTACGACCATAAGATCATCGAAAATAGGAACAGAAATGAGGCCATTGAGCCCATCAAGTCTGATCCACCATTCAATTATGCTGACAAGTTTCTCAACCCCATTGTCCTGCTTTCTCCCTGTAACCCTTGATCCCTTTGATACTCCAGAAGCAAACTATCTCTATCTTAAATATACTCAATGATCTGACCTCCACTGCCTTTTGTGAAAATGAATTCCATAGGTTCCCCACGCTCTGGCTGAAGACATTTCCCCTTACCTCCATTCTAAACGGATTTCCCTTTACTCTAAGTTTGTGTCCTTGGATCCTAGAGTCTCCTATCAATGAAAGTCTTCTCACCATCCGTACTGTCCAGGACATTCAATATTCTGTATGTTTCAATTAGATTCACCCACATCCCTCTGAACTCCATCAAGAACAGACCCAGAGTCTTCAAACGTTCCCAAATGTTAAGCTTTTCATTCCTGGGACCATTCTCATGTACCTGCTGTGAACCCATTCCAAGGTCAGCACATCCTTCCTGAGGCATGGGGCTCAATACAGCGCATAATACTCGACATGTGGTCTGACCAGAGCCTTATAGAGCCTTAGAAGTACATCCCTTTTTTTACATTCAAATCCTTTCAAAATAAATTCCATCACTGCATTTGCCTTCCTAACTACTGACTCAATCTGCACGTTTACATTGAGAGAAGCCTGGAGTAGAACTCCCAAGTCCCTTTGCACTTCAGACATCTGAATTTTCTCGGTAGTCCTTGTTTTTATTCTTCCTACCAAAGTGTATGTTCCCACAATTTCCCAGTTTGTACTCCATCTGCCACTTCTTTACCCATTATCCTAACTTACCCACATCCTTCTTAAGCCTCCATGCCTCTTCGACGTTACCTGTCCCTATACCTATCTTTGTATCACCTTCAAACTTAACCAGAATGCCTTCAGCTCCTTCATCTGGATGGTTAATGTATAAAATGAAACGTTGTGGTCCCGACACCGAGCCTTATGGAACACCACTTGTCACTGGCTGTCATCCTGAGAAGGACACTATTATCGACGCTCTCTGCTTCCAGCCAGATAGCCAAATTTCTATCCATGCTAGCACCTTGCTCTAGTACCATGGGCCCTTGGCTTACTCAGTAGTCATTGTCAAAGACCTTCTGGAAGTCCAGGTGATGACATCCATTGGCTCTCCTTGTTCTAAGCTGCTCGTTACGTCCTCAAGGTTTTCTAGCAGCTTTTCCAGGCATGACCTCCCCTCTAAGAAACCATGGTAACTTTACCATCCACATCCAACTATTCAGAAATCTCATCCTTCACAATGGATTCCAGGATCTGACCCAGAGCTCAAGTTTTGATTAGACAGTCTGTGATGTTCCGTTTTTTGCTTTACTCCCTTTTTTAAATAGGGGTATGACGTTAGCGATTTTCCAGTCCACTGGGAATCTCCCTGATTTGAGAGATTCCTGAATGATCACCACCAACGCCTCCACTGTCTCATCAGCTATCTGCCTTAGAAATCTGGAATGGAGTCCATCTGGTCCAGGTGATTTACTTACCTTCAGGCCATTCAGTTTTCCCAGCACCTTATCCTAGGTGATGGCCACCATACTCAGGTCTGTCCACTAAGTCTTTTAAATGTTTGGGATATTGCTCGTGTTTTCAACCGTGAAGACTGACACCAAGTAATTTTTCAGCTCCTCAGCCATTTCCTTGTTCCACATTACGATCTCTCCTGTGTCAATTTCTTGCGATCAGATGCCCATTTTTGCCTCTAATTTGCCCTTTCCATGTCGAAAGAAGCTCTTACAGTCTTTCTTTTTATTTAATCTTCTCACTCCTTACTTCTGTTTTTTTTTTTGCTCTCTGTTGGTCTTTACAAGTGTTACGACATGGTGGCGAATGCCTCTATTAATTAAACCAAACATCCAGGAAAGCTCAACTCACCTCGTAATCTATTAGAATATGAGTGACAGAGAACTCCCAAATTCCATTATTTAAAGAAAATAACGCCAATTTATTTTTAACTGTAAAAGTGAACATTACACCACAACTATTTACAACTTTATCCAGCTCCCACCCCCACCCCAACCACACAACTGCACCCACCTCTATAACAATATGCTGTTTCAATTAGACACTTATGAAGATTGCATCAACTTGATTTAAAAACCACACAGCCACTGCCGTCCTCTGTGATGTTACTCTCCTGGCTGCTGAATTCCCTGGGTCATCGTATTTCTGTTTCCTGTGAATATGTTTCATATGAAAAAATATCTATGATAGTGAGTATTTCCTAATTTCTTGCAGAGCAAGATGGTTGATCCCAGGCTTCTCCGTCTCGATTGCATCTGCTGCCTCCCCAATTTTCAAAATGTTCGCATTTTTATATACTCAGCATCAAATTGTCTCACTGGTTCAATGTTGGCAAAACAATAAATTCAATCTCGATTTGCTTTCAGTGACAGAGAGAGTGAAGGAAAGAGAGTGTTGCATGCAACAGGGTGACTGGTGGAGCAAGAGCCTTGTTTGGGCGTAGGTGCTGTAACAGATGTACAGAGAGTGTGAGGGAGTAGAGAGAATAGGGAGACATTTGTCCTGGCCGAGCGGGGAAGGTTATTGATGTTTGTCCTGTATTGATGGGCATTTCTTCAGATCATTTCAGCATCGGGGTGAGCCTCCCCAATGTCTTGTCCACGTCTATCACTAATAACAGCACAGAGCACATCCCACAGCTTCTTCAGAATATGTTTGCGTGGATCTTGCAAACAACAAGGAGGAACAAACATTGGTGCCTTACATATCTAAACCAAAACTGTTGTGCATCCGATTCTCTGGAAATTAGAGATGCAAATATCGTGGGTGCTGCAGTAATATTGAATGATCTAAAATTGCAACTTAACTGCGTTAACGAAATGATTGCTAATGCTGTGAAAAATACATTTCATAAGTGTGTATGAGGTAGGCTGAAGAGTATGTTATGAACCAAAGTAGAGAGCAGATTATTTCGGGCGTGGTGTTGTGTGGTCAGAAGGACTAATTACTTACCGTGCTCTGAGGAACCTATTGGGCAATCGTGACATTATATGTTGCATTTTACAAGGCGCCTGCAAGCAATATAGAATGTTTGAACATTACACTCAAATATCATGGAAACCCGAAGGCTAGAGGCTCAAGTGAATTGGAAAAATACAATATTACATTTAGTGTGAGACAGACTTTGCCTATTAGTGATAGAAATACTGTAAAGTCTGAAAAATACGTACATAACACTAAGTTACAAACACCAATTAAAGGAAAGGTGACTCATTGATGGTTTACGTAAGAAATTAATGATTGCATTAAATCTAAGGAAGCAGCTTCAGAAGAATTCCAGATATTGTGCAAACCTGAACATTCTGAGAGATTTACTTTGCTGAAAATAAGGCCGAAGAAAGTGTTAAGTAAATCAAAAAGAACATGAATACAAACAAACAGGAAACACACAGACTGCTCAAATAAAAACAAACAGGAAACACAAAGACTGCTCAAATCTAGGATCCATGTACCAAAGAAAACAAAAGTAAGGCCAAATGTGGAAATGTATAAGGGTTAGGACAATTCATTGTGGGGAACTAGGAAATGGCAGAGAAACTAACCATCTAGTTTGCATCTGTCTTCATGGAGAAAGCGCCAGGCAATCTCTGTGTAAAGCAAGTAATCACCTGGGATTTGTGGAACTAAAGACATAAAGTCAATTCATATCAGCAACAAGGTAGTACTTGAAAATGGAGCTAGATTGATCATTGCTAAGACTGATGGGCCAGATATACTTCATATCAAAATGTCAGAAATAAAACAACATATTAATTGAACTGTCAGTGACTGTGTTTTATTTTCCTGTAGATCCTGCAAAGACCATAAGCCCTTGTAGATCACTGGAAGGTAGTGAACGTGATCCATCTGTGTACACAGGGAAGAAGAGATAATGTGGAGAAGTGCAGAACAATTAATTTGACATATGTAGGGAAACAATTAGAATCCATTATATAAGAAGTCTTACTGGGTACTAAGAAATGAACAGCAATGTTGCAGAGAATCACAATGCATTTCTGAAAGATAAATCATGCCTGACAAACTTATTTGAATTTATTTCTTGCAGCATAGACCACGGACAACTAGTGGAAGTAGTGTATTTGGATTTTCAGAAGTCTGGGCGGGAAAACATTTCTGGCTGTAACAGCTGCTCCTTTTTTGAGGTATTTTAGGTGTCGAAGCTGATTTCCCCAAATTCCAGGAGCAGCAATTTCTGCTTTGTATGCTGTTGCATTGGTTTGGAACTTTGGGGAAAAAAGTCAAAGCAACAGCAGTTTTAAAAGGGAAAAGAACATACAAAGGAAGCACACGGTGAGGGGAAGCAACTGACAGGATAGCGTACCTGCACAGTTACTGCCTTTGCTGTTTGAATTCATGTATTGCTGGATATCAGAGTGCGTCTAGAAAAATTAACAAACAGTGAAATTTACAACTGGTTTGGAGGAACTGTTTGGGCAAAGTCCCCAGCCAGATAAGTGAATTGTTTTAACTGTGTCCTACAGAAAGTCTTCAGAATTTAGTAGAATGGATTCTTCCTTAATTATATGTTTTTTGAGATATGTCCCTTGATTAATCATAAAATATAAGCCATAAATATTAATTTAACCTGGGGCAGTGTTTTGTAGAGGAACAAGACAGTTTTGTTTTTCTGGGTCTGTAGATTGTGAAGGAGCACAAATGGCCTTGGTAGAATCATATGCACTTCTTGTCAGATGTAGGAGTTTAAAAAGGATTTGAGGGTTACTGCGGACTATATCTGCAATAAATGCTTCTAGTTGCGAATCCTATCAGATCGAATGGATCGGTTGGAGAGACAGTTAGAGACAACGAAAAATTTGTAACAGCAACAGTATGTGATGGATGACAGTTATAGGAAGGGGGGAAAGTCTCAGATGCAGTCACATAGATGGGTTAACTCCAAGAAACGTAAGAGAGGTAAGCAATTAGTGCAGGAGTCTTCTGGGGCTGTCCCCATTTCAAACAAATATGCTGTTTTGGAAAATGTGGGGTGTGATGGATTCACAGGGGAACATAGCACGAATAGGCAAGTTTCTGGTATTGAGACAGGCTCTAATGCAACAAGGAGTATGTCGGATTCCATGAGGTCAATTGTGTTAGGGGACTCCCTAGTCTGAGGAACAGACAGACGTTTCTGTGGACAGCAGAGAAAAAAACAGAATGATGTGTTGCTTCCCTGGTGCCAAGATCAAGGATGTCTCAGAAAGGGTGCAGAATATTCTCACGGGGGAGAGGGGCCAGCAAGAGGTCATTGTCCACATTGGAACCAACGATATAGGAAGGGAAATTTTGAGAATCTTGACGGAGATTGCAGTGTGTTAGGCAAAAATTTTAAAAGGAGGTTCTCGAGAGTTGTAATATCTGAATTACTCCCGGCGTTGCGAGCTAGTGAGAGCAGGAATAGGAGGATAGAGCAGATGAATGCATGGCTATGGAGCTGGTGTATGGGAGAAGGATTTGCATTTTTAGATCGTTGGAATCTCTTTTGGGGTAGAAGGGACCTATACCAGAAGGACAGATTGCACCTAAATTGGAAGGGGACGAATATACTAGCAGGGATATTTGCTTGAGCTGCTCGGGAGGGTTTAATCGAGTAAGGGGGGGGGTGGAGGGGGGCAGGGAGATAGTGAGGAAATAGATCAATCTGAGATTGGTACAACTGCGAACAGAAACAAGTCCAACAGTCAGGGCAGGGAAATACAAGGTAGTACTAATAAAGTAAACTGCATTATTTAAATGCAAGGTCCTAACAGGGAAAGCAGATGAACTCAGGGCATGGTTAGGAACATGGGACTGGGATATCATAGCAATTACAGAAACATGGCTCAGGGATTTGCAGGACTGTCAGCTAAATGTTCCAGGATACAAATGCGACAGGAAAGATAGAAAGAGAGGCAGGAGAGGAGGGGGAGTGGCATTTTTGATTAGGGTTAGCATTACAGCTGTACTGAGGGAGGATATTCCTGGAAATATATCCAGGGAAGTTATTTGGGTAGAACTGAGAAATGAGAATGGGATGATCACCTTATTGGGATTGTATTGTAGACCCCCTAATAGTGAGAGGGAAATTGAGAAACAAACTTGTAAGGTGATCTCAGCTATCTGTAAGAAAGTAGGGTGATTATGGTAGGAGATTTTACCTTTCCAAATATAGACTGGGTCTGCCATAGCCTTAAGGGTCGAGATGGAGAGCAATTTGTTAAGTGTGTACAAGAAAATTTTCTGATTCAGTATGTGGACGAACGTACTAGAGAAGGTGCAAAACTTGACCCACCCGAGGGAAAAAAAGGCAGGGCAGGTGACTGAGGTGTCAGTGGACGTGCACTTTGGGGCCAGCTGCCATAATTCTGTTAGATTTAAAGCAATTATGGAAAAGGGTAGGCCAGATCTAAAAGTTGAAGTAGAAAATTGGAGAAGGGCCAATTTTGACAGTTTTAGGCAAGAACTTTCAAAATTTGATTGGGGGCAGATATTCACAGGTAAACGGACGGCTGGAAAATGGGAAGTCTTCAGAAATGAGATAACAAGAATCCAGAGAAAATATGTTCCTGTTAGGATGAGTGGAAAGGCTGGTAGGTATAAGGAATGCAGGATGACTAAAGGGTTTGGTTAATAAAGAGAAGGAAGCATGTGTCAGGTATAGACAGGTTAAATCGAGCGAATCCTTAGAAGAATATAAAGGCAGTAGGAGTATACTTAAGAGGGAAATCATGAGGGCAAAAGGAGGACATGAGATAGCTGTAGCAAGTAGAAGCTGTAGCAAAGGGTTTTTACAAATATATTAATGACAAAATCATAACTCGGGAGAGAATAGGGCCCCTCAAAGATCAGCAAGGCGAGAAAATGCGGGAGATACTAAACGAGTATTTTGCATAAGTATTTACTGTGGAAACGGGTATGGACGATATAGAATATCAGAAAATAGATGGTTACACGTTGAAAAACGTCCATATGAGGAGGAAGTGCTGGATGTCTTGAAATGGGTAAACGTGGATAATTCCCCATGACCTGAACAGGTGTACCATAGAACTCTGTCGTAAACCAGAGAAGTGATTGCTGGGCTTCTTGCTGAGACATTTGGACCGTTGATAGTCACAGGAGAGGTGGTAGAAGACTGGAGTTTGGCAAACGTGGTGCCACTTTTTAAGAAGGGTGGTACGGACAAGCCAGGGAACTATAGACCAGTGAGCCTGACGTCAGTGGTGGGCAAGTTGTTGGAGGGAATCCTGAAGGACAGGATGTACATGTATTTGGAAAGACAAAGACTGATTAGGGATAGTCAACATGGCTTTGTGCGTGGGAAATCATATCTCGCAATCTTGATTGAGTTTTTTGAAGAAGTAACGAAGAGGATTGATGAGGGAAGAGCAGTAGATGTGATCTATATGGACTTCAGTAACGCGTTCGACAAGATTCTCCATGGGAGACTGATTCGTAAGATTAGATCTCATGGAATACAGGGACAACTAGCCAATTGGATACAAAACTGGCTCAAAGTTTGAAGACTGAGTGTGGAGGTGGAGGGTTGATTTTCAGACTGGAAGCCTGTGACCAGTGGAGTACCACAAGGATCAGTGCTGGGTTCTCTTTTTTGTCATTTACATAAATGATTTGGCTGCGAGCGTAGGAGGTATTGTTAGTAAGTTTGCAGATGACACCAAAATTGGAGGTGTAGTGGACAGCGAAAAAGGTTACCTCAGATTACAACAGGATCTTCAGATGGGCCAATGTGCCTAGAAGTGGCAGATGGAGTTTAATTCAGACAAATGCGAGATGCTGCATTTTGAGAAAGCAAATTTTAGCAGGACTTATGCACTTAATGGTAAGGTCCTGGGGAGTGTTGCTGAACAAAGAGACCTTGGAGTGTAGGTTCATAGCTACTTGAAAGTGGAGTCGCAGGTAGATAGGATAGTGAAGAAGGCGTTTTGTATGCTTTCCTTTATTGGTTAGAGTATTGGAGTTGGGAGGTCATGTTGCGGCTGTATTGCACACGAGTTAGGCCACTGGTGGAATATTGCCTGTAATTCTGGTCTCCTTCCTATCGGAAAGATGTTGTGAAACTTGAAAGGGTTCAGGAAAGTTTTACAAGAATGTTGCCATGGTGGGAGGATTTGAGCTAAAGGGAGAGGCTGTACAGGCTGGGACTGGTTTCCCTTGAGCGTCGGAGGCTGAGGGGTGCCCTTCTTGAGATGTACAAAATTATGAGGGGCATGGACAGGGTAAAGAGACAAAGTTTTTTTCCCTGGGTTGGGAGACTCCAGAACTAAAGGGTTCAGGGTGAGAGGAGAAAGATGTTGGGTGGCACGGTGGCACAGTGGTTCGCACTGCTGCCTCACAATTCCCGCCACAGGCGACTCTCTGTGTGGAGTTTTCACATTTTCTCCGTGTCTTCGTGGGTTTCCTCCCACAATCCAAAAATGTGCAGGTTATGTAAATTGGCTATGCTAATTTGCCCATAGTGTTAGGTGAAGGGGAATGAGTCTGGGTGGGTTGCGTTTCAGCGGGTCCGTGTGGATTTGGTTCCACACTGTAAGAAATCTGATCTAAATGTAAAAGAGACCTAAGGGGCAACATTTTCACACAGACAGTGGTACGTGTATGGAATGAGCTGCCAGAGGATGTGGTGGAGGCTGGTACAATTGCAGCATTTTAAGGCATTTGGATGGTTACATGAATAGGAAGAGTTTGGAGGGATATAGGCCGGGTGCGGGCAGGTGGGACGAGATTGGGTTGGGATATCTGCTAGACATTGACGGATTGAACTAAAGGGTCTGTTTCCATACTGTACATCTCTACGACTCTATAACTCACACAGTGAGTTCTTAAATGCAATTACTTTGATTGGTAATTGGAGGAATACGTGTAATTGGAAAGTTAAACTTAGGTTGGATTTTGTTTAAGGGAATAGGAATATAGAGGGAAAGACATCATGTCGCAGTTGCATAGAGTGTTGGTGAGAATGTACCTGAGTTATTGAGTGCAGTGTTGGTGACCTAATCTAAGAAAGATTACACTGATCAATGTACATGCTCCAGATTAATTCCACAGATGACAAGATTTTCTGATGGAGCGAGTTGTCTTGCAACCTCTCCAGTTTCAAAGCATGAGAGGTGATCGCAGTGAAATTTCAAAAATCTATGATGCATGTGATGAGGTGGAAATAAACAGGATGTTTCTCTAGCTGTCTACTCTATATTAAAGGCAAATAATGACAGGATAAGGGATATGCCATTTAAGGCCGTAATAAGGCAGAAATTCTTCCCTCGGAGGGGACTGACTAATACAGGGGCATGGAAGCCTGTTGGCAGGGCAAGATAAAGGAGAATCCCCAGATATTCTTCACGTATATCAAGTAAAACAGAACAGCCAGGGAACATGTAGGGCCTATTAGTGACTTGCAAAGTTGCATCCAAACTCAACTTCATGGTAGAAGGGTGTTTTTGTGACTGGAACCCAATTTCCCCTGGTGTACCGCAGAGATCAATGCTGTGCCCCTTATTATTTGTGGTATTCATAAGTGATGTGAATGTGAAGTGGGTAGGGGGAGTGTGTGAAGTAAGTTTGTGTTTGACACAAAGATTGGCTGGGTGGTTGGCAGTGAGGAGGAAGGTCTTATGATACAGGAATATACAGATGGAATGGTCAGATGGTCAGATCAATGGCAGATGGAATGTAACCCTGATAAATATGAGGTGATACACTTCGGAAGAAGGAACCAGACAGGGGAGTACTCAAAGAATGGCACCTCACTAGGAAGCTCAGAGGGTGCCTCTCCACACATTTCTGAATGTGACTGGAAGTGATAATTGATGAGTTCAGCATTATTGTAGACAAAGCATTTATTCATTGACCCAAAGGTTATACGAATTTTATATGGCACTTTGGTTAGGACAAATGAAATATTGTGTGCAGTTCTGGGAGCCACATTACAGGAAGGATGTGATTGCTCTGGATGAGGTGCAGAGGAGATTCACCAGGATGTTCCCTGGGATGGAGCATATGAACTGTGGAGAGAGGCTGGGTAAGCTCGAGTTATTTATTTGGAGCAGAGGAAGTTGAGTTGGTAAGTAATTCAGGTATAATATTACAAGGGGCATGGACAGGGTGAATAGACAACAGCTGTTCTTTTTAGTCAAAGTTTCAGCTTCCTTACAGTCTGAAAACAGGAAATGGAGAATGGAGAACAGAGAAACATGACACAACTACTTCACTTCTGTCTTCACAGAAAAATACATAAACAAAGCCTTCCCAGCAATAGGAGTCTGAGGAGGAAATTATGTTGAATGAAATTAGTAAATAAAATAATTTGGTGAAATTATTGGAACCGAAAATAACGGGCATAGAAAAAAAATCAACACAGATTGATGAAATGGGAAAGATATTTGAGAAACTGACTGGTGGATTAATTACAGAAAAAAAATAATAGAGGCATTGAACTTGGATTTTCAGCAAGAATTTTAATAGAGTCCCAAGCCTCGTGTGCAAAGTAAAAGCAATTGGGATGGGGGTAATATATGAACATGGTGTTAAAATGGGAGTGTTGACAGGAAACAATGAGGAGGAATAAATGGATGGGTTTCAGTTTGGAAGGCTCATGAGGCATCGCAATGATTGATGCTGGGCGCCAGATATTCACAATACATCACAAACATCTCGTTGAGGGAATCAAATGCAAAGTTTCCAAGTCTGCTGACGGAACTAGGATTTTGAAAATTGAGGATGATGTGAAAAAATCTTCAAGGCGATTGAAACAAATGGAGTGAATGATTAAATTTGTGGCAGATGAAGAGCAGTGTGTATAGATGTGATGTTGTCTACTTTGTTGGGGAACACTAAAATGCCAGCCAACCATTTAAAAAGGGAGTGGTTGCGAAATGTCGATCTATGAAGACACTTTTCCTCTATTATTGTTTGGACAGACCTCTGATATCCATGCAGGGCAGCGAGTTCTGAAGACAGAAGCCAATACTGGAAATACATTGACACAGAGACCAGTTTACGCAGACCCATCATGTGGGGAGCTGTAACATTGAAAAGGATCTGGGATCTCCGTTGTACACCAGTCACTGAAGCAATATTGCAGGAGCAGAAAGCAGTCAGGAAGATAAATGTACAGGACTTTGGTTAGGCCACATTTGGAGTACTGTGTGCAGTTCTGGTCGCCTCACTTTAGGAAAGATGTGGAAGCTTTGGAGAGGGTGCAGAGAAGATTTACCAGGATGTTGCCTGGAATGGAGAGTAGGTCGTACGAGGATAGGTTGAGAGTTCTCGGCCTTTTCTCGTTGGAACGGCGAAGGATGAGGGGTGACTTGATAGAGGTTTATAAGATGATCAGAGGAATAGATAGAGTAGACAGTCAGAAACTTTTTCCCCGGGTACAACAGAGTGTTACAAGGGGACATAAATTTAAGGTGAAGGGTGGAAGGTATAGGGGAGATGTCAGGGGTGGGTTCTTTACCCAGAGAGTGGTGGGGGCATGGAATGCGCTGCCCGAGGGAGTGGTAGAGTCAGATTCATTGGCGACCTTTAAGTGGCATTTGGATAGGTACATGGATGGGTGCTTAATCTAGGATAGAAGTGCGGCACAACATCGTGGGCCGAAGGGCCTGTTCTGTGCTGTATTGTTCTATGTTCTATGTTCTATGTTCTATAAATGGGGTGTTGACCCTCATTCAGGTGGACTTGACTCCAGGAGTAAGGGTGTCTAAGTGCAGCTGTACAGGCCTTGGTGAGACCGCAACTCGAACATTGTGCAGTATTGTGTGCAGTTTTGGCCTCCGTACCAAATAACGTACAAACCTGAATTTGAGGGAGTGCAGCAAAGGATTACCAGACTGATCTCTGGGATGACAGACTTTTTGTGAGAGCAGAGTTTGGGGTGACTGAGCCTGTATCCCATGGGGTTGAGGAAAATGAGTGGAGATCTCAGAGGAATATATAAAACACTGACAGAGTTAGGTAGATTGGAAACAATGATGATAATTCCCCTGGCTGGGACGTCTAAAACAAGGAGCCACAGTATTAGGTACAGACAGGTCACATTGCATTTAGATAAGAATAATTATATGCACTCAGAGACTGGTGAACCTGGGAATTCTCTCTCACATAAGGCTGTGGAAGACAAGGCATTAAAGACTATAAAGGATGTCGAGACACCGAAGGGGTGGTGGAGAGAGCAGGAGTATGGTGTAGAAATAAATGTTCAGTCATCATTATATTGAACTGGACAGCAAATTCGACAGATCAAAGGGACTACCGCAGTTCCTATTTAATAGCTTCACAAGGTTAATCACATTAAGGGATGTGAACAGTGAGTGGGGCAAGTGCATTGAGGAGATGTTCAGACATTAACTAGAATGGGGCAGGCTCAATGTGCTGTATGGCCTATTCCATTTCCGATGTTTCTGTACGGTCTGTGGGAAAACTCTGTAAATGTTGTCACAAGTTCGCAGATGTTAAGAAGGGGGTCTCTGCCGGCTCAACATGACTGTGTTTCCAGTTCCCTTTTCCATACTGAGGCTGGGTGTTCTGTCCGGTTTTATCCTTGAAGACCTCGGAGCAGTTTGATACAATAGAGTGTCTTTCTTGGCCTTTTCAGAGACCATTCAAGTGTTTATCACATGTCTGTGTGTTTGGTGTCACATTTAGGCCAGACCAGGAAAGCACAGGAGATTCACTTCCTGAAAGTACATTGGAAAAGAAAATTGTTGTTTACAATCGACATTGACTTCAAGGTCACTTCAAGGTCTCGATATTTTATTAATTGCTTTTAACTTCCACCAGCTGCCAGAGCATTAGCCTGGTCTTGATTATTAATCCAGTGACTTTTCCAAAACAGCATCATCTCCACATGGGGACCTATTTGAAGCCACACTGAGCAAGTTATGTCTGTGCTGCTTGACAGCTCTGTCAAAATGAACTCCAAATTTGACTATCGTGATGAGACTGAGGGGGTTGGAATTGGTCAGATTGTAATTATTCCCCGCTTAGGAACTGGACATAGCTGAGTCATTTTCCATATTGCCAGGGAGATGTCAGAGTTAGAGCTGGAAGGAAACAGCTTCCCCAGGGACAGGGATAGTGAGAGTTGGAGCTGCCTTTTTTTAGAGACATGAAATGGCCAAAATTTAAAAGTCTACTTCAGTTGTCTGTTTTTGAAAAGCCACAAAATAGCCAGACATTAAAATAGATTGCTTCAGCATTCGCGAAAAAAGTGACTTTGAGAAGGAAATAATTCCAAGGCCAAAGAATGGATAATCTGATTCGCAAGATTCTGAAACATGCTAACATAGTGATAAAGAAGGTTCTTGTTGCGAAAAATTGATGATTTGTAACAGAACACAGATGAAATAATGAAATTGTAGCACAAAAACTCTGAAGAATCACTACAAAAGGTAACTTATTCTGATCTCAGTAAGGATTCTTTTCATCCTCAAAAACAGCAACTCAAGTTATCTTTCAGAAGCCAGGTTGGCCTTTGAAACTGTTTACAATCGTAAAAAGTTCTAGTTAAATATTTGGTGAATAATCATGGACACAGATTTCAACGTAATTATAAAACCTTAAACAGATGCCTGGCATGTCTTGTCCAATTCGCTAAGAAAAAGATTAACAGTAGAAATAATAATAATATTACGAATTTTGTATCAGAATCAACTTTTTAATGTAAAATGTGAGAAGTGGTAGCCTGCCCAATGGAGAATAGAATTTATGCAATCCTTCAAAATAAACAATGAGTCACTGGAGGGTTTGCCTCTTCTATTAATTAAGGACTCGGTTCATTGTGTTATCCCAGTATTGGCGGGAGCATCAATGACTAGACTAACAGGGATCAGTAGCTCGAGAGACAGGGGGAGGAGAGATCAGAATCTGAGGACATTAGACTGGAATGTTCCATTAATGGATCAGAATCTGAGAACCTTAGACTGGAATATTACAACAGACAGGAGTTTATCCTGTGGTTTTTTTCTACCTTTCTCAGCCTTGGATGTCATTAGCATCACGGATCGAAGATATCCTTTGGATTATTCAAGGTGGTTACTATCCCATCCTCGCTATAGTTGGTGTTCCTGGAACAGAATTATTGTGATCAACCCTGAGAGTGTTGTTGTGATAGTATTTGGGGTATTGTGCACAGATTTTCTCTCCTTTATAAGGAACAATCCTCTTGGCAGAAAGAGTATAAAGGAGTTTCGCCTGACTAATTGTTGGAATGATTGTACCATCGGGAGTGCATGAGGATTAATCTGTGGCGCTTTGAAGAATAAGAGGTGATTGCATTGAACTCAAGGTGATGGACAGTCACTCATTATATTCCAAACAGAACTAAAACGGTGATAAATTCCATGTTTTTTTTAACTTGGTTTACATGATTCTCGATGGCTTAAAAGACTCTGAGAACGTTCCTCTCACTCCACACCACTCCCCATTTCGATTGAGAGAGAGAGAGAGCCAGTCTTTAACTGAACTCTTCCAACATTAATACAGTGCATTTGGTGTGTGATCATACATATAACTTCACGTTATCCACCATCGCAACAGGAGCCACAATACCTTCATTCTATAACAATTTAACAATCCCCACCAGCTTCTGACCCCCATGGAGAACATGGATCTGTCTTCTTGGAGATGGAAGATGCCTCCTTGAGGCTTGGCACAAAACATTTGGCTTCCTCCCTCACTGTTCGCAAAATACGTTAAAGTATCATTTGTTCCACAGGCAATGGAGCCACGAGGAACATTGTGAGCAGTCTATGAGTGCAGTCTCTGCTCCATTCGTTTTCCAGGTTGGAGCATCAATAACACCCTCCTATTCCTGTGTAAGTGTCTCGAGAGGTGAATGGTCTCCTACTGGTTCCATAGAACAGGTTTAGGGGTCTTACTGGACTCTGCCTGTTCCTGTTTAACAGCTCAATGTACTGATCAGACGCCTCCTCTTCTGTGGAACACGCAGGAGGATTGAATGGGCTGTCCGTCTTCTTGTTCAGTCATTTCGATGGGCTGAATAGTTTCTACATATCCGGGTGTAACCAGCTTGAGGTGCTGAATGAGCTCCTCTTTTAACTGTGGAAATGTGCAGTCCCTGGCCGTTCTGTTACATGAATGTTACCGACACTTTAACAGCACAAAAGTGAATGTTGTTCGGGTCTTGCTGAATATGGACACAGACCCGTTCAGGAGCTGAGTGCGGACAAAATATTCCGAATATTGTGTGATCTTCAGTGATCACTCCGCTTCTGATCTTGAGATAAATGGGGGGCGTCGGAATGGGGGCACATAGACGTTGACGAAGGAACTGAAGATGTTTGTGCTGAGGAAAGTTAATCTGAGGATCTCGTGAAGCGATGTCCCGGGATTGAGAGGATTGTCGGCCACCGACCACAAACATCTTCCTTTGTGCTCTGACAGACCCCAACCAGTGAGGAGGTTAGACCTGATTCTCAATAAGCTCAAATAAGTAGGTGGTCCCGATAACACCCGCAGTCATCTACTGCCTTGATATCAAGGCCATTCAGTCTTTCCTGAGCCCCTGTGTTCACCTCTTGTTCATATCAATAGGTGACAGTGTACGTGTAGAGAGTGTTTTCCTCTCACAGAGGGTAATCAATGTCAGGAATTATCTGAACTAGAGAGTTAGGGGAGCTACATCACTGAAAGTATTTAAAGAGGTGGTACATGAATCTTTGACCTGTCAGTGAGCTGAGGAGTGTGAAAAACTGGGCATTAAGGAGGAGTTAATGCTAACAGTAGATCAGCCATTATCAAATACAATGGCTTGACCGTCCAAATTACATATTCCTGTTCCTTATGTTTTCATTTTCTGTAATTTCAAAGTAAATGGCTGTAATTTCCCTGGATGTACTGTTATTGTATGCTGTAATCAGAGAGAACAAAGCATTTTTGCATCATCTCTGAGTGAGGTATGGAGCTTTATTCATAACGAATCCTGGTCTAGACCAAGACCAACAAATGAAGCACAAGTTGCAGAGAGGGGACACTCTGTAAACAGACCAGTGGCATCTTTCAAAACCAGCCTGGATTTCCAAGTAACATTTTCCAATCCGTACCAATCTGAGTGTGACAGTTGTGAGTGATTTAATGAAATCCTGTGGTACTGTGGACCAGGTATTTGGAGCAAGTGGCCCCCATCTGCACCTTGCAGGAGCTGTATGAGGCTGAATGCACCATAGTAACACGGGACTGTGGAGCAAGAGTGGGTCATCAGACACTTTGTCACTGCTCTTCCATGAACTATCATCTGATTAAGGTCTCAGCAGCACTTTTCTGTCAGTACCATTTCCCTACATTCATTTTTCTTTCAAATGTCTTACATAGACAACTTTGAACAAATGGAAATATCCAAGCATCACAATCGTCTGTGGAAGGGAATTCACACCTTAACAACCCTTTGAGAATCTCTTGTTTGTGTTCTGACCAATGTTGGAGGGTCACTCATGTCTTTTCCCACTCCTCTATTGGTGAAAGCAAATTTTAAATGTAACCAGTTGAGTGCTGTGCCCAATGATATAGGTATCCGACTGGGTAATTTTCTGGAAAAATCTGAGACACAGAAAGTTGAACTGTGAAAAAATGGTAAAATCATAGAGTGTCCCAAATATGTTTCTGACTTTGAACTTATTCTGCTCACACAAATGTCTGGGAATGCGGATTTCTTCCCGGAACAGTTGGATTTGGCTGAATTCCCTTTGTTTCGAGCTGTGCAGAGATTCCTATGAATCCTCATCAGGAATCCTCCACGAATGGTAAAGATGACTCAGGATTTTACTGCTCTTACACCTTGTTTTCAGGCAGAACAAAGTAAGGTAGAGACACCAATTGGCTGCTGCTTCTGAAGCAAGTAATATTTTTCTCCGTCTCTGTGTGGAAAAATACAAGAATGTCAACTGAACACCAAAGTGGACCATGTTCACTCTCCATGTACATTCTCTGGAGTGGATTATATTAGACTGTATGCTGTATGCAGCATCATTGCTGTTGTTGTGCACAGTGCCTTTCATTAGCAAAAGAAAATAATGTGCCCGTTTTATGATTTGATGAGATGCTTATATGCATCAGCGTAATTTTTAAAAATGGGTTGATATCTTCATAAGATTTGTGTTAATACCAATGCATCTCATTCAAAAAATTATTATCTAGCTTTAGACTTCTTAACAAGAGAAAATATGTATCCAGCTGAAAGACTTCTCTGAAAATCGTGGTTCAGTAAGATTTCTCATCTCAGATCTAAACAGATAATCCCCGATAACAAAAGGCCTTCATTTCAGGAATGAGTAAAGGGAAGCATCTTTGAACATCTTTGAAAGGAATTGACTCCTTTTTTTTTAGTTTAGAGGATCAGAACTGCACCCAGTGTATCTGATGTGGTCTCAGCAATCCTTGCACAGATACAGTGAAATATTCCTAATTAAACCCAATACCCGTTGCCACAAACATTATCATTCCACTTACTTTCCGAATCACTTGCTGCATCTGCAGACAGACTTCATATGATTCATGTACCAAGAATATGAAAAACATCTGCATCACAGAGTTCTGCAATCTCTCTCCATTTAAATTGTTCCCGACTGCAATAGACAACTCACATTATATTATTCCTGCTGAGGGTATGCTCACTAACCTACCCTGTCTACATCATAATGCAGATTCACTACCTCCATTTGAAGATCAATTGAATGATCATTTTGGTGTCCGAGGTAGTTCAGCTTTGATCCATTCAGTCCCTTTATCGAGATATTTTACATAGATTATTGATCAGTGATGACCCTACAGTGATCTCTGAGTCAAAACTTGTTACAGTTTTGTTTAAAAAAGTCATATATCACTACTGTCTATTTCCTGTTAGCGACAGCTTCCCTGTTCCTGTGCAGCAGTTCAGGCGGGTTGAATGGCCTCATCCTGGGCTGTGTAATGTACTCAACGAGCTGAATTACTTCATCATATATTTCTGTGTAATTCTTTTTGAGGGGCAGAATGGTCTCCTCCCGTGTCATTGTAACGATCTAGTCAGGCTGAATGGGATAGTCCTCGACCCTGTAATCGCACTCAGTGGTGGATTGAGGGAACAACACATGGGGTAGGGACAGCAGTATATCTCTGTAACGGCAGGGAGCGTGGATTGAGGGAACAACACATTGGATAGGGGCAGCAGTTGGCCATTTGGTGGCACCATTCAGAATGCTCATGGCTGATCCGAGTGTGTCTGACCATCCGTCTCCTGTCTGTTCCCAATAAACATTGACTTTCCTGTCCGGCAAAGATCAGTCAAACTCAAACTAAAATACCTAAATTAACCGAGTCTCCACTGCTCCCTGAGGATGAGGACACCACAGATAGCACAACATTAAAGGGAAAGGGACATCCTTCTTTCATTGTGGGACACATTTTTTAAAAACTGTGTTAACCTCATATCAAATCACTGCCCCTTTTCGAATATAGTGGTACAATAACTAGGAATAGACATTAACCATTCTGCCCTCCAATCTTTTCCCACATTACCACTGACTGTTTCCAATCAAATATGTTGCTGCTGCTGTCTCAGGAAGAGAATACCTGATAGCATAACACCACACAAACATTAAAAAAGGATCAGAATTAGGCCATTTGGCCTATCGAGTCTGATATACTTTAAAGCCATTTCTATAATGTTCCTCAACATCATTCTCTTACCTTCTCCCAGAATCCTTGATCTCCTTATAAATCAGAAACTTATTTATTTGTGTCCTAATGGCACTGACGTCTGTGTCTTAATGTGTACTTAAGTGTGTGTTTGTCCATGTACTTGCTACTTTTGTATTTGTGTGACTATATCTGTCTGTCTTTGTATCAGCCTGTGTGTTTCTATCTGTGTTTGTGTCTATTTGTGTGTGACTGTTTATGTCTTTGTGTGCTTCTCCGTGTGTGCATGCTTATCTCCTTGTATGCATTGTGCATGTTAGTATATTGGGGTGTTTACCAATACGTCTGTGTATTTCAATGCCTGCATCTCTGTGCAATGGGGTATCTGTTCATCTGCGAGTGAGAGAGATGAGGTTGGAACTGACAGTAGGTTTGAATTGAGAATTGCTCTTTACTAAACACTGCTCCTTATTTGGTTGGTGGGACGTGGATGTTTCCGAATCTCCACACAAGGCCTCCTGGTCCTCTCCGGCTCACTCCAGGATCCTCCCCACATATCAGCGTAGGGGGATGAGGGAACGGATATCTGGCACTCCACCACCCGGCGTGGCACGTTCTGTCCTATTCCAGGCTGTTTCTCCTGGAAAGGGAAGGAAGGAGTGTGGGTGGAAGTGGATGGTCCTGCTGTTCGTGCTGGACTCGGTGAGGTGTGATATGGAGAGGTGGCCGGAGGGAGTCTGTCCATAGTGTTGTATCCATGTCGTGCTATTAGTGTGCGGGGCTATTGCATCAGGGACAGAAAATGTGAGGGATGGAAGGTGCTAAATTCAACAGTGAGAGTGGTCGTGCTTGAACCTTATTGGAGTTAGAGTGTGAGCCTTGGTCGAGGGTAGGTGCTATAAGAGACATACAGTGAGTGTGAGGGAGCAGTGAGAATATACGGAGACACTTATCCTGACAGAGCGGACTGGATATTGATGCTTGTCCTGTATTGCTGGACATGTCTTCAGATCATCTCAGCATCGAGGTGAGCCTCCCCGAATGTCTTATCCAAGTCTATCACTAATAACGACACAGGCTCTGTCCCTCAGATTCTATAGAATGGGTTTGGGTGGGTCTTACAAATAGCAAGGAGAAACAAATTTGTTGTGTTATATATCTGAACCAAAACTGTCGCGCAAATATTTTGCATCATATGCTCTGGAAATTATATATGCAACTATACTCAAAGGGAAGCTATGACATAGTGATATTATCGCTGGGCTCTTAACCCAGAGTCCCAGGTAATGTTCTGGGGGCATGGTTTCAAATCCTGCCATGGCAGATAGTGTAATTTGAATTCAATATGTATCTGGAATCAAGGGTTTATGATGATCAGGAATCCATTCCTGATTGTTGGAAAAACTCATCTGGTTCACTCATGTCCTTTAGGGAAGGAAACGGCTGTTCTTATCTGATGTGGCCTGCATGTCACTCCAGATCCAAGGCAACGCTGTTGACTCTTAACTGCCGTCTGGAATGGCCATTAAATGCTGGTTATCCAGCTAAGCCCCCCATCCAGTGAATGTGTAACAAATACTCGTGGGTTCTGCAGTAATAATGAATGGTGTCAAGTTGCATTGAAACTGAATTAACTAAGTGACTGCTAATGTTGTGAAAAATAAATTCCTTAAGTGTATATCAGGTAGGTTGGAGAGTATGCTGTGAACCAAACTAGAGAGCAGATTATTTCTGATTTCGTGTTGTGTGATATTGATTAAGGATGATCAGCCATGATCATATTGATTGGTGGTGCAGGCTCAAAGGGCAGAATGGCCTACTCCTGCACCTATTGTTTATTATCTATTGTGTGATCAGAAGGACTAATTACTAACCTTCCTCTGAAGCAGCTTTGGAGGAATAGTGACATTAATATGTTGTATTTTACACGGCGTCTGTATTCAATGTGGAATGGTTGAACATTCTGGTCAAACATCATGGAAGCCCAGAGGTTAGAGGGTCAAGTTCGCTCCAGTGAATTGGGAAAGTACAATATAACTTTCAGTAGGAGAACAATGGTTGTTAGACCCATATAGTATTACCGCACGGAGACAGGCCATTCGGCCCAAACTGGTCCATCCCGGAAAAAGCATCCATTCACACTAACCCCATTTCCCCGCCATTTCCCTGTATCCTTCTAATCCTTTCCTAACTCTGTATTTGTCCAAATGTATTTTAAATTTTGTGAATGTACCCGCCTCAACTACAGCTGTCAGCTCATCCCATATGCATACCACCCTGTGTGTAAAAGAAATTGCCCCTCAAGTTCCCTTTTACTCTTTCCCCTCTGACCTTAAATTGATGCCCTCTAGACCGTGATTGCCCAATCCTGGGGAAAAAAAGACTGAGTGCATTGACTCTATCCATGTCTCCCATGATCTTACACACTACTATCAGATCCCCCTCAGCCTCATACATTCTAAAGTACAAACTCCTAGCTTGTTCAACCTCTCACTATAACTCAGACCATTGAGTCTTGGCAACATCCTTGTAAATTTCTTCTGCACTCTTTCCAGTTTAATAACATCCTTCCTCGAGCAAAGTGAACAAAATTGAACATGGCGCGACAAGTATGGACTCACCAACATCTTGTATAACTGCAACATAACTCCCTAATTTCGATACTCAGTGCTCTAACTGATGAAGGGCAGTGAGTCAAAACCCTGGGACTCCACTTACAGAAAATCGTGCACCTGAATTCCAAGGTCACTCTGTTCCACTGCACTCCTTAAGGCCCTGCCAGTCACCATGAAACTCCTGCTTTCTAAAATGCAAGAACTTACACTTATCTGAATTAAACTCAATTTGTCTTTTCTCTGCCCAATTCCCCACCTGATCAAGGTACTGCTGTAATTTCTGAGATTTCTGATAACCTTCCTCACTGTCCACGATACCACCTATTTTAGTGTCACCTTCAAACTTACAAATCATACCTGTACATTCTCATCTAAATCATAGATATGTGTAATATATGAATATATAGTCCCAGCACCTATCCCTAAGGCATTCCACTCATCACAGGCCTCCGGTCCAACCAGCATCCTTTCACGATTGCCCTCTTGTTCCTATCATCAAGCTAATTTTGGACCTAATTTGCCTACTCCCCCTCAATTCCATGTGATCTAACCTTCCAGAGCAGCGTACCATGTGGAACCTTATTGAAGGCCTTACTGAAATCTATATATACAGCCATGTCCTTGCCAAACTTACTGGTCACTTCATCAATGCAGTCTAACAAACTTGTGAGCCATAATCCTCCATTCACAAGGCCCTGTCTTTCCAAATGCATGTATATCTTCTCCCTCAGAATCTTGTCAAATAACTTACCTGCTACAGATTTTAGGTGTACTGGTCTATAGTTCCCCGGTTTTTATTTGTAGCCCTTTTTGAATAACAGCACAGCATTCACTACCCTCCAGTCCTCCAGGACCTTACCCATTGACGACCGATGATGCAAGAGTACCAACCAGGGCCCCCGCTATTTCTATCCTGTCCTCCTGCAGTGTTCCTGAATATATATGGTCAGGACCAGGAGATTGATAGAAATACTACAAAGTCTGAAAAATATATCTATTTATTTCAGGTAAAACACCCAAGCGTGAGAAAGTGAGTTAACAATGATTATCAAAATAAATTAAAGATCACACGAATCACAGGAAGTAACTTCAGAAGAATTCCAGACATTGTGGAATCCTGAGAATTCTCAGAAAATTACGATCCAGAAAAGCAGGGCCATGAAACGGGTAAGGAAATCAAAAAGGGAACATGCATACAAACAAAAAGGAACACAAGGACTGCATAAATTTATGATCTATATTTCAAAGGAAAGAGAAAAGCATAGTCAAATGTGGAAATCTGCAATCAGGAGAGACGAGTTTATTATGGATAACAGAGAAATGGCCAAGCAAATAACCAGTTACCTCACATCTGTCTTCATGGAGGAAGATCCAGAAAATCACCCAGAAATACGAAGTGATCGTACAGGACTTGTGGATCGAAAGACAGAAAGTCAATTTATATCAGTAACAAGGCTCTACTTGAACATGCAGCTGGACTGAGCTTTGCTAACCTTGACAAACTAGTTGTACTTCATACCAAAATCTTCAGAAATAAATCACTAATTGAAGTATTAGTTGCACTGTCGATGACTGTGCACCATTACCCAGTGCATTCTGCATTGTCTGGAACCAAGCACTACAGATGAACGGGAGTGATCCAAGCATCTACAAAGGGAAGAAGAGATAGTGTGGAGAACTGCAGACTAATTAACATGACATTTGTGGGGAAACTGTTGGAATCTATTATGTAGGATGTGATATTCGTTATTGAGAAATTAACAGCAACATTGGAGAGAATCAGTATGTATTTCTGAAAGGGAAATCATACTTGACAAGCTTTGGAATTGTTTGAAGTTGATTCTTACAGCACAGATAATGGGGAACCAGTAGAAATGGCATACTTCAGATTATCAGAAGGTTTTCTATAAGAACTCACACAATGAGTTTGTAAATGCAATGAATGCGAAGGGTATTTGGAGGAATATATGCAAGTGGTAAGTTAAAGTTTGGATTGCATTGCTTTACGGGAGTCAGAATATAGATGGAAAGACATGTTGAAGACATGTTAACAGCGTGTTGGTGAGACTGTACCTGGAATATTGAAGACAGTTTTGGTCACCAAATCTGAGAAAGAATATACTGACCACAGAGGAAGTACAATGGACATTCTCCAGATTAATCCCTCAATTGGTGAGATTGCGCGATGAGAAAACTCGGCCTGTGTTCTCTAGAGTTTCAAAGAATTACAGATGGGTCACTGTGAAATGCATAAAATTCACAAAACATGTGACAAGTAGGAAATTAACAGGATGTTTCTCCGGCTGCCTAATACACAATCAAGGGAAATAATGGCAGGATAAAGGACAGACCATTTAAGACTGCAATAAGGAGGAAATTCTGCATGCGTTGGGGACTAACTAACACAGGGACATGGAAACCTGCTGGCAGGGCAAGATTATGGATTCCCAATTATTCTACAAGTGTATCCAGCGGAACAGAATAACCAAGAAACAGGTAGGTCTCATTAGGCCAAATTGCATCAAAATAAAGTTTAGTGGTGGGAGACACAAGGTGGTGGTTGACTCCTTTTGTGACTGGAGGCCAGTATCCAATGGTATATGACAGGGATCAGTGCTGTATCCCTTATTATTTGTGATTCGGAGATGCTGGTGTTGCACTGGGTGGACAATGCTAAAAATCGCATAACAACAGATTATAGTCCAATAGGTTTATTCGGCGGCACTAGCTTTCTAAATGCTGCTTCTTCATCAAAGCGCACAATCACCTGATGAAGAAGTAGCGCTTTGAAAGCTGGTGCCTCCGAAAAAACCTGTTGGACTCTATTCTGATGTTGTGTGATTTTCAACTTTAATATTTGTGGTACTCGTAAATGATGTCGCTGTGAATATGGACGAGAGGTGGGGAGTGTGATAAGTAAGTTTGTGTTTGATACACAGATTGGCCATTGGCTGGCAGTGAGGAGGAAGGTCTTAAGTAACGGGAAGATACAGATGAAATGGTTAGATTGACAGATCAATGGCAGATGGAATGTAACCCTGATAAATATGAGGTGATACACTTTGGAAGAAGGAGAGGACTCAATGAATGGCAGCACACTGGGAAGGTCATAGGGTGTTTCTCCACACATCCCTGAATGTGATGGACAGGTTCATACACAATTTGGGAAAGCACAGAGGACTGTAAACATAACCTTGATTCATTGAGGCACGGATTATAAGAGCTATGCGGAACTTTGGTGACGCCAAGATGGAATACTGTGTGTAGTTCTGAGAACCATATTACAGGAAGGATGTGAAAGCACGGGAGGGTTTGAAGAGGAGATTCACCAGGATGTTCCCTACGATTGAGCATATCAGCTATAGAGAGAGGCTGGATAAACTTGAGTTGTTTAGTTTGGAGGAAAGGAGGCTGAGGGGGACGTATTCAAAAGCATAGGATTACGAGGAGCATGGACAGGGTGGATGGACAGCAGCTGTTCCTTTTATTCAAATGGGCACACTTTTAAAGTGAAGAGTTTGCGGTTTAGTGAGGATTTGAGGATTGCTTTTCAGCCAATGTGTATTGGGGTCTGAAGTGCACTTCTTGAGAGGGGAGATGTCATGACAAACTCAAAATCATTCGAAAATACACGGTTGTGCACTTGAAGTGCCTTAAGATACACGGCTAGGCGTATTGTGTCGGAAAGTGGGCCTTATGTAGACCATGCTGTATTTCTGATAGTACAGAGTCTTTGCTTCTGTGATTGTATGGCTGTAGAAGGCCAATCAGTGAGTACCTTAAAATAGGAATTGATAGGTTTCTGAAGAATGTCTTAACAAAGTCTATAAGACAGAACTTACGATATTTTCTGAAAATATGTTAATGGCAAAATTAAGAGAAAGAAATGTGCAGCTTTCTTACAGTTTGATGTCAGATAATTGAGGACCAGGAAATGGTAGAACTATGTAACAAAAGTTTCAGTCATGCCTTCACAGAGGAAAACAAAATAAAAAAGAAAACTTCCTAGCAATACTAGGGATCTTTAGTCTGGTGAGAAAATGGGAATAGAATGAAATTAGCAACGAAACAGTTTAGAGAAAGTATCGGAATGACATTAATGGACGTAGACAAAGTCAACAGAGATTTATGAAATGGGAATCATATTTGAGAAAGTGGCTTTTAGCAACATTATGGAGAAGGTATCAATGTAATACGAGTGGAATCTCAGAAAGATTTTTGATAAAGCCCCAAGCCTATTGTGCAAATTCGAATCCTGTGGGACTGGGTCTAACGTATGGTCATGGTTTTAGAATGGGAGAGCTGGCAGGAATAAAACAACATTTCTTTTAAAATGGAAGGCTAGGAGGATATAGCAAGGTTCGTGTCTTGGGCCCCAGCTATTCCCAATACAAATCATATATTTGGTTGACGGGCTCAAATGCAATATTCCCAAGTCTGCTGACAGCACTAAACATTGTCAGCCTGTGAGTTGGCGAGAAAGATGTACAAATGCTCCAAAGTGACTGAGACAAGTGAAATTACTTGGATAATATGTGGCAGATGGAGAGCAATTGGGAGAGATGTGATGTTGTGTACTTTGATGGGAACAATAGAATGGCAGCCTCTCATTTGAAAAGGGAGTCGTTGAAAAATGTTGTTCTACAAAGGAATTTAAGCTGCATTTTCGTTTATTTCTGCACAGCCCTCTGAGTACATGCAGGACAGTGAGTCTGAAGCTCGAAGTCAATACTGGGAATGGCATTGATACGTTGACCAGTGTATATAGACCCAGCAAGTGGGGAGCTGTAACATTGAAAGATGACATTGTACCAGTCACTAAAGCAATATTGCAGGAGCAGAAAGCAGGTGGACAGATCAATGATGTATTTCACCTTCATTACAGGGGAATTGAGTGCAGGAGTAAGAGTATCCTACTGCAGCTGTACAGGACCTTGGTGAGACCCCATCTCTAACATTGTACAGTATTGTGTGCAGTTTTGGGCACCTTACCCAATAAAGGACAAAGCTGACATTGAGGGAGAACAGGGAAGAATGACCAGACTGATCTCTGGAATGACAGACTTGTTGTGGGAGCAGAGTTTTGGGCGACTGGACCTGTATTTCATGGGATTTAGGAAAATGAGTGGTGATCACAGTGAAATATATAAAACTCTGACAGGGCGCGACAGATTGGAAGCTGGCTTGGATGCCTCAGACAAGGGGCCACAGCATTCAGTACAGACAGGCCACTTTGCATTTTAATGAGAATAAATGTCTTCACTCTGAGACTGGTGAACTAGAGTGTTCTCTCCCAGCTCAGGCTGTGGAAACCTAGGCACTGAATATAAATAAGGATTTCTGGAAATTAAAAGGATAGCGGAGTATCGTGTGAAGATAGAAGATCAGCTATCAATCCAGGTTGTTCTCCAATAACTCAGTAGCTGTGTTCCTGTGCAACACAGTGTTGTGCAAAATCGTGCAATATTAATCATGGGGTCTATGGGAAAAAGAGGGTAAGGGGCGAACCCCCAAAATTATTAGTAAAGCCAAAAATTTAATTTAGTCTAACACACATACTAGCAAAGTCTAAATAAAACTTTAAGTCACATATTGTAATAAAACAGTGCTGTAAATGTAACACTTTCAAAATACAGGTCACTGACTACAGCAGTGTACCTTTCACCACACTCTTCACCAGAAAGCGCGTGAGGCTGACTGACCACGTCATGTCGATGGGGAGATTCCAGTTCTCCTCAAGAATCTCCCCACAGTTTGAAATAAAGTTCTTTCTAAGTGGATAATACAATTCCCCGTTTCAGGCTCAGTTTCAAGGCTTCCAGAGCGGATTACATTCCTGTTTTAGCTGAACACATTGATTGTACATTTTGCAGACAGAGGATCCTGAGGCTGGGTTTTGCTGTTCAGTTGGTTCCCGGCAAGGAATTGAGTCACAGTGAACGGGAATTCACTTTATGGAAAAAGGTTCATGAATCACATTGCAGCCAAATTTTATTTAATCAACACGCGTTATCTGAGAACTGCCTGTATATTGAATGGAGGAGCAAAATTGATGGGTTGAAGGGACTACAGCAGTTCTAATTTTATATTTCACAATGTTTAAACATATTAAGGGATATGAATATTGTTTGGGTAAAACTGCATGAAGGAGGTGTTCGACCATTAACTTGCACAGAGAAAGCTCAATGTGTTGTGTGACGTACTCATTTCCCGAAGTTCCTGTACAGTTTGTGGGAAAGCTCAGTAAGTGTTGTCACAAACCGTCAGACGTTAGGAAGGAGGTCTCTGCAGGGTCAACAGGACTATGTTTCCCGTTCCCTTTTCTGAGACCAAGGTTGTAGCCAGGTGTTCTCTCCGGGTATATCCTTTAAGAGCTCGGAGCAGTTGATACAATTGAGTCTCTTGCTTGGCCGTTTTAGAGACTATTGAAGAGTTTATCACATGGCTGTATGTCTGGAGTCACTGTTAGGACAGACCAGGAAAACATGGAGATTCACTTCCTGAACGTACATTGGGGAAGGAGATCGATGGACTCAAGATCATTTTTACTGAACCAGATTTTCGATCTTGATATGTTAATAATTGTTTTTATCTTCCACCAGCTGCCCAAGCATGAGCCTGGTCTTTTTTAGTAATCCAATGACAATTCCACGACTGCACCATCTCCACATGGAGACCTATCTGAAACTACAGTGAGCTGGTTATTTCTGTGCTACTTGACAGCTCTGTCAAATAGAACTCCCACCAATTAGACTGTCGTGATGGGACTGATGGGGTGGTAATTGGTCACATTGTATTTATTCCCCTCTTAGGAAACTGGACATAGCTGAGTAATTTTCCACGTTGCCAGGGAGATGTCAGAGTTGGAGCTGGAATGAAACAGCTTCCCCAGTGACACGGCTTATTGTGCAGCACAAGTCTTCAGTCCCATTGCAGGAATGGGTTCAGGGCCCATTGCCTTTCTTGTATCTGCTGTGTTCAGCGGTTTCTTCATGTCACGTGCAGCGGATCGAATTGGTTGAAGACTGGCATCTGTGATTCTGTGGGCATCATGATAGGGTAAGTTGGAACATCCACTCAACACGTCTGGCTGAGGACAGTGCAGACACCACATACTTGACTTTTACACTAATGTACAGGACTGTTCCATTATTTAGGAATGGGATATTTGTGGAGTCCTCTCCCCCAGTCAGTTGTTTAATGGTCCGTCGACATTCATGCTTGGATATGGCAGGATGACAGTGCTTAGATCTGATTTGTTACTCGTGGTATAATTTCTGCCTCTGTACCAGATGTTAGTTCTGCTGTTTCGAGAGAAACCAGCCAATTGCGGTAGCTTTAATGGGTTTTCATCATATAAAGGTACACATAGTACTGACCCTGGCATGTTCACCCACACTCGTCACTGAACTATAGATCGGCTTGAGGGTAATGGTGGACTGAGACATTATCCTGAGGGAAAGGTTACAGATTGTCATTGAATACAATTCTGCTTCTGCTGTTGCTGCTGTGACCTACAGCATCAGATGATAACCCAGTTTTAGCTGCAATATCTACAATTCAATTCTACTGACTGTCCCTCAGTTCACACCGAGACCCATTCACCCATTAACCCTGTACTCAGTGACCTACTCTGGTTTCTGATGCGGTAACCCTTCCATTTTCATATTCTCATTCTGCTGAAATTCTTTCCATGGTGTCACGCCTCCAATTTGTTACTTTAACTCAATCAATTTAAGGTACGAATCTGAATCTTTTCCTTTCAGTAATACCATCTTCTGTATTTGAAGTGAATGTGTTTCCTTCTGTTTTTCTCCCTGACCATAATTCAGAGCTCTGCAGTGTCAGTAATGCCAGCCTTATGCAGTTCCAGAGTTAAGGAACTTGTCACCATGTGTTGGTGTTCAGTTCCCAGTGTATGGCACTCCATGTTGGACAGGATGTTTGGGCATCTTTGACATTCGTCGTTGGAAATTGTTCAAAAACAGAAATTGCTGAAGAAATTGCTGAAGATGTTGCAGCATTTTATGGAGTGAATGCAGATATAAACTTTCAGGTCCAGTGAACTTTCTACAAAGCTCCCGGTTTCTCTAGCAATTTTTGGTATTTTTATTTCCAGTATCGATCGTTATTTTGTAATTGAAAATATGTTCAATGCCGCTATTCATTTCTGGAGAAACTCAGCAGGTCTGTCAGCATCTGCAGAGACAGAGAAACAGAATTAGTGTTTCAAGTCTAGTGTGACACTTCTTCAGAACTCGAAATGATTGGAAAATGTGCTTCAAATCCCTAGCCAGTGTTGGGGAATGGGTGACAGGGAAAAGAGGGTGTGGCAAAAGATAAAAGAAGATTCTGTGAAATGAGTTTAAATTAAGATGCGATGGGGAAAGGGGTTCTCTCTATTGAGTGCAAGATAAGGAAGATACAAGCACAGAAGTTCAATGGGAGGCCAGGTGGGGGAATGTTGACTATATGGTATTATATAGATCTGGCCATAGATACGTTTTCATTGTTGAGATCATCACCCCCGTTAGACAAATAAATTCAGGTGCGTGACTTGTTATTGGCACTAAATAAGCGTTTCATGCTGCCTCAGTATTGGAATATGGAGAAAAACAAATAATAGTATGAAGTTTTGGTTGTGTATTGTTTTATTGTCATGTTTAATATAGTTTCAAATTTGCAGCACTTATCTTTACATGTTTGTTCTTGAAGTTAGTATCAGATGGAGTGGAGAAGGTTGTGGGCTGATATAGAAGTTTATGAAATCATGAGAGGTATGGATCGGGTGAATACCCAGGGGCTTTTCCACAGGAGGGGAGAGTTCAACCATAGGAGGCATAGGTTTAAGGTGAAAGGGGGAAGATGTAAAAGGGACGCAGTGGCAGTGTTTTTATACAGAGTGGTACGGGTATGGAATGAGCTTTCAGAGGAAGAGTGGTAGATGCCAATATAGCTGTAACATTTAAAACTCATTTGGACAAACATACGAATGGGAAACATTCGTAGAGGCCTATGGGTCAAATGAAAGCAGATGGGGCTAGTTTCGTTTGGAAAACCTGGCCAGCATGGACATTAAGAAAAGCTTCACGCAGTGTCAGTGAGGGTTTGTGAAAGGAAATTATATTTTGCCCTGTAAGATCATGCAAAGATTTATGGAGATGCCTGGAAATATAACAAGTGGACTTGATAAAGGGGATCTGGTAGACAAGAGGCTTTTCAGAGATTTTCCGCAGGGTATTACAAAATAAAAGATCTTACTCAAGCCGGAAGCTCGTAGGATGACGGATAATGTATTAACATGCGATGATGACTGGTTAACACATAGAAATCAGTGAGTCAGGATTAATGGATCTTTATGATAAAGGTGTATCTGCTGGATCACCACACATATCAGTCCGATGGCATCAGTTATTGCAATCTATACTGACAGCCTGAAGGAGGGAGCTGAGTGCAATATACATCCGAGTTTGTGGAAGACACTGAGAACCAAAAGGCTGGCTGTTATTTAATGGAGAGGACTTCCAGAAAAGGAGGAGTTCAAAGTGATTGGAGTCTTCCTGAGTATGAAGCATCACGTCAGCATGCTGATGCAGCAAGTAATGCGGTTGGATCATTAACTGGCTTCCAGAGATGAAAGGGTTGAGTTATTCAGAATCTCTATAATGGTGAGGTTATTATTCATTGGAGTTTAAATGAATGAAGAGGGATACTATTGAAATATATAAGATACAGAGCGGGCTTGAGAAGGTAGATGTTGAGAAGTTGCTCCCAATCGTGGGCAGAATGTCGAACTCGAGGATAAAGATACCGAATAAGGAACATCGATTTCAATCTGAGATGCAAAGTGATGCCTTCTCTCAGAAGGTAGTGAATATCTGGAATTCCCTAACCCAGAGAAATGTGGAGAGATACAGGAGTCAGCATGAAAGTGGAGTTGAGCCCTGGAGTAGATCATCCATGTTCTTATTTTATGACAGGGCTAGCTTGAGGTGGCGAATGACCTTCTTCCGTTCCTATTTATTAATTTCACATGGTACGCTATTGGAAACTAACAGGTTATTTTCCTGGAAGTCGTGTTGCACAATGTTGCATTCAAGGACAGCAGATGATTTGTTTAGGTTAACCGTTGGTGGTGTATGGGGGCTGTATACCCAGCGTATCTAGGTCTGTAACATGACCCACATCTGGAGCAGATGTTACAGAGAGGGGAAGCCTGGAAAGAGAGCTTGGGGGTGGGGGTCAGTTCCTGACCCAGCCTGAATTTTCCAAGTAGTTTTCCGAAACTACACCTCACCATCGGAGTGGCCTCGATGTGCCTCTGTGTAGCAGGTCTGAAGGGTTGAACGTAACATCAGAACATGGGGCTGAGGCACATGAGTGGGCCATTCAGCCCATTGACACTACTCCACCAGTAAATAAGGTTGTGGTTCATCTCATTGTGTTCCCAGCTGCACTTTGCTCCCGATGCACTATTATCCTTGATTCACCTGTTTATGGAAAATCATTTTATATTATATCGAAGCCAGCCTCGATATAATGTAAAGATTCCGACATCCCAAACTTCCGGGAAAGAGAATTCCCACTGGAATAAATTCCCACTTGGTGAATTTCTCCAAATTCCTGCTCTGACTGAGGTTAGAGGGTGTCACTGTTTCATTTTTATCCCACTCTTCCACTGCTCTGAACAAATTTAAAATGTAGCTTTGAAATGTATTGCTGGAAAAGCGCAGCAGGTCAGGCAGCATCAAAGGAGCAGGAGAATCGACGTTTTGGGCATGAGCCCTTCTTCAGCAATGAGGAGGGTGTGCCAAGCAGGCTAAGATAAAAGGTAGGGAGAAGGGACGTGGGGGAGGGGCGTTTGGAATACGATAGTTGGAAGGAGATTAAAGTGAAGGTGATAGGCCGGAGAGGGATGGGGTGGAGAGGTCGGGAAGAAGATTGCAGCTCAAGAAGGCGGTGCTGAGTCTGTGGGACTGAGAAAAGTTGGGGAGAGGGGAAATGAAGAAGCTGGAGGAATCTGCATTCATCCCTTGTGGTTGGAAAGTTCCGAGGTGGAGCTCTTCCTCCAGGTGTCGTGTTGCTCCGGTCTTGCGATGGAGGACGCCAAGGACCTGCGTGTATTTGGCGGAGTGCGAGGGGGAGTTAAAGTGTTCAGCAACGGGGCGGTTGGTTTGGTTGGTGCGGGTGTCAACACGGTGTTCTCTGAAACATTCTGCCAGTAGGCGGCCTGTCTCCCCAATGTACAGGAGGCCACATCGGATGCGGCGGATGCAGTAAATGATGAGTGTGGAGTTGCAGGTGAATTTCTGATGGATATGGAAGGATCCCTTGGGGCCTTGGAGGGAAGTGAGGGGGGAGGTGTGGGCGCATGTTTTGCATTTCTTGCGGTTGCAGGGGAAGGTGCCAGGAGCGGAGGTTGGGTTGGTGGGCCGTGTGGATCTGACGAGGGAGTTGTGGAGGGACTGGTCATTCTGGAACGATGATAGGGGTGGGGAAGGAAATATATCCTTGGTGGTGGGGTCCGTTTGGAGGTGGCGGAAATGATGAAGGATGATACGATGTATCTGGATGCTGGTGGGGTGGTAGGTGAGGACCAGTGGGGTTCTGTCCTTCTGGCGATTGGAGGGGTGGGGTTCATGGGCGGAGGATTGGGAAGTGGAGGAGATGCGGTGGAGAGCATCGTCAACCATGTCTGAGGGGAAATAGTGGTCTTTGAAGAAGGAGGCCATCTGGGTTATTCAGTATTGGAAATGGTCTCCCTGGGAGCAGATGCGGCGGAGACGAAGGAATTAGGAACATGCGATGGCGTTTTTACAGGGGGAAGGGTGGGAGGAGGTTTAATCTAGGTGTAATCTAGGTAGCTGTGGGAGTCGGTCCGTTTATAGTAAATGTCCGTGTTGAGTCGGTCGTCTGAGATAGAAATGGAGAGGTCTAGGAAGGGGAGGGAGGGGTCTGAGACGGTCCAGGTACATTTGAGGTCGGGGTGGAAGGTGTTAGTAAAGTAGATGAACTATTCTCCTAATAAAATATAAATGTAACCAGGTTTGGTGATGTGGCCAATCATAAAGTTCTCAGACTGCGTCAGGTTCAGTGACAGGAACAAGTCAGGCAGATTTCTTTAGTCAGCCACAAATAACTAATAGAACTGTCGGATGTGCATGGTAGATATCTGGTTAGCACTGCTACCTCCCATCATTAAGGATCTGCTTTCCATATAACCTCAGGCGACGCTATGTGTGGAGTTTGAGCATTCTCTCTGCAGTTTTCTGTGTGGGTTTCCTCCCAATCCTCCAATTTCCTCCAACAGTCCAAAGATCCACAGCTTAGAGTGGATTGGGTTTACTAAATTGCCCATCATTCCCAGGGATATGTAAGTTAGGTAGGTTAGTCATGGGAAATGCAGGGTTACTTGGATAGGGTAGGGGGGCAGGTCCGGTGGATGCTGTTTGGCGGGTCAGTGTGGAGTTGATGGATGGGATGTCTTACTTCCACACTGTAGAGATTATGTGAAAATGACAAGAAATTTAGACTATACCCAGTGGGTATCTATCTGATCCACTCTCATCTAGGTCTTGTATGTTTCAATAAGATCATCTCTCTTTCCAAGGGTGACCTGTTAAATTCTTCATAATATAAGGTACTCATTCCTGGAATGCGTGAAGTAAAACATCACCGAACTGCTTCTAACGTAATTATATTCTTTCTCAGAGAAGGAGACAAAGAAAAAATAATCTCACACTCAGATCTTGAGTTTTATTTTTTTTTTCTCATGTTGTGGTTCTTTGTAACTCTCTTCCCCACAGAACATTGGAGGCAGAGATATTGAATAATTTTGAGGAACAGACAGAAGGTTCATAAATAACAACGGTGTCGAGGATTATCAGGGATTGGCAGTAATATGCGGTATGGGGGTAAATGTAGACAGTGGTACCAAATGACATTGCTCCAGAACATCCAGGAATATAATTCAAAACGAAATGGTAATGTCGATAAAATGTTAAGGGGGAAGCCCAGATGGTGGCGATCTGGAAGGTCTGTTTTAATGGGGTCTGCATCAGAGCACAGGCAAAGTGGTTCTCTAACCCACCCCATCCCTGCCAGTTACTTAACATTCAACACTAAAAAGAGCGATAGAATCTTTACTAATCCCGTTTCGTCAAGTGGAAATGACAAAACATGGGAAAGGATCGATCAAGTCACAACATGCAGTGCGCCCGTCAGAAGCATCGAGCAGGCCTGAGGCTGTAGCTGCAACCCACTCTGCTCGTTCCATGGACCCAGTTACTCACCAGGCCTTGGTCACTGAGTTCACCAACTTAAGTGAAATGATTGAAGGCATGACTGAACAGAAGTCTAGCTGTGGCTAGAACCGCTCTCAGACGTGCTCCAAAAACATGAGCAGCAACTAGATAGCCTTGGAAACAGAACATACAATGTCAAGTGCCGAACTGCATTGACAGAGACTGCGATCAATTCCTCTCGGGAGAGGATCCTCCCCCTTGAAATACAGGTTCATACCTTAACTGAACAAGATGACCTCCTCGAGAACAGGGACAGGACGAAGAGTGTTCACATCGTCGATCTGCTGGGCCCGACGCCAGGTGGTCAGCTTTGATTTGGCTGTTGTGATTCCTTCACTTCGAAGCTGAAGTTCATTGGGTTATGGCACGGTGGTAAGACTCAGACCAACGCCTTTGCCCTGTCCTTGTACGGTTACATAGTTACAGGGATAAACAAAGACTGATGGAAGCTCAGTGTGGTTTCCGATGGCTTTAATTCACGAGAGCTCCAGGATTATGTTCTTTTATGACTTTTCAACATCGGTGATTCAGGAAAGAAAATCTTTTGATGATATCAAGAGAAGAGTAAGTGAACTCGGGATTCAGTATTCCTTATGCTCTGTATTGCTTTGAATGGGTCAATGAACTCGTCTGATTCTCCAGAGAAAGCGACAACTTTGTGGATATTTTAAAGAAAGCTGGATGTTGAGATAATCATGTTTCTCCCTTAAAGAAATTTTGTTGGATTTTTCTGGTATTAACCAGTGTTGAATTATAGTCGGGGATGGGTAGAGTGCACACTTTTAACTTCTTCATTAGTATTACTACTTGTTTTCTCTTTCTTTGCTTGTGTCGGAGGTGTGGCTCAAGCTGGAGGGAGTTACAAAAGTAGTTGTGATGACAAACTGCTGACCTAAGGACAGTTGAAGCCTGGTTTTTGTTATGAATTGCCCTGAATGCCATATTGGTCGGGGGGAGAAGATAAAGTTTTGGGATATGTAAGCGCCCCCAATGGGCGGGGTAAATTTCCATATAACGTGTCATTGGCACTTGGGATTTTGTTTCGTTCGTTGTTTTTTTTTATGTGTTTAGCTTTGGAAAGTTTTGCGAGCTTGTTAGTTCTGGTAGTAATAGTTTGTATCGTTTTAAGGGTCGCTGAGTGTTTTATCATTAATGTTCAGCGATGTGTAATTCGATGTGAAACTCCCTCGAATTCAAATGTTGCTGCAATGTGTTATGGATTATAATGTGGTTAAATAGTGTACCTGAAACATTAAGGGCAGTGATCTGCCAGTCAAGAGGAAAAATGTAATTTCTCGTCTTAAAATCAAAGAGGGTGGTTGTTGCCTATTGCAGGAGATGCACCGTGATGACAAGGAACATTTGATGTTACAGCATGGCGGCTTTGATCGGGTTTATTTCGCGTCTTTTAATACTACGAGTAGTGGAAAAGTCAGAATGGATTGTAAGAATCTTCCATTTAAATCACTAGATTGCATTAAACACTCATGGAAGGATCATAATCCCCAAAACCTTGAACTATAGGAATTAATACAGTGTTTTGAATTGCCACCCAGTGCACCCGCTGAAAATCCTGGTAGATGCATTTCCCAAATTAAGTTATCTTGCATCGTGGCACATTGTTGTAGAGGATATTTCAACTGTCTTATGCACCCCACTGTGGACAGAATGACCAAAGGTCCCCAATACCCTCGTTATAATGTACGTAATTAGTGGATTTGTGTGCAGAATCAGAGCTGGTGGATGTCTGGAGGCAGTTCGACTTCACAAGAAGAGATTTTATTTTCTTCTTGAACCCGCATAAATAGCACACGAGGGTTGATCTCTTCCCCATCCCTGAAACAATCTTAGGTTCGCTGGCATCCTGCACAATTGGGAATAATACCCCAACATACTTGCCCCAGTAATGGGATAGAAGTCACATAAGATTATGTTGTTTGTAGATGAAGGTCTTATGTTTTTGTCAAATCCCGCAATTTCGGCAGCTCACGTGATGCAATGCATTAATTCGCTCGTCACCTTTTTGGCTTTAAGATTAATTTTACAAAGTTGGAGGCCATGCCTATGGGAGGCCTTAGGGAAATACCAGATTTTGAGGGTAAATCCTGTTTTTCTTTTAAATGGACGGGGGTGGGTGGGGGGAGGGAGGTTTCTCTATTTCAGTATATTCATTACATCCGTTTTTGATCATTTATTTAACAGGAACTATGTCTATTTGTTTGAAAAATTAAACAAGACCTTCAAAGAAGGGAGGCACCTCCAATATCCTGGCTAGGTCGGATAGCTGTTCTTAAAATGAATGTTCTTCCTCATTTACTGTAACCCGTGTGAAAGCTTCTTTTGATGTTTCCCAGACAGACATTTAGGAACCATAAGCGACTCTCTATCAAGCTAACCAAATTTTAACTACCCTACATTGTGGGGAGTAGATCTCCCAGATTAAAAGTTATGAATTCAGGTCTTTTTTATCCTATGTTAGTGCCTGGGCCGCTGAGGACTCGGCGTCAATAGGATTAGATATTGAACCCTCACAGACAAAGTGAACCCTTATTGGTCTGCTGGTCTTAGACAAAATGAGAATATTTATGGAGTATTGTCATAACCCAATAATTATCAATACTTTTAAAGCATGAATGACAATGCGTCAGATTGAGGGCAATACAGTCAAAACCATGTTTCTTACACCTATAATTGGTATGCCGGGTTGTCATCCTGGGATAATGGATTCCAGGTTTAAACTGTGGGCAGCAAGGGGTGTGTCTTACTTGAGTGATTTAGAATTAGTAGAATCCTTACAGTGTGGATAAAAGCCCTTGGGCCCAGCAAGTCCACTTTGACCCTTTGAAGAGTAGCCCACCCAGACCCATTCCCGTACCATCCTATATTTCCCCTGACTAATGACCCAACCTACTCATCACTGAACACTATGGGTGATTTATCAATAATCAATTCATCTAATCAACACATCTTTGGACTGTGGGAGGAAACCCACACAGACAGGCCTCGAATATGTTAACTCCACACAGCCAGGCACCCAATGCCGGAACCAAATTCGGAACCCTGGTGCTGTGAGGCAGCAATGCTCACTACTGAGGCACCTCGTGCTTTTTGAGGGAGAAACAATGATGTCATTTGATCAAATAACTCGTATGTATGGACTGGCTAGTAGAGACCTCTTCTCTTTCTTTTCCAGATCAGAGATTTGATTTTAAAAAACACACTTTTACCAGACTCTTACAGATCCAATAGAGAGAAGAGGGTACTTATTGCTTAGAATACACTCTCCCACAGTACCCTTTATCATTAGTTGGAGAGTGTCCCCTCAGACGAAACTGTGCAGCTTTGTGATGTCTGCGAGAGAGAGTTGGGGGTTCAGAACACTTCGGAGCCAGAGGAGGATATTTGTGAAAATGCTCGAAGAATTTCATCTGTAATAGGACCCTTTCCATGCAGTTGGAAATTCTTCATAGGGCCTATCTGACCCTAGATTATCTCCCAAAATTCAAAATGGGATTATCTTCAGCATGTCCGAAATGCAGAATGACTACAGGCACTCTTACACATTGCATGTGGTCCTGCTGCAGGCTTCATAAATATTGGAGCAATGTGTTAGGTGTGATAGAGTGAGTCGAGGGGACTGAATTGGAGATGGACCTGGTTTCTCTTTTCCTGGGCCTGCCCAGGGTACTTTACACAGATGCACAAGTGAAAAAATATCCTTAGTTTCTGTGCTAGGAAAAGCATTCTGTTGTGTCTGAATCACCACCCCCCCCCCCAAAAAAAAAACCCCAACACCCTCCCCCACCCCCCGCCCGGGTCTATTGGGTCGTCGTCAGCTCTTCATGGAGAATATCCATTTGGCCTTTCTCACCAGCATGGTGCACCAAAAACAGAGATTTATATAAGACCATGGCAGACCTTTTTGAATTACCTTGATACAGGCTTATCTGCCACTCTCAGAAGGGCTTTTATACAGCCATGACGATATTATCTAATGAATCTTATATCCAAAGAGGAGGAATAATGAACATAAAAAGGGATATCAGCTAATGCTCTTGAAGAACGAGAGCTATCATTTTGTTACACTGAGCAGTATTATTTATTCATTATTTACTGTTAATTTTTGTTTTCCTTCTGTCTGTTTATTTTTTTTAACTTGTTTTATATGTACATGCACATGGGTGCAATTTAGATCAGTTACTGGAGTTGTGTTGTTATTGGTTTATTATAAAATTAAAATTCTCTTTTTCAATAAAGATATTTTTTAAAGTATTAAAATGCTAACATTGATAGAATAGAGTCCCAAAGAACTCTCATTACACAGTCCACTCATGGTGGTTTATCTTGAGGGTCACCACATCTCGGCTGATGGGGTGAGGTTGAGAGAGCGTCCGCTTCTTGGTAACCTCTGTCAGTGTGAGGAACTGAACCTTCGCTGTTGGCCTCCCTCTACATCACAAACGTGCCGTCCAGCCAACTGAGTGGGAGACTGTGTAAGTGTTACACACAGAAACAGTCACAGACAAAGGGCAAGAGAAGCACTCATAACAAGGAAAGTGGTACAGTTCAGATAACGGATATAACATTTATGGAGTATTGTCATAACTCAATAATTATCAAGACTGTTAAAGCATGAATGACAATTCGTCACATTGAGGGCAATACAGTCAAAATCATGTTTCTTACCCCTATAATTAGCATCCTGTGATAATGGATTCCAGGTTTAAACTGTGGGCAGCAAGGGGTGTGTCTTACTTGAGTGATTTATAATTAGTAGAATCCTTACAGTGTGGATAAAAGCCCTTGGGCCCAGCAAGGGTAAAAACATTCTCTGCTCGAAATTGTATTTTATAACAAGACGTGTTTAGAAGTTGTTTTTGGTTTAATATCATTATGGTGAGTCAACTGAAATAACCAGAATTACACAGTGTGATTGGATATCTATAACCATAAAATAAAAGTATATTTTTGTTTGGTCTGTGTAAAGCATGCTGACTGTTGCATGAAAGTATACAGTTGATGGAATATACTGTTAGGAGAGCGCGTTCCATCAGAAATGCCCTCAAGCAGGCGCTTGAAGATAATTGGGGTAAAAGTGCCTGAGTGCCGTCTGGACAGTGACAGGAACGCAGAGGGTTGAATGACTGAAAGCTCCTGTATCTGAGAAAAGCACCAGATCAGCTGGGAAGTTATTAAATGCTAGAGCACACTTGAAGGGCTGAATGGCCTCAACATGGTTTGAAATATGTGTGATTTGGAAAACGTGCATCTCTACTCCTTCCTCTTTTGTGGTTACACACTGGGGCACTGCTAATTTTCCTTAAACTGGGCATTATTTGGAACACTATCTGGAACATTCCATATTCGGTGTTCTCCAGAATGTTCTCTAACTGTGTGAGGGGTATTACAAAGGCGAGAGAGAGAGAGAGCGAAGCTGTTGCATGTGGCAGTGAGAGTGGTGGAGCATGAGCCTTGGTCGTGCTATAACAGATATACAATGAGTGTGAGGGAGTAGAGAGACCAATTACCCTGACAGAGCGGGGAAGGTTATTGATGCTTGTCCTGTTTTGCTGGATATTTCTTCAGGCCGCAGATGCTGCATTGAATTTGGTGGTGAGCACAGACCATGCTCGGTGGGTCTGGTAGTATGGCCCCCTCTGAGAAGGCAATGGCCCCTCTCTGCACTAGCCCATCCACTATGCACACCATGCACCGTCAACAAACTATCTGCCATGATCGGGGTAAACTGTACAGGGCAGCTCCAAACTGAGAAAACTTAGCCGTGTGCCCCTTGGCCTTTTAAAGATGGCACCAGTGACAGGGAACACGGAATATCTAGGGAAATCCTGGCGACTGTGAGTACCTCCAATCATGATGGGTGGGAGAATCGGGCTGGCATTCAATGAGAGGTGGGTGGGGTGGGTGGTATTTAATGAGGTGAGTTCGATAAGATAGCACCAGGAAACTAGCTCAGCTTCGTACAGACAATCCCTCTGTCACACTCAATGAAAATGACACTGAGACAAATTACTGCTTTATACAGTTCAATGAGCCGAACACTCTGCTGTCCTCACTCCCAGTTACAAAGTTGCAGAACAAATGCTCATTCAAAACTCCCCATCGCCTGAACTCACAGCATTATTCCATTCACTCATAATTCTTCATAATACTGACCCGTGTTGCATGATACTATCGAAATGTCTTCATATCAGCATTCTAAAACCTGTGAACATATCTTTCCATGACATTTTTTCTCAGTCTGTCCCTCTCTGTCTCTATCCTGAAACACACATGTTTACAGTCATATGATTCTACTGCATGGAAACAGGTCCTTCGGCCCAACTGGTAGATGCCGACCAAAATGTGCATCCACACTCACCCCAATTCCCTGCCCTTGCTTCTTTCCTATCCATGTATTTATCCAAATACCTTTTTAATGTTGTTATTGTACCCACCTCAACCACTTCCACTGGCAGCTCAGTCCAAAGGCAAAACACAGTCTGTGTAAAAACGTTGACCCTCAGGTTCCTTTTTATTTTTGTCCCCTCCAAACATTAACAGATGTCCTCTAGTCCTTGGCTTCCCAACCTTGCAAAAAAAATTGAAATATTCACCCTATGCATGGTTCTCATGATTTGATAAGAGGTACACTTCAATATAATCCCCCTCAGTTTTCTACGCTGTTAGGAAATATGTTCTAACCTGCCCAACTTCTCCCTATAACGCAGACACTTTAGCCCAGGAAACATCTTTGTAAATTTCTTGTACATTCTTTCTCGTTCAATAATATCCTTTCTAGGGCAAGGTGAACAAACCTGAACACAATACTCCAACTGCAGCCTTACCAACATCCTGTACAACGGCAACAGAACGTCCCAACTTCTATACTCAATGCCCTGATGTAGGCCAGTGTGCCAACAACCTTCTTCACTGTCCTGTATATCTGCGACTCAAATTCAGACAACCATGCACCTGATATCCAACATCCTTTTGTTCCACTACACTCCTCAAGGCCCTCTCATTCACCATTAAACTCCCACCTGAATTTGACTTTCCAAAATGAAAGATGTAGCATTTATCTATATTAAACTCCATTTGCTTTTTCTCAGCCCACTTCCCCAGCTGATCAAGGTAGTGCTGCAATTTCTGATAATGTTGCTCACTGTAAACAATACCACTATAACATCACTAACCCCCTCTTACTTCCTTGTACCATTCAATATTTTAGTGCCATCTGCAAACTTACTAACCTGCATTATGCACTCTCGTCTAAATCATTGATCTAGATAACACACAGCAATGGGGACAGTACGGACCCCTGAGGCACTCCACTAGTCACAGGCCTCCAGTCCAACAAGCATATCTCCACCATAGCTTTTTGCTTTATAATGTCAAACCAATTGCGTAACCAAATTGCCAGCTTACCTTAGAGTCTGTGCGATCTAACCTTCTAGAGCGGCCTTTCATGTGGAATCTTACGAAAGGCCTTACTGAAATCCATATAGATTATGTTGACCGCCCTGCCCTCGACAACTTTCCTGGTCACTTCCTTAAAAAACCCTAATAAAATTTGTAAGGCATGATCTGCCACGCACAAAGCTATGCTGACTGCTTCAAGTCAAACTCTGTCTTTCCAAATGCATGCATATCTTGTATCTCAGAACCTTCTCAGGTAGTTTACCGCAAACAGATGTGAAGCTTACTGGTCTGTATTTCCCAGGCATTTATTTGCAGCCCTTCTTGAAGAAGGGCACTATATATTTGTTACCGCCCAGTCTTCCAGGACCTTGGCCCCTGTCTTCTCTCACCTCTTGCAGTCCTCTTGGATATATCTGGTCAGGACCAAGAGATTTTCCTGACTTTGTGCATTCTAATATGTCCAGCAGCACCTCTACTGTGATTTCGAGAGTACCAAGATATGACAATTAACCTCCCAAAGGTCACAAGTCTTCATGTCTTTCTTCATGGTAAACACAGAGGGGAAATTGAGGACCTCAACCTCTCTTGTAGTTTTACACATGCGTGCCTATTTTGGTTTTTAAGGCGTCCTATTCTCTCTCCAGTTGTTCTTTTTCTTTACTATAGTGAACTTGGGTTCACCCTAATCGTCTCAGCCAAGGCTATCTCATACTCCCTTTTCGCCTTCCTGATTTCCTTCTTCAGTAAACTCCTGTATCCCCTGTATACCTCCAGGGATTCCCTTAATTCCAGCTGCCTGTACCTGAACCACGCCTCCTTTTTGCTGGCTAGAGCCTTAATATCTCTTGTCATCCAGGGTTTTCTCTTCCAGCCTCACTTTCCCTTCACCCTCACAGGAACATGTAAACCTTGAACTCGAGCTATCTCACTTTTACAGCCCTCCCTCGTGACTAATATCCTTTTACCTGAAAACAAACTACTCCAATTAACCCCTGCAATCCTCTGTCTAATTCCAACAAAATATGCCTTGGCCCAATTCAGAACTTGAATCTGTGGACCAATTTGGTCTCTCCCATAACTATTTTAAAATTACTACAACGCCAGTTACTTATCCCAAAATACTCCCCCACTTTACCACCGTCACCTATCCATCCCTATTTCACAACAGTTTGTCCCTTCCCGTGTCGGACCCTTTATTTACTGCTTGGGAAGCTTTCTTGAACAAACTTAAGAAATTACGTTCCATCGAAGTTCTTAACCATCTGGATGTCCCAGTCTATGTTAGGAAAATTTAAATCACCTATTATGACAATCCTAATGCTCCTGCTACCCTCACCAGTTTCCCTGCATATTTGTTCCTCTAATTCCCATTGATGATTTGGAGGCTTATAGTACAACCACTACAACATCATGAACCTCCTCTTACTTCCTTGTACCATTCACAGAACCTCATCGGATAATACCTCAGTTATTTCATCTTTAACTACTTGTAGGATACTCGCCTTAATCAGAACTATTGGTGTTTCAACTGTTTTCATTTACATCTCTCCCTTGCAATGATTTTCACATCTGCATCAAAACTTGTCAAGGTACAGTGGAGATATGCTGCTGTAACTGGATGGGAGCTGCACATCCTGTCACTTCCAGCAAGTTTCCCCACACTGGGCAGTGATCTAACACAGTGTTACCGAAAACTAGAACAACCTGTGTTTATATATGAATAAACCAGTGGGGTCTGCACTTCTCCCCACGCTGGACATTTATCCCAGGAATAAAGATTAAGTATTGGTGTGGGCTGCACAGAGTTCCATTCTGGATATTGTTGGGTTGCATTCAGCAGTACACGAGCCATATCTACACAGTGCTCCATCCCGAATGCATTATGGATGGGCTGTTTATGTGAGTTTGATTGCGAATGTGAGAGAACTAAACATCTGGCAATACCTTTATTTTGTGTTTTCATTCTTGTGATTGGATCCTTCAAATCCTGACTCATCCTTAGACCCGACCCTCTGGATGAGTCATGATGACTGTTGTTGCAGCATCTGGGTCTGTAACATGACCAACAAATAGAGCAGAGGCTGCAGAGAGGACAGTCTCCGTAAAATGGAATGAGGAAATCACAATCAGATCAGCCGTGGTCTTAGTGAATGGTGGGGCAGGATTGAATGGACCACTAATCCAACTTGTTCATGTATTTATGTTTGTTCCAAGCAAACTCCTCTTCTCTCCCAATGTCCCATACTAGTGGGAAGTGAGTCAGCTCCTCCTGTTCCTGTGTAACAGGATCCTGGGGCCTCACTAGCCTACAGATTTCCCTGTGGCCCAGTTTCGAGCAGTTGAGTGACGACCTCCTGTTCATTTCCCTGTTCCTGTGTCCCAGTCTCAAGCAGTTGAATGACTCCATTCTGTTCCTGTGTCCCAGTCTCAAGCAGTTGAGTGACTCCCTCCTGTTCCCATGTCCCAGACTCAAGCAGATGAGTGACTCCCTCCTGCTCCTGTGTCCCAGTTTCGAGCAGTTGAGTGACTCCCTTCTGTTCCTGTGTCCCAGTCTCAAGCAGTTGAAAGACTCCCTCTTGTTCCTGCGTCCCAGTCTCAAGCAGTTGAATGACCGCCTCCTGTTCCTGTGTTCCAGTCTCAAGCAGTTGAATGACACCCTCCTGTTCCTGTGTCCCAGTCTCAAGCAGTTGAGTGACTCCCTCCTGTTCCTGTGTCCCAGTCTCAAGCAGTTGAATGACACCCTCCTGTTCCTGTGTCCCAGTCTCAAGCAGTTGAGTGACTCCCTCCTGTTCCTGTGTCCCAGTCTCAAGCAGTTGAATGACTCCCTCCTGTTCCCATGTCCCAGTCCCAAGCAGTTGAATGACACCCTCCTGTTCCTGTGTCACAGTCTCGAGCAGTTGCATGACTCCCTCCTGTTCCCATGTGCCAGTCCCAAGCAGTTGAATGACACCCTCCTGTTCCTGTATCCCAGTCTCGAGCAGTTGAGTGACTCCCTTCTGTTCCTGTATCCCAGTCTCGAGCAGTTGAGTGACTCCCTCCTGTTCCTGTGTCCCAGTCTCGAGCAGTTGAGTGACTCCCTCCTGTTCCTGTGTTCCAGTCTCGAGCAGTTGAGTGACTCCCTCCTGTTCCTGTGTACCAGTCTCAAGCAGTTGAATGAATCCCTTCTGTTCCTGTGTCCCAGTCTCAAGCAGTTGAATGACTCCCTCCTGTCCCTGTGTCCCAGTCTCAAGCGGTTGAGTGACTCCCTCCTGTTCCTGTGTCCCAGTCTCGAGCAGTTGAATGACTCCCTCCTGTCCCTGTGTCACAGTCTCAAGCAGTTGAATGACTCCCTACTGTCCCTGTGTCACAGTCTCAAGCAGTTGAGTGACTCCCTCCTGTCCCTGTGTCCCAGTCTCAAGCGGTTGAGTGACTCCCTCCTGTCCCTGTGTCCCAGTTTTGAGCAGTTGAGTGACTCCCTCCTGTCCCTGTGTCCCAGTCTCGAGCAGTTGAGTGACTCCCTCCTGTCCCTGTGTCCCAGTCTCGAGAAGTTGAGTGACTCCCTCCTGTTCCTGTGTCCCAGTCTCGAGCAGTTGAGTGACTCCCTCCTGTTCCTGTGTCCCAGTCTTCAGCAGTTGAATGACTCCCTCCTGTTCCTGTGTCCCAGTCTCGAGCAGTTGAGTGACTCCCTTCTGTTCCTGTGTCCCAGTCTCAAGCAGTTGAGTGACTCCCTCCTGTCCCTGTGACCCAGTCTTCAGCAGTTGAATGACTCCCTCCTGTTCCTGTGTCCCAGTCTCGAGCAGTTGAGTGACTCCCTTCTGTTCCTGTATCCCAGTCTCGAGCAGTTGAATGACTCCCTTCTGTTCCTGTATCCCAGTCTCGAGCAGTTGAGTGACTCCCTCCTGTTCCTGTGTCCCAGTCTCGAGCAGTTGAGTGACTCCCTCCTGTTCCTGTGTACCAGTCTCAAGCAGTTGAATGAATCCCTTCTGTTCCTGTGTCCCAGTCTCAAGCAATTGAATGACTCCCTCCTGTCCCTGTGTCCCAGTCTCAAGCGGTTGAGTGACTCCCTCCTGTCCCTGTGTCCCAGTCTCAAGCGGTTGAGTGACTCCCTCCTGTCCCTGTGTCCCAGTTTTGAGCAGTTGAGTGACTCCCTCCTGTCCCTGTGTCCCAGTCTCGAGCAGTTGAGTGACTCCCTCCTGTCCCTGTGTCCCAGTCTCGAGAAGTTGAGTGACTCCCTCCTGTTCCTGTGTCCCAGTCTCGAGCAGTTGAGTGACTCCCTCCTGTTCCTGTGTCCCAGTCTTCAGCAGTTGAATGACTCCCTCCTGTTCCTGTGTCCCAGTCTCGAGCAGTTGAGTGACTCCCTTCTGTTCCTGTGTCCCAGTCTCAAGCAGTTGAGTGACTCCCTCCTGTCCCTGTGACCCAGTCTTCAGCAGTTGAATGACTCCCTCCTGTTCCTGTGTCCCAGTCTCGAGCACTTGAGTGACTCCCTTCTGTTCCTGTATCCCAGTCTCGAGCAGTTGAATGACTCCCTCCTGTCCCTGTGTCACAGTCTCAAGCAGTTGAATGACTCCCTCCTGTCCCTGTGTCCCAGTCTCAAGCGGTTGAGTGACTCCCTCCTGTCCCTGTGTCCCAGTTTTGAGCAGTTGAGTGACTCCCTCCTGTCCCTGTGTCCCAGTCTCGAGCAGTTGAGTGACTCCCTCCTGTCCCTGTATCCCAGTCTCGAGAAGTTGAGTGACTCCCTCCTGTTCCTGTGTCCCAGTCTCGAGAAGTTGAGTGACTCCCTCCTGTTCCTGTGTCCCAGTCTCAAGCAGTTGAGTGACTCCCTCCTGATCCTGTGTCCCAGTCTTGAGCAGTTGAATGACACCCTCCTGTTCCTGTGTCCCAGTCTCAAGCAGTTGAATGCCCGCCTCCTGTTCCTGTGTCCGAGTCTCAAGCAGTTGAATGACACCCTCCTGTTCCTGTGTCCCAGTCTCGAGCAGTTGAGTGACTCCCTCCTGTTCCTGTGTCCCAGTCTCAAGCAGTTGAATGACACCCTCCTGTTCCTGTGTCCCTGTCTCGAGCAGTTGAGTGACTCCCTCCTGTTCCCATGTCCCAGTCTCAAGCAGTTGAGTGACTCCCTCCTGTTCCTATGTCCCAGCCTCGAGCGGTTGAATGACACCCTTCTGTTCCTGTGTCCCAGTCTCAAGCAGTTGAATGACACCCTCCTGTTCCTGTGTCCCTGTCTCAAGCAGTTGAATGACACCCTCCTGTTCCTGTGTCCCAGTCTCAAGCAGTTGAGTGACTCCCTCCTGTTCCTGTGTCCCAGTCTCAAGCAGTTGAATGTCCGCCTCCTGTTCCTGTGTCCCAGTCTCAAGCAGTTGAGTGACTCCCTCCTGTTCCTATGTCCCAGCCTCAAGTAGTTGAATGACTCCCTCCTGTTCCTGTGTCCCAGTCGTGAGCAGTTGAGTGACTCCCTCCTGTTCCTGTGTCCCAGTCTCAAGCAGTTGAATGCCCGCCTCCTGTTCCTGTGTCCCAGTCTCAAGCAGTTGAATGACACCCTTCTGTTCCTGTGTCCCAGTCTCGAGCAGTTGAGTGACTCCCTCCTGTTCCCATGTCCCAGTCTCAAGCAGTTGAGTGACTCCCTCCTGTTCCTATTTCCCAGCCTCGAGCAGTTGAATGACACCCTTCTCTTCCTGTGTTCCAGTCTCGAGCATTTGAGTGACTCCCTCCTGTTCCCGTGTCCCAGCCTCGAGCAGTTGAATGACTCCCAGCTGTTCCTGTGTCCCATTCTCAAGCAGTTGAATGACTGCTTCCTGATCCCAAGTCTGTGAAAATGGATGTCCTCCTCCTGTTCCTGTGTAACAGGCTCCAATAGCTCTGTGCTCACCTCCTGCTCCTGTGGAATGGAACTGAGGGACTGAATGGCCTCTTCACATTCATTACAGCTTCTGTTGACTAAAAGCAATTCTCCTGATTCTGTAAATCACCATCAAAGTCTGAATGATGTATTTTTGTATTTTGCTCTCAGTAAATGAGCAAACAATCTGACTGACAGAATTCAGAAGCTGAGTAGCCTCCTCCTGTTCCTGTGTTATACACTCAAATGGCAATAGAGTCTCAGAGATGTACAGTACAGAAAACGATCCTTCAGTCCAGTCGTCTATGCCAACCAAATATCCTAAATAAATCTCGTCCCGCTTGCCAGCACTTGGCCCATCTCCCTCTAAACCCTTCCCATTCATGTATCCATCCAAATGCCTTTTAAATGGTGTAACTGTACCTGCCTCCACCACCTCTTTTGTCTGTTCAATCCATACACACAGCAGTCTCTGTGTGAAAATGTTGTCCCTCATGTCCCTTTTTAAAATATTTCTCCTCTCACCTTAAACCTTTGTCTTCAAATTTTGGACTCGCCTATCCTGGGAAAAGACGTTGACTGTTTACCTTATCTATTCCCCTCATGATTTTATAAACCCCTTTAAGATCACCCCTCAGCCTCAACACTTGAAAATAGCCCCAGCCTATTCAAACTCTCCCTGTAGCTGTAACCCTCCAACACCTGCAACATTCTTTTCAATCTCTTCTGTACCCTTTCAAGTTTGACAACATCTTTCCGACAGCAGGGAAACTGGAATTAAAGGCAATATTACAAAAGTGGCCAAACCAATGTCCTGTACAGTTGCAACGCGTCGTGAAAATGTTTAGACACAAAGCACGGACCAATAAAGGGAAGATCACCAAGTGCCTTCTTCACTGCACTGTCTACCTGTGATGGCACTTTCAAAGAACAGAGAACCTGCACCACAAGGTGACACAGTAGCTCAGTGACTAGCATTGCTGCTTCAGAGCACAACGATCTGGGTTTAACTCCATCCTTGAATGACTGACTGTGTGGAGTTTGCACATTCTCCCCGTGTCTGTATGAGTTTCCTCCGGATGTTATGTTTTCCTCCGACAGTATAAAGATATACAGATAAGGGTAGATCGGCCATGCGAAATTGAGTAAAGTACCCAGGGATGTGTAGGCGAGGTGGATTAGCTATGGAAAATGCAGGCTCAGAGGGATAGGGTAGGGGTTTGTCTAGTGGGATACTGTTTAGAGGGTCGGTGTGGCCTCGATGGGCCGAAAAGCCTGTTTCCTCACTGTAGGGATTCGATAACTTCTATGGAATTCTCCTTGATTGGCAGCTTTCGACAGGACCCTACCTACATGTCTTGCCTTGATATGTCTTGCCAAAATGCGACACCTCACATTTAACTAAAATAAACTCTATCTGCCACTCCTCGGCTCACCTAAGCAAAGTCCCATTATAGTCTGAGAGATCATTCATCACTGTCGACGACACCACCAAATCTGGTATTATCTACAAACTTACTGACCATACTTCGTATACTCAAATGTAAATGATTTGTATCAGTGACAAAAGGCAGTGGACCCACTATTGATCTTTGCGGCACGCCACTGGTCTCAGGTCTCCAAGTTTAATGAACAAATGTCACTGTCACGCCCTGTCTCCAATATTCAAGAAAAGTTTGGACGTAAATGGCGAGTTCTCCCTGGATCCCAGGCAGTCTGACCTTGCTAACCAGTCTACCATGTAGAACATTTTGGTTTTCTTACTGAATTCCATAAAGGCAACATCCACTGTCCTGCCTTCATCAATCATCTTCATCACATCCTCAAAAAATTCCACCGAGTCAGTGAGACGTAATCTCAATTGTACAAACCCCTCTTCAGTCCTTGACTTTCCAAATACATATCGATCTTTTTCCTCGAAATCCCCGTCACCAATTTAGTCACCATTGACGTCATGCTCACCAATCTCGAGTTACCTGTTTTTTCTTTACTTTCTTAAATAATTGCGCTATGTTAGCAGCCCTCCAGTCTTTTGACACCTCACCTGTGAAAATCAATGTTACAAATATATCAGCAAAATGCATAAGCAATCTATTTCCTAGCTTCCCGCAAACATCTGGGATACAACTGATCAGGTCCCAGGGGTTAGTTCACCTTTATGTGTTTTAAAATGTCCAACACCTCCTTGTAATATAGACACTTTTCAAGGTATCATTGCATATTTCTTCATTCTCTCGCTCTTGTAACCTCCTCCACATTAAATACTGAGGAGAAATACTTGTTTAGTATCCCTCAAATTTGTTGTGGTTCCATAAATAGGTAGCCTTACTGATCTTTAAGGGGCCCTATTGTCTCCCTAGTTAATCTTTTGCCATTGAAGGATTTGTAGAATTTGTTCAATGCCTCATTAACCCAATTTCTAAAGCAATCTCTTGTCCACATTTTTCTGGCCCGATTTCCCCATTGACTATGCACTTGCTGCCCTTATAGACCTCTCGGGATTCATTTGATCTCAGCTCTGTTTACCTGACATACGCCTCCTTCCTTACCTTGACCATAACATCAATATATCTAGCCATCCAGCACTCCCTGCACCCACCAGCCTTGCCCACCTCTCTAATAGGAACACGTTGGCTCTGGACTCTCTGAAACCAAGTTTTGATGGCCTTGCATTTTCCAACCATCCCTTTACCTGTGAATAGGGTATTCCAATCAGCCTTTCACAGGGCTCACCTAACACTTTCAAAATTGGACTTGTTCAAAGTTAGAACTTTAATGTTGACATCAGGTATTTCCGATTCCATAATTAATTTAAAACTAATATTTATGCATAACAAACTTGAAAGTTAAATAAACACATCCTGTGCTTCAATAACGGGCTCGAGAGACTGAATAGGCTCATCCTGTCCCTCTGTATTACACTGGAAATGCTGTCCCTCTGTAATAGACCCAAGAGGCTTAATGGCCTCCTCCCGTTCTTCTAAACACACTCGAGAGGCTGCATGGCCTCCTCCTGTCCCTGTGTAACAGATCCGAGACACAGCAACCTGTGGATTACGAGCAGCCGGTAAACTGTATCTAATGGAGACCCATTCCTTTTCAGTTACAGAAACACAAACAACACAATGTACTCCAGGTGCCCTCTCAGTGACACCTCATACAGCTGCAGCGACAAATCTCTTTGTTTTGAATGATTCTGTTGGCAAAATGTGCCAATATTCCAACTTTCTACCTTTTCAACTAGCAACAGGTTAATATGGGCTGAATGGCCTTCTCCTATCCCTCTGTAAGGGGCCCATAGGGACAGAATTGCTTTGGTCTGTTACTGAGCAGCAGTCTCAATGGTCTGACTCAAGGTTATGAAAGGATTTGAAAACAGGGCATTGAAACCAGGAGTAGCCTCACACTGGTCAATAAGTACCGTACTTTGTTTCAGGTATCTAGAAACTTGCCCACCCGACGTTTGTTTTTTTACGCAGCAGATCTATCATTTTATAACTGCCTATTTTCATAAGCAGAGTGGAACATATATAGGCCGCTGCAGTGTTCTGTTAATACTCTTATATACAAGGGAAAAAAGATTAAAAATATTGAAAGATTTATGGTCCATCCCTCAGCAACCCTTATCCATTCCGTCCAAAACCAGTAAATGAAAAGTGATGTTTTGAATTGGTTAACTGAGCCTATTTGTTCAGTGACTGTGATTAATGCCAATCTCCATGGATTCTAATTATCCCAGTGGAGGGTTTCAATCTTTTAATGATATATGGGCTCCGTTCAATGTGTCAACCCATAACATGAGCAGAGCATCACCGACAGCACTGACAGGGATCAGCAGATCCAGAGAGAAGGGGAGGAGAAATCAGAATCTGAGAACATGAGACTGGAATGTTCCAACAATCGATCAGAATCTGAGAACATTAGACTGAAATATTCCAACAATGAATCAGAATCTGAGAACATTAGACTGAAATATTCCAACAATGGATCAGAATCTGAGGACATTAGACAAGAATATTCCAACAATATACAGGAGCTTATCTGATTATGTTTGGTATCTTTCTGAATTTGATTGGTTGCCATTATCATCGCAGATCTATTTCGCTCTTCTCATTATTAAATACTTTTATTATCCCTTCCTGGCTATCGTTGGTGTTCCTGGTGAGTGTCACTATCCAGGTTTTGTTTTCTATACACCAGTTATGAGTGTATTATTGTTATTTCATATTGTCTACACTTCCTGCCACTGTTATTGTTCCTGTTGAATCTCACAATCCAGACATTCACTCTACAGACCACTACTAACTGCATCAATGAAGGTGTTCAATTACTGTCTCGCTCTCTGCTCTGGCAGTGTAACTCACGGGTCTCTATGTTGAACTATTCAGTTTCAGGGGAGAACCACAATGCATTGTCTCATTGCCTTTGCTGTTAAGAGCATGGAGGACACTTTCTACTCTTCTGGTTACAAACTCCACTTCCTTCCACTGTTTCCATCCCATTCCTGGCCAATATCTGCAGCTGAAACAGTCAGGTCACAACTGTGGGAGATCCCTTTGACTATGAGCTGATTCTTGACACCATATCCTGAACATGTCTAACTTGAAATACTCACCACTCCAGAATATATCTCACTGGTTTATTCCATCTGTTGTTTGAACCTTGAGCTATGAAATACAATCTTAATGAAGCCAATAATCTGCTGCTGACACTCCCGGCTTCAAACCTGCCGAAGCAAATCTGATTCAACCTCACACCAAACTCCCATCCATCTGTCATTCATGTGCACGCGGATGTATATTGCTATTGTGTCTGGCAATGCCTTTATTTTAACATTCTCAAACACCTTAGCTCATCTGTTCATGAAACTTCTCTCGTTCTCTCTACTGATTAACAAAAAGCTTGCCTGTTGTTCGTATTTAAAATAATTTCCTCCATGTGCGTTCCTTCTCAAACAATGAGTTTTGCATTCAACCACGCCAATCGCGCGCGCACACACACACACTCTCTCAGTCTCTGATGAACATATGCACACACACATACACACGCGTGCGCGCGCGCAGAGAGAGCAAACCTTCCCACTGTAAGCAGTAAATCTGTTGTGAGTATAGTTAGCATATGATAGTAGAGTTTGCAATACTCTCTATGCTGTGCAGATAGTGCAGTTTACTGAGCAACACACTAGCATGGTCTGCACAGCTCTCCATGCTGGGCTGTCATCTTGTCCCAGTTTATGTTGTTTGTGGTGTTCTGTGAAGCACATTGAGAACTTGATGTAACAAACCATTTCAGCTGATCTGACAATGTCTTTATTCAATGTTCTCATTCTTGTAATTTTACTCACGAAGATCTCACTTCGCCAGTTAGTCCCACTGCCCTGACGTTTTCCACATATTTCCACATCTTTTCAGTTAATTAACTGTGTGTTTCTGTCTTTAATGTGAATCTCTTGTCCCTTTCTTTCTTTCCCTGGCCTTGGGTTTTGGCCTCCCTAGTGTATCGAATGCTGGCATTGTGTAGCTCAGAAATAATGAAATGGGGTGTGTCAAGTTGTTGTTCACTTCCTGGTATGTCCCATGTGATGGTCCATGGACAGGCGTGTTTCTGAAGTTATGAGAAACATCCTTGTAACTTGGTCTGTACCTGTGGCTGTCGCTCTCAGGTGACCATGCGATCAGTAACAAAAGGAAGCCCACTGAGTGAAGGACCACGCATATAAATTGCCTGACAATGCTGTCACTTTTTTAATAAAAGGTTATGTTCTCCCTTTTATTTAGTAAGAGACCTTAAAAGAAAAACTTCCGACTGAAAACGGCTCAAGTAAATAACTTATGGGGCTTTTAGGGTTTTTAAATAAATAGCAGAAACAATGGCCAGCTGGCACAGACCAGGATTTCTAGTTTTTTTTATATATTGTAGCTGTAACAATCACCAGGTCCCAGAAGGGTTGTAAGTTTCAGTAAATTATCCACAGCTGCTATTCTCTCTGGAACCTCACTTGATGGTGTTTCCTCCTGGATTGGAGAACTGTATGCAAGAATGCATGTCTGAATGTTCTTTTTTGCCAAGGGGTGTGTTTATGGGATGTTGATATATTGGAACAGTTCATTAGTAGAAGGTACTGTATCCATTACTCGGTTAAGATTGCCAATAGAAAAATTATTCTAAATTCATCTTCATTTCTAATTGGATTTTCATTAGAGTGTTTAAATATATTGTATTTTGCTTAATGGTGAGTGGTTTGAATAGTTTGACATCTGGAACACCCAACTCACGTCTACCTTTAAAATAAGGAAAGGTTGGCATCCAACCTACCTTCTTAAAATAGTTTGAGGCAGCCTGGTTCGACTATAGCAAACTGGGGACTCTTGTCCGGTTCTAAATCGATAATACAAAATTGGGTTTAGAATTTGCAAACAGGCCATTCTCCCCAACAAGTCCACACCGACCCTCCGAGGAGTAACCTACCCAGACCCATTCCTCTACCCTATTATTACACATTTACCCCGACGAAGGCAACTAACTCACACATCCCTGAAAACTATGAACAATTTATCATGGCCAATACACCTGACATGCACATCTTTGGATTATGGGAGGAAACCAAATCATCCAGAATAAGCTCATGCAGACATTGGAGAGTATGCACCAGGAGGCTATTGGGTTCAAAGGTCGTGTATGGTAGTTGATAGTGTCTTTTTTCTGGATGTTGAATTCGGTTGTTTTAAACAGTATTTTGTGTATAAAGATTCAGTCATTAAGAGTTCTCTGGGTGTGGAAAAGTGAAGTTGGTGGTTTCACAAAACGTAATGATGGTAAAGCTTTAGGAATTGACAGACAACCTGGAGTTGGGGTTGCGATTGTCTGTGAGAAAATGAGAGATAATTACAGCTATAGATCGGCAATTACGTTTAGTAGAACCGCCATCAGACTCTTTGGAAATGGCCGGAATTCAATTTGAAATGATGGCCTTTGAACCTGAGAAGGAATTGAAAGAGTTTGAATTATGATGAAAAGTAGAAATAAAAGAAAGGGAAACGAAGAGAAAAGAGAGAAAAGGACAGAAGAAAAGCAGAGAGTTTCAACTTAAAACGGTAGCAATTAGAGAGGAAAGTTGATATAGAAGGTGGAGATGAAGGTAGAATGTCGGTGGGATGAGGAGGATAGTGCGGTTGAGCAACCCTATTGTAACCAATGGCCTAACGAGGTTCTGTTTAAATGCATCCAGGCATTCTCTAAATTTGATGAGAAGGATGGGGAAGCCTTTTGAATTTCATTTGAGAAAGTGGCTAAACAAAAGCAGACACCAGTGACCATGTGGATTTATTTGATCCAAAGCTGAGAGGTATTTGCATCCCTATCGGAGGAGGTATCTGGCCAGTATGGAGTGGTGAAGAAAACCATCTGAAGTGTATATGAGCTTGGGCCAGACACTGACAGACAGCGTTACAGGAATCTAAAAGAGGGTCTCTGGTTAAACGCACATTGAGTTTGAAAGGATCAAACACAGTAATTTTGAAAGGTGGTAAGGGTATTAAAAACAGAGCAAACCTAAGACACTCTTCGAAAGATTCTTATTTTGGAGAAGTTCAACAATTCACTTCCTGCAGCCGTGAAAACTCGTGTGGAAGAGCAGAGTTAAAACGGCAAGATTAGAAGCTGAAATGGCTGATGATGATGATTGAGTTCAGAAATCAAAGTTTGGTTTCTGTGAGAGATGGAGAAGAATGTGCGAGGTCTTGTTAAGGTTTACAGGCATAGGCCAGGAGTAGCAGGTAAAGAGGTTAGAGCATTAAGAGATACAGAAGCATGTAATTCTTTTATGCTGAGACATGAGGAGCTATGTCATTCAAAAGGTCTATTGGAGAGATGAGAAGTGCTCCATTATGTAACGTGTGGTTGGAGTGTCCAGTGGAAACATCAACAGATTTATTCCACAATGGGGAAGGAGGCCTTGAGCTTGGTGTTGGCGTTACAACTTTTCAGATTTATATTGCCAATAACATACCTGAGACAAATCTTTATCACTGATCATAACCCCTTAAAGTTTTTGGAGAAGATTAGGGAGAAAAATACCAGTCTGTTTCGATTGAGCCTATTATTGCTGCCATTCAGTTTGAAACTATACAGGTGACAGGGCGATAAAACCTCAGTGTGGAGACTTGGATGAAGAAAGTCAAAGGCATTCTGTGGCAGGAGTAAAATGACTGAAATCGAAATAGATGTGAATATTTGTATGCTCAGAGTCAATGTAATATATATGCATTTCAGTCTACTAATCGAGGAAGATTAGGATGTCTAAAATGAATCCAAATGTATTGATGAATTATTTTATTAAAGATGGAGTTGTGAGGATGCTATCACTGTAAAAAGATTATTTCTCTTGGTTTTTTTTGAAGAGAGGTGTTAAAGGCAGAGGTGTAGAACAGCTGTCTGAAAACAGTTTAAATAAATAACTGAGATTTTAGGTTTCATTAAAACTTTGGTAACAATGGAAGGGCAGTGGCAGCTCTCCCAGACCAGATTACCTCATTTTGCTTTTAGCTGCAGCATTCAGAAGCTGCTGGGGATCCCAGAAGGGTTGGAAGTTTCAATACATGATCCCCAGATGCTTTTCTCTCTGAGATCTCTGTTCAGCTTGTTTCCCCCTGGATTGGAAAACTGCTGTAAGGATCTGTATTTGAATATATCTTTGTGCCATGCGGTGTAAACCAAACAGGTACGGTATCTATTGTTTGTGTAAGTGTTCCAACATATAAGCTATTCCAAAACGTTCTTTTCTTTGATTGTATTTTAACTAAAGCATTTGAATAGATTATATTTTGCTCAATGTCGAGTGGTTTGACTAGTCACAACATAACTGGAACACACACTTCACATCTATATTTAAAATAAGGAAAGGTTTGGGTCTAAACGGCCTTCTGGAAATATTTTGAGGGACTCTGGTCTGGTCCAAAACACTTGTAGTGAGGGGCTTCTGACTGGCTTCTGCAATTGAAAATTTAGTGGAGGGGCAGGGGATGTTTTGCTGGAGGTTGTGCTGTAAGTTGCCTCAGACATTCAGGGAGATCTGAGGATTTGGTGACCCAACTCTGGATGGAGCATGGGGACTGCAGCTCCAGCATCTGGGTCTGCAACATGAACAACAAATGGGGCAGAGGCTGCAGAGAGGGGAAGCTCTGAAACCACGGAGTGAGTGTGTGTGGGGAAAGGGATCTGCTGTATCCACCCAGGATTTTCCAGGACCAATTTCCCAAACTCCACTTAACCCAGGATCAAAGTATGAGGGGACCCTTACTGAACAAGGAGCTGGTCACAGAGCGGTGTCACCTCCTTCAACACGACCTGCAGCTTCACACCAGGAGGAGGACGGTGCTGCCAGTGGCTGTTAGGGTCACTGTTTCATTCAGCTTCTATGATCCAGAACTTTCCAGGCAAGACTGGGTGACATATCCATCCTCTCCCAGTGTCTCAACATCAATGTCAACATTCGATGGTGGAGTATATATATGGTGGATGAGGTAAATAGATTGTTTCTCCCTCAGCAGGAAGCTGCCGGTTATATCCAGTATAGTGGGATCCCCGATGGTGTCCATGGCATCTGCAGAGTATCCATGTCAATGGGGAGAGGTAGAGGAACTGAAGGAGTTTTCTCCCTCTCCATTAATGTCACAGTGTGCCCATCCCAGTACATCATGTTGGCGAATACCCACTGAACTGGCAGCAGTCATGGTCTCTTCATTCAGAAGCAGTCAGCCATTCCCATCGTCATCGGGTCTCCACGTAGAAAGGAATGAATATATCTTGGATAAAGTCCATCCCCTTGATGCACGTTTCAAAACACCATTCCCACCACCAATTATGGGCGGCACGGTGGCACAGTGGTTAGCACTGCTGCCTCACAGCGCCTGAGACCCGGGTTCAATTCCCGCCTCAGGCGACTGACTGTGTGGAGTTTGCACGTTCTCCCCGTGTCTGCGTGGGTTTCCTCCGGGTGCTCCGGTTTCCTCCCACAGTCCAAAGATGTGCAGGCCAGGTGAATTGGCCATGCTAAATTGCCCATAGTGTTAGGTTAGGGGTAAATGTAGATGTAGGAGTATGGGTGGGTTACGCTTCGGCGGGGGGGTGTGGACTTGTTGGGCCGAAGGGCCTGTTTCCACACTGTAAGTAATCTAATCTAATCTAATCTAATTAACCAGATCAAAGTATTCCATGTGTACGGAGGGCAATTGGGTCACTTGGAGCGTCTGGGAGCAGACGATCAGGGATGGAACAAAACCTCCCATGTCTGAACGGATCTGAGTGACCCCCCCAGTACACCGTATCATTAAGTCCGATAATCCCTCTCCATTTCAGTAACATATTGCTTTCTATTATTCCTGTAAATGAAATGACAGGTTATATCATGTTAAATTCCACCTGCTAAACTATTATCTATTGCCTTTACATTTCTGAATCTGTTTGCAGACTCTCCACCCTCTCTTGATAATTTATTCTCTTGCTTACCACAGCGACATCACCAAACTCAGCATCTGTATATCTGTTCCGTCCACCTGATCATTAATATAGATTGTAAATAGTTGAGAACCCAGCGCTGGTCACTGTGTGACCCTACTGGTTACATTCCCTCTAACTGATTGAGACTGATTTATCCTGAGTGCCTGCTTCGTGTATGATACCCAGTCCTCCCCCATTCCTGTGAAACACTGTCGAAGGGTTGAATAAGAACAAGGAGCATCTGTGAGGAATCCAACCCCTCGATGACACTGATGTCAACACGGCCTCTGTTCCACTTTCGAAAAAAACTCCACTCCATATCTACACATTCAATTACTTTTAGAATGTTACAGACATCAATGAGATCTCCTTTCATTCTTATAAACTCGAGAGTATATGCTTAAACTGCTCAATTACTCTTCATAAGGCAAACACTACAAATATGGAATCATTCTAATGAACCTCTTCTGAATTGCCTTCAATGGAAATACCTCATTCTGCAGGACACCCAAACTGTACTCTAGTTGCAGCCTCACTAATGCCTTGCGTAGCTACACCAACACTCCTTACCTTTCTACTCTATCCTTTTATAAATAAACACTGAAATTATGCTTGTATTTCTCATTACTTGCAGTACCCACAGGCAGGTTTTCTGTGATATGCAAGCAGACACCCAGATCCCTCTGCACCGAAGCACTTTGAACTTTCTCTCCATTTAGATAATAATTTGTCTTTCTATTATCCTGGCAAACATGAATAGCCCCATATTTATTCCCTTTAATATTCCTTGCTAACTTTTGGCCCATTCACGCAACCTATCCATATAGTTTTGAAATCTCTTGCATCGTCATTCCAAAGTAATTTCCCACCGATGTGAGAGTCATCTGAAAATGTGGCATTGTATTTTCTATCCCATCAACCGAGTACAGTAATACCATCGATCGCAAATGGTTGAGGCATGAGGACTGAAATCAATGGCACCCCACAAATTGCATTTGCCAAAATAAAATGACACATTTATTCCATCTGACTGCATTTTGTTGGTTAACCAATCCTCCATCCAAGCGAATAAACTTCTCCTAAACCCATGTTGTGTGCTCTTACCACTTAGTCTTTGGAGAAGCGACACATCCAATGCCTTCAGGAAGACCTGAGATGTTCCATCTCCCACGATCCACCTTTTTTGTGACATCTTCAAATAACTCAAGCAAACACTTCAAACTTGATTGTCCTTTGTAAAACCATGTTGACTCTGACGGATTGTGGTTTAATTTTGCAAATGTCCTGAACAATGGACTCTAACAATTTGCCTTAAATTACAATGGTTTATTGTTACACTTTAGTCCCTAATGTAAACCATTATTATAAGTTCATCCCTTTCGAAAACCTTCACGTTTTCTTTGAATTCCTATTTAATGGGCACACGTTTTTAAGAGATCTGCTCCAATTACTGAGTAAGAGTCATGTGTGGCTGAATGGACTCACCATCCTGTTGGTGGACAAACTCGATGGGCTGACGTCTTTCTGGTGTTCCCATGTTGTCGTCTCCAAGGCCAGAATGATCTGCGCCCGTTGATCCTTTAGAGGATTGGGAGATTATGGAATCTTACTGTTGCTCTCTAACATTTTGATGGGCTGATAGGTTTTCTCATACTTCTCCATGGAAATATTGAACGGTCTCCTCATGTATCCGGGAGATGGTTCCGAGGGGTTGATTGGTCTTATCTTGTTCCCATACAACAGACACGTGTCGAAATTACTACTTCCTTTCTCATTAAAGAAGTCTCAGATAGTTTTTATCCTTATCTAATTCCCTTGCAATAGGCTCGGTGGGTCTGAATGGCCTCCTGTTATCCCTGTGTGACAATCTACAGTCACTGTGTGACCTCTTCCAGTTCCTATGTTACAGACTTGAGGAGGCTGAATGGACTGATCCTGTTGCTGTTTAACAGGATACTGGTGCAGCATGGCCTACTGCTACAGGGTTGAATGGCTAATTGGCCTCCTTCTGTAAATGTATATCAGGCTCCAGGGGCTGAATAGCCTCATCCTGTTTTGGTGTAACAGGGTCGAAGGCTTGATTATCCTTCTGTTGTTCCTGCATAACACACTGGAGAACGGAATGGTTCCTCCACTATCTGTGTCATTCGCTTCACTCGTTGACTACATCTGTCACCTATGTTGAAATAAGGTCACCTTATTTTTTGTAAACTCCAATGGCTACTGGATCAACCTGATCATCCTTTCGTTATAAGCTAGCACCTTCATTGCAGGAATCAGTTGAGGGAACCATCTCTGAGCTGCTTCCAATGGAACAACATCATTTCTTCACTGAAGAGATTAAATCTGTACACACTACTCCAGATGTGATCTCACTAAGACCCTGTACAGCAGCAGCAACATTTTACCAGCCTGTTGTAAGGTTCCCACCAAGGTGAGAGCTGTCTCAGCTCTCTGGGGGAATATAGAGCATTGTTGGAAAATCATTGTCCTTCTCTACTCCATCAGCATAACGGGAGATCTGGAGAAATTAAAGTTAGAGAAGATCATAAATGATGTGGCGAGATGATCTCTACTATTAATCTCTCCAGAGCCCACATCGCTCAGATTCCACAGAATCTAGTAAGATGGAGCAAACATTGATGGGAGTTATATCTCAAAGTGAAAGCTGCAATATAAATGCTGGACATATGATAAAACAGGAAATGAGATATACACATTTGTGGGTACTGCAGTAATAATATACTGCTTACATTATATCTAAACTGTGTTAACCCAACTGAATGCTAATGCTGGGAAAATGGATTTCATGACCGTGTGTGAGATGGTTTACATGAACATTATGTTGAGCACTGAGCTCGAGATCAGGTTATTTAGGAATTGGTGTTGAGTGATCAGAAGAGCTAATTGAAAATTTTGCTGGCAAGGACATTTTGGGAACAGTGACCACAATGTATTGGTTTTCTTTTATGCTGTTTGAGTACACGACAGTTTTTGTTGTATTTGAAGTAACCATTTGAAATCTGAGTCATGCAGACCATGAAGGTGTGAGGAGAAAGTGGGGATGACAGATGCTGAAGATCAGAGTCGAAGAGTGTGGTGCTGGAAAAGCACAGTCAGGCAGCATACTAAGAGCAGATAAATCGATGTTTCAGGCATAAGCCTTTCATCAGGAATGAAGCTTATGGGCCTAGGGGGCTGAGAGATAAATGACAAGAGGGTGCGGCAGGAGGGAGGTAGCTGGGATTACGATAGGTAGATGAAGGTGGGGTTGAAAGTGAAAGGTGATGAAGGGAGACAGAACGCCTCATCTACTGCATCCATTAAAGACAATGTGGTCTTCTCTTCATTGGCGAGGCAGGAGGTCAACTTGTAGATGATTTCAGGGAACATCTCTAGGACAACTACATTGAACAACTCCATCGCCTAGTGGCTGAGCACTTTAAATCCCCTTCCCACTCTGCCAAGGACATGAGAGTCCTGGGCCTGCTCCATCGCCTAACCGGAGCCACCAGAACCCTGGAGGAAGAAAACCTCATCTTCTGCCTTGGGACCCTCCAACCACAGGGGATCATAGTTGATTTCCCCATTTCCCCTAATCCCACCTTATCCTACTCCAACCTTCCAAGTCAGCACCGCCCTTTTGAATGTTCCTATGTGTCCACCTTCCTTCCTATCAATCTGGTCCACCCTCCTCTCGGACTATCACTTTCAACCCCACCTTCATCGACCTATTCGATGAAAGGAAGCAGCTTAGAAAAATGCCAAGTGTTGCAGTAAGCCAGTGGATTCAGAGAAATGTAGGGCCCAGCAAAGGATGACCAAAATCAGAAAGAGAAAAAGCATGCAAACGGAAGAAAAACATAAAGACTGCTAAAAAGCATCTATCAATGTATGAAAAAAATAAAAACAAAGTCAAATGTGGAACAGTTGCTGTGCAGACAGGATAATTTATTTCAGATTACAGAGAAATCGCAGGGAAAAGAAACAGTTCCTTTGTGTCTATCTCCATGGAAGAATGTCCAGAAATTCTCCCAGAAATACCAAGTGACCATGGGACTTGTGTAAGTAAAGTCTAAGATCATTCTTATCAGTGATGAGGTCATCTTTGAAAAGAAAGCTGAATTGAGTATTTATAAATCTGACAGACTAGATGTACTTCAAACAAGATTTTCAGAGGAAGCAGCAACAGACATGTTGATTGCATCGCGGATTTTCACTTTATTTTCCGACACATTCCCGAAATGCATTTATCCAATCTGGATAAGGCAAAGGTTATAAATATTATCCAACAGTTTAAGGAGAGATGAATTTGGAGAATGGTAAACTACAGACCAGTTCACCTGTCATCCGCAGTCAGGTATCTCTTGGACTCGATTACAAAGCACATGCTACTAGATATTTAGAAGGTAAAAACATAACTGGGGAGTGTGAGAATGCACCGATGAATGGAAAACCAGAAGTGACAAACATTTTTTTGGAATGGTTTGAAGATGATTCTTGTGGACATAGGCAATGAACAACAAATGGATAATGTATGGTTGGATATTCATGAGCTTTTTAAAAGAACTCACACACTGAGCTCATAAGAAAAGTTAAACTGAGAGGTATTAGGAAGAACATATGCAAATGGGAAAGAAAAATTAGGTTTACATTCATGTGAATGTAATTGGAAGATAGAGGATGTCGTACACCAGTTGCATCGATTGTTAATGAGACTACACTTCGAATATTGTGTATCGCTCGGATTCCCAATCTAAGAAAGAATATACTGACTACAGAGGAACTGCAAAAGCTATTCTCCACATTAACCCCTAAGTTGGCAAGGTTGTCTGACGGGGTAACTCAGCCTGTAATCTGAAGTTTCGAAACATGAGAGGTGATCGTAGTGAATCTTAGAAACATCGAAAGGACTGAATAACAGAGGGACATGAGGAAGTACAAGTAGGCGAGATCTGGGAGAATCCCACGATATTCTACACGGACAAGTCAAACAGAATAATCAGCAAAGAGTCAGTGTTCATTAGAAACCAAAGGGGCAATCTGTGTGTCAAGCGGGAGAATATTGATGGATTGTAACATGAGACCTTCACATCTATTTTACTTGGGAGAAGGAGGATGCAGGTACAGAATTCAAGAAGATGGACTGGACAACTCTTGAACAGATTGATGTAAAATACGAGTAGGGATTTGAGGCTTTGTTCTGTACAAATTAGGACCAATCTCCATGTCTGAAAGAGTTGTATCACAGGCGGCTGTTGGGGTCAAGGGAGGAATGACCCTGATTGAATATTTTAATTAGAATCTGATCATAGGGGAGGTGCCAGAGAACTGGAGGACTGCGAATACGATTCCACTTCACAGTAAGGGTGGGAGAGATAGACAAGGGAACTATAGACGAGTGAGTATTAGATCACTGTTAAGGAAACTACAGGATAAAATAGGGAAGGAGAAAATCGAATTCCAATCAGAGTCACAAGGTTTGATCAGAGATAATCATCGTGACTTTATCAGAAGAAAGTCGCATCTAATGGATTTGATTGAATTAGTTTGAGGAGGTCGATTGTTTAGTTTTGTAAGAAGGTCTCTGACAAATTTCCAGCCGGGATACTGAGAAATAATGTAAAATCTCACAATATGAAGGATACCTTGACAGGTTACAAGGAGAAATGTCTTAATGGCAGCAGGCAGAGGGTGGTGGGAGAAGGCTGTTTGTGTGACTGGAGACCAGTGTCCCCTGGTGTCCCACAGGGATCAGTGCTATGTCCCTTATTGTTTGTGTTATTCATAAAAAAAGATGTGAATGTGGAGAGGGCTAGGTGGAGAGTGGGGGAGGTGTGATAAGTAACTGTATGTTTGACATTAAGATTGACCGGATGGTTCGCAGTGAGGAGGAAGGCCTTAAGTTACAGGAAGATGCAGATGATTGGTCAGATGGGCAAATGAATGGCAGATGGAATGTAACCCTGATAAATATGAGCTGATGCACTTTGGGAGAAGGAACCAGACAGGGGAGGACTCAATGAATGGCAGCACACTGGGAACCTCAGGGTGTGCTTCTCCACACATCCCTGAATGTGACTGGACAGGTTAATGGACTAGTTAAGAATTGGACCTTGGGTGTAGCATTTCCTAATCAGGAGTAGATTATAAGAGCAATACAGGGCTTTGGAGTACTGTATGTAGCTCTGGGAGCCACATTCCAGGAAAGATGTGATTGTACTGGAGAGGGTGCAGAGGTGATTCACCAGGATGTTCTCTGGGATGGAGCATATCAGCTATGGAGATAGGCTGGATAAGCTCGGGTTGTTTTCTTTGGAGCAGAGAAAGCTGAGGGGTCAGGGATTCAGAAGGATAAGATTATGAGGGACATGGACAGGGTGGAAAGACAGCAACTGTTCCTTTTAGTCAGAGGGTCAAGAACAAATGAGCACACTTTTAAAGTGAAAAGTTTGAGGTTCAGAGAGGATTTAAATATTTTTTTCACCTTGAGGATGTGGGGTTCTGGGATTACTTCCTGAAAAGGGGGATTATCACGGGTAACCTCACAATCATTAAAAAGTATTTGGACGAGCACGTGGAAGTGTCATAACATTCCAGGCTATGGGCCTGGTGTAGGAAAGTGGGACTAATATAGATTGTGCTGTATTTCTGTTGGCACAGAGTCTGTGCTCCTGTGAGTGTATGGTGTGTAAGGTCAATTATTGAGCAGTCTAAGGCAGGAATTGATGGCTTTCTGAAGAGTATATTCACAAGGGTTAAAAGAGTGAACTGTAATAGCTGGTTAAATTATGTCAATGTGAGAAATATGAGAAAACAAGTACAGTTTCCTTACAGTTTGAAACCAGAGAATAGAGAATGGGAAACAGGGAAATGGCAGAACTATGAAGCCACTACTTCAGTTCTGTCTTCACAGAACTTTCAAACAATACAAGGAAAACCGAGTCTGGTGGAGGAAAATGATAGAGTACATTGAACATAGAACATAGTAAGTAAATGGTTTAGGAGAAATTATTGTGGCTGAAAGTAATGGTCATAGGCAACACTGACGTAGATTTATGAAATGGGAATTATGTTTGAGAAACAGAATGGGAGACAAATGAAAGAGAAACAATGGATGTAAAACATGTGGATTTTTAGAAAGATTTTGGTAAAGCTCCAAGCCCAATTTGCAAAATCAAATCTGAGTGGATTGGGGTCTAATATATTGCTATGTTTCTAGAATGGGACAGCTGGCAGGAAACGGTGAATAGAAATAAACAGACTCGTCAAGCAACAGCCTGACATTGTCTGTAAGGTATGATTCTGTGAGTATGACTATATCGCAGACACCCCATTACCTACCCCGAATATCTCCTGTCTTATCAGCAGGACGGACACAGCAGAAGTGGTGGCACAGTGGGATACAGTTTGAAGGGAATTGCTCTTGGAGTCCTCAACAGTGACTCCATATCCCATGAAGTCTCATGGCATTACTTTGCACATGGGAAAGGAAACCTCCTGCTGATTACCATGTACCAGCCTCTCTGAACTGATGAATCAGTACTCCTCCATGCTGACCAACACTTGGAGGAAGCACTGAGGGTAGCACGGACGCAAGATCTACTCTGGGTGGGGGATTTCAATGTTCACCAACAAGAGTATCTCAGCGACAGCATTACAGCGAGCTGGCCAGGCCCCAAAGGATAGAACTGCTCGACTGGTTCTGCAGCAGGTGGGGAAAGAACCAACATGAGGAAAATACAAACTTGAACACAGCCTTACTAATCTGCCAATTACAGAAGTATCTGTCCATGATATTATCGGTAAGAGAGACCACCACATAGTCATTGTGGAGACAAAATCACACCTTCACATTGAGAATAACCTCCACCATTTTGGGTGGTACTATCACGTTGCTAAACAGGGCAGACTTCGAACAGATCTAGCAGCTCAAATCTGGATGTCCATAAGGTGTCGTGAGTCATCAATAGCAGCCAAGTTGTACTCCTGCATAACCTCATGGCCTCCCGCATATTCCCCTCACAATTACCATCAATCTAGAGAATCAATATTGGTTCAGTGGAGTGTGCAGGATGGCAGGAACTGCACCAGCCATTCCTGACAATGAGGTGTCAGCCTGGTGAAGCCACCAATCCGGACTACTTATGCGCCAAACAGCATAAGCAGTAAGTAATAGACACAGCTAAGTGATCCCACAAGCAAAGGAACAGATCTAAGCTCTGCAGTTGTTCCACATCTAGCCGAGAAACGTTGGGGACAATGAAACAATTCACTGGAGGAAGAGATTCCACAAATAACCCTTTCCTCCATGATGGAAGAGCCCAGCACTTCAGTGTATAAGATAAGGCTGATGCATTCACAACAACCTTCAGTCAGAAATGCTGAGTGGATGATCCATCTCAGCCCCCTCCAGTGGCCCTCAGCAATTCAGTTACCAGTCATCAGCCAATTTGGTTCAGTCCACAAGATATCCAGAATCGATTGCAGATACTGGATACTCTCCAAAGAGTCCATACTCTGACAACATTCTGGCAATAGTACTGACAACTTGTGCTCCATAACTTGCCACTCCCCTAGCCAAACTATTTCAATACAGTTACAACAATGGCTTTTCCTGATTACGTGGAAAATTACCCCAAGTAATCATTGTTCCTGTATGTAAAACGCAGAACAAATCCAATCCGGCCAATTGCCATCCCATCAGTCTCCTCTCGATCATCAGTAAAGTGGTGGAAGGTCTCAGTGTTTTTAAGTAGCACTTGCTCAGTAATGCCCTGGTCAATGACGCCCAGTTAGGGCTCCACCAGGGCCACTCAGCTCCTGACCTCATTACCGTGATTCAAACATGGACAAAAGAGCTGAATTCCAGAGGTGGGGTGAGAGCGATATCCCTTTAAATCAAGGCTGCATTCGACTATGTGTGGTATCAAGGGGCCTTAGCAACACAGGAATCAATGGGCATCGGGGCAAACTCCCCGCTGGTTAGAATCATACCTGACACGTAGGAAGGTGGTCATGGTTGATAAAGGTCAGTCAAGTCAGCTCCAAGTCTGTAGGAGTCCCTCGGGCAGTGACCGAAAACTTCTTCAGGGCTACTTCATCAATGACCTTCCCTCCATTTTAAGGTCAGCAGTGGGGATGTTCGCCAATGATTGTACAATGTTCTGCAACATTTGTGGCTCCTCAGATACTGAAGCAGTCCATGTTCAAATGAGACAAGATCTTGATAGTATCCAGGCTGACAAGTGGCAAGTAATATTCAGGCCACACGAATGCCAGGCCATGACCATCACCAGTAAAGTACAATCTAACCTGCCACTTGGCATTCAATGGTGTTACTATCACTGAATCCCCCAGTGTCAAATTCCTGGTGGGTAATCATTGCTCAGAAACTCACTGGTCTCGCCACATGAACACAGTAACTATAAGAGCAGGTCCGAAGCTCGGAATACTGCGGCGAGTAACTCACATCCTGACTTCCAAAAGTCTGTCCATCATCTACAATGCATAAGTCAGAAGTGTAATAGGAGACTCCCAATTTGTCTTGATGAGTGCAGCCCCAATAACACTTAAGAAGCTTTATACCATCCAGGACAAAGCAGCCAGTTTGACTGTCCCTTCATCCACAATGCTCCACCATCAACGCTCAGCAGCAGCAGCAGTGTTTTACTATCTACATGCTGCAATAAAATGATCCACCAAAGATCCTTAGAGACCATCTTCACAACTCCCATGTCTATCTAGAAGGACAAGGGCTACAGATGTATGGGAATACCATCATCTTCAGGTTCCCTCCAAGCCAGTCACCATCCTGACTTGGAATTTTATCACCGCTCCTTCACAGTCACTGGGTCAGAATCCTGGGATTCCCTCCCTAATGGCATTTGAGGTCAACCAAGCAGGTGGACTGCAGCGTTCAACAAGGCAGCTCACCACCACCTTCTCGAGGGCAACTAGGGACGGGCAATAAATGCTGGCCCAGCCAGTGACTCCGAGATTCACGAAATAAATTAATAGAAATTAACAGAGGACGGTTGCTGAGGTGTCGCAGGGATCGGTGCTTGGGGCCCAGCTGTTCACAATGCCCTTTAAACATTTGGTTACTGGAATCAGATACAATATATCCCAGCCTGCTGACAGCACTAACGGATGTGGGATTGTGAATGGGTGAGGAGGTTATAAAAAAGCACCGAGAAGACAAGTGGAGTGAATGGGTAAATACGTGACAGATGGAGAACAATGTGGATAGAGGAGACGGTGTGCTCTTTGGTGGAAACGATAAATTGGCAGCCTATCATTTGAAAGGGATTGGTTGAAACATGTTGATCTACAAAGGGACGTATGCTCCTGTTTGTTGTTTCCTTCTGCATAAACCTCTGAGGCCCCTGCAGTGCAGTGAGTTCTGTAACCAGAAGTCAATACTGGGCATGGCATTGGCACGCTGCCCAGTGAACACGGACCCACCAAGTGGGGAGCTGCAACACTGAAAAGGATCTGCATCTCCTTGTACACCAGTTGCTGAAAGTAATATTGCAGAAACAGAAAGCAGTGAGGAAGATAAATGGTGTGTGGATCTTCATTTCAGGGGGATGTGAGTCCAGGAGAAAAGGTGTCTTACTGCAGCTGTACAGGGCCTTATTGAGATATCATCTTGAACATTGTGCACTATTGTGGGGAGTTTTGGTCTCCTTACCTAATAAAGGACAAACCTGACATTGAGGGAGAGCAGTGAAGGATGACCAGACTGGTCTCTGGGATGACGGGCTTGTTATGGGAGCAGAGTATGGGAGACTGGGCAAGTATTCCATGGGGTTTAGGAAAATGAGTGGAGATCTCAGTGAGATATATAAAACTCTGACAGGGTGAGACAGATTGGAAGCAGGAATGATAATTCCCCTGCCTGGGACTTGTAAAACAAGGGGCCACAGTATTAGATACAGGCAGTCACTCTGCATTGAGATGATAATAAATGTCTGCTCTCAATGACTCGGGAACCTGGGGAATTCTCTCGCACCTGGAAACCGAGACACTGATTATAAATAAGGATTTCGAGACAGTAAAGGGATGGTGGGAGAGCAGGAGTACGGTGTGGAAATGAAGGGCCAACCATCATTATATTGAATTGGTTAGCAAACTCGATGGACCAAACGTACTACTGCACCGCCTATTTTATAGCTTCCCAAGGTTACTCACATTAACGGATATGTATATCATGTGGGGTAAGTGCATTGAGGAGAGTTTTTCCATGAACTAGAATGGGGAGGCTCAATGTGTTTTCCATTCCCAATGTTTCTGTGAAGTCTGTGGGAAAGGTCTGTAAATGCTGTCACAAGCTCTCAGATGTTAGGAAGGAGGTTTCTGCAGGGTCGACAGGACTGTGTTCCCATTCCCTTTTCCGACATTGATGCTGAGGCTGGGTTTTCTGTCCGGTTTCATCCTTTCAGACCTCGGAGTAGTTTGCTTCGAACAGATCTGTTGGTCAAGTCTGGTAGCTTTAATGAGTTAGCATCAGGTAAAGTTCACGTGATTCTGACCCTGACATCTTCACCCACACTCGTCACTGAGCCATAGATGGTGTTGATGCCAATGACAGACTGAGGTGTTACCCTGGCAAAAAGTTACAGGTTGTGTTTGAATGCAGATCTGCTTCTCCTGCTTCTGTGATCTACAGCACTACGTGAATACACAGTTTCGAGGTGCAATATCTGCAATGCAATTTTGCTGTCTGTTCCCCAATTCTCACTAAGACCCATTCACCCATCAGCCCTGCACTCAGTGACCGAACCTGGTTTCTGATGTGGAAATACTTCCATTTTCAAACTCTTATCCTGCTGAGGGTCTCTCTCCCCGGGTCTTGCTTACAATCTGACACATTCCGCAAAAGCATTTAACTGATCTTAATTCAAATATTTAATTCACCTAAATATTTTTCATTGAGAAATACCAATCTGCTGTGTTTAAAGTGAATGTGTTTCCCCTGTTTCTTTACCTGACCATGATTAAGTGCTCTGTAGTGTCAGTGATGCCAGCCTTATGTAGTTTCAGAGCCAATGAATTCTCTGGAGTCCCAATCATCTTCACCACATTGTATATTTTCTCTTTTGGTTTGATGCCTTATCATTCATGGCTGCCTTGTTCTCCCTTGAGTATGTTTCAAGTTCTTTGGGTTGCATTTCTGGTATTATCTTCCGAATTTATCCCCAGAACCTCCTCCCATTGCTGCTCCATGGTCTTTCCTGCTCAGTTCCCCTTCCAATTAACTCTGGACAGCTTCGCCCGCATGTCTTGGTAGTTACATTGCTCAATTATAACCACATTACATCTTGAAAGAGCATTAGATATAAACCGAAAGGAGGAGTTTTGGGAGACGGGACACGAAGAATAATTGGTGGATTTCTTAACTAGATACAAAGGGAGAACGAGAGAGAGGATAGAGATCTGGAGATCTGGAAAATGAGAAAGCTACATTATCGAAAGAAGTAGATGAACATCCCCCAATGTTTTGGCAATGCCTGTGTGCTGTGGTCCTTGGTACAGTGCATGTACAACAGAGTAATATGTTCAAATGCTGAGTCTGATGCCAGAATATTTATCTCCAATAATATGACTGACACTAGCTTTGGAAAGAACCCACCAGGCCAACATATTGAAGTCCCGGTAGAAAGGGGATTAACTGAAATAAGTTGGGACACCAGAATCAAGAATTTGGAGCACACATCCTGGTAAGAATGAGAGATTAGAGTTGGGAATCCCAGAAAAGGAGGGTTCGTTGAGAGGATCAAATCATGTTTTAATGTTTTACTAATTTTATACATCATATGCATCATTTTTCGTTAACTGTGTCTCTGTTGTTTCTTTACAATGTGTTGTGCACATATGAAAAATGTGACTTATCTGCACACACACATTGATTAAACAGTGTATATAAAATAATTTTTCCACCATTGAAACTGTCCTGTTGTTGTGTTACGAGGATAGATTAGATTAGATTAGATTACTTAGTGTGGAAACAGGCCCTTCGGCCCAACAAGTCCACACCGCCCCGCCTCAGGCAACTGACTGTGTGGAGTTTGCACGTTCTCCCCGTGTCTGCGTGGGTTTCCTCCGGGTGCTCCGGTTTCCTCCCACAGTCCAAAGATGTGCAGGTCAGGTGAATTGACCATCCTAAATTGCCCGTAGTGTAGGTAAGGGGTAGATGTTAGGGGTATGGGTGGGTTGCGCTTCGGCGGGGCGGTGTGGACTTGTTGGGCCGAAGGGCCTGTTTCCACACTAAGTAATCTAATCTAATCTAATCTATCCTCGTAACACAATAACAGGACAGTTTCAATGGTGGAAAAATGATTTTATATACACTGTTTAATCAATGTGTGTGTGCAGATAAGTCGCATTTTTCATATGTGCACAACACATTGTAAATAAACAACAGAACACCAACTAGCCACCAAAAGACATGATCCACTATCACTATGTTCCGTACATACAGACAAAGAAGGGCACCACTTTGACTGGGACAAAGCAAACACACATACTAAGACACGCAAGGACCTTCTTAGAGGAATCGTATTATAACCAGAAGTCCATCAATAAACGCATCAATTTAGATCCTGTCTACATTCTCTTTTTAAAAATAACCGGAAATGACATCACCCACTTTAAGAAACCAAGACCTATAAATAGAGAGGTGGGATATCCCACCAGCACTTCAGCAGATGCTCCCACTGATGATGTCACCTCGTCATGGTGACGAAACTTCTGAAAACATACCTTCAAGCTCAGCGAGCTTACTTGCACAGATATAAATTGTTGTTTGTTGTTTATTAGTGGAATTTAGGAGTTCTCTGTCGCTCACGTTTTGACAGATTATGATGTGAGGTGAGCTTTTCTAGGTGTGTGATTTTAATTAACAGAGGGGTTCGACATTGATGTCATAACAGTTTGGGGCCTTGCCGTGTGGCACTTGGACCGATCTGAACAGATTTGAGATACAACAGGTCGCAGCAAATTCCAACTCATTGCAATTAGTGACTTTGATCTTCAAATAAAACCAGTGGGAAAATTCGTTTAATTTTGTTACTTGTGGTTGGTTAAATGAAAAGTGAGGGAAATGGCTGTTCACATTACTAAAGAGGTTCCCAAATTTTCCAAGGAAGTTTATAAAGACAGAAGAAGGAGGACATTTGTTAGAATTAGCAAATAGGTTGGAATTGGGTTCAACCAGGGAGAAAAGGGAAGCTGAAATTGTAATGGAGTTGGTCAAGCATTTTGATGTATCAGAGAAACAGGCAACTGCAGTAGAGTTATAAAAACTTAAATTGCAAATGTGGCAACTGGAGTTAGAAGATAAATAAAGGGATGGAAACAGAGAGAGACGAAAGAGAAAGAGAGGAAAAAGAAAGAGAGAAGGGATTTGAAATTCAGAAGTTGGGAATTAGACAAGAAATTTAAATTAACAGGATGGAGATGAAGGGAGAACGTAGGGATGTATACAACTAGGTTAGTAACTTGCCATATTTCGTTGAGAAAATTGTCAAACCCTTTTTCATTTCATTTGAAAAAATGGCTAGGCAGATGACGTGTCCAGTGAACTTGTGGGTAATGCTAGTTCAGACTAAGCTGATGGGCCCAGCTGGTGAGGTATGTGCAGCGCTGTCAGATGAGGGATCAAGAGATTATCAAGATGTTAAATTGGTTATTTTGATTGGTTATGAATTGGTACTAGAAGCATATAGACAGAAGTTCAGAAAAATAGAGACGGAACCAGGTCAGACTTATATTGAGTTTGAAAGAATTAACCACAGTCATTTTGACAGGTGGGTGCTGGCCTTAAAAATGGATAAGACCTGTGAGGCTTGAAGGGAGATTAATCTGCAGGAGAAGTAAAAAGACTCACTTCCAGAGATAGTAAGAATTCATGTGACTGAATAGGAAGTTCAAGAAGTGAGAAGCACGGCAGAAATGACAGGTAAATATGCATTGTGGAATGTGATAAAATTTAGCTTCTGGCAGGAATTTCATCCTGTGAGGGATAGAAATTGGGAGAAGGGACAATCACACATTACAAAGCGAACAGTAGCTCACAATATTTTACCACAGGGGAAGAAAGAAGCCCAAGGGGGTTGAAAGGTGGTGAAAGGCCTCAGGTGTTCTCACGATAAGGCACTGGAACACATAAAATGACAGTGTTGGTGGTTTAAGAAGGGCACAGGGAAAAAGTTGTTTTCACTGCAGTAAGCTGGGACACACCGTGCTGGGCGTTAAAGGAAGACACTTTGGGGAAAGATGCGGTCAAAGAGGCTAAGCCCAGTGGCATTAGTGAAACTGGTAAAGGAGACCCCAAGTGGAGCCGAGGAGCTGCAGGAAATTGCACAGCCGAGGCAAGGGCTGGGTATGGAGGCAGTGCCTGATCTCTCAAAAGAATTCACCTCTGTAGATAAAGTTTACTCAGAAAGAACAGGGGGAGAAGGACAAGAAGTTATAATTTTGTGAGATACGGGATCTGCTCAGTCTGTAATAGTTGAGAAGTGAGGGGCCGGAAAAGCACAACAGATCAGGCAGCATCCAGACAGCAGGACAATCGAATATCAGGCAGAAACCCATCGTCAGGAACATGGTGGGGGGTGGGGGGGGGTGCGCAAAGGGGACTGAAAGATAAATACGAGGGTAGTAGCTGAGCTGATGGAAGGGTCATTGGGAAGGCAATAAGATGATGTAGGTGGGAGTGATATGTCGGAGGGTAGGGTGAAGTCGATAGGTGGAAAGGAAGATGTCTAGTTAGGGCAGTCCAAGAGGGCAGTGCTAGGTTGTACGGTTGGATCTGGGAGAGGTTGGTGGAGGGGAGATTTGAAATTTGGTGAAGTCAACATTGATGCGGAACAGTTTGAGGGTTCCAGCTGTCCTACCACTGATAGGAGTCCTATCACCCTCCTCACCGACCTATCACCATCACACCCCACTTGCATCTACCTATCGCCTTCCAAGCTCCCTTCCACCCAGCTCCACCCCCACCCTCCCATTTATTTCTCAACCTCCTTCCCCCTCCCTTACCTCCCACTTTCCTGATGAAGGATTTATGCCTGAAACGTCAAAGCCCCTGCCCCTCGGATGCTGCCGACGTGCTGTGCTTTTCCAGTCCCACACTTTTCAACTCTCATCTCCAGCATCTGCAGCCCTCAATTTCTCTCACCCTCTAATAGGAAGAGATGAAAGTTTTTTTCACTCTTTCTGGCATGTTAATCAAGAGTGTGTTAATTTGTGGAATGGGGACAGAAATTAAGTATTCCCTTGTGTAACATCAGGATGGAATGCCAAATCAAGGTTGGGGAAGTAACAGTGACAGTGAGTAACAGAGTGTCATTTCCAGGAATACAGTTTGTTCTTGGGAACGATTTAGCAGGAGGCGAGGTGGGAGAGGCACCCCTTGTGGTGGAGAAGCCAAAGGAAGACTAGGGAATTGGTGAGTTAAAAGAAAATTACCCAGGAATTTTTCCAGACTGTGTAGTAACAAGATCCCACTGTCATAAGTTACAGCAGGAAGGAAAAACGAACGAAAAAGACAAATGGTTTGATGCTCAGTGAACTGACCCCCTGTTTGATGCAACGGTGCAGGAAAAACCTGAACAGGCAGAGGACCAGGCAGGGGGGTTTAGTCCAGAAAGGTGAATGGACTTACAACAGATATATACTCACACATTCACACACACATACACATGCACACACACAGAAAAGGAATCAGAATATATGGTTGAACGTTATTAACTTAAAGATAGAATCATAAAATTAAAATGGAGACCCCGATAGGTTACTGCAGACGGGAAATGGGCCGAAGTGCACCAGATTGTGTTAGCAGTAACGTACAGTGTTACGGGTAGCTTATAAACTAACTGCAGACAGTCACTTAGGTGTACAGAAGACTCAGGCTAAGGTACAGAAGTGTTTCTAGTGGCCTGGAATGTACAAGGACACTGTTAATTTTTCTTGTACATGACATACATCCCAAATGGTAGGTAAGTAACAGGCAGTAATAAAACCAGAACCTTTCTTGCCAATTCCTGCATTCGAAGAACCTTGCACGTGGGTTATGATTAATTGTGTAGCTCCCCTTTCTAAAGTAAAAGTGGAAACCAATATTTGCTGACTATATTGGATGTGTCTACCAGATTTCCAGAGGCAATTCCATTATTGGAGTGTCAAGGCAAAAAGGGAAGTGGAGGAGTTGGTAGCTTTCTTTACTCGCTGTGGGCTGCCCAGAGAGATTCAGTCAGACCAAGGGTCTCATTTTATCGCTCAGCTGTTTAAGGAAGTCATGGATGGCTTAGGCAGACAGCACTTCAAATCAAGGGCATCCTATCCTGAATCCCAGGGAGCCTTGGAAAGTTAGCATCAGACGCTGAAGACTATGTTAACAGCGTACTGTCAGGGTTGGCCAAATGATTGTGATAAAGGTGTCCCATTAAATTGTTTGCCAATAGAGATGTCCCAAATAAATCTACTCACTTTACGTCTGTTGAGTTAATATTCGTACATGAAGTGAGAGGTCCTTTGAAATTAATTAAATATAAATTGACAGGACCGAAGTTGGAAATCTCACACCTGGATTCTGTGTGTGAGGTGAAGGAGAGAGTAGATGGAGTAGGTGAGTTTGCTAAATAGTATCTGAAGAGAACAGCATAGAGTGAAGCAGGTGGCAGATAAAAACTCAGAAACTTTGAAGATTTCCCGTGGGGATGACGTATCAGTATCGCCACCAGTGGTAGGAAATCCCTTCAAAGCCAGGTTTAGTGGCCCCATTCAATTTTTTTTAAAATGTGGAGTCAGTTAAACAATCTAGTAAAGATACCAGAGATGACAAAAAAAACTTTATCGAGTATTTCATATGGATGAATAATGCACCAGCCACATTTCAGACTCAGAAACAGAGTTGTGGCCATATGAACAAATTGTGCAGCTTATCTGTATGATGTAGTGATCTTTAGCAAGTGATTGAAAGCACACATGTTACAGTTGGCAGAACATGCTGAACGATTACAAGAAGAAAACTTGGTAATAAACTTAAAGAAAACAGAATTCGCGAAGGTAGAGGTGATGTTCTTGGGACATTACATTGGCCATGGAAGGTTGACCCCATGGAACACAAAGACCGAAGGGCTTTGAGTAATTTCCACAACCATCCTCGAAGAAAAAGGTGCTTCGATTTTTGGAACTGAGTGGATTCTATTGGAAGTTTGTTCCAAACTTCAGCAGCATATGGGCACCACTGATGGATTTACTAAAGAAGAACACAGAATTGTGGTGGACAGGACAATGCCAGGGGGTATTTGAGAATTTTAAAGCAGGATTAATCAGCGTACGAGCTTTAGCTACACCAAATATTTTGAAACCCTTTGAAAATTGTGTTTGATGCTCGGGATATAGGGGTCAGAGATGTATTGATCCAGAAAGAGGATGATGGAATTGAATGGCTAATTGGCTACTTGTGGAAAAAACTCAATATCCACCAGAAAAAAAATAAAAAATCTCCATTATTGAACAAGAATGATTAAGTTTCACACTGGCCTGACAATATTTTAATGTGTATATGACAAACAAATTGTCGGAGATGGTTGTGGACAATGACAAATCTCTCGCATTTTTTGGAATATTTAAAGACCAGAATATGAGACAATTTCATTGGAGTCTTACCTTACCGACTTTAAACTTACAAAATGTACATGCTGTGGCCCCTACAATGTGATAGCAGATGGGTTTTCGCGGATTTAAAGGAAAGCAGTGTAGATAAGATTTGACTTATTACAGTGTTGTATTGGTATGCAGAATTAATATGAATGATATAACTGAGATTAATACTTTTATATTTCATATAGTTCGGATTAAGAATTAGAGGAAAAGAAATGTAGCCATCTTTTCAGTCTGCTGGTTCATTTTATTTTCTGAAGCGGGAAGATGTTATGAAAACAAAAACATGTATGGGCACTTTAAGACAGATCGGGTTTTGTTGAATAGAAATTAAAGCCACAGATGCCAGCTAAAGGTCACACTGTTCCACATGTCACCATTAGCTGAGAAATGGATACCTGAGTGTTGGTTGCTGTTTTGACAGCCATTCAAATCCAACCAAAGAGTTTAAATAATGCTCAGGATACCAGAAACCAACAGAATTTGAATATTATTGTTTGGACACCTGGACAGCAATCAAATTATGAGAATTATTATATCATGGGGAGTATATAAACCCAGCATTTTGAAAATAGAGGGAGAGCCACTGCCATCCAACAGCAGAGTAACTGCTGTAGAGCAGGAGTGCTAACTGGCCATCTCAAACACTCTCTATCAAAGACACATGTTCATGTAAACCTACTTGCAATAAAAAAAATGACGAAGGGAGATCAGCAGCTGAAAGAGTGAACACAGCGGGGAAGATAGAGACTGTATGGTCTTGAGATTTTAATGTTTCCTATGTGGGTTGTTGGAACAGCATATTTTTACAGAGTTGGAGACAGATAGTAAGTGGCTAAGAAAAGAGGGGCTTGTATTTGTGAATAGTTGTTGTTTAGAGTTCACTATTAAAGTTAAGAAACTAACTTGATAATTTTTGTTTAAATAGTGGAATGTAGGAGATCTGTGTCACTCTTATTTTAACAGATTACAAGGTGAGGCAAGCTTTTCTGGGTGTTTGGGTTTAATTAACAGAGGGGTTCGAGTCCACCTTGAAAATGTCCATCCACGCTAAACCCATTTCCCTGCAGTTGGCCCATATCCTTCTCGTCCTTTCCTATCCACATATTTATCCAAATGTTTTTGAAATGTTGTTAATGTACCCCCCTCAACCATATCTGCTGGCAACTCATCCACGTACCAGCCCTCTGTATAAAGAAGTGGCCCCTCAGGTTCCCTTTTATTCCTTCCCCTTTAACCTTAAACTGATCCCCGCTAATCCTCGATTCTTTACACCTTGGAAAAAGACTGAGAGCTTAACCTATCCATACCCCTTGTGATTTTATACAGCTCTATAAGGACTCCCTCAGTCTCTCACACGCTAAAGAAAAGGTCCTAGCTTGTCCAACCACTCCCTATAACTCAGACCATTGGGTCCTGGCAACGTCTTTGTAAATTTCTTCTGCACTCTTTCTAATTTAATAACATCCTCCCCATGACAAGGTGACAACACTGAAGACAATACTCCAAGTGTGGCCTTACCAAAGTCCTGTGTAACTGTAACATAAGGTCCCAACTTCTATCCTCAATATCCTGCCTGATGAAGGCCAATATGCCAAAAGCCTTCTTCACTTCCCTGTCTACCTGTGACTCCACTCTCAGAGAACAGTGCACCTGAACACCAAGGTCCCTCTGCCCACTGCACCCCTTAACCCCTCCCATTCACCACAAAACTCCTACCTTGATCGGAGTTTCCAAAATGCAAGACCTCACGCTTCTATATTAAATTCCATTTGCCATTTCTCGGCCCATTTTCCACCTGATTAATGTCCTGCTGCAATTTTTGATAAACATCCTCACTGATCATGCTCCCACTTATTTTAGTGTCATCTGCAAACTTACTAATCATACCTTCTACATTCTCAACCAAATCATAGATAACAAACAGCAATGGACCAAGCCTCCGGTCTGACAAACATCTTTCCACTAAACCCTCTGCTTCCGACCATCAAGCCAACTGTGTATCCAATTGCCCAGTTCCCCCGCATTCTACGAGATGTAACCTTCCTGAGCAGCCTGCCATTTGGAAACTTATCAAAGGCCTTACTGAAATCCATAGAGACTACATCTATCACTCTGCCCTCATCAAACGTCCTGGTAACTTCATCAAAGGTCTCTAAGAAATTTGGGAGGCATGATCTCCCACTCACAAGTCTATGCTGACTGCTCCGAATCAAACCCTGTGTAAGTAATGGGTGCAGTCAATGGTATGCTGTCCTTCATTGTAAGATGATTCGAGTACATGAGTAAAGCCATCTTCCGGCTGTTGTAGAGCCTTGCTGAGAGAGCATTTGGGGCACTCTCTACAGATTTGATCTCCTTTGTAATAAATGATTCCCTTACCACAGACACGGGTGATGGTAACATGGGGAAAGAGTGAATAAGCTGAGTGTTTAATCTGTAGAGCTGTGAGAGATGAAGAAATGGTGATCCTGAAACACGAGGAGTGGCAGCGATCAGTTATTTCCAAAACAGACATTGATAGGGAGAGAAATTCCATACTTTACCCAGGATTGATTGGTTTGATTTATTGTCACGTGTACCTCAGTACAGGGAAACACTTTATTTATGAGCAGTGGAGGAAGATCATAGTAAGCATGGCCAGACAGATCATAGGGTGGAAATAGACTTGGACAGAGTAAGGATTACAGGTTACACTGCACAGGACATGCACTAGACAAGATCAACATGAACAAAATCACCATTATTTGAACTTAGAGAGTCCATTCATCAGTCTAACGTGACTTTCCTCATAGTTTATTTGCCTAAATTAACTCTCCCCACGTTATTGTGCAGTCAGCGTGTGAACGTTGTACTGAACATCAGGTTGCTCACAATCCCCAACAGCAGCCACAATACCTCCGTCTGAAACAGGTAGCCATTCCCATCAGCTTCCGCCCTACATAGAGAACACCAGTCTGTCTTCGTGGAGATAGAAGATGCCTTCTTAAGACTTCACACAAGACATATGGCTTCCCTGCCCACCTCAAGAAAACCATGTTAAAGTCCCACATGTGTATCATAAACAACGGAGCCAAGAGAAACAATGTGGAACAGTCTGTTTGTGGGGCCTCTGCCCCACTTGTTCATCATGTTAGAGCATCAATTAAGAGACAGTGAGGACTGCCAATGCTGGAGATGAGAATAGACCATCAATTGCTGGAAAAGCAAAGCAGGTCAGGCAGCATCCAAGGACCAGGAGAATCGACGTTTTGGGCATAAGACATTCATCAGTAATCACCAAAAAGTACCTCATTCTGCCCCCGTGTAAGTGTATTGAGGTGGGAATGGCCTCCTGCTGTTCCTGTGTATGTGACTCAAGGGAGTGATTGGCTTCAACCTCGTCCGATTGGACAGGGCCAAGGGCCTGACTGATTAACCCTGGTTCCTGTTTGACAGCTCATTGTACTGACTCATGGAACATTGCTGCAGCTTTAAGAGGTTATTTTGTCCGGGTTTCTTTCATGAGAGAGATTGAACGATCGTTACCAAGCTTGCCAGTTAAGACCACTTGAGTAACAGCTAGGGCGGCCTTGTGTTTATTTTAATGCAGCCTGAATGGGTGTGTCCAGCTCTCACAGATTAGGATCTCTGTGTTTTGGTTTCTCAGTAACATCAGAAACTATTGGAGTCTCCACAGAGTTGGAAACTTCAGTGAAAGTCTTCTGGCTGCTACCCTCTCTGAAATTTCTCTTGATACTGTTTTTAATTCTTGGATTGAAGAAATATTTGTGATAATCTGTGTCTGAATATTTCTTTTTGCCAAGGGCTGTGTTTATGGGATTTCCCTATATTGGAACAGTTCGTCAGTAATAGTTCCTAGATCTATTATTCTGTTAAGCTGTCCAATAGAATTACGTTATTCTAAATTCCTCTTTCTTTGGTTTCATTTTCTCTTTCGTGTTTAAGTAGATGGTGATTTGCTTCACACCGAGTAGTTTGACCAGTCACATTGCATCTGGAACAGACACTTTACATTTCCTTTAAAATAAGAAAACATTAGAATCTAGGCTTCCGCCTTCAAATATTTTCCAGGCGCTCTGGTGTGGCCCATCACACTAGACTCCTTCCCTTCCTGAGTAATAGGCTGGGGGCACTGAATGGGCTGTCCCTGTTCTTCTCCAATAGTGTCAATGGGCTGAATGACTTCCTCATATTCCTGTGAATCCAGCGTGAGGTACTGAATGAACCCTTGTTTTACTGTGGCAATGTGCAGTGTCAGGCAGTGCTGTTACATGAATGTTACTGATACTTTAACAGCACAAGCCTCAATGGAGTCTGGATCCTGCTAGTTACAGACAAAGACCAGTTCAGCAGCTGACGGGGGACAAAATGTTCTGAACATTGTTGAATCTTTAGCGACCATCCCCAATTCTGATCTAATGGTGGGGAAGGTGGGGGCGGGGAGACATTGATGAAGCAGCTGAAGATGTTTGTGAAGAGGAAGCTACCCTGAGGATCTCCCACAGAGGTGACCCAGGACTGAGATGGTGAACATCTTCCTTTGTGTCATGTTTGACCCCAAACACTGGAGAGGTTACTCTGATTCCCATTAAGTTCAGTTTTGTTAAGCTCCTTGATGTCAACAGAAGTCAACCACAGCCTTGATATCGGGGCCAGTCATTGTTACCTGAACCCTTGTATCAACCTCTTTTGTTCACATCCATAGGCCATGATATAGGAGCAGCAAGTGTTTTCTTCAAACAGGTGGCATTGAATGTCAGGATGTCTCTTCTCTAGCGTGTTCGGGGAGCTAGATGACTGAAAATAATTGAAGTGGAGGTGTATGGAAATTGACCTGTCAGAGAGTTGAGGGCTATGAAGAATTGGATATGAAAGAGGATTTGAGATGAAGAACAGATCAGTCATGATCTTAACGAAGGGCAAGGCAGGTTTGGGGAGTGAACGACCTGCCCCTGTTTCTGATGTTCTCCCATTCTGTTATTGGAAAGTTAGTGGGTGTTACTTTCATGGATGTTCTGTTGTTGAATGTTGCAGACAGGGAGACCAGAGGATTTTGTGAGCAATCTCTGGGTGAGGTATGGGGCTGTATTCACATTGAATCTGGGTGTACAACATGACCAACAAATGAAGCACAAGTTGCAGAGAGGGGAAGCTCTGTGAAGAGAGATGAGGGGCCTCTTTCGTACCCAGCCTGGGTTTTCCAATTACATTTCCCAATTCTCTTCAAACCGTGTGGGACAGTACTGAGGGGCTGAATTGTCTCCTGTGTTTCTGTGCAACAGGTTATAGGAGTAAGTAACCTCCAACTGCTCCTGTCTAGCAGGTTTGATGGGCTGAATGGAACACGGGAACATGGGACTGAGAAAAAGGAGTGGGTCATGAGATACTTTGAGCCTTCTCCACCAGGCACTAAAATTATATACAGTTTGTGGTCTCAGCCCCACTTTCCTGTCTGTGTCCCATTGTGCACTTCTTTATCAGATATTTAACTAACGCAGCTTTCAATCAATGTGAACATAGAGACACGATAATCTTCCACTGAAGAGAATTCCGACTTGAAAGATCCATTCAGAATTATTCGTCATCCCTCTTATCGAATCAGAGAGTCATGCAGAATGGAAACAGACCCATTAGTCCAATCTGTTCACTCCGATCAGATATCAAATCTGATTTCGTCCCATTTGCCAGTATTTGGCCAATATTCCTCCTGTGATTGTACCCGCCTTGACCACTTCCTCTGACTGCACTTTCTGTCCACACACCACTCTCTGTGTGAAATATTAACCTTCAGGTCCCTTCTAACTCATTCGCCCTCTCCCCTCCAACCTATGCCCTCTTGTTCTGGACTCCCCTATCCTTTGGAGCAGAACATGGCTGTTCAGCATATCCATGCCCCTGATGATTTTATAAACCTCTATAATGTTGCCTCTCAACCTCTGACACTCCAGGGGGAAATACCTCAACGTAATCAGCCTCTCCCTATAGCTCAAGCCTCCAGTCCTGGAACATACGTGTAAGACATTTCAGCAGAAAACCGAGTTGTACACAGTATTCTTAAAGTGGTCTCACCAACATCCTGTACAGATGCACCATACCACCACAACTCCTATACTCAATGCTCTGACTGATTAAGGCAAATGTGTCAAATGTGTTCAGCACCACTCTGTCTACCTGCGACTCACTGCTACAGGTAATCATGTATGTTAACATCAGAAAGTTAACATGATGGGAGTGCAATCAGATAGGAGGACCAGTGATACATTGATCATTATTGAGATTAGATTGTGTTGGGAACATGAGCTTAACATGTCAGGAAGGGAAATCAAATCAATGGGATCAGGGTGGTTAATATACAGAATACCAGATACCCCGGAGTGAGTTACAATCTGGAATCTAATTGAGGGGTTCATGGTGCTTTATATACGAATAACAGATACCCCGGAGTGAGTTACAGCCTAGCCTAGCATCTAATCGAGGGTTTCAGGGTGGTTTATATACAGAATAACAGATAGCCCAGAGTGAGTTACAGCCTGGAATCTAATTGAGGGGTTCAGGGTGGTTTATATAGAGAATAACAGATATCCCGGAGTGAGTTACAATCTGGAATCTAATTGCGGGGTTTATGGTGCTTTATATACGATTAACAGATACCCCGGAGTGAGTTACAGCCTAGCCTAGCATCTAATCGAGGGTTTCAGGGTGGTTTATATACAGATTAACAGATAGCCCAGAGTGAGTTACAGCCTGGGATCTAATTGAGGGGTTCAGGGTGATTTATTTACAGAATAACAGATAGTCTGGAGTGTGTTGCAGATTGGAAACTAATCGGGGGATTTAAGATGGTTTATGTACAAAATAACAGATACCCTGGAGTTAGTTAACAGCCTGGAATCTAATCGAGGGGTCCAGGGAGTTTTAGATACAGAATAACAGATAGCCCGGAGGGAGTTACAGCCTGGAATCTAATTGAGGGATATGTTAACCTTTTTATGTGAAATAACTTGTAACTGGGAGTGAGTCACAAAGTGTACTATTGGCCAAGTGGTTTCAAATCTTGACTCACATAAACATAATACAGTCACAAACTACACAACTTTACTGACTCCCAACTTTCCTTGATTGAGGACTATCCTCCTCTGTTTTCCCCTTTCACTGAAATTATTAATATACCTTTTATACTGCACTGCCATTCTGGTTAGAGTGCTACCTATCTCTCACATTTATGTTCAATCCTGTTGAAAGATACTTAAACCAACAGATGCACAAAGTTCCAGAAAGAGCTTTGTTCAATTGCAGGTGCATTATTTTCTTTTATTTGTAGACAACACACACTTTGAACCCACAGAAGGTCAGTGTGGGATTTGAGAAACCCTTCAATTTGGGATGAGACCTAACCAGGCAAAATTCTGATCCAACGCTGCAAATCTACAATTCAGTGGCTGAGCTCTATCAGGTTTTGCATATTATGTTTCTCTCATATATTAGGAGCTTGGAAAGTAAGGCAGACCTTACTGGAATGTCACATTGTCTCTCCGCATTCACTGTAAACAAGTTCTGGGATTTGCATTTTAAGCACCTTCAAAGAGCTGTCTCCATTTCCTATCTCTGCTAGCATCAATGAATGGAAATGGCTTTTGACACATTGCCCCCTCTCCCTTGCTGAAAGTATTCTTGACACAAATCAGTCAGGCAGACATTTTAGATTTGTCCACAGCCACCATTTTATATCAGCAAAACGATGACATTGAGTTTATAAATAAGGAAAAGCAAGAGAGACTGGCAACATCAATACAGTTTGAAAATATATAAAACATTGAACATGCACACAGAATCACAGACACACCGAATCACACACACAGGGATACAGATACCTTCCAGAAGCTGTCTCCATTTCCTAACTTGCAAGAGAATTCATGTTATGATGATGCATTCGTGCAGGACAGTAAACAGCTTTTGAGACTTTCCCCATTGTGACAGAAATTCAGCCCCAATCTGAAACTTGGAGATATGTAACAGGATAGAAATGAACCAGCAGCTTTCTGTGTTCCTGCTTCCAATGTAACATTTGACCATTTAGTTTATCTTGTCTTCGGTCTAACATCCAACAAGGATCACTACACAGATCCAATAACAGATCCCCAGGAGTGAGTTCCAGACTGGAATCTAAGAGAGGGGTTTAGGGTTTACATACAGCATAAGAGATACCCAGGAGTGAGGGACAGACTGGAATCTAATCGAGGTTTGAGGTGGTTTACATACAGAATAACAGATAACAAGTAGTGAGTCACAAAATCGCGGAGTCATACAGTCATAGAGATGTACAGCATGGAAACAGACCCTTTGGTGCAACCCGTCTATGCCGACCAGATATCCTAACCTACCCTAGACTCTTTTTCAAACACTTGGCCCATCTCCCTACAAATCTTCCCATTCATATACCCATCGAACTGCATTTTAAATGTTGCAATTGTACCAGCCCCCACCACTTCCTCTGACAGTTCATTCCATTCATGTACCACCCTCTGAGTGAACAAGTTGCCCCTTAGGTCTCTTTCATATTACCTCTCACACTAAACCTATGCCCTCTAGTTCTGGACTCCCCACCCCAAGGAAAAGACTTTGTCTATTTTTCCTATCCATGCCCGTCATGATTTTATAAAACTCTATAAGGTCACCCCTCAGCCTCTGATGCTCCAGGGAAAACAGCCCCAGCCTATTCAGCCTCTCCCTGTAGCTCAAATCCTCTAACCCTGACAACCTCCTTGTAAATCTTTTCTGAACCCTTCCAAGTTTCACAACATCCTTCCGATAGGAAGGAGACCAGAATTGCACGCCATATTCCAACAGTGGCCTAACCCATGTCCAGTCCAGCCACAACATGACCTCTCAATGTCTATACTCATAACTCTGACCAATAAAGGAAAGCATACCAAACGCTGCCTTCATTATCTTATCCACCTGCCACTCTACTCTCACGGAGCTACGAACCTGCACTTCAAAGTCTCTTTGTTCAGCAACTCTCCCTCGGACCTGACCATTAAGTGTATAAGTCCTGCTCAAATTTGCTTTCCCAAAAGGCAGCGCCTCGTGTTTATCGAAGTGGAATAGAATTGAAGGTTTTGGGGTGTTTTTGAAACATGCCAGTCACACATACATGGAAGTGAGTTACACGTTGGAATGTAATCGAGAGGGTTACGGGTGATTCATATAATCCCGACCGTGGGGAAACAAGCCCTTCAGCCCAACAAGACCACACTGACCCACAGAAGGATAACCCATCCAGACCCATTTCCCCACATATACCCCTGATTAATGCACCTCACCTACACTTCCCTGAACACTATGGGCAATTTTAACAGGGTTTGGACTGGATGATTAATATACAAACTAACAGATACCCAGGAGTGTGATACAGACTGGAATCTAATCAAACGATTGAAGTGGCTAATGTACAGAGTCACTTCAAATTGGAAGTCAGTTACAGATTGGAATTTTATCAAGGGGATTCGGGATGATTTTGTGTACAATAACAGATACCCCAGAGTGTGTTACAGACTGGAATCTAATCGAGGGTTTCAGTGTGGTTTCTATACAGATTAACAGGTAGTCCGAGTGAGTTACAGAGTTACAGAATCATCGAGATATACAGCATGGAAACAGATCCTTTGGTCCAACCTGACAATGCCAACCAGATATCCTAACCCAATCTAGTCCCACCTTCCAGCACCCGGCCCATATCCCTCCAAACCCTTCCTATTCAAATACTCATCCAAATTCCTCTTAAAAGTTGTAATTGTACCAGACTCCACCCCACTTCCTCTGGCAGCTCAATCTATACACGTACCACCTCCTGCATGAAAAAGTTGTCCCTTAGATCTCTTTCATATCTTTCCCCTCTCAAACTAAACCTATGCCCTCTAGTTCTGCACTCCCTTATCCCAGGGTAAACCCCGATAATGTCACCCCTCAGCGTCCGACACTCCTGGGAAAACAGTCCCAGCCTGTTCAGCCTCTCCCTGTAGCTCAAATCCTCCAACCCTGGCAACATCCTTGTAAATGTTTTCTGAACCCTTTCAAGTTTCACAACATCTTTCCAATAGGAAGGAGACCAGAATTGCATGCAATATTCCAAGAGTGACCTAACCAATGTCCTGTATAGCCACAACATGACCTCCCAACCCCTGTACTCGGTACTCTGACCAATAAAGGAAAGCATACCAAACGCCTTCTTCACTATCCTATCTACCTGCGACTCCACTTTCAAGGAACTATGAACCTGCACTCCAAGGTCTCTTTGTTCAGCAACACACCCTAGGACCTTACCATTAAATGTAGAAGTCCTGGTAAGATTTGGTTTCCCAAAATGCAGCCCCTCACATTTATCTGAATTAAACTCCATCTGCCACTTCTCAGCCCATTGGCCCATCTGGTCCAGATCCTCTTGGAAACTGAGGAAACCCTCTTTGCTGTCCACTACACCTGCAATTTTGGTGTCATCTGCAAACTTATTAACTGTACCTCTTATGCTCGCATCCAAATCATTTATATATATGACAAAAAGTAGAGGGCCCAACACTGATCCTTGTGGCACTCCACTGGTCACAGGCCTCCAGTCTGAAAAACAACTCTCCACCACCACCCTCTGTCTTCTACCTTTGAGTCAGTTCTGTATCGAAATGGCTACTTCTCCCTGTATTCCAAGAGATCTAACCTTGCTAATCAGTCTCCCATGGGGAACCTTGTCGAACGCCTTACTGAAATTCATATGGATCACATCTGCTGCACTGCCCTCATCAATCTTCTTTGTTACTTCTTCAAAACACTCAATCAAGTTTGTGAGACATGATTTCCCACGCACAAAGCCATGTTGACTATCCCGAATCAGTCCTTGCATTTCCAAATTCATGTACATCCTGTCCCTCAGGATTCCCTCCAACAACTTGCCTACCACCGAGGTCAGGCTGACTGGTCTATAGTTCCCTGGCATGTCTTTACCGCCCTTCTTAAACAGTGGCACCACGTTTGCCAACTTCCAGTCTTCCAGCATCTCACCTGTGACTATCGATGATACAAATATCTCAGCAAGAGGCCCAGCAATCACTTCTCTAGCTTCCCACAGAGTTCTCGGGTACACCTGATCAGGTCCTGGGGATTTATCCACCTTTAACCATTTCAAGAAATCCAGCACTTCCTCCTCTGTTTCTCTGGACATTTTGCAAGATGTCACCATCTATTTCCCTACAGTCTATATTTTCCATATCCTTTTCCACAGTAAATACTGCTGCAAAATATTCATTTAAAATCTCCCCCATTTTCTGTGGCTCCACACAAAGGCCGCCTTAATGATCTTAGAGGGGCCCTATTCTCTCCCTAGTTACCCTTTGGCCTTAATATATTTGTAAAAGCACTTTGGATTCTCCTTAATTCTATTTTCCAAAGCTATCTCATGTCCGCATTTTGTCTTCCTGATTTCCCTCTTAAGTATACTCCAACTTCCTTTATACTCTTCTAAGGATTCACTCGATCCATCCTGTCTATACCTGACATATGCTTGCTTCTTTTTCTGAATCAAACCCTCAATTTCTTTAGTCAGCCAGCATTCCCAATAACTACCAGCCTTCCCTTTCAACCCTGACAGGAGATTGCTGCCTGGAATCTAATCGCGGGGTTCAGGGTGCTTTATGTTACAGAATAACAGATAGCCCAGAGTGAGTTACAGCCTGGAATCGAATCGAGGTGTTCATGGTGGTTTATATATAGAATAACTGATAGCCCAGAGTGAGATACAGCCTCTAATCGAATCGAGGGGTTCATGGTGGGTTATATACAGAATAACAGATAGCCCGAAGTGAGTTACAGCCTGGAATCGAATCGAGGTGTTCATGGTGGTTTATATACAGAATAACTGATAGCCCGGAGTGAGTTATAGCCTCTAATCGAATCGAGGGGTTCAGGGTGGTTTATATACAGAACAGCAGACACCCCGGAGTGATTTACAGCCTGCTATCTAATCGCGGGGTTCAGGGTGGTTTATATACAGAATAACAGATATTCTGGGGTGTGTTACAGCCTGGAATATAATTGAGGGGTTCAGGGTGATTTATATGCAGAATAACAGATACGCCGGAGTGAGTTACAGTCTGGAACCGAATCGAGGTGTTCAGCGTGGATTATATACAGAATAACAGATAGCACAGAGTGAGTTACGGCCTGGAATCTAATCGAGCGGTTCAAGGAGGTTATTATACAGAATAACAGATAGCCCGGAGTGTGTTACTGCCTGGAAGCTAATCAATGTCTGTTCACTTTAAGATAGGACGGGTTTTGCTGAATCGAAAGTACAGCCACAGATGCCAGCTAAAGGTCAGACTGTTCCAAATGTAACAATTAGCTGGGAAATGGAAGCCTGAGTTTTGGTTGCTGTTTTGACAGCCAATCAAATGCAATCAAAGACTTTAAATAATGCTCTGAATATCCGAAGCCAATGGAATTTGAATATTATTGTTCGTACACCTGGAAATCAATCAAATTATGAGAATTATTGTATCATGGGAAGTAAATAAACCCAGCATTTGAACACTAGAGGGAGAGCTGCTGCCATCCGACAGCAGAGTAACTGCTGTAGAGCAGGAGTGCTAACTGGCCATCTCAAACACTCTCTATCAAAGACACATGTTCATGTAAACCGATTTGCAGTTAAAAAAAATGACCCGGGAGATCAGTAGCTGAAAGAGTGAACACAGCGGGGAAGATAGAGACTGTATGGTCTTGAGATTGTAACGTTTAATATGTGGGCTGTTGGAACAGCATATTTTTTACAGAGTTGGAGTCAGATAGTAAGTAGCTAAGAAAAGAGGGGCTTGTATTTGCGAATAGTTTTTGTTTAGTGTTCACTATTAAAGTTAAGAAACTAACTTGCTAATTTTTGTTTAAATAGTGGAATGCAGGAGATCTCTATCACTCATATGTTAACAGATTACGAGGTGAGGCGAGCTTTTCTGGGTGTTTGGTTTTAATTAACAAAGGGGTTTGACTCCACCTTGTAAATGTCCATCCACACTAACCCCATTTCCCTGCAGTTGGCCCATATCCTTCTCGTCCTTTCCTATCCACATATTTATCCAAATGCTTTTGAAACATTGTTAATACATCCCCCTCAGCCACATCTTCTGGCAGCTCATCCAAGTACCAGCCATTTATGTAAATAAGTGGTCCCTCAGGTTCCCTTTTATTCCTTTCCCTTTAACCTGAAACTGATCCCCTTTCCTCCTCGATTCTCTAAACTTTGGAAAAGACTGAGAGCATTCACCCTATCCATATCCTTCATGATCTTATACAGCTCTATAAGGACTCCCTCAGTCTCCTACACTCTAAAGTAGCTTGTCCAACCTCTCCCTATAACTTGGACCATTGGGTCCTGGCAATGTCCTTGTAAATTTCTTCTGCACTCTTTCTAATTACATTATATCCTCCCTATAACAAGTTGACAAAACTGAACACAATCCTCCAACTGCGGCCATACCAAAGTCCTGTGTAACTGCAACATAAATTCCCAACTTCTATACTCAATGTCCTGCCTGATGAAGGCCAGTGTGTCAAAAGCCTTCTTCACTGCCCTGCCTACCTGTGACTCCACTCTCATGGAACCGTGCACCTGAATTCCAAGGTCTCTCTTCCCACTATACCCCTTAAGGCCCGCCCATTCACTGTGAAACTCCTACCTTGATTTGAGATTCCAAACTGCAAGACCTCACACATCTATATTAAATTCCATTTGCTATTTCTCAGCCCACTTCCCCACCTGATTAAGGTCTTGCTGCAATTTCTGATAAACGTCCTCACTGATCATGCTGCCATTTATTTTAGTGTCTTACTAATCATGCCTTGTATATTCTCATCCAAATCATAGATAACAAAAAGCTATGGACCCAACCTCCAGTCTAACAAGCTTCCTATCAACAACCCAACTGTGTATCCAATTGGCCAGTTCCCCCAGTATTCTACGTGATTGAACCTTCCTGAGCAGCCTGCCATGTGGAAACTTATCATAGGCCATACTGAAATCCAAAGAGACTACGTCTATCACTCTGCCCTCATTAACCTTCTTGGTCACTTCACCAAAGGACTCTAAGAAATTTGGGAAGCATGATCTCCCACTCACAAGTCTATGCTGACTGCTCCGAATCAAACCCTGTGTAAGTAATGGGTGCAGTCAATGGTATGCTATCCTTCATTGTAAGATTATCAGAGTACATAAGTAAAGCCATCTTCCTGCTGTTGTAGAGCCTTGCTGAGAGAGCATTAGGGGCACTCTCTACAGATTTGATCTCCTTTGTAAGGAATGATCTCCTTACCACAGACACAGGTGATGGTAGCATGAGGATAGAGTGAATAAGCTGAGTGTTTAATCTGTAGAGCTGTGAGAGACAAAGAAATGGTGACGCTGAAACACGAGGAGTGGCAGCGATCACTTATTTCCAAAACAGACATTGATAGGGTGAGAAATTCCATACTTTACCCAGGATTGATTGTTTTGATTTATTGTCACGTGTATCTCAGTACAGGGAAACACTTTATTTATGAGCAGTGGAGGAAGGTCATAGTAAGCATGGCCAGACAGATCATAGGGTGGAAATAGACTTGGACAGAGTAAGGCACACGGGATACACTAAACAGGACATGCACTAGACAAGGTCAACATGAACAAGATCACCATTATTTAAACTTAGAGAGTCCATTCATCAGTCTAACGTGACTTTCCTCATAGTTTATTTGCCTAAATTAACTCTCCCCATGTTATTGTGCAGTCGGCGTGTGAACCCTGGACTGAACGTCATGTTGCTCACAATCCCCAACAGCAGCCACAATACCTCCGTCTGAAACAGGTAGCCATTCCCACCAGCTTCCGCCCTACATACAGAACACCAGTCTGTCTTCGTGGAGATGAAAGATGCCTTCTTGAGACTTTGCACTAGACATATGGCTTCCCTGCTCACCACTAGAAAACCATGTTAAAGTCCCACATGTTTATCATGAGCAACGGAGCCAGGAGGAACAAGGTGGAACAGTCTGTCTGTGCAGCCTCTGATCCACTTGATCATCATGTTAGAGCATCAATCTGGAGACACGTAAGACTGCCGATGCTGGAGATCAGAGTAGAGAGTCGATTGCTGGAAAAGCACAGCGGGTCAGACAGCATCCTTGAAGCAGGAGAATCGACGTATTGGGCATAAGGCATTCATCAGGAATCAGCATCAATTACCTCATTCTGCCCCTGTGTAAGTGCATTGAGGTGGGAGTGGCCTCCTGCTGTTCCTGTGTAAGTGACTCAAGGGACTGTCTGGCTTCTTCCTCGTCCAATTGGACAGGGCCAAAGGCCTGACTGGGTTATCCCTGGTTTCTGTTTGACAGCTCATTGTACTGACAAGTGTGATGGTGCTGCAGCTTTAAGAGGTTATTTTGTCCGCGTTTCTTTTATGAGAGAGATTGAACGATCGTTACTAAGCTGGTTAGTTAAGACCAATTAAGTAACAGCTAGGGAGGCCTTGGGTTTATTTTAATGCAGCGTGAATGGGTGTGGCCAGCTGTCACAGATTAGGATCTCTGGGTTTTGGTTTCTCAGTAACATCAGAAACTATGGGGTCTCCACAGAGTTGGAAGCTACAGTGAATGTCTCCTGGCTGCTACTCTATCTGAATTTTCTCTTGATGCTGTTTTTAATTCCTGGATTGGAGAAATGTTTGTGACATTCTGTGTCTGAATATTTCTTTTTGCCAAGGGCTGTGTTTATGGGATTTCCCAAAATTGGAACAGTTCATTAGTAATAGTTCCTAGATCTATTCTTCTGTTAAGCTGTCCAATAGAATTACGTTATTCTAAATTCCTCTTTCTGTGATGTTATTTCTTCTTTCATGTTGAAATGGATGGTATTTTGCTTACCACCGAGGAGTCTGACCAGTCACATTGCATCTGGAACAGACACTTTACATTTCCTTTAAAATAAGAAAACATAAAGGTCTAGGATGTTGCCGTCAAATATTTTTGAGGGGCTCTGGTGAGGTCCATCACACTAGACTCCTTCTCTTCCTGAGTAATAAGCTGGAGGCACTGAATGGGCTATCCCTGTTCATCTCCAATAGTGTCAATGGGCTGAATGACTTCCTCATATTCCTGTGAAACCAGCGTTAGGTACTGAATGAACCCTTGTTTTGCTGTGGCAATGTGCAGTGTCAGGCAGTGCTGTTACATGAATGTTACTGATACTTTAACAGCACAAGTCTCAATGGAGCCTGGGTCTTGCTGCACATGGACACAGACCAGTTCAGGAACTTACGGGGGACAAAATGTTCTGAACATTGTTGAATCTTCAGTGACCATCCCGACTTCTGATCTTATGGTGGGGCGGGTGAGGGTGGGGAGACATTGATGAAGCAGCTAAAGATGTTTGTGAAGAGGAAACTACCCAGAGGATTTCGCACAGAGGTGACCCAGGACAGAGATGATGAACATCTTCCTTTGTGCCATGTTTGAGCCCAAACACTGGAGAGGTTACTCTGATTCCCATTAAGTCCAGTTTTGTTAAGCTCCTTGATGTCAGCAGACGTCAACCACTGCCTTGATATCGGGGCCAGTCATTTTTACCGGGAACCTTGTCTCAACCTCTTTTGGTCACATCAATAAACCATGATATAGGAGCAGCACGTGTTTTCTTCAAACAGGTGGGATTGAATGTCAGGATTTCTCTTCTCAAGAGTGTTCGGGGAGCGAGATGACTGAAAGTATTTGAAGAGGAGGTCGATGGATATTGATCTGTCAGAGAGGTGAGGGCTATGAAGAATTGGGTATGAAAGAGGATTTGAGGCCAGAAGCAGATCAGCCATGATCTTCGTGAAGGGCAAGGCAGGTTTGGGGAGTGAACGACATTCCCCTGTTTCTGATGTTCTCACATTCTGTTATTGGCAAGTTAGTGGGTGTTATTTTTATGAATGTTCTGGTATTGCATATTGCAGTCAGGGAGACCAGATGGTTTGGTGAGCCATCTCTGGGTGAGGTATGTGGGCTGTTTTCACAGTGAATCTGGGTCTACAACATGATCAACAAATGGAGCACAAGCTGCAGAGAGGGGAAGCTTTCTAAAGAAAGATGAGGGGCCTCTTTCATACCCAGCCTGGATTTTCCAATTACATTTCCCAAATCATCTCAAAGCATGTGGGACAGTCTTGAGGGACTGAATGGTCTCTTCTGGTTCTGTGCACCAGGTTATAGGAGCAAGTGGCCTCCAACTGTTCCTGTCTAGCAGGTATGAGGGGCTGAATGGCACACAGGAACATGGGACTGAGGAGCAGGAGTGGGTCATTAGATACTTTGAGCCTTCTCCAACAGGCAGTAAGATTGTGGCTGATCAGGTTGGGGTCTCAGCCCCACTTACCTGTCTATATCCCATTATCCGTGACTCACTTCTTTGTCAAATATTTAACTAATGCAGCTTTCAATCAATGTGAACCGAGAGTCACGATAAACTTCCAGAGAAGAGAAGTACGACTTGAAAGGACCTTACAGAATTTTTCATCATCCTTCTTATAGAATCAGAGAGTCATGCAGAACGAAAGCAGACCCGTTATTCCAAGCTGTTCACTCCGATCAGATATCAAATCTGATCTAGTCCCATTTGCCAGCATTTGGTAAATATCTCTCCTCTTTCAGATACTTTTTAAATGTTCGATTGTAACCGCCTTTAGCCCTTCCTCTGACAGCACTTTCTGTACACACATTTGTGAAACATTTATCTTCAGGTCCCTTCTAAATCAATCCTCCTAGCCTTCAACCTCTGCCCTCTTGTTCTGGACTCCCCTATCCTGGAGAGCAGAACGTGGCTGTTCAGAATATCCATGCCCCTGATGATTTTATAAGCCTCGATAATGTCACCCTTCAGCCTCTGACACTCCAGGGGGAAACACCTCAACCTAATCAATCTCTCCCTATAGCTCAAACCTCCAGTCCTGGAACATTTCTGCAGAAAACCGAGTTGTACACAGTATTCTTAAAGTGGCCTCACCAACGTCCTGTATAGATACAACATACCACCACAACTCCTGTACTCAATGCTCTGACTGATTAAGGCAAATGTGCCAAATGTGTTCTGCACCACTCTGTCTACCTGCGACTCCACTTTCAAGGAACAAGGCACCTGCAGCCCTATGTCCCTTTGTTTCACAACACGCCCCAGGACCTGACCATGAAGTATATAATGTCTGCCCTGATTTTCCTTCCCAAAATGCAAAGCTTCATATTTATCTAAATTAAACCTCATCTGTCCATCCTTGCCCCATTGTTCCATCTAATTGTGGTCTTGTTGTACTCTGAGATAATCTACTACACCACTTTTCTGATGTCATCTGTAACCTTACTAACTAAAGCCCCAATATTCACATCTAAATCCTTTACATTAATGATGAAATGCAGTGAACTCAGTACTGATTCTTACAGTACACTGCTGCTCACAAGCCTCCAGTCTGAAAAAATCTCTCTTCCTTCACGCCATTTGTGACTAGCTTCCTCTGTATCCCATGTGACTGAAACTTACTAATCTGTCTACCAATCAGAATGAAATACTAGCTATGAAGGCCCGGCTGAGTAGGTTAGGTTTATTTTCACCAGAAAAAAAGAGATTGAGGGGGGACATGATTAACGTTTGCAAAATCATGAAGGTATAGCCAGGGTGGATAGAGACCAGCTTTTTCCCAGGTTGAGGGATTCAATAACGAGAGGTCGTGCTTTCAAAGTGAGAGGTGGAAAGTTTAAGGGGGATACACGTGGTAAGTACTTCACACAGAGAGTGGTGGGCATTTGGAACGCGTTGCTCGCAGAGGTGGTGGAGGCAGGGACGGTAGATTCATTTAAGATGCATCTGGACAGATGCATGAGTAGATGGGGAGCAGAGGGATACAGATGCTTAGGAATTGACCGACAGATTTAGACAGTACATTTGGATCGGCTCAGGCTTGGAGGGCGAAGGGCCTGTTCCTGGGCTGTAAATTTTCTTTGCTCTTTGTTGTTTAAAAGAGCACCTTGCTGAAGTCCATACAGACAATGTCTACCAAACTGTCTTCATCAATCTTCTTTGTCACCTCTTCAAAAACTCAACCAAATTAATGAGACATGATTTCTCATACAGAAAGACACGTTGTCTACTCTGATCAGCCCTTGCCTTCCCAAATGTATGTAAATGCTATCCCTCAGAATCCCCTCCAACAACTTACCCACCACTGACATCAGGCTCACCCGTCTATAGTTCCCCGGCTTTTTGGGTCACTGTTTCCTTTTCCTGTCCCACTACTCCACTGCTCACAACAAATGTTAAATGTGACCAGGTTGGTGATATGGCCGATGATATCGGTCTCAGACTGGGTCAGGGTCAGTTTTCGGAACAAGTCAGGCTAGTTTCTTTAATCTGCTAAAACAACACGTTTATGATCCAGAGCAATGTTACTCAAACTATGATGGAAGGATGAACAGCAAACTGTTTGGGTATTGCAATTATATAATCAATATTTCCCTTTCTAAAAATGCTGACACACACACACACACACACACACACACACACACACACGCACATGTACACACACACACACACACACACACACAGACACACACATGCACATATACACACACACACATACACACACTGACACACACACACACACACACACAGACACACACTGACACACACACAGACACACACACATACACACACACACTGACACACACACGCACATACACACACACACTGACACACACACATACACACACACAGACACACACACACACACACTGACACACACACACACACACACTGACACACACACGCACATATACACACACACACTGACACACACACACACTGACACACACACACACACACACACACACAGACACACACACTGACAAACACAATTTTAACTTGAAAGAACTTGGTCCAAATATTATTGGAACTCATGACAAAGAAAAATTGTGAGATTGTCCAAAGCATTATTCTGCTTCTGAAGATATTGTACTCACACAAGCTACTAGCAATGGGATTTCATCCTGGGAGAGTTTGGATTGGGCTGAACTCCCTTTGCTTTAGGCAGTGAATAGATTCCAGTGAATTCTGGTTCGGGATCATCCAAAGGGTAGCACGGTGGTTAGCACTGCTGCCTCACAGCACCAGGGACTTGGGGTCGATTCCAGACTTGGGTGACTGTCTGTGTGGAGTTTGCACATTCTCCCCTTATCGATGTGAGCTTCTAATGGGTGATCCAGTTTCCTCCCACAAACTGTGTAGGTTCGGTGGATTGGTCATGCTAAATTGTCTGTAGTGTTCAGGGATTTCTAGGTTATGTGAATTAGTCAGGGGTAAATATAGGGGGAAGGTTGGTATGGACTTGTTGGGTCGAACGGCATGTTTCCACACTGCAGGGATTCCATAAAAATAAGAAAGGTAACGATGACTGTAGAGGTTTTTTTTTTAGCTCGCACACATTGCTGTGATGAGGAACAATGAAGGAGAGAGAGTGCAATAGACCATTCCTTCTCAGGCAGATTACATTTTCTCCCTCTCTGAGTTGAATCACATAGTAATGTCATCCTCTCCCAAACTGGATCATGTGAGGTCTCCTTGTACATTGTCCAAACTATGTCTCCATCACATTCCCTGTTCCAAGTAGGTGCATCATTGCTACTGTCATAAACAGAGCAATACCCTGAGCAGAAAAATGGTCTCGGCCGATTTGAAATATGTTTACATGGCCCTGCGTCATTAAAAAAATAAAATATTTAATGTATTCAGAATATCTGTGTTAAAATGCATGTATTTTTAAATACAGCAATTGCTGGAAAAGCTCGGCAGGTCTGTCAGCATCCAGATGCCTTTTACATGCTGTAGTTGTACCAGCTACCACCACTTCCTCTGGCAGCTCATTCCATACACACACCACCCTCTGTGTGAAAAGGTGCTCTTTAGGCCTCATCAAAACCTTTCCCCTCTCACTTTCCACCAATGCCTCTAGTTTTGGACACCCCTAACCTGGGGAAAAACCCCTGACTATTCACCCTATCAATGACCATTTTGATTTTATAAACCTTTACTGCTGCAAAATGTGACCCCAATCAACACGAATGGATGTACTTTCAGTCATCCTGGGCCTAAATTCTGAAATTCAATACTGACACCTCTTCCTTCTCCATCAAGTCACAATTCTAAATCCATTTTAATCAGTTGGTTCAGATGTATCCTGAGACACTTCTGTGGGATTTACGCCTGGATCTTTGTGCCCGGAGGCAGGGACACTAGCATCACTCAGCAATACCCATAAAGCTGGAACATTATTCTCCTGTGTGTTTGTTCATCAGCCTGTCCTGACATGCTGGGACATACCTCTGCAACAGGCAGGACTTGAATCCAGGCCTTCTAGCCCAGAGCTAGGAACACTACCACACAAGCACAGGAATTGGAATCAAATCCAGAGCTCTGGCTCAGAGACAGGGACACTACCCACAACACTACCATATCCAGATTTTGGGTCATATTTTAGTGCCCACTTTTAGATTAGTGTAGATTTATTATAATCAGATTACCATTACTGAACCACACAAAACACTTTGTATTGTTAAACAAATGCAAGATATTTGTCTCAACTGTAGGATATTGAGGGTACGTGCCGTGCCATTGAAATTAACTATAAACATCTTTAATTGCTATTATCTGTAGTCTACAATATTAGGGAAAGAAATCCTGCAGACACACTCTGTCCAATGAAGGGTCTCAAATAGATATTTATTACTGAACACCAGAGACGAAGGAAGAGCTTAATTTCTGACCCCAAAACACCGATCACTCTTACCCAACTCTCACGTGCGACTCCCCTTTTCCTGAAACCATGAAATGACACCAGGCCGCAGATTACTGTCCAGCCTCTCCTCCCCACTGACTGTGTCTGCAATCTGTCTCTCCTCCCCCTAACCACACAAGGCAACCCAAGCTCAGGGTCTTTGTGAAACTCAAGGCTGGTGTGTGCAGGCACTCTGGAGAGGGGGATGGGCATTTTAAAATTGAAGGGGGAGGGTGAGGTGACAGTAATATCACTCACTGGGCTGAGGGGTGGCGGAAGGAGTTTAGTTTGGATTAATGCGAGGTATTGGATTTGGTAAATCAAACAAGAGCAGGGCCTATACAATTAAAAGAAGAGCCTTTGGCAGTGCTGTAGTACAGAAACCTAGGCCGTCAGGTTTAATTCTTTAAAATTTGCATCTCATATAGATAGTGTGGTTAAGAAGGTGTTTATCACACATGTCTTCATAGGACAGAACTTTGAGTATCAGAGTGGGGATGTCATGTTGTGGTTGTACAGGACATTGGTGAGACCTCTTCTGGAATATTGTGTCTAGTCTAGTCACCCTGCCGGCTCATTCCACAGGCACACCACCCTCTGGGTGAAAAAGCTGCCCCTTAGGTCACTTTTAAATATTTCCCCTCTCACCTTAAGCCTATGTCCTCTAGTTTTGGACTCCCCGTACCCTTAGAAAATACCTTGACTATTCACTTTGATATTACTGACGTTGATATTATTAAGCTGGAGAGGATTCAGAATAGATTAACCTGGATGTTGCTGAGAGAGGAGGGTGTGAGCTATAAGGAGAGGCTGGATGGGCTGGGACTTTTTTCACTGAAGAATATGAGATTAAGCAGTAACTTTACAGAGGTTTATAAAATATTGAGGGTTACAGAGAAGTTGAAGGGCTGATATTTTTTCCCTAGAGTTGAGGATTCAAAACTGAGGGATATTTTAAGGTGCGAGGAAAAAGATTTACGAAAGTCATTAGAGGTAATTATGTTCGACAGAATCTGGCTTGTGTGTGGAATGAACTTCCAGAGGAAGTGGTGAAAGCAGGGACAGTTACAACGTTTAAAGGACATTTAGATCAGTCCATGGATAAGACATCAGTTTGGATGGTGCTGTGAGCAGCTGCCCTTTCCCTCCCCATCTCTGAATCCCTGTTGGTTTTCACCCTCTGTCAATGCCTGTGCAGTGGCGTGTGGAGGCCAGCAGAGGGTGGCATTGCACCACTTTAAGCACCACAGAGACTGCCAGACCTGCCCCACGCAGAGACACACAGATACACACACGGGGATGGTTAGGACACAGCGTGAAGCTCATCTGGTAACTTAAACTAAACATTAAAAAATGCTCAATTCGCCTCGTAAACTGTTAAAATATGAGGGACAGAGAACTCCCAAATTCCACTGTTTAAATAAAATCATCAATTTATTTTTCACTCTGAAAGTGAACATTTTACATGAATTATTCACAACTCTGGGACCCTCTTTCTCTTAACTGCTTATTACCCGACTCCAGCTCTACAGCAATATATTGTTTCTGGGTCTGCCATTCTCTCATATCACAGGAGCTTGTAAGCTCTCAGTTCAGAACAGCATTCCCTCTCTCTTAAAGGTACAGTACACCCTTTCAACTCCATCACACTGTACCCTGATGAATATCGATAAGTGGGACCTAACCGGATTTCTCTTGCTCTGTGGTTTGTCAATATTTCATTCGCTCCGTCTGGTGTGTGTCAGGACTTTTGTTGCTCCATTGACAGCATGTCATTATTAGACTCTGTCCATATGAATATATCAGTATTTCACTTGCTCAGACTCGTAAGTATGGGGCAGGATTTCAGTTGTTTCATGGGGACTGTGACACTATAACAATCTCAATGTTTGTAGGTGGCACCGAACCTGGAAGAACTCTGAAGTCTATGGAGGAGAGTGTGGAATTCTAACAGGACAATCACACGTTGCTGCAGTGTTCAGTTTCTGGCAGATGGGGATCAGTGCAGAGCAGTTTGAGGTGATGCACTTTGGTCGGAAAGACAATTTAAAACAGACTGTGCCATTATAAAGGGGCTGCAGGAGCAGAGAGCGCTGGGTGTATATGAGCACAGATTGTTGAAGATATCAGGACAAGTGGGGAGAGCAGTAACTATCACAGATTAGTTTCAGTATCTGAGCTGTTTACAGGGGGAGGTGTAGGAGGGAGTCTCCGTGCTCCCTTCCTGGGAGGTGGTGGTGACGATGTGTTGTGAGCCCACCCTCCTGCCCACCGAGACCGTGGGGATTCCATTTGTACCAGCTCGACACAAAAGGGAGATGGCATCAGGGCCACGGCTTCGAAGTTGTGCCGGGGGGAAACGGAGCTGCCAGTGGGTTTAAAGTGAGAATTGCCCTTCAATGAACATTGCTCCTGACTCGGTCGGTGGGACGTGGATGTTTCAGAATCTCCACACGAGGTGTCCCGGTCCTCTCCGGCTCCTACCAGGATCCTCCCCAGATGGCGGGGGGAGGGGGGTGAGGGAACGGATATCGGGCACTCCACCACTCGGATAGGCCCTCCCTGTCCTATTCCAGGCTGTTTCTCCTGGAATGGGAGGAAGAGAGGGAGGGAGGGAGTGGGTGTGGTCCTACTGTTAGTGTGGGTGTAGGTGGGGAGGGGGTCATGGTGAGGGGTCCGGAGGGAGTCAGTCCACAGTGTTGTATCCATGCAGTGTTATTAGTGTGGGGGTGAAGTGGAGGGAGGAGGGGAGAGAGAGACAGAGAGACAGAGACAGAGAGAGAAGGTGCAGCATACGACAGTGAGAGTGGTTGACCATGAGCCTTGTTCAGGGGTCGGTGCTATAATAGATATACAGTGAGTGTGAGGGAGCTGAGAGAATACGGTGACCCTTATCCTGACAGAATGGGGAAGATTATTGATGCTTGTCCTGTTTTGCTGGACATTTCTTCAGACCCCAGATACTGCATTGAGCTGGGTGGGGAGCTCAGACCATGCGCGATGGGTCTGGTGGTTTGGCCTCCTCTGGGAAGAGAATGGTCCCCCTCTGTACTAGCCCATCCACCAGGACCTCCGTGCCCTGTTGACAAACCGTGGAGGATTTGTCCCTTATCTGCCATGCTCAGGTAAACTGTGCAGGGCAGCTCCAACCTGAGAAAGATTAATCATGTGCCCATTGGCCTTTTAAAGATGGCCCCAGTGTCAGGGATCACGGAATATCCAGGGCCATCTGGGTGATGGTGAGTACCTCCAGCCATGAAGGACTCCATTTACAAAGCTGGAAAACAAATGCTCATCCAAAACTCTCCATCATCTGACCTCACACCAAGATCCCTTTTTCCCATCTTTCCTGGGAAGACTGGCTCTTGTTATAGGATGCTATCGAAGTGTCCACATTTCAGCATTCTGCAACCTGGGAACACATCCTTCCATGACACTGTCTCTCAGTCACCCCCTCTCTGTCTATACACCAAGCCCCTCCTATGTGGTGATATTTAAACTGATTCCCCCGCCTGGTCTCTCTGGCAGTGATGTTCACACTCACAGCACCCCCTTGTCGGGGCAACAATGGAGACATGGAGCTGTAAATGGGTGGGAGCTGTACATCCTGTTACTTCCAGAACGGGCTGCAAGTTTCCCCGCGCTGGGCAGGGATCGAACACAGTGTTACTGAGCAATGTACTGGGGTGGGGTACACAGTCCTATATGCTGGGAGGGTAACTGCTCCTGGGTTACAGATCAATGTACTGGGATGAGGTACACAGTCCTACATGCTGGGTGGGTAACTGCTCCTGGGTTACAGATCAATGTACTGGGATGAGGTACACAGACCTACATGCTGGGAGGGTAACTGCTCCTGGGTTACAGATCAATGTACTGCGGTGGTGTACACAGTCCTACATGCTGGGAGGGTAACTGCTCCTGGGTTACAGATCAATGCACTGGGGTGGTGTACACAGTCCTATATGCTGGGAGGGTAACTGCTCCTGGGTTACAGATCAATGCACTGGGGTGGGGTACACAGTCCTACATGCTGGGAGGGTAACTGCTCCTGGGTTACAGATCAATGCACTGGGGTGGTGTACACAGTCCTACATGCTGGGAGGGTAACTGCTCCTGGGTTACAGATCAATGTACTGGGATGAGGTACACAGTCCTACATGCTGGGAGGGTAACTGCTCCTGGGTTACAGATCAATGCACTGGGGTGGTGTACACAGTCCTACATGCTGGGAGGGTAACTGCTCCTGGGTTACAGATCAATGCACTGGGGTGGGGTACACAGTCCTACATGCTGGGAGGGTAACTGCTCCTGGGTTACAGATCAATGCACTGGGGTGGGGTACACAGTCCTACATGCGAGGAGGGTAACTGCTCCTGGGTTACAGATCAATGTACTGGGGTGGGGTACACAGTCCTACATGCTGGGAGGGTAACTGCTCCTGGTTGACAGATCAATGCACTGGAGTTGGGTACACAGTCCTACATGCTGGAGGGTAACTGCTCCTGGGTTACAGATCAATGCACTGGGGTGGGGTACACAGTCCTACATGCTGGGAGGGTAACTGCTCCTGGTTTACAGATTAATTCCCGTGCGATCACTGCACATCCTGTGCTGGTCAGACTATCTGCGGTTTATAGATAATGCAATGATGTGGTCAGTGCAGCTCCCCGTGCTGGATGGATATGTGGCCTTTGCTCAGTACATCGTGTTGGTGGGGTGGATAGTGGGGGAAGGTCATGGACAGGTCAAGGAATTCCTCGGAACGTTCTGTCCCCAACATTCTATAACTGCCATTCCCCGGAACGTTCTGTCCCCGACATTCTATAACTGACATTCCCCGGAACGTTCTGTCCCTGACATTCTATAACTGACATTCCCCGGAACGTTCTGTCCCCAACATTCTATAACTGGCATTCCCCGGAACGTTCTGTCCCCAACATTCTATAACTGACATTCCCCGGAACGTTCTGTCCCTGACATTGTGTGTGAACGGCCGGACGTCAGTGAATTGAACAAACGATAAGATCCCGAGAGAAGAGATCCCGTTCCAGGGAGAAGGAGACACTGTTCCGAAGGCCCCTCAGGCAGTTAAAGGGGGGAATACGATTTCCCTGCGTTTACATTTCTCCACGACACAGGATCGACCACAATTTAGACCAAAATACAGGAATTCCCAAACTCCGTTTGTCTTCAGGAAACTGGGAGAGAATCCTTCAGCACAGCAACGTTTCCACCCTCCGCATTAGGAACTGGGAAGGAGTGACCTGTGTCTGCTCTCGAGTGATCGAGTGTGTGGGAATGTTCTAGAAACCATCTGTCCTTATGGATGTGTCTCTGTGTGTTTGGGGAGGGAGGGTTTCTTGTGGTTTCTGTCACATTTTTGTCAGTAATTCCGACCTTCCCATTTGTTATTCCAGCTCCAATTATTTTAATAAATCCCTGAATACAGGGACACATTTGTAAATCTCACTGGGTCCCCGATCAAACGGGTCCCTTTGCCTCCAGGCTGATGGATAATGGGTTTGTTTTCCTTCCTCACAGTTAACGTAGTGACCATCTACGTCCTGCTTTATAAAGATTGTGGATTGTCTCCATGTGTCAGACGTTACCTGGGGGCCATGGCAGCGGCGGATCTCCTGGTTATTATCCTCGACCTGATCCTGAGACACATTCCCATTGTTTATCCGGAACAGTTTTATTTCCTGATGGACTCCGTCCCCGTGTGTAATATCCACGCCGTCCTGGTTTATGCAGCCACTGCCTGCTCTGTCTGTTTCACCGTCACTTTCACCTTTGATCGGTTTGTGGCCATTTGTTCCCAGAAGCTGAAAAGTAAATATTGCAGTGAGAAAACGGCGGCTGTGGTTCTGGGAGCAGTGACTGTGCTGAGCTGTTTAAAGAACATTTCCTGGTATTTTATGCTCGAGGCTCGGTATTGGCTGGAGAACGACCCCTGGTTTTGTGATGTAACAGACGCTGTTCGATTCTCCATTGTCTGGGTCACAATCGAGTCCCTCCACCACATTCTAACCCCGTGTGTCCCATTTCTCCTGATTCTGCTGCTCAATGTTCTCACCGTCAGACACATTTTAGTGACCAGCAGAGCCCGCAGGAGACTCCGCGCTCACACCAATGGGGACGCTCAGTCTGACACTGAAATGAGAAACCGAAAAAAATCCATCATTTTACTGTTTGTGATCTTGGCCAATTTCATCCTGTTATGGTCAATGTTAATGCTGTATTCTATATGGAACCGGATGTGGTGGATCGGTCTGTGTCTCTCGATGCCTTTGTGGGGGAATTGGGCTTCATGCTGCAGCTCCTCAGTTGCTGCACAAACACCGCGATTTATGCCGTGACCCAGACTAAGTTCAGGCAGCAGCTGAAGAATGTGCTGAAATATCCCTTCACCCAAATCCATCCATCCATCAAATTCCCTCATTAATCAATCCATCCGGGATTTTCTCATTTCAGTTCAGTGTTTCAGCGATGGAGCAGCCTGTCGCTGTGGTAACAGACTGAGGATAGCGCTGGTTTGTCCATCCTTATCCCACAGGGGGGGTTACAGGGAAACATTTCAATGTTTCTCACAACTCAGGGGCCAGTGAGAAAAGGCACCATCCCACGGACTGTATCCATCACTTCCATTTGTAACCAATAAAAATGTTGATTAAAGCGTGCCGAGTAGCAGAGTGACCGATGTTGTTGTGTGTCTTCGTGTTGGAGAAGCTGAGCTGGAGAGAGACAGACTCAGCCCCAAGTCCTGGTCCTCAGGGAAGGGGAGGGCACCGCGCCCTGAGCTCAGGAGCTGGGTTTAACACCCTCTGTCCCCCCACTCCAACCTGGACTCCCCATTTCATCTTCCCCCCACTTTCTACTCAAATCTCTCCCTCTTTCTGACCACCCCTCCTCTTCCCTCTCTCACCACCCCTCCTCTACTCCCTCTCTCCCCCCCTCTCGCACACACACCCAACCCCAGTTTCTCCATCTGCCTCCACTCTCCCCTTTCCCCTCACCCTCACTCTCTCTGTCCTGCCGTCTCTGCCTCCCTCAAGCAGTTCCATCTATACCCCATTATCCCCCTCTCCTACATCCCATATCTCCCACCCCCCACCACAGGCAGCCTCACGACCAATCACCCCCCACCCCCCAGTCTCTGGGTCAGAGGAAGAGGGAAGGACCAGGAAAGCAGATTGTGACTGAGGGAGAGGGAGGGAGGGAGAGAGATTCAGTCAGAGACAAACAGAGGGAGGTGGGGACAGAGAGAGATACTGATTGAGGGGGTCAAGAGTGAGAGGGCGGAGCGAGAGTGAAGGAGCGGGGGGAGAGAGAGAGGGGGCAAGGGAGAGATAGGGTGAGATACTGGAGTGCGAGAGAGGGGAGGGAGGGAGGGGAGATAGAGAACGAGGGAGGGAGAGGGCGAGAGAGGGGAAAGGAGACAGGGGAGGGAGGGAGGGGAGGGAGAGAGAGAGGGAGGGAGAGGGCGAGAGAGGGGATGGGAGAGAGGGGAGGGAGGGGAGGGAGAGAGAGAGGGAGGGAGAGGGCGAGAGAGGGGATGGGAGAGAGGGCAGGGAGGGAGGGGAGAGAGACGGCGAGAGAGGGGATGGGAGAGAGGGGAGGGAGGAAGGGGAGAGAGAGAGAGGGAGGGAGAGGGCGAGAGAGCGGAGAGTGGAAGGGAGAGGACGAGAGAGGGGAGCGAGAGTGGGAAGGGCGAGAGATGGTAGAGGTTGAGAGAGGGGAGGACGAGACAGGGGAGGGAAGGAGGGGAGGGCGAGAGAGAGGAGCATGAGAGAGGAGGGTGAGAGCGAGGAGGGCGAGAGAGGGGAGTGTGATAGACGGTAGGGCGAGAGAGGGGAGGGCAAGAGAGGGGAGACCGGGAGAGGAGAGGGAAGGGAGGGGAGGGAGAGACAGGGAGGAAGGCGAGAAAGGGGGAGGGTGAGAGAGGTAGGTGCGAGAGAGGGGGGATGGTGGGAGTGGGGGGTGCAAGAGAGCGGGAGCGAGGTGAAGGTGAGAGGGATGGAGAGGGAGAGAGAGCGGAGGGCGATAGAGGGGAGGGAGGGGAGGGCAAGAGAAGGGTGAGGGTGAGAGGGGGAGTGTGAGAGAGGGGGGATGGCGAGAGAGGGGAGTGAAGGACGTGAGGGCGAGAAGGAAGGGGAGGACGAGAGAGGGGAGGGCGAGACAGCGGGAGGGCGTGAGAGATGAGGGAAGGAGGGGAGGGTGAGAGGGAGAGAGGGAGCAAGAGAGAGTAGGGAGGGAGGGGAGGGCGAGAGAAGGGTGAGAGTGAGGAAGGGGAGGACGAGAGAGGAGGAGGGCAAGAGAGGGGGAGAGGGAGGGGAGGCGAGAGTGACGGAGAGGGTGCAAGAGGGGAGTGAAGCGAGGGTGAGAGGAGGGGAGAGGGCGAGAGACAAGGGCGAGTGAGGGGAGGGAGAGGGTGGAGGGCAAGAGGGGGATGGAGGCAGGGGAGGGCGAGCGAAGGGTGGGAAGGGAGGGCAAGAGGAAGGGAGAGGGTGAGAGAGGGGACGGAGGGAGGGGAGGGCGAGAGGAAAGGAGAGGTTGAGAAAGGTGAGGGAGCACGAGTGAGGGGGAAGGCAAGAGAGGGGGAGGCGAGAGAGGGGGAGAGGGAGGGGAGGGCGAGAGGGAGGGAGAGTGGGAGAGAGGTGAGGGAGGGTGTGGAGTGCGAGAGAGGTGAGAGGGAGGGTGTGGAGGGCGAGAGAGGTGGAGAGGGAGGGGCGAGAGAGAGAGAGGGGAGAGGTTGAGAGAGGGGAAGACGAGAAAGGGGCGGTAGGGAGGGGAGCGCAAGAGAGAGGGAGAGTGTAAGACGGGAGTGTAAGAGAGGGGAGTGCGAGAGAGGAGGAGGGCGAGAGAGAGGAGGACCAGAGAGGGAAAGGGCAAGAGAGAGGGGAGAACGAGTGAGGGGGACAGAGAGAGGGGGACAGAGAGAGGGGGACAGAGAGAGGGGGCAGAGAGGGAGGGAGACAGAGAGAAGGGGGACAGAGAGAGGTACAGAGCGATGGGGGGACAGAGAGAAGGGGGACAGAGGGAGGGGGGCACAGATCGAGGGGGGCACAGAGCGAGGGGGGACAGAGCGAGTGGGGGACAAAGCGAGGGGGACAGAGAGAAGGGGGACAGAGAGAGGGGGGACATAGCGGGGGGGACAGAGCGGGGGCGGACAGAGAGGGGGGTCAGAGAGAGGGGGACAGAGAGAGGGTGGACAGAGAGAGGGGGATAGAGGGGGGAACAGAGAGGGGGGAATAGAGAGGGGGGGACAGAGAGGTGGGGACCAAAGAAGTAGGGACAGAGAGAGCGGTGTCAGAGAGCGGGGATCAGAGAGCGGGGGACAGAGAGAGTGGGGTCAGAGAGAGTGGGGTCAGAGAGAGGGTGGACAGGGAGAGGGTGGACAGACAGAGTGGGACAGAGAGAGGGGGAAGAGAGAAGGGGACAAGATGATGAGGGGACAAGATGATTAGGGGTTTAGATAGGGTTGACCATGAGAACCTTTTTCCACGTATGAAGTCAGCTATTACGAGGGGGCATAGCTTTAGATTAAGGGGTGGTAGGTATAGGACTGATGTTAGGGGTAGATTCTTTACTCAGTGAGTTGTAAGTTCATGGAATGCCCTGCCAGGAGCAGTGGTGGACTCTCACTCTTTATGGGCATTTAAACGGCATTGGGATAGGCATATGGAGGATAGTGGGTTAGTATAGGTTAGGTGGGCTTGGATCGGCGCAACATCGTGGCTGAAGGGCCTGTACTGCGCTGTATTCCTCTATGTTCTATGTTCTATGGGACAGACAGCGCGGGAACAGAGAGAGGGGGTGCAGAGTTGGGCGACAGAGAGTTGGGGGACAGAGAGTTGGGGACAGAGAGAGAGGGACGGGGGCGCAGAGAGAGAGGAACAGAGAGAGGGGGGATAGAGAGAGAGGGCTGACAGAGAGATGGGGGTTCAGAGAGAGACGGGGGTCAGGCAGAGAGAGCGGGACAGAGAGAGGGGGGATGGAGAGAGGGGGAACAGAGAGTGGGGGATAGAGAGAGGGGGATAGAGAGGGGGAACAGAGAGAAGGGGGACAGAGAGAGGGGGACAGAGAGAAGGGGGACAGAGAGGGGGACAGAGAGAGGGGGACAGAGAGAGGGTCAACAGAGAGAGGGGACAGAGAGACGGGGCCGGGGGGCGGAGTGAGAGGGACAGTGAGGGGGGGACAGAGAAAGGGGTACAGTGAGGGGGGAACAAATAGGCGGGACAGAGAGGTGTACAGAGAGTGGGGGGACAGAGAATTGTGGACAGAGACAGGGGAGACATTGAGAGGGGGGACAGAGGGGAGGAACAGAGAGGGGAAAAGAGAGGGGGGGGACAGAGATGGGGTACAGAGAGATAGGGACATAGAGAGGGGTGACGGTGAGAGGCGGGACAGTGGGGACAGAGGGGGGGACGGAGAGAGGGGAACAAAGAGGGGGTACAGAGAGTGGGGGACAGAGAGATGGGTGACAGAGAAAGGGGGACTAAGAGGGGGGTACAGAGAGAGGGGGCAGAGAGTGGGGGGGCAGAGAGACGGGGCACAGAGAGACGGGGGACAGATAGCGGGGGGCTTGGGATGGATACAGAGTGAGGGGTGGACAGAGGGAGGGTGACAGAGAGGAGAGGGACAGGGAAAAGGGGGCAGAGAGAAAGAGGGACAGAGAGAGAGGGACACAGAGTTGGGACAGAGATGGGGGACAGAGAGAGGGGGCAGAGAGAGGTGTGTGCAGAGAGAGGGGGCAGAGAGAGACGGGGCAGAGAGCGAGGGGGCAGAGACCAAGGTGGGACAGAGCGAGGGGGGACAGAGACGGGGGACAGAGACAGGGGGTACAGAGACAGGGGTACAGAAACATGGGGGATAGAGAGAGGGGGGACAGAGAGAGGGGAGACAGAGCAAGAGGGGGCAGAGAGAGTGGGGTCAGAGAGAGTGGAGTCAGAGAGAAGGGGACAGAGAGATTGGGACAGAGAGAGTGGGGGCAGAGAGAGGGGGCAGAGAGAGAGGGGCAGAGAGAGGGGGCAGAGAGCACGGGAACAGACAGAGGGTGGACAGAGAGAGGGGGGCAGACGGGGGGGACAGAGAGAAGGGGGACAGAGAGGGGAGACAGAGAGGGAGGGGACAGAGGGGGGACAGAGAAGAGGGGGACAGAGAGGGGGACAGAGAGGGGTGTACAGAGAGGGGGGGTCAGTGAGATGGGAGATTGGGGGCAGATATAAGGGGGTACAGAGAGGGGACAGAGAGAGGGGGGATAGAGAAGGGGGGACAGAGAGGGGGGTACAGAGAGAGGGACAGAGAGAGGGGGGACAGAGATAGAGGGGAGCAGAGAGAGTGGGGGGACAGAGAGAGGGGGGACAGAGAGGGAGAGGACAGAGGGGGGACAGAGAAGAGGGGGACGGGAGGTACAGAGAGAGGGGGACGGAGAGAGGGGGACAGAGAGAGAGGGACAGAGAGAGAGGGGGGACAGAGAGAAGGGGACAGAGAGAGGGGGACAGAGAGACGGGGGAAAGAGAGAGTTGGGTCGGAGAGAGTGGGGGTGAACAGGGAGAGGTGGACAGACAGAGGTTGGACATACAGAGGGAGCAGAGAGAACGGGACAGACTGCGCGGGAACAGAGAGAGGGTGGACAGAGAGAGGGTGTGCAGAGAGTTGGGGGACAGAGAGAGTCGGACGGGGGGGGCAGAGAGAGCAGGACAGAGAGAGGGGGGTTAGATAGAGGGGGAACAGAGAAAAGGGGGACAGAGAGAGGGGAACAGAGAGGAAGGGACAGAGACAGGGGGAACAGAGAGTTGGGACAGAGATAGGGGAATAGAGAGAGGGGGACAGAGGGGGGCAGAGAGAGGGGGGAGAGAGAGAGGGGGCAGACAGCGAGGGGGGACAGAGACAGGAGGACAGAGACAGGGGGTACAGAGACTGGGGGACAGAGACATGGGGGATAGAGAGAGAGGGGGACAGAGAGAGGGGAGACAGAGAGAGGGTTGGCAGAGAGAGTGGAGTCAGAGAGGGGGGTCAGAGAGAGGGGGTCAGAGAGAGGGGGCAGAGAGTGTGGGAACAGACAGAGGGCGGACAGAGAGAGGGGGTGCAGAGAGGGGGGGCAGGGAGAGGGTGGAAATGAGAGGGCGACACAGAGAGGGACGACAGAGAGAAGGGCGACAGAGACAGGGGGTAACGTGAGAGGGGGCCGGGGGTGCAGAGAGAGGGGGGACAGTGAGAGGGGGGACAGCTAAAGGTGTATAGAGAGGGGGGCAGAGAGGCAGGAAGAGAGGTGTACAGAGAGTGGGGGGACAGAGAGTTGGGGACAGAGAGAGGGTAGACATTGAGAGTGGGGACAGAGGGGGGGAACAGAGAGGGGAAACAGAGATGGGGTACAGAGAGAGGCGGGATGGGGGGGACAGATGGAGGAATAGAGATAGGGGAACAAAGAGGGTACAGAGAGTGGGCGACAGAGAGAGGGTCAATAGAGAGAGGAGGCAGAGAGTGGGGGACAGAGAGACGGGTGACAGATAGCGGCGTGCGTGAGAGGGGGACGGAGCGAGGGGTGAACAGAGAGAAGGGGACAGAGAAGGGAGGGCGGAGAGAGAGGGACAGAGAGAGAGGGACAGAGAGAGAGGAAGAGAGAGTGGGGGCAGAGAGAATTGGGACATAGAGTGGGAACAGAGAGAGGGGGACAGAGAGAGGGGGAGAAGAGAGTTGGGGACAGAGTTGGGGGACAGAAAGTTGGGGGAAAGAGAGATGGGGGGACAGAGAGAGAGGGACAGAGAGAGAGGGGGGATAGAGAGAGGGCTGACAGAGAGAGGGGGGGAAGAGACGGATGGGGGGCAGAGAGAGGGGGCAGAGAAAGAGGGACAAAGAGAGGGGGGATAGAGAGGAGGGGGAGCAGAGAGAAGGGGAAAGAGAGAGGGGGACAGAGAGAGGGGGACAGAGAGAAGAGGGACAGAGAAAGAGGGGGCAGAGAGAGAGGGACGGGGGGTACAGACAGTTGGGACAGAGATAGGGGGACAGAGAGAGGGGGCAGAGAGAGGGGGCAGAGAGAGGGGGCAGAGAGAGACTGGGCAGAGAGAGACGGGGCAGGGAGCAAGGTGGGTCAGAGCGAGGGGTGACAGAGACAGGGGGGCAGAGAGAGGGCGACAGAGAGAGCGGGGACAGAGAGACGGGGGTTAGAGAGGGTGGGGTCAGAGAGAGTGGGGTCAGAGAGAGAGGGGGCAGAGAGAGTGGGTCAGAGAGGGTGGTCAGAGAGAGCAGGATACAGAGAGAGGGGGGACAGAGAGGAGGGGGGACAGAGAGAGGGGGCAGAGAGAGGGCGACAGAGAGAGGGGGACAGAGAAGGGGGGGCAGCGAGAGTGGGGGGCAGCGAGAGGGGGGGACAGCAAGAGGGGGAGCAGCGAGAAGGGGGGACAGCGAGAAGGGGGACCGAGAGAGGGGTACAGAGGGAGGTGGGCTAGAAAGTGGGCGGACAGAGAGTGGGGACAGAGAGTGGGGGACAGAGTAAGGGGGGGGCAGAGAGAGGGGGCACAGAGAGAGGGGGGGTCATAGGGGGGCAGAGAGAGAGGTTCATGGAGAGCGAGTCAGAGCGAGGGAGTTCAGGGAGAGGGGGACAGAGCGCGGGGTGGATAGAGGGAGAGGGACAGAGAGGAGGGGGACAGAGAGAGAGGGGGCAGAGAGAGAGGGGCAGAGAGACAGGGACAGAGAGTGGGGGACAGAGAGAGTGGGGACAGAGAGAGGGGGGCAGAGAGAGAGGGGGCAGAGAGAGGGGGCAGAGAGAGAGGGGGGCAGAGAGAGAAAAGGGAACAGTGAGCATGGGACACAGAGTGGGGAGAGAGAGAGGGGGACGGGGGGCAGAGAGAGATGTTCAGGGAGACAGAGAGAGGGAGACAGAGAGGGGGGACAGAAAGCGTGGGAACATAGAGAGGCAGAGAGAGAAGGGGTACAGAGAGTTGGGGGACAGAGATGAGGGACAGAGAGAAAGGGACGAGGGGGGGGACAGAGAGACTTGGACAGAGAGAGGGGGGACCGTGAGAGGGGGGACCCGTGAGTGGGCGACAGAGAGAGGGGCGACAGAAAGAGTGGGGACCGTGAGAGGGTGGACCGTGTGTGGGGGGTCCGAGGAGGGGTGCGGGGGGGGCAGAGGGGAGGGGCAGTGAGAGGGGGGACAGAGAAGGGGGACAGAGATGCGGGACAGAGAGGCGGGACGGGGGGAACAGAAAGTCGGGGACAGAGAGAGGGGAGACAGTGAGGGGGACAGAGGGAGGAACAGAGAAGGGGGACAGGGAGGGGTGACAGAGTGGGGACAGGTAGAGGGGGACAGAGAGAGTGGGACAGAGACACGCGGACAGAGAGAGAGGGACAGAGAGTGGGGGACAGAGAGGAGGGGGGCAGAGAGGAGGGGGACAGAGAGGGGGGACAGCGAGAGGGATACAGAGAGATGGGGTCAGAGACGGGGGTCAGAGCGAGAAGGGGACAGTGAGAGGTGAACAGTGAGAGTGGGGACAGAGAGAGGGGGACAGAGAGAGTGGGACAGAGAGAGGGGGCACAGAGAGATGAGAGACATAGAGAGGGGGTCATAGAAGGACAGAGAGAAGGTTTCAGGGAGGGGACGGAGAGAGGGGCAAAGAGAGAGGGGACAGAGGGGGGAGAACAGAGAGAGGGCAGAGAGCACGGGAACAGAGAGATGGCGACAGAGAAACGGGGGACAGAGAGAGAGGGTCATGGTGGGCAGGGAGAGGGGTAACAGAGTGAGGGTCACAGAGAGGGTGGGGACAGAGAGAAGGGCACAGAGAAGGGCACAGAGAGAAGCTCACCGAGAAAGTGGGGACAGAGAGAGAGCGACAGAGAGAAGGGGACAGAGAGAGAGGGACAGATGGGGGTGGGCAGAGAAATGGGTAACAGAGCGAGCGGGGATAGAAAGAGGGGGGACAGAGAGAGGTGGGACAGAGAGGGTTGGGACAGAGAGAGTGGGGGACGGGGGGCAGAGAGTGGGGGGACAGAGAGAGGGGGCACAGAGAGGGGGCACAGAGAGAAGGTCGCAGAGAGCGGGGGACAGAGAAAGTGGGGGAATTGAGAGGGGGGCAGAGAGAGGGGGGAGAGAGAGAGGCACAGAGAGAGGGGACAGATGGGGGTGAGAGACATGGGTGACAGAGAGGACTGGGGACAGAGAGAGGGGGGAAGAGAGAGGGAGGGGGGCCGAGGGAGGGGGACAGAGAGGGTGGGTGTCAGAGAGGGTGGACGAGAGAGCATTGGTAACAGAGAGATGGGGACAGAGAGGGGGGGACAGAGGGATGGGGGACAGAGGGAGGGGGGACAGAGAGGGTGGTGTCAGAGAGGGTGGACAGAGAGCATGGGAACAGAGAGATGGGGACAGAGAGCGGGAGGCAGAGAGTCGGGGGACAGAGAGAGGAGGA